>NC_140589.1:1273945038-1275421288 GCF_964204655.1 Triturus cristatus
TTGGACTACCCTTGACTAGACAGTTGCTCATAGATGGCGCTCGTCTATATGTAATGCCTACATTGTGCAGTAGAGTGGCTCCTATAACTGGGTCACTTTCAACTATAGGCCAGTTTTGTTTCATGATGTTTCTAAGTGCTTTATCTTGTTTGTTAAATGCCAGAATCAGTCTCAGTTTCATTGGATTTTCATTTTGACTGTTGTTTTTGTCATTGTCTTTGTTTTTTGCTATTAGTAGGTTGGATTGGTCTAGATTGTTGGTTTTTTTGAAGGCCGCATCTAGTTGTTTTCTGGAATAGCCCTGATCCACAAATCGCTGATCCCAAACGTGAATTTCAGATTAATGTCAATGACATTGATAGCTGACACAAATTGAGTAGCTTCTAGGGGTGTCCCGTCTCACACAATAAACAAATCATCAATAAATCATAACCACAGTTTGACATTCTTTACGATTTAGCTTTTGTGTGCATTGCCAAGGACCAGCTCCTCCCACCAACCCATGTGTAAACACGCGTAGCTGGGGGAGAAGCTGGCCCCCATGGCAACGCCAGGCATTTGTTGATATTAAGATTGATCAAACATGAAGATGTTGTTATTTAAACAGAAATCAACAATGTTTGTTAACATTATATTGTGTGAGGTCAATCACATTGTTTTTTTCAAAGGTAAAATTCCAGTGCTCGCAGTCCATCTTTGTGGTTAAAGCTGGTATACAATGACACATCTTGTGTCATTAGTAAATAGTTGTTTTGCCACACAAAGTCTTTTAATTTAAAGAGGAAGTTGCTAGTGTCTCTTACATACAATGGTAGATTTTGTACGTGTTCCTGTAGGTAAAATTCGATCTATGATGAGACATTTTCGAGGAGACTGTTTTGGGCCGATGAAATGGGCCTTCCAGGTGGTTTTTGCGCATCTTTGTGAATTTTTGGTATAAAGTATATGTTTGGAACTATGGGGTTTTCTTTTTTGATTAATTTGTATTTATCTGTGGTGATAAGTCCTGTACTTTTCCAAGCCAGCAGCTTGTTATAGAAATCATTGTAGACTGATCTTAGTGCCAGTACATTGCTTTTTCCATAGCAAATTCAATCATTTGGCTGGGTTACGGCTTCTTTGATGTGGTCATCTCTGGCCCATATGACTATAGTGCCGCCCTTGTCCGAGTTTCTGATGATGATTTGTTTGTCTTGTTATAATTTATTCATCAGCTGATTGTATTTCAAATTTCTCTTGCCTATTTTGTGTTTAGCATTTTGTACTTTGTGGTTTAATTTCTTGATCTGAGTTGTTACTTGCTCACTAAAGATGTCGATAGCATCTCATGGTACTATTGGTTGAAGGTTGATTTGGCTTTAAATGGTGTAATCCTCTTGCCTGTATTGCCTACTTCGATGTTGTTGCTGAGAGGACGCTCTGCTGTGGTCTGGGAAACCAATTGCCTCGTAGAGTCATTGCCTTTGTTCTTTAATTCTCTGAAAGTGTCTAATAGAGGTATATATTTATATATTTTAATTTTTTTACATTTTTATTTATACAAACTTTAAGAGAGTTAGTTAAAAAAGATATATTAGTTTGCGGAGATCTATGCAGCGGCTGTGGCAATTCCATGTGGTAAAGTCCAGTGAATGTTAATAAAAATATTTAACTCACAATAAATATTAACAATACGTTTGTATTAAATATTGATGAGAATTAATTTTATAAATTTATTGTAAATGTGGAAGAAACTCTTTAATCATTCGAAATAAATTACATGAAATTATTTTTTTTAAAGATTAAATTCAAAAATAAATTCCCACTATACAGTGATGCTTGGAATTAGCTAAAATGAATTTAGATCTATTTTTACTAAAACCATTGTTACATTATTTTTAACTTTAAAATAGGAAGGTAAAATATTTTCTATTTCTATAATAAATATGTACTTTTTAAAATATATTTTCTATGCATTAAACTATAGTTATTAATATGTTAACTCTTTAAAATGATTTATTTAATTTAACATTATTTACTGTGGAGTTTTCTTTTCAGTCACTAACTCCATTGGTTTCTAAGGGAGAGTCTTGCAATCCCAGTGGTTGGTCATTTGTAATGCAGGATTTACTACTGTTTATTTTCTTTATTTTTTATTAGTAATTTACACTCACATTTTTTGAATAGCCAAACGTAGTGAACTTACTCAAACGTGTATATTGCTAAAAATGTAAGCTGCCTTTTTGAATCAGGCCCATATTCTTTTTGAAATTTAAAAGATACACCTAAGTTTGGTTCAAATAATAACATTTAAAACATTTTTGAAAATACATACACTTAAAGATATAGGAATTGGATTATTAAACTTTAGAGCAGACTTGAGAGTATCTTAAGTATATAAAAGGTCTTAAGTACGTTTTTTACATGGGTTACTTTTGACAAAAGCTTGTAAATGCCTTCCTAGGTTTTGTGATTAGACATTGTAAAATGTGTAATCTAAGCATTGTTGCCTAACTTACTCCACCTATAAATGTTTTAGGTACATTAACAATGTAATTATTATAAGTAATCCTTTAATATCATACATGATATGCTTGTATTAAAAAGGAATTGTAAGTTATTTTCTTTAATGTCATCTGTTATATAAGATCATTATCATATCAAAGCATGCATTTTATATTAAACCACAAATCCAATATGTAATTTTAAAATAGTGTGGATGATTTAATTCACAGTGTAATTATTTTGTTTAAAATTCTTTTTTCTGGTATTTTTTATATTATTGTATTAAATAGTTTTGATATTACAGACACCTATGTTTTTAACACTATTATGTATTTGATTATGCTGTGAGTTATTCATTCATGAGTAGATTTCTCACTTATGTGCAAGTAAAATACACCATGTAAGTTACTCATGAGTGCATAAGATATGCTAAAAAACATTATTGATAACTTCAAGTTGTGGAAACATTTGGCATTACAAGGACTATCCAATGGACACACCCAATATGCATGAATTCTGTTGCACAGGATAATACAAATGATAAGGATGTGCTTATTTTGTGCTGTCAGATTTTTAGGTAAGACCTTTCCTGTTTTAAAGTTACTAAAATTCACAAACATTCTTAAATCTTTTTCTTCTTTCTTCTGTAAGCCATGCGTTAATTTTGCAAAATGGTGAAGCAATTGTGGTAGACCATGTGTGAAGGAATTCGAATCACCTCAGACTTCACAGGGTGAATGGAGTTAGACTAGACGTGTCAGAGAAAAATAGTTGATAGAAAAAGTATTTTATACAAATGTAATTATATAAAAACAACATTTAATCACTTGGAATAATTCATGCTACTTGCCTTTCTGGCCATTTATCAAAGTCGACAGACGTTTGTGACTAGCATGAAAATAAGAGAACATCTTAAATAAATCTTAAATTTACTCTCAATGTCTTAACCATTGTTGCTAATTGCAGTCATAAGTTAATAATACTTAAAAAGTTTTCTTAATATTTCCTTAAGTTAAAATTCTGAAAGAAATTGGGCCCATACCCATTTAAAAATGTTAAATACATTTCTGAAACATGACATTTAAAATTGATAAACATTAAAAAAATTCAAAGCACTCCTCATCCAATGCCTCTAATAACCCTACAACCCGCTCCTAAAATATTAACTGACAAAGTGACATGCATAATGCAAACTTAAATTTAAAAAATGCAAAATTATTTAAATAATTATAAATGCATCAAACGATATTTGACAATAATATTTAAAAACTTAGGGGGTCATTACGATAGCGGGTGGATCGCCATTGCCCATATGGCGGTGGTGATCCGCCCTCTAAAGTCCACCGCCCGCATGACTTTTCCCCCGCCACATTACAATGGCAGGGGGGACCCCGGCAGACGGGAAGACCGTCCGCCGGTAGGCAATCCGCCTGATTGCCTACCGTGTAGAAAAACCCAGGAATATGGCAAGGCACCGCCATCCATATTATCAGCGTGGCGGTGAACTGCCTTTCCATGGTGGAGACTCTGCCATGGAAAGGAAGGGCGGTTTTGTCTTTGGGGCCCGTTGCAGGCCCCCGGGTGTTCAGGGGTGGGGGTGCACAGGGGGGGTACCTATGGTACCCCCCTGCATTGTCATGGACATGGTGGCAGGCAACTCGCGGTGCCTGTCACCTTGTGCATGACAATGCACACAGTGCATTCCCATCATTGTGGTGGGCGGTGCTGTTAGCACTGCCCGCCACAATGCTGGGAAGGGAGGATACCACCACCATGGTGGCGGTGGCATCCTAATTGCAGGTGCGGGACCGCCGCACCACTGGCGGCCAGTCCCAGCACCGCTAGGGTGGTATCCTAATGGGCCCCTTAATATTCATTCCAATGATATTTAAATAGGTGAAAAAGTATATAATTACCTGTAACATAATATCGCATGAGATGTATGACATATAGTATTACAGCAAAAAATCTAAATACTAACAATATTTTTGACATACTATTAAGGTAGTACACAATCCTATACATCACAGTTAAATTACACTCCAAGGGCCTGATTACAAGTTTGGCGCAGTTGCGCTGGCTCTCCGCCAACACAGCTGTGTAAAAGCCGCGCAAGGACCGCCCACCTTATTATGAGTTGAACTTGTGTAAGGCGAATGGTCCTTTGCCTTTCCCACCGCAATGGAAATGGCAAAGATGTTCCAGCATGGTATGGATGGTGACGTCATGTGGTGCTGGAACTTTGGGGGAATACAGACAGGGGGCACATGTTGAGCCCCCCTGAATGTATCCTCATGGTGGAGGCGTGGGGGCCCTATAGGGCCCTCTTTGTTCTTCCACCACCAGTCTTTTCATGGTGGGACTCCCGGCATGAACTGGCTGGCGGTGGTGGAACTCGTAAAATGCTGAGAGGGACAGTCCCTCTCACCATGTTACATTGTGGTGCAGCTCCGCCACCGCCTTGGAACGACTGTTCCCTGACACAGCTGGTGGTCCTTCGCCGCAGCGACTTTTCAAGTCGTAATATGGTGGGCGGACCACCGCCTCACGAGTCTGGTGGTCTTACGACTGCTAGACTCGTAATCAGGCCCTAAATTCCTAATTTGTTTAGGTGAAAATGACTATTATGAGGTTCTCAGTAAATGGGTTGTTTTTCCTGAAAACACAACTGTGAATATTGAATTTCAATATCTACTTTACTTCAAAGATATATTGGAGTCTGAAATTGTACTATTTTTCTTGATCAATTTGATTTATAGTAGCAGTTATTCATCTCCTGAATTGAAGATGTTCCTAACTAGTTAATTCACTTTAAATTATCGATAGCTCTACCTGCCTCATCAGTCAAAAGAATTCTAGCAAAAGTGCAGGAGGTAAAGGAGCTGTTTAGATTTGCCTGCTACTTCAAGGAACCTATTAATGTGCCTTTTTTTCTGGAATTTTGCCAAAGTCTTTCCTAGTCAGCCAGACTACAGTTCTATGTAGGTTGGTCTGGCTGTTCAGTTACATGAAGATGACAATGCATTTACTCTCTGTATGAATT
This sequence comes from Triturus cristatus, assembly GCF_964204655.1. Lineage (NCBI taxonomy): Eukaryota > Metazoa > Chordata > Amphibia > Caudata > Salamandridae > Triturus > Triturus cristatus. Next base: position 1,273,950,566 of record NC_140589.1, read on the forward strand.
GGTTTGGTATCTATATTCTATTCTGTGTACATAGGATTTTGAACTGCTGTTCGTAGTTACCATGTTGTTCATGTTTTGAGGGTCTCTACCCCATTTTGTGTGAAAAAGTTCTGACGTTGAGAGGACTACGGCGATTTTGAACTCATCTCCAATCTTTTCCAAGGATTTAGTAACATTAGGAATGTACCACATGGTAAGTACTTGAAATCTACTTGCTATTAAGTGATCATCGGTTATTCTTAGTTGTGTACCTATATCTACAGGAGTGGCCACCTCAGTGTTTAGCAATGGTCATGCAATTTTGTGGATTAAATAATCTTGTCTCACCTACATGAGTGGGACGTCATCTCAAGACTACTAAGTATTCTTGGACATGCCTTGTTGGGTGTGTCTCTACACTCCTCTGTCAAGTTCCCACATCAGTTGCTTCAAAACAGGCCACACATACTGCCCCAACAACAAAGTGATAGAAAGGATGCAAGGATGCTTGGATTAATCTCAGCCATTGGCTGTATTTCAGAAAACAGTTTTTCACCCAGGGTACCACTCTGTACCGAGACAGTCTTATGTAAATCAGCCATGGTCCTGCTCCAACAGGATAACTACACTTCAGTCCAAATTTACAGGTCAATTCCCCTCAAGAAGAAAAAACAGGCAGCCCCGGACCAGTTTCAACCTAGTTAAGTCTCATCATTGCCTCATCCCTCGCTAAGTCAGAAAGTCTGGGGACAGGCACCACAGCTCCCTGGGTTGTCTTTCCAAGAGAACAGACAGCAAGAGTACAAAGCTTTGTTGTAAAGGGTGGCTATGTGATTGGCTGTTGTAGGCTGACACTGACCAAAGGAAGTCCCTAGACCCACACATGCATGCAACTAGAACAAATGTGCACCCCATTCTTGCCTTGTGTATGGCACAGGCGCGGGTCCTCCGTTATGGCAGAGGAGCGTCACTCTACCTGCACAGCCAACCCCCCAAAAATAAAATGATAATAAAACATTTTTACTGTAATTTTATTTTTATCCCTGCAGGCTGCGGGCCGAGGGAGGGCCTTCCATCCTGACGCGGCAACTGGAACACCAGGGAGGAGGTGGGAGGGGGGGGCACTGGCAAGTGCGCATGATGGTTTGGCTGACCCCCTGGTGCCGGCAAAGCCATCATGCGCACTTAGCCTTTCTCCACCTAGCTCTGTTGTACAGCTGGGTGGAGAAACCAACACAGGCTCCCAGTACATGTTTGAGCACCCGAACCGAGGCTGACAGACCAATCCCAGCGCTGCTCACATGCTGGGAAGTATTTCCAGCATGTTAGCAGCACTGGGATTGGGAGCTGGGAGCCTGCGCAGTGTGCAGCAGTTCCTGGGCGTCTGGGAGGCGAGAATCGGGAGGAAGGCAGCAGCTGTCGGAGCAGGTTAGTGTTATTTTTTATGTTTATTCTTTTTTTGGTTTGTATTCCTCCTCCCTCAGCTCCACCACTATTTAATATGAGCGACCGCTATTTGCATGACATACTTTGTTACATTAAACCACAAACCCTGGACAGTTATGTTGGTTTTAGAAAATGGTATATTTGGCTCATGGAAGTAAAAGAAGGCATAGAAAAGCACGGCCAGTTCACAGAAGCACCGGATCCATGCATCTTTAAACTTCTGAGTGAGCTGTTAATACAGCAATCAGTTAAGACAAACTCTGTGACCAAAAAATACCAGTAAGTGAATGCACACATTGGATTCTGTAAAGCATGTGTGCTGGAGCAGAGTTTTCTGTTTGAAAATTCGCTGGTTTTTGAAGCTCTGGCATGTCTATTTGTCATATTAATTTTATTAATTACTAGCAATTAATTATTTGTCTTGTGCAAGTGCGTTTATATTAATCAATCCGTTTGTCCTAACAAGAGAGAGTTACACGTGGGTGCGCATAAATGTGCTGTTTAAAAATAACGTGCGTGTTTTCATGTTTAAACGTTGCTATGTGCTGTTTATTTTTGAGCACAAAACGCTTTCCGAATTAATGCTTTTCTATGTTGCAAGTGCTAGATAGATGCATACACATAAGGGTATTAGTGGGGTTAACACTGTTTAATCACTATGCTGTGGTAACGTTGTTTTTGTTTCTTTTAATTAAGATGGTCTATTGTGGCCTATGGCGGCCTAGTTAAAGATGGCCGATTTTGTAAGCCTGGCCTCGAGTTGAGAATAGAAAACTGTGATGGAAGAGAGCCCTGCTGAATATGGTCCTGAAGTCAGCTGACCACAGTCCTTGCTTGCCTTATAAAATTTTCCGTGAGGACATCAGCAGCCGGGGTAATCTTCGAGTGAAATGGAACGTCCTTGGCAGCCTTGGGAAAACAAAGGAGCCTTAGAGAAAGACTCTGAGCATTGGTCTCATTGCCGAGGAGAAGTAGAACTAACAGATACATTTGAGATTCTTGGTTCCTGTTCCGTAGTCTTTATTTTGTGATTTTTCCTGAGCGGAGATTTTTGAATGTTGCAATGTTACATCCTTTCCTTCTCGCTCTGCTCAGCGGTCCAGCGGACATTACAACTTTTCTTTGTATCTTTCTTTTGTTTGATTCAGTATAAGAATTGTTAGCCTAGAGAGGGCTTGCCACTTGCCACTTGCCACTTGCCACTTGCCATTTGCCTTTGCCGCGTATCGAATCTGCGTTGCTGAGGATTGATGCTGAAGGGACTTCGTCTTGAGAGACTTTACCAAGAGACTTGTCCTGACCCGTTCTGACATTTAGCTAGAATAGGTAACTATGAGAAAAATGATTTATGCTGCTTGATTTTCATTTGACTAATTTTAGATAAAGCAATATAACTTGAACATGGTGTTGGATATTATTTCTTGTCAATTATTGTGTATTATATTTTGATTATTCGTATAGGTTGTATAGATTATGTTTATGGACAGTCACAATAACCAGATCTTATCGACCTGATATAGATGCAGGGTGACTAGGAGTTTTCTTTCCACAGGTTTATTGCTGCTGGTAGAGTATTTGAGCGTATGTTAGTGAAATGGGCCCTAGTGTATGATGAATGTATGTGCGTGTAACTGTGGGATTATTCTATCTGTGGTAGTGGGAATATTATACACACCCTGATCTCTATCAATTTCCTGGTAGCAGAGTAGGATGGTTATTGATGATTGTCTTGATCTGATAAGATTGCATGTACATTAGCTCATTGATTATTGATTGATGTTGGTATATATACTAATACTATATGTTGGAGTCGTAATGTTGAGTTATATGTAGTGCTTCTGGAACTTGGGAGCTGGTAGCAGTTCCGTAGTAGGGCAGAGGGAAGTATATGCTGCTCTCGGGAAAGACGGAATTGTAAGGAATAACGTGTGACAATTGAAGTTGCGCGTCACATTGTCTGGGTTCGGAATAAGTGACATCGTCGCATGTTACTATTAGATATTTCTGGTATATAAGGAGTGTGTATGATAGTGAAGGTTATCTGTGAAACTCTGGTCTTAAGTCCCAGGGATCCGTAAGGATTACCGTTAAAGCTTATCGCGGGAGAAGTAATAGGTATTCTCTGAGCTTATTTGAGAAACTGAACAGAGGAAAGCTGTTTAGTTGATGTATGTTATAATTCTGTAGTGGAGCAGATTGTCTGTTCTCGGGAAGCAGGATTCTGTGCGTATGTACTATATTTCCTTGTATGAATGTGCGTGAATGTTTGTACATTTAGTTGATTGTAAGACTCTTTGGACAAGTCCTAGAGGAAACAGTTAATGAATGTATGTTAGAAGGGCAGAGTAGAGGAAGTGCTACTGTGTCAATGAGAGGTTTCTTGTGAAATAGACTCTCTTTTACTATTCTGTGGTTAGCGAAGCAGACAATGGAGATGTTTTTATGTTGTAACTAATAGATTTTGTAGAAATTTTGACACGAAGTCTACTGAAAAGATTTTGTAAAGGAGGGGTAGACGAGTGACAGAAGACAGGAGACAAGCGACTGCAGCGACTGTTGATGTCAGAAAGACCGCGCTCTGATTGGATAGTGGATCAGAATAGTGTTCGCGCTAGGATTGGTGCGTTAGTGTGAGCCGCGTAAGGATTGGAAGGGCTATTTAGTGACGTAGACGTTCCAGGATTGGTGCGTTAGTGTGAGTCGCGCTGCAATTGGTTGAAAAATTCGTATTGTATATTTATAATACGGAAAGAGTAAAGAGTTTTTTTTTGGTAAACGCTAAAATGTATTACCAAGAAGAGAAAAAGAAGAAAACATTTTTTGGTAAAATTAAAAAGTGGTTTAGCAAGGATAAAGATGTTAAAACGAGAGAGGGCGAGTTGTTACCTCCACCGAAAACACCTGCATCCTTCATGGCTGCAAGACATGGGTTTCATACCTGTATATGGTTGGAGAATTGGGTTAGGTATACTAAAGAAGATGGTGTTCTAGCATTTCCAGAACATGGTTCATTTAATCTGGCCGTGTTGAGAAATTTACGGGAAAAGATGTTATGTCTAGATCCGAAACCGAGACCTACACAGTTCGAGGCTTTAGTGGAATGGGAAGAGGAAGTACATGAGAGAGAAAAACAGAGATCTGGAGGGTACTACAGGTACATGTTTGGGAGGAGACATGATCGTGAGACTCATCATGATCGAATGAAAAGGTGGCGAGATGTTAGTATGTCAGAGGGATTATATCCGATGAGAACAGTTGAAGGAGGAGCAGAAAGGGTTCCTGAGTCAGAAATGAGAAAATATGGAGTTAATGAGTATGAGGATGAGGTCTTGAATGACATGATTTACAAGAGACCACCTCCATATAGACCAGAACCGGATAAAAGTACACCAGTTGTTTCTCCGATAAGAGATACAGTTTGTGTTAGTGAGACAGAAAATGAGACACCTGAGGTAAGAAGTGATCATTACCTTGATGAGAATGCCAGACAATTAGCCAGAACTACAACAGAGTTGACAGAGAAGATTAGGGAGTTAACGAAGAATCTAGAAGCTGTTACGGTGCCTGTAACAATAGGTCCGGTTATGCCTGTGTTTGACAAACAGAGGACAGGTGAGAATGGACTGGTGATTCCAAATGTTGGGAATAATTTGACAAATTCAGTTGGTCCTTCAGGAGATTCAGGCAAAAGAGCAGAAAGAAGTGACCTGAGACAATCAAGACATGACATATGTAGTGAAATATTGGATGCTAGTGAAGCTAGTTGTTCAGGGATGCCAATTTTAGAACCGCAGAAGAGAGTGGTTCCAGTGAGAAAAACTGCTGAAATAACAGTTGAGGATTTGAATGATTGGATGAAGGTTCTACAGAAAAAGGATAAAGATTCACAAGTAATTGATGTAGTTAGGTTACGTGTAGAACTAGAAGAGCTTGTTACAGGAACAGTTCCAACAGAGATTCTGAAGAGTCATCATGATGGTGAGCTAATGTTTATGTGCAAGAACATTACCTGGAGAGCAAGAAATACACATGACAGGCTAAGAGCAATAGCGAATGAGCAGGGAGTTGACATTGATAAAGTGAAAGCTTTACAAAGAACTTACAGGATGGATTTTACAGAGAAGGATATTGAGATTTTGAATGCTACTGGTAGAACAGGACAGATTAAGGAAATGTTAGCATTATTGCGAAGATGGGGTGATGTAGAAAAGTGGAAGGATAGGTGGTACAAGAAAAGAGATGAGGCTGAAGATAGAACAACTTATTCAGCATTTCCAGTGAGAGAAAAAGAGAAACCAGTGGATAATTATCCTATGAGAGAAATACCTGGAGGAGGATATGTTTCCATGTTCCATGGACCAGACAGGATATTTTATCATTCACGAATGATTTCCCTCGATTGAGAGAAAAGCCCGTCGAGTGGTATAGGCAGGTAGATAGGTTTGTGAAATTGTCAAAAGTGCTGTGGGTTGACCTGAATAGTCTGTTTGATATAATTGTTCCAGCAGACTTGTGGACTGAGTGTAAAATAGTTGTGAGTTGGCCTACTGAGGAATATCCAAGAGACCCAAGAACAGGGGCACCAGATCCAGAGGTAATGAGAAAGTATGATCAGGTGATGGTATACCTGAAGAGTAAAGTTCCTGCAAAAGAGACAGACTGGGTAAAGATAGATCGAACACAACAGGAAGCGAAAGAATCAGTTCATGCTTTTTACGAGAGGCTGATACTGGCATTCAAACAATTCAGTGGAGATGAACACCTGGGTGACAAAGATTTGAGTCATTTTGTATACAGATTTGTATATGGCCTTAGACCTGAAATTGGTGAGAGAATTCGTGAGCATACAGTGGATTGGCAGAGTAAGAAAGTAGATGAGATTCTGAGACATGCAAAATACTTCAGTGATGAGATTGAAGCAAAACAAAGAAAGCTGAAAGAGAAAGCAATGTGGGCACAAGTGAAAGTTGCGGAGAGACAGGAAGCACAGTTAGTGGAACAGGCAAATAATCCAGGAAATAATGCAGGGAATAGACCTAGATATGTAGGGAAAGGAAAAGGAAGTCTTGAGGAAGCGAAGAAAAAGTTTCCTTGTCACAACTGTGGCCAATTGGGGCATTGGAGATCGGAGTGTCCTAATCCACCATTAGTGAGTAATGAGAATAAATCCTTAAATCAACAGGTGCAGAATGAAGGAAATAATCAACAGCAGCAACAACAGAAAGTTGTGAGACAGCAGAGTCAAGAGCCAAAACCGCCCTTGCCGCAGAATAAGGGGTTACAAAAGTATAATCAGGATTCAGGATTCTACAATGATGAACAGGTAAACAAACCGAGACGTTCAAACAAGGTACAACAGTACTTGTTAAAGAGTGAAGGGAGTGAATCTGAGGGTGATTATTGACGGTGCCGAGGAGAGGAAGAAGAGTGCATACTTGGTGCAACTCTAGAAATAGACCAGGCAGGACCATTTGTGGATGGGAAAATAAATGAGGAGAGTGTTACTTTTTTGGTAGACACAGGTGCGACAAGATCAACTGTCAGGTCAACAGATGTTAGAAATCTTCCTCTCTCGGATGAAGCAATCCAAGTAGTTGGTGTAGCCAATACGCAAATCAGAACACGTCTTACTGAACCTGTAAGAGTACAGATAGGGAAATTTTCAGACATGCACAGATTCATTGTCTGTGACACTAGTCCAGTGAACCTATTGGGTAGGGACTTGTTGTGCAAGATGAACTGCACAATTTTTTGTACACCGGATGGGATAGCCTTTGAGACACCAGATGAAGATGTTTTGTACCGAGTGACTCTAGAGAATAGAGAGAGTGAGTTAATTGGTGCATTTGCTGTGTTTAATCCGGAGGATTTGCCTCGAGAGCTGAGAGACACAGTGAAAAGGACAGTTTGGGATTTTACTGGAGAGGATGTGGGATTGATGAATAATGTAGATCCAGTGAAAATTGCAGTAAAAGAGGGAATTACATATCCTAACATTCCTCAATACAAAATGACACCAGAAATAATTGAAGGGATAACTCCTATAATTGAGAAAATGATTCAACAGGGAGTCCTGAGAGAACTACTGAGTAGTCCGTGTAATTCACCGATAATGGGACTGAAAAAGCCTAATGGGAAATTTAGGATCGTACAGGATTTGAGAAAAGTTAATCAAATTGTGGTGGCATGTTGTCCTATCGTGCCAAATCCATCAGTGATCCTGTATCAAATTCCACATGATGCCGAGTGGTATACAGTAATTGATTTGTGTCATGCGTTCTTTTCAATTCCATTACATCATGATAGCCAGCCGATTTTTGCATTTAGGTTTGGCCAGCGTATCTTAGCATGGTGTCGAATCCCACAGGGGTATACGGAAAGTCCTTCGATATTCAATCAGTTATTGAAGAAATCGTTGGAGAGTTTGATCATGCCTGAGAGCTCAGTACTAGTGCAATACATTGATGACCTACTTGTGGCATCAAAGACACGTGAAGCTTGTGAAGTAGATACCATAGCTTTACTGAATCATCTGGCAGATGGAGGGTTAAAGGTATCTCCAGCCAAATTGCAATTTTGCAAGAAAGAGGTGCATTATCTTGGACACAATATTGAAAGGGGTCTGAGAAAAGTGACGGATGACAGGATCAGAATAATCAGAGAAATGAAAGCTCCAAAAACTCAGAGAGAAGTGAGAATGTTCCTGGGTATGGTGGGTTATTGTCGTCAGTGGATAATTAATTTTTCCTTGATAGCAAAGCCACTGATTAAACTGACAAAAAGTGAGATGACAGATCCATTGGATCTAGATGCAGAACAAATGGCAGCATTTGAAGAGCTCAAAAGTAAAATGTGTGAGGCTCCAGCTTTGGGTATGCCTGACTACGAAAAGGAGTTTGAGCTGTACTGCAGTGAGAGAAATGGATGTGCACTTTCAGTGTTAATTCAGAAACATGGATTACTGAGAAGGCCTATTGCGTACTTCTCATCGACACTTTACCCTGTAGCTGTGGGTTTACCAGGTTGTCTGAAATCTGTGGCTGCAACATGCAGGAGTCTGGAACAAAGTGAGGGAATCATAATGGGATATCCTGTAAGGGTATTCGTACCTCACAATGTGGCAATTCTTTTGACAAGAAGCAGAACTCAGTACATGTCACATAGTCGGTTGACTAAATATGAAAAAGTGATTCTGGGAGCATCAAATGTGACTCTTGAGAGATGTGTGAATGTGAATCCACCGACACTCTTGCCAGATATTGAAAACGTGGGTGTGAAAATGGAAGATGATCATGATTGTTTGGATGTACTTGAGTACTGTACAAAACCGAGACCAGATATAAGGGATCTTCCCTTACATGAGAGTGATCATGTGTTGTTTGTGGATGGTTCATGCCTGAGAAATGATGATGGTGTGCTATGTGCAGCATATGCGGTGTGCAAAGTTTCAGAGGTCATGGAAGCATCACCATTGAAAGGAGTGAAATCTGCGCAAGTTGCTGAATTGATAGCATTGACAAAAGCTTGCGAAATTGGGAAAGATTTGAGGACGACTGTGTTGACTGATAGTCAGTATGGATTTGGAGTTGTGCATGACTTTGGCCAGCTTTGGCTACAAAGAGGTTTCTTGACATCGAGTGGAACTCCAATAAAGAATGCTGAAATGATTGGTAAATTGCTTGAGGCGATACAGCTGCCTAAAGAGTTAGCAGTTGTAAAATGTGCTGCCCATGGACCAGGAGAGGATTTTATCACGGTTGGAAACCGTTACGCTAATGATGTTGCGCAATACTGTGCCAAGTCAAATCAGTCCATAAATCGGGACCGAGAGGGGGAAATGTCTTTTCTCTCTGTGATGTTTACTAATGTCTTAGAAACCTGGGATGAAGTGAAACAGTTGCAAGATGAGGCAGGAGAGGAAGAGAAAAAAAATTGGATTAAGGCAGGATGTGCTCCAAGAGAAACAGACCATGTTTGGGTCTACAGAGATGGCAGACCAGTAATGCCTAAATCCATTTTGTCGTCAATGGCAAGGATGTATCATGGCCAAGGACATTTGGGGAGGGATGCGATGGTAAGGTCATTTAAACAGACCTGGTACAATGCGAAGTTCAGGACAATTGCAGAAAGCATCTGTCAGAGGTGTTTGGTTTGTCAGCAATTTAACACTGGGAAAAAGACAGTGGTGAGTCTGGGAACAATAGGCAGAGAAGGAGGTCCTTTTACAAGAATGCAGATTGATTTCATTGAGATGCCCCAAGTAAACAGACTGAGGTATGTTCTAGTGGTAGTCTGTTTGTTTTCAAGGTGGGTGGAAGCTTACCCGACTAGAAGAAATGATGGAATAACAGTGGCAAAGTTACTGTTAAGAGAGTTGATTCCTAGGTACGGGTTTCCAGTAACAGTTGAGTCTGATAGAGGTGGACACTTTCAAAATGAACTTATGGGTTTGATTTGTGAAGCATTGAAAATACAGCAGAAGCTACATTGTGCATACCGACCAGAGGCTTCTGGTGTGGTTGAGCAGATTAATGGCACAATAAAGAACAGGATTGGAAAGATGTGCTTAGCCACTGGCATGAAATGGCCAGATGTTTTACCTTTAGTGCTGATGACTATTAGATCTACTCCAGATAGAACTACTGGTTTGAGTCCGCACAAGATAATCATGGGACGTGCAATGCGCCATGCATTCGTGCCTGTCAATAAGTTGGTGACAATAACTGATGACATGATTTTGGATTACTGTAAAGGCCTGGCTGACGCAGTTCATTCTGTGTTTCACCAGGTTGGAGAAGAAGCTACCACACTTGAGAAGAAGCAAGCCCATGATCTGAGTCCAGGAGACTGGGTGAGGATAAAAGTTCACAGAAGAAGAAATTGCTTGGTTCCAAGGTGGGGAAGGCCAAGACAAGTTATTCTGACTACGACGACTGCAGTAAAGTGTGCTGGAGTGAGACACTGGGTACATGCAAGTCATACTCTGAGAGTTCCAAACCCAAAAGAAGGGACTGGTAAAGAGTATTTTGAAGAGTCAGATTCCAGTGATGATGAAGATACGGAATCAGTGGGGAAAGAAGTAGGAAAAGCTTCGAATGAACCACTGCGAGTATCAGAGAAGAGATCAAATTCTGTAAGAGAGCCTGAAGTTTCAAAAAGCAGTGAAGGAAAAAGAAAAGAAAAGAGAAATTTCACAGAGACTACTCCTGAATCAGAAGAGGAGGAGATCGAAGAACCACTTGAGATTATACTTGAAGAAGTAGGGTCAGAAGAAGATAGAGAGGGAAAGATTGCGGAAGACCCCCGAGGAGGTGTAGGGAACATTCTTGATGAGCCAGGTGAAGGGACAAGTAGACAGCAAGAAGATTGCGTGTCGGAGACTCGAGGAGGGACAAAAGTAGGGAGATCTCAAACAGTGGTGAAAAAATCTGTGGAAAAGAAGAAAGCTGCTGGAAAACGGAAACAAGAGGCACTTGAAACAGATGATGAGAATGAACAAACCGAAGGTCGAGTTCTGAGAAAGAGAACTTGGATTGGAGAAAGAAGTAATAAAGAAATAAAGCCGAAAAAGGTGTTAAGAGGAGATCGTTGGCCTAACAACAGAGTTAAGAGGCTGAGATACAAAATAATAAGAGCAAGTACATCGAAAGCTGAACAAGTGAATGAAGTTTCGAGTCAAAGTTCAAAAGCTGAAGGAGAAGAATCAAAGGAGTCAAAAGAACCAGTGGAAATAAAAAGAGTAAGAAGACCCAACCAAAAGTACAGATCACCGGAATGGTCTTATGTGGCACTGTCTGAAGGAGGAAAAGAAGAAACAGTGACTCGAGATAATCCGGAAGAGATCTTGAGAGAAGTGGTTGAGGAAGATACTGGTGAAATTCTGAAAGTACTCTTGACTGACATTGGAGAAGAGTCGAGTACTGAGGATTTTGATGTCGGAGATCTAATACAATTTGATGTTGAAGAAATTGAAGTGAAGAATGACAAGTATCCAAACTGAATAAAGGAGGATTCACTTGGTTTAAGTGAACGAAAAGATCATTTGGAAAAACTGAAAGCTGAAGAATTGCTGAAGAATTGAAGAGTTCCAACAGTAGTGGAGTAGTAGAGGCTAAACTAAAGTAGTAAAATGGCTAACATAGAGGATAATAGAAATAGATGTGCCTTCTTTAAAAGGTGGTGTAGAATGTGCTGCTGCTGCTGTACTGGATTATTAATGCTTCTATGGGGTGTTTTAGTTTTATTAGTTACTTTTAAAGTAGAGTTTGAGATGCATACAGAGAATGTGACAAATGTAGAGAAGAATTCGCAAAAAGTAGTTCCAATTAGAATTAGTAATACTTACATACACAAAGATAGGTCAATTAATAACTTTTCTAGTAATGTTTTTTCAAAATTGTTATATGAATATGTGAAAACAATGGAAGTAAGGGATTGCTACGTCTGTATGCAATTACCTGCATCCGTTTCAGAGGGTGTTACTTATCATCATTTACCAGCTACATATGGTATTTCCTGTAGTATTTTAAGTAGTGTTTTTTATTTGTTAGGGAAAGTAGATTATAAGATGTCTAACAGAGATAGTATTTTTGGGCACTTGCCAATGAACAAAGAGCTGAATCCAGCTAAAGAAGCTAACACTTTTGGTGAAATTTTTATTGAAGAAAAAGGATTAACATTAGATTACATTTTTAAGAATAATTTAACTTGCAGTTTGAAAGGAGAGGAGAAAGCTTTCCTGGATATGGTAGAAGAAAGGAGATTGAACATGCAGGAAAAAGCAGGAAAATATAAAGTGAGTGAGACAATTTGGGACATTGAGATGGGAAAAGAGTTGAAGAATGGGGCTAGTCCAACTTTAGCTTTAGATGCACCACAGAAAGGTAAACTTTGCATTACAAGAAGGAAATCCCAATATGATACATATTTTGTTGGGACTAGCGAGTGCCATGATACATACTTCATTGCAACAGGTTGGGGTTTCAGAGGTGGAGAAGATACAATTTTTCCAGGAGTATATTATGTTTGTGGGAACAAGGCTTATTACAAGTTGCCTGACCATTGGTATGGCACGTGTTATGTGGGCCTGGTTTTTCCAAAGATTTTTCATATAGATAAAATAACAGATGTAGAACATATTAATTTACTAATGCGTTTTAAGAGAGAAACTTGGTCTGAAATAGTGGGTGACATTTTTGGGGTTTTGATTCCAGCAGTGGGAATTTCTTTGAATGCTTATGGAATTCGGAAACTGTCCACAGTGGTTGATCGCTTGTCGACAAATACCGCTGGAGGGTTTCTTTTGGTGAATACGGAATTAAGTGCCGTACGTGCCATGTCTATGCAAAATCGACTTGCCCTTGATATTCTATTGGCCAAGGAGGGTGGAGTCTGTGGAATGCTGAAAGTTCAACATTGTTGCACTTACATTCCAGACGGAATCAAAGACCTGAAGGTCTATATCAAAAATATTACTGATTTGCATGAAGAATTAGTACCACTTGAAGCTGAGAATTTATGGACTAAAATAGCTAATAAAATGATAGCTGTTAAGGATTTTATTGCAAAAATAGGTAGTACTATTATAGGTAGAATATTGTTTCCTTTAACTTGTATAATTGTTGCTTTATTGATAATAAGATTGGTGTGTGTGTGTTGTAAAAACAGGGGAGGGAGGAAGAAATTGAATAAAGAAAAGAAAAACAAGAGGTTGAAAAGAGAACCTCAAGAAATTGAATTAGAAGAATTGAGGGAGAGTGTTTACTTAGAGACAAAAAGGGATGATGAAAGAGTGACTGGTGTGTAATGTTGTGTAAGGGGAAAAAGACATTTCCGATTTCTCCTAAAATGGGACTAAATTTTCACTATTTTTTGGGGGGGTTTATTTGGTGATAAAATCACCAAAGGGGGGATTGCTGGAGCAGAGTTTTCTGTTTGAAAATTCGCTGGTTTTTGAAGCTCTGGCATGTCTATTTGTCATATTAATTTTATTAATTACTAGCAATTAATTATTTGTCTTGTGCAAGTGCGTTTATATTAATCAATCCGTTTGTCCTAACAAGAGAGAGTTACACGTGGGTGCGCATAAATGTGCTGTTTAAAAATAACGTGCGTGTTTTCATGTTTAAACGTTGCTATGTGCTGTTTATTTTTTAGCACAAAACGCTTTCCGAATTAATGCTTTTCTATGTTGCAGGTGCTAGATAGATGCATACACATAAGGGTATTAGTGGGGTTAACACTGTTTAATCACTATGCTGTGGTAACGTTGTTTTTGTTTCTTTTAATTAAGATGGTCTATTGTGGCCTATGGCGGCCTAGTTAAAGATGGCCGATTTTGTAAGCCTGGCCTCGAGTTGAGAATAGAAAACTGTGATGGAAGAGAGCCCTGCTGAATATGGTCCTGAAGTCAGCTGACCACAGTCCTTGCTTGCCTTATAAAATTTTCCGTGAGGACATCAGCAGCCGGGGTAATCTTCGAGTGAAATGGAACGTCCTTGGCAGCCTTGGGAAAACAAAGGAGCCTTAGAGAAAGACTCTGAGCATTGGTCTCATTGCCGAGGAGAAGTAGAACTAACAGATACATTTGAGATTCTTGGTTCCTGTTCCGTAGTCTTTATTTTGTGATTTTTCCTGAGCGGAGATTTTTGAATGTTGCAATGTTACATCCTTTCCTTCTCGCTCTGCTCAGCGGTCCAGCGGACATTACAACTTTTCTTTGTATCTTTCTTTTGTTTGATTCAGTATAAGAATTGTTAGCCTAGAGAGGGCTTGCCACTTGCAACTTGCCACTTGCCATTTGCCTTTGCCGCGTATCGAATCTGCGTTGCTGAGGATTGATGCTGAAGGGACTTCGTCTTGAGAGACTTTACCAAGAGACTTGTCCTGACCCGTTCTGACATTTAGCTAGAATAGGTAACTATGAGAAAAATGATTTATGCTGCTTGATTTTCATTTGACTAATTTTAGATAAAGCAATATAACTTGAACATGGTGTTGGATATTATTTCTTGTCAATTATTGTGTATTATATTTTGATTATTCGTATAGGTTGTATAGATTATGTTTATGGACAGTCACAATAACCAGATCTTATCGACCTGATATAGATGCAGGGTGACTAGGAGTTTTCTTTCCACAGGTTTATTGCTGCTGGTAGAGTATTTGAGCGTATGTTAGTGAAATGGGCCCTAGTGTATGATGAATGTATGTGCGTGTAACTGTGGGATTACTCTATCTGTGGTAGTGGGAATATTATACACACCCTGATCTCTATCATGTGCACACAAGTCTCTTAAACATGATGAACAGATGGGAATAAAAAAGTTTCCCTAGAAGATATATTTGCACCTCATTTGATATAGTTCGATCTAACCCGTGTAAATTGCATGCAGGCTGATCTGCTTGGTCCTACAATTGTAAAATCAGGTTAGTTTTAACCACAGGATTAGCAGAAAGGATTAGAGGGACTGAAACACACGCAGTTTTATGTCAATGGGAAGCGTAAGGTCGGGTATTTACCTAATGAGTTCTCAAATGAATTATCTATTAGCTCACTGTCATTTAAGAGACAGGTCAGCCGCTAATGCATTAAACTTTAAAACTACTAAGGGAACGGGAAGAGATGTAGTAAGGACAGAACATAATAAAGCAATGCATGATGGATCTTCTGGGAGCTGGAGTGATCCCTAATCAAATAATGTTGATCCCATCATATCATTTTAAAGTGCTTTGCAGTCAATACATCACACAATGAACCAAGGGCCAGATGTATGACCATTGGCAATTGCTACTCGCAAATTGCGCAAAATTGCAAGTCACAATTTGTGAGTTGCAATTGCCAATGTACCACAGTGTTTGAGACAATGTTTGCAATTCCCAATGGGGTTGCAAATTGCATGCCTGGTGCATATTAATGAGATGAGACTGTCGCAATTTGCAACCCCATTGGGAATGACTGGCACTCCCAGGGATGGTGGCCTGCTGGGGTCAGCAGACTTCCATGTCTGGGACTGCTTTTAAATAAAGCAGGTTTTTTTGGGAAATGCAGCCCGTTTACCTTAGAGGAATTTAAAAAAGAAAAAATGAAACGTTTTTGTTTCATTTTTTAAGGGCAGGTACTGGTCCCTGGGACCACCCCCTTCCCGGAAAAAATGTTTGCACGCCCATTGAAAAAGGGGAAGGGATGGTAAACTGCAGACCCTTACAAAAAGGGGATGAGGGTGGCAAACTGCGAGTGTTTTGCAACCGCAATTGCGGTCGCAAAACATTCTTACATAGGGTTCAGACTCGCTATTAGGAAGGGACGCCCTTGGAACGCCCCTTCCTAATAGCGAGTCGCTAACCATATTTTGTGAGTTGCTATTACATTAGCGACTTGCAAAATAGGGTTAGTACATGGGCCACAGGTGTTTTTGAATGCACATACGGGTCTAAAACCCATTTGTGCATGCAAAAATCCATCGTGCATCTGGCCCCAAATTCTTAAAGCCCATGTGAAACTGCTGAAAGAGCACAGAGACATCATCTCTACTGTGGGATGCTTCTGTGGGCAGACACTCAAGTGTTTGAATGCTTCAGGAGTACTCAAAACCTATTACTGCGCAGGGCCAAACATTCATTGGATGGCCCTTAGATCAAGCAAACACTGCTTCAACCTCGAGCAAGTGTAAGTGGAGGGCCAGTCGTAAAATTGACGGTCCCACTATTCAGGTCGAACTAATCAGGTCAAGAGCCCATCTGCACAAAAGTCCTCATGCCGATCGACTGGCAGTCCGGACACAGATCAAAACATGGCCCCATGCACACAGCATGTTTGCTTGCAATGCTCTCTGCCTATATAATATGCAGTCTTTATTTCATATGCATTTCAAGCTTTACTTTTAAAATGCCACCCTGCTTCTAGGTGACGGAAGAATTATTGACCCTTTCGATAAAATGTTGCTGTTGCTTTGGAGAAACGTTAAAATATTTGCAAAATATTCACCAACATCTGCAGTGCAAATGCTCTTGAAAAGGAAAGTGACTTCAAATTGATCAGTATTTTACTGCTAATGTGAAGACTGATAAAGAAAAATGAAACTTCAAGGAATGAGTCTAAAACTGTTCTATGCTTCGGTCCCGCCAAGCATATTATAAGTTTCCTCTCCATCACGGTCTTCATGGTGGTTCCTTCTCCAGGAAAACCATGGCGGGGAGGAAGCAAAGGCCCCGTGGTGTCTCACGCCATGTGAATGCACACAAGGGGTCTGTATGTATGCACACCTGTTCCTGAGCGGCATGGACTTAACAGTCCATGCCGTGCAGGAACTGTTTTTGGCGTTCCCATTGCGGTGTCCATTTTTAGAGGCAACGCTATGGGAACGCCCAAAAAAAGCCTGCCAGACAGGAGGAAACTCCTAATATGGCAGGTGAACCCGGTGCCGCACCACCAAAGTCATAATCAGACCCTCAGGGTCTAGTTTAGAGTTTAACATGCAAGATACTCTCTCACAATGTGGCAGAAATTCCTTCCAGCATATAACAAGTGCCCTCGGCTATAATACACTTATAATAAAGCTGAGTGGTCATCACCACATTCGTGACAGTATCCCATCTAAATAAGAACCCTTAGCAGTGCATAATTTGAGCAGGTGGGTTCCACTGCTCGGCACCGGCACTTAATTGCCAGCATCTGCTCTAGTGACAGTTCACCACATGGTGGCACTGTCTTTTTAAGTTTGAGATGAGCACAACAACCCTGCTTATTGTCAATATACATTCAAATGAATAATACCTGCTTCTCATGCCATCATTGTAGCGTTATTTGGCCTAAAATAGTCTGAATTGTCACACTTGTAGGAGTTGGCACTGTCGCTGGCAGGGCAAATGGGTGGGCCAGGCTGCTGTGACCTTCTGAGAAGGGCCATTGCACTCACCTTTATGTACAAACTAACCACTTGCCCTTAGAACAATTTTATGCGCTAGGATGATAAGACACTGGTAGAATGAGTATTCACTTTAGAACATTCAGGCTTTTTGAAATGTCAAACAGAGAGAAATCCAAAGAACCAGACCAACCACTGACAAAGCTAAGCAGAGCTGGACTGGCCATAGCGGGCACCGGGCATTTCCCCGGTAGGCCGCTAGGGTGGGGGCCGGTTTTGGCCCCATGGGGGCCGTTTTTGTTACCGGGGACGGCAATATCTGCAAACTGCTCGGCTGCACTCCCCCTCACCCCAGGGCCGGTTTCTGATCCCAGTCCGGCCCTGAAGCTAAGGCCTCGAAGCCACGAGTTCATGTTAGGAACCACCAGTGTAGACGCATTACCAACCTCTGCCTAAAAGAGGAGACAACTGAAATTATCAACTGACAACCCAAAGGGCAACCAACAGACACCTCAACTGGCAAACGGCTCTGTTCTTTTAGAACGAAGCAGTCATGTAGTATGGTAAGAATATAATTTACTACTTGAGTGGAATGGACGTTTTCTTGGTGTGCCCTGTATAATTTATCAATTGTATTATGTGTTTCTATTATTATCTGTTGGATGTCTGTAATTTTCCTCTCCCAGGAAGCAACAGCTGTAAGCTCAAGGATAAAATATTCATACAGCGTGATGCAGCAATGCCTAATTAACCATATTCTAATTAATCTTGGTGGTGCGCTTTGAATTATTTCAGCATTCTGATCTAAATAAAAGACTATTATTACAACAATCATATTGTCCACAGAATGCTGACCATTGACTGGCACCCCATGATTCCCCACAAATCACTTATATTGAAAGGCTAATTACTTTTATACGTAGAAATGTGGTGGAGCAAACACAGCTTCCTAATATAAAAATATATTTACACAAATCAACTGTATGAAAAAGTCAAATGAAAGCATGCACGACAGCACTTCATTTAGCTGTCAACTTCAGTAAGTTTAAATCCATTTTAAGAAATGCATATCTAGATTAATACCATCAAGCATGAGAATTGTGAGACACAATTGTACCATTATATTACATAATATTTCAGTATATTACATTATATTTTATTACAGATAGATAACATGCCAGTTGCTAACCACAGGACCCCTGATAAGGTTTCATCTACCCTCCACTTGTTTCCAATATTTCCTAAGTGATAACAGTGGGCTGTCTAGGCATTTATCGGTTTATCATATTGAGGTCTGGCATTAACCAAGACCTTTTGATTTTAATATAGTTATATGTCTAATATACCTACTGGTAAGGGCTTGAACCAGTCCTTTACATCCACTGGTTCATCATTGTGTCATTTCTTAGCACTGTGAGTGAGGGCATTCTGCTATATGTCACTGAGCACCTCCGTGTGCTTTTTGAGATCAAAACAAAATTTGCTGTTTATTAACCGCTTCGGTGCTCATGACGAGCTGGCGCAGTGGAGCTGTGCTCATGACGAGCTGGGCTCATCATAACCGCCGCAGCACGCCCATGCGCGGTTGATTCCCCACCTGTGCGGGAGAATCAATTAGTGGGCGGGGTCGTGACGAGCTCAGAGGCACGTCTAACATGGGCTTCAATTGGAATTCCATAGAGCATATTATCAAGCCCATTATCGCCGTTTTAGCGGCAATTTTCTGCCGCTAAAGCGGCGATAATTTTATCGCCTGGCTTGATAATATGCCCCTATTTGTGTTCTATTGAAATTAACGCTATTTCTTAGCGCACAATGCATTTTTGCAGTATGTAATAGCGCTAAAAGCAGAATTACTCTTCTCACGTGATTCTGCGTAATCTTGCTGAATTCTTATGTAATTCCGCATGATTGTGCTAAACAGCGTTACGAGAGTTACTCCATCCCATAAAGAAAAGATTGTATGTAGCAGCCACTGATAGACTAATTGCTGATTGGAAACTGGCTGCCATCTCATCACTTTTTCGCCAATCTGCTGAAGCTAAATTCCTGCTATATTATTCCCCAATGGGGATAGTTTTACTTTCCTCTTTTTGTTTTATGGTAAGAAATCCTGTCTGGAAGAAGGAAGCAAGACTTTGGCTCTTAAGCCTAAAACACGTAGCTCAATGTATAACCGATACACCACAAAACTGAGCACTGGCTGCACCCTCTGCATGCTTAACTGACGTAAAACAACTTCCTCTCTCAGGAATAAAATAAGGAGTCAAGCACACCAAGGACTCTTTCCATATCATTATGTAGCATGTTTCCGGTTCCGGACTCTAGTGTGATAACTTAATGCGTCTGGGAGTTGGAGTCTTGTTTTTCTTCGCTGGATTTTATTAGTCTAACACACCTGAATTAAGGATTTATAAATCAAAAGTTCAGGTCTGAAGGCAGTGTCCTCAATAACCTGGCATGACTTGCTCACCCTACTTAAGATAGAGGAATACTCCCCAAGGACATCCATAATAGGATAGGTTGGGAAATAGTAAGTAGAGTTGGTGAAATTCTCATGCGAAGAACTGCCCAGAATTTTGCAGGGCTTGATGAAGCCATAAGCAAGCACTGCTTCCTGAAACAAGCCTGCACATCAAAGGCCATACTCCGCTATCTATGGTGCACGTCTGTATCATTTACCAACACATCCTCTTGCAATACTGTGCAGGGCCGGACTGGAAACAGTAGCCAGTCCTGGCTGATTGCTACTCTATTGGCCCTGGGATTGGGGGGAGTGCGGGGGGGGGGTGCTAGTAAAAATCCCCCTCCCGCTTTTGTTACAGGGGGTCGGAATTGCAGCACTGCTGCAAAACCAGCCCCCAGTGACAAAACCGGCCCCCAAGGACAGAAAACTGGCCCCCACCCCTCCCACCCACCGGGCACGCACCCAGTCGCACAGGCTACAATAATAAAACTATTTTATATAAAAAACATTTTTAAACCAAAATAT
The DNA here is from genome assembly GCF_964204655.1 of Triturus cristatus. Lineage (NCBI taxonomy): Eukaryota > Metazoa > Chordata > Amphibia > Caudata > Salamandridae > Triturus > Triturus cristatus. Next base: position 1,273,970,849 of record NC_140589.1, read on the forward strand.
ACTTTTACCTGTTCAAACATAATGGAAATAACACAGATCTGAAAAGTAGGGTGACTCACCTTTAAATAGCTGGTCCAAACTATCTTGCTGGATTTGAAGATACTTTCTGTGCCCGCTACGGCAAGTCCTGCGGTGATACTGTGGCACTAGCTAGAGATGCTGATCCCCTCCACCATAATGTTAGCTATTTGAATCCACAATAATATATTAGGACAGTTCCAGAGGAAACTTTCACTGACAGAGCATTCCCAGTCCCAGTGTATTCCCGTCATTGTCCTCTCCTTCACTCCATCTGTCTGCATGGAGCAGTGCATGTCCAACTTCACCTCCGGACAAACTGAGTGTAGGCTCAAATTATTTTCTTCCATACATATTAATCTTTCGTAGTTCTTAATAAAGGTGGCAACACTCTAAGGGGTATATTATCAAGAAACACACAAGATGATGGACGGAATGTTGCACATTGGCAAAACATTCACCCCCAGACACCGATCTGGGTTTAATCCATCGTTATTTTGCTCACCACGCTACCCCAGTTCAGACATGGCCATATGCAAATCAGTCTTGACCCTGTGCCTCATGGGAACAGTCCAGCCCGAATATCTGTACTGGGGTGAATGTATGACATTGTTCTGCATTCTGTCCATCAACTGTTGTTTTTGCATTTGTCACCCCGAGTGGGACGGGTATGCTCAGACGTGAGTCCCGTGCTCTCCATACAACTGGAATCAAGCTATCCTGGCTGAAGAGGGGTGAAACCCCGAAACCGGTCCTAGGATGCTTGTTTCCAGTCCAGGGAGGGCTTGGCTTGGCAGTTCGGGCTCGACTGTTCCCATGAGGTACAGGGTCAAGACTGATTTGCATATGGCTGGGTTCAAACTGGAATGGCATGGTGAGCAAAAAAACGATGGATTTAGGCCCAGATCTCTGTACTGGGGTGAATGTATGACATTGTTCTGCATTCTGTCCATCAACTGTTGTTTTTGCATTTGTCACCCTGAGTGGGACGGGTATTCTCAGACGTGAGTACGGTGCTCTCCATGCCACTGGAATCAAGCTATCCTGGCTGAAGAGGGGTGAAACCCCGAAACCGGTCCTAGGATGCTTGTTTCCAGTCCAGGGAGGACTTGGCTTGGCAGTTCAGGCTGGACTGTTCCCATGAGGCACAGGGTCAAGACTGATTTGCATATGGCTGGGTTCAAACTGGAATGGCATGGTGAGCAAAAAAACGATGGATTTAGGCCCAGATCTCTGTACTGGGGTGAATGTATGACATTGCTCTGCATTCTGTCCATCAAATGTTGTTTTTGCATTTGTCACCCCGAGTGGGATGGGTATGTTCAGACGTGAGTCCTGTGCTCTCCATGCCACTGGAATCAAGCTATCCTGGCTGAAGAGGGGTGAAACCCCGAAACCGGTCCTAGAATGATTGTTTCCAGTCCGGGGAGGACTTGCCTTGGCAGTTCGGGCTGGACTGTTCCCATGAGGCACAGGGTCAAGACTGATTTGCATATGGCTGGGTTCAAACTGGAATGGCATGGTGAGCAAAAAAATGATGGATTTAGGCCCAGATCTCTGTACTGGGGTGAATGTATGACATTGTTCTGCATTCTGTCCATCAACTGTTGTTTTTGCATTTGTCACCCTGAGTGGGACGGGAATGCTCAGACATGAGTCCCGTGCTCTCCATGCCACTGGAATCAAGCTATCCTGGCTGAAAAGGGGTTAAACCCCGAAACCGGTCGAACGGTCCTAGAATGCTTTTTTCCAGTCCAGGGAGGACTTGGCTTGGCAGTTCGGTCTGGACTGTTCCCATGAGGCACAGGGTCAAGACTGATTTGCACATGGCTGGGTTCAAACTGGAACGGCATGGTGAGCAAAATAACGATGGATTTAGGCCCAGATCTCTGTACTGGGTTGAATGTATGACATTGTTCTACATTCTGTTCATCAAATGTTGTTTTTGCATTTGTCACCCCGAGTGGGATGGGTATGTTCAGACGTGAGTCCTGTGCTCTCCATGCCACTGGAATCAAGCTATCCTGGCTGAAGAGGGGTGAAACCCCGAAACCGGTCCTAGAATGATTGTTTCCAGTCCGTGGAGGACTTGCCTTGGCAGTTCGGGCTGGACTGTTCCCATGAGGCACAGGGTCAAGACTGATTTGCATATGGCTGGGTTCAAACTGGAATGGCATGGTGAGCAAAAAAATGATGGATTTAGGCCCAGATCTCTGTACTGGGGTGAATGTATGACATTGTTCTGCATTCTGTCCATCAACAGTTGTTTTTGCATTTGTCACCCTGAGTGGGACGGGAATGCTCAGACATGAGTCCCGTGCTCTCCATGCCACTGGAATCAAGCTATTCTGGCTGAAAAGGGGTGAAACCCCGAAACCGGTCGAACGGTCCTAGAATGCTTTTTTCCAGTCCAGGGAGGACTTGGCTTGGCAGTTCGGTCTGGACTGTTCCCATGAGGCACAGGGTCAAGACTGATTTGCACATGGCTGGGTTCAAACTGGAACGGCATGGTGAGCAAAATAACGATGGATTTAGGCCCAGATCTCTGTACTGGGTTGAATGTATGACATTGTTCTACATTCTGTCCATCAATTGTTGTTTTTGCATTTGTCACCCCGAGTGGAAAGGGTATGCCCAGACGTGGGTCCCTTGCTCTCCATGCCACTGAAAATCAAGCAAGCCTGGCTGAAGACGGCTGAAATGCCAGAAACCGGTCCTAGGATGCTTGTTTCCAGTCCAGGGAGGGCTTGGCTTGGCAGTTCGGGCTCGACTGTTCCCATGAGGTACAGGGTCAAGACTGATTTGCATATGGCTGGGTTCAAACTGGAATGGCATGGTGAGCAAAAAAACGATGGATTTAGGCCCAGATCTCTGTACTGGGGTGAATGTATGACATTGCTCTGCATTCTGTCCATCAAATGTTGTTTTTGCATTTGTCACCCCGAGTGGGATGGGTATGTTCAGACGTGAGTCCTGTGCTCTCCATGCCACTGGAATCAAGCTATCCTGGCTGAAGAGGGGTGAAACCCCGAAACCGGTCCTAGAATGATTGTTTCCAGTCCGGGGAGGACTTGGCTTGGCAGTTCGGGCTGGACTGTTCCCATGAGGCACAGGGTCAAGACTGATTTGCATATGGCTGGGTTCAAACTGGAATGGCATGGTGAGCAAAAAAATGATGGATTTAGGCCCAGATCTCTGTACTGGGGTGAATGTATGACATTGTTTTGCATTCTGTCCATCAACTGTTGTTTTTGCATTTGTCACCCTGAGTGGGACGGGAATGCTCAGACGTGAGTCCCCTGCTCTCCATGCCACTGGAATCAAGCTATCCTGGCTGAAAAGGGGTGAAACCCCGAAACCGGTCGAACCGTCCTAGAATGCTTGTTTCCAGTCCAGGGAGGACTTGGCTTGGCAGTTCGGGCTGGACTGTTCCCATGAGGCGCATGGTCAAGACTGATTTGCATAAGGCTGGGTTCAAACTGGAATGGCACGGTGAGCAACAAAACGATGGATTTAGGCCCAGATCTCTGTACTGGGGTGAATGTATGACATTGCTCTGCATTCTGTCCATCAACTGTTGTTTTTGCCTTTATTATCAAGAAACGGCGTTAAAATTATCGACGCTTTAGCGGCAGAAAACTGCAGCTAAAGCGGCGATAATGGGCTTGATAATATGCCTTTGAGAATTCCAATAGAAGCCCATGTTCTGGTGTCAAAATGGGCTTCCATTGGAATTCTCACAGGCATATTATCAAGCCCATTATCGCCGCTTTAGCAGCAGTTTTCTGCCGCAAAAGCGGCGATAATTTTAATGCCATGCTTGATAATATGCCCCTAACATAGGTACAGAAACAGAATGTGGACCTTGCATGTGATTTTGGACCTTGCACTGGGTCCATCTTAATCTCAAAATGATGTACTAAAGCGAGCCGTAGAAGTTGCAGCAGCTGAGTGGCGTCCTTCATACTAGGCAAGGCGAAATGTGGAAATTTGCCATTTTGAACATGGCAAATGGATAGAACATTAGCATTAAAGAGTCTTTCAAGGGTATCTTTGCAAAAAATAAATGCTTAATCGTGACAATATTAATTCTTAAGCATATTTACAAGCACAACAGACATAAAGCCGTGAACAAACCAAACAAAATAATGGCTGGGAACAGCAGGGGAAACCGAACTTAGCTGGAGGCCGATTGCCATTCGCAAAAGCAGTACACTAACATTTCATTATTTCAGTTACCAAGGTCACCTCGTAAGAAATGACAGTTCCTGCTTTGTCAAACGCTGGAAATATGTGATATAAAAACTTGCATGATTTTTTTCTGTCATTCTTTGTGTTTTCAGCTCCCTCCCAAAAGAGCTTTCTGGCGGTGATAGATGACCGTACGAGTTAGCCGGCCATTCCCCTGACAATGTCGCTAAAGGAAAAGTCACAAAAGAAGACTTTGAGAAGCTCAACAGCTTATATTTTGACTGAGTAGGACACATTTAAAATTCCTCTCTTTACCAAAAGAATTGTACACAATGTCTTACGGTATGCCATGATTAGAATTCATTTAGCTTTCTTCATTGGGAAGCCATCATAAACCCTGTCAATTTTGACAACATGCACCCATCCAAATTATCATTTGTATTTATTGTGTTTCGGGTATTTAATGCAACACAGTCATAGCTACAAGGAGTTGAGCATTTTTCAAAAGTATTTCCTTTTGTAGCCTGGACCAGATATATCAAGTATAAAGAAACATACACCAAATAGTTAGGTTTCCTGTAGGTCAAGTTTATTAAGCACTGCCAAAGCCAATACATCTGGCATTGACTGTGAACCTGCTGGCTTTGTCAGTGTTTGTTTACTTTTGTCATTTTTTTGTGCAAAATTTTATAGTTGGAGAAGCAGCTGGAACACTGTCCAATCTTAAAATAAATGGCTAAAAGCAGAAATATGTTGGGCTTCAAAAAGCACAAATTGCCATAATAATTCCTTAGGGGAACTGCCTGAGTGTGGACGTGCTGCTTGTGAAAGGGTAGAATGCCATCACACAGTGAAATAAGCCAGTGGCTGAAGAGGCTGACCTATTGCCACATGCTACAAGCTGTAGTTGGTGGAATAAAAAAATAAAAAAAATACAGACCAATGAATGAGGAGGGTTGATTAAAACCCCCTAAACATAAGTATATTATAAATAGAGCTTTTGCAAAACCAAAACGTCTTGGCTACCCTGAGTGCTAAAAGTTGACCAAGGTTAAAGGAGTGTGTATGTTGTGGAGCACATGAGAGATAAAAGGTGATAAATTAGACTAGGGGCCTGAGTTAGAGTTTGGCAGACCCTTCATTGCAAACCCAAAGTAGTACCCTGTCTGAACCTTTCAGTCCTCCCACCTCACCTGAAGACAGGCGGACGCCAAGCTTTTAATCAACAGAGCCCCTGTTGACTCTGTCAATGGAAAGCTTCTTCTAACAGCCTGATGGAGTAGGGCCGTCGGAGGAAGGGCATTACACCATCTGCCCTATTAATGGTGTACAATGTGCTGTCCTTTTTTAGCTAGATCATCTCCAGGAAAATCCTGGCAGTGAGGGACAGAAACAATATTGACCCCCACACCCTAGGGAAAGGCTCCAGGCTGTGGGGGTCATTACTGTTTTATTTTTCAAACCAAACTAAAACTTTGTGAGTTTGTTTTTGAAAACCAAGGGGCATATTTACAAGGCGGCGATAGAAAATTATCGCCGCTTTTGCGGCCGTTTTCGGACGAAAAGCGACGATAGTTGTATCGCCTAAATAGCAAGGTCACGCTAACGCGTGAAACCTTGCATTAGCGCACCTATTTTTAACGCCCAGCTTTGCATCTCTAATGAGATGCAAAGTGGGCATTCCTGACCTGACATGACAGGAGAAATATCGCTAAGCGACATTTCTCCTATCATCAAGCCCTACGCTATGAAGCATAGCGGCAGGAAAAGTACCGATAACACCTGTTATCGCTACTTCCCTTACGCCTGCTTCAGGACTGACTTAGCCATGATAGCCTATGGAAGGTGGATATCATGGCTAAGTTTGTGAGTCCCTATCAACAAGCTAACGCCACATTTTGTGAGATTATCGCTGGGTTTCCAGCGATAATCTCACGTTAGGCAGTTAGCGCTAGGATTTTTGTCGCTTTTGAGATAAGCGTTGCTAATAGCACGCTATCTCAGCGATAAAAATCCACGCTAGCCGGCGATAATTATCCTAGTGCTAAGTGCGCTTAGCGATAATTATCGCCGGTTGTTGCTGATATGCCCCCAAAATGTTTAAAAGTTTGGTGGATGGCCATCACAACTGATGGTGGCCATCCACCAGACCTTTGGTACCTTGAAGAGAATTGCCATGACTTGACAGCGGTTCATTTCAACATACGGAGATGACTGTAAGGCCAGCGGTCATCTCTAAATCTGGATGATGGTAATCCACCAGGATGGCAGAGGTAAAGTCCTTTCCCACCCTGACGAACTGTACTGTCAGAGTAGCGCCATGAAACCATCCCTGTGTACGTGCACTATACAAATCCTTTTAACATAACACTCCACCCACCAGAGCCTAAATTATGCCCTATTTTCTCAATTCTGCCTGACTGCAAGGGTAACTTCTTTGCCGCAAGTAATTACTAAACTTTTATATAGAATATTCATGCAACAGTAGTGTAGGCTGAAGTTGCTAGGTTTCATTTAAAACTTTATTGAGCTCCAGATAATTGATCCATTTTCTTCTGCTGGTCCCAGGTACCCTCCTAGATGTCCACACACACCATTGCTAGGTTTTCCAGCACTGCATTATGCTGGTCCTTTCCCTGCCTATTTGTTTAGGGTTGCCAACACTATGTTCACTGCCTGTTTGTCTCCAGAGTCCCGATGGTCCTCACCATAGTCTGTTTAATCAGGCACAATATTGGAATCAGGTACTGTGTTTCCTCTCCAGAAGAAGATAATATACAGTGTGGAATGGGAATCCATCTCATTATCTATGTCAGGATTACTTTCCCACAAATAGTTGAGCCTAGATTTACTGGGGAACTCACATGGTACTGCACAATTTTGTGTTACACCCATAAGCTTTTTTAATGTTAAGTAAATTGACCGAGTACTTTGCGACGCTTTACACCGATCAAGACCCCACGCAAATTCATAGTACATAACAACATCAAAGTTCTGTTCAGGCTCGTGAAACCTCTATTTTCAGTAAAGGATGCTGCTCCCACTCCCTAATATCCTATATCGCTTACATTGCCATTAAAGAGTAAAATTACTAAATAAATCCCATGCTTTATTCCACAGGCTCCCAGTTTGGGCGAGCATTCACAGTGCTGTCCCTATGCCAGGCACATTCACGAATCACTTCCCACGGTATCAGTACACACCTTCTGACATGACAGTAGTTTTTTTCCTGCACCTGTACCTGATGTTTCTGCAGTGCTGACTGTAAACCTTCTTCTGTCTCAAAAAGGAATAACCCAATTGGTGAAGTTGGAGTAAGGGGAGACAGATGGAACACTGCAACAAAAAATAAGCTGAAAAAGGGCTCCGATCTGGAATGGTGGCAGTTTTGGTGGCAAGTGTATTACATTCCTTGGCCATCCAACCATTACGGGTTAGGGAGAGAGCTGCATATAAAATTGTTGCTTCAGATCAAACATATTTTCTATTTAAACTTTAGTGTCTTTGGCGCCGAGCCTCCTGCTTGTAAGATTTGCATTACTCCCTGTCCCCTGGCCGAGTTGACCTTCTCATGACCTTCTTGCTTTGCCCTGACAATTACTCTGGTAGGTCGGCTGCCTTGTGGGTTTACACAATCTGTCACACTGGAAGACACCAATAATTCTACATCCAATTTATATGAATATGGTTACACAGTTTCGCCTTGTGTTATAGAAAATTATTAGTTGCAAAATGAATTCTTTGAGCCAAACGCTGCTACAGGGAGATATCGCCCCCGGCTCCTGTGGAGAAGGATTAAAGGAGTAATTAGAAAGATGGCTTCACAAGCCAATTTAGTACTGAAGCATGGCTTAAAACAAATATTGCCCTTAACTATGGTTATTAGCTTTGTTGGAAATCATCGGGCTTCTTACCTTTGAACATTTGGCACTGCTAAGCTCGTTTTTGCTCCCCTCACCTCCACACTGTGCATTTGCCTGCTTCCACTGTTTTGCCATATGCTCCCATCTCTGCCTGTCTTTTGTGACTCAACACCCTGTTGCCATTGTCAGTATGTCAGCTTGTACAGAATGGAAAAAAGTTAATATACCTAGATATATATGGATTACCTGCCTTCCTTAATCATAAAATGCACAGCACTGCTTTAATCCTGTCTTGATTGGCGACACATCATGGGGTGTGCCATGGTGAGCTGACATCCCATCTGATACCTACACGGGGCTGCGGATAGCAGCAGACCTTGGCGAATGGGATTCGTATGTTTAAAAAATAAATATTTTTTGCACTTTAGAATTCTGTGGATTGAACTATAAAAATAGTATTTTCTGACAACAGAAAAAAATGTTTTTTAAAAACATTTTTATATAGAACGATCTTTACATGAGAACCAGGCATTATGCTATTTACTTTTTAAGGCATGGGGAGATAAAGAGATTTGCCCACCATCGCATGTTATTGAGCCGAGTCGGGTATTTAAGCCAAGAGCCTCGGTTTCAAAGTGGGAAACAGCGTTTACAATGCTGTCATCACATCGCAGTGATATTACTATGCGGTTACAATGACCGCGTTGTTAGTACGCGATACCTTTACATCGCAAGTCATTAGAACAACTTGCTGTAGGAGGCGCTAAGGTATTGGAAATGAATTCCAACACCTTCCCTACTGTTGTGCAAACTGGAGTAGGAATAGTAAATAATACTATTCCTAAGTCCAGCGCGCCCCCTACAGCAAGTCGTTCTAATGACTTGTAATGTAAAGGTATCACGTACTAACAACGCGGTCGTTGGAGTGGAGAAGTGTGGCTCAATGATTAGAGTGGCAGACCCTGATGCAGAGGTCTAGCCCGGGACCAGGGTTCATTTCCCTGCCTCGGCGGGTCTTGGGCTCAAAAAATTCCACGGACCTGATAATTCTTGCCTCGGTGCCATTCCAATCATGGAGTCCCACTCTGCAACTCTGGGCAATAGCTTGCTTAATCTCCACAACGTCCCCCACAACGCTAAGGATGCCTGGCCTCCACCTTGGGGGTGCCCAGGAGTGGACAGCTCAAAGGGAAAGCCAGGATGGGTTCCACAGCGGTATTCGTACAAGCGCCATGAGACCCTTGCGGGTGAGTAGTGCACTATACAAGTACCAATTTACATTTACAATGACCGTGTTGTAAAAGCCCACGATGTAATAGCATGCATTGTGACATGCTATATTCTTTCAAAGTCAGACGTTTTTCTCACTAGTCCACGTTTCGTTCCGTGATTGCTATCACTTTGGGAACTACAAACAACTCAAGAGCACCAAATACAGACCATGCGTTAGAAACATGGGGCCTTATTTGTGAAGGCCTTGTGACACTTTTGCGTTGCTGTTGCATCACTTTTTGTGACTCAGTGGCAGTGTAAACAATGTGCCATGTTGTGCCATATTTAAAAGGTGATGCATCTAGGCAGATGTATCACCTTGTACAGCCCTGCGCCACATTATACCTGCGTCAGGTGTAATGTATGCAGGGTGGGCGTTCCCACGTATAAAAGGGTCGAAGAAGTGTCGAAGTGAAATCTATGAGATTTCACTGCGACACTTCTAGGAAATCAATGCATCAAAACCTTACGGCTGCCTCATGGCATGCATAAGTGTAACGCAGTGCAATGGATTTGGCCTACCCTATGCATTGCTGGGGTTGCATCATGCTTGCGACACAACTCCAGCATTGCGTGACTTTTGCGTCGACAGATACGTCAGGATTCCTGACGTATCTATCATTCCTTTCAACATGGAGCACCATACATTAAATATGGCGCATCCATTGTGTCGCAAGGAGGGCGCAGTGAAAACTGTTGCTTCACTGTTTTATTACAGCAATGCAACCATTTTCATAAATGAGGCCCTTGTTATCGCTACAAACCAATGCACAAAAATACGCAGAAATTCAAATTTAACATTTTACAAAAGGAGTTGCATCGCTGATGTATCGTCGCTTCACGTACTCAACAAATGCTCAATGTATGAGGAAACAAGAATCTTACCGAAATTAAAATGCCTTTTTATTTGGTGAGGGACCTTATTCTTTGTGGAAAACAGAATACAAAGGCAAGTGCTATAAAGGTGTGTTATCAGCGTGGTGTTTTGACTGTAAAATTCCCAAAATGTCTTCCTGTACAAACTGCAAGCAGTATTCATGATAGCAATAATACACTGGCCATTTGCACAGGGCGCATCAAAACTGAAATGTCTTTGGGCGCTTAAAAATTAACTGGGAACGATTCGAAAATAATGTGTACATTTAATTGAATAGTGTTGCAATTACTGAGGATGACTTTTAATACTATGCAATCCAACGCGCGCACCGCAGTGCATTATTCATACCAAACCACCTCACCTGCTCTGACAATGCACCGGCGTTTCATCGCAAAATATTACAAGGATAATGGGAGAGTTTCAAGTTGCAGAGGGGTTATAAAATGCTGTGACGGATTTCTTGGTGGCGTGCGGGTAACTGTACCTCAAGGACCGCAGACGAGGTAGCTAATGTGTGTTGTGTTGGAGGTTAATAATAGGCCTTGGCGGATTTTCAATAATGCCGGAGTAATCAGAGCAATTTCTGTAATTCTGCTTTACTCTTTGACGCGGAATTGCCAAGGATAATGCAATTACTTCCGCTGGAGTAATTAAGAGTAATTTGGGGGGAAAAATCCTAGTGCAAGAGCGCATTTAGGGGCATATTATCAAGGACGGCGTTAAAAGTTATCGCCGGTTTAGCGGCAGAAAACTACCGCTAAAGCGGCGATAATGGGCTTGATAATATGCCCTGGAGAATTCCAATCGAAATCCATGTTCTGGTGTGAACATGGGCTTCTATTGGAATTCTCCAGGGCATATTATCAAGCCCATTATCGCCGCTTTCCTGCTGCTAAACCGGCGATAATTGTACCGCCGACCTTGATAATATGCCCCCCCGCAAGTGACAGCAGCTGCTCATGCTGCTGTTTCTGTTTCCGTTGTATTAGTGCTACTTTCTCAGTGCAAAATGCATCCTCGTATCCATTTTTGACGTAACGATTCATTTTGCATAAAGAAAATAGCACTGAACGCCAGGAGTAAATTGGAGGAAAATCCTACTCCAAGTGCACTTTTAGTGAAAGCGAGTAGCTGCTCGCACGCTCTATTTATGTTCTTTTGCATTTAGCTCTTTTTCTTAGTGCAAAATGGATCCTGATGTCCATTTTGAAAGCGAGGGGGCACATTTTGTGCTAGGAAAATAGCACTAAATGCTGAATTGTTCTTCACACTTAATTCCATGTAATCTTGCAGAAGTTTTAGGAAATTACTGTTCTTGAGTAATGTCGCATAACTTTCTGGAATTTTCTGGGAGTTCCATGTTACTACACTACACGGAATTATGCAAGTTACACTCATCCCCAGTTAGGAACTGGAAGAGGCGGGAAGCTGGTTGCACCGTTGACTGCAGTACTCCCTTAATGTATTCCTGCTGTCATTGATCTTTAGAGATATAAAGTGGGGTTGTGTTTTTTCTAGCTTTACAGCCATATATGTATAAATGCAGCTTTTGCAGTGTTAAACGTGCATCATGTTCATTCACTCTGATAAAAATCTCTAGTGAAGCTGAAGGCCCTATTGAATTTTTGAAGCATGCTCAGAAATGTATTTTGGGCAACCCTTTGCATGCTGCATTTGAAGAGCAGATGACATCTCTCATGATTTAGGGCCTTATTATGACTTTGGCAGTCTTGCAGCACCGTCTGCTGTAGCACTGCCAAAGCCGTGGTGCTTCTGCCCACCACATTATGAGTTAAATCCTGGTCTGGTGGGCGTTTCTGCATCTGTCTAAGGCGGCGGTCTGTCAGGCTCATTAAAGAGTCTGACATGCAAACCGCCACGCTCAGAGTGCTGGCCACACCTTTGTGCACCACAACATGCAGGAACCAGGGGTGCAAAACCAGGGGGAACTACATGTACCCCCCCCACATGCACACCCAGGCCCAGGAGTGGCAGGGGGCCCTGTTGTTGGACTCACTGTCATAAAAAGGGCTGTGGACAAGCGACTCCTAATAAAGTTCCTTTTGTTGCAAGCACTCCTGCTTTTGCAGATAGGTCCTGGAATGTGGGTACTTCTGTTGCATGGTCTCAAAGCTGCAGTGGCAGCATGTTAAATATAATCTGGAAGTAATCCCGATACTTTCAGAGGGTCAAGCCTTGACGGCAGCCTCGTCATACAGGACATGTGAATCAGTGAGAAAAGACTGACCCTTTGTATGTTAGATTCTGATATGCCAGCCTTGGGAATATTTCCAAAAGGAATGTATTGTCAATAGGGTCCTAGACTGCAGATGGTTTAAGGAGTATAACAGTGATTTACATTCCTGGAACAGTAAGGAAAGGAGCTTGTCCATCATTTTTGCCAGGGTAAATACAGTGTCCTATCTAATGTCTGGATCCACACTGAGACAAAGGTTTGGGGCATAGGTGTTTTTAGGGCAATGCACTGTTGTAATTGTCTTGTCACCTCTATCTTCATGATTTTGCTGAAAAAAGGATGGTTGAGGATTGCCTGGTAGCCAGTTTCATAAGTGGCATGGCAATGTTGAACTTCAGAGGTTGAGGAACTGTATCACACTGAGCAAAAGCATGGATCAATTTAGTGCTGTCTGTCTCGAGGAAAGTGGGCAGGAAACCTGAATAAGGCATACTGCTGATCTAGGATTCATAGAAGATTTACAAACTTTTGTTTTAGCAGCCAGTTTTGAATCAGTAGCGATGTCCATTCTGCAAAGGAGGAGGAAGAGAATTGTAATGAGGGAGGTTTATATGGGACTGAAAGGGTGTGCAAATTTAGTGTTTGCAATATCTTAATGGAATGAACTTGATGAACCTAAGCAGGTATTTGTAAAGATTGTAGGATATGAAAGGGACACTTTTTAGGACATCAAGGATGAACTCTTCATACTAGATACTGAAGAATATATTCATCTGATTAGGAGCCTCTGGTGTGTGTTTCACAAAACGAGCCATTTTGTATTTTGATATACAGCAATAATGCTTATAAGCTCACTACTGAATTCCTTTAGATCAAGAAGTATTCCAGATGAGCGATTTACGCAAAGGATGCAATTTACTCCCATCTGTGTTGTGGAGGAGTGTCTCTTCACATTGTTAAAAACAATGGCTGAAGATTTCTTACATCTTAATCTTGTGTGTTTTTATTCTTGAGTCAGATTATTACAGCTGGTGACATCCAGGAATCTACACTCGTCATCTTTAAAAGTAATCAGGTTATTGTTTGTGAGGGGTAGAAGCACCATTCAGTCAACAACCTCAAACATTGTCAGGGTGAACCACAAAAATCACTAAATCTGTGCTTAACACCCATGGCACGAATCAGTCAAGCTTAACTTATAGGCAATGTGTGAAGTATTTATGCAGCACACAGACTGTAATAAAGTGACATTAAAACACAAGTAAAATCACAAACCAATTTAACCCCTTGAGTGCTCATGACGGAACCACGCCGTCATGAGCCAAGGGCGGCGTGTGCTCATGACGGCGTGGTTCCGTCATGCTGCGGCCGTTGGCGGCAGCTCCTCCCACGCGGCACTAATTCCCCGCCTGTGCGGGCGAAATAGAGAGTGGGTGGAGTCGTGACGGAACCACGCCATCATGAGCACAGCTCGCCCGTGACTCATGACAGCGTGGTTCCGTCATGAGCATGGCGGCGCCCCGCTCACCTCTCACCCCCCCAGCGTTGTGGCGGAATTCGCGCCGCAGCGAAGGGGTTAAACAAAATAGAATACATTTCAATAAATAAAATGATACCATAACAACAAAAAACCCAATCAGTAGAACTAGAGATATGCAATTTCAAAGTGTTAGTGAAAATGGCACCTAAAAGAATGAAGCACCACTTGGGGTCATCTGGTCATGCAAGATCGGGGAAAAGTCACAATTTCAAGATGGCAGTTATGTAGCATGGGTCAGCAGTCACAGAGGAAGGCAGAGTCAAAGTGTGAATGGGCCCATTCGTAGTCACGATGAGCACAAACTTCAGGTTTTTATCTCTTCTTTCTTTGTAAGAACTCAAAAAGATGCCAGTCAATGGTCCAGGTTTCGATGGGCACCGCTTGGAGATCAGGAACTCACTCCAGCAGAAGCCAACTGGGTTCATGCAGGTCCAGTACAGTAGGTCAGCTGGGCACTTGCAGGGCGATCTCTGGATCTTGATAAGTCCCTGAAGCTCATGCAGGAGGTCAGCTTACTGATACTTGGAGTCACTCCAGTTAGCCTGGGATGAAGGTAAGCAGGTCCGATCTTCCTTCTCAGACAGCAAGGCGGTCCTCAGCAGCGAGTCAGTCCTCTTGCAACAGGGTACTCCTTCTTTTGTAAAATCCACAGGTCCAGGAGTGTTAGGATGACCGGCTCTGGAGGTCCAATAATTATTCCTGGTGCCAGCCTTATTGCGCGGGGAAGTCTCTGTCCTATCCCTTTACCTGAGTCTGGATAATTCCCCCCTTCCTCGGTAATGTAATACATGTAATGAAATGTAAGGATTATTTATATAGTGCTGCTTGTCACTAGGCATGAGTGTAAAATTCTGCTCAGCTCGCAGAGTTTGAGGAATTTGGGGACTCCACGGAGAATGCAGAGTTCCCGATAAACTCCGCACCCTACCTCATAGGTGTTTTGCTTTTCTGTTGGTGTGCTCGACATGTGTTTTAGTGTGTGCTGGTGAGTGCAACGAGTCCTATCGAGTGCTTGGGAGTGCCGGTGAGATTTTCGAGCCACCTGCAGGCACCAGTGAGACTTGCTAGCGCGCCTTTAGGCTGCACTGAGGACATCCGGCACCTTTTTTCTGACAATTGCAAGTGCAAGAGCGCCAGAAACTGCAGCTGCATCCTCAAGCAGATTTTCTCCACAAGAAGATACTAAATCTACCCGAAAAGAAGTTTCTGAGTGAAAATTCTCCTCTAGTTGTTTTTTAGTGCAAGGAGCCTTTTTTCATTTTACTTTTATTTTTCAACAAGGATAAAGCGCCTCAGAGACTTAAACTTCTTGATCCTGTCGAGTAGGCTCCTCCCACTGCTTTGCCATTTCCTGGTTACTTTTCCATTGGATTTGGAACTGGAAGTATCACTCTCTTTGTCTGCTGCATACATACCATTGGATTTAAGGACTTTGTATTTGAGTAAAGTCAAAAACTGTTGTTTAAGGATGTTGTTTGTTTGATAGAGGGCATGCACCATGATTTTTTTATACTTATATTCGATTTTAAAAATTTAGTGTGGTGGTTGACCTGCAGTTTTAGCAGGGACCTAGTTATTTTTCTGCATTTCTGTTTTTTTCTTTTGTAAATGAAAATTGTGAACAGTTAAGTAGATTTTCTCCATGTTTTTTAATACATTTGCAATATTCATTCAATTCCCTATGTGGCCTAGACTGCCAATGGGCCTTCCAGCCAGTAGGCCCAGTACTTGTCATGGGTGCATGAAACAACTGCTTCTGTGGTGCCTCTTGAATCGAAACATCATTTCGGGCATGGAGGGCATTGGAGGAAATTACAAAATTAGTTTTTTGAGGGTATTTCACACGTTTTTCTGCAAAAGTTTATAGTTGGGTTATTATATATTTGATGCCTTTGGAGGATGCGTGCTGCTGTAAATTTAAAAGTCATTTGGCTTTAGTTTTTGGTATCATAAAATGAATGCTGTTTTCTCTTGTGTTACAATGTCTCCTTCGTCTGGTCAGTGTGTGAGGGTGTTTTCCATATGCCCGCATTTGTCTTTGTTTCCATTGCCATGTGGCCAGAGGTCATTTTGTATAGTCAGTGTCCATAGGTCTGCATGTGTTCTTTGTTTTTCATGCCTCCTTGTTTGTTTGACTATATGGTCATCTGCCATTTTGAGCAGGCAGTCAGTGTCCTTTTGCCGTAGGCCTGCATGTGTTCTTTGTTGTGGACATGCATCCTTGCTTGTTGTTGTTGTTTGACAATGTCACTGGTGGCCATTTTGTATAGCCACGACCAACCACTGGGCGTTTCCATAGGTCTGCATGTGTTCTTTGCTTTGGCCATGAATCCTCGCTGGTTGTTGTTGTTTGACCATTTGGCTGCCGACCATTTTGTTTAGTCAGTCAACCAGTGGGCTTTTGCCATAGGCCTGCTTGTGTTCTTTGTTGTGGCCATGCCTCCTCATTGATTGTTGTTTTCTGACAATGTGGCCGGTGGCCATTTTGTGTAGCCACTACCACCAAGTGGCCTTTTGCCATAGGCATGCATGTGTTCTATGTTGTGGCCATGCCTCCTCGCTGGTTGTTGTTGTTTGACCATGTGACTGGGCCCCATTTTGTGTAGCCACTACCAACCAGTGGGCTTTTGCCATAGGCCTGCATGTGTTCTATGTTGTGGCCATGCCTCCTCGCTGGTTGCTGTTGTTTGACCATGTGGTTAGTGGCCATTTTGGGTAGCCCCTACCAACCAGTGGTTTTTGCCATAGGCCTGCATGTGTCCCCTGTTCTAGCCATGCCTCCTCCCTGGTAGTTGTTTGACAATGCGACTGGTGGCCATTTTGTGTAAACAGCTAGTGTTTTTATGTCATAGGCCTGCATGTGTTCTTTTTTGTGCCATGCCTCCTTACTGGTTATTGTTGTTTGACCATGTGGCTGGCGGCTATTTTATGTAGCCAGCCAGTGTGCTTTTTGCCATAGGCCTGAATGTGTTCTTCGTTGTGGTCATGCCTCCTTGCTGGTTGCTGCTGTGACCATGTGGTTGGGGGCCATTTTGAGCAGCAACTCTTTTTTCAAGGTTTCAAAGAGAGATTGATAGGAGAGGGCTATGCCTGTTTGTATTTGGTAATTATTTTTTTACTTTTCCGTTAGGTTTTAATAATTCGCTGGAGGATCAGTGTGTAATATTGTATATTTATTAACAGTTTTATATTACATGTTTTCTGCACTTTTCACCTGCATCCCATTGCCTCCCAATGGGTTTCTCATAGTCCAGTCCTCTTGTACACCAGCAATTAATTATTGTTTTTTTTTATTTTTTTATGTAGACGTTTTATTTTTATTTTCCTATTTTATTTATTTTTATTTACATGTTCTAATTAATATTTTGTTTAAAGATTTTCCACCATTCATCCACCACCAACCCACAATAGGCACAAAGCCGCACAACAGCATTCATTATTTGATGATTATTCCTTTATTCCCCCTGGAACTTCAGCACACACCAACATTACATTTTACCCTAGACACACTGCCTGCTAAAGGCATACAACACACAACATCATTCATTTTTAAGGATTACTCTATTTTCCCTGGGACACCCTGTCTGCCATAGGTGCACACCACACACACACATTCATTTTTTAAGGATTATATTATTTTCCTCTGCACCTCCCTGACTGCCACATGTTCCTCCCTTAGTACATGCATTGGACACAAAGCAAACAATTACATTGTCATACTGATTGGGAATTAAATATTATGTTCTGCTTGTGTGGTTTGACTTTGAAATACACTCTTGTTGTTAATTTTTTAGGATAATAAGGATAAATTAGGTAACCACACTAAATTCTATTGTCTGTCCTGATTCAAACTGCAACAATACCACATTTCAGGAAATGTTTTTCTTGCTTGTTTGCTTTTAAGTGAACAAGCGGAGCCACCCACAGTACTGCCAGACAGTCATGTGAGTCTTTCACCCTCTTCCGCTTGTGCAGCTAAGTGCCACTGCCAACTGACAGCTTCAAGATGGCCCCAAAGAAAGGTACTGCCAAGAAAGTGGCCAGTGGAGAGAAGAAGAAGCACGTTTCCTCCACCGGAGTGTTGACCAGAACCTTTTTTGGTAAACTTGTGCCTGTAGCACCAGCTTCTAGGACCAAGCAGAGAGTATAACTCCTGCTTCAACAGCACTACCCCAACCTAAGACCAAGCCCATGTCTCTCAAAGAGACATCCACTGCAATCATGTTGACGCCAACGTGCAGTGACTTTGAATTGGATTTCTCTATTTACCAAGGTAGTAACCAATTATTTCCAGAAAGTGGACGACAGCCGCAGTAAAAGGAAAAAGGAACGGTACTCCACCATGTTCTCCAAGTCCCACTTCTGATGATCTGGACATGAACTTGACCCCATCTGAGTCAGAAACATGCCAGGAGAGGCTCAGGTAAAGGAAAGCTCCTGAAGGCCTTCCAATCATGGAAGGGGTGAGGATGATGACAAGCTACTCATTGTGGAAGCTGGCACAGAGGAGACTGACAGTATTCCTCCTTTTCAACCTGCTCCAAGGAAAGTGGCACCATTACTCCCACCTGTACCAGCTCCCATGTTTGCAAGGTGTACACCAAGACCTGCATATACAGCTAGCTCTATAGAAGTGCACACTGCAGAGAGCCAATCGTCGACACACCCGCCTACCTTAACTTCTTTGGGCATTGGCAGTGGCATCAGTATCCCAATGAGAAAGTGGGCCTCCCCAGATGGTACTTCTTTAAGGTTAGCAAGGAGGAGGACAACATCACAATTTGGTCTATGTGCAATGCTGGTGTTCTGTGAGGTAAGCTTGGTACAAACTAGCATACTTGTATGCCAAGCAACCCATTTGAAAAACATTACACACTCTACTGGGAGGTGCACCTTAATAAACTTTGTGCATGTGATGGTGGTCAAGGTGATGCTGGACGGGTATCAACATTAGAGCCTCCCATCAGAGTGGGAGTTGTAGGTGATGATGAAGAAGAACAGGATGACATCTTTCTGCAAAGCAGTACTGTCCCCAGAAGTGCACTAGTGCCACCCGCATCATCATCAGTGACCTCACAATGGCACAAGAGTCAGATGGGCACACCACAGCATACAGTAGTGACTGCCCCAAGATGCACATTGAGAATGCCACTTCCTGGTCCTCTCCGGAAGTTACTAGCATCAGTGGCACCACAAAGAAAAAAAATCCAGGCTACTATTACGAACATGTTTAGGCAGGAGGGGACTTATGACCTCAACCACCCGATAGTCCATTATACAATGGCAAGCTGGCTAAAATGTTAGCTCTGGACCTCCTCGCTTTTTATTTTGTGTGAAGAGTGTGTTTTTGGGAGTTTTTGGCAGCCATCTGCCCAAAATGAAAGGTTCTAAGCAGGACCTTCTTTTCCAGAGTGGCTGTTCCAGCTCTCCATCACAATGTGCTGGAATTGGTTGGAAAGCTTTGCAGCAGAATGTTGTTCATACTCTCCACCGGATAACAGACTTGTGGACCAGTTATGAAGGCACTGATTACATGTGTTTTACTACACACTTGATCTCTTTTGTGGGGGTTAGGTAACAGCTATCTACAGGCCTCAGCAGTGAAGACAATTTAAGGGCTTTCTGCAGCATGCTGCAGTAGCCATGTTCACCATGGAGAAATCCCATACAACTGCAAACATTTTGGAAGACTTTAAAAGCAAGGTGTTTGAATGGCTGCGAACCAGAGGTCTTAGAATTGGATTTGTTACCACAGATAATGGCAGTAATATAGTTAAAGCCATTGCAAATGGTGGCTGGGTACTGCGTTTGGCGCATTGTGCAGAACTTTCTAAAAAAAGAAGTCCTAGTCAGCAACTTACTCACCATCTGCAGAAGAGTCTGCACTCATTTCAGCCAGTCTGTTAAATCCCGGAAACAGTTGAGGATCATTCATCGTGCTAATCGATTACCAGTTAAAGATCTCATACAGGAGGTGCCAAACTCAACCGATTACATGTTGGGGGGCGGAGCCAAACCGGGCAGCAAGATGGCCATTCGGTAGAGGGGCTCTGCAGTACGAAAGCACGATCCAACCCCTATTCTATTCCATCATGCTCCGAATTGGCAGCGAGTCCATTGATTTCACCCCTAGTGTTGCAGCGAACCCTTATGTATTTTTGAATGGGCTTCTGCTACAACATAGACTCCTGTGCCACAATTGGCCTGGCTGATGCCTAGACTGCATAAATCAAGACTACCGACCTTGAGCGGCGGCTGGTCTGCCACCTACCCGCGCTGACTGGACTGAGCTGACCCCATTGCACCCACTTGGCAGTCGGCAGGGTGTCGCCCCTGCCAGAGTCCACCAGCAAACATTTCCTGATGCTGCATATCAGATCAGGCTTGTCAGCCAGCAATGCGGACCCAACGTGGTCTGCCATAACTGGTGAGTCCATCTGTGGGTCCACGCTGGGTTAGAGACTATGGTGGCTGCTGTATGGACATTGCCACGGGAGCAGCAACGGTGGGAATGCCACCGGCCCAGCTTCCCAAGCCCGATTGCTGAGCATAGTCTGAGGGCCCGCCCCTGCGGGAGCATTGCTGTGACCGGGCCTGGCCTGTTCCTGCAGGCTGACTACTGCCACCCTGACTGTTATATTTGACCTTCCCCGCCACGGACTGGACGACTACGGGCCATCCATTACTGCCTACCGAAGCAGGCCTGAACTCTCACTCTATTTCTAGGCCTTAAGACTGCCAATACACTGGTTCCTGTTTTGTCAGTACCCTGGCCCTAGCCCTCCCTTCTGCTCATCTGTGCCCTGATAATAGGCCTGCTTAAGCCTCCCAGTGTCAGAGACCACCCCTAGGTGTGGCGGGGCCTCCGGATGCGATCTCCGTCTCTCGTCTGCAGCTGCCTTCCCAGGACAGTGACCAAACCCACCCAGACCCAACCACATGTGTTTACTCTCTAGCACTTCCCCTTATCGTTGTGTATTTTGACACAGGGGGCATTTCTCTGATGAGATAGGCCTTCAGCCTCACCTAGATTGTCACGACAGACTCCAATCAGAGATTGGCATTTTGAAAGCGCTGAATATCTGATACGGACATGCACTTCTGCTGGAGCTGCTGGGACCGGAGCCACCCACTGGACTGGCCCCTCCTCAACCCTGGGTCTGTTCATGCCCCCCACAGCTGGCACATAACTTGGGGTGAAGCGGGACCTGGGTGCACAAGCTCTTCACTATTCGTTACAGACATCTTACCCCTCCGGATCAGCACACCAGCAATTGCCCAGCTAGACCTTCCAATCAATAGACACTGAGTTAGCCCCCCAATGACTCTAGCGCCACTGTCCACAGTTCATATTGGGAAAACAAGACGTATGTCAATTAGAGCTCCCATTTGAGAACAAGACACATACCCCCCAGGCAGACTAGGGACTCCCTTTCCAGGAACCCGACGATTACCTAAAAAAAAATTCTCAAGGATGTCAAGTTCGGCCTCTGCGCAATTGATGCCAAATTAGATCTTATGGCTATTTGATTGGACCATGTGAAGGAGCAAGTTGATAAACACAAGGATTGTCTGGGCCATTTCGAAACAATGATCTCAGATGCAGATGACACACAAACCACGATAAGTGAAAACCTCCTACAAATACACAGGGTCCTCAAACTTATCACAGGCAAAAACGAACATCTGAAAGCATGTTCGCTGCACCATAATCTTTGAATTGCTGGAGTTCCTGAATCCACGGCTATGGTTAGAATAGAGAACTCTGTTGAATGATTGCTGCAAGAGCTCTTCAGGGAGGTCCTAGCCTTAGTCTTCATCACATAGCGGGCCCATCGCTCTCTGGGACCACGGCCACCTCCGGGCGCCCCTGCCCGCCCTATAGTAGATTACTCCTACATTACAGGGACTGGGACATGGTCCTTCACTGGGCCCGGGAGAGCTGCGAAATACGACACCAAGGCAATACACTCTCCTTTTACCCTGACTTTACCCTGGCAGTACAGGAAGCTGGAAGATAATTTTTATCCACCAAGAGACTCCTGCAGAAGACTAATATCAACTATGCGTCCTTCATGAATGGAAATCTCACCACTTTACTGACACAAACACCTCTCTTTAATTTGCCAAGAATATCTTGGTGGGATGAAATTCCCTCAGACATGTCTGCAGTGTCAGAAGGGAGCTCACCTTGATTATAACGACTAACTGTACGAGCCTTGACTCTCACCACTAAAGTGGATTCATCCCTACTGAGATTGGGTTTGCCATGACCTCTCTGAGCAGCAACTCTACCACTTGAAAAACAGCCCTATTAGCTGCCATAACACTAAACTCCCTTAGCTAGACATTGGAGCCCTTGGTCACTACTCTGGGTGTCTTGTGCCCTACTGCCCTTTCGGCCACCCAGCATGTTCTTGCCGGGAAGTTTGTCTGATGTGACTCTGCACTCAGAGGTGATTCCCAGTCTCATTGGTCATTTTTGGGGTGGAAATTGGGGTGAGAGCACAGGTAAATTGCTTTTAACCAAGTGTGTGGGTTCGAATGGGTCGTGGTGGGTTGCTCTGTATACGTTTTTGCTTGTTTTTTTTCCTTAGGACAGATCCCCAACACAGCACTTACTTTCAGTCTGGCACCTTCAGTCAGTGACTCACAGTACTCTCTTTACTATATCCTCATTCACATGTTGGATGGGATGCCTCTTTCATCCACTACCCATGATATTGGACTGGGCTTTATTATACAACGCTCCTGGCCCCACGCTTCTGTGACCCAGATGGCATGATGCAAGCAACTAAGTGCCTGACTTGGAATGTCCGGGGGCTAAATGATCAGCATAAGGCCTGCTCAGCACATATTACTAGACATCACATTGATATCTGTCTCCCACAGGAACTTCACCTCATGCCATTGACATTTGGGTGGATTTGTGCGTGGAAGTGCATGTATTGCTCTACTACAACTGTGCACAAGGGACGGCCAAACTTATATGCAAAGGTCTCCTAACTTAGGCTATATGCAACAATGAAGGATGATATGTCCTCCTGGCTGGTGCCTTTCTCTGGCACCCGGTCATATTGGCCTCTATCTATGGTTCCAATCCCAACTGCCCAGAGTTGGTATGGAGAAAAATACCTGGAATGAGAACAGTAGCTATCACATGGGGAGGTGATTTTAATGTAGAGCTTGACCCAGGAGCTGATCAGTCAGGCACCTCCCGTCACCTGCACCCTAAAACAGCGACACAAATACACACATTACTTAGTGGTTGCCATGAGGACGGCATTTGCGTCATGACGGCGATTGGTGCTTTGTCGCGTGTTGATTATTGGTTGATTAGCTGAGATGTCTCACATTGACCACTGCTGTGACACACCTCTCCTGTACACTGTCGGACCACACTTCTGTACCTCTGGAACTATCACTACCATTGACCTTCCCTGGGGAAGTCACGGTGCAATTGCCTGCTGTGACCCTCTTGGATTCAGTCTTTAGGACCAAGATCCAGACCACGATCATCCAGTACTTTGCCACTGATGAGGGCTCTGTTTCCTTGCCATTGATTTTATGGGAAGCCTTTAAGGGTGTGATCCTAGGTGAGGTCATTTTGAAGCAAACACGAGTGCTGAAGGCGATTAGAACACGGCTGGCGGTGCTGCAGTGCAAACTCCGAGCCCTCGACCTGGAGTAGTGTGAATCTAAGGCTTCAGCCGTTATAGCAGCTTTCTGCCATAAACTCACTGAATACGATGATGAGGCAATGTGCGAGTTAAACTTCTTGTCCTGTGATGCAATGGCAAGGGCAAGTGCCCTGGCAAAAAACTTGCGATCATACTCCGTGAGCCGCAAGCTCCAGATTATGTAGTGCAACTGCTTGATAATCAGACGGTGAGACAAATTGATCCCACAGCACTGCTATCCACAATGACCTCCTTCTTTGCTCACCCCTACCGGGTCATATTCATACCTAGCCAGGAGGAATTTGAGACTTACTTGAACACTATGCAGTTGTTCTGGATGGAAGGCACCCACCACCTATTTTTAGACTGTCCATTCACCGAAAAGGTGGTACTACACGACCTCATTTTATAGAGAATGCGCAGCTTTATTGATCCCATACATGCTGGCCATGTTTAAGGCCTCTCTGGAGTCAGGCGAACTATTTCCATCACTCTGCGAAGCAGTAATAGTCACAATACTCAAACCTGAAAAGTCAGCAAACCGGTGCGACTCGTATAGGCCATTATCAATGATAAATGCAGACAATAAAATATTTGCTAATCTTATTGCCAATTGCCTTCATGCTCTTTTGCCTGACATGGTATGCCCAACCAATCTGGGTTCATGCTGGCACGTTCCACTGCACAAAATCTATACACGCTGTTTGCCATTAGACACAGCGTGGAACCCCAACTTGCTGCAGTTGCCACTCTGTTAGATGCCACAAAGGCGTTTGACTCTCTGGAGTGGCCCTTTCTGTTCTCCCTTCTCTTGTGTCTGGAACTCAGCTTCCAGTTTGTGAGCCTTATTAAATTGATATCCACCTCCCCGACTGCCAGATTATGCTTAAACGGGATAACATCAGATCTCTTTTCAATCACATGCAGTATCTGACATGGATGCCCTCTTTCCCCAGTTCTTTTTGCGATTGCGATTACGATGGAGCTGCTTGCAGCTAGACTGTGGCAACACCACTCCCACCGTTGGCTCAACTTTATAACACTCAGAATTGTAATATCTATGTACGCTGATGATCTGGCGCTCTACATTCGTGTCCCCCAAGAAAATCTTGATCCAATCATGCAGGAAGTTATTAGATTCGGCGGCTTTTCAGGTATTCATAAAAACTGGGATAAATCCATTCTGTTCATTGCTTGCACCATACTTTTTGAGTCTGAGTTCCCTCTGCAGTGGACAAAGGAGCCGGTGTGCTACTTTTGGCATTTGGTTAAGTCATGATGTAGATGAACTGTGGCATGGCAATTACGGGGCTGTCCTGGCTTGGTTTGAAGAAAGACTCCCAGCATAAAACTGGCTACCATTGTCCCTAATCAAACAATTCGCAATAGCCAAAATGAAAGCATTGGGTACATTTTTGTACCTTTTTTATAAGATTCCTATGCCGCTCACCTCATGATTTCTCCAGACTCTGCGCTCAGATTTGATATTCTTGGCCTTGGATGGAAAAAGGATTAACTGGAAAATACTCACACTACCACTGCGCCAGGGGGGACTCAATGCAACGGTCATGGCATTATATGTGCTCTGTACCCACGCCCATTACCTCCAATACTAGGTACATTTATCACATGCTTTCAGCCACACCCAGCAGTAGAGGCAGACATGGCCTCCCCTACTGCTGTCCACTGCAGTGTACCAGACCTACAAACCCTCACATATTGAGACCATCACAGTGGAGTGCATTAGATGGGATTGGGATGGTCTGTGCCACTGGGTTCAACTGCAGTGCATCTATGCCCCATCCAATCCTCTAGCCCACAACCCCCTGCTGCCTGCCTTGCAGGAAGAAGGCACCAGAGCAAGAGCACACAGAAGGAAACTATTCACATTTGCTGACTTCTACCCTGCAATTTCTCCCACCCCTTGTATTAAATGAACCTTTGCGCCCTTCTACAGTTAACATTTTGCAGTATCACCTGGTCCGTGCCACATACTGCATAATGCACGACACATTCCCTGAACTCCCACCCACATTACATGCCCTTGAGCACATGCTGACAAATTCCTTGCCACGTAAGCTAGTTGCTGGCCTTACCACAATCATTTATTTAGATCACTTATATCGCGCACAAATCATCCCCATGGGGATCTCTCGGCACTAGCAGACAGGATCAGCAATCAGAGAGAAGGAAAGAACAGTTAGAAAAGCCAAGTTTTGAGCATCTTTTTAAATAGTGCCAGAATTGAACATTTGCGAATAGCTTCAGGGAGGCTATTCCATAGCTTGGGGGCTAGGTAGGAAAAAGCACAACCTCCTAACCTTGCTTTCTTGATTTTATATTCGCACAGGGTTTTGCGATTGCAGGATCTAAGCTGTCTTGAGGGCTGATACCATTTAAGTTTATCCATAAGATAGACCGGTCCCAGTCCATGTAGGGACCTAAAGACCAGGCACAACATTTTGAAGGTGGTCCTTTTTCTAACTGGCAGCCAGTGTAGTTGGCGCAAAAGCGGCAGAGAGGGAGTTTGCGCAGGCTTATCAAGAGCAAGGCTGGCAGCTGTATTTTGCACCACCTGCAGTCGGGAAAAGAGACCTTCCCTGATTCCAACCAATAGGGAGTTTCCATAATCCAGGTGACTGCAGGACAAGTCTCCCATTCACATTCTGATGGACCATGCTGCTTGGGCCCTGGCCATTTTATCTGTCATCAGAGATGAAGAGTGGTCATACTGCTGTGAACAGATAGCAGCTCTTTTGCCTAACTATAGAATGGGACTCATCCACTATAAGTTTCTCCGCCAATTGTACCGCACACCAATGCAGTTGCAGTGCATGGCACTACTATGTGAGGTGTCAGCTGCCCCAGGCTGCCTTTCTGCACCCTACTTGGAACTGCCCGGAGGTGGAGAGCTACTGGCAGTTGGTATGCCATACCCTGCAGCAGATTACTGTGTACCCATACCACAGACCCACTGGTGGGCCTACTAGGATATGTCAGAGACATCCCCCCTGACAATCGGCAACTCACTGCTCTGCTCCTGCTGTTGGCTAAGCACTGAGTTGCCATACACTGGAGGAGGTGAGCTCTGCCCAGGGTCAAGGCGTGGCTGCTGAATGCGAACCACTGCCAAGAGCAATTAGCCAACTATTGGGAACTAATGCCACAAATATCGTACCAGAAGGACATGTGGGAACCATTGCTGATGTACTTATGACAACAAGATTCTGAGCCTAAAGTGATCACATCCCTTTAAGTGTGCTTGCATGCTCAAGGAGAGCACAGCATCCTGTCCTCCACGACCCTACCGTGGCACAATGTCACACGCCCCTGTGATCTGATGGGGCCCGAGCTTCATTAAGTCCTGTCGTTAATTCTTTGACTGAGTTATGTTGTCATATTGATATGTCAAGGGTTGCTCCTTCATGATACAGTGATGCCATTGATGAGGAGTCCTGCCATTGCTCCCTTTCCCCTATCCCCCCATTTCCCCTCTCCTTGCTCTCCCCATTTTCTTGTTGCTTGTTTGGGGCTGCTGGACCATATTGGTGTGTGCTTTAAATGGTAATAAATAACGTTTTTGAAAAATCCTTTTACATGTTACAATGTCCGTTTGAGCAGTACAAACCGATCTATGAGTATGTCATGCAAAGAGGGGGGATGTAATTAAAAGCTTGACTATTGGGACAGACACATATAAACTAATCAAATGCCTGACAGAGATGCTTATTCCTTTTGAGGAGTTTACTCAGGAAGTCAGAAAGGAGGACAGTATGATGGGCCAAGCTGTCCCATTGTTGTATCCACTATAGGAGCAGTTAAAACACATGGCTGACAGATTCACAGCTGTGGGCAATGAATATGAAGATGTGTATAACTTGATTCAGAGCTTAATACTTCACCTCACTGAGAATACCAGGCAGCAAAGAGGCATTGTGTCATCCAAGGAGTACATCTGTGCCAGAATACTGGATCTACTTTACAAAAGAATAATGACCACTTTAATGCCTTTTTTAGAAGGGGATGTTTCAGAATACAAGGAGTGGCTTGTTGAGCAAGCCGGAGTCCTAGAAGAATAATGGCTGGGACATAGAGTCCAATTCACTGAAAGATGTTCTGTGGTGCTGCCTTTAACTTCCAGTCAGGGCAGTCCTGTTGTCTCACAGCAGCCAACACCAGCAACAAGAACACTGGAAGCAACAAAACCAACAGGAATACAAGAATTGCCTACAATCACTGCATTGGCTTGGTATCAAATGGCAGGGCTTACATCCAGTGCAGAGGTGAAGGCAAAACAAGTTAAGCAATTGGCATTATCAGTGACCATTGAGAAGATGTTCAATGAGTATCTGGATGACCCAAGAGAGGCCGTTGTGGATCAAATCACCTTGGTGTATTGGTATGCAAAGATGATCCAATGGACATAGTTCAGCAAGCTAGCAATAAAGCATTTGGTCTGTCCAGTAGCCAGTGTGTCTTCTGAGTGTGTGTTCAGTTCAGCTGGCAGAGTCTTCTAAGTGAGAAGGAATAATCTCTTGCCTCAAAACATGGAGAGATTGACCATGATTAAAATGAACCAACATTTTATACTACTGAATTATACAGTTCCTGATACACCACAGGGGGAGGATGAGGGTGATTGGTGATACTCAGATCAGGGTGTGTTAGCTTGCCAACTTCTGGATGAACCACCTGAATTTGAGATTTTAGGACAAATTCTTCCTCCCTGACTGAGTAGGCCACCATAGAACCTTTATTGCTGAATTGCTTTAAAAAAAAAATGATATAGCTCACATTACAATAGGTATTTTGCTTGTGTGCGACTGAGATGCTGCCCCACCATTTTAGGCTCATTTATGTCCGGATTGGAGTTGGACTAGTGTGCAATGAAGATGCCCCCCCCCCCATTAATTTGAAGGATATTGGAGAAACAATGCCTGTCTCTGTCCCGTGTCAATCCTTCTTTCATCCCCTAGCAGGACTGCCCCAGAACCTTTGATTAACAAAGACTGTGCAATGTGTTTTACATGCATCAAAGAATTTTGTATTTGTTCTAGTAACTGGATCACAAAATGATCTTCAGAGACCTTTCTAGACCGTTTAAGAACAAACACAAATCTACACAAAAATTACTCAGTTTTTCTCTTCTTGTTCATCAACAGTAGTCGAATATAGGTCAATCTTTCATATTTGTGTTTAGAGTTGGACAGATTCATCATTACTTGGAGTCTTGAGGCTAATGGAAGGACTAAGGGAGGGACTATTTCAAAAACAGCCAGAAGAAGGAAGTTATCAACTTCAGGGAAACCAACATTATGATGACTCTATAAGGCCTACTCAGCTCTGTGGTCTGTTGAGAGATGCAATAATTTGGGAAATACAATGCTTCTGACTGTGTGGGCTGGTTCAAATTTGAAACTCCTCTCTTATGTGGTTAGGCCAGGTAGGGACCTGTTGTAAGTAAGAAGACAGGCATGTGATCTCATCACATTGAGCATGCACTTGGCTAAATGTTTTGATGACAGCTGTGAGATTGATCAGCCCAGCAGAGATCAACTTAGCTGAGACGTCTGTCACTGGGATGTACTGAAGTAATTTCATCTCCAGACCAAGTCACACAGGTGAGGGAAATTGTGAGTCTGGCTCTACATGTGATAGACAGGTCTCAGAGACTCCATCTCAGAGGAAGAACTAAGGCAGATCTGCCGTCCTTTATCTACTTGAGGAGGCCTTACCCATCACACCAGTGATAAACCCACCAGCTTTGAAACACAAGCAAAAGTTTAGGTGAGTGACAGAATCGATTTCCCCACCTCTGTTTTTGGAGCCTAGCCCAGGCGCTATAAACGACACAGGTGCCACACAGAACTCCTCTTGGGACTCAATGCTGAACAAACTTACTGTCATTATGAGAGATTGTTTACATCACTTGACTGCCCCAGAACCGTTGATTAACAAACACTGCTCCAATTTGTTTTGGATGCATCAAAGAGGTTCGACAATTGTGTACCAACGTCCTTGGATGGGAACAGGTATATATTGTATCAATGAGTGATTGATGAATGGTTTATGTGGTGGCTGACAGTTTAGGAAGGTGTCCAAATATAATTCTAAGCTTGATTGTGATGATTTGCAAATGTTTGTGGAATGATGGGTGAACATTTTTCCTGTAGGTGATTGGCCCTTCCCCTTTCACACTTAGCAAGATTTGCTTGCCGGGTCTACTCTGGTTTTTTTGTTCTAGTAACTGGATCACAAATTGATCTTCAGAGACCTCTCTAGACCGTTTAATAACAAACACAAATCTACATAAAACATTACTCAGTGTTTCTCTTCTTGTTCATCAACAGCAGTGCACTACAGGTTGATCTCTCTCATTTGTGTTGGGAGTTGGACAGATTTGTTATTACTCGGAGTCTTGAGGATAATGGAAGGACTAAGGGAGGGACTACTTGAACAACAGCCAGAAGAAGAAAGTTGCCAGGTGCATCAGAAGGCCCCTCAATAGAGGTTCTCTTTTTTGTCTAAGAATGTAAATGTTGATGATGTGGTAACTTATAATGGCAACCCTCCTTCTAGCAGTAAATGTAACTGTTTATTAACAAGGAATAATGGTTCTCAGAGACCTATGTTGCACATCCTGTCTGATAAGTCTATAATTGTTTCAGCCCAGTCATCTAGTAAATCTAGCTCTGCCACTCCATCCGAATATTGCCTAATACATTAGGGGGCTTTCAGGCCACTTTAAAGCATTCACAGCTGCAAGGGATTAATCTACTTGATGCAAGTTGTCCTTATGTTATTTTTTGAGTGCGTGTTCCCCCAGTGTTGAATCTTTCCCAAGAGTCTCCCAACCAGATTCAAAATTAGGTTTGTCATTGGCTGGCTACAAATTCAAATTTTCATGTGCAGGATTATCATAACATTTTGATGGTGTGCTGTGTGGCCTGGGTTGGACCTTCCACCAAGAAAATCTGAGGGGATTGCATCATAGTGAAGTTTAGGCTCCTAATAGTTGCGAGGAGAATTTTGTCTGGACATTTTCAGTCCCCTGCAAGCAGTGATGTTCATATATTTCCAGTTAACTTCTTGTCCAGACCATTTATTTTAGAGTTGTCCCAAGAGTTGCATCAGGGTCCTCCACTGGGTTCACCTGCTGATAAATTCAACATTACATTGGCCAATCGATTTGCCCCACTAGCGAGTTTTTGTTCTCCAGGAAACCTGGGCAGTATCCCCTATAATATGCTATGGTTTTTCATGTTATTCATGCCCTGTGGGATCTCTCCCTGGAAGTGCCACAGGAGGTCGTGCCATCTGAGTTAAGCTTAACCTCGGATTAAATGTATCAACAGTAAACACAGGTAGTGCAGCATTCCAGGTCTTGCTAATTGAAGATCGTAGGAGTCATTTCAGTTTTTGTTTAGTTAATTTTTAAAATAATGATTTTTCTAAGTCCCATATTAATTTATTTTATGAGTTTTATTTGATTTTGTGGCAGCTCTAAAACCACAAGTGGCATTGAGTGTATTTTTTTTGAGAATTTTACTCTGTGTGGATTGTAATGCTAAGATGCGGAGTGAACACGCTGACCAGGGCATTCGATGCATTGGCACAGACATTGCTATTGGAGACTCAAAGGGCTCAACTTTGAAAGACCTAATAGGCCGATTAGACCTTGAAGATGTGGTAGACTGTCTTCAGGTGGTATGTCCTGCTAAGCCAACATATAGAGGTGGAGGGGCAAGTGTCGATTAACAATTATGTGTGTCCCTCAAAACATATTCTGCAGTGGTGTTGACGTGTATCTGCATTAGAATCTCCGTGGAGTGACCATAGCACCCTATTTGCTGAAGGAGTTCTCCATCAGAAAGGGATAGAGGTTCATTATCATTGGATGGTATTAATAACCACTCTAAAAATGGACTAAAGATGTTTGAGGCAGTAGACATCGCCATTTGAGCAAGCACCACTGGCAAGGCACCAGGTCCCAACGAGATTTCCATGGACTTATTTAAATGTAACCCCGACCTCTGGGGTCCCCTTTTGGTGAAAATCTTTAACAATTCTCTGCGCCCTTCTACACTTGACATTTTGCAGTGTCACCTGGTATGTGCCACATGCTGCATAATGCACGACACATTCCCAGAACTCCCCCCAACATTACATGCCCTTGAGCACATGCTGACAAATTCCTCGCCACGTAAGCTAGTTGCTGGCCTTTCCACAATCATGCATGACAAGACTCCCATTCACATTCTGATGGCCCATGGTGCTTGGGACCTGTCCATATTATCTCTCATTACAGATGAACAGTGGTCATACTGCTGTGAACAGAGAGCAGCTCTTTTGTCTAACTACAGAATGGGACTCATCCACTATAAGTTTCTCCGCCAATTGTACCGCACACCAATGCAGTTGCAGTGCATTACACTACTGGCAGAGGCCCGCTGTGTGAGGTGTCAGCTGCCCCAGGCTGCCTTTGTGCGTGGAGAGCTACTGGCAGTTGTTATGCCACACCCTCCAGCAGATTACTGGGCACCCATACCACAGACCCACTGGTGGGCCTACTAGGATATGTCAGAGACACCCCCCCCTGACAATCAGCAACTCACCGCTCTGCTCCTGCTGTTGGCTAAGCACTGAGTTGCCATGCACTGGAGGAGGCGATCTCCACCCATGGTCAAGGCGTGGCTGCTGGATGCAAACCACTGCCAAGAGCAATTAGCCAACTATTGGGAACTAATGCCACAAATATCGCACCAGAAGGACATGTGGGAACCATTGCTGCTGTACTTATGACAACGAGATTCCGAGCCTAAAGTGACCACAGCCCTTTAAGTGTGCTTGTATGCTCAAGGAGAGCACAGCATCCTGTCCTCCACGACCCTACCGTGGCGCAATGTCACACGCCCCTGTGATCTGATGGGGCCCGAGCTTCATTAAGTCCTGTCGTTAATTCTTTGACTGAGTGCTATTGTCATTTTGATATTTCAAGGGTTGCTCCTTTATGATACAGTGATGCCATTGATGAGGAGTCCTGCCATTGCTCCCTTTCCCCTATTCCCCCATTTCCCCTCTCCTTGCTCTCCCCATTTTCTTGTTGCATGTTTGGGGCTGCTGGGCCATATTGTTGTGTGCTTTAAATTATTTCCTGCAGTGGTGTTGACGCGTATCTGTATTAGAAATAGAATCTCCGTGGAGTGATCATAGCACCATATTTGCTGAAAGAGTTCTCCATTAGAAAGGGATAGAGGTCCTTTATCATTTGATGGTATTAATAACCACTCTAAAAATGGTCTAAGGGTGGTTTGGCATCTTAAAGAACTCTTAGCCACATTAAATAATTTACTAAAGAAGTATCTCACAGTTTTTAATTGTTTGTCTGATGGAACCATTGAAAAGGTATTCCATCACTATCAGCAATTGTGTAGTATTAAAAGGAACTTCCTATTGAAACCCCTCAAATCATTAGAAATAGTCCATCCATGATGGTTCGATAAGAATTGTTCTGTAGTCAACCACAATCTCAGGAAGGTGCTAGTTGATTCCCCTAGATGATATAATTGTGATCCGAGAGGCTAGAAAGCTCTATAGGACAACTATTAAAGTAAGGACACATTCACTGTTTCTCAAGGAGTGGGAGGTCTTAGAGAAGCCTTCTGAGCATAATTGCACTAAGGTGTTTTGGGAAACAGCACGTAGGTTTTCCTTGCATGATACATCCGGTAAACTCCCTCTTAACTTGTAATATTTCTGGTTATAACTGGGTGGAATATTTCACAGGCATTTACTCTTCAGACAGTGACAGCTAGTAAGAGGTTATATGGAAGCACTCTTTTATTCCCCTTATTCCTTTGCAGCACATTTTTCAGGCAGTAGACATCGCCATTCGAGCAAGCACCACTGGTAAGGCATCAGGTCCCGACGGGATTTCCATGTACCTATTTAAATGTAATCCCGACCTCTGGGGTTGCCTTTTGGTGAACATCTCTAACAATTCTCTGTGTTACACGTCCCAGAGATTTGCCTTTTTGAAGAAAGGAGACAGGGGTCTCCAAAATGCTACAGGCCAACCTCATTGGTGGATAGCTCAGTAAAGATATTGGGAGTGCTATTTTTACTTGTTTGCAAACATGGGCTTTGGACAATAAGATTTTATCCTCGCACCAATATGGTTTTCTTCCTGGGCTGGGTACAGTGGATCAGTGCCTGAATCTACATCTGATAGTAAGTATACTGTCACCAGGTGCTGTCCACTATAGCTGGCCTTTATGGACCTCTCCACCGCATTTTATTGTGTAAATAAAACTAAATTATGGCTGATATTGAGCGAATTGGGAGCGGATATCGTGCTGGTGAATTTTTTGTATGGCCTCCATGAAAATGTGAGTGCTAAGGTTAGATATGGCCAGTCCGGAGAACACTCTGACAAGTTAATTTTAGCAAGCGGTAAGCGCCAAGGGTGTGTGTTGGCACCATTGCTATTTATCTTGTATATAAATAATTTGTGAGTTTGTTTAGCAGAGTCAGCTAAAGATATGCCCAAAATTGATAACATAGCCGTATCAACTTTGTTATATGCTGATGATGCGGTATTAATGGCTAGAACACCACACGCCCTACATAGTTTGGTTGACTCATTTGTGTCCTTCATGAATATATTAAATATGAAAACCAATAATGAAATAAATCTCACATAATTGCATGTGGCCCTGGAAAAAAAGCTGTATCAGTACTATCATTAGGGGACAAACAGCTTGAGGGAGTCATGAGTTTTTACTACCTTGGCCTGGAATTTGACACAAGTAATTCACGGTAGATGAAAGTAATTACCACACGTCCAAAACTAGGGAGGGCAGGAACTTCTCTTTTTAATTTGACTAAGAGGGATGGTTGGGCCACTATTTCTCCTTTTCTCAAATTATACAAAATGCAGTGTGCCTCTACAGCCACATACGGAGCTAGGGTTTGGGGGTTTTACAATGCCCCAAGAGTCCGGGTGGAAGAAAACAGAATCTGCAAAAGATTATTGAATCTCCAGCCCTCTAGTGCCTTTTTTATTTTATATTCTGAATTAAACTTAGAGCGCATACTTGATAATGTTGTATGGGCCTCCCATGTTACTCTGGGTCAATATTTAGAATAATAGGGAGACCAGTTTTAATAGGGCAATCATCAATGACTGCCTGAGTTTGGACGAGGGACTATCCATATCCTGGTGTGCAAAATTCATTGAACGATATTGCCCTTTTAGAATTGTTCAGCACCCCTGGAGTGATTAAAACAGCTAGTAAAAATGTAGTGAAACAGAGATTCAATTACCATGTTTCTTCTTTGCGGTTCCAGCATATTGCTAACAAGCATACTTTTTGTTACTATCACACCATGTTTGCTATGAGTGAAATCTCACTGTACCTTATGGTAAAGCTAACCCGTTGGGAGAGGTCACTCCTATTTAGGTTTAGATCAGGGTCAGTATGGTGTCTGGTTTGTTTCTATGAACCAGAAGGCACGTGGAGTAAAGAGCTGGCCCTGTGCCCTGGCAATGGCAGGGAGGAACAGTCTTTGTTATTGTTTATGTTATTATATGGCTTTTATTGTCATTTTTTTCAGTTATGTCTTAAACCCCTATTGAGAAAATAAACCTTTCGGAAATGTAGCGTGGCATTAAGTTTTCTTCTAAAGTTAAATAGCCCAGATTTTTTTTTAGCATTTTTGTTTTTTATAAGATGGACATCCATGTTAGAAAATCAATGGAGGGTGTATTAGGGCATCTAATACTTATTTTAGCTGTTTGTGGTGCAATTTATTTTATTTGTATCTGATTAATTGTTGTGATGTTAATGCTTTTCATATTTGTATTGCACTGGGTTTGGTATATGTGTGTCTGTTTGCCTCACTCCTCCATAATTTGCATACTATTTTTCAAACCTAGATGGCAGAACATTTCGATACATTAATAATTTGGGTTTCTGGAGCTGAAGGCGTGTTTCTGTTTGTAATGCATTTAACTGAATTGTGTCTACTCATTCCTTCATTTCCTTCCTCAACAGATTGATGATAGGCTGCTTATTGCCCAATGAATATTGAGTCATTCTGTATTGTTTGTATTTGTCACACCTTTCCCCAGATTCCCTTTCCCATCCATTCATGAAACGCCTAACCCTCTTCCCACGGGCTGTGTGATTTATTGAGGTGTTACTTAATTTACACCATAAATAGATCACACACTTGGCTAGATGGATGTGGTGTAAGCAACAACAACTCACTACAGGATCTTCTATTACCTGAGCAATAGCCCACTTGCCCCATTTCATTTTACTCACCCAGGTATAAAAGTGATCCATGTTTTCGATATAGAAGATCATCATTTGTCAACATCATCATTCAGGCCTTGTGTTGCGTAAACGATTAACATTGTCCACTCTTGACTCTGACTCAACTCCTCCTGACTCGAAGATTTTGTAAGTTTAGTACTTTGGTCTTAAAAACTACCTCCCCATTGCTCAGAAGAAGTTACTATTGCTAGTTTTTGTTATATCAAGTCTTCTTTGTTGTGCCATTATTGTAGTCTCTTCTCAGTCTTTGTAAACTTATGATGATATAATCATATAAAAACCCACTAACTCTGTGTTTTCTTTCAATGTGGTGGAATATGATGGATAATATTATGATTAATCCTACAGTTGGAGTTCACCTAGGTGAGAGTGGAACCTCGTTTGTGATTCCTTCCATTAGCGCGCTAGCCTGCTGCTACAACCACCATAAGATGGCACCTAGGGAAACCCTGCAGTAAGAACACATAGAGAGGTAGCAGCCCACGCTTCAGCTATTGAGGTAAGAGAACTATGAAGCCTTGTTGTAATGTAGGCAATGGCAATCCCCTCTTAGTGGTTAATAAAGTTACTGAGGGTAGTAGGATGAGGGTACCATATGGTATACACTTTTTTAAACAAGTTAAAACAGGCTGGGCTAAAAAGCAGCAGTGCAAAGTAAAACACCCCAAAAAAGATTTGAGGCATACATAAAGTAAAATAAATATTTATCCGTTTCAACAATAAAACCCACTCCTTCCACCCTCAACTGGCCCATCCCTCTTCCCAATCAAATCTCCCGGTCCCCAACCAATGTCCAAAATGTCCACACAAAAAAATCTAATAAACAATCCCGGTCCCAGCTCCCATCATTCCCACCCTCTGCACCCACAACAAGTCCCTCTCACCAAAACAATTATTAAAAAAGGGACTATACTACATGCAGGTCAGAAGCTGCTTGAGGTACCCTTCCATGCGCTCCTGTCTGCTTTCAATGCCTCAGCATGACACAACACTGGAGTGCAAGGGGGGCAGCAGTGGTGGTGTGACTGGTGGCTGCCGGTAGTAATGGTGTTGTTGTTGCCAGGAGGCTGAAGGTGTTGTTGGCTGGCTGGGGTCCTGGGCAGCAGCAGCTGCTGACTCCTCCAGGGCCACTTCTCCAAAATGCCTTTCAATTTTTACCGGGACTCCAAGGCATATGAATAGTAGTGATACAAAGTCACACATGTCAGGTAAAAAATGCAGATATCCTGTGCCGTAAGTAGAGGGGGAAAAAATGAGACATAGATTATCCCATCCACTAATACTCAAGGTACGTAGACCCACTTTATTCCCGGCCTCTGTGTCCACCACAATTAATAATTATTTTTTTCCAACAAATACATTTGCTTTGCAGTATGGAAAGTAAACTTAACCTACTCAACTGCAGGGTAAGTTAGAGTGATTAGACCGGGTAAGTAAGTAGACGTTTTACTGCAGAATACTATCAGGGTGTCACTGATCATCATCATGTGCCTACGCTTTGGCTTAATCACTTCCTGTTGTTGACCAATGTTGAACGAGAAACATTTGAACAAATGTAAGTCTGTTATGGAAGCCATGAAATAAATAAATCACTTGGCCAGCAAAATGTGGTGCATCCCAAGAATGGATTTTTTAATTTTTTGAGCAGGTTGAGACAGAACTTAGGAAAGAATAAAGGAGTGAAGTACTAGAAAGTGACAGATTAGACATGGGGAGGGACGAGAAACACACTTTGGTTTTGCTTTGCTATGCATTGAAAACTATGTAAATACCATATTAACTCAAGCAGACACACATTGCACAGCCAACACTGCAGTGCCAAATTGAACCATGCAGCAGTTAGGTCATGGGTGGCACTGCCAAAATGCCATGTGAAGGGATGTAATGGGTGGTATACATACCTGCCTTGCGTAACAAATACAGTGAGTCAAAGGAGTAGACAGAATACCCCCCACTTTGAACCAAAGCGCTGATAAAACCACCCCAAACAAGCAAAGTAGGTGTGCAAGCCCCTCTCGAAAAGAACACACTTGTTGCCTATCCGAAGCAATTAGCCATACATCATGTTGTTGTTCTAGTATTCTTCATCCTTTGATACCCACCATTTAACCCCTACAGTCTTTCATCCAGTCTTTGACCATTGAAAACTATTCATCCATACATATCCATCAATCAATTTGATTCCAATCCATTCAATATACTTTATTCGGTTTGTTGAAACACCCATAAAAGCATTTACAGAATTAAAAGTATACTTTAAGAAAACAATAACACAGTATAATGACATATTCCATGATCATGAAGGACAATGAAGATAACATATTTAAAAAAAAAAATAATGCAACATAGTAGCATTCCCCCAAACCATTTAAGAACTAGGGCAGATCATAACAACATTGTACGTTCTCGCATTATATCTATTCCTTAATCAATTAACAGAGACAAAACCTTTCCTCACATTAATTGCTTTTAGGATAAATGACGCTACATAAAAGCATATTCCCAGGTCATCCAGTGCAAGGAGTAAGTCCATTGCAGCATGATATGATCTCACATTATTTTTATAAAAAGCGGTTTCAGATAAAAATGTCTACTATGCAAATGCAGAGGAGCATAAAGGGCTCTAGGCTTTGTTTGGAAAGCTTGTCGCTAGGGCAGGGTTAAGAATCCAAGGGGCATGTTTTCATAACTGGGAAAGCGACTAGATGATGGACTATACCTGATATCAATATAGTCAGTACATAACAATGCGAAGATTTAGTTACTGTGATCAGATAGTCTTTAGCTCCTCTTCTAGATTCAATTGATTGGCAAAATTTAAAATTTGATTGTTTCTCTTTGGCACTCCTGTGGGTTTGTTTTGTATATGCCAAGAATGAATCCTTGATTTCCCTTTTGTTTAAAGAAGCCACCTGTCCCGGGTTATCAAAAATCTGTATATCAAATAACTTATTATAAATATCACTAATATATTTTAACCATGGGATGTGTGATTTTTTCTCGAGGAGTAAAAAATCTTTGATGATAGATTTAGTAAAGACAGACTCTTTTTTAACTCATTGAGGGGCATATTAACAAGGTGGCGCTATAAAATTATCGCCGCTTTTGCTGCCGTTTTTGGACGAAAAGTGGCGATAATTATATCGTTTTATCAGCAAGGTCACGCTATCGTGTGAATCCTTTCCCGTAACGCCCACCTTTGCATCTCTAATGAGATGCAAAGTGGGCGTTCCTTCCCAAGATAACTGGAGAAATGTCGCTAACCGACATTTCTCCAATTATCAATGGGCACGCTAACAAGCATAGCGATAAGAAAAGTAGCGCTAACCTTGGTTATCGCTACTTTCCTTACGCCTGCTTTTAGTTTGACTTAGCCGTGATATCCAATGGAAGGTGGATATCATGGTTAAGTATGACCTGCCCTATCAACAAGCTATCGCCAAACCTTGTGCGATTATCGCTAGATGTCCAGAGATAATCGCACATTTGGCAGCCTGCGCCAGGAATTTTATCGCTTTTGAGATAAGCGTTGCTGATAGCACGCTATCTCAGCGATAAAATTCACCGATAGCCAGCGATAATTATCCTAGCGCTAAGTGCGCTTAGCGATAATTATCGCCGGTTTTTGCTGATATGCCCCATAGATCTCCATACCAGCAGTGGCCGCATAGAAGTCAGGTCTGCTAGGTATGTCAGATACACCTCCCAATGTATTAGCTCAGTAGATGCTGAAGGTGGCAGGCTTAAAAGTCATTTAAAAAAAAGCATTTTCTTCTTTTTGCAGGGCCTGGCAACAGTGATAGCCCCTTAGGGCTGTAGTGACACATCTCGCCTTATATATTGTCAACATTTCCTTTACATGGTGGTTACCTAATTTAGATGCACATCTAAAAACCCAGTGTGCATTCTTAATCATCTTAGTATGAACATTGGATAATTCCAAGTTCCATTTCCCATTGCCCGAATAAGTTACCCCTAGATAGCAAAATGAATTGACAGTTTGGACTGGAGTGCTATTAATATAAAGGTTTTACTTTTCCTCGATTTAGTGCCGCATATCATGGTAAACATTTTTGTTGTGTTTTTAGCAGTTTTCATTCAGCTATACACTTGCTGAATTTATCCATGAATCGTTGTAGGCCAACAAGGGTCCTAGAAAGTAGTACTGCATCATCTGCATATAATAAAATAGGTATGGGATTGTCCAATATTAGTGGGCGTCTACCTTCTCCAACAGTAACACTTTAGCGATCTCGTTAACGAATAGCGAAAAAAGTAGGGGGGCAAGGACACAACCTTGGCGAATGCCACGTTTTACATCAAAAATAGGAGTGCACTCGCCCTGTTCTCCATATCTCACTTTGCAGGATAACATTTCATAAAGCCTTGCAAGAAAATGAATAATACCTTTGGATGCACCGAGATTAAGTAAAGTAGGCCACACTACATTTTTTTTATCTATGGCTCTCAACCATCCTTTCAGCGTATCTATTTACTCACCCATTCATACTTTCACTCATTTACCCTTTCACCTACTGAGAAGAATTCCTTTCACCCATCAACCATTTCACCCACCCACCCAGGCAGGCATTCTTTCACCCATATACCCATTTAAATACCCTTCACCCACCCATGAATGCTATCGCCTACCTATGCATTTTTTTTACCTTCTTTCACCTATGCATCCTTTCACTCAATGTTTCGCCTTCCATTCGTTTTCTATTTTCCATCAACAAATCGTTTTTTGTGTTCATTTTGAGCTTTTGTCTGCTGACTTGCAGATAGAAGCGGTCATTAACGCAACCCCACTGTAGCTGTTAAAGCGGGGAGTACACGCTGCCCTTTTTCACTAAAAGGGCAGCGTGTACCCCCCGTATCAGCACACTTCTATTATCAATATGCAAGCAAGGTGACTTGCCACCACCCGTCCCTGCCGTCACTGGGACTTCCTTTCGCTGCCGCATCTGCTCTGCTCACCCTGTCACTAGCCCGGTCACTGGTGGTCTGTTTGGCTAGAAAGACAGAACACATTTTAGATGCCAGATACGCCACCCCTTATTACTTTTTTTAACAAAATTCAACCACAATACATCATTACAGTTCAGTTGCAGTATCTTTTTCTATCAATAATATCTTTTTTGGGATTTTGTTTGTTGGCAGAGTTTGAAAAGCTAGGTAGTCAAGCCAAACAAAAACTTTTTGTAAGTAGGAGCAGAGCTATAATGAGCCTTGAGTCATTGGCGCTTAAAGAAGAGCATGAATATTTGCTCAATATAGTATAAATGTTCCTGGTTGGCAGTTTCCAGCCATAGTGCACTGTTATTGAAACTCCAGGTATTAACACAACATTGGGGGGTCCACCCATGATGACCATGGCCACCCTCTAGTTCTACTGTTTGAGCATGAGCAAGAATAAGAAAGCCTCCTCAACGAACAGGCATAGACTGCGAATAGCTATCTTGGGCATGCAATTGCAATCTTCACAGTATCGGTTCTCTGACTCTTACAGTACCGGTCCACAAGATATATTAGAGGAGAGGGAAAGTTTACTGACAAAGCAGAAGAAAGGAAGCTACTGACAGAGTAGTCTAGACAGGAGTAAGTCTAGTACAGAAACTTGAAATACAGAAAATAACTAGGATAATGGAAGTATAACAAGAATTTAACAAACAAAGATAGAAGTAGAACAAAGAGGAAATGGAAAGACGAGAACTAGGAGAGAGGCACAGTTAAAATAATAAAACGGAAAAATTATTCGAAATGTGTAGAGGTAAAAGTTAGGGAAATAATATAATATTAACAGAGGAATTATTGGGGCCAGCAGAACTTCAACCTGCCGCGGTTCTGGTTGTGGCATCCCCGTCTCCCTGACCTGCCTCCATGCTGCCGACCCTCTTCTTGCCCCTGGATGCTGATGTCAGAAATAAAGGAGATAACATATGAAAGATTAGTGGTACAGCTAATAATGTCTCCCAAAACATGTTAACAGGTAAAGGCAAACACAATAACAATATTCTTTTATATATCAGATTGCCTATACTACCACTAGTATTGAGTTGACCTAGTTCTTATTTCCTAAACCTAAGCCCTATTCTAAATTTCCTAAACTGCATTTTGGAACTACTAATGCAATTGCAATGAATGACCTTTGCTTTTTTCTAACTCTCAACCCCCTTTGATGGGCCAAATCTGCCTCCCTGTTTTTTTAGTGCACAGATGCATACTACCAATCACTTGGAGATTACTTGGGACTGTACGAGCTACATGAATAAAGGCACAGGGAGCGCAAACTCACAGTATTACTACTACTAGTACCACCATCTTAGTGAATACTACCACTATCTTAGGATTCTACATGATTTCTTAAATAATGAACATAAGCAAGTGCCAACGAGAAAAATTAGGTAGCGCCGAACACATAATAGTAGTACCATAAACTTAACTTCCCTCTGCGTGTGAGCAGCATGCTCTTTGTAAAAAGAAAATTGGCATTAAAAAGAGCACAAGAAATAAATAGGTATTTACTGAGCACCACAACTTCCTCACCCAAAAGGTCCAGCAGGTCCTGTTTCATGTCCAGGATGTTGGCTCACCAGTGTGTTAACTGCTGCTGGGTGTGCTGGAACCCAGAGCTATAGCACACACTCCGCGCACACTCCCCTACAGCAGCTGACGCTCCTGGAGGCCATATCCACTGCTAGTCCTGCCACCTGCTGTCAGCATGAAGGTGAGGTGGCACAGCGCATAAAAAACTGGTGCAGTCACCTCTGAGAAAATGGTGAGGGGCTGCACCCCCTGTCACTCTCTCCACCGCCACGGCACTGGGGGGGGCAAAAACCAACAAAAGAAGACATAGGAGAAGGAGGAAAGGAAAAAGTAAAGACTTAAAGAGAAAACCATAAATAGTAGAAAAATGTCATGAAAAACACAACCAAAATGACAAAATTGTAAAACGCATTAACACAAAAACAAACACTGATACAGTAAAGTGAAATGAGATGTGGATTAGTCAGATGAGGGGGATTGAAAAGATTATGGGTGGATTATGAAACAGACCCCAGCACCATGCACAGAAAACAGGAAATAAAATAGCTGCACCCATGTGAATAGCATGGTGCTGTTCATGCTGGATTTCAAGCACAAAAATATACTTCACGTTGATGAACATCAAAAACATAGCACAGACGGGTGCGTTGAGCAGCTCTGCCCACTTGTGGAATTCCACAGAGTTGCGCAGAGTTTTTGGCTCACTCAGCGGAATTCTGCATTTCAGACCTCCGCGAGCTCTGCCCAGGCCTACTTGTCACCTGTTGAGGTTATGCAGGCACTGTTAAGGCTCCAGACTATCTGGAGTGAAAAAAGACAGGGCAGGCCAGGTGTCAGTTTCCATTCTGTGTGTGGAGGCAAACATTTTGATTTGTAAGTGGGGCTTAGTACAGCCCAATTCAGTCAACCTGCCAGGGTGGCTTCCGTGTCCACACCTATGCCCCCTTTGTGTTACAGTCGGGAACGATTACACAAACCCCAACAGCAGAACCCTTCACAATCATGTGACTCAGGACAGGTGCAGAAGGTACAAATGGTTAGGACAAGAAAATCAAACACACTCATACTCAGACTCACTGTGGATTTACATTTCACCATATATGAGACCTCCCACCACAAACTAATGCACCACCAAATTGGAGCTATAACATCAGAGGCTTTAATAAAAAAAGAAGAAAATCACTTCAAGTCAATCATTGGATGTAGAAAAATCACAACCTGACAGATATTAGATGGATCATTCTGGAAAAGATTAGAGACCAAAGGAGGGGTGGTAATAGGGAGAGTAGAAGAAAATTAAGAGAACAGTGGTTCATCATTAAATTTAATACTATCAGATGTGGCCTTATTATTAGAGAGGACTGGGAACAGATCATCATTGGTTAAATACCTATGTCACTGTTAAGTGAGGAACAAGGGACATTTGGTACAGCTTCTGTTTTGGACATAGATTACCCGATATATCTTTGCTTGTATATTATTGCTGAGAATTTTATTCTTATTTCGGACTCCACTGCCAGATAGTGGTTTGTACACTTTTATAGCACTGCCTCAGTAATGACTGTCTAGACTGAATGGGTTATCCTTGTCAGGGGAGGACCTTTCTGTATCTGCTCATTCAACCGCTGCCATGGGCATAGAATAGTGATGGGAGGTTTTTGACATGCATCTTGAGGCAATATTTTTGCCCTGTTTGCCTGTCTTAAGATGGCCGCGCAGACTTAGCCCTGTTAATGTACAAATCTGAACAGGAAGAAGGTGGCCCATTATTGTTAGGAGAAGGCCTGCCTTCATTCTCACATTTAAACTGCTGTCACGAACGAAGAGCAGCAATGAGAGGTTACGAATATGCACCTCGAGGCAATATCCATGCCTTGTTTGCCCACTAAAAGATGGCCACCACAGACCTAGCACTGTATAGGCACAAATTAAAACAGGAAGAACAAGGGAGTTCTACTTCCAGGTTCACTTTAGGCTTATAGCCGTGTGAGCCACAGAGACCGGTTACCAGAACCGATTTTTTAATTTTTTATTTAGTGCATTTTTATAAAGCGCGGACATTACCCGAAGGTGTCAGAGCGCTGTACAATAGAGCTAGTTACGTTACAAGAGAAAAGTGGTACGAAATAGAACATTACAAAGACTAAAAATGTAGGGTACACAAACACACAATCCAACACAGCACGTAGGGGTGAGGAATGTACAGGAAAAAATACAAA
Organism: Triturus cristatus; assembly: GCF_964204655.1. Taxonomy (NCBI): domain Eukaryota; kingdom Metazoa; phylum Chordata; class Amphibia; order Caudata; family Salamandridae; genus Triturus; species Triturus cristatus. The sequence continues at coordinate 1,274,015,593 of NC_140589.1, forward strand.
TTTACAACAAAGAGCGAACTTCCAAGAGGGGCCTGAGAATGAAGGAAACACAAACAAAAAATCCAACACTGCACGCAGGGGTGAGGAATGCACAGGAAAAAATACAAATTTAGAATGAAGAGCGAACTTCCAAGAGGGGCCTGAGTATGAAAGTATTAGTTCTGAAAGTGTCTTTGGAAGAGAAGAGATTTGAGTTCGGCTTTGAAGATCCGGGTAGAGGAGGTGGCATGGAGCAATAGGGGAAGTGAGTTCCAGATTCTCACCGCATTGCCTGAGAAGGATTGCGCCATCGATCTTTCCCTTTTGAAGACGGGGGCTCAAGCTGAAGCTTTTCCGCATTGCGAGAGGGTCGAGCCTCCGGACAATTTCAATTTATTTGCCAGGTAACGAGGGGAGGACGTGTGCAAGGCTTTGTGTGTGATGCAGGCAGTTTTGTAAATAAATCTTGCCTCGATCGGAAGCCATCAAAGAGAGGACAGGATATGAGTGATGTGGTCGCTTCGTTTAGACCCTGAAATGAAGCGAGCTGCTGAATGGAGGATGAATTTGAGAGGGGAGAGGTGGGATTTGGGTAGGCCCATCAGAAGAGAATTGCAATAATCCAGTCTTGAGAGAACCAGCGATTGTTCCAAGGTTTTTAAATCTTTCTCCTGGAAGAACCGACGGATCCCCCACAGAAGGCGCAACTGGTACCGTGCGCTCTTGGCAATAGAGTTGATGTGGGAGAATAAGTTGAGTCTTTTGTCAAGAATGACACCTAGGGATTTAGCACTGTCGACAATAATGGGTTTGTTGTTGAGCAAGTTCAGATGATCCATCCACGATTGAACAGGAGGAGGTGAGAGAGAAGTCGAAAGGAGGAGGAATTCAGTTTTGGCGGGTTTTAGAAAGAGTTGGTGAGCTAACATCCAGTTGTGGATGGAGTTGAGAGTAGAGTCGAGTAAAGAGAGATCGTGTGCGGAAGACACCTTGAGGTAGAATTGAGTCTCATCCGCATAAAGATGGTAATGGATCACAGATTTGCTTAGGAGGTTCCCTAATGGTTCCAGGTAGAGATTAAACAGAGTGGGTGCCAGGATAGAACCTTGAGGGACAACTTGACCTACGGCCAATGGAGATGAAAGACTGATCGCTATCTTAATCATTTGGGATCCGTCTGAGAGGAAAGAGGCAAACCATTTAAGCACTCTGCCATCCAATCCCATTCTCTGTTGAAGAGTGTTGAGGAGGGTGCTATGATTAACATTGTTGAAGGCTGCAGAGAGGTCTAGAAGAATCAGAAGACACGATTCCCCAGAGTCGAGTATATGCAACGCATCATCAATCACTTGCAGCAGGGCTGTTTCAGTGCTGCAATTTTGGATGAAGCCAGATTGGAAAACGTCGAGGAAATTATTGTCCATAATGTGTAGGAAAAGTTGTTTCACAACACATTTTTCAGTGATTTTTTAAAGAAAAGGGAGGTTAGTGATAGGGCGGAAGTTGTTGAGGTCGGTCGCATCAGCAGAGGGTTTTTTTAGACGAGAGGTAACCTGTCCTGATTTAAGGGCAACAGGGAGGGAGCCTTGACTAAGGAAGAGATTAACCAGCCTGGTCCAGTAAGAGAGAGTATGGGTGTAGAAATCGATAGCGATGATGCAAGGGATGGAGTCAGGAGAGTGGTTGGATGGTTTGGTTTCAAGGATGCATTTGAGGAGGTCATCTTCCGAGATGACGCCAAAGTATTGGCAGGTGACTAAGGATTTCCGCTCCTCAAAGGGGATGGGGTGGGCGACTTGATCCATCAGTGCTTTGACCTTTTCATCAAAGAAAATAGCGAAATCGGCTGCTTTCTTTGTGGAGTCCTCGGGCTTAGTAGTTAGGGGAGAACAGTTTGGGTTTCTGACGAGGTCAAAAAGTTTTTTGGGTCTGTTTTTGGCTGAGTCAAGGAGGGATCTGAAACGTGATGCTTTTTCATGGAAGATGTGGTTGTGGTATTTGGATCCTGCTGAATGTAGCAGAGAGAGATCAAAGGTAGAAGGAGAATTTCTCCAATGTTTCTCCAGAATTCTAAGGTTTTTCCTTTCATTGTAGAGAGCTTTATTGAACCAAGGTGCTGAGGGTGTGTGTCTTTTCCTTTTGCTTTGGAGTGGTGCGACATTGTCAATTTCAACTGCTAGGACTGAGAGGCACTGAGTGGTGAGAACATTGACATCCACGTTAGGGTGAAGTCTAGGAAGTGACCGCATAGCAGAGTCACAAAAAAGGTCAAGATCAATGTTTCTTAGTGTTGCGGAACCAGGTAGTAGCTCTTTTAGGTTGGCCGAGAGTTATAACGTGCGAAAGATGAAAACGGAAGGGAATGAGGAAGTGGTCAGACCAGTCTACATGGATGGGGGGAGCAGTAGTCAGCAGGTCTGCTTTGGATATAGCAAGATCCAGAATTGAGCCCTTGGAATGAGTGGTTTCCGAGCAATGTTAGAAGAGATCATTGGCTGAGAGAAAGGTGGCAAGCTTGCTGGCAGACAAGTCTTCCAAAGAGCCCCAATGGAGATTAAAGTCACCCAGGAAGATCTGTCTGTCACTTTGAGAAAATTAGTTACTGATGAAGTCAGTGAGTTCCTCCACAAAGGAAGAGCAGTTACCAGGTGGGTGGTAAATGGAATCTAAAGGGTGAGCCATGATGCATTAGAAGTTCTAGGGATAGGCATTTGAATGTACGGAAAAGGGTGGTAGGGAAGGCTTTCAGTTGAAGGGAATTCCTGAAGATGATAGCGACACCGCCCACAATTTTGTCTGATCTGTCACTTCTGAGGATAGAGTAGTCAGTGGGTACCAGAAGGTCAAACAGAGTATGAGAGGAGTCATTAAACGAGGTCTCAGTGATGAAGAACATGTCAAGATTCTGGAGGGTGATAATGTCAGAAATTTCCAATTTGTGTTTGATTGCAGATCTGCAGTTGTGGAGCAAGCAGTGCAGCTCTGACGCAACTGTTTTGGTGATGGGAGTGTTAGGGCTGTTAAGGGAGATAGGGATAAGATTCTTGAATGAGGGTGCCCAGTAAGAGGGAGGCTGGTAGGTTCTGACAGAGGAGATGGTCTGAATAGTGAACTGCGTAGAATTAATGGGAGAGGAAGGTGGAGGGGGAGTGACACTGGAGGTCTTGTAGCTGGCTAGTAAGTTGGAGATGTCTGTAGAGGACAGACTGTGGTTGGCTTTATTGGGGCGCGGGAGCACGGAACTCCTCGGGAGGATAATAGGGAAGGGGACATCTTGGCACTTAAAAGTGAGATGGACGCTACAAGCTGGGAAATAGAAGAGATGAGAGAATCAAGTTTATTTTCCAGGCACAGGAGAGCTGAGCACAGAGTGTTGGGTGGCTCGAAGGATAAGGACGGGAGTGCGGAGGGTGAGGGGGACGGGTGGGGGAATGGGATAAGGAAGGTGGTGCAGAGGATGATTGAGGACGGGGAGGGATGGATGAGTGGGAAATGGGAGTGCAGGCAGTGAGGGAGGACAGGGCAAGGTGGGGGAGCAGGAAAAGGGAGGAAGTGCAGAGGGAGAGGAAGGGGGGAGGCGTGGGGGAATGGGTGGGGAGTTGGGGAGCAAGGGTAGAAAGTGGGGAAAGATGGTGGGTGATAGGAGAGGATGATTAAACCGATGAGTTACTGATGTACAAACTACAAGGTTAGTCACCACAAGGAACGGATAAAAAGGGAGGGGGCGTTAGTATGCCTTAACCTAAATTTGCGTTAAACTAAAACCTTTTTAGGTCACACTTTTTAGATCTTTCAGTTATGGAGCGCGGCTGATTTCAAATGGTGGTTTTATTCCCCGATCATTAGGAGACCCACGGTGACATTGAAAGCTTGCCTCGCCGTTACTTAGAAATCCTAGAGAGATGGGAATTTGAAAATTGTAGAGCTAAGTGGGACAGCATGTGCGCATAGGGGTTTTAATAGCATTTCATAACAGTATTAAGTCTCTGTATATTTGGAACAGTCTCTCACGTAAGATGGGGACATATGGCACCCAGAGAAGCATGATACAAACCCCTCTATATATATAAATTTGCCAGGCTCTTTGTAGCAGTTAATTTCACTCCATGGGAAATATAGGAGAAGCCTTTGTGACCTATAGTTATGGTCCATAGGTTACTTTATGAACACTAGAATATGTAGCCTTGAGGTATTTACCCGTCTGGGCACCTCATTTATACAATTGACTACGATAGGGCCTGTTTCTCCTTTTCAGAGACTTGTTGCTTAAACACTGAATGATATTACCCTGCTGTGGGAACTGAACTACAGGCAACGAGGAACCGCAGCCTAGTAGGAAGAGGATATATAAAAAGAATTGCCCTATCCTTCAACTACCGGTATCTAAAGAGAAATCGGTGAATTAAGAAATATATTGCCTGGACCATTTTGGACACTTTGTCCACATATACACGCGGCCAGATTTGTTCTGCAATACAGGTAAGGCTACCTATATAAAATCCTAGATGAGATTGTTTTACCTACATTGGGAGGATTTTTTTAACTCTAAAAGTACCCCGTATGCTTTTTCTTCCTTTATTTCTAGAACAGTGTAAAGGAATCTTCCCACTTTGCGGTGAGATTGTGGACCCATTCATCAAGCCACACTACATTATATTATATCTCTTACTTTTCCAAATACTGGGACGTACGTCATAGAGAGTTTTGAGTGTTGTTTATCCTGTACTATATGAGCATGAACTTGGGTGAATGGCTTTGGTTTGTGTGATTGTAGGGGTCATATGGATGATATGTACAAGGAACCCTTATGCAAGTAGTTTTGGGTAACATTAGCCACCAAATGAGATTAAATATCGGATGAATTTTTTTGAGGGGGTATGGTATATTATGGGTTCTATCTGTCGAATATAGAGAAATTGAGGATATGATACCTTAGGGCGTGACATTTGAACTAAAAGACATACAATTAAAAATATATTCTTGTATGTTTTCCTTTTCTTTAGATTATTCACAATTATTAGTAACCCAAGGAGGGAGGAAATAATCCCTTATCTTGTTGTCCTGAGAAAGGTGGAATTTAATGAGCTATTTCCACCGAAACACATCAAAGCTGAGTCTTTCTGAATCCGACAACGAGGAATCCCTGGCATGCATGGAGTCTTGCATTCATCAAGGATATGACCTTGATGTAAACAGTTGGATCAGTTTATGCAACAGCACTTTCTGAACTGTGCAAAAGTGTCTTCCTGTTAGTACTTCTGGTCCCCTTTTTTTATTTTATGATGAGAGGTTTTTTTTTAACACTGTACATATTGTTTTTTATATTGTGTATTGTATGTTGGACATGAAGTGCAAATTATTGAATGTTTTTGAAAGATGCAAATAATGGTGTTTTTATGATGTTATTTTCTTCTTTTTTTATTAAAGCCTCTGATGTTCTCCAATTTTGTGGCACTTTAGTTTGTGATGGGGGGGGTCTCATTTCATATGCAGATTTTTTGTATGGTGAATTGTAATTCTAAGTGAGTTTGAGTTATGCCTGTGTTTGAAATTCTGTGTTCAAGGTGAATACTCTTCATCTCTACTACCTAGTAGTGCCCTGTTCCATTTGGTTGTGGGGCCACTCCTAGTATATTTAGGACACGAAAATGCTAACTTTCTAAAAGTGGTTACTAGTTATTTTTCAAACATCTTAAGAATACTTTTGTTTTCGTCACACACAAAGAGACAATGCAAAACAAATCATCATTGTTTATCCCACCCACCTACATAAATTAATACACAACAGTGGATACAAAAACAATGCACAACAATAATCCAAAACAAAAATGAAATACAAAAATGAATCAGTTCTGATTTTTTCATTGTCCAAAACAAGAGCTAAACATCAATTAACTATATAAGGTTTTACACTCAACTCCTAAGCTCTTCATTATGGACGGTGCACACATAACACAACAAGACTACTGGTTCCATGAGAAATATTTCACTTTACAATTGTTAATTTCCTGGTTCTCAGTGTTACTCTTTTGGAGTTCTTGGGTGCACAGACGCTTGTCTACGCATTTGGAACCCACTACAAAATGTTATGGGGTTCTCCTCAGGACACAGAACTGCAATCCACTCTCATAAACTTGGATTATTGTTGCTCACATGTTGATCAAAAACTTTTTTATTTTGAAGGGATTGGCATCCCTCATTTATATCGCGGTACCTGGTGGTTTCATTTCTACCGCCACATTCAAGCACAATAATTGAATTTACTCATATGCAGAACAATCTCCCGCATCGCACGTGGTCGCTACCTCAGTACAGTCTGTTGTTTTGCGCCTGGGTGTTAGGCCGAGCTATGGTATTTGTTGCTGGGTCTGTTGGATCATAACAGTCCCCTGCGGTGATATTGTCTCCTATTTTATCATTCGAGTGTCGGACCATTACCCATACCGAATGAGATGATTCCTTTTCGGTTTTGAATTTCACTTCGTTAATTGGCGTCGGTCTATTTTGGCCCTCTGTCATTCTTGCTTCTTTTCTGCTTTCTCCGGGAATTTGACGACGTGGCTTGCTAGTTGAATGTTCGTTCCGTCCAAGCAAGCCTTTACCGCCTGCCGGCGTGTTCTTATGCCCAGCCTGTTGAAGTGCTTTTTTAGAAGGGATCTGCGCTCTGCGTTCATGCCTTTGCAGGTGCATAGTAGATGCAGGATGTCTTCCTTTGAGATCCCACAATTTCGGCAGTTGATTGTTTCTTTGGACCTTGTCCATGGGGGGAGATGATTTTGAACTGGAAGTTGGCCCAGCCGTAGACGTTGGAACTTCTCCTTTGTGCGCCTTGTAAACCCGACTCCTAAGTAGCTTTGGCTGAGGCTGGTTGTATAACTTTGGATAACTGTCCAGCCATGGGCCCGGGTTGCTAGGCTTGCTTTGTCTCGGTTAACGACATGGATCTAGCTGACTTATTAACTGATTGTTTAAAGATATTGTGAGATCCACTGCTCGTCCAGGCTTCTTGTAGGCTCAGGGAATTTAAAGAGTGGTTGAGGTATAGCGCAGCCGCACTCTTGCTCTTACTTTCCATCTCTTTCCATAGGTGGTGATTTAGGCTTGTGGGTTCCCCTCTCTGTATCTTGTGCCATCTTTTGGCATAGGCACCTATTCGCTCTAGGGTTTGATTTCTCAGGTCGAATTCCAGCCTGATTTGAGCCTGGGAGGTGTGGTTTTGCAGACTGAAGATTATTCTCATGGCCTTCGCTATTGTGCTATTCAGTTGCTTGGCATCCCTTCCTCGGAAGCATTCGCTTCCGTAGGTCAGGGCTGAGGTTAATTTTGCCTGTAGCACTTGAAGAAGGGGTGTGAAACTTCGGCCGACTGCTTTGGTTTTAAGGTTCCTTAGTGCAATCCCTACGCTGATGGCCCTCCGTTTTATTGCTTCCTTTTGCTGGTTGAGTGAGCCCTTTCTGTCAAGAATTACCCCCAGGTATCTGTACTCCTCTACTGTTTCCAGTGTGGTCCCACCCATGTGCCAGTGAAAACCTGTTGATGATTTTTTTGCATTGATCCTCATTGTTTTGCTTTTTGACAGGTTGATGGTAAGGTTGTTGTCTGTTGATTACTTAAACGTGGTGCTGATCAGATGTTGTAGCCCTATCGGTGGTCTGCTTATTAGGACAATGTCATCAGCATACATTAGGTTGGAAGTAGTTAATGTCAAATGTTTGAAGGTATGAAAGTAGCTGAAGGTCGTCTCTTTTGTTTCCTAGGCCGTTAATATTCCAAGAGCATATTCTTAGTTGTTGCTGTGTGACTGGATTTTGTTCAGTATTTTGTCAAGACTTTTCGGCCCTTGTGTTTATTGTCCTCGCTATCCAGTTCCAGTCGGTTTGATCTATTGGGCATTGCTCTTGCCTCTTTGATTGATGGGTCATCCTGGAGACTGAGTAGCTTCTAGCCCCCTTTAGGACGCGTTCAGTTTTTTCTGATAGTAGCTTGCTTGTTGGCTCTTGAGTTTGTCTCTCTTAATGTGCCTGGCGTAGTTGTTCCGGGTAACCGTTTATTTCCATTCTTTTTAGGCGTATCCCCCAAGATAGAAAGATTGACTCGAATTCCATAATTCTCTTCGCGGTTTCATTCCTTGACCATGTTGTTTTTGTGACCTCCAAGTTTGACAAGAGGTGACTGTGGATAAATTCCACCGCCGCTAGGTCTTTAGTGATTTGATAACGTTTTGCCTTTTATTCTTGCTGTATATTTATATAACAATTTGTCACCCAGAGAGATTCAGTGATTTGTATAGAATCACAGGATGTTGTGCGATGCCTTAGAGACTCGAACTGGGATCCCCAGCTCTTGAGTCAGCAGCTCTGGCCACTGTGCCACATCCTCTCCACTCCTTTGTTATCTGTCAGGGAGCTCTGTCCTTCTTTGGACGGTGAATCATGAAAACAGCTATTTATTTATTACATAGGCGAAACCGATGTATTACAAAACATGTTTAGATAATCTGAGGGCACTGATCACTTGACATTGGATATCATTTTCTGTTTGGCCTGTGGCTAAGTAGTGATCTATCAAAGGAGCAGTGGGGTCCTTGCAGAGGATACTGCTGTAGTGTTGACAAATTTGTACACATATTTTTTGTGTGGTTTGTCCAATGTAAAGTTTACCACATGGACATGGACATGTTATTGCATACACCACATTAGAAGTATTCAGTTGGAAAAACGTTTAAGGGGTACCACAATGTTGTTATGTACAAACATTTTGAATTCAATAGAAAAAGGGCATACACCACAATTACCACATTTGAAATGCCGTATGGCTGGGGGTAGGCCCCAGTGTCCTGACAGGATCTTGGGTGATTTATATGATGCTGAGGCAGCCCAGACAAGGGGTCCTTAAGAATCTTGCCAATGTTTTATGAAAACATGGGTCATTTCAGAGCAAGGTCCCGAGTTGCTGGTACTCTCAAATGTTTTCTGATGCATTTGTAAACCAAAGATGAAATAGGGGAAAAGATGGTTACATGAGTTTTTCTCCCTTGTGTTTCTTATCCTGAAGTTTAAATAGGGTATCCTAAGGGCAACACAATGTATGTTTAAGTGAACTCATTACTAGGCTTTTTGTGTAACCTCTGTCTATGAGTTTCTTGAGCAATATTTCTGCTTTCCTAAAAAAAATCAGCCGTATGGTAACAATTGCATTGTATCCTTAGCAATTGGCTGCATGATAAGGAGTTTCTTAGGAACAGGGATGGAAATTTGAATATTGCAATAAAGCATTCCTCTCTGTTGGTTTGCGATAGAGTGTGTGTGTAAATTATTGTTTTCTGCTCCGTCTATAACCTTGAGGAAAGGGATTTTTTAACCCTTGTTAGAGTAAAGGTTATTCCACTGCAGTTTTGATTTAACCATCTTTGGAATAGTCCCAAGGATCCTTCCAGATCATAAACATATTGTCAATATAAAATGTTCTTATTAGTATATGGTTCCTGAAAGGATTTGAATTGGCCAATATAATAGTAGACTCCAAGCTGCCCATCTACAGATAGCAAAGTCTGGAGCAAAAGCAGCCACCATAGAACTATTTTTCATAGACATGAAATAATTATTGTCAAATTTGAAAACATTTGTGCCCAGGTGAGTAAGTCAATAATGAAAGTGGTTAGAGCTGCCAATTTGTCTAATGTCTTGTGTATTTTGAATCTATAGGTATAACTGATTTGAGACCATTAGCCTTTCAGCATTGTTTAATTAGTGCCTAGTGACTATACACTGATTGTATACATTGGAATACCATAATATGATTGTCTCTACTCTAACACTATATTTTCTGTTCTCTCTTTCAGTCCTCTATTTTTTTGGGCTCAAGTATTCTTAGAGTCTTGATGATGATCTTTTTATCTGTCTAAAGATCGAACCATCGTTGACTAGTTCTACAGACAATTTATAGTTTGATTTATTTGTACATTGATTTTTTATATCTGTGGTCTTGGGCCCACTAGCAGCATTTAATTTACAGGCCCTGGGTGCATGTAGCACCACTTAATAAAAATTACAAGGAAATAAAATGTGCCAAATAGGTGTAGGAAACTATTGCCATGTTTGAAAGAGAGAGCACAAGCACTTTCCACCTGTTAAAAGTGGTAAAGTACACAGAACCCTAATACGAACAACATACAATTCAGCAAAACAAGAAGAGTGAAGGCAAAATAGGATATCAGGTCTAACATGAGCCCCCCTGTTAAAAGGAGGGAGTACTACCCACCCTCAAGGGCGTTCTTACCTCTAAGGTGGAAAAGCCTGAAATGAACACCAGCAGTGGCATTGTCAGTTCCTGGGCTATGTTCCAATGTAAAGTCCATTCTTTGTAGGCAGATTGTCCACCTCAACTGTTTGAAACTCTCTTCTCTCATATGCAATGGCCATGTGAGGGGTCCGTAATCTGTATAAATCTGGAAGTGAGTCCCATAGAAGTATGGTGTCAACTTTTTTAGTGCCCAGACCACTGCAAAGGTGTCCCTTTTAATTGAACTCCAACTCTGTTCCCGGGGCAGTAACATTATACTGATGGAGGCTACAGGTTGGTATAGCCACTCTTTGTTCAGCTGTGAAAGCACAGCCCAATGCATTGCTCTGAGTTGACTGACTGGACAATAAATTGCTTAGAGAAGTCAGGGGCCTTGAGCATTAATGCTGTGCACATGAGTTGCTTTAAGGGGGAAAAGTGTTGTGGTGTGCCTCTGTCCAGATCACCTGTCTGGGCTGCTTCTAAGAAATCAGCTCTGTCAAGGGAGCAACAATAGTGCTATACCCCCCTGATACATTTCCTGTGGTAACCAGTGAGGCCCAAGAAGGCTCTCACCTTAGTCTGGGTCTTGGGGGATTCCCTAGCCAAGATGGTCTGAATTTCGTCCTGGAGGGGCTGCACATTGCCCCCACCAGCTTTTTGTCCCAAGTAGACCACCAATTTCTACCCTATCTAGCATGTTAAGGTCTTGATAGTTAGGCCTGCCTTGTGCAGGACCTGAATTAGTTTAATGGAACTACTGGCTGGAGCTGAACACCTCAATGATGTCTAGATAAACAGTACTGAAAGCCTTCATTCTAGCCACTCTGGAAGGTGGCAGGAGTGTTCTTTAACCCAAAGGTTACCACCTTAAATTGGAAGTGGCTTTCTGGGTTGAAAAATGCACACATTTCCTTAACTCACTTAGTTAAGGTATCTGCCAGTGCCTGGTCTAAGTCAAATGTGCTCAGGAACTTGAAAGTTCATTACCAATCAAAGAGCGCATCAGCTTGGTGGATGGGGTGAGCATCAGTCTTAGTGACTGAGTTGAGCCCTCTGCAATCCACACAGAAACGGAGTTCTGGGGTGGCATCCGATGGGGCAGTCTTGGGTACCAGAACCACTGGACTGGACCAAGGGCTGTTGGGATGCTCAATCACCCCTTGCTCCAGCATCTTCCTTGCATCTGGCCCTCACCTTGCCAGACAGCCTGTAGATTTTATTCTTAACCTGCAAATACATGCCCCTATCTCCCTCATGTATCCTGCACCTTGTCCCCTACTACTCGATCCGTAACCGGTTGATGTTAAATCTGTTCTGTCTATTGTTATATTTTCCTGTAAAGCACTAAAGGGTCAAGTTTGCGCTCTATAAAACTCATAAAATAAAATAAAAAATAAATAAAATTAACAGACAAGCTGTCCCCGTATCAATATATGGGGTGCACCAAGTGGTGGGGCCTGGGGTCAGTGTGTAAAGAGAGGTGAACTGTCCTAGCATGTGGCGACAGTCCTTCTGATGCTCAGGGGTCCAGGTAGAGAAAAGGACGACACCTTCCACTGGCCCACCTTGCTCCTTGGAAGATAGGAGATTGTTGGTAGGTTCCCTCACCTCCTTTACCCCATCATCTGACAACAGGAGTTTGGTATCCCACGAACCTCTCAAAGTGGGACTTCAGGAAATTGACATGCATGACACTTAAGCGGCTGCTGAGGGCATTGATATATACCAGATAAGTGACCTCTCCCTTGTGCTCTTTCACCTAATAGAGCAGGTACACTGGTCTTGTAAGGCTTGGGGTTCCACTGGCTCCATCATCCACACTTTCGGACCAGTTTGAGACTCAATCAGAGTGGCCATCTGGTCATGCCAAAGTTTCATTGCTTCCTGGTTGGCTTTCAGGTATTCAGTGGCCTTGTCCATAAGCACTTCATCTGATTCATGAGAGCCAACATACAGCTGAATACATCATGGGAGAGATTTCTTGAGCGCTTGCTCATACGCATACCCCTCCTTTGCAAGGCTGAGAAACCCTCTAACGAAGAGACTATACGAAAGCTCAAAGGAGCTGAACCCTACTCCCTTCTGTGGCACCTCCCTGTAAGCAAACAACAGGCATGGTAAGAAGATGGCCCACATCCACCTCAAGAGTTCTGACAGGCTCATGATCATGCCTTTGAGGGTCTTGCTGATTCTCTCAATAAGCACGTTGGTCTGGGGATGATAGGGTGTACAAAACTTGTAGGTTTATCCACACTCGTCCCACATTTACTTCATGTACGCTGACATGAAGTTGATACCTCAGTCTGATACCACCTCTTTGGGGAAATCCATCCAGGTGAAGATCCCCATGAATGCCTGGGCCACTGGCATGTTCCACCAAGAACAGGATGAAACTGGGCAATCATGGAGTTAGGGATCTAACAATGTCAATGTCCACCCTCTCAAAGGGGATGCCTACAACAGTAAGATGAACAAAGGAAGCCTCCTGCTTTTCCCCTGACTTCCCACTGGCCCGGCAGGTAGTACAACCTCTGCAGAATGCATCTAAGGTCACTCTCTTACAGGGAAAGTAGAAGTGGAACATAAGCCTGGAAAAGATCTTGCCTTGACCCAGCTGTCCTGCCAGGGGTAGATCATGAGCCAAACCCAGTCTGAAGGTCCCATAGGCCTGGGGGATCACCAACACATGGGTTGCACCTAGCTCAGGAATCTTAGGCTCACTATACAGGACATTATTCTCTCAGTAAATCAGTTGATCACCAGAGGTGTTACCAGCTGCCTGTACCTGTCGCTGTAGGCCCTCCAGAGTGGGGCACTCTTTCTGGGCTATGAAGAACACTGCCCAGGATGGTGCACCATTAGCATGAAAGCCGGCCAGCTCAGGAAGGTCCCACAAGACAGCAATGTTCTCCCCTGTACATTCCAGGGCATCATCCTGATGAGGTTCTGCATCCTCGCAGACTGTGGAAGTCTCAGGACTGGATTTCAGATGTCCCCTGCTCTTCTTCTTTTTGGCAGGTACCTGGGACTTTTTCTTGAGGCTTCGGGTCCTTCTGATGGTCCTCTCTGGCTGCCTGGGATGATGTTATCGGGCACACCCACTCAGGCATCCCTAAAATCTCCAGGTGGGACCTGAGCTCCACCTCCTTTCAGATGGTGTGCTTCATGTTGTTTCTAAGCAGATAATCTGCATACTTTGCTGTTTGGCCTTTACGTCCAGTTCTTTAAGACTCACTTCATGAGCCAACAACAATTCCCTCTCAGCTAAGGCCCTTTCAGCGTCAGCTTTTTCCTTGGCCAAGGCAATCTCAGCTTCAGCCCCTTTTCCCTCCAAGGCCTTATTGGTAGCTGCCTCCTCCTTGGCAGCCTCCTTTGTGTTGCTGCCTCCTCCATCTTGATTTTGGCAAGCTGCAACATGAACTACCTTTTAGCCCTCCTGTCCTCAAGTTCCTTAAGAGACAAGTTACGGGAGGACACACTGTTTCAGTCTTTGGCAGGGGACCTCACTCCTGTGAGCAAGTTTTCATCAGAGGCCATGGTTAGAAGGTTTCCATTCCCCTCCTATATCACGGCCTCCTAATGCTACTGTGCAGGAGTTAGCGGCTGTGGAGCCTCCTCCCATGCCCTGTTGGCTTAATGGAGTTCCTTCCTTTTTGAGCTCCTGTCTACTGGTAGCCTCTCTTCCTGGAAATTCCTTGCACCTCAGCCACAGTGTAGCTCTCTAGGTTGCTGAGACCCATCTCCATGCTTTTCAGTAACAGTTACAGATGCACAAGTCAAGTGAGAATTACATGTACCGCGAAGAGCTGGTCAGGAATCACCAACAGTTGTTGTTGGAGCTTTGTGTTTGTCGTTACCATGGGCTGTAGCCACTGTAGCGCGATGAGCAGGTCTCATTGGAGCTTCACGTTGGCAGTCATCATGGCCGGCAATGTCTTGGCATAAAAGGGCCTGTTCACAGTCACAAAGAGCCCAAACTTCAGGATTTCACCTCTACTTCATTGGAGGAGGTCACACTGGTGCCAGCCAGAGGTCCAGGGTTTGGGGCACCTCTTAGGGATCAGGAACTCACTGTAGCAGAGGCCAGCAGCGCTCAGGCAGGTCCGGCTGCAGGTACAGGCAGGTACAGTGCAGTAGGTCATCTGGACAGCTGCAAGGAGGCCTCTGGAGCATGTCATGTGCATGTAGCTCACACCAGTGGTCAACCAATTGACCTTTTGAGTCACTCAAATTAGCCTGGGTTGAAAGCACCGCCAAGTCTTCCTTCTCAGGCAACAAGGTAGTCCTCTGCAGCAGGGCAGTCCTCTGACAGCAGGGCAGACCTACTTCTATAATGTCCACAGATCAGGAGCATTATGAGAAGTGGCTCTGGAGGTTTGATATTTATACCTGATGCCAACCTTAGTGCAGTGGGGGTCCGTCGCCTCCTACCCCCTCATCTGGTTCTGGAAAGTTCTTCCCCTTCCCCTGTCACGGCTACAAACTGTCAGGGGTAACAAAAGACTGGACAGGCCTGGTTACCGATTCCTTTGTGTGTGCTGGAAGAAAAACCCTTTGAAATGTAAGTAGGGCTGGTAGCAGCCCCACCTAGTCATACTGCCAGGATGGCCCATCATATCCACACCTAAGAAACCTTTGTGTTGCTGTTTGAAAGCAATGCACAAACCTCAAAATGGTTAGGACAAGTAAATGCCAGCATTTAAAGTTTTAAAGTGTCAAGTGTTGAAGAGATTTTAAATTATAATTAATTGTAGTGTAAACATTATATTTCTATAGGCTCCCACACCAAATGCACTTATTAAATGTAATAGGGCAGCCTTATGTTAGTCAATTGGAGAGATAGGTCTTAAAACAGTGAAAAACAATGTTGGGGTTTTTCAATGCCAGGACTTTACAACTTAAGTACACATGTCCTTACAACTCACTCTGCCCTATGAATCTTAAGGAGTTATCTTATGGGTGATTTATATGCATTAAAAAGGATGGTTTAGACCTAGTAATACGTTTTATTTTGCTAGGTCGATATGGCAGTTTAAACCTGCACTACAGGTTGCAGTGGTAAGCTTGAGAGTGGCATTTAATGTACAGGCCCTGACTATATGCACTACTAGGGACTTACAAGTAAATGAAATGAGACAATTTCGTGTAGGCCAATTTGTCTATGTTGGAAAGAAAAAGCACAAACATTTTAGCACTTGATAGCAGTGGTAAAGTGCAAAGTCCTAATGCCCACAAAAACAAATTCAGCAAAACTACAAGAGTGAAGGCAACGTATTTGGGGGGTATTCCATGCCAAGGATGCCAGGTCTAACAATCTTTAATAGGCACAATCATCACAGAAATTCTGCTCTGTTGGAAGTGAGGCTATGTTTACAATGTCAAGAATGATGCAGACATTTGAGAAACGGTGCCATCTGTAACAGCCATGTTGTTGCTCGTCACCTGCTCTCCAGGAAGATTAGATAATAATTTCAAACCTTACTTTGTGGGAGTGTGATTTGCTGGTGATTGATTAAAAACAGTGACCAGGAAACAACTGCCATGCTTGACTGGTAATACCCATTACACAATCGGAACCCACATTTCATTGTGAAAAAGAACTCATAATTTATTCAGATTTCATCCATACGTTTCAACTATATTTCAATCAGGATCATGCTTCATTCAATTTCTTTGAAGACTACTGAGTTCTGAGTCTCTATTTCCTCTTTTCTGAGAGCACTGTTAACATCAGCAGTTGAATCTGCACCTAACAAAGCCAACTAAAACACAGACATTTTCAAAAACAATCCTTTCAATGTTCTACTGTATTTGCAAAGTAAATGGGACCATTTCACAGAATGCCAAAGCTTCTATTAATGCCATAATACTCATCCAAAATGTAGCCTCCCCCTCCCTATCCAATGAAACAGTGCACAAACCAGAATCCTTCACCCTCTGCCCTGGGTTTATGATGCCACCAGAACCCCTCAATGGCAGTATTGGCCCATATTGCGGGGTCACTCAGATTGTATAATCTATATATTATATTCATGTACATACACACATACATATAACATTTTATTTATGTATATTTATATACCATATATACATCTCTGTGATATATCTCTTTAATATCACATTATATCCCACAATTGAGTGCTATACCAGTGGTTGAAGGCCCGCTTCCAAAACTATACTGCTTGTAATGAGGAAAAGGACCTTTAATGGCACTATAGTATAAGGTAGAAGGAACATAATGTTATTACTACACACCACCCACTGAGTGTAGATACAGGGGCAGCTCCTCTGTTTGAGCGGGGGACCGTCGTCCCACAGACCAGAGCTGAAAAATAAAATGGTAAAAAAGTTTATTTGTCACCATTTTATATTTCAGCAACCGACCCATGCTGAACTGAGGGATAGGATAGGGCGGGCGAGTGCTGCAGAGTGGCAGCAAGAAGCTCTGTACTTTCAAATGTGCATGTCTCTTTGGCCAGCTGTCTTGCGACGGCTAGCCAGACATGCACTTTTTAAACCTCTCTTACCCAAATGTCTTAGACAGCTGGGTTAGAGAAAGCGCAGACCTCCAGTGCTCTTGAGAGTGCTGAGTGCGGCCTCTCCAACCAATCCTGCTGCTGCTCTCATGCTGGTGAGGGCAGCACCAGGATTAGTTAGGGGAGTTGGCTGGGTCCCATAGTAGAGAGAAGACCGATGGAGGAGGACGTCATGTCACACCTCAAGGTAAGTGTTTTATTTTGCGTACCCCCCACCCCAGCACCCTCCTTACATGGCAGCCGCCACTGGTGTAGAAAAGTCTACATCTAACAAGGAGAAACAAACAAGCTTTTGGATGTTGGAGCAGATGGTCTATACTGACCATTATTGGCCTTCCGCCACGCCTTTGTCTCCACTGGAGCTTCCAATATTACAGTATTCTTACTTATGTAGTCTATATATTGCAGCATTAGAATCAAATCTAAACTAATATGCAGTTGTCTGTCCCAAAGCTATACAACATGTTAATGTAGATGTGTTCAAGTGTATAGATGTATGGCGTACCGTCATATGTTGTTCTAAAGAATTATGATATATTGGACCATGTCCTTGTTTCGGCCAGCTTAGTGTGAGAGGAGGAATAAAAATAGGTAACAAAAAGTAATTGCTAAAGAAAAATACATAAAAAACAGTTCGATGAAAAGGGCAAGGAATAAGAGGATCAATATGAAACAAGATGGGAAATAAAGAAAGGTACATGAATTGCAAGGAAAGTATGATAGCTAACAAAAGAAACAAGAAGGAATATTAGAGTGTTAAAATTCAGAGAGTATTGATTTACACCCGATGGCAAAGGCCCCGTTGGATTTTCCATGTTGAAAATCACAAGATTAAATCCTTCAAAGCTGATTCAGCCTGCCATCCTTTTGAGATTGGTAGTAGCATCTATTATTTGTAGTGTTTAGAAACAGTAGAAGTGGTTTGACAGGATCTGAAGTACTTTCAGCAGTTACTGCTTCTTTCCGTCGTCTTTCTTGCTTTCTTCCCTCCACCTCTAACCCAACACATCTGCAATCCAGTCCCCAGAACTGAGGATACGGTGTTATGCTGCCCACACTTTCAGTTTCTCGTGCTTTCATCCTCTCCCTGCCGTTGTCGCACTGAGATGGAGGCTTGAACAGCTCCTGCCTACGGGAACTTGACTAGTGTGAGAGGCTTGATGTCTGCTGCTGGTCCTTGTCTCATGTGATCATGTGCGGCTTATAGTTTCCTAGCATGTCCTACTCTTTCTGAGATCCAAAATAGCTCTTCTAGACTAGGCTAAACCTCTTTTTGCACATGGTCTGCCACGTCAAATGTGTGCTGTGTGAATCCTTTCAAGATAACCTGCTTTAGTGTTTGTTTTCAACCTGCTCGTTTATGTATCTTGCTTTCAGGGTAAAAAGCAATTCCTTGGGCAGAAATGTTATTTTGTTTCTCTGAGACAAAGTATGTTAATGGAATATATTTTAGTAGTAAAACATGAAGTTGGTATATTGTGTAGTAGTGGTTTGTAATATTTTTTTTAAAATATCAGAATAGTCATGAAATGCATGATGTCATTTGGGTGTCATTTTTCATCTTTTCCGAGGTCAGGCAACCAAGGGGCAATGGGCCTTTGTTAGAGTTTGGTAGACCTAACTATAATAAAAGTGCATTTGTGTCAGTGGCACTCTCATCAGACACGTTTTGACAGATGTCCTGTATTCAACACACTTTAAGTTAGGCTCAAAGGGGCATATTTACAAGGGGATTGAGCCTCTGGAACATCACTTTTTTCGACGTTCTGGTTGGGCAATGCCCTGTAACATATTTACAAACAGTGTTAAGCCACTTTGCAAGGCTTAACACATCTTTGTAAATATGGTACCTTTTCACGGAGGTATCTGTGTTAAAAGGACGTGCAATGGGTTTTTACTGTAGGTGTTCCACTGCAACATCCATTGCTTTTTGATGCTTCCCCAGATTTATAAAGTAGTGTAAATCTGAGGCAGTGCCAAAAATTAACGCCATGCAAAAGAGAGCCCTCTCCAAATGTGTTGTTACCTATTCGTACATACCTATTTGACAAAAGTATGTATTCCCAAACAGCAGCTGCATTCGTGTGTTTTGTCTAGTTGCTAGGGACTTACCAGAACAGAATAACAAGGGGCTTTGTTGTTTGATCTTGTCTACAGTGTTCAGACTAAATCCCAGGACAGACTCGAATGCGAAAGCAACAGCAGGCTTTGTGTGAAAGTTCAATGTGGCACAAAGTAAAATGTGTTTGTATAGTAACGTGCACAAAGCAAAGGACAGTCTGCAACGTGCTCATGCTACTAAAGGGAAAATGACAATGGGCCTGCATGGGACATACAACACTTTCTCAACAAAATAAAAAAATACATTCTAAGGCTCCACCCATGACTGATAAATGGCCACTGCCTCCTGATAAATGGTTCTTTATCAGGGTTAAGTCAATTTTTGGCAAATAAGAATTTTTACTAAGTAGACCTCTATTGGCTCCATTAAGGAACCTCTTACTGAAAACGTGTTTTTCCTTATTTGCTCTGTACTTCTGTCACCTCATTTATTTTTCCTTCACAAAGTCTGTATGCCTGAATTCCTGAAAGAAACTTTAGTCACCCTTCTCCTCTCCACTGTGATCAAATTACTTGACACATCTATTAAGCAGCACCTACTCAATTATAAGGAACTTGATATGGCACAAAGGCTGCCCTTCTTGAATTTTGGGGTTCCAGACTTTAGTTAATTGATGGGAGAGAAGCCTCACTATTTGTGATGTTGAACAGAGGGACAGCCTTTGAAGCGTTGGACCACTGTGTTCCTGCCGAATGACAGATTTTAAAACTAAAGCTACAGGTGCAGGGTGAGAATTCTACAGCAAAGACAAAATTCACTCGATTACATACGGTACACGACTGCTTCTCATAGCGAGCTCCAAGGTTTTGAAATGTTTTACCCATAGACATCAGACACTCAACCACATTGTTACTCTTCAGGACAAAGCTAAAATCATACTTGTTTGGTTAAACATTCCTAAAACCAGCACAATGAGGTCTCTTGAGATGCTTGGCACTTTACAAATGATTTTAGTCAATCAGCAAACCATTGCTGGTGATTTGTTTCTTCTGTTGAATTGTACTATCAAAGCTCATCCCCTTTGTTCTTGAGATCTGTAGGATGGATTGTGAGTTCCATAATACTTTCTCCCTCACCCAAGCACTTTTTGTTATTACCTCTGCCATATTTTCAAACTCTTCTAGGAGACAATTGTGTTTGTCCAAACCAATGCTGACAACTTTTAGCTTTTTTATATTGTTGAACCTACACTAGTCACTTTTTGTGTATATCTTTTGAATGAGATCTATAGTTGAATGATGGCCCATTATCCCAATAGACTGTCTTCAAACCGTAGGCCATACCATTGGCTATGAAGGTAGACCCTCTTTTCTTTGAATCATTCATTGAAATAGGTTTGGCCTTAGCCTCCTGCTAGCTCAGAAAGTAAAATATTCTGGCTTCATATTCCACTAAGGAGCCATGCTGGTCTTCATGTTAATAAAACATCAGGCATTGCTAGTCAGAGAATCAATTAACTCTTGCATAATCACTGTGACAGCCTCTAGGGTGGATTCCAAGCCCTGCTGTGCCAATACAGAGCAAAATACACACAATTGATGGACGGAATGTAGAACAAATCAAAACATTTACCCCCAGTCAAGAGATCTGGGTTAAATCCATCATTCTTTTGCTCAACATGCCACCCCCGTAGCAACCAGGCCATATGCAAATCAGCCTTGACCCTGTGCCTCATGGGAACAGTCCAGCCCGAACTGCCAAGCCAAGTCCTCCCTGGACCGGAAACAAGCATCCTAGGACCAGTTTTGGGGTTTCACCCCTCTTCAGCCAGGATAGCTTGATTCCAGTGGCACAGTGAGCCCGGGACTCACGTCTGGGCATACCCGACTCACAGAGGGCGAGAAGGCAAAAGACACACAATTGATGGGTGGAATGTAGAACAAATCAAAACATTCACCCCCAGTCATGCGATCTTGGTTAAATCCATCATTCTTTTGCTCACCATGCCACCCCAGTTTAGACCTGGCCATATGCAAATCAGTCTTGACCCTGTGCCTCATGGGAACAGTCCAGCCCGAACTGCCATGGTTAGTATGCACCATGTACCTGTTGTAAGTCAGTCAGTGTCCAGCCGTGCAGCTGGTCTACTCTTTTTCTGTCTCTGCCTAGGCTCAAGGGCAATAAGCATATATAGAGGGTTTAGGTGATTATTTCCACTTCCTCATTCTGTTTGTACATATGTGTTCGTATCTGTAAAGTGCAAGCAGAGCTAGCGAGCACAGGAGCACTGTGCATCATCAACAGCCCATGTCTACCATGTGTAATAAAGTTTGGGAATATGACCTCAGATCCACTCCCTGATATGAATGGAAATGAGCAGACCACTCATAGTGGACAGAGTTAGTTTCACATAAAACATTGACTACTTTTATGGCTTTCTAGGCAATTGCTGGACATTTTTGAGCATTTTTCATCAAACGATGGTGACTATGATTTGATACCAGCCTACCTATGTCTACTACCTAAAAGTATTTTGTGTCTAGATCAAGGGCCCTATGCTTATTAGTTGCTCCATGGGGACTGTTTCCAGGGATCAATTATTGTAGGGATTGCTGCTAGTGCATTATTAATGATAAGTGGCTGTGTTGCTTACCTACAACCAATTTCCCATTTCTAAAATCATCAGCTAGTTGTAAGTGTTTAGCTCTCAAACAATCCTATTTCCTGGAATTGGCTCCAGAGGATCAGACAGTCGGACCTCTTTCAGGTTAGTTTCTCTTGGAAAGCTGTATATAACAGATAAAAAGGAGTGTCACTTGGTCCTCCAGATACAATAACATCATCCTCTGTAAGTCTGTAATCAGAATTTTGGATCAAATTAACTTAAAAGTGAGGCAAATCAGCCAGAAAACAAAGTTGCTTCACTGTGTCAAAGGGAGAGAGCAGCACATCACTGTATCTAATAAGATCGACATTCCAGAACATTCATCAATGCAGTTCAGGTCCCTCTCGAGTGCAAAAGTGCATTTCTCCTCAGACACCATTATTTGTGGTAGTTAACAAGGACTCACTCAGAACGACTGCATCTCCCACTGATCCTTCCCGTGGGGTACTGGCTCTAGATTCTTTTCAGATAGTCAGTGCCTCAAGACGAAGATAAACGTTTCTAAATTTGTATCAGAGTTAAATTCATTTATTTACTTTGGTCACTATGTTTCTCATTGCAAAAACAATATTACAACTTATCAAAAGCTTACAAAATCGTTTTCATTGTAACCTGCGTTATAAGTCTCTGATACATTTTCAATCTTCTCTTAAAAATGGTGATTAGGGATCTTCTTTAAACCAAATGTTTCAGTGCACGTTGTCACTGTTCATGACATGAAACAAAATACATAACAACCACATTTTCATACCAAAAGCACATTCTTTTTATACCATTTTACAACCACATCCCAAAGCATAATATTTACTCGTTGTTAACTTACTGATGATTGTTTTGGGTCCAACTATCTTTTTCTAAAGGCTGAAAGCTACATCAATATCAGATATTCTGCTTGCCACACAGGGTATTTCGACCACATATTGAGTTTTAAATATTGAGTCCAGCAAAATCAAAACAAATATAGCGATGCAAAAATATTGTGATGCAGAAATATTGTTGCCAAGGATATTGATTTTTCAGGTAATTAATATTGTTGTCAAGAATATTGTTATTTTTAATATCATTTTCAATATAAAAGTTATAAAAAATATTCTTTTTTAATTCTCTTTATGTTTTTTAGTTTATATATTGATTTTATGTGTTATTATTATTTGTATGCTTAAGAATATTTTTCAATATAGTTTGTGATTTGAAGTGATTTATAACCTTAATTCAATTGCTAATAGTAATTTATAGTGTTGTAGCGGGTTGCTAGGCTTGTAAGGGAGTAGGGTGGGAGGCTAATGAAGTATAGTTAATTAACAATTATTGAATTCATTATTAAGTATGTTCTTATAGTTATATTTTTAAGTTATATTTTAGGTGCTAGCTGAGGGTTTGTAGGGATACAGGGTGGAAAGCCAATTAAGTAATTATAAACTAACAATCAATTATTCATTTATTGATTATTTAATTGATTAATAATTATATAAATTGTGTAATAATTATATTTGTAAAGGCACATATAAGGTGTGGGTTTGTAGGGTTTTAGGTTGAGAAGTTAAGTATTAATTAATTGATTAATAATCAGCAGTTAATTAATATTTAATTCATTAATAATTATGTTAATTGTGTTATATTTATTTATTTTATTTATATTTTTAATGTGGGCTGCTAGGTTTGTGGGGGTATAGTGTGGCAAGTTAATTAAGTACTAAATAAATGACAATCGTTTAAACATTGACAATTAATTAACAGATTGCTTAGTGATCATTTTAATTGGTTGTTTGTTTTTGTATTTTTATACACAATTTTTTGGGAGGTTAATCTATTTTATATAAAGAGTTTTTGTATTTGTTATACATTAATAGGGTTATGTTACAAATATGTTATGTGTTTGAAGTGAAGTACTTTCCCTACTGTTGCACAGACTGCAGTGGGAATAGTAAATGTTACCTCTCTGAAGTCCAATGCTTTCCCTATTGTTGCACAGGCTGGAAAGGGAATAGTCATTTAAACCCCTCTGAATTCCAACAATTCTCCAACTGTTGCGCAGACTAGAGTGAGAATAGTAAATGTAATTTGCTACAAAGTCCAACGCTTGCCTTACTGTTGCACAGACTGGAGTGGGAATAGTACATGTAACTCCTCTGAAGTCCAATGCTTTCTCTACTGTTGCACAGACTGGAGTAGGAATAGTATATCTTACCCCTAAGGAGTCCGACACTTTCCCTACTGTTCCACAGACTGGAGTGGGGATAGGAAATGTTGCCCCTCTGGAGTCCAGTGTTTTCCCTACTGTTGCACAGACTGGAGTGGGAATAGTAAATTTAAGCCCTTATAAATCCAATGTTTTCCCTACTGTTGTACAGACTGTAGCAAGAATAATTACATTTAATCCCTCCGATGTCCTACGCTTTTCCTACTGTTGCACTGACTGGAATGGGAATAGTAAATGTAATCCTTCTGAAGTTCAACGCTTTAACTACTGTTGCACAGACTGGAGTGGGAATAATAAACGTTACCCCTGAGAAGTCCAATAACTCTCCCTATAAGTAATATAAGTAAGTGAATTAATGTTGTTTATTTTCTCCTACAGAGACCAGTGAGTCCCTACGTGTTTCTGTCTAGATTAGACCTTGGCCACGGGTAAATGCAACATCATACAAAGCAGCTGTTAAAGGAACAGATCTAATTACCTCATTTCCTGTTAGTTTCTTGCATGGAATTCTGGTCTATGTAGTACATAGTGCAAATAATTGTGAAAAATAAAGTGCCGAAGTGCAGGCAGTGCAGTTCTCATGTTATTATAGTGCATAGATTATTATCTCATGTGCAATCAAAATCAATTAGGAGTTAAATATAACAAACCGGTTGTAAACAAAAAAGATGATGACTTGGTGGTCATCAATCTGTTCAAAAGATTAATGGCAACTGATGAACTCTCACTACTAAAACTAGGCTTACATTTCTGTCCAGTAAACCACATGGATTTAGCACAGACCTGAATTGACCTCTACAAATACATAAGAAAAATAAAATTGGCCATGACCTTCGCAGAAAATTATAACATCAAGGACCTAAAAGCAACAATGATAACAGCCAGCATGGCCCTAAATGTAGAGAATTCTAAAGGATTACTAACACTGATAAGAAGAGATGGGCATTTCCCAAATTGATAATTACTGTCCACAAACAGGGGCAGGAATCAGTGGGAACAAATCCAAATCATATGTTTTTATCCGCAACTACCACTTGGGAATAGGATCAATATTTTTAATGAATCTGTGATCCAAGATATTTGCAAAAGGAAAAATACAAATATACCAACAACCTAACGTTTGCGGAAAAACAAGCACTATACAATCTACAGCATGATGAATCTATTGAAATTAAAAGTACTGACAAAGGTGGAAATATTATCATAATGGATAAGGAAGATTATATCAAAGAAGCCCTCTCTCAACTCCAAGATACAAACTATTATAAAGATTAATATACAATCCAATACTGAAACACAAAACAGAACTGGGCAATTATCCTCAGGAATGGACAAATAACAATTTATTGGATGAGGACGAACGTAAATGCCTCACAACTGACAATTCCATCATACCAACCATGTACTCTTTACCCAAAATTCATAAACATCCGACAAGAAACCTCCAGGTAGACCTATTATCTCAGCCAAAGGTGATCTTCTGGAACTATATTGATTTTTTTCTCATGCCCTTCGTACACAACCTAAATTCATATCTTAAATATACCAGTGATTATCTGAGACATCTTCAAGAAATCCCATGGCAAAATACCTTCAAACTAATAACAATGGATGTCATCTCACTATATAGTAATATTGAAAATCAAATAGGTAACTCAGCATGTGAATATTTTCTTTAAAAAAGGAATATATAATTCACCCCTCATAATGAAATGAAAGTGAAAATGATCAAGCTACGTCTAACTCAAAAATGTTCCTACATGGGAACGACATATTGAAACAGACAAAAGGGACGGCTATGGGTTTTTCCTTTAGCCCTAGCTACGCCTGCTTGTCGATGGGCTCGTGGGAACAATAACTAGCCTGGCAACCACAATATGACTGATATTTTGACAAAACCAGTATGTGGTTAAGATATATAGATGATCTTGTTATCATCTGGGATGGAACAGAGAAGAAATTTGCAGAATACTTTGAGATAATGTACTCAACGTATACCAACTGACTCATTGTTAGAGGATACAACAGGGAATTATTCGATGCAACCCTTCATAGGGTTAGGAACATGTCAAGAGATAACTTGTTAAATAATGAGAAAAAGAGAATAATAAAGAATAAGACAGGAGAAAATAAATTCAGGATGGTGACTACTTTTTCAAGTGATGCCAATTAACTAAGGAAGATTCTGAGAAATAATTGGCACAATTTAAAAACGGACAACATCATAGGCTCAGATATCCCCTCTGCCCCTCTGATAACTTTCAGAAAAGCCAGATCTTTAAGGGATAGTTTGGTTCAAAGTCATCTATATACCAAACCCAAAACAGCAGGAACCCTAAGGGAGCTTAAGGGTTTCTTCCCTTGTGGGAAATGCAAGGCCTGTGTGGGGAGTTAGAGGACACTCACATTTTTGGTGACTGGTCTTAAGAGACCTAAGCTCATAAATAAGTGTCTCACATGTAATATCAGCTTTGTTGTATATTGTTTGTAATGTCCCTGTGGCTTACGCTACATTGGTAGCACTATTCATTCAGTTAAGATACGAATTTTGGAGCACATGCGGGCTATAGCAAAGGATGATGTCACCTATCCCGTTGCGAGACATTTCTCTGAGAAACATAATAGTAACAGGGAGATGTTGCGTTATTATGGTTTGGATCATATCCCAACCTCTTGAATCGAAGAACGCTGCCTACCTGGTGGGGACTTGTGTATGTGGACCTTTTGCTGGCGCTGCTGCCGCCGTACCCAGGAGCCATTCTCTGCCTGTCTCCCTGCCGCCGCTACTTCCTCTTGCGGCCGGAGACTACAGCCCCCAGAGTGCCTAGCGCCATAGACGCGCCCGGAGGCGCATAAAGGAGCGTCGCTCCACCTGTAGAGCGGGAACCTCTTGAATCGAAGAACGCTGCCTACCTGGTGGGGACTTGTGTATGTGGACCTTTTGCTGGCGCTGCTGCCGCCGTACCCAGGAGCCATTCTCTGCCTGTCTCCCTGCCGCCGTTACTTCCTCTTGCGGCCGGAGACTACAGCCCCCAGAGTGCCTAGCGCCATAGACGCGCCCGGAGGCGCATAAAGGAGCGTCGCTCCACCTGTAGAGCGGGAACCTCTTGAATCAAAGAACGCTGCCTACCTGGTGGGGACTTGTGTATGTGGACCTTTTGCTGGCGCTGCTGCCGCCGTACCCAGGAGCCATTCTCTGCCTGTCTCCCTGCCGCCGTTACTTCCTCTTGCGGCCGGAGACTACAGCCCCCAGAGTGCCTAGCGCCATAGACGCGCCCGGAGGCGCATAAAGGAGCGTCGCTCCACCTGTAGAGCGGGAACCTCTTGAATCGAAGAACGCTGCCTACCTGGTGGGGACTTGTGTATGTGGACCTTTTGCTGGCGCTGCTGCCGCCGTACCCAGGAGCCATTCTCTGCCTGTCTCCCTGCCGCCGTTACTTCCTCTTGCGGCCGGAGACTACAGCCCCCAGAGTGCCTAGCGCCATAGACGCGCCCGGCGGCGCTTAAAGGAGCGTTGCTCCTCCCGCGTGGTGGGACTCGCGCGGGCGGTGCCGGGCTAAGCCCGGGACAAGGGCGGGACCGTCTGTGGCCGTCAGGGGCCGAGGGAGGCCGGGCTGGGCCACATCTCGTGGTCTGTGACACTGGGCTAAGTACGGAATGTTTTCATATTGACATTTATCTGACTACTTCTATTGTTGACTTACGCATGTACTAGTCTCCTGTCCCAAATAGCATGCTTTCTTGTCACCCATTGATTCTATAGAGATTAGTTATCTCTTGTGAGAATACCCAGTTGTGTATCTGACAGCGTAAGATTTCTAGGCTTATTATTACACCTTACTCCTAGTGTTCTCTGACTGTAAAAATGATGAAGCGGGGAAAGAAAGTTAAAACCAAAACCCCTGCCACACGATCACACACTAAGTTAATGAGTACAGACTCTCAACCACTACCCACTCTGACTGCCATAGATAAAATGTTGCAGCAGACTATTGGTGTTGTGGCAAATGCTATCGAGAACACAGAGAGAAGGCTCTCCATTACACCATCATTATATATACCTATTCAGGAAAGAGACACTTCAATCATTACGACCGAAGCGCTGGAGGTTAGTTCCTATATGACCTCGTCTTACATAGATCTGCCCTGTAGTCAGCAACCTACAGAAAACTCAAAAGATCCCCATGGTAGATCCATTACTCTGACCTCCCCTCCTGCTGTAGAGAAAAGGCTAGATGTATCCAAGCCTTGTCCTAGGAATAAGACAAAAAATATCCCAAGTAAATCGGGTAAAAATAAGCACATAAACCATGATCTGGTGACTCCATCCAACAACTCACATGATTCTACGCCAGGAATACCATGCTGGGTAGCTAATATGGTATTGGACCTACAACTGTCCCTTGAACGGATAGTTGTTACCCAACTTAAGCCTCTGGTATCAAAACTCGACAAACTTATTTCTATTATGAATACCAGAGGGGGAGGGAAAATTGAGGTAGCTAAACCACGAATCTTACCATCCCCCGTTATGGAATCCCAACCACAAAATGTCCCTTGCAACCTAGTAGCTGGAAATAATAGCCTACCAGCACAGATTGCTAATGCAGGAGCAACCCTAGGTACCCAAAAACCTAGACTTACCATACTCGAAGCCTCGCCTAGCACTAATTCCCAGAAAAAGGGTAGCAAAACCACAGAAAAAATGACTAGCGCAGCAGGCAAACTCTTAACCAAGACAAAGGAAGGCGAACCGGGGAATAAAACTAACATGTCTGTGAAAAGTAACGTGACACCAAGAATTACTCCGTGGCAGTTGCCAACAATCGACCTACCCCCCGAAGCCCAACCATTTATCGTTGTACTTGTGGGTGTACCACCCTTAACAGAGAGGAAAAGAGAAAGGGAGGATGAGTTAAAAAATAAGTGCATCCAGTGGCTCACTGTAAATAGACCTCTACCAAGGAACATCTCAGGTGAAATCCTGCTGGCCAGAAGAGTGGGTTGGATTGGGAGGAACCCAAAGACTATGGCAGGGGATGTAATTATTCTAAATTTTAGGGATGCCTCTGCCGTAGAATATATATGCAGTACTGACACCTATAGGCAAAACACCCAAATAACCGCATTACATCTTTCATATTTTTACCCTACCCCTAGCCTGGAACCTCACCGCCACAGAGCTAGGTTTGCCACTATGGGGCACTACCCTTCATCCTGCAATCTGGAAAATAGGGGAACATATAGGGAAGGTTGGTCTACCCGTGTCCCCCTTTCCCCGCTAAAACCATACTGGAATAGATTCAGTGTACTGGAAGAGGGAGATTGACTTAGTTTAGGCTCAAAAATAAACCATCAACCCACTACTGAAGCCCATACTAGGGTAAGTGCCCCAGAAGGGAAAGTACCATTAACAAACCTTAGTGCCAACCCACAAATTGACCAGATATCTGGGGGAAGGGCTAATAACATGACTAATTTGGCTACTGAGGGCCCTGAAAATTTGACACAAGGTTGTGTAACACTGATTTCATGGAACGTAGCCGGCCTTAAAAACAAATTGTGTACCCCAGAATGGCCTGCATTTATGGCAAATTTTGATATTTGCATAATGCAAGAGACCTGGGCATTGGAAGAGAGTTCCAGCCCGGCCTTTGCTACTTATGACATCTTGGCAACATCTACAGGCAAAGGCCGCCCATCCGGTGGACTAACAATCTGGATAGCTACGCATTTGGGAATCCAGGCTACGCAAATACCAACAAAATCCATGGATCTCCAATGCGTCTTATTAAAACCACCAAATAGTCCACCAGTAGCACTAATTAATGTTTACTCGAGGCCAACCAGAAACGGTAAAGAATCGGACACAATTAATGACTTGGCCTCTTTTATCCTAGGGCTAGACTCCTCCATTGCCATAATTCTTGGTGGGGATTTTAACTGCCAATTCGAACCGCTGGGTGGTGTCGAGCTAGGCGACCAGGACGAAGTAGATGCGCTATGGCATATCCCAGATCCTGATATCACCCCAGTTAGAGCCTGGACACCTTTGGTGTTACAATTAAAATCTCTCTCGCTCGCAATGTCCTTGCGGGCAAGTAATGGGAGAATGGATTCTGACCGTCCTGCAACAGGAACATTTAATCGGGCTAACAAGGTATCCATCATTGATTATATAATGGTAGAAGCCAAAAATTGGGACAAGCTGAAGGACTTTAGAATAGAGAAAAGACGGGACAGCGACCACAACGCCTTACTCCTAACTTTAAAGCCAGGGTCTTTTGGGCTAAATAACTGTGAGACTAAATCAACTATGGTAATGCCCCCACTCGTACTTACTAATAATAGAAGAAGGGTGAAATGGCCCCATTTGGCAAAGTCACCTTCGCAGCTTGCAAAAATCTACCAAATAGCGATACCTTTTATATCCCAGATGGCTGTCGCAACCGGGCATACACAGGTTGTGGAAATACACAAGCAATTAGTCACGACGCTGGGAGATGTCTTTTACCCTGTAGCTAGAGCCAAGAGGTCCGCGCCGAATACCCATCCTTGGTATAACGGTGCATGTAAGAAATCAAAAAAGGAACTCCTTGCAGCTATTAAAGCAAAAAATAAATTGACTATTAGAGCTGCTCGACAGTCATATAAGAAGGAATTGTCCAGAGGTAGGATGGAATGGGAAGAGGAGATGTGGGAAAAATTAAGGGATGCCCTAGTGTCAAAGGATGCTAAACTCTTTTGGACACTAGTGAACTCCACTACGAGAGATAGTGGGGAATCTTTTTTCCCAAATATCGCTTCCTCAGTGTGGGAAACACACTTTGCCACACTGTACACTTCCCCTTCGGCCGCAATCTTGGAGAAATCGAATAGTGAAATGGCAATACAACTAGATGACTACCTCTGTACACCATTGGACTCAGATCCCCTGTGTGAGTCTCGACTACAGAGCCCTATGGATTGTGGGGACCATATATGCCATTTAGACACCAGGGTGTGGCTGGCCCTTGGAAGTGTTGAGAGGATATCAACTAAGGAAGTAGAATCCGCAATTGCTAGGCAGCCTTCTAACAAAGCACCCGGCCTCGATAAAGTCCCAGGAGGTCTCTTTCGCTCCCAACCCAAAATTTGGGCACCATACTTAGCCTCACTGTTTAATGCAGTTTTACTGGGAGCCAATTTGCCAGAAATCTGGGTCGGGCCGAGATTGTCCCTATTTTTAAAAAAGGCTGCCCCATAGCTCCCTCAAATTATAGGCCGATAAGCCTCATGGATACTACCCAGAAACTTATGGGACGGATTATCCTGGACAGAATACTTGGGTGGGCAGATGAGAATAAAATAATAACTACTCTCCAGGCTGGGTTTAGAGCTGGGATTTCGACTTTGGACCAGCTTTTTAGGTTACAGGTCCTGTTTTGGAAGACTGTAAGATTGGAGGGTGGTAGTCTCTATCTGGTCTTCGTAGACCTACGGGCCGCTTTTGACCTCGTGCCCAGGGAAAATTTATGGAGGGTCTTGAAAAACTTAAATCTCCCCCCCTACCTATTAGATGTTTTAAAGCATTTTCATAAAGGGAACTATGCCCAGGTACGTTGTGGGAAACACGGAGAGCTATCGGACCGCTTCTTTGATACTAGAGGAGTGCGCCAGGGCTGCGCCCTGGCTCCCACACTTTTTAGCCTCGATATAAACGGTCTGGTGGGTGAGCTGAACAATGCTAGAAACACTGATGTCCCTCGGTTGTCATCTGGACGGGTGCCTGCCTTGATGTTCGCAGACGACACTTTGTTGTTGTCGCGAACATCGACAGGCATCCAGAGGGTATTGGACGGCTTTGTCACATTTTGCGCCTCACGGGGTCTTGAGATCAATTTAGAAAAGACGAAGTTTATGAACTTTGGCCCCCCAAAGCACACCCGCCCCTGCCCAGTTCTAAATGGCATCCCACTCGAAAGGGTTAGAACTTTTGTATATCTGGGTGTCACCCTGACTGAAGATTTCAGCTGGGGTCCCCAGGTAGTTAAATCTGCCCTGAGTCTTACACAGACAGCGGGTGGTATTAACAAATTTCAGAGGAAAACACAATTTAAACCAGTCTCCCCAGGCCTTGAAATGTATGGTGCCCAAGCTAGATCCGCCGCAATATACGGCGCAGAGCTCTGGGGTCATACTTGTGCACCGACCCTTTCTAATGTAGAACATACATTTATTAGAAACCTGCTAGAGCTCCCCCAGAGCACCCCGCTTACACCCCTGAGATTCGATTTAGGTCTAGAGCCCATCTCTGAACTCTGATTGAGTCGACCTCTCCTGTATTGGAGAAGGCTGTGGACGGCACCCGAGCTCGAAGACTTTAGAGCCGAGTTTGCTGCAATTTGGGTTCAGCTGAAGAGTAGAAACATACCCTGGCTATCCCATATTAAAACTGTATTATATCAGATAGGCCTCCCCCAATTATGGGAGACCCCCGAGGAAAGCTGTGTAGTGGTACAGAGAACAGAGCTGTTGGCTCTATTTAGACAGCATAATTTAGCTCTGTTACACCGCTTACCACCTAAGGGCAGGCTGACCATAGAATTTCTACAAATAAAATTGGTGCCGAGTAGGGAGGAGTTTCTAGATTTGATCCAACCCCCTATGGCAAAAAAGCTGTATATCCAATTAAGGCACGGTTGCCTTCCAATCGGGGAACTGACCTGTAAATGGGCGGGAAGAGATGTGGGGATTTGCCCAGTGTGCAATGAAACTAAAGAAGATTTAGCTCATGTTCTATTCTTTTGTCCTGCTTACAAGGGAATACGCAGATCTTGGCTTGTGCCACTGTGCAGAAATCTGGGACTAAAACAATGTGCCCAAGCCTGTAGGATCTTACGTTATGATACCTCACCTCCCATCGTGTTCTCCGTCTCTCACTTCTTATATAGCATGTGGCGAAGGAGGTTTGCCTTGACTAATTAATTAATTAACTGATTGTTTTTAACCCAGATGAATTAAATAGCTCATTATATTCTGCAAGATAACCTTTGTTTAATAACCTTTTATCTTCTCAACTATTTATGTACTTTATTCTGTATGTACATATTTTATCTGTGCTTTTATGGTCACCGACCGAAATAAAGTTATCAAGCATATCCCAAAAAATGTAAGGGGTGATGCTAGAATCAGACGACTCCGCAGGTTGGAATCAAGATACATTATTGATCTAAGAACTAAGAACCCCAATGGCATGAATGTAGGTGAGGAGTTGGCAGTTCATCTTGGGGACTAAATATGAATTGGAGCTTTTGATGCTGTTGTACTAGGTAATCTATGATGTCGGTAATGTGCTTTCTTTTATTTTATTTCATTTTGTGAATCAGTGGACTTTTGTAGAGACATGAAATGATATAGAAGTTCCAGCCGATTCCTGGCGTAATCACAGACATTCAGTTTAGGCACCAGTAAGGCCGATACACGGCGGTATGGTTTAAGATGTCTTTATTTTATTTATTTTTCTCAATATGGGCAAATGAAATTTAAACACATCGTGAATGCTTTATATAAGTAATGCTTTTCATGTAGCCTACATTGATATAAACAATGAGGATCGGAGTGTTTTAAAACTACACTCCAATGTGGTGCCGTATACTGAAATGGAATAGTCCTTTGTTGATTTTTATGCTTCAATACGTCACATGATTCATGTAACGTAATTTAAAGTATGCCGCTTCCTGGCGTTTTCTATGAAAACATTCGACTAAGGCATAGCCGAAATGCGTCATGTTTTTCATGTTTTCCGTGGCTGGGATGAATTAAAGGAATTTGAAGACAGCAGAAGTTCCTGTTGAGTGCTTTTCTGAATCTGTAACAGAGGAGGAGTGAGCGTGTATATATATATATATATATATATATATATATATATATATATATATATATATATATATATATTGTCCCAAGCTGTTATATTTAGTGGTTCGCCAATCCCACGATGTCGGTGCTGGCTCCGCGGCTACAGCAACCGCAACACATTTATCCAACAGGTTAAGCACACTCCATCCGAAGGCAGTAAAGCAGGAGAACGGCATGCCAAGAGAATGCACAATATCTTTATTGTGCACAAAGGGCAAGACGACGCGTTTCGGCATTAAGCCTTTTTCGAGTAAGTGCTAGTGGGCAACTTCCTTTAGAAATAGACACCGGTGTTTGCAAAACATAGGAGACATACTTCGATCATAAACGGAGCTTTGTTGTTGTAACCACCAAGTCTGTTATTTGGTTAAAACAATTAATAATTTCTAAATTCATTTCTCAAATGCCCAAATACAGAAAATAAAATACATTTAATTAAATTGTGCGGTGTTACCCTAAATTACTCGATTGAGTTAAATTCTCAATTTGCATTACGCATGTGCCTGTGCTTCATTCCATTCAATAAAGTTGTTCCTTATTGACAAAATCGCTCCGTTTTCTTACATTTGTTTCCGTATTGTTCATTTTTTTATAACATTTTTTTTTTGGTTTTTCACCGTGTGCGCACGGTGCGTGCACCCCGCGATTTAAAAAAAAAAAAAATGTAAATGTTTTTTTCTGCGTTCGGGGTCCTTCAGGGACCCCCTGACAAAGGCTAGGGGGTCAGGAACTCTCTACCCTGCCCCCTTTTCACGTTTGCCACCTTCCTTTTTCACTCTCGCACTCAAAACAAACAAAATGGCGGCCGACACTTCCTGATTTCGACCGATTCGAACGTTGACTGACATGTAACCACCAATCAGAATTACGCTCGCGCACGTTACGGTGCGTGGCTATAGATATTTATGTACTTTAACTGCAATTTTCTCAGGAACTACTGAACAGATTGACTCCATATATGCAAAAGGCACATCCCTGACCTGAGGACTACCTATTTGCCAAATTTCAAGTAATTCTGTTCAGCTGTTCGGGCTGTACCTTCGACTAAAGGTCCTATGGGAAAATGCATGGGGAAAACGCATTTTGGGACCCCCCTTTTTTCTCGGCCCCCGCTTGATGAATCCCCCCGAGACTTTCAGGGTAGGAGCTGAGTGGAGCGCCCCATTAGTTTTGAAAATTTCGCGAGGTTTCGTCAACCGGCGCCAAAGTTATTCAAAATAGAATTTTGAGATTTCCCATGGAAACACGGTCCTAATTATAACTATCTACTGGCGACCGCCAGTAGATAATATATATTACCTACTGGCAGTCGCCAGTAGGTAGTTATAGTTAGGATCTATTTTCCATAGGAAATCTGCAACATTCTATTTGGAATAACGTTGGCGTTGATTGATGAATCTTCGCGAAAGTTTCCAAACATTTGGCCAGCTCCGGTCCGCTCCTATCCTGAAAATTTCACTGTGATTCGTCAAGCAGGGGCCGAGAAAAAAGGGGGGTCCCAGAACGCGTTTTCCCCATGCATTTTCCCATAGGACCTGTTGACGCAGCTACAGCCCGAAGTGCTGAACGGAATTACACCAAATTTAGCAAAGAGGTAGTCCTCAGTTCAGACTCGTGCCTTTTGCTTAAATGGTGTAAATCCGTTCAGTAGTTCCTGAGAAAATCAAAAGTAATATCACATATATATCTGGGCGGAGCCTAACCACACATCTCATTGTG
Organism: Triturus cristatus; assembly: GCF_964204655.1. Taxonomy (NCBI): domain Eukaryota; kingdom Metazoa; phylum Chordata; class Amphibia; order Caudata; family Salamandridae; genus Triturus; species Triturus cristatus. The sequence goes on from NC_140589.1 coordinate 1,274,050,935, forward strand.
AGATCCGATTGGCTGTCAGCACTTCATCCAAGAAGTGTTGGCAGCCATCTTGGGACAAATATACATGATAGCACCTCATTAAAAAGCATTGCAGTTAATAGAAGGTTTTAAGACTTTAGTTACATTATAAATCATCTGTTAATGGTACCATACTCATTTTAGGAATTGTGGTGTGTTATAAGGTGATTTTACCATGTGAAAAAGCCTTCTGGTGTGATATCAAATCATGAATCCTGTTTGAGAGAAAACTATTTTCTCATGCTTTTCCCACAGAGGTTTGGAAGGTGATCTATAAGCTAAACTGAGAGCATATTTTCTGTAAATTCACATTATCTTTCTCAGTCATGTGAGAATGAAGTCTGATATTCTCAGAAAAACATGTACATCCAACAAGGGCAGAGACTGTCATTTGATTCCTTTGTGTTCTACTGCAGCTTCCCAGAGTGTTCTAAAGAACAACTAGAGCGCTAACAGTCCTACTTATGACAAACGTATAGCACACCTGAAGCCATCTTGGTTGGAATAAAGTGGTAACTCTTAAAACATTTAATTTCAAAAGGAACAAAACGAGGGGGTTCATTTTGCCATAGAAAGTATGATTAGTGCTGCAGAAAGAAAAATTAGGGCACATTTTGAGTGACTTCTCAAATCCTCTTCTATTTCATTAAAAAATTCTGACATGCAGACTGAGATAAGAGATAATTGTTTATTTGTACACGATTAAGTAAAATCTTTACAAATATTGTAAAACTTGAAAGAAAGAAGAGAAAAAAAAAATGTTTAAAAAAGTCGTTAATACATTACTTTAAAAGATTATCTAAGATCATTTAGAAAAGTTTTTTAGCTATCATCAAGTCTCTTAAGTCTTTTTCCTATTAGATCAAAGAACTTTACAACCTGGCAATTCAGTTTAGTATGTTTCGGGTTAAAACACAGTTTTACAGCTTGTCTGCAAGTCCGCACGCCATGCTGCTTGAAGAATGGACATTGTAGGTGATGCCTTAAATCATTTAATTTGGTGCAAATGCAGATTACGTGGACAATGTCTTCCTTGCCAGTTCTGCACAGTCGGCACTGCTCTAAGGAGTTCTTCCTCTCCCAGGGTTGAAAATGTGGGAGTATAGGGATTACTCCAAGGCATAGTTTCAGAAACCTTTCTTTAGTTTTTATTTTCATGCCAGTACTAAGGTATGCTTGTGGTTGTACTGGCCCATAGTCACCCAGCGTTGTCCAGCCATGCGCTCTTTTCGCTGAATCATTCTTGTCTTCAATTGCTGAAATGATTCGTGCCGATTTCTTTGCGATTTTTTAAAAAGAAAGGTGATCAATTGGAGTTTCCCATAAGTCAATCAGGCCCAAGACTTGGAGAGATTTGAGTAAATAGTCTCTGGCCAAAGATTTTTGATGTCAAAGTAGCTCCCCCATACATTGGAGCTTAAGGTACCAGTCTCAGCAGTGCGGATCTTGTGCCAAGTCCCTACATACGCACACCGCCTTCCTATTGTCTGTTTGATTATACCAAATTCCAACCGAATCTGAGCATGAGAAATGTATTTGGGGAGATTGAAAATGGCCCTGTATGCTTTGGCCATGACTATGTCCAATAAAACGGCGTCCTTCCCATGTAGGGATTCGCTTCCGTAAGTGAGGGTAGGCTGTAATTTAGCGCGTAGTGTTTGAAGGAGAGGTTGAAATGTTAGGTCAGGAAGTTTGGCCTTTAGTGATTTGATAGCCAGGTGGATCATAGTCGCCTTCCCTCGTAGGGATGCAAGTTGTGGCTTAGACGTGTTTTTTGCGTCCAGGGTTACTCCCAGATATTTATAAGTAGTTACCAAGTCTATTTTCTCTCCGTTCAGGTACCAACGAACTTCCCCTTTTTTCCTGTAATTCACAGCCATGGCCTTGGTCTTTTTTAAGTTTATTTGAAGGGCGTTTCTTTCAGAAAAGATATATGCGACGTTCAGGAGATGTTGAAGGCCCATTGGGGTTCGACTTATTAACACTAAGTCGTCTGCATATAGTAAGTTGGAAAGGGTAATTGACCCCAGTTTGGGTGCATGGTTGGAAGATTTGTCTAGGACTCCCTGGGCCAAATAAACCGGTGCCACAGGCAGTCCCTAAGCTGACAGTTGCTTCCTCGGTGGATGGGTGCGTTATTCCCGGGAATAAAGCGGATGGTAAGGTGGTTCCTCCAGCCCTAGTCAGAGAGTGTAGTAGAAATAGACCCCGATACCCGGACCTCCCACCCGACTCTAACCGTTTCACGGTGGTACTGGCAGGAGCACCGGCACTAGAAGAGGAGGAAGGTGAATCTTTCAGCTCCCTAAAACGTAAAGTGATCCGCTGGCTAAATTGGAATAGACCTTTGCCATCCCACTTATCTAGTGAGATCCTGATGGTAAGACGGATACCTTGGTTGGGGAAATCGCCTAAAACTATAAATGGGGACTGTATAACTGTCAATTTCAGGGACCCTAGAACTGTTGCCCATGTTTGAGCTGGATTTCATAGGTCCCTGGACTCTACCATTCAAACCCTACCACTGTCTTTCTTCTATCCACCAACTAGCATGGCTTACGGGAGAGGCCATGAGGGGTCAATTCAAGGGGACACCGTAGGAGATATATTAGCAGGCCTGGTCCTATGTTTGCCCATGATCATTTCTGCGACTATAACCGCTTCAGCTGCCTTGACACAGTAGATTGACTGCCCCCTGACAGTCAAATCATGGGTGACTGCTTTGATCGGGATAAAGGGCCCCTAGCGAGTAGCCTGGATAAAGTAGATGAGATTCTGGGGGAGCAGATGCCTTCAGAGACCGCACAAGTTGAGAGTTTACCTTTGACGGTACCCATTAATTCTTTGGTACTTAATAAATCCCAACCCAGAGATGAGCCAGTCACCAGGCTATCGCCCCCTCTTTCTGTGGGAGAGCATATTGCTCCTAAGGTTAGTACCCCAGGTAAAGGTTATAATTTAGTGAGTTGGAACATCGCAGAAAAAGATAGAATCCCTAGGTTGGCAGGAGTTCATTACTATGTATGATATACTCTGTCTACAGGAGACGTGGCTTACAGAAGAGATCTATCTTGATGGATATGTCACTTTTAATTGCCTGGCACAGAGCTCAAACATGGGTAGAGCCAAAGGAGGGTTGGTGATTTTGCTGTCAGTAAGTCTCCCGGTGCGAGTCAAATTCTATACCACAGTCGGCTCACACTCTCAGGTATTATGGTTGCAGCACAGAGGAGGGCGTAATGTCCTAATCATTAACCACTATAATAATGTATTTGATCAGGCCAGTACCCTAGTAGTTGATGAACTCGACGTAGTAGTAGACAGATTATGTGGGCTAAATTGCGTCTCCTTTGATATTCTGTGGGGAGGGGATTTTAACATTCATATGTGCCCTGAATCATTTACAAGCGTGTGTGGCTTTGAAGGGGACGGAGGGGTGGACCGGGCCCATTTTGTACATACGGCTTATGGGGATGCTCTTAATACTCTTATGCAAAAACTGGATGTTTTAATACTTTTGCCAGGTAAAGATAATGAGGGCAAACAGGTCCCAACCTTCGTAGGAAGGAATTCAGCCACTATTATAGATTATCTATTAGTCTCAGAAAGCATTAATACCCTGTGTAGCACCCCGGAAATCCTAGATTTGGCCATTAGTGATCATAATTGCATCACGATGCAATTTTTCTTCTGGAGGAGAAAGGATAGAGTAGAGTGTGGGAGTGTTGGGGATATTATCCCCCATAGACCAAATGGCACAAGGATTAAATGGGCCAGGCATAACGCAGAGCAGCTGTTGACTAAAATTGTGGTTGCCTGTCTCCACGAGTTGGAACGCTGCCTCGATACTGATGTGGGTACCACTAGAATCCTTGTTGGGTTTGACAAAATAAATGAGATAACCAAAAAGATCTTGACAAACAACAAGGCTAGGGGACCAAGGGCTGTTATAGGCTGGTTTGATGGGGCATGCACAAAATCCTTACAAGAATTAAAAAAAGCCCTCACTAGCAACCCCAGGGATAGGGATATTGTTAGTTCGCTAAGGGGTATTTATAAGGAGCACTTGATCAGAAGAAAGCAGGAGTTAAGGGAAGAAGCATGGGAAAACTTGTCTAAGGCAGCTGTGCTTAAGGATACTAAGTTATTTTGGAATACTGTAAATAGTCCCTTTCTCCAGAATGAGGTGTACCCACTATTATCTGCCCAGGTCAGCGAGGAAAACTGGGTCTCTTACTTTTCTAGTATTTTTAAGCCAGGGGGGTCAGCTCTGGGGAGTGCCGTGCCTACTGACTCTAGTCCTAATACTTTCCTTAATATTACCATCGCTGAGGTGGATAACGCCATCCGGTGTAGTATGGGAGGTAAGGCACCCGGCCCTGATGGGGTTCCGATTGACCTTTACAAAGCTGATGTACAGCTATGGAGTCCTTTTTTGACCAAGGTCTTTAATGCAGCTGCCATGGCCTCCTTCCCCCGGTCCTGGGGCGAGTCTATAATCATTCCAATTTACAAGAAAGGAGACAGGGGCGAGGCTAAGAATTATCGCTCTATCTCACTTCTTGACTCCTCCTTGAAAATAATGAGTAGGGTGTTATTGTTGCGACTGGAGGAATGGGCAGAGGTCAATGGAATACTTGCTGATTCCCAGTTTGGGTTTCGCAAGGGGCTGGGCACGATTGAACAGTGCATTAACCTCGATTTGATTATAGGTAAATATACGCGTGCAAAACAGGGCTCTTTATTTCTCTGTTTTGCGGACCTTTCAAGTGCATTCGATCTGGTGGACCATGCATTACTGTGGACAACCCTTCTGGATCTAGGTGCACCATCTGAAATTATTTATTTCCTGGCACGACTGTATAGTAAATTGTCGGCTAGGATTCGCTATGGTCAAGTGGGAGAATGTACACCCAACATTAGAGTGGGTTGCGGCATTAGGCAAGGCTGCGTCCTCGCCCCCCTTCTTTTCTCCCTTTTTATTAATGCCATTGAGTCCGAGTTGAGACTGGTTAATGCTGATGCCCCAACCGCTGAAGGACTAGCAATTCCAGTATTGCTTTACGCAGACGACACAGTGCTTCTATCTAGAACCCCTGTTGGACTGCAGAGACTCATGGATAAATTTTTGGATTTTATTAAAGGGAGAAAGCTCAAGATTAACAAGTCCAAAACTTTTATTATGGCCTGTGGGAAGAAAGTAAAAAAATTAAGAACCTTTGTGTTTGATGATCAAAGGATCCAAGTGGTTGAGCAATTTTGTTACTTGGGTATCACTTTTAATAGTGGTGGTTTATGGGCTCAGGAGATGTCTAATGTTAGGGCAAAAATGAGGAAATGTGCCTTTGGTATCTTTAAATTTGCTTCAAAATTGGGAAGTAGGCGCATATATGACATGTTGTATATTTACTGCCACAGATGTGTATCTTTGGCCCTTTATGGTTCAGGCGTGTGGGGACATTGTCGCCATGAGGCTTTACAAGTGGAGGAAAATACATTTTTAAAAAGGCTCCTTTGTTTACCATCCTCAGCCTCTACCAGAATGACCCACCAGGAGGTCGGATTGGAGCACCTGGCAGACCTCATAGGATTAAGACCCCTACTGGTATGGAGATCCATCTGGTCTAAGGAGCAAACTGGCTTTACGAGGAAAACTATCAATGATTGCCTCCGTTTAGATAAATTTAGACTGATCCCATGGCTTAACTATACTATCACTACATTTAGAGATGTGTTTAATCTGAACGTCTTTGACTGCGCCATTGATATACCGAAGAAGGAGTTAAAACATGTTTATTTGGGGGGTAAAGCTAAACTACGTAGTGATGCCACATGCCAGTTCTCTACCCATATTTATTACCATTCTTATAATTCGGCTGAATTTGGTTTCTCAAAGTATCTAAAAGTGGTCACTAAACACTCTCATCAGCATGTCCTTACTAGACTGCGACTAGGGATAGTTCATAAACTGGTAGCTTACCCTCAAATTAAGAAACATACCTCTGCCCCATGCCCGTGTGATGGGATTTCGAAACAAAGTTCTGAGCATTTTTTATTGATTTGCCCACTATATTTGTGTTTTCGTATCACTTACTTGAAACCACTTTTAAAAAAATACTTTGTGCTCACTGCGAAATCCGCTATGAGCCTTCTATTTGCACTTGATGAACCTGATGTGTGTTATTTTACTGCTGTATATATTTTAAAATCTGTATCTGTAAGAAAAAGTATGTCCTTTTTATCTTAATGTGTTTAATCTGTTTTTAGTCAAACCCATTGGTTTCCGTCTTCCCATTGTCATGAATTTTATTGTGCTTTTATGATTGTTTTCTAAAATGATCGAATAAAGTTTTCTGAAATGAAATGATTTGTCTAGTTCCCCCGGTAGATCAGCTAGAAAGAGATTAAATAGGCCAGTACACACCCTTGTTTTAATCCTTTCGTTGTCTTGATAGGTTTCGAAAGGTGTGTTCCTGTTCCAAGTTTGATTTTGATCCATGTATTGGAATGAAGTAATATTAGAACGTCTAAAAGATGTTTTGGTATTCCCCAATGGCTTAATTTCTGCCAAAGTTTGTTGCGATCTATATGGTCAAAAGCGGCCGTGTAGTCGATGAACGTGAGATATAAGGGTGACTTGGTCTCTTTGGCTTGTCCCATCAACAGGGACAATGCCATGATGTTAGTTGTGGTGCCTTGGCCTCTGCAGAATCCTGTTTGAGTAATCGGGATAATAGATTTTTCAGTTGCCCATGTTGTTAGCTCTTCCAAGAATATGCCTGCAAAGTATTTAGCTTCTACGTCTATTAATGCAATTAGCCGGTAATTGTTTGGATGCTTCTTGCTACCATGCTTATAAATTGGGCTAATTACTGACCCATGCCAGGACTCAGGGAGTATCTGAGTGTAAATTAGAGCGTTAAATAAGAGTGCCAATGATTTGCTCCAAAATTCCACGTCTTCCTTGTACAACATGGGAGGAATACCATTTGGGCCCGGTGCTCCCGCAGATCGCCCTCTTGTTATTTGTTGTTTCACGTCGGCTGGGATGATTAGATTTTGCCATTTGAAGTACTGGGTATTTTAGACCCAGCGGTGCAGGGGCACACACCCTATGACTTCTGGGTTTCACCCTGTTCCGGACCTACAGAAACACAGAGTCTTCTGGGTGAAGTCAAAGAATCGTTTATTGGCTGCAGACCAATGACAGGTATCCTAGAAGTACAACAGCGTGTATGTTCTCAGGAGACTGCTGAAAATCATAGGAACGGACTTCTCCTTAAGTACAAAATATCATGCTCCAGGCACACATTCCTTGGTTTACGATATGGCCATATAAAGGTATACATTACAAACGAAAAAGCAGAGTCATGATGACCATCCCACATTCCAATTCGGCCAGCCCACAATGATTTACACAGTAAGGTTCAGATCCCACGTTTGATGTAAAGAGACCCCCCAATAAACATGAGCATCTCCTGTTTTGGGAAACAAGTCATAAAGCAGGAACAAGCAGGTGTGGAAGAGATTAGCCGGGGGATTGTGTAGAATGAAAGGGCTTTATGACGGGTCAAACCCTGATGCTAATCACAGGTGGACGGAGGAAGGGGAGCTCGTGAGACCGGTTTGACCCAGGGCAGCAGAGCCAGCTGCCCAGGTCACAGAGAAGTCAGAGGGGAAGCCCATGTACTGTGAGGCCCGTATTTACTCCATTATAGCCTATGTGAGGGCAATGACAAGATGGCCACTGTTTCCAAAATGGAACCCGCGTAGTGAAGCAGAAGAACGTGTACACAGTGCATTCATAGCTAGAACGATATATAAAGCACTCGTACATGCCGCATTTACCATTTGCGGTTCGCTAATACCAAGATAGACAGGGGTAGGGCCCTGTCCCCTACGCGGTCCCGAATATTAAAGTACGACAGACCCTCCTTTTGCCCTTACATAGGCAATCACTATACTCATCTTAATCCGAGTCTAGGTCAATGTTCACGAAGTCATGGAGATGTTGCTGTAGCATCATCCTATTACTTAGCTCGTCCCTTGATACAGGTTTCCTTACACATAAGGTAGTACAGAGGCCACATATCGCAGGAGCACACTGTATGCACAGACAGAACAGGAAAAGAATGGTTAAGATCATTCCAACGACCATCAGAACTTTCCAACCCCAGGCAGATATCAATTCCCAGAACCACCCCACCAGTGACCAATCTCCCTTATCCACGTGTATGGCTTCAGATATTTTATGGAGTTTGGAGATGGCTTGATACACTGTTGGAGCATTATCTGGTATGAAAATGCAGCAACTGGATTGGATGACCTTGCATACCCCACCGCGGTCTGCAAGAATAACGTCTAGAACCATGCGGTTCTGCAGAGTCATAAGGCGATCCGCTTGGAGCTCAGCTGTCAGATTACTAAGGGCACCAGCCGTTACATTGACAGTGGATTCAACCACACGTGTCAGCTGTCTCAGGTTCCTACTATTGACCATAGGTCCCCAAAACAGCAGGAAACCCAAGAAGAAGTCTCCCGCTTCCTGACCGGCAGTATCCTCCTTACTAATCACACCTCTCACAACTCTGGTCTTGTGATAGTCAGAGGCGGCAGTAAATGTCGGCGGTAGCAAGTTCGCAATATAACATGTGCCCGAGAAATCAGGGGGCAGCCATGTATATGCTCGGTCATTACAGATGAAATATGTGCCCTTGGCAGCTAGAAACGCAGGGGAAAACTGTGACGGGAAGGTGTACGTTTCAGTACAGTCACTTCTTCCCAGTTGAGCTCTAGGATTCTGACCATTACCCTGTAAGCAGAACCGACCCATGTGGGGTACGACCCAGATTGGAGATGAGATTTTTCGCTGTCTTTCACCCAGACTAATACTATACCCCGTCGCGTTCCATCCTACATAAGGTCTCAGCTCTTCTTTGGGAATGGATGAGTATGCATCAATATCTCTACTCATATCGGCAACTCCTTTCATCAAAGCCTTATTATTGGTTATAGGTCTGATGGAACGCGGTTGGCGAGGGGAGTATGTATCTAGGGCATAGAGAAACATGGTTTGGAATGCCCATGACGATCCATTGTAACTGTACGGTAGCACCAGGTAGGGAATACCTTTGTTAATGGTATGTGGCATTAACCCACACACCCAGCAATTGGTCGTATTCATTACTAGTTGGTGCTGGTGCAAGAGTTGGATAAACGAGGTATTTACAAACTCTGATCGTCTGGTCTGTTCGTGCTCAGGCAAAGGGTGAAAAGAGTGAGAGGAGGCAGTAGAAAGAGATATAGGCTGTTGAGTGGGTTCAATGGGCTTTTGAGCGGAGAAGAACACAAATCCTACAATAAACATTATGATACTACATAGTGTAAAAAGGCACAAAAAGACAAAACATTTACTTTTCACAATTCTACACATTCTTGCATTAGAGTTCATTTCCTCAATCGGTCTCTCCATCTTAAAAAACTCCATCCTCTACTCGGGCCGCTCGCGGTGGATGAGTTTCTTCTGCTAAGGAGTACGCCTGTCAGTCCAGGGAAACGCCCTAGACTAACCAGAACCGTTGACCTAGCGTCTTCGGCCTGTACCCCAAAGTCTTGGCACCGCGACCCTGCGGCAGAACCCGGATGGTGGTTCGAAAAACAAAAATCAAGAAAGTCCTTCAGATGGGAGAGCAAAAAATGTCAAAAGGGAAATAGTGAGGAAAATCTTTATTTGTCCATGGGCCTTGGTCTCAAATTATAGCGAAGGCGGCCAGGTGCTGTTTGGTCTTGAAACAAAAGTTCAGGCTCAGTGGTGTCCAGTCGATTTGATGGTGGCACAGTTTCTTGCAGAATATTGTCACTCTCTTGGTCTGAAACTGTGTCTCTTAAGCGTGCGTCACTGAATGGTACAAAGTGAGGTACAGTGTCTGTCTCAGAGTCGGCGATACCCTCCTTGACCCACTGGTCATATGGCAGAGGCAAGGGGACTATTTTGCAGTGGGTACCATGGATCCAGTGCTTCTTCCCTTTCACTCGCACTGCTGATCTCGTCGACAGAAGAACAAGATGAGGGCCGATCCAGCGAGGCTCGTCGTTGCCCTTACGCTGGAAATTCCGGACCAGGACCCACGAGCCAGGGTTGATAGGGTGTCCAGGAGGTTCAGAGGCTTGGGGAAGAGTATCATGTACCTGTTGGTGCAAAACACGCAGTTTAACAGTCAAATCATACAGGTAATCGAGTAGTACTGGATGCTCTATCTCACTGAACTTCGTAGGCCTCGGTACACCCCATACGTTGGCGGGACGGCCAAAAACGACCTCGTAAGGACTAAGTCCCACTCGTGAGTGTATGGTCATTCTAGTGGACAGGAGTGCTAAGGGCAGAGCGTCAGGCCATTTAAGACCGGTGCTCGCCTGAATTTTGGCCAGCTTGAGCTTTAAGGCTCCATTGTAGCGTTCTACTAGTCCAGCTGATTGGGGGTGATTTGCAGCGTGGAACTTCTGCTTTATCCCTAGCCCTTCACATACATTCTTCATCACTTTACCCACAAACTCACTTCCATTATCACACCATACCATTCTTGGCATCCAAAACCTAGGGAAAAATTCCTTTACAAGGGCTTTGGCTGTGGATAGGGCAGTGTTATCTTTCAGAGGATAAGCCTCTATCCATTTTGAGAAAGCACAAACAACCACCAGTACATATTTCAGGTTGTTGCATCTTTCCATGTGAATAAAGTCCAGCTGCAAAACTTCGAATGGACATGATGGGGGTGCAAAGTGACCAGCCGGAGTTGGGGTTCCCCTACCAGGGTTGTACTTCAAGCATACTATGCAATTCTTGACCACATTCTCTGCACACTTGGGAATCCCAGCATTCTGCCATACTGGAGCCAACAACTTGCATATACCTTTCGTACTGATATGTGCCATTCCATGTGCCATAGTAACGACTGGAAGCACATATGCATCAGGCAACAACCATCGCCTATGTTCTGTCAGATCAGTCCAACAACCATTCTCATCCAACTTACCCATACTTTCTCTCCACTTGCTTAACTCTTCCTCTGTGGCTTCAGCCTGAAGCGACTTCACACTCTCTATTGTGTTCTCACACATCCCAACATCATTAACCCATCTTGCGGGGCCTGCAACATACATTCTAGTCTTCACATTCTGTGCCGTTTCTTTCGCGGTCTCATCAGCAAACGCATTCCCACGTCCAACATCATCTGTGACTTTCCTGTGCGCACTGCATTTCATGATCGCAACTTGCAACGGTAGGGTCAGTGACTCAAGGAGATCATTCACCAACTTGCCATTCCGAATTTTAGCTCCATGCGACGTCAGGAACCCACGCTCTTTCCACAAACGCCCAAAATTATGAGCCACGCCAAAGGCGTACTGGCTATCTGTGTATATGTTCACTCTCATTCCTTCAGACAACACACATGCTCTCGTGAGGGCGATTAATTCTGCTGCTTGGGCCGAATTATGTGGCACTCGTGCAGTTTCCACGACCGTGTGCAAAGTCGTGATAGCATATGCAGCAGTCGTGTCACCATTAGGGAGCTTGAAGCATGAACCATCTACCCATAAAGTGCCATCACACTCAGTCAGGGGAGTATCTTTTAGATCTACTCTCCCTTTCGTCTCTTCTTCTGTTCTGAACAGACAATCATGTTGCTCAATCTCATCTGAGTCTGCTGGAATTGGCAACAATGTAGCTGGATTCAGCGTATTACATCTTTTTATGTGTATGTGATTCGCTAACAGTGTAAGTTCATAACCTGATAATCGCGCACTAGTCAAGTGTTGTGTCTTGGTCCTATTTAATAATGTGTCTACAGCATGTGGAACCATAACAATCAATGTGTTGTCCATTACCAAACCAGCAGATTGTCGGATAGACATCGCTGCAGCAGCTGTCGCTCTCAGACAGCTTGGCAATGCCCTCGCTACAGGGTCCAAGGTTGATGAAAAATATGCGCATGGGCGCGGTCTGTCGCCAAAAGGCTGTGTTAACACTGATAATGCGCATCCATCTTTCTCATGAACATACAATGTAAAAGGCTTGCTGTAGTCAGGAGTGCCCAACACAGGAGCTGAACATAACGCATTACGCAATTCCACAAAACTTTTCTGGCACTCTTCAGACCATGGGATAGGATTCGGCGTGTCTTTGCATGTTAAGGCTAATAAAGGTTTTGCCAACAAAGAAAAACTAGGGATCCAATGCCTACAGTATGAAGTGATGCCCAAGAAAGCACGCACTTCTCTCTGTGTCTTTGGCACACTCAACTGTGCAATGGCTTGAATTCTTTCTGGGGTCAGTTTCCTTCCCTCCTTCGATAAGAGATGACCTAAGTAGGTCACTTCTTGTCGACAATATTGCAGCTTAGAGAGAGACACTTTGTGATGGAAAGCGGATAAATGGCGCAACAGTGACAATGTGGCTTCTTTACAGATCTTCTCAGTATCCGCAGCGATTAGTAAATCGTCCACGTACTGAATCAGGATAACGCCACTGGGTAGAATAAGTGCATCAAGCTGCGCTTTCAAAGCTTGACTGTATATGGATGGACTCTCACAGTAGCCCTGGGGAGCGCGTTTGAAGCGGAAGCTTCGGCCTCCCAGACTAAAACCAAAAATGTCTCTGCTCTTTTCTGCAATTGGGATGCTAAAGAAAGCATTCTTTAAATCGATCACTGAAAACCATACAGCAGAGGCTGGAATCATCGTTAACAAGGCAGTTATATCAGGGACAACTGGAAACTGTGGCACAACAATCTTATTAACCTCTCTAAGATCAATCACAAATCTGTAAACAGGTGGCTGCGAAGGATCCGTCCGTTTTAAGACAGGTAAAATCGGACTATTGCAAACGTTGCCTCTTGTCTCTTCAATCACACCTTTATTAATCAGGTCGCTGACAATGTCTAACAATGCTTTCTGGCCTTCATTAGAGATTTTGTACTGGGGAATACGTGGCAGTCTGACATTAGCCTTTAAAGTTACCACGTATGGCGGTATCTCCAAGAGGCCCACATCATTGGGACCAGTAGCCCAAAGGGCATCCGGAAGGGATGACAATTCAGGCGGCATTGTATTTTTAGACAAGTACATCGGGGAAATCACTTTCTTGCCTAATGTAAGTTGTACTCCTGAAGGAGAACAATACAGTGTAGCGTGCAATCTTTTCAACAAATCTAATCCCAGCAAATTCTCACCACAACCCGTTGTTAGGATCAGGGGTGCTTTCAGCTCACAAGGTCCAACAGAAAGTGACATGGGACTAGAAATCGGGTTCCTTACTGGGGCGCCAGAAAAACCTACTGAAACATTTATCTCGCCAGACAAAGGTGCGCCAGGAAGTTTTGAATGCATGATTGAACTCTTTGCAGCACCAGTATCTAGCAGAAAAGGCTCCGTTACATTTGCTGTAGTCACCTCAACATACGGTCCACTCTGATCCACTGGCACTGAAACAACTCCCTCTCTTTGTCTATGGCTGTCCTAGTAATCATTATTCTCTGCATCACCGTCCTCTGCATAATAATCATTATTATAATACTGGGCCGTATTACTAGTCGCGTTAGCTTGCTGATCAAAACTATTGATGGTATTTTGAGGCGGCAGAGGACGCGCGTTCTGGGGAGCATTTCCACGCCCTCTGCCTCTAGGAGCTTGCTGACCACCCCTACCTCTTGCGCCATACGCATTACCGTTCCGCTGCATTAATTTAGGGCAACTATATTTATAATGACCTTCCTCTTTGCAGTATGAACATTGGTTGGGACCTACAGGGACACGTGGTTGATAATACCCATTCATTTGCTGGTTTGTCTGAAACTGTTGGGGTTGGTGATAGACACCTTAGGGTTGCCTATAATTATTACCACCTCCACGTGGCGGGTAGGCCTGCTGTAAAAGGACCTTTGTCTTCAGTTCCTTCGTTTTCTTTTCTGTTCTATCTTTCTCGTCCTTATCTCTATTTTCATAATACTGTGCAGTAGCCAGTATTTGCGCTGAAGAGGAAACAGCCCAGGAACTCTCTGAATCTTTTAACTTTTTACACAGGTCAGGAAGTAGATTCTGCACAAACTTATCCACAAATAACCGTTGGCCACCCTCAGTACTCATATCCTGCCCACTGTGGTCAATAAACGTTTCTTCAAACCTAGTAAAGAAGTCTGACACTGTCTCATCTTTCTTCTGCTTGCATGCAGATAACTTGTCCCAATTTACGCGCATCGCAGGCATTATTGTCTTCATATACGTGATGATTCTACCAGGCAATTAAGCTACTAAAGGTTCTGGTTTCGCACCACCAGTTTGTCTAGCATCAGCAGCAACAATGTTGGCCCATGTATCCCCTAGTTCTGCATTGTGATCTACATTACGAATTGATCCCCATAGAGGCTGTGGAACAACATTGCCAAACAACATGTCTATATCGGCCAGATTCATAATGCATGACCCTGCCGTCTGTGACAACTCTTTATAATAACCTGCTGGGTTCTTACGGGGATCAGGTAAGGACTGCTTAAGCGCTAACACTTCAGAGCGCTTCCATGGAACATGCACCCAAACACGCTGGAAATGCGCTGCCACAGCGGGGTTACCACCGACAGCTGCAACCGCTTCCTTCCATACCGGGGGAACTTCTCTCATAGGGTATTGTCGCGCTTTTGCCTTTTTCCCCACAAGGACCTCTTGTTCAAACAATGACTGTTGGCAATCGTCATTCCTAAGTGACAATACAACCGCAACTGCTTTATCTACTTCGCGGTCCACAATTATACCAGTTCCAAAATCGAACCTCACTCTACACAACTCCTGCGGGTTCGGATTTTTACCACTATCCTCCAATTCTTCACAGAGAATTTCGCACATTTTCTCAAACACATATCTCTGTTTAGGGGCATCCCATTGATGGAAAGTGTTGACAACTGATTCCACATCATAAAGTGAAGGAAAAACGATCCATCTACGCGCCATGTGATCTATTACCTTTTTCTCATCGGGGTTAGGCAATTGGCTGCGCAACTGCTTACGCTGTACACCAGGAGTTGCACCAGATGACCCAAAGAGAGGAGACATTAATGTAGTAACCACATTAGCTAAGCGCTGTCGCGCTGAAGGAGAAGCTGAGGCGAGAACAGGGGGAAAAACAGAGGGAAGAAAAGAGGATGTAGAGACAGGTACTGGAGTGGTGGAAGGAAGAGTGTTAGGGGAGGCAGTTACTGGATTAGGCAAAGTCGCAGGAAGTGCGGGGGCAGTTGGAAGCACAACTGGCGGCGCTTGAGATGGCTGCGCTACAGGAATAGGAACTGGCTGCAAAGCAACTGGCGGTTGCGGCAAGGCTTGCAGTATATGCACTAGAGGCGGCATATTTACAAGCTGGGGAGGCGCCGTGGCAGTTTGAGCATACGGGGGTGGCGAACTCAACAAATGTGACATCAAGGGATCTTTCTCCTTTTCTTCTGACTCATCCTGCTTAGAATGTGGCAAAGCTGGGTAACATTTGTCAATCCCTAACTTACGCTGCCTGTGCAATTGCTCATTCATTTGCTCCTCCTCATTGTCTTTAAATTGTACAGCTGCTTGCATGACTGACATACCTCTCTCTCTCTTATTCTTTTTCGCTAACTTAATTTCCTTCTGTTTGGCTTCCTTTCGCCATAAGCGGAAAGAGTCAAACATCGCCGGCCGGGCTTTCTTCTTAAACAATTTAATTTCCAGATTATCTAAAATATCAGTATCGAAACTACCATTTTGGGGCCATTTTAAAACACCATCTTTCCTGGTCTAGTGGATCCACACTTCGTTATATGCAATGGGGCCTACGCCATGTTTCACATAGAGCTCATAAGTTGGAGTTCCAACCGGAGGAACCGGACATGATTCCTCTAGCTGGAAATCTTTTCCACAACCCAAACAGAATAATCTACCAAATATTCCAGAACCAGGCATCTTCGCTCACTAGTCTAGATCCAAACGTCAAAGGATTATCGATTACGATAGCCTCGTGAATACACGAGTCCTCTGGTTTTGGCGTTTGCAAACTCCAAAGTACCAATTCAAATGATCCCGAAGGATACCAAAACAAATGGGAGACGCTCCACTTATACTTAACTGAATATTGCTGATCGATGGCGTCACCAGAAGACTCTCTCGATTGTTTCGCTCTCTCAAACTCGTCAAGGGTCCAAAACAGGTCGATTAATCAGGGCAGCAGTCCTTCGTAGCCGTCGGGACGCGGAGAACCTCGCAGAAAAGACTTTCGGACCACGTCGACATGCAGGGGTCGATGAAGTGGCGGCCTTCCTCCGAAATTTCCACACGAAGCTCCTCACGAACCTCTGGCTTGGACTGGTACCGCTGAAATCGTCCCGAGTTGGGCGCCAAACTGAAGTACTGGGTATTTTAGACCCAGCGGTGCAGGGGCACACACCCTATGACTTCTGGGTTTCACCCTGTTCCGGACCTACAGAAACACAGAGTCTTCTGGGTGAAGTCAAAGAATCGTTTATTGGCTGCAGACCAATGACAGGTATCCTAGAAGTACAACAGCGTGTATGTTCTCAGGAGACTGCTGAAAATCATAGGAACGGACTTCTCCTTAAGTACAAAATATCATGCTCCAGGCACACATTCCTTGGTTTACGATATGGCCATATAAAGGTATACATTACAAACGAAAAAGCAGAGTCATGATGACCATCCCACATTCCAATTCGGCCAGCCCACAATGATTTACACAGTAAGGTTCAGATCCCACGTTTGATGTAAAGAGACCCCCCAATAAACATGAGCATCTCCTGTTTTGGGAAACAAGTCATAAAGCAGGAACAAGCAGGTGTGGAAGAGATTAGCCGGGGGATTGTGTAGAATGAAAGGGCTTTATGACGGGTCAAACCCTGATGCTAATCACAGGTGGACGGAGGAAGGGGAGCTCGTGAGACCGGTTTGACCCAGGGCAGCAGAGCCAGCTGCCCAGGTCACAGAGAAGTCAGAGGGGAAGCCCATGTACTGTGAGGCCCGTATTTACTCCATTATAGCCTATGTGAGGGCAATGACAAGATGGCCACTGTTTCCAAAATGGAACCCGCGTAGTGAAGCAGAAGAACGTGTACACAGTGCATTCATAGCTAGAACGATATATAAAGCACTCGTACATGCCGCATTTACCATTTGCGGTTCGCTAATACCAAGATAGACAGGGGTAGGGCCCTGTCCCCTACGCGGTCCCGAATATTAAAGTACGACACATTGCTCGACACTTGTCAAAACTTCTGCCGTTGGTACTAGTTTATCACGTTTCGGTGAGATTGTAGGCCCATTGTCATACTTTTCGTGGGTCCTTGTGTGTACATGACTAATTTCTTTGCCTTCAATTTTGGGCCATATGATTTCGGAACGAGGTTTGCGTGTTGCAGCGCCCTCTATGGTGTCCTCATTGCTAAAATGTTTTAACAGATATTTTGTCCAGACCTCCTCTGGTATATGGGAGTTTTGACCCCGATGGTCCGGGTTATTTATTTTTTTAACCATTTGCCAGAACTTCGAGCTGTTTTTCTGCTTCCCTTCGTAATGGAGTTTTGCCCATAGTTCTTCCTTCTGTTCCTTCCATTTTTCCCATTTCATCCGTTTTAAGTATTTTTTTGCTGTCTGTAGGACTAAACGCAAGCTGCAATTTGTTTGATCCTTTCGCAGCTGCCTTAGTGTTTGATTTATTAGCTGTTTTTGAGTCTTCATTTCCAAGGTTACTAGATTTTTATTTGGGGCTCCCTTCCCCTGACGTAACATGCTTGGCGAGTTTTTTATCAGTTTCTCGCTAATTTTTGTAATGAAGCTTTGCCAATTATCCGACGCTTGGTATGAGGGATTGACCGTTTGGATAAAAAGATTTTTAGCTATCGTGCTTACCGACCCGATGTTATCGAGGTTGCATCGTAGCCGCCGTAGATTAGACGTGACTTACAAGCAGGGGCCTTTGTACAATTCTTTTCCTAGTTGAGAATTGACTCTTATTGTGGTTTCTAGGGGTAGGTGGTCACTATGGTCACTCGTCCCTACTCTAAACGTTTTAGTCCAGCTGAACATATTTAAAGATAAGAACATGTAATCGAGATCGGAAGATTGTTTATTGGAGTGAAAGGTTGCAACTGGTGGGTTGTCATCGACATAACGCCCATTCAAGGCCCTTAAGTTAAGATGTTCCAAATTTTGAAGTACATTTTTTGGGTTCTTAGTTAATTTACTATTTTTTATCAAGCCTTGTGCAGGTACGCCCCATGCAGCATTCAGGTCTTGAATAAGGTCGTCATCTTGGTCCTCGCTGATGAGACGCATATTGAAATCCCCGGCCATGATGATTAAGTCGGAGTCCTGTTCTTCCCTTATCTTCTCCAAGGCTGCTCCCAGATCTTTTGCAGCCTTTTGCTTGTGTTTTGGATGTATGTATGTGTTAATTATGATAACTTCTTGAGGCAGGTTCTGTAACCAAAGTGAGATCTTTACCACCTGTATTGCACTCGGAGGAGGTATGTGAGAATCTATTTTTTTAATTTCGCCTATTGTTTGTATAGAGGCGAAAAGCATCAGTCCACCTGACCTACGACCAAAGATGGAGTTTTTGTTGGCCGGGATGCAGCATGATGCAAACCCTAATAGATCAAATGCTTTTTCTTCCCAAGTTTCTTGAAGCAATAGGAGATCAAATCTGTTCAAATATTGAAGGAATTCCGAATCGTTGCTTTTGCTGGCTAAGCCATTGATGTTCCATCAGCAGATTCTAATTTCCCTGATCTTGCTTGAGGGATTAGTTGGTTCTTTCCCTTTTTGTCAAGTTGCACCAGTCGTTGTGCTAATTGTACGTTGGATTGACATCCAATTATGGTTACGGTCCTGCGAAAAGTAACTATTATGATTTTGATTTAGTCCTGTTTGTGGTTTTCTGTTATCTTTGAAGAATGCCCTCGGGGAATTACTTCTGGCACCCCTTAGAACTGAATTGGTACTTTTGGGGGCTGGAGGCCTATTAGATGATAGAAAGGGTGTTGGATAGCGGGGGCGTTGTTCTAATCTCAACTCTATCCCCCATTGTTGAAATGTTGCTGCTTCTTCCATGATTTTACATCCTGTTTCAGTAGAGTTCCAGGTTGCTTTCGTTATTTCCGGGCGATGGGGCTCAGTATTTGGCTGAAAATCTATTTGTGCAAGTTCTGGAGAACTAATGTTTTCTAGGGTGGTGACTGAGTGCAAAAGTCTTAAAATATTGCCCCTATTCAATATGTCATCCCTACCTCGGGAGATATATTCGGGAATGAAGAGGATTGATGCTTGACTATGCAAATGGTGAGGTGCTGTTGGGTTTGCTGGGAGTCCCACATTATCTTGTTGGATTGGTTGGGGAAAACGTGCTAAACATGTAGTGTCTAAGAAGTTTAATTGCTCCATTGGAATGTTCTCTGCCTTTTGAGGCCTTGTGTTGCTGTTTGCGTTCCTTTTTGGATGAAGCGGCAGCTCTACTTTAGTCACTGCAGCGTTGTCTGGACTTTTTATTATTCGAGTGTGTTCGACAAATGTTGTCTCAACCTTGTGAGCGCTGTGTACCGCTTGTTTTGATTTGATTTGAGAGCCTTCCTGTTCAAGTTCTTTAAGAACAAGTTCCTGAGTCGAACTGATTATCAATTTGTCGCAGGATTCTGAAGATGATGAGGAGATGCTACCAGTGGTCTTATGTGAGAGTGATAATTGGTCTTTGTGTTTTATTGTTTGTCCACGAGTCACTTCTAAGGCGGGTGGACACAGTTGTATCTCTTTGTTTTGGCTTCCGTGCGTTGACAACCTATTCCTTCCTTTCCTTTTTTTCTTTCTGCAGGTTTTATTCAAAACTTGGTTGTTTGTTGAAGTTGAATTATCTGTGGGTGTAGGAGCAGTCATAGGAACAATATCCAACGAGTCAAAAGGAGGTGTTTGTTTTGGAGATAAATTAGTTGTTAATCTCTGCTCAGCAGACGGCTCAGTCCCTCGGCTTGTGTGTATCAATAAGGACTTTGGCAGTGGATCCGAGATTTGTGGGATCGGGGTTTGTAAAGTTGTCAGTTTCAGATCATTAATTAAATCTCCCAGCATTGCTTGTAACAATGACAATTTGTCCAAAATCGGGTCATAAGTTTGCAATTGTTGAGGATTTATTTGGGACTCATAGACAGCGTCTTGTCCTCTTTTTATGAGGCCATTTAATTCTGAAATCTTCCTGTCAATTCCTGAAATTGTATCCGCCATTGTCTGCAAAACTATAAGTTGCAGGTCCATCTTTTGGGACTGAAATTCTAGAGCCGTGGTCGAATGTTGCAAGGTTTTCAGGATTGTTGCCCATATTGCGTCATAGCCCAGATTGTCAATATTGTTGGTTTTGTCCAGATTGTCAATATTGTTGGTTTTGTCCAATCTTGGTGATACATCGATGGATGGGCTGCATCCTGCGGATTTCTGATTATAGGTTGCAACTAGTTCCTCCCATTCCTGCGCTGCTATGGAGGATACGTCATTGTTTGTGTAGTTATCTGTAGGTTGAAAGTCGTTGTACTGTAGTAAAGTGCAACGTTGCGGTGAAGTGTGTATTACTGACCTGTCATTTGATACAGTTTTTCCTATGTTGCTATTTAAATTTATTCGAGATGTCTGTTTTTGAGTCAAGGAGATGTTAACCGATTGATGGTGCTGGGTACCACTTCCTTGTTTTATTGTTTTGACTTGGTGCAGTATTTGCATCTCCTCAAAGTCCAAGATTGCCTTCTTTGATTTCTTTGATTTTGGCGAGCTACTTAATGGTTGGAGACAGTGTAGGTCTTCCCTTTCCTCCTCTTTATGGATCTGGGTCTCAAAGTCCTTATTCTCAACCTGTCTTACTGGGTATTGGCATTGATGGATTACTGCCTCTGTGGATTCAACTTTCTTTAATAAACTCCAATTTTTAATTACGGATTTATTGGTCAGCTCTTTTCCCGTATTTGTGTAGTTAGAGATTGCTTGGACTGCCAGGGTTGCTAAGTGGGTAAGTGAGTCCACTTTCCTGTTATTTTCCTTTGAAAGGATTGGTGATGATTTTGCTTCAGCTACCTCAATGTTGGACGTATTCAAAGGGCCAGCTTGCCTGGGCGGGCCTGTTAGGTTAATATCGAAGTTTTTTATGCAGCTTTGATTATGCTCACTTGGTAGGAGTGGTGCGTGGAGGCCCTTGATGCTCCCTGTTTTAGAGAAGATTGCTGATCCTGGATCTTTTAAGAAAGAAAACTTTGTGTATATCTTCGGTTGGTAAAAATGTATCTTTTTCTTCACTGGCGTTCCATCAATGGTTATAAGGTTGTTTGAAACCATTGTTGGTGATTTTAATGCCCGGGGTTCCTGTAATTGCTGCAATCGTTGAGAAGCTGTCTCTTGGCAGGGTTATACAGTGGATGCGTTATCATTTTCGTGGCACATTATGTTTGAGGTTTTGTATAAGTCCGAAGTGGGGGTTAGTTTGTTACTACTTCTTAGTTCTTCGTTGTTGGTTGACATCGTATCTTCTCTGGTTCCCACAGGTTGGCTTCCTCCGTTTTTGCTGGAGCTTAAGTGTATTGGTGGAGATTCTGACTCTAATTTCCTTTTCCGAGATTTGGATACAGAGTTGATTTTAGAATTTGATTTTTTATTCGGTGAATTGGAAGGTGGCTGCCTCACTCTGCCTGATCTCATTATTTTCCGTTTTATACACAATTGATGTATTTAATATTTGCTTATGTTCCGATGTGATACGTAAGCACGATATGTAGTTAGTTACTAGTTCGGCTCTTGCGTTGTAAAATGATAATGAACTGCGACTTGGTATACAACAGAGATTTGTGGTAGTTTGAAGCAGATTCCAGCAGTTTCCGGCAGATTTCGACGGTATAACTCCCTGTTGATTTGTGCCCCCTTGTGTTTTTTCATTAGGTGCAGTAATAACTGCAAATTGCTGCTTACATTGGTGGCAATGGGGGTAAAATAAGAGGGAAGAGGAGCTAGGTGACGAGCGGTGCTCACGGAGGGGACCTCGAACTGACTGGGACTAGCCAAGCCACCTTCCAGTCAACCCACCGGACTCTTGCTTTACGACTGCCTCTAATGGCAACCGCGCACGTGCATCATCTCTACTTTGCTCCCAGCAGCTCTACACAGCCTTGCCTCACCTCGTTGAGTAACTCCCACGCTCCCCCTCCTGGGGGGTAGTGCAGACAGTGGTGGGTGATAGATAGCTGATCCACCCCAAGGCGGGGTAGGAGCAGGACCGGGGCTGAAAAAAGTGCAGCTCCCCCGGTGATATTCCTCTCGGGTCAGGTCAAAGCAGGGCTGGGCTTGGATCCGGGCCGCTATAGTCTGCAAGTCCCAGAGTGAACTGGCTGGAACTCTAGACAGTCTGAACAGTCTAAACAGTCTAATCAGATGGCCACTGCTCCACACCTCCAGCCTTACCTCGCAATGCTGGCCCAGGTGGACGTGGTGTGCAGTGTAGCTACTGCCTGGCCTGGTTTCACTGTCCAGATTCGCTGTATCGCCTTTCTCACTGCACAGCGTTTCTTACTTCACAGCGTTTTCACCGCTGTTCACCGCTGTTCCAGCTTCTCTCCTGCCGCGCTCCTGCCGTACAGCTCACCCGGGGGAGACACCAGTCAGTGCCACGGCTGAACCCGCGGTTGATCCAGGGTTTTGCTAGACTGCGACGGCTCCCATTTCGGCTCGTTCCCAGCCGATGCACAACGCACAACTTTTCCCGCTTTCGGATCGTTCCCAGCCGATGCACAAAGCACAACTTTTTCCGCTTTCTCCTGTAGCTCGCGGTATGCGGAACGCGGCTCCCGCGGATCGCGACTCCCGCTGCTCTCGCGGCTCCTCGCGAGCTCCTCCTCCACTAGCGTCAGCGTCAGCAGCGTCAGCGTTCATCTGCCGGGCTCTCCCTCGAGAGCACAGGACTTGAGTTGACAGCCCGTGCTGAAGACGTTCCCAAGTAAACTTTTAATTTGGGGATATCGCGAGAGGTAGGAAGCACTGTCGAACATGCAGACTGAAACATGCACTTTCAATACCAACAGCAGACTTCGCTGGTGAGTAGTAGCTTTACTACAGTGATCTAATAAGAAACTAGAGTGCTAACATTCTGAATTTATGGCAAATGTGTGACACATCTCAATGCCTTCTTGATGGAATCAAAGTAGAAAACTGAAAGTATTTCCTACTGAGGAGATTGTAGTAAATGAGGAAATTAGGAAACATCATAACAAATAAGTCTCCCAAAATGGCCACCAGAGACAAAAGAGCCCAAATGTAGCCCAAATATCACCCAGATGTAGCCCAAGTATAGCCCAATGACAGAATGTCCCAGAGTGTTCTAACGAACAACTAGAGCGCTAACAGTCTTACTTATGACAAAAGTATGGCACACCTGAGGCCATCTTGATTGGAATTAAGTGGTAACACTTAAAACATTTAATTTACAAAGGAACAAAATGAGAGGGTTCATTTTGCCATAGAAATTATGATTAGTGCTGCAGAAAGAAAAATTAGGGCACATTTTGACTTCTCAAATCCTCTTCTATTTCAGAAAAAAATTCTGACATGCAGACTGAAACATGCACTTTGAATACCAGCAGCAGACTTCCCTGGTGAGCAGTAGCTTTACTACAGTGATCTAATGAGCAACTAGAGTGCTAACATTCAGAATTTATGGCAAATGTGTGACACATCTGAATGCCTTCTTGATGGAACCAAAGTAAAAAACGGAAAGTATTCCCACTGAGGAGACTGCAGTAAATGAGGAAATTAGGAAACTTCATAACAAATAAATCTCCCAAGATAGCCACCAGAGACAAAAGAGCCCAAATGTAGCCCAAATATCACCCAGATGTAGCCCAAGTATAGCCCAATGACAGAATGTCCCAGAGTGTTCTTAAGAACAACTAGAGCGCTTACTGTCTTACTTATGACAAACGTATGGCACACCTGAAGCCATCTTGATTGGAATAAACTGGTAACACTTAAAACATTTAATTTAAAAAGGAACACAATGAGGGGGTTCATTTTGCCATAGAAATTATGATTAGTGCTGAAGAAAGAAAAATTAGGGCACATTTTGAGTGACTTCTCAAATCTTCTTCTATTTCATTAAAAAATTCTGATATGCAGACTGAAACATGCACTTTTAATACCAGCGGCAGACTTCCGTGGTGAGCAGTAGCTTTACTACAGTGATCTAATGAGCAACTAGAGTGCTAACATTCAGAATTTATGGCAAATGTGTGACATACTGAATACCTTCTTAATGGAATCAAAGTAAAAAACTGAAAGCATTTCCTACTAAGGAGACTGCAGTAAATGAGGAAATTAGGAAACTTCATAACAAATAAATCTCCCAAGATGGCCACTAAAAGAGACAAAAGAGCCCAAATGCAGCACAAATATCACTCAGATGTAGCCCACATGTAGCCCAATGACAGAAGTGTGCAAAACACTTATTTTTTGTGTATTTGCAGTTTTATGTAGTGTAGACTTGTCAGGTATTGGAGTGCTCTACATGAGCATTGGTTACATCACACAAGATCAAAATCATTTTGGTTGTAGACATGGGGAGATTAAGTGATTTGACCAGAATCACAGAATGTTGAGCTGAAGCAGAAACTCCAACCTGGTTCTCCAGTTGCAAAGTCTGCAGCTCTGGAAGTAACACCACATCCTCTCCCCTAGGTGCAACATTTAATCAAGTGGTCAACTGGATAAAAAAACATAAAGATTACAAATAATTTAAAAGTTCTTTGTCGCTATTTGAAAACTCAGAAAATATGTCCTCATTTTAGTTTTTTAGAGCACTAACCATAATTTTGATGCAAATAAGACCCTCTCATATATGTAACTTCTAAAGGAAATACTCTAGGTATTACAGTTTTGATTACATCAAGATGACGTCAGGCATTCCACACTTTTGTAATAAATATAGAATGTTAGCAATCTAGTTGTTCATTGGGATACTGTTGAGAGGCAGAGGCCAGGGGCATGGACTCTGAAAATTGAAGGCAGGTAGGAGAGCGCAGAGGCAACAATTTTACCACACTGGGCAGGCAGGAAGGGCAGTGGCAGCACAACAGACTATGGAGGGCAGTGGAAACAAACCAACAATACAGGACTGGCAAGAGAGGCTGTGGCAATATAATAGACCATTGTGGGCAGACGGAAGAGGCAGTGGTAGTACAACCATACATGCCAACAGACCCGTTTGAGCCAGGAAACGTCCAATGTTTTTAAGCTTAAATGGGCTTTATTTGATCTGTCTCCTGTCTACAATCTCCTCTTTTTCAATATAACTCAAAGGGGAAAATCAATACCCCAGTTTTTTTTCAAAATCTCCCTCTTACCAAGTTCAAAATATTCGCAAGTATGGTACATTGGATCATGGTAGGCAGGAGGAATAGTGGTAGGGACATGGACTTGGATAACAGAGGACAGGAGGGACATGGAGAGGTGCACCAACTGACCCTACAGGGCAGGCATCAGGGTTTGCAGCAGCACAATACACCACACAGGGCATGCGGGACGGGAGTGCAGCACAACAATCCATAGAAAGCAAAAGGGAGGGGACAGGACCATGCACATGGACAACAGAGAACAGAGGGGAAAGAGGCAATGGTAGCTAGCTGACCATAATGAACAGACAGGAGAGAAAGCTGCAGCATAACAGACCATAAAGGGCAGGAGGGACGGATCAGGGGCATTACAATGGAACAAACAAGCCAGGAGGGAGGGAATAGGGCTCTGCACATGGAAACAGAGGGCTGGGGGCAAGGGGGCAGGGCAGGAGCAGCAAGATGACCATGGGGCAGGCAGGAGGAGCAGTTGCAGCACAACAGACCAGGGAGGGCAGAAGGGTGTGGCAGTAAAATGGACCATGGAGGACAGGAGGAAGGGGATAGGGGCATAACATGTGGACAGGCAGGGTGGAGGTGGCAGGGGCAGGTTACAGTCATCTGACAATGCTAGGCAGGTGGGAGGGGAGTGGCAGCTCAACAGAACACTCAGAGTAGATAGGAGTGGCAGGTCCATGGAACATGGTGGGCAAAAAGGATGGAGCAGGGGCATGCACAAAGACATCGGAGGGCAGGGGGAAGGAGAATAGGGGCAGAAAGCTAAGCACAGAGGCTAATCAGGAGGTCAATGATGGGCCATAGAATTGGGCAATGGAGGGCAGGAGGAGTGGACTGGTACATCATGCTAAATGGAGGGCAGTGGCAGCACATCAGACCATGCATGGCAGGAGGGAGGAGGCTAGTCCATGGATTCAGACAACAGAGGATAGGGAAGAGGTGGATTGGGCAGCAAGCTAACTGTTCAGAGAAGGTGGGTATTAGGAACTTTATTGTTTTTAAAATGTGTGTCTGTGCGAACTACTTAAAATATGAACAAGTATGCAGCATAATCTCACTTTTATTCAGGAAGAAGAGGACGTTTGTGACTGTGACTCCGGGCTCACTTGGTAGAAACACCCCCTGACCCTCCACCCCCATCGCAAAATGTAATGCCCGTGAAAAGGGTAGGTGGACGCAATGTTATATAGAACATAGTCCTGAGAACACGATTGACAATGAAAACTAGATATAGTATACGGTATAAACAATGCACCAAAAAGTGTGATATAAGATGAACCGGGCGTGAAATATAATATGCAATACATTGTGCGCAATGACAGATTCATTGGAGAGCGCGAGATGGCACAGGCATTAGCACGTGCTATGCGATATGCGCCTTGGAGTGTAATATGCACAGGGCAGTGTTGTGTAACCTAACTAGTCTCTATAGTTGTAATATAAAATATGTGCTGGGGAGTGTAACATTGCATATGCACTGTGACAAAGATATGGATCCCAGATTGTAATATGTATGGCATAGCGCTGTGCGTTATAACATAGGCATCGAGGAAGGCATTTTAGATGGGGCAATGTAACCCGTGCAAAGGCAAGTGTGGCATGACATATTCACGGGGTGGTGTTACAGTGCACATGGGCTAGAGAGTGTCATAGCATACGCACTAGCTGGTGGAATACAACACAGAGGTGTGAGGCACTCGGCAGGCACTGGTGGGTGTAACACAGCATTGGGCTCAGCCAGGAGCACGCTGTGACTCTCAAGTGAGGTTCGTCTCCTTTCCAGAGAGTAAAATAAAAAGTATTACACATCCGGCGGTGGATGTGTATTTTATTAACCGTGAGGGGGTTTCTTGCATAGTTTGGTTGAATTTTTGTCGAATCCCCTTTGAATGGCTTGGTGTGCGTGTATATTAAATGTGCCCGTCAGTAGCTACCCATGTTTGTATCAATAAACGACACGGGTGTCTACTTGGAGAGTACCCACCGGCGGGGGCGCCGGGATTATGCACGGTAGGGCGTCAGACATGTCAGAGCTTCACTAGCGGTGTAAATACATTCCATGTGGATTCATTCTATACATAGTCGCCTTTTAATGAATATCACGCAAATCGTCATGGTGATAGGTACATACGGTTTGTCCAGCATGTCCTAGGTGTTTCTATAAATATATATATTTTTTTAAATAATAAAAAACAAAGGCCGGCCCCGGGGGATGGGGTCCCCGGGGCCATAAGTGGCCTGAGGAGGGGGGCAACACAGCCCCCTCCTACAGAATTTAAAAACTGTGCTTAGAAGAAATTTCATGCCCTACGCGTTTCAGCTCGGCTTGCGCCTTGATCACGGGCTCCTTGGATGTCTGCTTGGGGAAATAGAGGCAAGAAACGAGTCTCTCATTTTAATCTCTCAGGTGAGTTACGCCCTCCGGTGGGTGGTTTCTTTTTCAGAGTTCTGGGACTCCTAGTTTCCCTATCTCATGTGCTCGGAGCTCACTGGAGAGCCAAAAGCACGATGTTTTGTGAGGAGAAATCCACTGGAGGATCAAAAGCAAATGAGATAGGGAAACTACGAGACCCAGAACTCTGAAAAAGAAACCACCCACCGGAGGGCGTAACTCACCTGAGAGATTAAAATGAGCGACTCGTTTCCTGCCTCTATTTCCCCAAGCAGACATCCAAGGAGCCCGTGATCAAGGTGCAAGCCGCGCTGAAATGCGTAGGGCATGAAATTTCTTCTAAGCACAGTGATGTCCGGATTAAGAAAATAAAAGAATCCTGTTGCAACTACAGAATTCGTCAACCTGCTTGATATGTGCATTCTCTCAGGGGGACACCCATACGTTGTACATTTTTTCGGCCCGTCCCGGCCGAGAGAGTTGCACTCCCGCCAAAGGGAATGGCGGGCTGGCTCCCATAGACTGGACTAAGAAGAGCCTTTGGGTCAAGCAGGCCTTTTTAAATGCACTGGATTCATGTGCTCGGAGCTCACTGGAGAGCCAAAAGCACAATGTTTTGTGAGGAGAAATCCACTGGAGGATCAAAAGCAAATGAGATAGGGAAACTACGAGTCCCAGAACTCTGAAAAAGAAACCACCCACCGGAGGGCGTAACTCACCTGAGAGATTAAAATGAGCGACGCGTTTCCTGCCTCTATTTCCCCAAGCAGACATCCAAGGAGCCTGTGATCAAGGCGCAAGCCGCGCTGAAACGCGTAGGGCATGAAATTTCTTTTAAGCACAGTGATGTCCGGATTAAGAAAATAAAAGAATCCTGTTGCAACTACAGAATTCGTCAACCTGCTTGATATGTGCATTCTCACAGGGGGACACCCATACGTTGTATATATGTATAAATCTATACACATGTACACACACATTTTTATCTTTATTTTATTTTATAATATTTTCAGTAAATGTCTTTCTTATATGTAACTAATTTGGTAATTTCTATAATGTTTGCCAGTTGATTTGCTAATATTTTTTATGTTTTACTTGTTGATATTTTTAATGTGTAGTTAGTTTAGTTTAGTTTGACAATTTATAAAGCGCGCAAATACCCAGGGGTGTCTCGGCGCTGCGGACTGGAGGGAGGTTGGGCTGGAGGTGGGAGGTCTATTGGTTAAAAAGCCAAGTCTTGATCTGCTTCCTGAATGCTAATAGCGAGGGACATGTTTTGATATGTTGGGGTAGAGTGTTCCATAGTTTGGCAGTGGCAACCGTGAATCTTTTGTCACCCCAAGCGACTTTCTTGGTTCGGGGGACGTGCAGTAGGTTAGCCGTGGTGGAGCGGACGGTTCTATTGGGAACGTATACACAAAAGGCTTTCCTGAGATATGCTGGTCCGCTGTTATGAATGGCCTTAAAGGCGAGGCAGAGGGCCTTGAACTTGATCCGGCTAGTTATAGGTAGCCAATGAAGGCCTCGTACTATTGCTGAAATAGGATGGTACTTGGGGGTGCGTGTTATCAGTCGTGCGGCTGAGTTTTGCACCATCTGTAGTCTGTTGATGACTTTTTTTTGAGCGTTGATAAGAAGTCCGTTACAGTAGTCAATTTTAGAGGTGACTAGTGTGTTAAGGAGAGTTTTCCCTGCATTAAGTGGAAGGAAGGGTAGGAGTTTTTTGATCATCCTTAGGGTGTAAAAGGAGGATGAGATGATGGAATTGACGTGTGAACTGAAATTAATTTTGTTGTCAAAAAGTACATCCAGATTTCTAACTTTAGACACAGGGGAGGGGGGTGGGCCTAGTTCAGTGGGCCACCACACGGGGGACCAGGTTGGGTAGAGATTGCCGAGAATCAGAACCTCCGTTTTGTTGGAATTCAATCTTAGGCAGTTTTCAGCCATCCAAGAGCTGATGGCGATCATGCCAGTTTGGAATTTTTCTGCAATTTCTCCTCCATTTTTGTGTATAGCCAGCACCAATTGGGTGTCGTCGGCGTAAGACACGTAGATGTTAAAAAGTGTCGGACTCAAGGAGGAGCCTTGAGGCACGCCACATGGGAGAGTGAACTGGGGGGATTTATAGTCACCTAGGCACACCGTTTGTGTGCGGGTGGCAAGAAAGGAGATAAGTAGTTGTTTGGCCTTATGTTTGATGCCTATGTTTGAGGCACGGTCGATCAGAGTAGAGTGATCGACCGTGTCAAAGGCTGCGGACAAGTCCAGCAGTACGAGTATTGCTGTTCCCCCTAGGTCCAGGATGGACCTGATCTCATCCGACGCTTTAATGAGGGCTGTTTCTGTGCCATGGCCCTTCCTGAAGCCAAATTGAGTATCATCCTGAAGATTATTGTTTTCAATATAGTTGGCCAGTTGTGTGTTCATAAGTTTTTCAAATATTTTGGCAGGGAAGGGAAGGCTTGTGATAGGTCTGTAATTTTTGGTATCCAGGGGGTCGAGATGCGATTTTTTCAGCAGTGGCTTGATGATGGAGTTTTTCCATGTAGTTGGGTAAATGCCGGTGTTGAATATGGCATTGCAGATATCAGTGAGTTTAGGAGCTAGGAGTTAAGGGAAGAGTTTTAGCACCGAGGAGGGGCAAGGATCAGTCGGGGACCCGGACTTGATAGTGAAGATAAGGTCTTTGATCTGTTTTGGTGGTACTTGGCAGAAGGTTGGGAGGGAAGGGGAGTTTTCCTTAATGTCAGGTATGAAGGGTGAAGGGTCAGATTTAGGTTGTGAAGCAAAGTTGGCAAATATGTTGTAGCTAGTTCATTGCAGAGCTCTTGGGTGGGTAGGATGGGGGGGTTAGTGGTGGAGCCTGATAGTTTAGTAACTACTTTGAAGAGTTGTGTAGTTGAATTTTGAGCTGTCTCAATCTGGTTAAGAAAGTATTTGCTTTTTTCCTGAATGATGAGTTGTTTATATTTGGACATGGCTTCCTTGTATAGGACTTTGTCTCGGATGTTGTAGTGTTTGCGCCAATGTCTCTCTAGGTTTCTGCAGCGTTGTTTCTCTAGTCTGAGGATCTCTGAGAACCATGGAGCTGATGGTGTGGTTCTGTTTTTGGAAACATTTTTCCATGGTACGAGAAGCTGGAAGGCGTTGTTGAGCCACTTGGTATAGTTTTGTGATGCTACTGAGGGGTCTGGGCTGAAATCATAATTGGTTGATTCTAGGTGTGCTTTTAGGTGTTGTTGGTCTAGACTTCCCCAAGCTTTGAATTGTGGTATTGAGGTGCGTATGTTAGAGCAATTGGGGACCGATGTAGTCTGTATTTTAAATAAAATGGCATGGTGGTCCGACCATGTAAGTGGTAGGGTTTCCATTGAGGAGATATGTTTATTATTGGTGAAGATTCCATCCAGCGTGTGGCCGGCTAGATGGGTAGGACCATTTACTAATTGGCGAAGGTTAACTGCCTCCATTCCGGTGATGAGCGTGGATGTATCGTTGTCATCATGGGAGTCTAGGTAAAAATTAAAGTCACCTAGGAAGGTGAAATTTGAGATCCCTGCTAGAGCCTCCAGGAAGGTGTTTAGGGCTAAGAGGAAATCGGTTCGGAGACCAGGAGGACGGTACAGGAGTGTTCCTTTAAAGGATTGTGAATGCTTGAATGTTATGGTGAAAGTGATTGCTTCACATGTTGTGGTAGGAATTACTTCTGTCCGTACTAGAAAGGTGTCTCGGAAGATGATGGCAAGTCCTCCTCCTTTCCTTATAGCTCTGTAATGTCTGAGTGTGCAGTACCCTTCGGGGGTGGCAATACCGAAATCTGGGCCAGTGGACGGGTCTCCCCAGGTTTCTGTGACGAATAGAACGTCTAGTCCTAGGTTTAATATAAGATCTGCTATTTCGTATTTGTGTTTGGGAAGTGAGCGGGCATTTAATAGTGCTAGCTGTAGGTTGTCGTGGTTGAATTGCGGGAGCTGGGTTGACGGGGCTATTTGCTTGATAGGTGTGTTTAGCATGAAGGTACAGCTGTGACAGCGAAAGAAAGCGGTACTGATTAAATGGTGAGGGTCCATGCGTGGACAGGTATGGATCCTGGTAGTGGTATGAATGTTTTTGAGCTGACTGTTGGAGTAAGAGATCTGCCGGGGGTAGGAGGCGGATATAGGGGGACCAGGGGTCTTGGCCCTGGGCCCGGTCTTGGCGCGGACGGGCGCAGACGGGCTTGCTTTAGGCACGCCTTCGGCGCGCCCGCGGCGCGCCCGCTGCGCCCGTCCGCTGCACGTTGAGGCGAGCATCGGTTTTATGGGGCCTGAGGAATGACTAGAATGCTGACCTGGGAGGTGCGAGATGCGAGGCAGGTACTACCTTCCGGTCTGCGCCGAGATTTCCCTCCACTCAAACGGAACAATCCGTGGTTGACCGGGGAAAGGCGCTGGGCGATTGGTAGCGAGAGCGGGTGCACAGGTATGCAATGTGAATTTAAAAAATGATTTTAAAAACAGGGATTCAATATAATGCAACGAGCTCATCAACATACGGTGATTTTTTTATATAGTATTATAGTATATAGTGTTATATAGTATTAACGCGCCAGTACTCTTCTATTTTGCTGCCCACTTACCTGTTCATAGCCATGAGGGAAACGGCCAGCAAGGGGGTTTACCAGCTTTCCTCCCGCATTCCGCATCCCGCCGTGAGGGGAACTGCCATTGAAGACTACACCTCCCAGCAGCCCCACGGCGCGTGCCTTTGATGTCAGCAGGCAGCGCCGGGTGTGCTTAAAGCCGCTCCTTGTGCCCCGCAGCGCGGGACGCGCGCGGCGAAGCCCGGGCCAAGGGCGGGGCCGTCTAAGGCCATCAGGGGCCGAGGGAGGCCGGGCTGGGCCACCCCCCTAACCTCTAACATTTCAGTAAGACATTTCATGCTAAAGAGTCATTGCTAATTGTTTTTGCAGTCTATTACCTCTTGGCAAGTATATTGGTGTGTATTACACTAAATGGCAGGGAAAGGGAAGCGTACAGGGGTGGGTGGGACAGTATCCGGTACCTTAGACCAGTTCATAACTAGGGCTGTATCCGTCCTAGAACATGAAATTGCTATAACTGAGCGGCGCCTTTCCACCGAGCCATTGTATGCTAAACGCTCATCTATCGGTTCATTAGCAGTAGTAAAATCCCCCATCAGGCCAGTAGGGCATGGTATCAGTGATCCGCTCCTGTATGGGGATGTTGAGGCTAGCCCTATTATTTTACAGGACAGTATGAAGAACACGGAGGCCCTTGGTGAGGCTGCCTCAGAGTCTGAGGGTTTTTTAAGATCCGAAGTATCCTATCCCCAGAGAAGGGCTAGCAAAAAAGTAAAACGATCTACTAACCCGAAGAGGAAAAGAGGAGGGGATACCCAAAGTGGGAGGCAGTCGAAAATACCTAAAATTTTGAACAATATATCCAAAGTGCCTGTTGTGTCACTAGCTGATGATCGTCTGGCTCTGGACGAGGTAAATAAATGTCTTTCTGATCAACCACAATTAGGAGAAATGATCCCCCAGATTGAACAGGTGGTGCGATCATTAATACTCCCCCTCTTAGAAAGGGTAAAACTGGTTAACGGAAGAATTGAACACCTAGAACAAACGATCCTTGATAATTTTTGCTCATTAAAAAATGTTATAAAATTAGCAACAAAAGACAGAGCAAAATCTAACTCTATGCCTTCTGAAGCATCCACGATTCCTGCGCCTATTCCCACTGCTGATCCTGGTGTGATAACTAAGGTTATTTTAGGAACTGATCCACTAAAGGTTATAGCTAAAGCCAACCTAATCAATCCAGGGGTAGGCCAAAGAAGAAATGAATCTGGGGATAACAAGGGAGTGAGAGAGGACGTAAATAGAGTGAACCATGATAAATCCACTAAATCTTCCATGGCCCATATCCATCTTCCTCCAGACTCCCTTCCTTATGTTGCCGTACTAACTGGTGTCCCCGAGATAAAAGGTGGTAAATCTGAATCCTATCAAGAACTTAAAAATAAAGAGATGTTCTGGTTAAATAAGAACAGAACAATTCCAAACAACATGAATGGGAAGATCCTATTCGTCAGAAGGGTCAACTGGGTTGGATCTAGACCAAAAGATGTTTTGGGTGACTCCATTATTGTCAATTTTAAAGATAGGCGCAGAGCACGCTTTATCTGTGATTGTGCATTCCCTGGGGATTGGTCGGGGATTGGGGTGCATGATTTAAGCTATTTCTATAATCTAGCACCTAATCCAGATGGAAGAACTTGACAGGACCGGGTAGGGAGAGGAAATAATTCTGGGCGTATCATTGTCTCCTCTGATTATCACAAATCTTTGTGTAATCTAGATGATTTGAACCGGAGATAGAAGGGCTGAATTTAATAGTTTCTAGGGATGCCACTGCAGATGGAGATGCGCTTATGGGTGGAGCAGAAGTAGCCCAATCTGCATCACCCAGGACGTCTAATTTAAATAGGGTCCGAAATTCAAATTTGAACAGGGAGAACCAGAGGCAATATGAAACAAGCTCCAATATTACCCATCAGACTATAAAGTTAGGATCGGGGTGGGCACATTGATCTCCTGGAATGTTGCGGGCCTGAAGGTAAAAATGGATTCTCCCGAATGGGTTGAATTTATTGGTAATTTCGATGTCTGCCTTTTTCAGGAGACTTGGTCCTGTGAGTCACAGCACTTGCTGGGATATTTGAATTTTCATGTTCCAGCAACAAAGGGACCCAGGGGGCGCCCTACGGGAGGCCTAACCACTTGGGCACGACAAGATTTATTTTCAACGGCTAGCGAGATATCAACGGGGTCTCCTGATATTCAACTAGTCAGGTTATCTCTGGGACCCTTGGGCGATTTGGATATTTATAACCTTTATCTTAGGGGGACTAAGGGGATAAGGTCACGGGTCTTGGCTAATTTGGATTCCCTTATAGATCAGCACTCGAGTGAGAGGGGAGTGATCGTCGCGGGGGATTTGAATGTAACTTCTGAACCCCTTCTGGATCTAGACTCAGATTGGGGTCTTGATCCTGAGGGAGATCAGTTCTGGGGTATACCCGGACTTGACCTTGAACCAATTGAAAGGTGGTCAGAGGCTGTGGTCCAGGTCAATGCTCTCTGCTATGAGAGAGGATCGAGGGCACTGAACGGCAGGACGCCGGGTGACAAGACAGGGGCCAATACATTTGATAACGGTCGGTACAAAAGCAGGATCGACTATGTGCTTTGCAGCATGAAGTTATGGCAATTTGTAAAAGATATGGTGGTCGAATTAAGAGTCAAGAGCGATCATAATCCTATATGTGTCACGCACCGGTGGTGGAAGAGTGGTCAAACAGTAGAAGAGGTGACGGAATTTAAGCCACCTGAAGTTGTCCCCTCTAATGACATGCGTAGGCTCAAGTGGTGTGAGGTTAAGACTAATGATAAGGCCACTGCTAACATTGTTAAGGAGTTAGCCAAAGTTACATTGGAACTCGAGAGTGCTATGGCAATTGAGGCAGGTAGTGTACTAGCCACTGGTTTTCATGAAACCTTTTTTGAGGGAATACGTTGTTATTTTCTGAAACCAGCAAGAAAAGACAAAAAGGCACCACCTATGCGGTTACGATGGTATGATGGTGATTGTCGGAGAGCCAGAGCTGACTTGGCTGCAGCCCTTTCAAGTGGATATAATGATCACGTCCAAAAGGCTAGGCAAACATACAAAAAATGTGTAGGGCATGCCAAAAAGAAATGGGATGAGCTTTACTGGCTAGATCTGAAGGGAGCATGCAATGCCAGGGACGCAAGATTATTTTGGAATATCATTAAGTGGGATAGAGGAGGTCTGCCTGATAGACCCTCAAACCATGTTACTCAAGAGGAATGGTTAAAATATTTCAAACCGCAATATGCATGTAATTTTAAATCTAATCCCATCTGGGAGATACCTCATCTTTTTTATTCCCATGGTCCTTTTAGTAGCGAAGATGCCTTAATGGCTTTCGGATCTGTAGCAAGTGGGCGAGCTCCGGGACCAGACGGGGTCCCATCTGATGTCTTTCTCCACAATAAAGTCTGTTGGAGTAAGTATATCACGTTACTGGCAAATGCTGTGGCCGAATGGTGCGCCAGTCCCTAAATCATGGGGGGGTGCAGTTATAATCCCAGTGTTTAAGAAGGGAGACAAGGCACAACCAGGTAATTACAGGCCAATTAGCCTGATCGACACAATCCAGAAGGTCATAGGAAGGATGGTCCTGAACCTGATATTAGAGTGGACCGAAGACAATAAGATCTTGTCCCCTTTCCAAGCTGGCTTTCGTAAGTTAATTAGTACAGTGGACCAGGTTTTTCGTTTTGTTCAACTTCATTGGAAGGTAGTTACCTTGGGAAAAGGCAGTCTCTTTGCCGCTTTTGTGGACTTAAGAGCCGCCTTTGATCTTGTGCCTCGGCCACGGTTGTGGGCAGTGTTAGAAAAGTTGGGCTGCCCGCAGAAATTTTGACCCTGGTAATGAGGCTACATGAGACTAACTTTGCTAAAATACAGTGGGGAGGCCCTGGAGATGTTACTCCTGAGTTCCCGGTAGAGTGTGGTGTGCGCTAAGGTTGTACCATGGCCCCCACACTCTTTTCATTATATATTAACGGGATAGTATAATGTATGCTTAGCATCAATACAGATGCCCCACAGCTGGCCGGAGTTATTACTCCGATATTGATGTTTGCGGATGATACGCTTATCATATCAAAAACACCAAGTGGCCTGCAAAGAGCTCTGCTAGTGTTTGAAGATTCTTGTCTTGGTCACGGTTTGGAGGTGAACGTGGCCAAAGAGAAATTCATGGCTTTTAACCCACATCCAAGCTACAGAGGGAAAAAGCTTTTTATGAACGGGCAACCGTTAGAAATGGTTAATAACTTTGTTTATCTGGGTATGTACGTAGCAAAAGACAACAAATGGAGTAAGCACATAGAGATGGCTGCCCTGAAATTTAGACAAATATCGGGAGCCCTAATTAGGGAGCAAAAAAAATCTTTTACTAAACCAATAAAACCAGTGCTCCAAGTCTATGAGGCCAAGGCCCTAAGTTCTGCGCTGTATGGGGCAGAGCTATGGGGGTTTGACCAGCTAACATCTCTAACTGTAGTTGAAAATAAATTTTTTCGTAGCATAACTGGTCTTCCCCAGAGTACCCCTTTGGTACCTTTAAGATACGAACTAGGTAGGAATGCCATTATGGATATAGCTAAACTGCGTCCGGTTTTATACTGGCAGAGGCTCTGGACCCCTCTGGAGCTCTTCACTTATGCCAAAGGGCTCATGGACGTTATAAACTTAGATGTGCTCCATAAGATTGGATGGTTGTGGAACCTCCGTGAGACCTTGATTGACCTGGGTATGGGGTGACCCAGCGGCTGCTCTGTTCCCTTCAAAGAAATCTTTGAAAATGATATACTGGGAACGAGTTGCATATCATGTATGGAGCAGAGCAAATTCCTCTGGGATGACCGGTTGTTTTCTGGAGGCAAAAACTTTACCTGCTCTAGAGCCGTACTGGGACTTGGTTACCAAACCTAGTGATAGGAAACTTTATTTTCAGTTCAGACCTGGTTCTTTACCACTTAGGTCTCTCACAGGAAGATGGGCTAGTGCATGCGAGGAAATATGTCCCGCTTGTGGGTTACAAGCAGAATCAACCGCCCATTTCCTGTTTGTTTGTCCTGTATTTGCTACCCCAAGACGAGTTTGGTTGACTCCATTGTGCAAGACTCTACGCACTAGGAGCAGTGCTGTTGCACTAAGAATCTTACGTACAAGCACTTTACCAATTATCTCTATAGCATTAGCAAAATTTTTGGGGTGGGCATGGATCCTAAGGAAAAAAGCCTCTAAGTAAACATCTGAAGTACTCTTACTAAAACTTATAAATAACGGGATGTGGGTTTTCTGTTTTAATTGATATTTTTTTACTTTGTAGTAGATGTAGTTGATT
Organism: Triturus cristatus; assembly: GCF_964204655.1. NCBI lineage: Eukaryota > Metazoa > Chordata > Amphibia > Caudata > Salamandridae > Triturus > Triturus cristatus. The sequence goes on from NC_140589.1 coordinate 1,274,088,798, forward strand.
CTTAACCATGTAGATTCTACTTCTGTAGTCTTTTCGACTTGTTTAATGCTCTTTTTAAGTATTTATTGTTGGATTTTATTAATTGTATTGGGCATCAGTTGTAATGTTTTGTTCTATGTTTGTGTCTTTTATGATCTTTTAAAATCGAATAAAGACTGATGATGATGATGATTACTTACATTTATTTAATTTACAATATATAAATGTTATATATTAAAATATTTAAGATTTACCATTTTTTATATATATATATATATATATATATATATATATATATAGAGAGAGAGAGAGAGATTAAAAACAATATTGTTCTATGTATATACTGAATTTGGATATTTTTGTTTTTACTATTATAAGTATAGGGAAACGATAATTTTGTAATCCATATTTTTGACATGATATTTTAGTATGTCGATATTGTTGTGAATGTTATGTCATTGAGCCCAACTCAGCCTGCTGTAAAATTACACCAACAGAATTATTCTGATTTAAAGGAAAAAGAAGAAAAACTTAAGCAATAGCAAAGTTTTCTCAATACGGATGAATTTTACTCTTAAGATAAGTGGAACATCGAGTGACTAAATGTGTTTTGAAATGTGGAGTAACACAGTAAATTGTCTTTTTTCTGTTTTAACCAGGATTTTTTTTTTTTGGATGAAGAAACTGCCTATCCTTTACCGCCATGAAATATGTGGTTCTCTAGGTATGTTCTACACTTAATTTGCACACTAACACCAGTCATCGTTGCACTAGCAGCTCTCTTGAAACAATGGTAGTGACTGAAAATCCTCCTTAAAATAAGCAAATTTGGTAATTCTACAAGGCGTAATCAGTGTTATTTACTTCAAATGAGATTTTGGTAAAACTGTACTAGTGAAGCCTAAAAATATCTCACAATCTCCACCTATCAATTATGGACCCTGCAGCAGGTCCATATGATGACGGTTGTGGATGCTGGCAATGTACCACCTCATTAGACATACAAAAGGAGTGCTCGCATATAGTGGCAAAAATTCTGTTTGTGACATTAGCTAGTGCAAGAAATTCCACCAGTGGATTTGTCCAGTAGCAGTAAATTCAACAATTTGACTGAATTTCTAAATTGGTATGGTGAAAGATCCATGTGACTGGCAATTTCCAGTGTAAGCCATGCATTTTCTCAGCTCCAAGTATTGCAAATCATTATCTCAGATTTGTAAGGCATGAATTTGAAACCCTGCACAAAATGAACTGTATGAATCAATGATACTTCTGTTGTGAAAATCCAAGTCAACAAAATAGTTGCTGTTCCATATCTATTTGGGTAGGAACTAAAGACGGGCCTTCATTTCTTGCTTCAAATGGAATTAAGGTTACAAAAAGAAAGGAATTTAAGTCACACTTTAGTGAGGAAGTATACATTTCTCAGTTTTAAATTAGTGAGCATCCCCACCTTGAGGTGGTTTATCCCACACTGACTTTCAAGCAAGACACTAAAGTTGCGTGCCTTTGTGCCCATCTCAGGTATGTATGTAGTGTATTTTATTAAACTACAGAGGGATGACCCTAGGGCCTGTCACAGGGTGTCTATTCAGTGGCAAATGCATACCTGTCAACATCTTGACTGAAAGTTGTTGGTCATGTGAGGTCCTTAATAGGGCAATCCCATTAGGGAGAATATAAAATAGGTCATAGGTGTAACCTGTTGAATTACTGGATAAAGCCATCTGTGAATTCGTCAATAATGTCATTTGAGATGTCATCAGTGAAGTGATCAATGAAGTAATTTATAATGTTATGAATGATACAATGTGTGAGGTCACTGGCCAGGCTTGACAAGGCACAAGTTACAGTTAGCTCAGTTTACCTTAACTGGTGAATTTCATTTTTTTGTGTGTAAATGTTACGTCTTGTGACTTAGTAAACTAAGTATAACATCACATTAAACTTTTATTTTTTAGTAAACATTCAGGGTCTTTTTCAAAGATATAATGTATTTTTTTCATACCTAACTATAACGTCACTTTAACCTTATTTAAGAGAGACATGTAATCAGCTACTCTCTGGTTTTATGGAACATCCTGTTTTGGAGCTCATACAGACTGTCTTTTGCCTGTAACATATTAGAGAAACTGCACTGTTGTCGTTCCTTGATGAGCCAAGAATGCTAGCAGACAAGGCAAATCCAGTTGCCTTAATATGTTTTGATCTGTCTACAGCATTTAATACAGTGTTTTATTCCATCCTTTTAACCATACTTTTGGAGGTAGGGATTAGAAGTACAAGACTTCATTCATTATTATCTTTATTCGGATATGCATTATCCATAAAAGTACAAACATTAATCATAATCACATACATAGCCCTTAAAAACTCATCATTAAAACTAATTAGTTAAAATATTACTAAATTATCCATAACTTGATATCATCGGCGATGTTAAAGTGACAGTGTGCAAAGTGCAAATATTTCACGAAAGAGCAGCTAAAGGCGGGCAAATCCTTAAATCTCAAAAAGGTTACAGTTAGCAGCATTAAGTGAAAGTGCAGATGTGCATAGTACAAAATGTAAATACAAGTAATATAAAATCCAAAAATACATATAGTACAGCCTAATCCAGCAATCATCAATTCATAGAAAGACGCGAGCGGATGGCCATTTTCAGAAAAGTGCACACTCGATATGTTATATCATCGTCTTTAAGCTGGAGAATAATTTTATGTGCAACCTTAAGATCCGTTGTGCCCTTTGCCCTGAAAAACGGTATCAATAACTGCATACTATGTTTTTGATAAAAAGAGCAAAAGAACAAAAAATGTAACATAGACTGTTTCCCTAAGTTACCACATGGGCAAACCAAATTCTCAATGTTAGGTTGATAACCCATAGGGCAGCACAACAGATACTTTATTGAGCCCGATCTAAGACGAAAAAGAAGGCTTCGCTCCCAGCGAGTAATATCTCTTAAGAGATAACTAATTGGAGAGCATAAAGGAGATCCGCCCTCGCCTGTCATTAAAATATATTGTTTCACAGATACTTTTTCCATCAATTCCATCGAATTGCTCAGGATTATTAAAAATATGCTCTAAATTGACCGCAGTCAAATTTGCCCGTACTTGGGCCAGCCAAGGAATATCTCCGCCCTTATCACATTTTAGGCAATCTACCAGAATCTCCCTTGTTTGTAAGGCTGCTGGGTTTTTCCAAACCTTTAGCCAAAATAAAACAGGGCGGGACCTAATGTAATCTTCCAAGTATGGCATTCTTAACTTGGTATGCCCAGAAGTCTCCTGCAGAATCTGTTTTCTTCTGCCTGGACACTTTTCAAATTTATATGGCCCCATATTTCAGCCCCATAGGTCATGATTGGTACACATTGTGTCCTATAGATTTTAAGTAGGGACAGTACCACCTCAGTTCTTTTCAGTTGGGGAAGATTTATTACTGAGTTTATGGCTCTTGAAAATTTAGTCCGTTCATAAGCCAAATGTGGTGTCCAGGACCCATTATCAGAAAATTGTAAGCCCAATTAAGGGAACGTGCGAGTGCATATCAAAGAATCAGGGCCCAAGGTAATAGTATTAATAGAACGTTTCTTAGGGCCACAACACATTAAAAAAGATTTTTTTTAATTTGTGCAAAGATCCAGATTATTCATAAAAACTGCAAATCCCCTAACTAAAATTCTCAAGGCATTAGGTGTTATGCCCATTAAAACAGCATCATCTGCATATAGTAAGACGGGCAGTTTGTTACCATTAATTATAGGGACATCGGTGGTTTGGTTAGACAGAACAATATGAAGTTCATTAATATATAAAATAAATAAAAGTGGGAAGAACACATCCTTGTCTAACGCCTCTCCCAACACTGCCCCATCCATACTTATCCTTACCCGGGCCCTTAAGTCCCTATGCAGATACGCTAAAAAATACACCAAATCTTTATCTAACCCATAATCTAAAAGGCATTGCCAAAGCCTGGATCTGTTAACAAAATCAAAAGCGGAGGAAAGGTCCACAATGCCAGGTAAAGAGGACTGTGTCGGGCGATAGTATATTTCCCTATGATTAAATTAAGATTCAAGCACTGTTCCACAGTACCAAGATGACTACGAAAACCCAGCTGACATTTATTTATTATGTTTTCATCCTCTGCCCAAATTCTGATCTTGTTAAATAGAACTTTCTCCAATATTTTAAGGGTGTTATCAATTAGGGAAATGGGTCTGTAACAGCTTGGGTTCGATCTATCTCCTTTTTTAAAAATGGGGATAATTACAGATGTGGACCATGTATTTGGGATTTTTGTTGTGGTTAAATTGTTAAAAACGTTAAGTAGCAGAGTAGCCCAGAACTCCGGCCTTGATTTTATAAGATCAATAGGCAGCCCATCCGGGCCCGGGGCTTTATTTCCCGCACTCTGGAATATTGCCTCCTCGACCTCAATCAAAGAAATTTGAATTTCGGTAGGCATAACATTTTCCAGGGTGTCTTCGCATTGGGGCGGGGAGGCATATATTTTCGAGAAATGAGCAACCCACACTTCACTAGTTATATTGCAGCTTAAGGCGGTAGATGGATTCCCAAAAGCTCTCAGGGACTTAGTGGCAGACCAAAAATTGTTTGTATTATTAAGTTTGGCAGCACAAGCCAGGTATTCCAATACTCTTTTAAGACCACGTCTCGCCTTGTTTTTATTACACTTTTGAAATTGTGCCTTAGGGTTCTAATAAGAGTGGGATCTCTAGGGGAAACTGATACAGCTGCTCTAAGATACCTATTAGCCCTAGAGCAGGTGTTGTCAAACCACCTAGGGTCAAATTTGTGTGGGGCTGCAGGTCTGGAGATCACTTCCTTGATGCCTACACATAATAGAGTAAAAGCAGAAACTGCCTCTGGGTTAGGGTCAGCCAAAGTAAGACAAGTCTCAGAGAGAGATGGATAAGTTTTTACCATCTTCTGGAAGACCTCCCTACAATCCATACCCTTCCATTTAACTCTTAAACTATCGGTTGAGAGTTCTAAGTTTCCCGCTCCCAGTTCTCTTCTAATATTTGGTCGCTGGGCTACCCTTAACGAGACCATAATAGGATTATGATCTCCATAAGTGGATGCCCTGACCTCTGCCTCAACTAAGTAGTCTTCTAAAGATAGAGGTATGAAGACATAATCTATAGTTGAGGCTCGTCCTAGGCCTTTGTAAGTGGGTAATGGGTTATCATTAGTATTTGCAGCTGCAATATCCATCACGTTTAAAAGACTGCTACTTGATAAGTGATCTAATAGCTCGTATCCTCTCTTGCATAGGTTGGGTGGAATAAATTGGGAAGAACGCCCAGTAGTTCCTTCTCCTATCTTTGCATTAAAGTCACCCCCAAGCATATCCCTGCCAGTTTGTACTTTCCCAATAAATTATCCAGATCCTGAATAAAGTTAAAAAGATGAACAAATTTAATATTTGGTGTACTTAAAAAAATCATTATTATAAAAATGAATAAAACAAATGGAGGCCCCCCGTGTGTAGATCAGTACTTGGAAATTAACATTCCCGGTGGAAATTAGTTTTACTCTACCACCTGAAGCAATGCTGACCCATATTGATAAACCCCCTGAAGGTCTGCCATGTTTAGGATTAGGGGAAATAATATTAGGGGAAATAATGTTAAAACATTCATACACTTCGAGATATAGCTCTTTAGTTGCCTAGGTTTCTTGGAACATAAGGATGTCAAATTTATTTATCATGTTTGCCCAATTTTCTATATTTAATTTTGAGGCCAGACCTGCCACATTCCAACTCAACACCTTCAATATTGAGTCAGAGCAATCAATTAATTGGGCCATTTCCACCCCAGGGCTGAAATTAGGAGTCTCCTTGGCTACCGTATAGACCAATCCAATAGTTTGAGTTTTGGGTGAAAGTCAATCAATGGTGTCTAGGTCAGAAATGGCCAAAAATCTGTTTACCGACTGATAAGAAGGGCTGAGGAGTGGACACTGTATAGATGGCGGTTTATAGAAGAAACCAAGGGGTAATGCACAGATGTTTGTGGAGGAAAGGCAGTTGGTCTCTTTAGCTGCTAATATGGAACCAACGGTTCTAGGACGGGAAAAATTATTAACAATGCAATCGCCCCTGATAGTTTTCGCTGCAGGTCCCACCCAGCCTACCCTTCGTACCATTAAAATTGCATGTATATCAGATCTCCTGTACCCTTTTTGTTTAGCCATCCAGTCCACACATTTATTCCGCAGTTGTTCCCAGGACTCTGGTTTATTTTTCTCTAATGGGGGTACCCCTGCAAGAGTTAGCATATATGGGCAGGATGCAGGGGGTACATTTTAAACATCCTTGTTTGGTACTATATGCCCCCTGGTGCCAATGTCAACAACACTCGTGCTAACTATCGGACCATCTTGGGAATCCTCAGGATTTACATTTTGGGTATTGGCAGATCGAGTGTATAGCTTAGAGGCTAGGGGGTTTCTCGTTTTATTATTAGAATCAGGGGAAACAGGCAACGACTTTACGATTTGGGGCGGATTTTCCAGGGTGCTGACCTGTCGAACTGGCTCATTGTGTTCCCTGCAAGGTGGTGTTGCCTTAGTAGTTAGGGATTCCAAGCGATCTAAACGCTTCCATAGTTTATCAAAACTTTTATCCACAAGCCCTTTAACACGATCATACAATGTGTCAACTATGATATCTATAGCAGTATCCCCAAGTGTGAAGTTGGAAAAAGCAGTCTGCGTGGACTTCGTCTGAGTGGAATTACTTTGAATATCCACATCAGCTAGGTCAATTAAAACACTACTGGGGATTGGGTCTGCAGGTACCATGGGGCCCTTAATCCACGTATTTAACGTTGTACGTTGTGAGTTCAAGCGTGGGGGCTGTTTTCGTTTAGAGCAGGCTGGTTTCACCACCTTCCTCTTCTTTCTCGCTCCACTTACTTCTGGGTTAAGGGTTGTGTCCAAGTTGGTTGTAGTTAATGTCAATGAACTACACCCAGATTCAAAATTTGCAGTTGTTCCTATAGAGCCAGGCCCTTCCATGCCCAGCGTACTCTCTCCAATAGAAGTTTGAGGGGAATGTTCAATGGTTCTCTGTATCAGTACCTCTGGATCGCTTATATCAGTTTGTGCTTCACATTGGGTTTTTGTGGGGCCCAGGAACAATCTTCTCTCCGTCAACTCGATCTCGGTGCTGACCATATTCACCACCCGCTCCAACATAGTGTACAAGATATCAGTGGTAGCAAGCCTATCTGGAGGAAACATATCAAGCTGTTTACCTGCCTCCATCTGTGTCAGTATTTAAGGCACTAGGCCAAGGCCTTTCTCAGGGATCTGCTTTAAGTCCAACCCTGTTCAACATATGTATCCATGTCTTGGCTGTATAGGTAAGGTCTTTCGGTATCATGTGCATAAATTATGCTGATGGCACCCCGGTGACCATTACCTTCAATAACAAGGATGCGGCCCCTTTAAAGAGGTTACATCAGTGTATGACCTATGTTGCTTTTTGGCTGCAAGTCAATGGCCTCAATTTAACTCTGACAAGACCGAGTTACTCTGGATCTCTCACACCACCCGGCATGTCCTTTTTCTTCCTTCTTCTCATCTGATCCTGCTCTTATCCTCCTAACCCAGCAAAGACTAAAATAGGTTTATGGGGTATATTTACTAAAGGCTTTTTTTGCTCTTGCATCACGCAAGGTGACTTAAGGCAATAGAAGCCCTTAAGTGGGATTTACTAAAAAACACAAAGCTACCTTGAGAGACTCTGCATGGCTTAGTAAATCCAAAGTAAAGCAAGGCAACACAAATCACTGCCTTGTGCTACTCTGCATTGAGAAGACGTTCCAGGGGTGGGGCAAAGCCATTTCCATGCATCCATTTTGGGATTTTGATGCAATTCCAGATTTACTAAGATCAGTAAACCTAGGATTTCATTAAATTGGTATTCCTTCCCAAGTGAGGCATAATGAGGATACATTTCTTAATTTCACTTTCTTATTTTCTCTTTTCATGTGTGCTGCATTCTACAGCACATGTAGAAAGAGGAAAATGCCTCTAAGGAATATTTTTGCACAGGGAGGTATCTCTTCCTGCACAAAAACAATTTGCTTGTGATGCAGGAACCGTTAGACTATAGTGCAAAGGTGCCTGCATTGGTGCTGGGAAGCACACAGTGTGCCAGCTTAGTGAGAGAGCAGAAATTAGTCATATGTTAGTAGATCTGGCACATTTCTGCTCTCTTCTTGTCATGCAATGCAGCACAGCAAGTTGTCTTGCAGAGTTGTGTTACTTCTTAGTAAATATGCCCGTAGGTTTTTCCCTGGAGGACAATCTCTTTGTTTCTGGGAGCCTCTTCTGGTTTGCTGAATAAGCTTTAGCGTTTCCAAAATATAGCAGCTAAATGAGCCCTAGGATTGCCTAAATTTGCCTGTGGATCTACTGCTATTAATTTGCTGCATTGGCTCCCAGTGGCACAAAGGAATACATTCAAATCCCTATGTCTGTTGCACAGAGCTGTCCATCACCCTGGACAACAATATACGTGTGAAAAAAATATATATGCATGTCTCTGATCGCCCACTCCATTCTCAGAATGGTATGATCCACACACCCCGAGCGCCTGACGCCGGAGGTGAGTTTTAGAGCAATGATTGCCTTGTACAATGGCATTTTTGCCTCATTTTCATTCAATTACAATGGATGCGTGTTCTTTGTCCTTTTCCTAGATGCCAAAGGGAGCACGCTGTACCCCTCAGATTTGTAGATATGAGTAATAAATGAAAATTGGACACAAGAACTTTTTCAGATTATAGACGCTTACAAGGTATAGTACCTTGTCTATTGTTCCTTCAATATTTGTAATCAGTTTAACCCCAGACACAAAGTAACAGATGCTCAACACCATTTCCTTTTCCTCAATATGACCACTTTTTCAGTTTAAGTTTGGCAAGCCAGCCACAAGGTGGCAGATCTCTCACTGAGGGCGAGGGCACCTTATTTTGATTATTCAGAAAGGTGAGCATGTACTCTGCAACCCTAGACATGCCTGTGTAAACCCCAGATTGTTTCTTTTTGTGTATATGTCCTGGTTGTGTCCAAAAGATATATGATATTTTTCACATAAATTCTAACCGCATTTCATTGGGTGTTAGTGGTTTGTTATGTAGAAGAAACAGTGCTGTGACTTTTAATACCACTAATTGCAGTTCTACCTGTCGTGGGGGGAACAAACTTAAAACAGGTTGGAAGCTTATTTCGTGGCATATCTCATAGATACAGCGCATTCCTGCCCTTTTCTTTCGATGCAGGGCAGCACATCCAGATTCCAGGCGGTGCTGCTCTGCGCCAAAGCCTTGTAAATGAGGCCCTAAAGTTTTAGCGTAGCGGTCCAAGTGCTCGCTTATTTGAGACAGCTCACAGAGTGCTATATAAGATGCATATGTAGTATATAAGATAGTTCTCACTGACATACCTCGGGTTTGACGAGGGACCTCACAGAGGGTAGAGCGACTTGACTTTGAAATCATTGTTTGGATTTTGTGCACTGAAATTCTTGATCAGTTTCTAAATGTGAAAGATGGGGTACTTTTCAGGCAGAGTCTGTTTTATTTTGTAAGTGCAAAAACATAGCAACATCAATTTGCTGAATGTATTTCAATGGGTAATTGAAAGACCAGGATTTGTTTGGTAATAAGTATCTTTCACACACGTAATAGTAACTTAAAGCTATACTTACTATATTCATGTCTAATAAAAGTGCCGAAATCCCCTCCAGGTTTGCCTTGGTGGAAACATGTTTCTGCAACATAAATGCGAGTATAAAGTGCTTTCTTTATTTCCTTCTTCATATCTGCAAAATAGGTCAACAATATTTCTTCCACAACTGTGAATTAGCTATAAGCTCATTGAAAGTTTAGTGCTTCTATTTCCATTATTGAGTGACCTCAGCAAAAACAAAAATGCGACCATAGGCATATGATTTTCAGTGAAGAAGGATATTATGTTATATATATATATATATATACCCATTGCAATCCTTTCTCAGCATGTGAAGATTTCAAACACTCCCCCCTCCCCCGCGCCCCCTTTTTCACTGGGATGCATGTTTTCCCACCCAATAAGATAAGGACATTGTTCCACTTATCCCCCTATCTTTTCTCAGCAGCCGACACCCCGCATTTCCTCTCTTTCCAGCACAATGGACATATTACCAGATCCGTCCCACAAAGGCCCTCGGCGCGGCTTTATGGATATGTCAGCTTCCTGATGAATGGGCAAACAAATCCTTTTAAGACATCCAGCATGCAACTCGGTTCCGTCATTCTGGAAGCCTCCCGCGCAATCAATAGAACGTGTGTGTGCCAGCCTTTCCAATAATACACTGAATAAAAATGAGTCGAAACGCACCGTCATGTGCAACGTACAGCAACGGGTTTCATTTCAGGAACTATACAATATTCCCTTCTCAAACAAAAAACTCAAATAGATGTTCTCATCTTCAAACGGTCCTCATTGTGTGCCTCCCTTTGGGTCGGTACTATGGGGCATATTTACTACAAGGCGATAAAAAATTATCGCCGCTTTAGCGGCCGTTTTCGGCCGAAAAGCGGCGATAATTTTTTCGCTATATTAGCAAGGCCACGCTAACGCGTGAAACCTTGCTTTAGCGTGGGGATGTCTAACGCCCAGCTTTGCATCTCTAATGAGATGCAAAGTGGGCATTCCTGACCTGACATGATAGGAGAAATGTCGCTAAGCGACATTTCTCCTATCATCAAGCCCCACGCTATGAAGCATAGCGTCAGGAAAAGTAGCGATAACACCTGTTATCGCTACTTTCCTAACACCTGCTTCAGGACTGACTTAGCCATGATATCCTATGGAAGGTGGATGTCATGGCTAAGTTTGTGAGTCCCTATCAACTAGCTAACATGAGATTATCGCTGGGTTTCCAGCGATAATCTCATGTTAGCCAGTTAGCGCTAGGATTTTTATCGCTGATGAGATAAGCGTTGCTAATAGCACGCTATCTCAGTGATAAAAATCGGCACTAGCCGGCGATAATTATCCGAGCGCTAAGTGTGCTCAGCGATAATTATCGCAGGTTGTTGTTGATATGCCCCTTAGTTAGTGTGTATCATGCGCAACATAGGGCCCGAACTATTTAACAAATGAATAACTTCAAAATTTAGGGAGAGGATGTAGCTTTAGGGCTAGAGCGGTCGACATCGAAGCTGAGGAACTGGGTTCAAATCTCGACAACGACGCTCAACTTCCTGGGATTCTGGACAAATCGCTTAATCTCCCCGTTTTTAACAAAAATAAATGTGTCCATCTGCAACGAAACTGGTGCTCATGTAAAGTGCTTTGACATCTTCGGGTCTAGTTCGTGCTATATATAAAAAAAAAAGCTCTTAACCCCATGTAAATCGCACTCAAGACTCGCTTTAGGGCAGTGCGACCTGTTGAGCGGGGTGCTGACATCAGGGGGTGTGCTATGTTTAGCAATAACTTATGATTGGAGAGATGGGTAATTTTTGCACAGTGGTAGAGAGAAAATCCGAGGAGGAGGTCGGGGGGTGGGGGGGGGGTGGGTATTCCAAAAATGGTAGTCGCACAGGGTGCTACCAGCAGTAAAGCCGGCCCTGTGTACACTGGAGCCTTTGAAAGCACTTGGCCTACTCTTGGCTTTGTACTTTTAATATAGAACGTTCTTCCTTATTATTGGCCAGATTGTTACAAATGATGAGCAATTGCCGGATAACACTATAAAAGGAAGCGAGAACACTAATCACAGGATGTCAACCTTACTGCACAAACGCATCATATTTAAACAGCACTTGCTGTCTATATTTTGTCTAGTCCATCTCTTCTATAAAAAAAAAATATATATTATTTAATTTGACTTCTGTGACTCTTTAACGGCAAAAAGATATATGGCTTTTTTTGACACACCTATTAAGAGTAGTAACAATTTTGTCTCAGGAAGGCAATATTATGGCACAAACATAGGTTTGTATCCTGTTGCATAGTCGAAAATGGACTTGAAGCACAAATCTGATCATTTTTACCATACCCTCAGATTTATGCACCTGTGGCCAGTATTTACAACATTGGTGGTGCAGGGCACCGCATTAAGTCACCTTGCTGCACTGCCCTGCATCACAGGGAAAGGCAGGAAAGGATATTCATCCCATATAGCGCGTTCCTGTCCTTTCCCTTGTGCTGGCGCTGTTTTGGCAGTCTAGCGCCAATGCAGGTGGGTGTGTTCTTTCTACATCAGCTGCAGAATGCAGCACACATACCAAGGAAAAAACAAGAAGAAATCAAATTCTTTCTCCTCGTTATGCCCCCCCCTGGGGAGGCGCATCTTTTTGGTGCAATCTGTCAAAAACTTTGGGAGTTGCATGGGAACACCCACACAACACCAATAGAATGCCTTACCGATGGCAGGGCAACGCAGTGATTTACACTGTGTTGCGTTACTCGATATTTTTGGAGCCACTCAAAGCCATGCAAAGGGGCGGTGCTTGGCTTCAAAAATATGACTTATGGTTTTGCGTCGCTCTTGCACCACGTTGAGTGGTGCAAGAGTGACCCAAACCAGGTCATATATATGGCCCTAGGTCACTAGCCACAATCAGTGCGTATTGCTTAAATGCCATGTCAGGCTTTCAGTTCTAGCAAATACAATGCTTCCATTGGTGCATCTTCTCCAATTACAACCATGAGTGAAGCAGTGTTTAATGTGTTTGCCACGTCTCCAAAACTTATATTTCAACACACTTGTTTCTGACAGTTTACTACGGTCTATTTGTGAGTAAAGCAGTAGTAGATAGTTTAACAATTCATTATATACGAAAAATAAAATAACAATACCTCTTCAAGGCCATTTTTACCTTTTTGGTGACATGGAATAATGCAAACTGTCACATTTATTGGAGTGTGGTGGTTATTAGGTAATGGTGGCTCTGGCATTAAGCAGCACTAGGAGGACGAGCAAGTTGATGTGGCCACCCATGAAGTACCCTGACACATATTTTCTTTTTACAAATCAAGCACTGGAGAAGCTATGGAAGGTTCTTGGTGCCAGGAGGGCTGGGCAAGTCAGTCACTTCCAAATTCCATCAGTGGTAAATGTAACCACCTAAAATTTCACAACCACTGTGTTTGCAAAAAAAAGGTCTACCATACCCATGCCAGGTGGAGGACATTACTTTTCTTATTTTTATAAAGTACCTTACAGTAGTAATGCAGCTGAACATTTTTACACCATAACAAACATTTGACTAAATAACAGCAGTGTGGTGTGTTGTAGCTCCAGTTTATATTATGTGTCTTAAACGTTTGACTGCCATTGCTGATGAGTCCATGCTGCAGGTTCGAATGATTGTGTGCCAAACAGACTCCCGTAGGCGACTTTCTGCAAGGTGTAGCACACTTGCTAAATCTACTGCGGCTTAGCATGGGGTGGGAGAGGTGCAACATTTGTTGGGGAATTTTTTACAGCGTATCAATGTGCTTTTGTGTGCTTGAGGTGGTGTATTTTTAAACTGAGGTACAAGTGTTTATTGTTACCCAGTCCATTAGTAGATATTTATTCACCACTGGAAAGATGAAAGGCTGAGTGGACTTGCTGGGATTTGAACCCGTGGCCATGATGTTAAACACAGTGATTAAATGCATTAAGCCACTGAGCACCAGCCCTACACTGTCTCCACCTTGTGAACCTAATCCCATGATCACATTGCTTGTGGTACGGCAACCAGTGGTGGCTACAAGAATAAACATATTGTGGGATGCTACCAGGGCAAAGAGAAAGGCAGGGCCAGTATTGGCCCTGCCTCAAGTATGGCAGGGGGCCGACCCCCCCCTCGCCTTCTCTACAGGGCCTGGCGCCGCGTCATTATGACGCGGTGAACGCGCTGCGGCGGGGATTGGCTGGCGGGGGCTACCCCTTGACCCGGAAGCGATTAAGGCGCTTCCGGGTTAAGGGGGGACAGGGGGCGGGCCGGTTAGAACCGGTTTTCCCCAGTAGTGGTGATAAAAGGCCGGGGAGCGCGGGAGTCGGACTCTTTGTCCCGCGCTCCCAGGCCTGATGCACCCAGCCTCTAGGAGGCTGCCAACCTTTGTTTGCCCACCCACCATCCACGGTAGCAATATGGACATTGTGTTATGAAGTTGACAAGGAAAATTCTACATGGATAGGTGCATGCCCATGGTTTGTTCTGCTTCCTGTGCTTACTTTGACAAATTTAGTTCATTTTTGGAATTGGTTTTCAGGCAGGCGACTGGACACCAATTTGTCATGCATTATCTTGATGACTTTCTCTTTCTGGGGTCGGCGGGCTCCCGGGAATGCGCAGGGGCATTGGAGGAATTTTGCGTGCTCATGCGTACATTTGGGGTCCCTCTGGCATCAGGGAAGACAGTGGGTCCAGCAACCACAATTGAATTTTTAGGCATTGAATTGGACTCAGTACAAGGATGTTTTAGGTTACCTAAAGAAAAAATAATGAAATTTAGAGCAGTGCTGCAAAAATGTCTGTCAGAAGATAAAGTAACCTTACACCAGCTACAACAGGCAGTGGGCCAGTTGAACTTTGCGCTACGGGTAATACCTATGGCACGACCATTCTCACGTTCCATCTCACATGAGAGGCCTGCACGAAAAATATGATCACATAAGACTGTTGTCTGAGGTTCGCCAGGACATGCGGATTTGGATCGCATTTCTGGAGGGTTTCAATGGCAGGGTAGTGTGGCCCGGTCCCCCCACTACTTCCGCGGAGTTAGGTTTATGGACTGACGCTGCGGGCAGTGTGGGATTTGGTGCCATACTCGGGAACCAGTAGGTGGCGCAACAGTGGCCGGCTCGGTGGGTCGAGAGTGGTCTAACAGCCAACATGTGTTTGTTGGAACTGTTTCCCATTTGGGTGGCATTGATGGTTTGGCCACATCATCTGCAAAATCAATCGGTGAATTTTTGGTCAGATAACATGACAGTGGTCGAATGCATCAACCAACAGGCGGCACGGTGCAAAATGATTCTCCACATGTTGAAAGAGATAGTGCTGTTATGTATGAAGCTGAACATAGAGTTTAAGGCTAAACATGTCCCGGGGGTGCTGAATAATGCTGCTGACGCACTCTTTCGCTTCAAGATACAGGTTTTCAGGGAACATCTACCATCTGCAGAGACAGCACCAACACACTTCCCGGAAGTACTCCGGCAGATTGGTGCCCCCAGCTACAGAACCTCGTGGCTGCTAGCCTAGCACCCAGGACCAGGAAAGATTACGAAGGGGCGTTTTGGTCTTACTGCACTTTTTTGGGGCAGGACTGGGCGGATAGCTGACATAAGTCGAGTATATTCCTCTTGTATTTAGACAATTTGAATAGGGAGGGGCGCTCCGCGGCGACAGCCAGGCGACATGTAGCAGCGGTTTCTTTCTTTGCACAGATCAGGGACACAAAAGACCCCACGAATAGTTTCATTGTAAGAAAGGCATTGAAGGGGTGGTAACGCTTCCAGGGGCTGCCTCTGACACCAGGCAGCCGATTGGTTTGGAGCGGCTGAATGCTCTGCTAACGGCCTTGGGCGCCATCTGCAGTTCAATAGGGGAGGCAGTACTATTCAGAGCTGCCTTTGCATTAGCTTTCTATGGGGCATTCAGGGTGGGAGAATTGGTGGCACGCAACAAGTTGGATGTACAGGGTGGGTTCCTCCTGGAGCACGTGAAGATACAGGGTGACGCTTTGCTACTAACCATTAAAAATCTAAAACCGATCAGGAAGCTCGGGGTGAAGGGGTGGTACTTCACAGGGCACAAAACAATCCATGTTGCCCAGTGATGCATCTAGAAGCTTACCTCAGACAGAGGAGTAGTGCGGTAGGTGGGACATTGTTACTACATGCGGACAGTACCCCACTTACCATGTTCCAGTTTAAAAGGGTATTGGCCATGGCGATCGGCAAGGCAGGTCTGAATCCAAAGGACTTTGGGACTCATGCATTCAGAATAGGGGTTGCCACAGAGGCAACGGCTAGGGGGTTGCATAGCAGTAGTGTATAAAAGATTGGACAATGGGCTTCTAATAGTTATAAGCATTATGTGCGGCTGCACATGTTGTGAGGGTTCAATACAATTGTGGACTGATGCCTGTCTTGTTTTGTTTGTTTGCTTTTAGTTTCTCGAACCTGTTACGCAGGGGGGAAACTGCCGTCGCCACAACAGCAAGATTCTTCTCAACGGCAGGGGACAAAGGAACACAGAATCTGTGGGTCATTGGTCATTCTTATATACGGCGTATGAAATCTGTTTTCCTTTCAGGTAATTACAGACAAAGAGCTGAGCAGGATGGTTTCAAAGTATCTTTTCATGGTAAAGGGGGCCTCTGCCTCAGTCAGTTTAGGGGTTTTGTGACGGGTCTTTTGAACAGACACAGTCCACCGCCCACAATAGTTATTTTGCATTTAGGTGGGAATGACCTGGTAACACTGGGCAGAAGGGTCTTGATGGAGGACATAATCTCCGAAGTCAGCTGGTTAGCTAAGGCGTGCCAGGGCTGCACCATAGTTTGGTCGCAGATGATACCCAGATTCAAATGGAGGGGGGGAAATTCTGTGAAAGCGTTGAATCACTCGGTAAGGAGGGTCAACAATAAAATTGGGAAACTGTTCAGATCCCTTCAGTTACAGAACATTGCACACGGGTGTGTCAGGGGAGAACCGTGCTTCTTAAAAGATGGGGTCCACTTGACTAGGTTAGGCAATGAAATAATGTTAGAAAATGTCATAGCTTGGCTAGGGAGTGTAAGGGCGGGGCATGACCTTTCAGGGCAACAGGAGGGGGGGCCAGATAGTCGGGCAACTACGCTGGCCTGTGGCGGTAAGGTCATGACTGGTGAGCAGTAAATTTAAGGTCCTTAGGGGGCGGCGCCATTCTCGGATGGGGTCGCCCAGGGGGAGGGACAAGGGGTCTCTCCTATAACTCCAGGGGCAGTACATCCGGTTGGCTGGATGGGTGCGGGGAAAGGGGGGAGTCACACTTTCTTTAGGCTGGTTGGCCACCCCGCACTGGCATGATGACGTTGCTAAATGGCGCAGAGTGCAAGAGCCCCCATTTTTAATGGAGTTCAGGGAACGTATGGGGGTAATCGGGGGGGAAGTACCCTCTCGGTAAGCAGGCCCTCTGCGCATGCGCACTCCTACGGGAGGGCGTGGCTAATTGATAAGGATCTGACACCGGTTAGCGACCTTGCCGTAGGCCCAAATAGGATACGCAGAAAGTAATTAATGTATGATTATGATCCAGATATTAGATTCGGATAGGAAAAACTATGTATTAGAAATATGTTAAGGTTAGTCATCTGTGCATATGAATTGTAATCAAATGTCATGTTATGTTTCTGCGTAAATTGTGTAAATATTGTTTAATTCAATTTTATTTTGTTTTCATATTTTAATAAATACGGCCGGGGGTTGTACGACCCCCGCCTCCAAAGAAACTCCCCTCTCATGTCCATCATTAGTAAATGTGGTTTATGCACAGGGCGGGGAAGGGGGAAGTTCGGTAGTCCCAGGCCATACATAACATACACTGCTCTCCAGGTGCACACCTCTCTCCCGATCGGCGTCCACGAGCAGGAAATGGCAGGACTTCCTTCCTGCTCAGTTTGAGGCTGGGTGCCTGTGCCAGAAATTCCCTGGCGGTTTCCCATCCTGGGGATTGCTGGGTGCGCACTGTGCATATCGAGCTGGTCGTAGCAATAGAGCCGGCCAACCCGACATCTCACTGCAGGGACAGCTGTAATCCTGCAATTTGCGGATTCAGCCCTGCCCCCTACCCTTGCACTGTGGCGTTTAACTACAATGGCATTGACATGCTATTTTGCATATTTGTCTGGTGCTCCTCCGCTCAAATGGAGGAGCCATCCTTGTCCGCAACACAAAGCATGTGACTGCTTACACTTGCTCTTTCTTGTCTTTCTCTTCTGTGTGTTGTGACTACTTTAGACTCAACATTTGTTCTTTTTCTGAGTCACTTGTCACCTCACTATTCCTGTGTCTAATTATTTGTTAAAAGTTCACACACTCAAATCAGCTTCAGTAAAAATCTACACATATGGGAGCATATCAGACTTAAAATACACTAATCATTAGGACATCACTGCATTTCCTGGACACAGCTATAAATTGCAGAGTTCCTGAATAAACATGCAAGCTCTTATATACCGATCACAACAAATTTTATGGATTGAAAAAGGCCACACATTTAAAAATGCAAGATAGGTTCAGTTTTAAGGAATGCTTCTGATCTCTTTCAGACCAGTTTTGATATGTTTAGAAAAAAATTGAGATAGACGGAAATCTGAAATCCCATCTGTGCTGAGAGAGATTAAATATCAGGGGGCTTATTTACAAGCCCCTTGCACCGCCGGTGCATCACTTTTAATATGGAGAAAAAGTGATGTACTGGTGGCGCAAGGGGCTTGTAAATAAGCCCCAAGGTGCATATGCGGAGCTTAATTTGAACCGGTGGTTGCAGGTGGGGCCCACCAACACTCATTTTTAAGTACCAGCACTTATGTTTCCTCCACATACTTGACTCCAGAGCAAAAGTGAGAAAAACACCAAAAGGGGGAAAGCAAAGGGAGAGAAAGCTGGAAAATATTGCCAGAGGGAGTAAGCAGGGATGAATAAGAGCCTTTAAGAGTGAGATAAAGTGTCAACGAGCATCTGACGCTGGGTGAGAGGCATTAAATGTAATCCAGATTATGCAGCCTTGGTTTTCGGCACCCCAACCTTTGATAGCGTTGGCTGCAGGCTTCTGAGCTCAACTGTGGGCTTCAGTACTTGCTATTTTACAAATTAAGCATTGTGCGTATATAGTTCCAGCATGTCATATGTGGTATAGGAGCAACATAGAAGCTCATTGGAGTTACAGAAATGTTGCATTATTGTTAAAACAGAATGTAAGCATGTAAGTAATGACATAACCTCAACCCTGGGCAGTCAAGCTTACAAGGCCTTTGTCTCAGACCCATATAGTGAATACTCTGCATGCCTTTCCAAACTATAAATAAAACAAGCATTGGCAAAGCCAATGAGCCTGGCATTAAATGCCATCCTTTTGGCTTTGCAGATGATTGTTTGCAATGCTTTTGTAAACCTTTATTACAACACCATTAAAAAACAAACATTCTTAAAAAAAAGAAAACACATTGACCCACCACTCCCTGGCAGAGAAATATACTTTTTTCTGAGTGGGTGATATCATTGTGCTCGGACACAATGTTGTCACTCACTTAGAAAGCAACCAAAAGCTGAAGTGGACTGAGTCACTACCCCTTGTAGTGTGTTCTGGTGGATGCAAGCCAAATGTGAATGACGCTACTGCAGGTCAGTGAATAAGAAGGGCTGGCTGAAAGTTTCACTAAGCAAGCATATTGCATGTACATTTTGTAAACTCAAAAGGTCTTGGCTAGCAAGATACCTATAATAACCCTCTCCACATGGTTAAAACCTGATGCCCCGCAGCCACAGTCTTTCCCTTCTAAGCTATTCCTTTAGTCCACAAACCATCTATACCATGTCAGGCCCACCTGGCCTTTTTCCTGTTTTTCACAATCTAACAGTCCATTAAATGGCTAACCAACTGTTATTTTTTACTTTCAATAGAATCTTACAGTATATAATCCCAGTGATTAAAGCAACACCAAAAAAACCTTATGCATAAAGTGTTATTTCTAGAATCTGCTCTCTTACATGAATCCTTTCTGTCACTTAATCCTTCTCACTAGACTAATTCCCAAACTTCCACATCCTTCCTAAACAAATAACGTGTATACAACCACTAGACACATTCAATTGGTTCCCACCTTCAAACAGTCCTGGTACCAACAAACCACCTACTTACATCACCACCCAATTTTGTCCATATCTTATTGACCCCTATGGTACAAGGCTTCCATATCTAAGAACATTCCACCGGTAAAAGCTGAAGGGAAGCAAGATGGCAGTCGGCTGAGGCGGCCGCTTGGAGCTCGAAACATCCTGACCTGCTGAGGCCCCCGCTGTCACCCCCCTGCTTTTGACTATAAGATCCCTGCAGATATTTTGAAGGCCCTGCTGAAATCACTGACTGAGGAAGTTGTCAGCTGCACCGCTACATGTAGGATATCGGTTGGACAGCGGGAGCTGCTACAGGCCTGCCAGAAGCTCTACAGTGATCTGGAACGTCCGGACTGCTGCCGTTCGGGGGTACATTACCTACTACGATGAAGCCAAAGGCACCTGCTCTAGCGCGAGGGAGAGCAAGCGTGTCCCCTCTTACTGGAGGCAGTCCAGCAGTGTATGTGGCCCGCATCAAATCGATCTGTGGCAGATACAAGTGCGTGGTATGAGGCTACTGCTAGGCAGACCGGATGATGAGGACAGACTTTGACCCGGAATGAGAATGCTCTGGAAAGGAAGAAGAAGGGGTTGGGCTATGCCCCAGCATCGCCCGCCCAGCCGCACAGTCGTGGAGCTTCTCAGAGGCTCTAAACAATGATATGGTCCTGGGACCGTGGGGGATCCTGAAACCCAAGATGGGGATAGAAGCAGCGGTTCAATGGAGAGGCACGATGAGGAAAAGGGCTTGGGCGAAGGTGTCCTGCAGGCAATGCCCGCATTAACAAACAGCCAGCAGGTAAAAGACTTTAAGGCAATAATGAATCAGGTAAAAACTGGTAGTATACAGACTCTGGGTGGGTGCAGTGAGGGGCTTGGGTACTCGAGGCAGCTGCTACAGATGGGGGTGAGTAAAGAAAAAAGGGCAAAGGTGACAAAGATGATAAATCTGCAATTGCTCCTACAATAACATTCAAACTGAAAGTACAACAATCACTGCCACAAGAGGGGGAGATGGGGAGCCACGGGAAGAATCCACTAAAAACCGTCAACAAGACATGAAAATCTCCCACAAGATCGTGTGGAAATCACAACAGCTGGTGTTGAAGCCTAATAAGGAGAGCAGGAAGTGTGTAAAGGACACTGATGTAGAGGCAACAGACTGATTTTAATCACTGTCGAATGACACCTGTTCTGTGGATAAGTCTGTGACATTATCGGACACGAGTGAGAGTAAAAGCCCACCAAACACTAGAGGGATGGATTCTGCTGCAACTAAGCACAAGGCCTTTAGGAAATCAGGGCATTTGGGACAAGCTAAAAAGAACGGAAAAGACCTTAACTGGGACTATTCTCTGACTAATCTGCTCATCCGGGACGCCAGGGGCAAAGCACCTGATTCTGAGGGCAGTGCAACCTCGACACTAGATGCTATCCTACAGTCCATCCTGTTGCATTGGGAAGAAACAAGGCAGAATAGCTGACGCTCTCAGACAGCTATCCGTAAGGTGCAAGAGACGGTAAGGAAGGTAGCCAAAGTATGTAGCAATATCTGCCAATGCTTAACAGATTTGAAGACAAGAGCCAGAGACCTTGAGACAGATGTTGCAGGAGCCCTGAGCCTGACTAAGTCACACAAGGCCAGACTGATTGACATCCAATGTAAACTAGCAGACCAGGAAAACCGCCAGCGCCAGAACAACCTGCGGTTCTTGGGTATTCCTGAGACTAGGAGGGTACAGACATGCGCCTCTATATGGTAGATTTACTAGGAAGGGCATTCTTTGATCCAGAAGGATGGAACTGGGCAAAGGATATTCAATGCACCCACCAGGTCCCCCTTACTGTAAAGCATCCAGTTGGACCTGACGCAAAGCCCAGAGCTGTCTTAGTATATTTTGGGTACTATCTCCTCAGGCAGAATATTTTCGAGAAGGCCAGACGGGAGAATAAGCACAAGGTGGATGATATTGCGTTTTTTGCCGGATATAACTTTTGTCATGAAACGGTTTAAATATTTTAAGGAACAATGGTCCCATTCACATAAAGTAGGTAAAGTATCGCAATTAATACAATCAGAAATTGGAATTATACAAGTAGTCAATGCACAAAATAATAATAAATGCAATTTTAATTGTGTTTCAGAAGCTAAAATTAAGCAGAACGGTGAGTGAGCTAACCGTGAGGGTGTAAAAGGGAAATCAGCCGATTTCCTAAACCCAGGCAGGTGACTTAAAAGGTGACTTTTTGGTGCGTGAAAAATAGCAAATACAAAAAAGTCAGATCAGCATATCATACTCAAACATTCGGATAACAAATACAATATGAAGTTTCGAGAACTCTATATTGTATTTGTTATCCGAATGTTTGAGTATGAGATGCTAATCTGACTTTTTTGTATTTGCTATTTTTCACGCACCAAAAAGTCACCTTTTAAGTCACCTGCCTGGGTTTAGGAAATCGGCTGATTTCCCTTTTACCCCGTCACGCTAAG
Organism: Triturus cristatus; assembly: GCF_964204655.1. Taxonomy (NCBI): domain Eukaryota; kingdom Metazoa; phylum Chordata; class Amphibia; order Caudata; family Salamandridae; genus Triturus; species Triturus cristatus. The sequence goes on from NC_140589.1 coordinate 1,274,111,194, forward strand.
CTCACTCACCATTCTGCTTATTATTAGCTTCTGAAACACAATTAAAATTGCATTTATTAATATTTTGTGCATTGACTACTTGTATAATTCCAATTTCTCATTGTATTAATTGCGATACTTTACCTACTTTATGTGAATGGGACCATTGTTCCATAAAATATATGTCCAACCTTGGTCCCATCCGACTTCTAGGGTTTCCTTGTCTTCTACTTTGTAATGAAACTGTTTAAAGGCACTGAAGACTGGTGCAGATGATCAACTTATTTCAGGCAAAAGGTGTGCAGGCCTATTTCATGAACCCAGCAAAGCTAAAAGTGGTAATCGGAGATAGGGCTCACTTCCTCACATCTGAGATTAAAGCAAAGGAATTCCTGGCAGAAATTAGGGGACAGGAGTCTCGATAGCCTGAGTCAAACCAGCTGTCAGGTGGCAAGGATGTAGGACTGAGATTAGAGTAGTATAGAAGTGGACAGCTGAGGAGGGTCAATTAAGGGATTTACATATGGGTGTTTTCTTTTGGTTTTCTCTCTTTCTCTAGCTCGACTTTTTTGTAGCACTGTATAGCAAAGATGATGTAAACTTGCTTTGGGGGGGTTCTAGGAAAAGCTTAAAATTGGCCCTAACGAATGGAGGGTCTCACTAGTCTTAGTGTTGTGCTGCTTCATCACCCAACAGACCAGAGGTCTGGAAGCTTCCATGGGTAGGGAGGGGGTTGAAGGGGGGAGAGGGGAAGGTAGATGCAGAGGGGTTGGGGAAGGGGGGATTGGGGTGGTTGGCGGGGTGGGCGCAGGGGGCCAGGGGGAGAGTAAAAGGGGAAAAAACAGAAAAGGGAAGTAAAAAAAGATGACCTAAGAAGAAATATTAAAGTAACAAGGTTTAGACGCAACGTTCCCTTAAATAATTATGGCAAAATTGAGGATCTGCTTAGTAAATGTGGGGGATTAAATGATAAAAAACAAAAGAGTCAAAGTGTTTGACATTCTAAAAACTATTAACCCAGATATAATTTGCCTACAAGAGACGCATATTCCTTGGTGCAACAAGGATGCTCTGCACATAAGGGGGTACGAGCTGGCTACATGCTCGACACAGACTTCCTTGATAAGATGGGTAGCCAAACATATTAAACACCAACCCAGAATAGTAAAGCGTACACTAGCTGATAAATGGGGATGCTGGGCAATAGTCTCAATAAATACTGGATTGACAATAGGGACAATATATGGGTTGAATCAGGATGATCCTAACATCTGGGAAGATTTTGAAATAGAGTTAGCCCCCTAGCCAAACCCTTTGATAATATGTGGTGGCCTGACTATACATCTTGAAGTCAAAAACATTGGATTGTCAAAGTACAATGGGGGGTAGACCCAACTATGTAGAGCATTGGCTGCCTTTAAGGATATATCAAAACACAGAAATCCTAGGGTCTACAAACTGCCACTGGGTGATATTCAAACCTATGTGGTAGAAAGCCTAACTTAAAGGAAGATAAAGCACTACATGTATAAGGGCAGATCCCTTTTAGGACGAGATCCCTCACTCACCATAGGTGACATGCTTCATCATAGGGACTCTCCTCCCAAGGGAAAAACCTAGTTCCCTTGGGGGCTACAACCCCCTCACTGAGAGGGAGGAGCTCAGGGATGTTTTTTGTTGGTGTTAAAGGACTGGCTACGTCCACATATGATGAGCCAAAAAGTGTGAGCAAGGATGCAGCGCAAAAATAAGAAAAATGTGAAGAATAGTGCAAGATTAAAACTGGCTAGGGGGCACCAAAACCAACTTTAATTAAGAGGTGCCAACTGTCAGGGTTAAAAAGCAGTGCACCTGCAGTATGGATTTAGAACTGCTATGGTGTGGGTTTTAGGTGGTCAACATGTTTCAGCCCACGAAGACCAAAGATGGATCGGGCTTTCGTCAGGACCTTTCAAACGCTACTGCAATATCAAAAAGTGAATAAACTATAACAAAAAAGGATATCAAGCCAATGCGATGTCATCAGCCTGTGGTTGAACCTGCATGTACCTGGAACAAACAAGAAATACCACATGTCAGGAGAAAATAAAGGGTCTCATGATAATATCAGGAGTTAGCTCGAACTAGGGATCTGCATATACATAAATGGAGGACAGAGTTGCCTTACCCGCATTAGCTGGGCACAGGGTCTCACCTCTCGCCTGGCAAGCGCTCAGGAGGGCAACACCGCTCTACAAAAAAATATACCGGAATATATCTTTGAAAAAAGTAATGTGGTGCAGAAAGAGTAAAATTAAATCTCAAAAAATGATCGTGTATAAGTCAAATGCTTGACAAATCGATCATAATAGGAACCATCAGTATGGGGAGCCATAGGTGATATAAGGGAGTGGGAAGAAATACCATTACAACAAGCACTACATATGTCGGACAGCAAGGCCAGTATTAGCATACAGACTCACTACATAGTGGTAGAGCCAGCCACCGTCAATTAGAATGGTGGTTGACAGATGGGAGCGTCTAACTAAAAGCATTTAAAACCCAAGCATACAACTGATCGAGCACAGACTGCCGCGCTGATAGGCATCAAGGACAGACTGTCCAAAACAAAGCAAAAGCTATCCAGAGGAAAGGCTCCCAATTGCTCACCTTTCCGTCGGTACCGCTAATCCGGGAGAGCCTGCTGCCGGAGGGGGAGAGTGAGTCTCAGGCCGCCCTCTTAAGTAGCCCCTGGCGTATCTGCCTAATCGTTTTCAGGTGGGGAGAGAAGCGTAACTCATCGCGCATGCCCAATCCAAGAAAAGTCTGAATGTAGTATGGCGCATGCGCATTAGCAGAACACCGCCTCTACACGATGGCAGTAGCAGGCGAACTGTCGCGCATGCTCAGATAGATCGTGTGCACGGAACGACAAAATTGTAGGAGGCAATGAAAACGTCCACAACGTGTTGGGCGTTTAGTATATAGAGGCACCTGCGCCAAGAAAGAGTGGGCTCACACACAAATGGGGCCCATAAGATAAATACAAGGGCACCCCATTTGGAGCCAAGGAGTGCAGGAGCAAGTAAGCCCCATAAACATTATTGACGGTAAATCAGTATCAAAAATAACTTATGCTGAAAGAACAACATGAGCCACAGTAAGCCAATCCAGTAAATTAGTATAGCCATTAACCCCGCACAAGCAGAAGTATTTACCCAAAACTGCACCACGGTCTGTAACTGAATTAAAGTCAGATTGCACAAAGAAACAAAAACCAGTGCAATGTAAAGGGTGGAGCATGACCAGAGGTCCAATGCAGTCTAGGTGGTACAAATGCCTTGAGCGGTACAGCAAATAAAGGGTATTATAGTGACACCCAAGGGATGTCGTCATTCAGACCGGACTTGTCAGTCTCCAATTTATAAACCCAAAGTTGTTCCTTCTTGAACAGAAAGGAGGATATATCTGTCAAGTGAGTGGGAATAAAGGGGCGCTCCAACACTGTCCATTTCAGATCTTGGGGACTATGTCCAGCTGTCACAAAGTGTTGGGTTAGTTTGGTGGAAGTTTTCTTGCAGCGAATGGTGCTCTTGTGCTCCAGTATGCGTACCTTCACTCTCCGTGTTGTCATACCAACATACCGGAGTAAGCAAGGGCACGTGATGAGATAAATCAAATTAGTACTGTTGCAATTTGTGTGATTAACCAAAATCCAGGGTTTCGAAGTCCCAATGTCTATTTCGGTAGTGTGTGAAGTGTGTGCACATGCAGCACAATTGCCGCAAAGGAAGTGTCCACGTACCCTCGGTAAGTCCCACAATGTGTCTTGGTGAAGTCTCTTATTCTCAAGTGGTCGGGTATGTACAAGTCTATCCCTGATGTTGGTACTCCGTCTGAAAGCAAACAAGGGACGTGGTAATGGAGTAGTCCCAATGTTAAGTATCTTCCAGTTCGCCAAGATACTTTTCTTGATTTGATTCGAAAAGCTACAGAATGTATGGACACAAGTCAGTCTGTAAGTAGTTTCTTTGGGACTATTTGAATCGAGTAGTGCAGCTCTGTTATTGTTCACTGCACGTTTCAGGGACTGTTTTACAAACTTCTTGGGGTAATGTCTGGTCACCAACTGATTTGATAGTGCTTCAGCATGTTCATAGTACTTATTCGTCGTGGAACAGTTCCTCCTAATTCGCAAAAACTGTCCAAAGGGCAGATTTTGACGTAAAGCCTTAGGATGGAAACTGTCATATAGCAGCAGGGAGTTTCTTGCCATCGGTTTTCTGTATAGTTCAGAACGGAGCCCGCCATCAGCCGGGAAAATCAAAACATCCAGAAACGGCAAACTCTCTTTGCTAAACTCACAGGTGAACCTCAAAAAAGCATTGCGAGTATTCAGCCAAGTCTTGAATTCATTGATGGATGTCAGCGACCCTGTCCATACGACAAAGACATCATCAATGTACCGTCTCCAACACCGTATGTGATGTCGATATGGGTTGAGAGGGCACATGATGTGTTCCTGTTCGAAACTATGGACATAAAGGTTCGCTAAACTAGGAGCGAAAACACTGCCCATAGATGTGCCGGACACTTGGAGATAAAGCTGTTCCTCAAATCTAAAAAAATTCTCCTTCATGGCGATGCGGGCACAATTCATTATAAAGGATACCGGAGTGATAGAATCCGGAACATGGTCAGTAAGCAAGTACTCTATCTTGGCTAAAGTCTCATCTTGAGGAATACAGGTATAAAGCGATTCCACATCAAAAGAGACAAGGAAATTGCTGTCTGTGTTAAAGTCAATTGACTCAATAAGATTAAGAACATCCTTGGTGTCTTTAAGGTAGGTTGGCATATTCAGAACAAGTGGATGGAGAAAGTGATCCACAAAGGTGGATAGTGGTTCTAACAGAGATTCCAAACCCGAGATGATAGGACGTCCCGGAGGTGGTCTCTGTGTTTTGTGCACCTTGGGCAGAGCATAAAAGTATGGAATGACAGGATGTCTTTGTACTAGAAAGACTGACTCCTGCTCGGTAATCCAACCATTAGTTACTGCTTCCTCTACCATAGATTTGATTTCTTGTTCCAATCTGGTGGTGGGGTCTTCTCGTAAGGGTTTGTAAAACTGGGTGTTGCCCAGCTGTCTCAGGCATTCAGCACGGTATGCAGAGAAGTCCATTTGGACTATGGCTCCGCCCTTGTCCGCTGGTTTGATCGTGATAGATTCATCCATGGCTAGGGACTGCATAGCCTGTCGCTCTCTTTTGTTCAGATTTTGAAACTGTCTAGTCGCCCTAGTACGCAATTGCGAGACTTGGCTAATTACAGCCTGCTCAAAGGTAAGGACTTGTGGCGGAACCTGATGAGGCAGAGGGTTAAACGTAGATTTGTTCTTCAGGCCAGTGTTAGTTTCTACCTCATCCATGTGGTCCAGATGTTTGTCTTGAAAAAAGAATTGAAGACGAATTTTGCGAAAAAACTGCGCTAGTTCTTGTCTGATTTGAAAAAAATCACCATGAAAGGTAGGGACGAACCCTAAACCTTTGTTGAGGAGAGCCTGTTCATCCTCATTGATGGTGCGGCCACTCAGGTTGATTACTACGTCGTTTCGTGGCTCGGACCTGCTTGGGCCTCTGTCATACTCCTGGTTGACCGTGCCGGTGGATCGTCCGCCCAACGGACATGAGATCTCTGGTTCCGGCGTCTTCCTCTTGACCTGCTTCGGCCAAACTCTAAAAAAGACTGGTTAGGATATGACTGAGGTTGTGGTTGAAAAGGAAACATAGGGCCTTGTGGGGGCACAGGGGGGAAGCCATAGGGTCCAGGTGTCCACCATTGAGGTTGTAATAGTCAAATCAAGTCAAAATCCACTTTATTCGATTAATTAAAATCATAAAAGTATTCTACAACAAATATCTTACGTTCATATGATTTAAGAAACAGATTAAAACAGTATTAAACAGTAGGTAAATTTAAAAAGCAGGTTAAAAAGGCATTATTTACACAAAATTCATTACAATTTGCACTCAACACTACAATAAACATGAATTCAAGTATCTGTCCTCAACTGTGATTCCAGTCTTAACCTTGATCTCTTACATCTAACAGATGCAGCCAAAAAGCTAGCAGTGCAATACATGATTACAGGGGAAAGCAACATCTGTAAGTATAACAACGCAGGCTTGTACTGCATAAAACCCAGCTCCTTCAAAATTGATTTTAGATATCGGGTACGAGGTTCGTGATAAAAAGAACAGAAGAACAGAAAGTGGGCATTATCCTGGGTAGAGAAACCATTGCATTTGCATGGGGACGATTCCTCGAGCTTGCACCAATCTTTCTCGTCCCGCAGCACCATATAGATTTGATTAAAACGGAATTTGGATAGTAGCCACCTTTGAAAAGAATTAGTGACCACTGACAAATAAGGAGCCAACTCAAAAGATGGGGTTATCAATACATGAGCCCTCACAGAGGGTTTACATAAATCATCCGCTTCACGCTCGGCCATACGTAATCTGGTGAAATTGGTCTTCACCCACAGCAAATCAGCTTTACACAGGGATTCTGGGCTGTTAAAGATTTCGGGGCGTCCCAAATGTGTGGCCATAGATTCAATATAAGACAGCCACTGAATATCCCTCCTGTGATCTAGTATAAGACAATCTTTGATTATCCGATGGTTAAGGCTGAGGTTCGGGTTGAGCCAGAGCTTGATCCACATCAAGAGTGGAGCTAGATTGATTATATCTAGAATATAGCCCAAACCCAGCTCAAGATGTAAAGAGTGAGTGGCAGTTGACTGGGGTAGTCCCAACAGAAAACGAAGAAATTTGTTTTCCTCTATCTGAATGCATTTGGAATTAACATAACCCCAGACTGCAGCCCCGTATCTAGCGATCGCGACTGTCTTGGCTTTGTAGACGGCCAGGATAGCCTCCATTGGTTTCCCCCCCAATCTCTTAGTAAACCCCAGGATTGCAGAATATGAACTTCTCACCGCATTCGCTTTAGATGTTAACTGCGGTGTCCAAGTTCCCCTTTGGTCAAAAATCACTCCCAAGTATGTGAAGACTTTCACACTTGTGATCACCTCTCCATCGCAAAAAAAGTTTTTTTCTTTACGTTTACCACATCCTACTGACATGGTGTGTGATTTGTTTTTATTAATCACCAGGTCAAGACTGGACATAAAATTACCGAAGGAGTCGAGTAACTTTTGCAGGGCAACTGGGGTCCTGGCTATTAGCACCGCATCATCGGCATAGAGGAGCACCGGAATTGGTGCACCCCCCATGCTCGGGATGTCCTTTGTGGCAGCCGTTAGGTCGTCCTCCAAAGAGTTCACGTAAAGCGTGAACAACATTGGCACCAGGATACATCCCTGACGGACCCCTCTAGTTGATCTAAAACTCTCGGTACACTTTCCGTAGGTGGTCATTCTGATGCGGGCCCTCAGATCTTTATGGAGCTCCGCCAGAAAGTGTACCAAGGAACTGTCCAGGCCCATCTTCAGGAGCATTTCCCACAGCTTAGATCTGTTAACAAGATCAAAAGCTGTGGACAAGTCCATGAAGCCAAGGAATATACTTCCCCCTTTTGCTTTGGTATATTTAGAAATTATGAGGTTGTAATAGAAAAGGCGGTAGGCCACCCCGCTGGTTCCTCCAACGACCCCTATTGGTCCGGGCAGGTCCTTTTCGTTGAGAAGGGCCCTGATTTGGGGCATCAGAGTCACTTGACCAATCATCACTGCCAGAGGTGGAGTAGTTGGACCCATATCTCCTACCTTGTCTGTTGAACTGGGGGGTACGTATTCACTACTGGTGTATGGATATACTTTTTCCATGGAAAAACGCGCTAAATCCGTCTTAAATTTGTTGATTTTCGTCAACAATACAGAATCCTTGAATTCTTTATTGTTTTTGTTATTTTCCTCATTCTGCTTTTTAAATTGTGCACCTGTGAGGGTCACTTTAATCTGTGAATTCAAGAATTGGCTGAATACTCGCAATGCTTTTTTGAGGTTCACCTGTGAGTTTAGCAAAGAGAGTTTGCCGTTTCTGGATGTTTTGATTTTCCCGGCTGATGGCGGGCTCCGTTCTGAACTATACAGAAAACCGATGGCAAGAAACTCCCTGCTGCTACATGACAGTTTCCATCCTAAGGCTTTACGTCAAAATCTGCCCTTTGGACAGTTTTTGCGAATTAGGAGGAACTGTTCCACGACGAATAAGTACTATGAACATGCTGAAGCACTATCAAATCAGTTGGTGACCAGACATTACCCCAAGAAGTTGGTAAAACAGTCCCTGAAACGTGCAGCGAACAATAACAGAGCTGCACTACTCGATTCAAATAGTCCCAAAGAAACTACTAACAGACTGACTTGTGTCCATACATTCTGTAGCTTTTCGAAACAAATCAAGAAAAGTATCTTGGCGAACTGGAAGATACTTAACATTGGGACTACTCCATTACCACGTCACTTGTTTGCTTTCAGACGGAGTACCAACATCAGGGATAGACTTGTACATACCCGACCACTTGAGAATAAGAGACTTCACCAAGACACATTGTGGGACTTACCGAGGGTACGTGGACACTTCCCTTGCGGCAATTGTGCTGCATGTGCACACACTTCACACACTACCGAAATAGACATTGGGACTTCGAAACCCTGGATTTTGGTTAATCACACAAATTGCAACAGTACTAATTTGATTTATCTCATCACGTGCCCTTGCTTACTCCGGTATGTTGGTATGACAACACGGAGAGTGAAGGTACGCATACTGGAGCACAAGAGCACCATTCGCTGCAAGAAAACTTCCACCAAACTAACCCAACACTTTGTGACAGCTGGACATAGTCCCCAAGATCTGAAATGGACAGTGTTGGAGCGCCCCTTTATTCCCACTCACTTGACAGATATATCCTCCTTTCTGTTCAAGAAGGAACAACTTTGGGTTTATAAATTGGAGACTGACAAATCCGGTCTGAATGACGACATCCCTTGGGTGTCACTATAATACCCTTTATTTGCTGTACCGCTCAAGGCATTTGTACCACCTAGACTGCATTGGACCTCTGGTCATGCTCCACCCTTTACATTGCACTGGTTTTTGTTTCTTTGTGCAATCTGACTTTAATTCAGTTACAGACCGTGGTGCAGTTTTGGGTAAATACTTCTGCTTGTGCGGGGTTAATGGCTATACTAATTTACTGGATTGGCTTACTGTGGCTCATGTTGTTCTTTCAGCATAAGTTATTTTTGATACTGATTTACCGTCAATAATGTTTATGGGGCTTACTTGCTCCTGCACTCCTTGGCTCCAAATGGGGTGCCCTTGTATTTATCTTATGGGCCCCATTTGTGTGTGAGCCCACTCTTTCTTGGCGCAGGTGCCTCTATATACTAAACGCCCAACACGTTGTGGACGTTTTCATTGCCTCCTACAATTTTGTCGTTCCGTGCACACGATCTATCTGAGCATGCGCGACAGTTCGCCTGCTACTGCCATCGTGTAGAGGCGGTGTTCTGCTAATGCGCATGCGCCATACTACATTCAGACTTTTCTTGGATTGGGCATGCGCGATGAGTTACGCTTCTCTCCCCACCTGAAAACGATTAGGCAGATACGCCAGGGGCTACTTAAGAGGGCGGCCTGAGACTCACTCTCCCCCTCCGGCAGCAGGCTCTCCCGGATTAGCGGTACCGACGGAAAGGTGAGCAATTGGGAGCCTTTCCTCTGGATAGCTTTTGCTTTGTTTTGGACAGTCTGTCCTTGATGCCTATCAGCGCGGCAGTCTGTGCTCGATCAGTTGTATGCTTGGGTTTTAAATGCTTTTAGTTAGACGCTCCCATCTGTCAACCACCATTCTAATTGACGGTGGCTGGCTCTACCACTATGTAGTGAGTCTGTATGCTAATACTGGCCTTGCTGTCCGACATATGTAGTGCTTGTTGTAATGGTATTTCTTCCCACTCCCTTATATCCCCTATGGCTCCCCATACTGATGGTTCCTATTATGATCGATTTGTCAAGCATTTGACTTATACACGATCATTTTTTGAGATTTAATTTTACTCTTTCTGCACCACATTACTTTTTTCAAAGATATATTCCGGTATATTTTTTTGTAGAGCGGTGCTGCCCTCCTGAGCGGTTGCCAGGCGAGAGGTGAGACCCTGTGCCCAGCTAATGCGGGTAAGGCAACTCTGTCCTCCATTTATGTATATGCAGATCCCTAGTTCGAGCTAACTCCTGATATTATCATGAGACACTTTATTTTCTCCTGAAGTGCTATTTCTTGTTTGTTCCAGGTACATGCAGGTTCAACCACAGGCTGATGACATCGCATTGGCTTGATATCCTTGTTTGTTATAGTTTATTCACTTTTTGATATTGCAGTAGCGTTTGAAAGGTCCTGACGAAAGCCCGATCCATCTTTGGTCTTCGTGGGCTGAAACATGTTGACCACCTAAAACCCACACCATAGCAGTTCTAAATCCATACTGCAGGTGCACTGCTTTTTAACCCTGACAGTTGGCACCTCTTAATTAAAGTTGGTTTTGGTGCCTCCTAGCCAGTTTTAATCTTGCACTATTCTTCACATTTTTCTTATTTTTGCGCTGCATCCTTGCTCACACTTTTTGGCTCATCATATGTGGACGTAGCCAGTCCTTTAACACCAACAAAAAACATCCCTGAGCTCCTCCCTCTCAGTGAGGGGGTTGTAGCCCCCAAGGGAACTAGGTTTCTCCCTTGGGAGGAGAGTCCCTATGATGAAGCATGTCAGCTATGGTGAGTGAGGGATCTCGTCCTAAAAGGGATCTGCCCTTATACATGTAGTGCTTTATCTTCCTTTAAGTTAGGCTTTCTACCACATAGGTTTGAATATCACCCAGTGGCAGTTTGTAGACCCTAGGATTTCAGTGTTTTGATGTTAGCTCTCTGGGGAGACAATCTTTTAGTGGTCTTTAAAATCCTCCCTTGGACTCTCTTGTTCAAACTGTGTCTTTTACTGCCTTTAAGGATAGTCATGGCTTGGCTGATGTTTGGACAGATAAGAACTCTGCTGATCCCGGGTATACCAACTTCGCTAACCTCCACAATAAGTACACTTGGCTGGATTACTTTCTGGCTCCAATCAAAATGCTTAATGAGATAGAGATTATGAAACGCCCCAAATCTTTTTAGATCATAACCCGCTACTTCTGGAAGTAATAGGACAACGGGCAGATGTGAGGCAGCGTAGCTGGTCCTTCGATAGGAAGCCATTAGTTAATAAAGAACTGTCCACCTATTTGAAGCACTGGGTAACTGAATTCTTGGACATGAACTGATACTGCGCCTCACACAGGGTAGCGTGGGACTCCTTTGAAGCTGGACTGAGAGGGAGGTCATTAGCTAAGTGGGCCAGCATCGTAAACAGCAGAAGGAAGAGGTTGACTCATTGATAGCACCGGTGGCACAATTGGAGGTGGAACATTTGAATTTGATCAATAAGAAAGGGCAGGAGGAGAAATTGAGGGAGCATGCAGCCAAACTAGGTATAATTGAGGCAGAGATTAATCACTATTTTCAGGAAAGGGTGGCCCAAACCTACCAAGCACATAGAAGAGAGATGTACGAATACAGAGAATCAGCAGGAAGGTTGCAGGCTCTACGCACGAGGCAGAAAGCTGTAAGAAACATTATAACAACAATTAAGAATAGTAAGGGGCAATGTGAGACAAGGCCTGTGGCGATCATAGGTGTCTTGGAACAATTCTATAAGAAACTGTATCATGCAGACCCTCCTAGATCTAGCCTAATGGGAGAAGTAGGTAGGCTGCCGGCACCTAAAACAATAGATGAAGCAGCATATCTGGAGATGGAAGAGTTCACAACAGAAGAGATTGTGGACGCTTTAGGCTCCTTGCCTTCTGGGAAGGCTGTTGGTCCAGGCAAAATCCCTTTGGAGGTATAGAAGCTACTCCAGCAGGAGTTAGATCCGCTAATGCATGATCTTTTCTTAGAGGTGCAGCACAGTGGGATTCCACCCTCTTCTTGGCAGGGAACAGATATAGCGATATTTGTTAAAAAGGGGGAGCCATCGTAATTACCTGCCTTATACTGCCCTATCTCCTTGATAAACTCTGACACCAAAGTATATTATAAGGTCTCACACAATCGGCTGCAGAGGATCATAGCCAGGTTGATCTCACCATGGCAATACAGCTTTGTACCAGGCAGGATGACCACAGACCATATCAGGCGAGTATCTCATTTCTGGACATAGCCGAGGCAATGGGGGTGATATGGCTGTGGTCTTCTAGATGCCAAAAAAGCTTTCGACCGGGTGTCCTCGGGTAGCTTTATCAGAGAGAGGGTTTGGCCTATGGCACATCAAGGCCATCCGGGCAATCTACTATAAGCCCTATTCACGTTTACAAATGATGGGCAATACACCAGGGAAGATCGAGATAGCTAGAGGGATGAGGCAGGTTTTCCCATGCTCCCCAATTCTCTTCGATATGTATTAGACCCCTTTAGTAACCAGATCTTACAAAATTCTGCAATAAAACATGTAACAACTAATGGACATGATAGAAAGGTCTTGGCATATGCAGGCGATATCGCTATCATCACAACAGAGCCAAGGAAGTCGAAAGCATGGCGCAGGAATTTGGGAGTAAGTTTGGGTAGCTCCTGAATAAAGAAAATACACAAATGGTATGCTCACTGCAATGAAATATGCAAGATTAACATATAGGTGAGTCTTCCACGTACCTGGGGCTTAAGATAAGTTCTAATATGGATGCAATATGGCCCATTAATTTAGATGTGGTGCTTGATAGAATAGTCACGGAACTGAGGCGCTTAGATAAGTTGCATTTGACAATCACAGGGAGGTCCAACATACTAAAAATTACAATGTTCCCTAAATTGCTATGTCTGTTCCGGTCGATCCCCCTTAAACTCGCAGATACAACCTTGAAAAAAAGGAATGCTATTTTTTCCAGCTTCATTTGGAATTACCCAAAAACACAACGGGCGCTGAAAACAATGACGCTCCCTCGAGATCAAGGGGGGTGGGCTGTTACGAATTTGATGTTTTATTATTGGGCAGCGGCATTACCACAGATGGGGTACCCTGCTTGTAACGGATAGCTCGAGAACGGGTGATCAAGGCCTCCTCACTATATATCACTTAGCTATCAGAAAAGAGGCGGAGGCGCTCTTCCTTAGACAACTAGAACCTAGTTATTATAAAATGACATGCTTTAAGTTTAGAAAGGCGGCTAGGAAGATCTGGATAAAGGTCAGCAGATTGTTAAAAATTCCACGGTACAATAGGTACACTCCCCTATGACGCTCCTCTCTCTTTCCAACTGGGCTGTACGATGCAATGGGCAGAAACTGGGAACAGGCCAGAATAGATAGGATAGCTAACATGTACAATAACGAATAAATGATCTTATTTGTAGATTTAGTGTGAAACCTACGGATAGATAATAGAACACAATTGAAATATATACAGATTAGGGAGTGTCTTATATGTCTGCCTGATGGGTCTGATGGGTCCTTCAATCTGGCCAAAAACCCAATTTTGGAAACAATAAATCGAGGAGATAGCGGGATTAGGGACTAATATGCAATATTAATAGAAATCCTACCTGACGATTTGGAAAAAACTGAGGTAAAATGGGCAGAATAGTTAGGGGATGGGGAGGTAGACGTGGATATATCAATTGAAATGGGGATGAAGATCTTTTCATCAGCCAACCTGAAGGTCCAGAATTATAAGACAATCTTTAGTCTGTATTACACACCTGCAAAGCTATGTGGCTAGTAGAAGGAGAATGACAAATGTCCCAGAAGCCAAATAGGTCCTGCAGACAGCATACATATGTTTTATGCATGCAGCAAATCGGCCCCCTTAAAAACTGGCATAGAGAATTTTTGGCAGCAAATAATCAATAAGGTAATTCCCATTAGTCCAGCTTTGATGCTATTAGGGTATGACGGCCGGGCTAATCTAGCTGTAGCACAAAGGGATTTTCTATTTATCACAGTAGCTGTTGCTCGACTACTGATTACCACTGCATGGAAAGATGTTGAACCCCCTACATATCAGGCATGGCTCAGTCACCTACTAAGCATACATGCACAAGAAACAACACTATATAAGAGCATAGGCCTGCAGGACAGGGAAAGGTGTTGAAAGATTTGGACACCTGTGATGAAATGGCTTCGTAGTAAGGCAGGATAAGGAAGTCATACTTAACAGGGTAGGGCAGCTTTAGCATCGCTACAACTAGAAATGTAGCACTTCCCATGCTTTGAATGAACTAAGGAAACCTCATGATAATACATGTAGCTATGTAAGTATTTATGTAATCATGCATGAACTGTGAACTATGTAACGTATTTATTGAGGAAATTACTGTTTTGTGGAAATGTATATTCTATTTGTATTTTTCAAACTATAAATATAAAAAACAAATAAGAACATTGAAACTGAATTAATCGATGTAGCCTTTTTTTTATCTCTGACATGGTGGTAATTAAATTGATTCAATGTGTCTCTCCCATGTTAGTTAAGAGGGCACTCAATATTCTGCTAGAAAGCCTCCTCTCCCATCAGCGCCTGCTATCTGCATCCAGCTATGGCACCACTATTTTGAGAGCAAGTTTCCCTCTTATTTGTTCCAACAATCCCTAGATGTAACAAAGTGGTTTATTAGATGTGAGGGGTGTGAGTCCTTCACTGGCAGTAAGCCTGCAACCTTCCTTCTACGGGGAAACAAGTACCCTGTTGTAGCACTTCACTTCCTCAGGGTAGCGATGCAGAGCAGCCCTAGGCCTACTCAGGGGAGATGTGGACCATTACCCAAGTCAGCGAGCACCCAGCCAATAACACCCAAACAATAAGGCCCAGTCAGTGCTTTTGCTTATAAAAAGAAAAAGTAATTCATAACACACACACTACTCAAAAATATGCATTAATTTACAAATATATACATGTAGCCAGGTGGAAATACCATGGTGATGCCCATCTAATGCCTTTCATATCCCCAGCGCTCCCTGAGCCTTACAACCACAATACCCTCTACCTATGGTAAACAGAATACAATAAGTGATATTTATCTAAGTGCTATCAGATTAATAAAAAGCAGAAATATGCCATACAAAGATAATGCAATGCCATTAAAATAATCTTGAATGGTACCATCTTACAATGAAATGCATTAGGCTTATCATGACTCAATGTTAACCTTAGGATTGTCAATGAAGGATTTCAAAACATTTTGATGACCTTCTTTAAAATATGTAATTATTCACTGTTAACATTCTGCCTGTCAATAAAGCTTTTTCGTGACCTTGATTAAACTATATAACCTTTCCTTAACAATTCTATCATTGTTAATAAAGCATGTTCAATTTAATGTCTACATGAGTGGTTTTCATACTTTTACCATGCTACAAGTTCATTTTATAACTAATCAGGAGAAGTCATATGTGCTCAGTACTGGGAAAACAAACTGGAACAATCTCAATAGTTTTGCAGACATAGAACACAACCTTGAAAAAGTAGGTGAAGATACTATGTACAGGCAAATGAAAATAGCAGCAGGTAGACAACGACCTTCTGCAGACAGGCTATTCAGGGTCTTCTTTGGACCTCAGAGGATAAAACCTCTCCTACTGCCAGGACACACCTTTCATGGATACTTTTTGGTATCTTTGTGGATGACTCTTACGGTGGGTATTTTGGGTCACAGTACCATACCACCCTTGTTGGAGTCTTTGTGCCATGTGGCATGTCTGAGTACAAGCGACACACAGGAATCCATGAAAAATCTCTCTATAACTCATCATCCCTTGACTTCAGGAAATCCATGCATTATAGAAGGATCACCAGTTGCTTACAGTATCTGGGAGGACAACCCTCCAACTAGCTGTGCAAATGTGAAGTTCATAGTCTTTGTCATCACAAATCCTCTCAATACATTAGGCTCTTATGGGTTTTTATTTAATGTGTTGTCTATTTAAGCTTGAAACACCATTGATTCTGAAAGGAAACCCACCGTTGCCTCCTTTCGATAAGTAAACAAGAGCCCTTTTCAAAATCTATTGGCCTATCTTTGTGATAACCAATGTTAGAGTGGAGTGAGAGCCTGTAGGATTCTGCTTCTGGCAGTTCTTCTTTCACCTTAAACACGATCTACAATTGCCCCATTGACTCTTCCCAACTGTGTACCAATATGGTGAGATGGGACACGTTCAGGGGACTTACACACATATAGGTAACTTCCTTGTGCAGAGCTGCAGTTTGCAAGGGACTGAAAGCTCTCAGCACCCTTCCAACCTGGCACTAAATGGCTCAATTCTCACTTCTTAGAACATCTCTTCTTTTGCCCAAATTAAGAGTCCTCAGATGACTGATTGGTGGTCAAACAGAGCAGCAGAGTAGGAATCTTGTCCACAAATTTTGCAACAAAGGTGCTTTCAATTATCACTTTACTAATTTCCAATAAAGTTAAAGTGCGATAAAGTTACATTTTAAAGTGTTTTGGACTCAAGTTCAAAATAAATGCAAGAATATGCTCTTATGGGAACTGAAAAATTGTATCAACTTTTAATGCAGAAGATTGTATTAATACTTGCAAGGACTCAGAATTATGCTTTTGCATGTTACACGTAGATATTTTATGTTACCTGATTATAACTATGTTTCACACAATAGAAATGATTGACTACACATTGCATGCAATTTTCTACTTCAGTCAAGTCAACAGTCTATTCAATAATTCAGACCTATGACAGTAGATTACACACATACCTCTAAAAAGTGCATTTCACACCTGAGATATCCTACGAATATTAAGGCAACCTACTTGGTACCAATTAAGTAACACAGATTAGCTTTTCTATCACTATTATAAATGTTTTCAACTCCTATAGACTACACATTGTAACATATTGTATAGGCTAACAGCCCTTGAACTCTTGTTTTGGTTAAAGTGGTTAAATGATACTTTGCCTATAGACAAGTGGTTCATAAACATTTTAGAGCAATGACCTAGTTTTTAGAACTCAAAGCAAAAAGAAGGGGGAATAGGAGCCAATACAGGTGCAGTACCTAGGCTCTGAGAGCAGTAATCAGATCAACTGCGAAGCTACTGTTCCTATCAAAAGAAATAGAGGGGGAGACAAAATGGATGGACGAACCCAGGAAGGGGAAATCTGTGGACTGTTTCTTGTTGCCCTCACAGACCCCTAGGGATGTCATGCTTCATTATTGGGTGTTGCTCCTTGTAGGGCTGTCAGTGCAATGCCCTACAGGCCCCACAATGAGTGGCTTTAGCAGTGATCTTTTGTTTATACCGTATGATGAAGGGTGTAAGTATGATGGTGTCCTAAAAGTGTGTGGTGATTTTGTATATAGAAGTGAGGAAAAATGAGATAATATTGTCTACGAGATCCCGAAAAAACGTTTTAATGTGATGGTTTGCCTGGCAGGATTAAAAAAAACAAAGAATGTTGGGGCTACTGTTGGGGCGTAATGTGCCAAGGAGCTTCAAAATTGTAGGTTTAGTGTAGTCAGGTCAACATGTTTCACGCCCAGCTGTCCAGAACGGATCCACAGCACTTCTTCAGGGCCAAACAAGGGAGGTGGAGAATCTACCCCACACTTGTACCATGATGTGTAGTGTAGGTATTCTCTAAAGGAGAAATACCTGGTTTAAGGATAAAAAAAATGGGGGCCAAAACTGTTGCATCGCTGCGACAAAACAACGATGCAACACAGGGCCGGTGTGACCAGTACCACCGCACCGGGTTCTGGCTTCCGGGGGGCGCCGTGTTTGCAAGTTAATTATGTTTTTTTAAAGCACCTACTGCGGCGTTAGGTCCCTGCAGATATTTCCAGGCAACAAAAAAGTGTCAGGATAAATCCTGTGATTAATGTTCTTCATGAAGAGAGAGCGGAACTTTGTTTAATTGGGGTTCTGACTCACTAAAAAGTAGCGCAGGGGGTTAATACGCCTGCTGCAGAAAACAAATACTGAGCAGATTACAAAGTGTTTAGAATGTAAATAGGTCAGTGGGTTACTCCTTTTAAAAGGGACATCATTTTGTTGCTTGCAATGTATAAGTTAAAATCCTTATATAGGATTTGAACTTATAAATAACAAGTAACAAAACGATGTCTCCTTTAAAAGCAGTAACCCATTGACCTATTTACAATCTATGCACTTTGTAATTGTACTGAACTATTAACTTTTATCAAAGAACTGCATGCACGCTGCAAAGTACAGAATTGACCAAAGATTAATGTTGCAAAAAGGATTAATTTGGACAGAAATCTATTCTCATTATTAAAGAGAACCCCCCAACTATTGTATTCATTTTTAAATTCTGAGTTTGTGCTTCTCCAGACCAAGCACTATTAAACAATACTGCCTACCAGTATTGATAAGGCGACTCCTACACCTTGTAGTCCTCTGTCTTATGTAACATATCCTATATGCTGAGTTACACACGTATGATTGATTGTCTCTGTGTAATGTGTGTGTGTGATGCAAAGTGCCCTGACACCCCACACTGTTTTGAGTGGCGCTATATGTGCATCTGAAAGAGAGTGCTATATCTGCATCTGAGAGAGAGTGGTTATGGAGACTTGGGTACTGTTAAAGGGTGGTGGTGAGGGAATCTGTGGTGGAGGTGGTCCTTGGGGGGCGCCAACAAACATTTTCGCACCGGGCGCCACCAGCTCTAAAGCCGGCCCTGATGCAACAGTTTTCACTGTGTCCTCCTTGTGACATAATGGATGCGCCATATTTAATGTACGGCCTCCCATGTCACAAGTTGTTACAGATACGTCAGTATTACTGAAGTATCTGTAGGCGCAAAAGTGACGCACTGCTGGGGTGTGTCTGAAAATAGACACAACTCCAGCAATGTGTCCTTTCACATGGGGCAAGCCCCATTTGAATGGGCTTGCGTCAGTCTTGCGCCTCCTGTGAGGCAGGCGTAAGCTTTTGACATGGTGGCATCCTAGAGTGGTGCAGTGAAATCTGATAGATTTCACTGCTCCACTTCTATGAGGCTTTTTACGGGGGAATGCCCACCCTGCATACATTATACCTGCGCAGGTATAATATAGAGCAGGGCTTTACAAAGTGATGCATCTGATTTGATGCATCACTTTGATAAATAGGGCGTAATGTGGCACATTTTTTATGCCGCCGGTGAGTCACAAAAAGTGATGCAATGGCGGCACAAAAGTGTTGCAAGGCCTCATAAATAAGGTCTTGATTGTCCAGCCCTATGAATAAATCAAAATCGATCCAATGGTCCAAACGGAGGTTAGTGCACAGATGCTAAACGGCCCCCTCACGTGGAGTGCAAGAGACCTACCCTCCACTGCTCACCCGGATTGAGGATTTCCCAAACTTTTTTGAACCATGACCCAGTTTTTAGAACAACAAACTTTCGCGACCCACCTACCTTTAATGGACATGAGGAGGTTGATTTCTGAATGTAACTAAAGCATCATGTAGTAGGTCATTGTCATTTACAGACAACACATTTTTCATTGAAATGTCCATTACATTTGCACAGACATGCAGTGTTAATGATACAACTATATACCACACAAATGACAGTATGTTGAAATCGGGTGTCTGTGAAGTAACACAAGTAAATATCTTGATTTCTTTTGATTCTATTAAAATCTCTGTTTCCAGCAGACTTCAGAATCACAAACTGCTGGATGCATACTGATCATTTACATGTATTCACATTTTACTGTGTGTTGCAAAAAACATCTTACACACTCATAGGATTCACATTTGTCCTCTGTCTTTGAATCACCTGCAAATGTGAAAAGATAAAAACAGAGGCTTTTATTTATAAGGCCTTACAACACTTTTGTGCCGCCAGTGCGTCACTTTTTTATTTACAAAGTGATGCATCTAGGTAGATGCACCACTTTGTAAACCCCTGCGCCACATGATACCTGTGCCAGGTATAATGTGTGTACAGTGAGCGTTCCCCCACAAGAAGCCTAGTAGAAGTGGCGCGTTAAAATCTATGAGATTTCAGTGCGCCACTTCTAGGACGCCATTGCGTCAATATCTTACGCCTGCCTCACAGCAGGTGTAAGACCTACACAGTGCTATATTCATAGCCCTCCCCCCTACATTGCTTGAGTTGTGTCACGACTCAGACACAACTCCAGCAATGCGTCAGTTTTGCGTCGACAGAAACGTCAGTAATACTGACGTATGTGTCATTCCTTGAGACATGATGCGAAATACAGTAAATATAACGCATCCATCTTGTCACAAGGAGGGTGCAGTGGAAACTGTTGCATCGCTGTTTTCATGCAGAGATGCAACCGTTTTCATAAATAAGGCCCAGAATTTAAATGTGTCTTAATTTATTTCTTAGACTTTCTGGCATGGCAAAAATCAGCTCGGGCCAATTAAAGGGTTTCGGGCCAGAGTTTGGGAAACACTGCTAACGACTGATATACATCTGTGATTTCTTGCCATGAGCTCTACTTGAGCAAAACCTGTGTAATGTGAGTATGACCATTCATGGCAATAGGAATAGACTCTTATTGAAGTAGACATAGCACTGACTCCGCAGGAAGATGTGTAAAGTACAAACACAGCATACCTATATATAGGTAAAAGGGTATGCTTGCCTCTTTCTTTGACATCCCAGTTGAAAGGCTGCTACAGAAATCATTATATCATTTTATTTTATTTTTGAATTTATAAAACCCTGGAGAAGTTATTGCACTTTCCACTGAATTTCTCCTCCAATTATATTAGCATGTATTCATCTTGCTTTTCCACCATCTGTCAGCCCCTGGACCAGCGTTCATTACAGGGCACTCACCTCATGACGAGTCTCTGCAGGGAGCTGCCAGTACAATTTTATGATTAATGAGGATGCTGCCCACCTGCAGTGATTTCAGTTAAAGGCATAAAAGTGTGTTTTTTAAAAGTCAATAATGTCTGTAACATGTATCCAACTTACCCCATCCTATTAACCAAACTGAACGCAGTTGTGTTGTAATTGAGTACAGCTCATCTTTCAAAAATGTTACCTGACCATTGTCACTACGACTGGATGATCCACTATAGTAAAACTTTAGAAAACAAAATCTAAAAAATGTTCAGGAGGGATTCAGTTTAAGACGTATAAGTTTACCTTACATTTGATATTATGTGAACAACCAGGTTTATTAAAGCCAAGGAATGCGTCTCTTTGCGTCACTTTCCCTCAAGGATGTTGTTGTCATTTTAGGAGCTGAGCCACACTCCTATGCCCAGGAAATCGTCCCGGAAATCTGGGATTTTCTCCAGTAAAGGGTTTCTTGAGATTCACTCACTGAGCCCTTATGTTTGTGAAGCAGTGACACAAAGATAGATTCAACACATTGTATTCAGCCTTTGAAATCCCACTCATCAGTAGGATGCAGTTTAAAAAAAAAACATTAGTACGACTTACTTTAAAAACAAAACAATCAATTGTACTAACTTGAGATATTCATTTTCTGTGTCCTAATGCAAAGTTGTTGCTATGTTTAAGTTGTTAGTATACTTAAACGATTTAGTTTCCCTAGAAGGGAGAAATCGAAAATCATTTGAGAGTCCAGTACGGAAAAGAAGAAGTTAAAGATCCCAAAAGAAAGTTTCATATTGAACAATTAATAGTAAACAAAAATGGCGTAAGTGAAAGTCTTGAATACATTAAAAGAAAAATACATTACCTTGATGGGAAGGAAAGATGTCCACTGGTTTAAGTGTGGAGACATTAGCAATTAAAGCAATACCGTTAAGGCAAGAATACGATTCACATTAGTTACACAAAACATATCCATATGGCCAAAAACAGAATCAATTATGCAACTTTTCTAAAGCCACTGAGGAGATATACAGGCCCTTGCTATGGTCACATGGCAAGCAAACTATTGAGATATCACCAATCCTTCATATCATGCAAAAAATAGTGGGATAACAAAGCGGAAGATCCCAAATATTCATAAAGAATAGTATAATCAAAAGAGAATGCAGTCTCAACCTGGCATGGGACAATGCTGTTCCATAGAAAATGTACAATAAATAAATGCAATAATCAAGCGATTGGGAGCTTAGGTTCTCCTGTGTAATAAAATCCAAGGAGAACCACAGCGGGAGGGAAGGCATTAAGCGAAGGTGGTGATCTGTACACAAGCCATGAGCACAATTCAATCTTCTTTGGGCAGTCCAGCCTCACACCAGGCAGGATTATACGGCATGAGGGAGGCCTTCAATGCAACCTATCTCCTGTAGTAATTAATTATCAAGGTCAGCATGCTGAAAAATTGCAGCCTCCAACTGAGATCCAAGAACATGTTCACAAACATGAAGAGCTAGTTGCAACCTGACCACCACTCCACCACAAGAATAACCAAGAGGGTCGACTGACATTCCCACAGCTTCCTGTTTACACTCCAACCTCTAGAAGGATGCAGCCATATTTCCTTGGGCTAGCGCAAACCATCATCACCCTTATCTTATCTATGTTCTGCCTTAACTCATCCATCCCTCTGGCTTTCCCTTCTATTGTCTGCACCACCTTTTCCACAATGTTTACAACCCAGCTCCGACATGCACCATTTGTTGACCGGTCCACAATCTGCTAAAAGCTCCTTTACACCTACAAATTCATGGAGATCATTTCAGGACTCACTGACAGTCCTTCGATCCTTTTGACCCTTTCATTGCACAAAAAGGCACATATCTGATTTTACCTAAGGTGTGGTCTCTTGCCTGTCCTTTCTGTTAAATAATTCACATCTCCATTGCTCCATTGCTCATACCCACCATGCTTCAAACCCATTGTGGTTCTACAAGTAATCATAAATCTTTCTGCTGAATTTTCCTCTTCCTCCAACTAAGGTCCAGTCTATTAACAATCCTTTTGTCCAAATTAACTCAATGGTTGTCTGACGAAATATCGCTGACAAAAACAGCAGTGACCAAAATCTCTCCCAAAAAATATTAAGATCAAAAATATCAACTTCATATACTTCGTATATAAAGTCAATTATGTAGACAAACAATATGGAAGAATAAAATATCGTCAAAAAATGGGTAAGCATATTGAATTTTAACCATTCTGCACTATAATATCTATAAAATATGTGTTAACTTTAAAATAATAGTACGTTTACAAAATATATTTATAATATAAAAATAAATAAAACATATGACTTACAAACACCTTAAAAATATATACTTCCACATTATGTGGGGTGGATATTTTTTGTACCAGTTATTGTACCAGGGAGCGGAGGCGTCGGGCACAAAACTTGGTGGATCTTGAGTCTCAGATGGGTGACTTGGAAATACAGGGCTGCCAAGAGAATGGGCACTTGACATGTAGAGAGTTGGGACTCGTGCAGCAACAGTGCCAGCAGACCTTGCTGTGGAAGGCTAAAGAGTCTTGGCAGGTGTCCCAGAGCTGCATCTATCAAGTAAAATGCTACATAGATTGTGTCTAGCCACCCAATACTCTTCTTCTATCCCTCTTATTCAAGACCCATTGGGCATTCTGAGTATCGATCCTAGGGCTGTGGTTTGTAGCTTTGCTGCTCATTTTGAAGCAGTCTATGCTCAGAAGGAGGTCCTTTCTCGGGAACAAATGGCTGACTTTGTGAATGCCCTTCCCCTTTGAACCCTTTCATCTACAGATGTGACCAATTGGAGGGGGAAATTAACGGTGAGGAGCTCTTGTCAGCCCTGGCGGGGCTGTGATTTAGAAAGGCCACAGGACCCAATGGGTTTCCTTGTGAATTTTTCAATGCATACATGCCCAAACCCAAGGAACACCTATTGGGGGTAATCCATTCTGTGACTGCTGGTGTTGCCTTGCTCCAGATGACCACTCCTCCTATGGCCCAATTTCCCTCTTCAATTTGGAGGTGAAGATTTTAGTAAAAACGCTGGTGAATAGACTGGTGCGCCTCTTCACTGACCTGGTACATCCTGATCAGGCTGGCTTTGTGCCTCACAATGCCACTCACCATAACGTATGGCATTTATACAAAGCCATTGCTCGCAGATAGATTGGAGAGACCTGTGGGGCTCCTCCTTGTGGATATCGACAAGGCATTTGACTCCGTCAGTTGGGAATACCTGTTCCTATTACTCTGCTGTTTGAATTTGGTTCCCAAATTGTTATCCTATGTTAAGCTCCTCTACATGGAATTAATGGCGATGGTACGAGAGGCCAATGTCCAATCAGATCCCTTTTCATTACAATGGGGGCAAGGCAGAGATGTGCCCTGTCCGTCCTATTATTGGCTCTTGTTATTGAGCCCCTTGCTGTGTTGGTAAGGATGGATGCTCAGGTATATGGCTTTAAGTGAGATGAGGGACTTTCTGGCAGAATCACCTTGTATGCTGATGATGTTCTCTTCTTACTGACTTCCATGAGATCTCGGGACCTTGTATTGTGCAAATCATGCATATTTTTGGTGCAACCTCATGCCTCTACCTTAATGTGTCGAAATCTATAGTGCCTATAGGACTGTGGCTGGGTGACTGTGTTGCTGATCGCCTTGGGTGGGTTCAAAATAAATACTTAGGGATCTTTGTGTCCCCTAATGCGGCACGGATGTGGACTCGTAACCTTGAGCCTGTCCTGTCGCTTGAGGGAGGATGTTAAGGTTTGGTCGGTCCTGCCCTATCCCTGACCGGTAGAGCTGCAATTTTTAAATTGTTTTTGTTACCTTGATTTCTATACCAGCTACAGACTTTTCCATTTGCAATCCTGCAACACTGGTTTCGGAAGCTATACTCCATTCTTAACGGCTTTCTTTGGGGGAGTGATACTCCACGTATTGCTTTCAGTCAACCTATTGTGGAGGTATAGCTGTGGTGGAAATTGACTTCTATTGCTGTGCATCACACTGACTGATCACCAATGACTGGCTGTAAGACGTCTAAGGTGACCCATCTTTGTGTCTGAGAGGAGGGCGATGGGGTACACCCTCCTTGTCTCCTATTTGTATTGCAGGGGGTAATGTCAATGTTCTCCCTCCAGTGACTAGGGCAGTCTTGATTGTATCTGTGGAAACAATCACTTTGTCAGATGGGTTGGTGGGGTAAGTTGAGGGAGTGAACACCACTCAGGCAGGGTCACCTGCTACAGCAGGTGGCTATGCTTGAAGGTTTTTGAAAATGGGACCTCATAGGAATCTCAACCCTAGGTGACGTCATGAATGGTACAGTTCTTAAGTTCTTTCAAATCATGCAGAGAGAGTACCAACTCCATCGTAGTGAATTTCACTGTTACTTTCAACTCTGCCATGCCCTGAACCCATATATTTCAGCCACACCTGATCTCCTTGAATCACTCACTTGAGCGTAATCTCATTATGGGCAATCCGGGAGACCACAAAATTGCCAAGATTTATCAGACCCTTATCTCTAACAGTCCATATACATTCCTCGCTCTTAGGGGTGAATGGGAGGCAGATATCGGTTCTCTGGAAAATGAGGATTAGAATGAGGCTCTGGGGCTTGATTTGGGAGGCCGCCATCTAAGCCCGACTTTGTTTGTTTCAACTCAAATGCCCTCACAGAGTGTGATACACATGCCATTGTTTATAGCATATGGGGGTGATTGCCTCCCCAACCTGCCTCCACTGTCAAACGGAGGACAGAACATTTTTAGATACAGGGTGGGGTTGCTCTGCACTTGACCGGTTTTGACGCAGGGTGACATTCTGCCTAGGTGGGGTCTTGTCTGTCCCCAATGAACCTGAAACATATTCTCCTCCATGTCACGGATAGTCTGGTGGTAACAGATACAAGTTATCGCTTCTATTTTTGGGTGAAACAATATATTGCTAGTGCATTTTTTTGGAAAAAAATATACACTTCGTATTAACTGTAAAAAAAATAATATTAAGAATTCTAATTCAAATTAACTGTAATATCAAACTTTAGATATTAAAAAAACATACACGAACATAAAAAAAGTCAGAATAACTAACCTCTCAAATTACAACATAAAATATCAAATAAAACAACTTGAAAAATCAAAGACAAACAGAAAGACTTTGAGGGATAAAATTCACTACTCTGGCCTGAGCCATAGTAGGGAACATTTTGGACTTTGGAGGGGTCAGATTTACTATCCCCTCTCCAAACTAAAAACAGTAGGGATTTTGGATTAGCACAATTTATTAATTCATTGAACTAATTATCTAATTAAAAATAAGTTGAAAATCAATAAATAAATAAAATTTCAATGTATTTATTTATTTGTATATTATTTATTTATTGAGTGTTGTATAGGACAAAATTGACCCAAAGGTATCAGAGCACTTTATGTGTCTTGCACAGTAGCAATTACACAAGCTACATAAAGAGTAAATAAAAATACATAGTACAAGTATAAAAAGGAGTAAATGATATACAGTAGTATTTGTAAACAATATAGCAGCAATTGATTGAGATGCATTAAGAGTAAATAAAAATACATAGTAACAGTATACAAATGAAGTATTGGAGTGCCACAAGGATCAGCACTCTTGCCAACGCTCTTCAACCTATTTATGGAACCTCTCACGGTCATTCTGAACCAGTCTAACATTCTTTACCACATGTATGCAGATGACACGTAACGTTACTTAAAGATCTCCTCTCTAGATGACATTAAAATTCTAAATGAAGCTCTTTTGCAAACTCAACAATGGTTCGCCCAGGAGGGGGCGTGGCCGGCAGCCAAGCATGGCGGCCGCATAGAAGAGGAGCTCCGGACCTGAGCCGCCGTTATCCTGACTAAACCCCGCCAGAGATCGTAGGGCAGCCTCCTGTGCGATCACGAACGGTAGCGGAGATACTTGGGAGGACCCGGTGCGTCCGGCACCGAGATCGGGTTGCGACCGACGGCAGATGAGCCCCTGAAGGTCGGGCGGAGACAACGGTGGCAGCGACGTGGGGGTTGCGGCGGGAGGACGGCAGGAGGAGGGCGAGCCGTAGCCACTACGCTGCGACACACACGGCGCGCGGCTGTGAAGACGCGGACGCTGCCATATTGCAGGACGATCGGAGAGAGTGGAGGTGACAGCCGCAGCGACTGCAGGACTGCAGGGCGCCAGTTGGGCGGGAACAGCAGCAACTTTAGGCCGAGGCCGGATGCGGCCTGCGGTCCCATCGGCCTGAGACAACACGCAATGGAGCCCTGCTAGAAGGGGAGGAGGCGGGGCGTTGCACCGGCCGGGTGAGTGAACGAAGTGCTAGCATACCAAAGGAAGACGGTGGGAGCGGCGATGCGGCTGGAAAGACTCGGGTGGTACTGAATTAATGGCTGCGCAGGAGGCGATGGCAGGACAGGAGAGATTGTGAGCAGCCTGGGGTGAAGAGGCGGCAGGCGCGCAAAGCGCCCGGAGTGAGTCCTGCCCAAAAGCTACAAACGCCACAAACAGGGGGCAGTGAATGGATCGTGTGGAGGCCAGTTGACACTGATTGGGAGAGATTGCTGGACAGGAGGCCCACCGCATGCTTTGGGCATCCACTCCCTCCCCGGCGACATCGGTGTAAGCAGGAAGAAGCTGCCGAGCTGGTGTTTAGGACGGGCTGCTGTGGAGAAGACGACGACAGGCACCGCCATTGGTGGCACCTGGACACGGTTCTGAGAAGGGGAGACACTGTACCAAGGCGACAGCGGGGGAAAAAACAGCAGACATACCAGTTAGGGTGACTGGAGGAAACGCGCCGCGCAGCGGGAAGCAGTCACTCACGTTGTATATCGCTGTCCTGGCCTGAAAGATGGGATGAAAGGGAGTACGACAACAAGACCAGGGTGGACAAGATTGCGTCCCGGAAACGGCGGATCCTACTGGAGGCAAGTCTGGACTTGAAGGCGCGACATCGGCGGCAACGTCCAGCCCAGTGGATAAAGTAGACCTTATCCTGCAAGAAGTGCGTGACTCCAGGAAGGCACTAGAATTACAAATCGGGACACTGTCGGCTGGCCTTGGGTTGCTCCGAGCAGACCACACCAAGTTGGCGGATAAGGTGAAGACAAACGCAACGGCGCTGGAGGAAGTTGTCCCGCGGCAGGTCCAGAATGAAACCAAGGTTACACGATTGCAGGAACAAGTGAATGCCCTGTTGGACCGAGTGGAGGATGCGGAGGGAAGGGCCCGGAGGAACAACATACGAGTCATTGGCCTACCGGAAAAAAGTGAAGGGAGTGACGCGTCGATATATATGGAGCAATGGTTCCGGGATCATGTAACCAACGAAGGACTATCTACGCTATATTGCATAGAACGCGCGCACAGGATACCAATGGGGCGCCCAAAACCGGGTGCAACATCTAGGCCGCTCATAGTAAAATTGCGGAATTTCCGGGACAGGGACCTCTTGCTGCAGAAAGCTCGTGAATTAACCCCGATAACTTTCGAAAATACGAAGATCTTGTTATACCCGGATTATACAATGCTGGTGCAGAGACAGCGCTCCTCCTTCTTGGCGGTTAAGAAGCAACTCAGAGACCTGGGCCTGAACTATGCGCTACTTTTCCCGGCGCGACTAAAGATTATACACAAACAAAAAGCTTATTTTTTTGAAAGCCCAGGGGACGTGGACGACTGGCTGGAAGTGATGGAACTGAAGAGCGCTGCATCGGCTGGCTCACAGACATCGGAAAAGAGTAGGAACAACGGGGTGATTTCATCTGGGAAAAGACGAAGAAGAACGGACAGAGCACCTGCAAGGCAATACATCACAAAGCAGCAGATGGAGCAGACCAAGGCCGGGGCACTGGTTGCGGCAGCCGCCCTCACGAACAGCTTGGAGGTGACGACTCGGCCCTCCTCGGAGGAAGAAGCCACGCACAAATCGGACTCTGAGAGCAGTGTTGCGCTGTTCCCCTCCGCGACCCCTCAAGTCATCAAAGACTTATATGGCTGATTGTATTCGCAAGTATAATTTTTCTTGTCATATGTAAATGTAAAGCGATCTTTTGTAATGGGCCTGCAAAACTGGCGGGTCGACCCGCAATACTCTACATCTAACCAGCACAGGCCTGTAGTAAGCTTCACAATATTACTACATGAGAATACGTCACATGGCAAAGGCGCTATACATGACCAATGAGGTTTCTTTTTTGTTTCAGTTCAGTTGTATGGTCCGGTATAGTTGGATGACCAGACCGAATATTGGGTTGTTGGGGGGAAGGGACGGTCTCATGGTACTGGGAACATTGAATGCGCGATTGCGCTCGGCAGATGCTTTGCTCCTCCCGCAGACACCAAAAAATAGCAATGACGACAAAAGGTAAATACACCATAATAACTTGGAACATACGGGGCATGGGGACAGTGCAGAAAAGACATAGAATACACGCACAGCTGCAACGCCGCAAAGCACAGATAGTGTATCTTCAAGAATCCCACATGACGGACAGCGAGGCGGTAAAGTTGCGTAAAAAATGGAGGGGACAGATCTTCTCCACTTCCTACTCCAGCTATGCTAGGGGAGCCACAATATGGGTGAGGCATGGAATACCATTCCAGGCAATGGAGCAGAGGGTGGATAAGCTTGGTAGGTACATTTTTGTGAAAGGCATGGTAGACGGTCAGCCTGTAGTGCTTGGTGAAATATATGCTCCGAATACGGAGCAAGACAAATATTGGGAAGTGGTAAGTGGGGCGCTGGTGGGCTGGGAATCGCACCCCTGGATACTGGGAGGAGACTGCAATGCGGTGATGGACGTAACACTAGATAGGTCACACCCGCCGCTACATGGGGCGGGCGTGCTTAGACAAGCTGAAGCACTGGACAGGTGGGCAAAAGGATGGGAACTATGTGATGTATGGAGACTGAGACACCCAATGCACAGGGAATACTCTTATTACTCTGCAGTGCATGATCTGCATACAAGGATTGATAGGGTGTACTGCTCCACCAGAATAGCAATGCAAATGCTCAATGCCACATACTTACCCAAAACCTTCTCAGATCATAATCCGCTTGAGATAACCATAGCATGGGGGAGGGTGCCTACACCAGTCCCTACATGGAGACTATGGCCACAGATGCTGGAAGACCAAGTGTTCCGCAGCGACCTTTCTGGGACCATAGAACACTACTTTGCAATCAATAGTAACACGGCGTCAAGTAGATTGGTAGAATGGGATGCTTTTAAATCAGTGATAAGGGGGAAAGCAATCAGTACGACAGTGGGTGTCCGGCAGGAAATATATAAAAAACTGAAAGAGGTAGAGGAGGAAATAGGCACACTAGAACAGGAAGCAGTTACGCGTACTGACTGTAAGGGCCCGTTACAGGAAGCAAGGATACAACACGCAGAAACGCTAGAGATACTACGGGTCATAGACTACCAGGCATACACGAGGAGAGCCCACGCGGAAGCGGATAGGTCTGGAGCACTGCTTGCCAAGCTGATACGGGACGCTCCCTTTACAGCGATAATACACGAAATAAAGACAATAGGTGGAGGAAAGGTATATACGCAAGCAGACATTAACACAGCATTTCGCCAGTACTATGCCACATTGTATAGCACAAGTGTTGAAATATCGCGCACTCCCTTTTAATCTCTGATGTGTATTGAGTTTACTCGAGTAGCGGCGTGCTGCTAGAGGAGCGACCCCTGAACCAAGGTCGAAGAAATAACGAGAGTTGCACTATCCCTGCTAGGGTGGTGTCCCTCTATGCGCACAGCATTGTGGGGTAACGAAGTTACCAAAATTCGTTTTAGTTAAACCAAAGTTCATTTATTCATGGTTGAAAAGTTGAAATTCATTATTCCATATGACAAATTATGGCATGTTGAGTCAACAAAGGTACTGATGGATATCCTCTATGCATTTCGGGTAAAAACCCTTCGTCAGGAGGAATCCTGTAAACAGAAACAGGAGAAAAAGTTGCATATCCCCTAATCGGGTTTGTATTCCATTGAAATTAAAATGTTAAAAATGTAGAAAATGAGAAAAATATGTATCCCAGATATCAAGCTCCGAAAAAGTGCACAACGGAACAGTGTTAGAAAGAACTACGCAAACCATATTGGAAATTACACCCGAGTGACCCGGTGTTTTTCTGAAAATTTACCGCGTGTGACTCAAGTAGCAAAACAAATACAATGATAGCAGCGTATTAGTTGACTACGTTAAAAGTTGTGAAAGACGTGTACTAAATTTACCGCGTGTGACTCAAGTAGAAAAACAAATACAATGATAGCAGCGTATTAGTTGACTACGTTAAAAGTTGTGAAAGACGTGTACTAAAGTCAGGTGAAATCGTCATGCCGGTGTATAAAATAAGGGCGTGTCAAAGAATAGAACCTCATACCAAGAATCGGTACAGGGCAAGAAAGTTACCTCAGTTCACCCGTTCATGTGAGCATATCTAAAGTGCTCTGGTCATTATTCAAGTGTTTTTTGACCATTCTAAGATGGCCGCCAATATCAGAGTCTCCTTTCTCTGTTTACCAAACACACTCTTAACCCGGCCACATGCTCAACAATGGTTCTTCGGACCAGAGCACTTTAGATATGCTCACATGAACGGGTGAACTGAGGTAACTTTCTTGCCCTGTACCGATTCTTGGTATGAGGTTCTATTCTTTGACACGCCCTTATTTTATACACCGGCATGACGATTTCACCTGACTTTAGTACACGTCTTTCACAACTTTTAACGTAGTCAACTAATACGCTGCTATCATTGTATTTGTTTTTCTACTTGAGTCACACGCGGTAAATTTAGTACACGTCTTTCACAACTTTTAACGTAGTCAACTAATACGCTGCTATCATTGTATTTGTTTTGCTACTTGAGTCACACGCGGTAAATTTTCAGAAAAACACCGGGTCACTCGGGTGTAATTTCCAATATGGTTTGCGTAGTTCTTTCTAACACTGTTCCGTTGTGCACTTTTTCGGAGCTTGATATCTGGGATACATATTTTTCTCATTTTCTACATTTTTAACATTTTAATTTCAATGGAATACAAACCCGATTAGGGGATATGCAACTTTTTCTCCTGTTTCTGTTTACAGGATTCCTCCTGACGAAGGGTTTTTACCCGAAATGCATAGAGGATATCCATCAGTACCTTTGTTGACTCAACATGCCATAATTTGTCATATGGAATAATGAATTTCAACTTTTCAACCATGAATAAATGAACTTTGGTTTAACTAAAACGAATTTTGGTAACTTCGTTACCCCACAATGCTGTGCGCATAGAGGGACACCACCCTAGCAGGGATAGTGCAACTCACATTGTATAGCACCACAGATCATGATCATGATTTAGAGACCCGAACGGCAGACTTTCTTTCTGCCCTGACATAACCAAGGCTTGCTGAGGAGGCGCAGAAAGGCCTCACCGGGCCCATTACGCAAGCTGAGATTCGGGCAGCTATAAAGGCCCTACCGCGAAATAAAACCCCTGGTATGGATGGGCTCCCAATAGAATTTTACAGCACATACGCGGATCTTATAGTCCCCCAGTTGGAAACACTGTACAAAAATATATGGAAGGAAGGAACCCTACCGTCCACAACAGCGCAAGCATTGGTTGTATCACTACCAAAGGCGGGAAGGGACCCTGCGGATATGGCAAATTACCGACCGCTGTCCCAACTAAACTCGGAATATAAAATCCTAAACAAGGTACTAGCTACTAGATTACTGCCCTCTCTGCCTCAGCTCATACACATCGATCAGACTGGGTTCTTACCTTCACGTAGCACATCCTTGAATATTAGAAAACTGCACCACTTGATGTCGGAAGTCCCAAGTCAATATCCCCATGCGGGCTGCCTCTCACTGGACTTAAAACAAGCCTTTGACTCTATAAACTGGGAATATAGGTTCCAAGCTCTGGGGAAATTTAGGATACCGGAGGGTTACATAGCATGGCTGCGTTTACTGTACAAAAATCTGGTGGCCAGAGCCCGCACGGGAAACCATATCTCTAGCGAATACACGATCCATAAAGGGACCAGGCAGGGATGCCCTCTGTCGCCTTTAATATTTATACTAGCTTTGGAACCAGTGGCCATAATGCTGTGGAAAGAATTTCTGACATGTGGCATATCACTGGGACGCACGCAACACCTATTTTCGGCATATGCAGACGACATTCTCTTATACTTGCATGACTTAAGAATGCCCCTAACTGCAGTGCACGATGCATTCAGTCGCTTTGCCAAGGTTTCAGGATTAGCCATTAATATCAGAAAGTCACATGCCTTTTTTTTCACAGAACACGCAGGAATTGAGATTGTGGCTTTTGGAGACGAGGGTATAGAAGTAGCCCTGGATACCTTTAAATACCTAGGTATACAAGTATACAGAGCGCATGAGGACATGCTAGATGGTAACCTGCATAAAGCAATTCGCGCCCTGAGATCCAGTATAGGGTTTTGGACAGCGCTGCCATTGTCGGTGATGGGAAGGGTGGCCCTTGCCAAAATGGTAGTCCTACCGAGGCTTTTCTACTATTTTACTAACCTACCATTAATGGTACCGCACACCACGTTCAAAACACTAAACACAATGCTCATTGAACTAATCTGGGGTAATGGCAGATGCCGCATCAGCCTTAAAAAGCTACAAGTGGGTACACGTATGGGGGGACTGGGCGTCCCAGACCTGCGAGCATATTACTATGCATGTCAGTTGCAGTGGCTGTCTTACTGGACGGCAGGCCATAACCTGCAGGAAATAGGGTACACAGAGGCAGGCATAGAGAATGGTAAACTGCATGCATTACTGCTGCCTGATGGTGGACCCCTAAGGAGCCTCCCCCCGTTATTAGACACGGCACTTCACTGCTGGAAAGCGGCGCTACAATATACACAATTGCCCAGGGCATACGCAGGGAATATTCCCCTGCTGAGTGGCATGCTTACGAAACGCAAATTAATGCCGGGATCGCCACGGTGTCGGATTTGTTTGGGGACGAGGCACTATTGGATCATGACACATTCGTTAACAAAACTGGGGCCCCGGAACAGTTGTATCTCGTACACGCTGCACTGATACAATATGTTAAGAGGCATTGGGCCCCGAACAGGCAGGAACCTCCCACGAATGAACTGGTTAAAATGGTGTATTATATGGGAAGGTGTCGGCACCTTATCAGATGGCAATACACCGGCATCAGCACGCACACTGCGACCCCTCTGGACACCCTGAAAGCTGCATGGGAAGGTGACATCGATAGGTCCCTCACAGACAAGGAATGGGCAAGGGTATTAGAGCACCCGAGGAAGGTATCACGGAACACAAAATTTAAATTTATACAGACCATGGTATTACACAGGGCCTACCTCACTCCGCATAGGCTGGACAAAATGTTCCCCCAGACACAACACCATTGCCCGAGATGGTTGTTAGCAGGCGTTGACCTACTTCACATGTTGTGGGCTTGTCCCAGAATACGAGAATACTGGGACAATATAAGGCGTAGAATAGGAGACGCGGCGGAACGGGAAGTGAAGAACACGGTGGAAGAGTGCATTCTAGGACTACATACACAAGCGCACAAACACAAAGTACAATACCGATTTATGGACCTTGCACTTATATTAGCCATACGTACCATTACAATGCGATGGAAATCACGGAGACCTCCAGATGTCTTGGCATGGCACTCGGAATTAATACGCTGGGGCACTGCAGAGAGTACAGCAATGCACAGGGAAGAGCTCAAGGGGTTGCGGAAAGTACCAATAGCATTGGAGAGGGATGCTCTATTAGAAGCGCTAAAGTCCATAGCAGCAGCTGAAAATGCATGTAGATGTCACAGCATAACCCACACAAAGAACTGTGACCTAAAGCCAATGTATATGCAGGAGGTATCATGACACAAGAACGCGACCGGGAAGCAAGCACAGGCCGAAGTCCACACTCACAAGACTGTAAGGAGAGGTATGCATGAGACTGGGGAGGGTGGGAAGAAGGGAGTTCTGGGTAATTAGTATTAATATTGCAGTAAAATGTTCGTCACAAATGTTCACTCGTTTCCTTGCTGTGTAAATCATTGTTAGACAATACACCAGCTGTACCGCGATGTTGTATATACCTGGATTGCGGAGGAGAGCTGCAAAGGATTAATGTATACAGGACTGGATGTATTATATGTTACAGGCTATGCATATTGTAATGATGTACATGAAACTAAGAAATGCAATAAAATATGTTAAAAAAAAAAAAACAATGGTTCGCCCAGAACCATCTGTTGTTGAACACACTCAAAACTGAATTCCTGCTTATTGCCCCCCACAAGCACTCTACACCTACCCCGAACTGGCTAAAGCAACTCACAGCCCTTAACTGTACCCCTCTCCTGGTTGATTCCGCTAAATCATTAGGCATTACCTTAGGCAAACTACTTAACATGCAAGCGCACATCAGTGCCACTAATAGGGGTGCCAACTTCCATCTCAACACCCTCGAGAAAATCAAA
The DNA here is from genome assembly GCF_964204655.1 of Triturus cristatus. Lineage (NCBI taxonomy): Eukaryota > Metazoa > Chordata > Amphibia > Caudata > Salamandridae > Triturus > Triturus cristatus. The sequence goes on from NC_140589.1 coordinate 1,274,146,683, forward strand.
CCTTTCCTACCGACGACGACTTACAACCTGCAGCACAATCCCTGGTGATCTCACGTTTTGAATAATGTTCCGGTAACCCTTGCGGGGCTTCCTAAAGTGAGCTTGGCCCCTCTCAGAGCCACTCTCAACGCATCCGCCAGGCTCATCACAGGATCCAAAAAACATGATCATATTACACCTGACCATGTGCAGCTTAACCTGGTTGTTTATTGAAGCGAGGATATGCTTCAAAATAGCTTGCCTCACGCATAAAGCCTTGGATTACAACACTCCGGCTTATCTAGCAAACAAGCTTGTTCTATCTGGCTCCAATCGGAACTTAAGAAGCACGGCCACACTGCTCTTGAAACGCTTTACCTGAGTGCCCATTAATGGCATCATCGTGTTCTTTTTACATGTCCCCTTGCTGACAGACATATCTCCCAACTTATTGTTCTCCTTTTTATTTTTAGGTTTGGTTGATAATGGATATCTTTCCCGAGGGCCCTCATCCATCAGGGTTGTTAATTATTGTACTATGTTGAGTCAAATTTACTTTTCCCTGTTTTGCTAGATGGTACAGGTTTTATTTTACACCTTAGGAGAAATTGATCTAGTGTGGCCCACTACCAGGTCCCTGATCTTGACAGTGTACTCCTTGTGTTGTCACTCTACAGACTTCTATTGTCTAAAGTTCTATTCATGTCTTTGACGTCAAGTATACTTTTACTTGTTTTGCTAAGTGTCACAGGAAAGATTTTACGCTTTATGAGAAATGGCACTAATGTGGCCCTTTACCAGGTCCCTAATCTTGAATGTGTACTACATGTGATTTCACTTTACTGACTTCTATTGTATGAAGTGTATGTATGTCTTCGCCATATGTACAGCGCTCTGATACCCGCAAGGGTCATGTTCGCTCTTTATAAAACTTTCTAAATAAATAATAAATAAGTATACAGTAGGCAGTAAAAAATGAAAAGTATCTAAGGTTGTTATGGTAGGGATTTGCACGGGTGGGGAAAGTACAGGCATAGTTTTTCCCTGAGGTGACTTAAATGGAGATTGTGGGGTAGGAGCATTAGGCCAATCAGATGGTTTAGGAGGGAGGGTTTAGGTATTTCCTGAAATGAGGGCATAAGTGATTTTCACATAAATCCTGAGGCAGAGAGTTCTAAATTCTGGTAGTATTTCTGGAGAAGAAGCAGGTGAAAGATTGTTCTTTCTTAAATTTGAATGGAATCAGGAGTAGACTGTTAAAGCTTCAAAGAGGTCTCTTTTTTGCCATTTTGTGCGAGGTAGACTGGTTTTTCCATGTAGACAGATTTGTGGGTTATGCAGGCAGTTTTGAATATACATCTTGCTTCGATTGGTAGCCAGTTGAGTTTCTTGAGAATGAGAGTGATGTGGTCAAAGTGACTCTCCCCCGACAGTAGTCTGGATGCTTCTGTAGCTTTCAAAGGGGTTAAGTATATTTTTTTGCTGCTCATGATCATTACGTTACCATAGTCCAGCTTGAGGACGACTAGGGATTGCACCACAGTCTTTAGGTCTTCAATGGGGATGAAGGTTTTTTTTGGGGGTGTTTCAATGTGCAGAAGGCACTTTTAATCAAGGCATTAATATGCTCTTTCATGTTCAGGTTTTGTCAAGTTTAATCCCCAGGAATGTGACAGAGTTAAGGTCGTTTTGGTTGGCCTCTGGTTTTTTGATGGGGGTGGTGACTTGGCTGAGTTTGAGGGAGGCTGACATGGAGCCACTCGATAAGGAGGAGTTCATGATTTTGGTCCTTGTAAGGGAGATGATACAATTGAGATTTTTGACGAGCACAGCAGGGAGTGGATCTGAGACATGCGATGTCGGCTTCTTGCTAGCGAGTAATTTGAGGACTTCTTCTTCAGGGATATAGTCAAATTCAGTCCAAGTTGCATCATTTTTCAATTGCAAGAGGTTGAGGTTGGTGTTTTTGAATTCTGAGAAGGGTAGTTTGGGGAGACAGCCATTAGTGGGAGGTACGGCCTTGGGTGGACTCTCTCCGCAAGGGGGGGCATCCTTGGTGTAGGGTGAGGAGCCAGGTGGGACAAGAGAGAGTTCGATATTGGATATTTTTTCTGAGAAGAATGCTTCTAACTTTTTGCAGCACTTAGTAGAGCCATTAATTGAGTGATGATGGAACATGGACGTTTGCTGTTTCATGATGCTAAAAAGATCTTTAGGTCTGTTCCTATACTGGTTCAGTTGAGCTTGGAAGAAGGAGGATTTCTCTCCGAAGAGGTGTTTTTTGTATTTTAAACGTTTAGCTCGAAGGATCGACTGAAGGGTTAGTAGGGTTGTTGTCTCCAGTTTCTTTCAGCTAATTGGAGTTGTTGCTTCCTTTGTTCAGGTCTTTATTAAACCAGGATCGGGAAGGGATATTCCTTGATTTCTTGAGTTTCAGAGGAACGACTGTGTCAAGGAGTTCAGTCAGTTTTGTGTTGCAATGGGCGGTGAGGTCATCGGCGAAGGTGAGGTCGGGTGGAGGTAGAATTTGGGAACTGACTAATGCTGCTAGCTCTGCCTGGGGGATTTGATGTGTGTTCCTCACCCAGTGCTTGAGATGGATAGTTGTGAGTGAGCCTTAGGTTGGAAGGTATTGAGACCAAAAAGTATTTGGTGATGATCAGTCCAGTCGGAGGGTAGGATAGAGCAGAGGGATAAGGTGTTATGTTTAAAGATTATTGCTTCAAGTGTAGAGTCCTTATTGTGAGTTTGTTTGTTGCAGTGTTGTGTGAGATCATTCGCTTCCAAGAGGGTGGATAGAGCTTGTATGTTGGATCATCTGCATTGTTTAGGTGCAGGTTTAGGTCTCTTAGTATGATGTCTGTGCTGCCTTTTAGGGAATTTGCGATATTAGGTCTGTTAAGTCTTTGAGGAATTGTGAGTTTTCACCTGGAGGGTGATAGATGACACGAAATTTGATGAGGTTGGGGCCTTTAGAGGAGAGCTGAACTCCTAAATATTCAATAGTAGGGTATTTAGTAGCGCAGAAGGGAGTTAAAAAATGATTATTTTTGTGTATGATGGCTAATCCACCACCCCTGTGATTAGTTTGCATGATTAATTATCAATTAAAAGTAAATTACATTAAAATATTGATAAATTAACAGTAACTTACATTTTATACAACTTCTACAATTGCCTACAAACCCAACAACCTGCTACTAAATTAACAATTTCTATTTAAAAACAACCTACAAACTAGGACCGCCATGGCATCAGGACCAACAGTGGTGGGCTCCCTGTCAGCCCTAGCATCAAATTCCTGTATACTGGTACCTTGAGTGAAAATTTGGTGAGAAACATTGAGCCCTCATTGGATCTTGGGGGGAGGCTGTATTGATGTGGAGGTTGCATTTATCCAATTACTGCTGACACAATGCAGCAGATCTTTATGAGCTCCAGAAGCACAAGATTGTGGCATCTCTGGTGCTGGAGAGATGGCTAGAGGCTCTTGTGGGGCTAGTTGGTACACCTGTTTTATGCTAGCGGTGGACGTTGCTGTTGACTGAAATTCCATGGAATCACAAGAGTACGCCGGGTAGCTCTGCATTGAGGGCTGCAGACCATCGCATGAACAAGGGAGTGGAGAGTTCCTACACAGACCGCTGCTGGCCCATGAGGTGCCGCTACATCTTAGTGTAAGCAGGCCAACCTGAGTCCCAAAAGGCGCCGGCTGGACTCAAAGGGGGAGACGGCAGCTAACCTGGTGAGTGCCGAAGGGGCCCTAATTGCTGCTGGTGTGGTGGCCATCGGGGATCCCCAGGCCCCGAATAACCTTTGTCGAGGAGGATTCTGACATGGCAACCCCTGTCTCTTTAACAGAACACTGTGCAATGCTTAAATTACTGAGATTCACCCGTGTTGGGTTCTTTTGGACCTGTGTTGCAGGCAGCAGCCCTGACTCAAAGGTAATTCTCCAGGGATTTTTCTGTGTGCCGAGCTGGCACTACCACAGTCAACAATCCAAGAACAGGGATGAAAGGCTTCCTGCAAAGTGCACCTGGAAGACACCAAAATCCCAATATCCGGTGTTCGATGGGCTGATCTGCAATTCGAGGACTGTTGTCACCCTGAGTGAGTGTGGGGCATTCAAGCTATGGTGATCCAATTACTGCGGGGGAAGCTGCACTCATTCCCACAGAGGTGGGCTGCAGACCCCATCAAAACTTGTCAAGGCTCTTCAAAGTGGGATCATTTTTCCTGTCTAGGTGGGGAGTGCTGAGTCATTGGTGCGTCAGTTATGCTATTATAACACAGAAATGCTTCCCCATCAGCAACCAACCCCCTACCGCCCATCTGTGATGTCAGTGCATCGCGAGGAGCACAGAAATCACAGATTCCCCACCGAAGCGGCAAGAAGGAGCAGGTGAGTGGTCTCTCCCACTCTGGTGGGGAAAAAAAGCTTCTCCAGGTTTCAGGAAGGACTTGTTGGAAAGGGGAGAGTTGCCACAATCCACAGTAAGGAAACTACTAGGCAACCAGGAAAGGTGGTTGGGGGGTTGGCCTGAGGTAACGAGTTGACCCACCCAGGAAACAAATTGAAAAAATAAAAGGTGTTTCTTCCCTGGCAGTGCGCAATCGCAACCCCAGGGAAATGTACAAAACGTGTGTGTTTCTTTTGTTAAACTAACGTGAAATTGTCAGGGGGTCATTCCTCCTTGCATATGAGCTGACCCCCTGTGGGCCCCAAAATAATTTTGGGGAAATGCGTGGGTCCCTAGGGGGACAAAATAGGTAGGGGTCGACCCTCATCACATGAGTCAACCCCATTTGGGGCCACATGTTTTATTTCAAATGTGTGGTTTCCCTTAGGGAGCAGAAGGTGCCCCCTCCCAGGAGAAAACACACATTTCTAGAAAAGAAATACATGTACTGCATATATCACATAAGTCTACTATCTGGAGATTATGCAGCAAATGGTAGATTTATGTGGCTCATGCAGTATATATCCGATAACTCAAAGGGATCAATGTGGTGAAATGTGCACACCCGTGGAAGGACCTGCGCAATGGTCGACTTGTCATCTCTCAGTGGCTTATTTCGGCATTTGAGTGCTAAACTGGTACTAATGAGGTGGAATGTGTGGCTAGACAGTATTACTGTGTTTGCAAATGAAAATGAAGTTATACTATCAAAATAATGTGCTGCATTATGATGCATAATTTAGTCAACACTGTCTCATAATTTGGTGTTCTTCTGATGCATAATTCAAATGACCCATGTGATAGCAATGTGAGATTTCACAAGGAGCAAAGTTGCAGAGGCTACTTTGTGTACTTCTTGAGATCTAAAGTAGATTTGTAGCTTCGGAAAATGACATTTATATGGCAACGGCCTAGCATATCACCCAGCAATAAAGGTTTGTATAAGCCCTGACAAACGCATGATATGGAATTGGGTTTGTGGATAAGTAAAGATATACTGTGTCTTTATTTCTGTTGTAATGTATTTGGAGAACCTGCAGAGTCCCAAAACATATGAAAGTTGATGTTTATTTACTGTTGCATACGTCTCACAGATGCACAGACCCACTGACTGATTTAGAACAATACTTCTGCCTTCTATGTAGGACAATGCTTTAAAAGGAAGTTTTTAGACAGTCGGCAGGGATGGTGTCTCGGTGGAGGACTGCTGCCCATGTTCTAACTCGGGAAATGGAGGACAGCTCTGAGGAAGGATCAGAGACAGCATATACTAAGACAGCATCAGAGGGAGAGTGAAATGGAGCAGAATCTGGAAGTGATTTTTTAGTTGACGGAGTTCCATCCGGTGACTTATCTTCCAATGTTTCTGAGAGACATGATGATGGCAGTCATGCTGTCCCTTCATGAGCACAGTGTGTGCAGCAGAGTGACCGTAGCAGATTAGACCAACCCAGAGAGCAGGCACGTGAAGCAGCGAACACAGATGGAGTGCCCTCTTGGCAGCCCCCCAATTTAGTTCAGCCCCAAATTCTGCCTTTCCATGGTGACACCAGATGTAAAGTCAATACAGCCAATTTTTTGCCAATTGACAACGTACGTCTCTTTGTGGATGTTAACTTCCTTGAGTAAATTATACATCAATCAAATTTGTGTGCCAAACAATTTCTGAAGGAGCATAGAGAAACCGTAGGGCCTCATTCAAGAGCACACCAGTGGATACCCACTTCACTTGAGGAGTTGAAGTTAACTTATGGCATTACACTTGAAATGGAATGAGTGCACAAACCAAGCTTGCAGTCCTACTGGCCAACCCACATGGTTTATGTAACCCCCATCTTTACACCAAACATGAGATCGTTTTTTGCAATTGCAGAATATGCTGCATTTTGTGACAATTCTGTTGCATTGCCCCGGGACCATCCTAACCATGACAGGTTGTTCAAAATCCAGCCTGTCGTGGAACATTTGCCTGCCCGGGTTCCAGAAATGTATACTCCTGGAAAAAATATAGCTATTGATGAGTACCTGATTCTGTACAAAGGGCAGCCGCTGTTCATGCAGTACATTGTGAGCAAAAGAGCTCGCTGTGGCATCAAGTTGCACATGCTGTGTGAGAGCTCCACTGGCAATGTGTACAGCTTGGAAGTGTATACAGGGAAGGACTCCAATCTAACCCTGAAGGTTGCCCTCCACACTTGGAGTCACAGGAATGATTGTGTAGGTGCCTGTCCAGCCACTCCTTCACAAAGGTTTCAACCTTTATGTGGACAAATTCTATACAGGAATAGAGCTGTTCAGTTAGTTGTAGAAAGCTCGCATTGTGGCATGCGGTACAGTTCATTGTTGCCACAAAGTATTCTTGCAAGAGCTTGTTGTAAGAAGCTTCAAAACTCCCAGACCACTGCGTTGTGTTACAACTAACTGCTCGTCATCAAGTTCTTACATAGGTGTGATGTGTACGTGCTCACTACAGTTCATGATGAGAGCACTTTCGCTCTCACTGTTTGGGGTCAGATGGCAAACGTGCACACTCCAACCTGTATGCTTGATTACAATAAGTCCATGGGGGGAGTGGATTAGAATGACCAGGTCCTTCAGCCATACAATGCGAAACGTAAAACTTGCACTTGGTATAAGAAGCTGTTTACCCACCTGATCCAGATAGCAATATATTAAATACATATGTTGCATATCGTCAGACCACTACGGGAAGACTCACATCTTTCCTTAACTTTTGGTTGACTATCATTGAAAGCCCTCCTGCTACAGAAGCAGTAGCCTCCACTTCATATGCTCTTGAGGATGTGGCAAGGTTGAAGGATCGACACTTTGCCTATCGCATTCCTGAAACAGCTAAAAAGACTTGACCATGTTATTGGTTAGTCTGTACTAAGGAAAGAGGCGGGAACGTTGTGTTTACTGTCCCCAGTGCCATCTCAGCCAGCCCTGTGTTTTCCTACTTGCAATATGTTGTACCACACAAAAGTGAATAATTGGGAAATTCACTGAGGTGAAGCTGCCATAAGGTAAACCTTTCAATGGTTGTGCATGGATACCTATCTTCCATGGCCACTAATTCACTAGGCAAGCAACTGCAGAATTTTGTTCCTCTACTTGAGGAAATTATGTACTTGCTTTTGGCCTGCTTCACACCTTTATCTGCAGTCAGAACGAGGTAAGTGTTTTGTTTGCCGATTGACAAGTGCATTATAGTCCTCACACTGCACATAATGGTGAACATAACATAAGCCACGTTGCCATGGAGCACCCTGTGTGGCAAAAACGTAACGTCTTGACTAGTTTTTTTAAAGTGGTTTTTAAGGAACCTATGTATACAACACATTGGCAGCACAGACTAAGTGTAATATGTCAAACAAATGTCCATTGGAACTCATTCACCAACACTTCTATTTGCTTTGAAAGGGTGAAAACTCAATTAGTAACTTGTATCATAATCAATGTTATTGAAAAAGGATACAGAACACAGTATCTCTCATGATGATTTTCACACTTTTAGTATTAGGAAAATATACATTTCAGTATGTCTTAAAATTAGTGCAGACGACTCTGTGTTCAGAAAGTGAACTAATAGTACAGAACAACAAGGACCAACACAGTGTACAGATTCCAAGGTTGTATATGATTTTATATCAAACAAACGTAAGCATAAATTCTGTTTTTTCATATATGATATCCCCTGGTGAACAATAACTTGTTTCAAAAGTGACGTAGGAAGGGGAATGGCGATGATTTGACCCATAGTTAGTCTTCAGGTCTTATCAGGGCAAAAGCCATCTGACTATAGTTTCCTAGAAACTGGGGAACTTCAATAAAGAATCCTGTAAGCAATACGTGCTAATAAACTTCGAGACATAGTCTACAATGTGTGACAGGCTGCTCGGTCAGCAATGGGGGGGTGAACAAATTACTAGGAGAGGTGCACTTTTGCATTTTGTGGAGAAAGTGGTCACACCTACACATAAAGAGTACTCCTAAACAAAGCCAACAATGCAAAAAGGGTGGCCCGGTTCCTAAGACGGTCCCATAGAGGTGAATGGATTACTCAGGAAAAGCACACCTTTGCATTGTGTCACGCCACCAATATGATTGAGGATTGCAAGAGAATCTGGGTAAAATAAATCTGGTTGGATTCATGCAGGTTACCCCTCCCTGAATTCCATAAATGCTTAGTTTTCAAAAAGTACTGGCTGAGCTAGGGCCCAAATCCACAGCTACCCACTTTGCAAAAAAGCCAGTTTTGAGTGGAAACATTTGATATATTTATTTAGCATTTTAAGACATTTCCTGTCGTGGGCCCTAGGCCTACCCACACAAGTGAGGTGACATTTTTGTCAAAAGAAATGTGGGAGCATGGACTAGTAGAACATTTGTTGCTAGTAATTGGATTTTGTTGCACTTGTGCCTCCCAAGTGTAAGCCAGTTTTTAAGAAAGAAGACATTTTGAAAAATAACCTCTAAATCATGTGCTAAAATGGATACTCACAAATTCAGAGATGTACTAATAACCACTGTTTCCAGACTCCAAATCTAGTGCCCATTTCAGAAATACATAGGTTTCCTTGATACCCATTTTTCACTCTATGTATTTTGCCATGTGATTTGGTCTATACTTGGTACACAATGAAAAAACATCATATGGTGCAACTCAGTTCTTAGCTCTGGGTAGTTTTTCCAACTCATTTCAATATTTCTGTATTCCAACAGTCAATTTTTGGGGGAAAACCTTAAAGGATCTACACATTTGACCCCTTGATGAATTTGGAGTTTTGTCTACCTTCCAGAAATCTATAGTTTTCCTGGATCACCCATGGGTTTCGCCCTGGCTTCCACCACAAACCTGAAGTAGATTGAGAGCTCAAAAAATTGGAAAAATGGGTTACTTGTTGAAAAATGCCCAAATGTAGTAAAAGAAAATTACGGTTTTTATTCAGCTCTACATAATCCTGAAAGCTGAGGAGATGGTATCTTTAGCACAGCAAACCATTTGTTGATGCCATTTTTAGGAAACAAATTGACACTTTTATCTGGAGCACTTTTTTCCTGATTTTCCCACAACACTCAAAATGTAACTATATATTCCCTATTTTCTAGGTCTCCTTGAGGGAAATTCAAAATCCCTGAATACCTTTAGAATCCAGAGGATGTTGAGAAAAAAAGAACACAAATGTGGTACGGATACCTAATGTGGACAGAAATGTATGTAGTCCCATGATCGAACCTCCCCAAATAGTCAAAAAAGGGCTCAGCACTTGGTGGGGGATGGCCCAACAATTAAGGGGTTAACTTAGAGGCAATGTGTAAAGTATTTATACAGCAATTCAAACAGTAATAAAGTGAGAACACAGCAGGAGCTACGATGTGAGGTCCGATGTCGAGCTGCGCCAAGCATCATCAGAGTCGATGAGATGTGCTGGCATAAAAAACGGGCCAAAGTCGATGATGGGCTGTGTTGCGCTGTAACAACATGCGTGGAGATACATCAACGTCAAAGAAGCCTGTTATGTCCCGGTGAACAGTAAACTGTCCCTTAGAGATTTTCAGGAGGTCTGGGTCCACATAGGCAGGTTGGATTTAGCAGGGCAGCTCACAGCAGCAGAGAAGTCCTGGTACAGAAATAGCAGGACTTGGCAGCAAAACAGTCCTTAGTCAGCAAGCAGGTCAGCAGAGCAGACTTCACGGCTATGCAGACCTTCTCCCTGGCAGCTTCCACAGATCCAGAAGTGATCTGAACAGTTGGATCTGAGGGTCCAATATTTATATTTGGTACCAGCTATGATGTAGGAGAAGGTTCTGGAGGTTTCCACCCTGACAGTTGTTTGGAATTCCATGTCTCTCTTCCCTGGCCCCAGCTCGTCTGGGGATACAAAAGACTAGTGTCAAACTTTTTGTGAGTCTCCTGAGGCAGAGGCTTTGTGCTGTCCAAGTGCGGTAGGTGAGAGCCCCGTCTCCCTTATCAACTAAGAGATCGCCCATCCTGCCAACAACTATTCCCCCTTTGTCTCATTCTCTTGGAGCAATACACAAAGACCAACTGCCACCAAGTAATGTGATCAGGAGTACAGGCTGCAGGCACCAAATGGTTAAGGCAAGAAAGTACTACCATTCCTAAAGTGGCATTTTCAGAATAGTGACTTAAAATCCGATATTACCATAAACGAGGATTTAAAATTACAATTCTTTCGATCCAAACTCAACATTCGTATCTGCTCCCAAAGGGAAGTTATTGCTTATTAAATGTAATAAGGGAACCCAATATTATCCTATTATCCTATTAGTGCATGTCCAACCTTTTAAAATGCACTGCATCCTGCCCTCTGAGCCTACCCTAGGGGTGACGTATGTATTGAAAACGGAGGCTTGGGTATATCTTGCCAGGTCAAACTGGCAGTTTACTGCCTACTTGGGCTGCAATGGCAGGCCTGGGATAAGTGCTGCAGGTCCACTAGCAGCATCTCATTTACAGGCCCTGGATACATGTAGTAGTACCATTTTACTGGGGATTTACTAGTAAATTAGATCAGCCAAGTGGGTGTAAGCGTATTTTTCTATGTTTAAAGTAGAGAGCATAAGCACTTTAGTACTGGTTAGCAGTGGTAAAGTGTGCAAAGTCCTAAGGTCCAGCAAAAATAAAGTCAGCAAAAGCAGGAGATTGAAGGCAAAAAGTTGGGGGAAATCAGTTCACCGATGTCAGGTCCAACAATGACAATTACGCCCATCAATCAGTTTTTCTGAAACAGCCACAATAAAGATGCTGATAAAGGGGACCGTCATTGTAGCAACTGGAATGGCTACTGGTGAGTGGCATTAAGGGTAGAACCCACAGACAAAAAGAGGAGGCCCATCTGTAGACCAGTCCTGACTCAAGGAAGACAGCTGGTAGGGATGCTACCATCCGAGTGCCCGAGGTCTCTGGTGCTAACAAACTGGACACAATTCTTGTGGTGACCGACTCCACTAGAGGCATTCTGAAAAGTAAAATCAGCACCCCAAATATAGATCTTGGCCTACTGGATGGTAGATGTATTGCAATCACTTTCTTATAGCACTCATTACTTTCACAAGCTAAAGTGGATTTATCATCATTACACTCTAGATAAGGGGAAGGATCTTGTATTCCGAAGTGGGCTTGTATACTGAGTAACACATCTACACCTGAAAATAATTCAATATTATTGTTTATATAGATTGTACATAAACCCCATAAAATTCCTGCATGTTTCCTGAGGTGAGCATAGGCTGTCCTAGAGCCAGCTTTTTTCATGTGGTGTGTTCCTGCCCCATACTGACTGCCTATTGCACACATGACAAACTGTATTAACAAAGCCGCAGACATGGTAATTTAGAATGTCCCAACCATACGTCTTCCACAATTAATTTCATGTACTGAGGCCCTGAGGGTGACAAACAGATTCATTCATCTGGTGCTTTTCTTGGCCAAGCGACAGATCTCCATGGATTGAATAGCGGGCCTCTTTCCTGATTACTTATAGTGGGTGTATGAATGAAGGAGATAATTCATTTATTGTTATCGAAGAGCACCACAATGTTGATCTATCCTATGCTTTGCTGTCCCCTCCCACTTCATGCATAAGTGCAAGTCCTTATTTGTAATTTGAAGGCCCTGTGCCTCTGAGAACGGCATTCTATCGGTATACCCCTAAAAGACAGCTTTCCCCAGATTCCGTAAAGCCAGGTGGGGTGGCCGCTTTTTCTTGGTAGAAGCAGCTAAACTATGGAACACCTTGACAGGACACTTTGCGATGTTGGACCCCTTTGTGGTTTTCCACAAGCAACTGAAAATCTGGCTTTTCTCACTTCCGTAATTGCAGCTCTCTGATTTTTGCGGTTGCTTTTCATACTGGTATTAGCAGTTTGACGCCTTTGGGCTTAGTGCCCTGTGCAATCTCATTCCATTCCATGTCGTGCATGCCCCAACTGTTAGATTTCAATATTTATTTTTGTTTACTATATCCAAATGATGCTCTTGTCCAGGACCAATGCTCTTGTTAGAAACTTTTTTAACCTTTTAATTGTTTTTTGTCATAAAGTATACATATTGCAGCAGCACTGTCTACCCAGCATAAGTGAAAGTGACAAGTCAGTCCCGCATCCACCAGTCTAATAAAAAGCAATGATTTGAAAAGCAGCGTGTGGAACATTGGGGGAATAAACAATAAAATTGACGACACCGATTTCACAATGTATCTACAACAATTTTACATCATATCACTTAGGACACATGTCCCAAATCCCTGTGTCGCTAATAGGATTCTCCGAACATGTCAGCCTGGCAGTCAAAGCAATGCGGTATGGTCACACGAAAGGAGTCTATCTGTTTACATGAGCGTGGATCCGAAGGTACTGGGCATATCAACAACAACCGGCGATAATTAACGCTAAGCGCACTTAGCGCTAGGATAATTATCGCCGGCTAGCGTTGATTTTTATCGCAGAGATAGCGTGCTATTAGCAACGCTTATCTCAATAGCGATAAAAATCCTCACGCTAAGTGGCTAACGTGAGATTATCGCTGGAAACCCAGCGATAATCTCACGTTAGCTTGTTGATAGGGACAGACAAACTTAGCCATGATATCCTCCTTCCATAGGATATCATGGCTAAGTCAGAAAAATACCAGACGTAAAAAAGCAGCGTTAACCGCGGTTAGCGCTGCTTTTTTTGTCTCTAACAGGGTTAGCGATATTCTTGATAATAGGAGAAATGTCGCTTAGCGACATTTCTCCTATTATTTTACTCTGGAACGCCCCCTTTGCATCTCATTAGAGATGCAAGGGGAAGCGTAGAGTAAAAGGGTGCTAACATGCAAATTTGCATGTTAGCACCCTGTTGTTGATAGGGTGCTAGTTTTATCTCTGCTTTTTGGGCTTTTAAAGCCAAAAAAGCAGAGATAAAGCCCTTGTTGATATGCCCCAGAGGGGCATATTATCAAGACAGGCGATAAAATTATCGCCGCTTTAGCGGCAGAAAACTGCCGCTAAAGCGGCGATAATGGGCTTGATAATATGCTCTATGGAATTCCAATTGAAGCCCATGTTAGACGTCCTTCACATCTAACATGGGCTTCAATTGGAATTCCATAGAGCATATTATCAAGCCCATTATCGCCGTTTTAGCGCCTGTCTTGATAATATGCCCCAGAATGTGGTCTCGGTTCTATCCGTGCCCGGTTTCCTCGCAGTCTTTCTCGAAGGGCAGAAATAAGAAGGAAGCACAGGCCTAATTATTGTTAACACTCACCTAAACCCCTGCCTGAGAGATAAAGTGCTTGAGGTTTGTGACGCCTTAACAGAAAGGCACCCTCGCTGAGGCTGATATGATGCTAACAAGGGATTTCCATCTACACCTATTCTATAATCAAGAAGAAGGATACAGACATGAAATGGGCTTCAGAGAGGTATGCCCAGATCAAACACTGCCATACACAGAGCGACCCAACAGACTGGCGAAAGCTCTGTTTGACTGTGGTTCCTCAGTAGGTCTGAGGGTCCTCAGCGGCAGGTTTCCTGGCAATAAACCACCCGCCTAGACAAAGATAATGTAAAACTCCTATCTGGAATACACATTTGCATATGTCACCTTCTTCAGCTACATCAAACAATTTTATACGTATATTTATCAACCTGCAGATAGCGATCACCTGCCACAAATCCCAGTTCTATCACTGAACATCCAGACTCACCTGGAGTCCACAGCTTTTCTGCCCATGTGCACATGGTAAATCTGACGAGGATAAGATGGGAACAAGCCATAGCACCTGCCCTTCTTAAAAGCTGTGCTATATACGTGAAAAGCAATTCAGCCTCAAGGAACCCCATAGATGGTTGGCCAAACCTTGTATTGCAAATCACATCACGTTACCCGAGGAAAACACGTAATAAAGGCTGTGCACTGACTGCCCGACGAAGCAACGGCTACCACCGGAACTGAGGGGCATATCAGCAACAACCGGCGATAATTATCGCTAAGCACACTTAGCGCTAGGATAATTATCGCCGGCTAGCGTGGATTTTTATCGCTGAGATAACGTGCTATTAGCAACGCTTATCTCAACAGCGATAAAAATCCTCACGCTAACTGCCTAACGTGAGATTATCGCTGGAAACCCAGCGATAATCTCACACAATGTGGCATTGGCTTGTTGATAGGGCCCCACAAACTTAGCCATGATATCCGACTTCCATAGGATATCATGGCTAAGTCAGTCCTGAAGCAGGTGTAAGGAAAGTAGCGATAACAGGGGTTATCGCTACTTTTCCTGTTGCTATGCTTCATAGCGTGGGGCTTGATGATAGGAGAAATGTCGCTTAGCGAAATTTCTCCTGTCATGTCAGGTCAGGAACGCCCACTTTGCATCTCATTAGAGATGCAAAGCTGGGCGTTAGGAATTCCTATGCTAACGCAAGTTTTCACGTGTTAGCGTGAGCTTGCTAATTAGGCAATAAAATTATCGCCGCTTTTCCGCCGAAAACGGCTGCAAAAGCGGCGATAATTCTATCGCCTAGCCTTGCTGATATGCCCCTTAGAAACTTTAAAAAGATTGTAAGTAAGTTAATGCAGCTGCTAAGAGCCACCCCAAAATGTTCCCTACTAACTAGGGCGGCAGCATGAGGAGAGAGGAGCAAACCGAAGACGGAACTTTGGAAACAAAAAAAGGCAAAGCACGATGACATACGCGTAAATTTCATCTGTGCAAGTATGGATATTAATGCGGCAAATTTCTGAAGTTTGATCAACGAAAACCGAATAACGCAAACATCAGCGAGCAGGACTGGACAACCTTTTTAACAAATCATTTCTCAGCCCCCGAGGTTCGGCTTGGGAATATGAGCCATGTAAGATCAAATAGATGTAGCCGGAATGAAAGAGTTGATACTCCAACTGACACTGTACAAGTCCTCACTGCAGTCAGCGCAACAAATTGCAGATGTCAACCTGCATCATCTCAAACTTTTCGAAGTGCCAGATCCTTAACACCCCAAAATGATGTCAGATACTGAACATCTCAAAATAACACCAAGAATAATGATTTATTGGGCATCCCAAAAAATCCCGGCCAGCAGACAGCATGCTATTTTGGGTTTTCCAGTGAAGACATTGAGAAGGTAACCGCTAAATCATGCACAGACTGTGCACCTGGCCCGAAAGGGCTACCTCAGGCCCTGTTTAAAACAGAAACTAAACTATTGCCCAAAAATATTAAATTTTATAGTTTATAGAGAAAAGAGCACCAAAAGGTGTAATGCGCCAACTGTGGATATCTGGTATTGCTGGACCGGGACAAAGTCACAAGTTCAGGCCTTTAGCGATGCAGCATGGGCCGGCTACAGGGACCCAGTTAGGCCTCTGAACAAAGGGGCATATTGACAAGCCCCTATCGCCACAGGAACATCACTGTTTTAACATTCCTGTGGAAATACTGGCTTTGCCCTTTTTACAAGGCAGTGTTAAACCACTTAAAGTGGCTTAACACTGCCTTATAAATAAGGCATCTTACACACTATATTTAGCGTGAAAGGAGTTGGCAATTTGTGTTGCAAGGGGCGTTTCGCTGCAACACCCATTGATTTAGACACTGCCCCATATTTACAAGGGTTGTGTAAATATGGGGCACCACCAAAATTAAGACAAAAAAAACAACCTGGTCTTAACATCGCACAACAAGGAGAAATGCTTTATTTCCTCTAGTTTTTGCTGTTTCTATGTGTGCTGCATTCTACTAAAGGAGTTCAGCATAGGACTCGCAAGAAAAGTTAAAAATCATCTGCTCACTCATCTGCTTCTACATCTGCCCCCGCATCTTCTGGCAGCCGATGTTATAATTCACAAGGCACATTGTTAACTCCCATTTTGGTACTTCATCAATAGTAGTACATTGAATTTGTTTCAAAACTCCATATAGTTTTATAGTATATTCTTTAAGTGTGGATAAAGGTTCCTCACTAGACGTGTGAACTCCATGTCAGTCTCATGGTCATCATTGAACACGACAGTCCATTGTTTTATTACTGAGTTCTAATGTGCTCTTAGTTGAATTCCATTCCCAGACATGTATCTAATATGTGTTACAAGAAAATGTATTGATTCTAACTAACAGTTAATTAGGACTCATGCAAAGCAAGCAAGTTAGAAATATTGCAAGAACAAAATGAATTCTCATTGGAACAAAATTTAGGCATTTAGCATAATGAAGCTAACTTAAAATAATAAATCCATAAAAAAAAAAATGTAATTACCGTGATTTTGGCAGGTGGCAACTTCGAATGTTGCATCATATAATGTTTTCAAAGACCCAGATAAGAACGCAAGATCCTGAGAACAGGGAATGAACATGTGAATATATTAGTCTGCTAGATTCTGACTTTGACCTAGAAATTAATAAATCTAAAACTGCGTTTACCAGCTGATGACACAAAAATTAAAAGAGCCATTGTTAATTGTAACCAAAAAAAAAAAAAAGTGATGGCTCTACAGCTAGACGTATGACATGTGCTTAAGGTCCATCTTTGATTATAACTAAGGCTCACTGTTTTCCGTTTTTACAGATTTTTACAGATAAATACAGACAGAAAACCAAAAAAAAAAAAAATCCATAGTTCACCCTTATATATGTGTGTGCGAATTTAAAACATCTATGCAGCATAATAATTATTTTTAATAGTTTAGTCTAATAGTTCATGTAGAAAGCAACTAAACTACATGACATAAAAGTAAGTATACTGGTGAACTGCATTCAAGAGTACATATGTGTAACATTAGTGCATCCATTAATGAAATTTCATTGTTCAACCTAATATACCTTTATTGGCATTTGTAACAAACCTTACAGAGTCGGCATGCAGTATTTCGTAGCCATTTACAGAGGAGTAGTACATTATTATAGACATAGGAGCAATGATCTGATTACAATCCAGATATCTACAACAATTGAACCTACACAGACATCATGCCTATCGTCCTGTGTGCTACCTCGTCGGATTCCAACCCCAAGAGTGTCTACCTTGGACAATGCCTCAAAACTTTGAAAACTCACCAGCGTTTACTAAACCCCCTCCACGCCCCCCCCCCAACTATAACTTAATTTTGCAACCTAATTTAGTATAAGGAAGATGCAAAGATCATCAAAAGCTAAGAATGACATTTTTAGCAGTTAGACAGAATTGTACCTGTTTATACATCAGATGTAAACTTTAGCAATAAAACACATTGGCACTGTTAATAAATTAATGCATTATAGTATTCTAAAAATGAAAACTTTCTGCATCAGCAGTATTAGATGCAACACTTGCAAGAATCATAAAGACATTTAACGCTCATGTGCAATGTACAAGTTAATTTGGTGTGTTATGAATCTGTCAAATTACTGACTTTTCTGTGACGTGCAAAAAATTGTCAATTTTACAATGCACCAATCCCCCCTCTAATTGTGAATCAAGCCATCACATCAATTTCATTTCAGATATTCAGATTGCAGCTTTGTTGACTTTAACATTTTCCATCTATAATCCTCCAGAAACTTCATGTCATCATAAATTTGACTCTGTTTCTCTTCTAATTCTGGATCTGCTCTCTTCGTTTTCACTCCCTTTTTCACTTGTGCACGCCTGCACACTTTCAATATCACAGACAAAAGTAATGTACAAAGAGCAATCATCACTAAGGGTCTCAAGATGCTTCCAACAAGTCCACTTTCTAAGTTACCAACCCATCTACTTCTAGCGAAAAATCCATTCCCTATTGCTTCCCAAGCACCTATAGTTTTTAACCCTTTTAAATCCTTCTGCAGGTCAGTAATGTTACTGATGTGTTTCTACAGGTCTTTATTCCCGTCTTGGATGTTAGTACAACATTGTTGAACCTTTAACATCCGGTAGACTCTTCCCTCCTTTGCACGTCTGTTCTGCAAAACCATTGATCTGTTGGCAACCCTTTCCGTATTAACAACTAGGAAACATACAGCTGTACTAGTAGCTAGCTTATCAACTACAGTAGAAAGCTTTTGAATTTTGTGAGAATTGAGTATCACTCCTACAGTTGAAATGATGGCAACAAAAATATCACCATTATTTCACTGGCACTCACTCTCCTCTTTGTTCTCATCTTTCTTCCTCCTTTGGGATCTTCAATTTGGTCCATGTGATACATTATTGGGAAAAGCTTCTCCCAAATAGAACCATCTCTTGGGTAACCTGCAAAATGCGCTCTTCCCGCAAACATCAAGTCCAGGAAACACTGGATCTCCTCAATCCCCAATTTTCTCGAACTTCAAAAAGTATGGTCATATTCACTTGTCCCAAAAAAGTTTATTTCAGTAGTGGATTTTCTAATAGTGAAGAATAGGCCCCTTTTATGTTGCCAATTTGATACAAGTGCAATCATATTTCCCAATATTCTGTATTCACTCTCTTCCTTTTCCCAGGGTGGAACTTTAGAATGGTTTTTAACTTTCACTGAAAGGTCTCTCCTACTAACTTCTTCTGAATCAATAAACTTCTGTCCAAATTAGTGATGGAACAGGTTCAAATATGTCGGTGTGCATAAGCTTTATCTAGGGACTTAGTGGTTCTAAAGCATTCTTGACATCAGGGTGTCTATTCAGGTGCTTCAGCACTCAAATGTCGGAAAGAACCATATTTTGATTTGAGTAATAATACTGGAAATTGCCTTTTTCGTAAAAAAGACTAGTCAACAGACTACAAGAAACTCCATATGTCAAGGGAATGTGGTGATATATAATCCCTTCAGCAACTGATGCAGGTAATTGTATAGAAACGTAGCAATCCCTAGCATCCATATTGTCAACTTGTTTATACAATAGCTGTGAGTACACATCCAGTGAATAATCTCCTCTATTAGCATCCATGAGTAAACTTTTATTTTTTAAGGTGGGAAAACTACTATTAGTAGGGTAATCTTTTGCAGCGTACTAGTTGATTTAGGCTCATCATGAATGTGGTGCGGTAAACTAATAATTATAAGCAGAACAACTGATACTATGGAGGCAACAGTAACAACTGCTGCACACACGCGTTTACGTCTAAGTGATCTTTCAACAGGTTCCATGAGTTGTCTAGTGAAAGATCATTAGCTTTAAAAGATTGAAGCACAATATTTTCTTGCAGTTAAATCTTTCACTTGCCACAGCAGCAAAGCACAGTTCACATGCTTCTTTAAAAGATTAAAGTGAAATCTTTCAGTAAATGCAAGTTCAACTTCACTGATGATCACTTCCAAAACAAGCTGAGTCAGCCTATCTGTTGGCAATGCAATTTCAAATCTCAATTCAGCCAGAAAATTCAATTCAAGGAGGTTCAGGTGGATGCAAATTGCTTGCTATAGCAAAAGGTGTAAAATGCTCTCTCCCAATCATTGGCTGCCAAGTAGGTCCATTCAGGTGAGGAGTACTGGAAGGGTAATCTCACTATTTTCCACCTTCTCACTGTTGGCCCTTCAATGTCACTTTGGCAGGATTCGTTAGTGCGCTCAGGGATGGTGTGGAGCACATGTACTTCAGCCAGACTGCTTCTCACTCCCTCCTGTCTTTTCGGCCATCAGTCTCCGGGTACTACTCCCATTTCTATTGCACTAGACTCTTTTCTGGGGTCTACACCTCATGTAGTCAGCTCTACTGGATTTGACCCTTTGGAACCGATAACAGTTGACTCTCTCGGACCGCCCACATGCAAAACGAGTGTTGTCCCAGCAGCTGTTGTGTAGTTCCTACTAATCCTTAGCATCTGCATGTTTGTTGGACAACATAAACTTTGGGTGAGGTGCCTAGACTGATTATGGGCACCCCTGCAGGATATCTTGGCCTAGAGACCAGTTAGCTCAGAGTGCCACCATAAGCCCCCCTAACCTTACCAGGGAGTGAATAGTTTCTGGCAACCACTGAACATGACAATCCTGACCCCTCAGGGATCGTGGAAACAGATCAGGACCTTTCTCTCAGTCACTCGTGCTTACTCGTGCACAGAGAAGTATACAGAATTACACAGTGGGACGTTTGCAATATATTTATTGAACCAATGTTATTCTGTTATTGAATACATGTGCTGCGATAATCAGTAGTCAAAAGCAGATGAATGTGATTACAAGTACCAAAAGCATAAATAATAGATACAGTTCTACAATGGTGCTAAAACAGTGTATATATGCAGGGATATAAACAAGGCATTAATCAAGCCTGCTCCTACTATGCAGAACCCCGACTCTAAGTGTACTTAGATGGTGTGTGCGTGTAAAGCCAAGAATTCCCCCAAGGGATGATCCAAACCCATAACTTGGCTGGAGAGAATGTAAGAGGCCGTCTTGGTCACGAACTGGACACCCCCTCACGGAGATGTCAGGCCACTGCGTGGTGAAGTCTCAGCATGCAGGAACCCTCGGTGTCAGGTAAAGTGCATCCTTGGCTAATCTATCGGGATGATTCTAATTTATAATAGAAAGCAGCCTTGCAATGTATGTTGTAGATTATCGATGTTATGGATATGTAGATAGCTCTGCCACCCCCTGGATGAAGGTAGAATGTCACTTGTACATACTGTGCAAGGAGGCCTTGTACATGATGTTCAAGGTATCATGATAATGTTGTGCGAAGCTAGATGTTTAAACAACGTAGTTCAGAGAAACTAATCGAACATTGTTGTGCATGCAAATATTTGCAAAAGTTCATGGCAGAAATGTTATTGTGAAAAATAGGACAATGTAAGAAAATGAGAAGATTCGCTACCAGGGCCTAACCTGGGAACATAACACAGTTTGGTGATCCTCAACAGCTTGACTAACCCTTTCCCTTTATCTCACTGTTACCACTGGCACATCAGCGACAGGTGCTGTTATTTCATCAAGAGGGCACAGGACTCTGCGAGTTTGAGCAGCATGCACCCAGAATCACCTGGTAAGGCCCTTGCCAATGAGGCTCCAAGCATGACTTGCACATGTGTTTTTTCACCATTACTCAGTCACTGGGACTGAGGCATGGCATTGCTCCTGATGAGGTGGGGCAGTCGCCTCTCTAACGTGACAGGATTCAGAATGCACCACATCAGCCAGTCCTATACAGTAATCAGGAATAATTTCATCTGTAATGTTCACAAGTGCGTTGGCAGGCACAGCTGGTTATCTCATAGCACTTCCCATGATGATTTCATGGGGTGATAATCCTGTCCTGTCTCGGGTACCTCGCAGGCTCATCAACAACAGAAGCAACACATCACACCATTTCAGAGACGTGAAAGCACATACTTTTGTCAATCTGAATTTCAATGTGCCATTTACTTGCTAGACAATGCCGTAGGCTACCGGATGATAACTGCAAATGTAGTCTTTGCTCGACTTGTAAGGCTGCACACAACATCTTCAGGACCTCATTATTAAAATGAGTCCCTTGGTCGAACTCTAGAGAAGTCCGGAAACCAAAATGCAGGATTATCGCCCTCAACAATAGTTTAGCTAATGTGAGCTGATTTTTCTCCCAGTCGAGTAAGCATTTACCCACAGGGAAAAGATGATCACAATCACCAGGGCATATCTTAATCCATTATATATGGGCATCTCTATTAAGTCCATCTGCATTCTGTTGAAGGGACCTCCAGATCTCCCTATGTGATTCATGGCTACTGGTGTTTTCCTGCCAGCATTCTGTTGTTGACACACCACACATCTGTGACACAAACATTCAGCCATCAATCTGAACCTTGGGTTGAACGACGTGTGTCTGAAGAGATGCACCAGCACATCTCTCCCCACATGTACGGGACCATGGTAATACCCTGCCATAGGAGGTAACAAACTGTCCGGTAATACTGGTCTTCCGTCAGTTGAAACTCCACTTCGTCTTCCACTCTTGTAACACAACCTGCTCTGATTCAAACTTTCTGTTCTGCTGCTGGCACTTCTTCATGCAATCTCTTAACTTCTTCCCAAGAATCAACAGCAGACATCAACAAGTTGCAATCTTGAACAACTGAACTTTCATTGATGTACGCCCCATTAAACGTGAATTCAATGCACTGTAACGCACAGTTTTGTCTGCATACTTGGTCCCAACTTTCACATAGTCAATACCTGAACTCTGAGCAGCACATTTGACTACTGCAATTTAAGCAGGCAGTTGTAAGGGCTGGAGAAGGTTTTAAACACTTTATCCATTACGTATTGGCGACCCAGAAGAGGTCATAAATCTGTGTTGGTACCACAACTGCCTAAAGAAATGCACAACACTGAATCCACACAGGCTTTCAGTAAAAATCTTTCCTCTCTGTTGGTCTGAAACACAGCATGCCCTAGTAAGAACAATCAACTCAGCCACTTGTGCTGAAAACACTCCTTGAAGCCAGGAGGCTTCAAACACACCTGCAACTGTGCAAACCACATAAGCAGCTTTCAGATTGCCAGCTTGATCACGCAAACATGAGCCATCAACAAACAGCACATGAGGAGATTCAGGTATTGGCGCATCTTGTGCGCCAGGTCTGGGTTTTGTGTATAATTTAATAACATCTAGGCAGTCATGTTTAACTTAATCACTCACAGTCTCATTTCCAGGAAGGGGCAACAAAGTGGAGGGACTCAGAATGGTACACCTTCTAAGGGTAACATTCTTCGCACCCATGCTCATCTGCTTATATCTTGTGAGTCGACTATTAGGAAGGGTTAGAGTTTGAGAATGAGTCAGTAGCACCTCCACTGAGTGAGGTACAAACACTGTCATTGGGTGACTCATTTCTATACTTTTGCACTGTTCAAGACTCACATAAGTAGAAGCAACCGCATTAAGGCAACCGGGCAATGCGACAGGTACAGGGTCAAGGGTAGCAGAAAAATAGGCTACTGGCTTGCACACATTGCCAAGAATTTGGGTACGCACTGGGAGAGCACTGTCCACGCTCTCACTGCAAAATAATGCAAAGCTCTTGTTATAATCAGGCATTCCCAGAGCTGGGGCATGACAAAGACATTCTTGCAGCTCTGAGAAGGCATGCATACAACTGTCATCCCATAGTACCAGATTTGACACGTGTTTGGTCATCAGGGAAGTTGGGAATCCACTGTCAGCAGTAGCTCACCATTCCCAAGTACGTACGGACTTCCTTATGAGTGGTTGGCAGATTCATTTTCAGAATTGCCGAAAACCTGTCTTGAGACACCTTTCTTACTCCCTTCTCAATGTGGTGTCCCAGATACATGACTTTCTTTTGGCTGCATTGCAATTTGGATGGGGACACTTTATCCATTCTCAGCTAAGTGGTTCAGCAAAGCAATGGTGTCATGTTTGCATGCCTTTTGGGCATTCAACGCCACCAACAGGTCATCGTTATATTGGACTAGGACTAAATGCTGAGGCATCACTAAGCATTCGAGATTCTTTTTACTTATCTGGTTGAAGATTGAGGGGCTTTCTATATACCCTATTGTGACTTTGCTGCCAAAAAAGAAAGCAAAAAGGAACTGGCTATCCTCATGCATGGGAATAGCAAAGAGGGCTTGACACAAATTAGAGACAGAGAACCACTCGGCCTCACATGAAATCTGAAACAATATCACTGCTGGATTCGGTACCATGGAACAACAATGGAGTTGACCTTTGCAGATCTTGTACAATGCGCTACTTGACATTGGGCTTATGTAAACCCATGATGGATGAGTTACATGGACTTCCCATGATCTCTTTCAGGATACCTTGTTCAAACATTGAGTCAGTCACAGGAGTAATTTCAGCAATGGTCTCACGAGTCAAATTGTAGTGTGTGATTCATGGCAATTCAGCATTTGGTTTCACAGTGATTCAAGTTGGTTCAACACCTTTGATGAGTCCGATATGTTTACCTGAAAAGTCTCAAATCTGAGGTAACACCGCATCCCTTAGTTCTTGGGGTTAATAATGTTTGGTAAGCAGAGGATACATTCCAATGTGATCTCTGGCAGGCAAGTTTGAAAACAACAACCTCATTAGGAGTACTAAACTAGATACCATTTGGAGTACAATAGATGGATCAATTTCATTTTTATAAAATGTCTTGTCCAATTAAATTGACCACACATCACAAAGTGGTGCAGATCCTAAAAAGACCCCATTTTGGAATGTATTGATTCTGAAACTGAGCCAGTCATTTGTTTGTTTGTAACACTTAAAACTTTGATTATTTTTCCTGAGATGGGTAAGTTTGGAAGCTCTCCTGTTCTCACAGTGGAGTGGGTAGCACCAGTGTCAAAGAGGAATGAGACAGGATTCCCATTTGCCTCGCTCTCCATATAGGGACCACTATGGTCTACTTCTACGGCTGCTCCAAGCACACAATCCTCCTTCCCTCTCAGGCCTCTTCATTGTGACAGGTCTGAGTTGGAATCATCCATCTGTAACGTGGAACATTGTTGGGTCCTCTTCTGATTTACAGAGGGATTTGTGTTAGCATTCAGATCCTCATTTGTATTGTACCTCTGTAAATGAGCATTCTGCTGTGGCATCGAGGTTTGGGGAACTTGCATTGTTTGAGCTTGGAGCGCATTGGGATTTTGTACTCTTTGTCTCTGTCCCTGTGGTGGCTATGCCATACTATTTCCTTGTGACTGCACAAATCCACCATTCTGAACCTGATTCCCATTATTCACATTGCCTGTATTAGGCCAACACTTGCTTTTCCAATGCCCTAACTTACCGCAGACCTGGTAAGAGTTCGTTTTCTTCAACGTTGGCACATCAACACCTGTTCTCGGATCAATTGGCACATCTTGTCTTCTTCCTTGCAGTGGGAAACCTTGCTGTTGGAAACCATTAACACCTTGCATCATCAGAACCTGCTGATATCCTCCCTGTATTAAAGAAGCCTTATCAATTTTAGCTGATTCTGACCCCTATGTGCTGCCTTCATATGTGCAATTGTCATTTTGTCTTTCAGCTTTTTATGTTTCATTTCCAATTTGTCGCTCTAATACTCTGGGTATCGCAGGATCTCATCAATGGACTTGCTCTGCCAGCAAATCAGGTGCTGTTGAATCATTGAACTATGCTCGGATATCAACCCTTGCACAAATTTGTAAACAGAATGCCCCATCTTCTTCTCTGAGATATTCACTGTGTCACTGAACTGTTTAAATGCCTCCCACAATCTATCTATCATAGTAGATGTGAATCAATTCTTTGGACTCCTGGGTTGTCCTGTCAAGTTTGAGCTAGTCAATCTCTGTGGAAGAGATTTTCATTTTCAAATGGGTAATTACCTGATGGCATTTCTTCATTATCAGGAGCAATGGAGTTTGGGTACAAGGATGCCTCATTGGCTCCAAATCTGGCCAATAAACTGCCACTTTACACTCAGTCCATAAATTGCTCGGAACCATAATCTCAAACAGCGTATCGAAACCTTTCCACAAGACTTTTGAAATGTTCACAAATCTCTCAACCTGTCTGTACGATTCAACTGGATTTTCTCTCACTTTCAGGAAATCATTTGTAAAGGATGTTAGGTCAGCTCTACTCCATGACACATGTATCTACCCTCCAGCAGGCACCTCTCTCATAGGAAGTAGGTGTACATTCTCTTCTTCCTTCTCTGTCCCAGATGGAGGCATCTGTAGCCTAATCTTCTTGGACTCCTGTTTCTTGGAACATCTACCTTCTCATTTATCCATCTCACTACATTTCCTAACATAAGAAATTAATTCTCCAATCTGCAATTTCATTATGGACGGACGCATGTTAACAATGTCTCGATCACTAAAGCCCAACCTGTAGCCTCTCTGTAATAATTTAGACCTGTGGATATCTACCCCATGTTTCTGTGCTAGTTCTGAAAGATGGTCATGAACTTGTCTTGCACGCCTGGTAATGTCTTTGCATAAGAATTGTAGTTTGTCCTCTTTGTAAGCCTCAAATTGGGTCAGACTGAAGATCCCAGCAATCAATTCCTCCATGCCAATTGTCATTTTAGCTACATTCATAACCCTATCTCTCTCCAGAGTTTCAGTTGTATTGTTGTCATTTGCAACAGCATTCCCACTAGCTGTCTGGGTATCTCTACTTTTGAGCCAGTCATCAAATCGCCTACCATACGCACAAGTGCGTATGGCTCTCTTGACTCTCCCCTGAAATTCTTCTCTCTCCTTGAGATGTGCAGCATGTTCCCAAGCATTAAGTGCTTCAAATTGGGTAGGTCTAGGAGGACATCTCATTTCATACAACTTCTGTCTTAAATACTCAATAATTCTCATTTGAATGTCTTATAGCGAGAAAACTGTAATTCCCCATCTTTCACAATGATTTTATGCCATTGTGCAAGCAAAAGACTTGTGTGAAATCCTTTATCGGTTACCATATCATGACCTGGCATACCCTCAGGTGTTGTTCCCTGTTCTTCGCTAACGGGCATTCACATATCCCCTTACTATATGCCGTAGGGCTTTTAAAAACTTCATTTCAATTCAATTTAGTGTGTCGTTTACAAATGACTTTCCGTGGAAACCAGGAAATGAATTTCTCCCACAATTCTCTTGTTCGGAGATCACAACTAATTCCAGTGCGGCTTTACAGAAACGGGCCTATACCAGCGCAGCACACTGTGACGTCAGTCTCCCTCCATGCAGCAGCTCACCCTCATTTACAATTTTCTTGACATATGCGTTTTCTAAGCTATTCACACAATGGAATGCAAGCAACAACTAAGTCTGCCTGCTCCACTTATGAAAGAAAAGATTTCCATACATTCAAGATAATTCGGAACTACACTTTCTGATTCAATATAGCACTCACTTTGAGAAAGACCAGCCAGTTCTTGCTTCAGATTGATGCAGTTATTCCCTGTGCACTGAGATCAACTATACCTACTGTTGGAGCGTGGCCGAGATGACAGCGGAGCTGGACATGTAATCCAGAGCTCCAGGAGGCCTGCATAATACCCTACTCTAATCCTCGTTATCGTGCCACCGACTGAACTGATGTTGACCATCTGAATGCCTGCCACCGACAAGAACCTCCTCAAGCTGTGAGAGGCCCCTCCTGCCGCTCACTGAAACTACATGTGCAGCAAGGCCATGACTGGAAGCTGGACCTGAGGGTCTATCTATGTGCTTGCTGCCCAGGCTGTGGGAGACTTTAAAGGGAGTGATCATTGATGCTGTGCCCCCTCTTGTCCCTGTGAGGAGGGAGGGAGACATTGACAGAGACCAGTATGGTGCGGGGCTGATGGTGGGGGAGCGTGGTGAAGCAGCAGCCTGCTTGCTCCGGCCAGCGACCGAGGCCTGCCTCTTCCTGCAGTCCAATGTTCCATCAGCATCCGTAGAGCCTGCCATGGCGCGCTTTCTCTACTTTGGGAGCTGGGTCCGCCGTGGGTCTGAGACAAGGACTCTCCCTGGTCCGCAGTGATGAGTTGAGAAGGCGGGAATGTAGAGGTGGAGACTGCTGAGAAGCACTGCAGCTGTAGAGCACACCAGGCCATCCAGCCGCAGTATCAGAGTGCAGTGGATCACTGCTAGCAGCCCATGAGCTTGGACAGGGCCGTCATGTTGAGCGCAGGCCGGAGAGGGGCAAGAAGAGAGGGAGGGGCCCAGGTGAGAGCTGAGAGTTCCGGAGACAACCTGGTAAGCCACCGCCGAGCCCGCAACCCCAGACTCCTATTGATTGTGGGTGGAAATAGACAGCAAACTGGTGTCAACTAGCAAACATGTGGGTGTAGGTTCACTAGGCACTGGGCTACCTATCTGTGATTGGCAGAAGAGGCCGGCATTAGGCCGGTGCGGTTTGCTTACGCAGAGGTGCCTAATTCCAAGTATTAAGTCCTAAGCCCTTATAGGCCTGCACCCCTTGGCCACTTGCAAACACTCAACCACCTACAACATTAGGGCCCTAGTCCTCCTCACATCCAAATTGCAGGCCTCAGGATCTGGGGTCCATCCCTTAACTACATAATAACTGTCAACAGCAAGAGCCTGGAATGGCTCACAAGTATTCACAGGCATGCCTCAATGTCTCACTCAATGTCTTATTTCTTACCAGTGACCTTGCGTGGGTTTTGAAATCAAGAAGAATCAGGGCATCTGAAGATGCTCCACTGCATGCGTGGATGACCTGAGCTGTGTGCCTGCCCAGCAGAGCCTCCCCACTGCCTGACGACTTACCTCATTCTCAATCTAGGCGCTCCAACAGAAAACTAAGAGGGAAAGATAAAGGCTCCTGGAGCCCTGCTGGAGTCTGAGCTGGGGGGCACCGGGCCCGAGTGCCGCCTCGGTTGCCTAATAATGAGCCTTCCTTCACCTTGTGCAGACCCCGTGGTGCCAATCGCTAAGGAAAAGGATTCCAAACCCACCCACCAAGGGTGGCTTGATCGTTACGTGAGAGTGGTGACTCCCCCCTTCTGCCGTGGGATGCAGCACAATTCATGCTCAATGATGCTGCCCTCCTTCTGTCCATTCAGGTTTCCCATGAGGCGTTGGAGGGAAGAGTGGGCTAAAAAGGGTGTCCTCTGCCGGGTGGAGGATATCAGAAATGGAGGAAATGGTCACTACTATCCTCAAGGATGTTACTGAAGCCTGAGATGCCAACAAAAGAGTTGTGGTGACTAGAAGATGCTGGAAGTAGTGCCCTTTGAAATAATCCTCGCTTCATGGGTTTTCGTGAAGGAGTCGAAGGCCCCAACATTGCGCAATTCTTAGACAACTGGCTATGATTCCCAAGACAAATGTTCCTCCTGCTTTGTCATAGATAGGGTGCACTGTGTGCTGGGGAGGAACCCCCCGCCTGGGGCACCTCCTCAGACAGCGATTGCATGATTTTTGAACTTTCATGATAGAGAACTGACCCTAATGGAGGGGTGCAAAATGGGGCAAGTGCGCCATGATAACTCTAAAATATTATATCGGGGGTCCATCCCTTAACTACATAATACCTGTCAACAGCAAGAGCCTGGAAGGGCTCACAAGTGTTCACAAGGGGAGCATCAACATCTCACTCAATGTCCTATTTCTTACCAGTGTCCTTTCCATACTGGGTTTTGAAGTCGAAAGGAATCGGGGCATCCCAAGATGCTCCACGGCATGCGTGGGTGACCTGAGCTGTGTGCCTGCCCATCGGAGCCTCCCCACTGCCTGACGACTTACCTCATTCTCAATCTAGGCGCTCCAACAGAAAACCAAGAGGGGAAGATAAAGGCTCCTGGAGCCCTGCTGGAGTCTGAGCTGGGGGCACCGGGCCCGAGTGCCGCCTGGTTTGCCTAATAATGAGCCTTTCTTCACCTTGTGCAGACCCTGTGGCGCCAATGGCTAAGGACAGGGATTCCAAACCCACCCACCAAGGGTGGCTTGATCATTATGCGAGAGTAGTGACTCCCCTCATCTGCCGTGACCTGCAGCGCAATCCATGCCCGATAATGCTGCCCTCCTTCTGGCCATTCAGGTTTCCCATGAGGCGTTTGGAGGGAAGAGTGGGCTAAAAGGGTCTCCTCTGATGGGTGGAGGATATCAGAAATTGAGGAAATGGTCGCTACTATCCGCAAGGATGTTACTGAAGCCCGAGTTGCCAACAAAGGAGTGTTGTGGTGACTAGAAGATGTTGAAAGTAGTGCCCTTTGAAATAATCTCCGCTTCATGGGTTTTCGTTAAGGAGTCGAGGGCCACAACATGGTGCGATTCCTAGACAACTGGCTATGATCCCCAAGACAAATGTTCCTCCTGCTTTGTCATAGATAGGGTGCAGTGTGTGCTGGGGAGGATCCCCTTGCCTGGGGCACCTTCTCAGACAGTGATTGCATGATTTTTGAACTTTCATGATAAAGAAATGATCCTAATGGAGTGGAGCAAAATGGGGGAAGTGCGCCATGATAACTCTAAAATATTAATATTTCCTGACTACACCAGGGAAGTGGAGAAGCAAAGATGCACAATCGAAAATGCTAGATTATGAGGCCTCCAGCTACAAAACGTTCTCATGTTCCCGGCCAAGCTCAAAGTTTTGTACCATGGAAAAACCTTCTTCTTTCTGACACTGGGAGAGGCTTGGTCTTGGCTCTGATCCACAGAGATGCCATGAAGATGGGCATGCCTTCCATCCCTACACAACGGAGGGGGCTTGGCCCAAGGACAACCAACCCCCCAGAGGGAGGGGCTTGTGATGGCCACGACGAGATACTGACGTACCATGGCGAAGGCAACACACCTCTAAGCAACTGCCGACTTCTTCAGACTCAGAGAGGGACCACTTGCCGGACATCACATGGACCAAAAACACTGAAATAGAGAGGGCATCTACACATGACGCACCTGTGAAAGTTCAGGAGACAAACCTAGAGACTCCTCACCACCTGATGGCAGCGATAAATGCTCTCGAAGAAGGTCCATAGAGCGTCTTGCCAAACAGTACAAGTGCAGAACTACTGGCACTACCATGAAGGGCACTTTGGCAACTTATCAGAGGCCAGATGGTAGCAAACTAGCCTCGTTTGCACCACTCTGCTGCCGGCTCCAGCTGCATAGAGACAACTTTATTGGTTTCATTCTACTGAGTCACTGTTATCAGGGACAGTTCACCCTGATTGTTGTTGTAGGGTGTGTGGGATTGAGTTAGCGGGTGGGGAAGGTGGCTCTCTCTAACTTCCCCATAGAGTAGTTTAATGTTTAATGTTGTGGGGTTTCAGTTGTGGGGGTTTTTGTTGGGAGGGGAGGGGGGTCATTGGGATCGACAGGGGGGTTTCCAGTTATGAAGTTCAATGGGTACTGTTATTGTTATGCTGACTAGCCCCTTCAAAAGACATGAACACTGATTCAACTAGAGCACCGAACCCATAGGCACACGGGCTGCCGTGTGGCTCTGATCTGGAACACATACATTGCCCATTGTTGCAGTCAGCGCTCTAGCGGCTGCCGCTAGAGCGCATATGTCACCAATGACGTACGTACGCCACGACGGTGGCGTACGCGCGATGTATAAATAAAGGGGGCGTGCCCCGTTTGGGCACTTGCGCACCGACACACCAAGCTGGCGTGGTCTCCGTTTATTCAGCGCTGCTGCTGCTAGGCCCGCGCTGCACAGCCGTGCAACACTGGCGACGAGGCGGCCGGACCCGCCGCGTGACCCGGTAACAGCGCCACCTCCTGCTGAGCGCATCGCGGCAGCCCCGCGATCGCGCACCTGCTTTGATTGGACCTCCCTCGGGCCTGCCCTGCGGCCGCACCAGCTGTTCGCCCTCCCGACGTTCCAGCCCTGACACGGCCTGCTCCTCGAGGTGAGCACGTGTGCACCAATCACAGCATACAGCAAATAGCGGATGAAGATTCCCACCTTACAGCCCTGCCTCAGGCCTGCATCTTCACGCCACTTCCTCTAACCAGGCTCACGTGCCAGCCATTGCCTGGGGCCCCGGCTGTGCTGCCCGTTCTCCGGCTTTAGTACACCCTCTCCACCGCCCGGAGCCGCCCTCCACTGCAGTGCCATGGGGGATGACAACCCCCCACCGCCTAGCCACCCGTTCCACCCGCCTACCGGCGTCCTGCCACCATTCAGTGAGACTGCTGACCCTGCTGGCAGACATGGATCGGGCGGCTCAACAACTATTTCATCGGCTCCAGGGAGACGGATGGCGCGGTGAAGCAGTCGCTCCTTCTTCACTACACGGGGGAGGAGGTTTACCTGCTATTCAAGCACCTCCCTAACACTGGTGGCGCAGACGACTACGACGCGGCCGTGACGGCCCTCAACACGCACTTTGACCCCCAGATGAATCCGGATTTCGAAGTCTTCAAAATGCATCAGGCGAAGCAAAAAGAAGGGGAGTCGGTGGACGCATTTCATGCACGGCTGAGGGTGCTCGCTGACACCCACCTGGTCGGCGACCGCGCGAAGGAGGAAATCAGAGCGCAGCTCATCTACGGCATCCGTAGTAAGAAGTTGCGGAGCCTCATCCTCCGCCAACCGAACATTCCAATGGCTGACATCCTGGTGCTAGCTCGCTCCCACGATCTATCCGACGCACGGGCAGAAGAGATGGAACAAGCACTCACGCGAGGCGCGGGGCCAAGCGTGACCGTCAAAACGGAGCACGCAGACGCAGTGCGGACGCACGAGAAGAAACGCTGACCAGCAGCTAGACAGTCGCCCCCAACGCAGTGCGACTACTGCGGGTATGAAGAACATCAAGGGAAAACCTGCCCAGCGAAAGGGAAGACGTGCACCAACTGTGGCACCCTGAATCATTTCTCCTCCGTCTGCAGGAAGCGCGCCACACGGAAGGATGCTCGAGGGAAGAGGCCCACAAGAGGCATGGTGAGGCAACTATCCCAACTATCCCTCTCCTCCAGAACCGACACAGGGCCTCGACACACGCAAGCCCTACAAGAGGACGACTCGGAGTCCGACGACGAAGAAGAGA
Organism: Triturus cristatus; assembly: GCF_964204655.1. Lineage (NCBI taxonomy): Eukaryota > Metazoa > Chordata > Amphibia > Caudata > Salamandridae > Triturus > Triturus cristatus. The sequence continues at coordinate 1,274,179,519 of NC_140589.1, forward strand.
CATATGTGGTCTCGTTCACCAGGGCCTTAAAAAGCACAAGACGTCCTCAGCCTCGGTGCGACATCATGGTCGCAGGATCAAAGGTGAACGCCGTGATCGACACGGGGGCATCCGTCACTGTTATGGGAGTGCAGCAGTACAACCGCCTCTGACCAAAGCCAGAACTCAAAACCTCGAAGGCCCGGATCTATGCCTACGGCAGCGATGTTCCTTTGCCCCTCCTAGGGAAAATGACAGTGCCGGTGGGAACCGAGGATACCGAAATCACCATTGAGGTGCACATCATCAATCAAGAAGTAGACACCCTCCTGAGCGGGCATGCCGCTGAAGACCTAGGGCTCCTGATGTTCCTCCGAAAAGTTCAAGACACGCAAACGGCCGACCTGCTGGATCAGTTCCCGGAACTATTCACCGGCGTAGGGAACATCAAACGCCCGCCGGTCAAACTCCACATCGACGGCTCCGTCACGCCCACAGCCCTGAAGCACAGGCGAATTCCGTTCTGTCTATGACCTCTGGTAGAGGAAGAACTCAAGAAACTGGAAGAACAAGGGGTCATAGGGACAGTCACCGGCCCCACTCCGTGGGTGTCCCCGATGGTAATCGCGGAAAAACCTCGTCAACCAGGCAAGATCCGGGTGTGTATCGATATGAGGCTCCCCAACAAAGCCATCAAGAGGGAGAGGCACATCACGCCCACCATGGATGACATCATCGCAGACCTTAACGGCGCGCGATGGTTCTCCAAATTGGACCTAAACGCAGGCTACCACCAGCTAACGTTGGCCAAGGAGAGTAGGTACATCACCACTTTCAGTACACACCTAGGACTGAGACGATACCGACGACTTAATTTCGGGATATCGTCAGCGGCGGAGATCTTCCAGAACACTATCAGAGACATCTTACAAGGCCTGCCTGGAGTCATGAATGTGAGTGACGAAATCCTGATTCACTCCACAACCGTAGACGAACACTATCGGCGAGTCAGAGCCACGCTGACACGCCTCAGAGAGTACGGAGTCACACTTCACAAAGACAAGTGCCAGCTGTTTCAGCAGCAGATAGAGTTCTTCGGGTATACGTTTACAAATGACGGCATTCAAGTGTATCCCCGAAAATCCCAAGCCATCAAGGACGCTCCTGCACCCACATCCGCCGCAGAGGTACGCAGCTTTCTGGGGACGGCCACGTAGTGTGGAAGGTTCATTCCGAACCTAGCAACGATTGCTGAGCCACTCCGACAACTCACGAAAAAGGACACCCCGTGGCAATGGGGGCCCCAAGAAGACTCGGCGTTCCAATCCGTCAAAACAGCGCTCCTCAACCAGGCCACCTTAGTATATTTTGACCGGGTACGGAAGACTGAGCTGATAGTTGACGCCAGCCCAGTAGGACTTGGGGCAGTCCTCACCCAAGAGCAAGAACCAGGCCGGTGGGCCACGTTGGCCTACGCAAGCAAGGCCCTCACAGCGACCGAACGGAGATATTCCCAGATTGAGCGGGAGGCACTAGCCATACGATGGGGCTGTCGACATTTCCACCTGTACGTCTGTGGACATCCGTCCACGGTCATGACGGACCATCAACCGCTGGTACCCCTGTTCAGAGGGACAGCTCCACACTCCCCGACGCGAATAGAACGGTGGGCCATCGGACTGCAACAGTACCATATGGACATAACGTACCGGCCTGGCGCCAAGAACCCGGCCGACTTCCTGTCCAGACACCCGGGCCATCGCGAACACATCCCGGAGGGGACAACGGAGGAAGACGACGCCGAAGCACACCTCGATTTCATCGCGGCACTAACATGCCCACAGGTACTGACACTACAGGAGATTATGCAAGCCGCGGAACAAGACCCTGTGATGACCAAGACCAGGGAAGCCCTACAGCGAGGGTCGTGGACCAACTTCTTACAGTCTGCCAACACGTGGACACAGGAGGAAACGGCGGACCTGCAGCAGATCTGGTGAGTACGGAACGAGCTCAGCACCACCAGAGACGGGATAGTCCTGAGGGGAGCCAGGATCGTCGTGCCAACAGCGCTGCGCCGTCAAGCCACCCTTCTCGCCCACAGGGGACATCAAGGGACGGAGAAAATGAAGGCCAGGATGCGAGAAAAGGTGTGGTTCCCGGGACTGGACGCCCTGGTGGGTGACATCGTAAGGAGCTGTCCAGCGTGTCAGATGACTAGCGGACCGGAACATCCAGCCCCCATCGCAACTGAAGAGCCAGGAAGGCACCCCTGGGACAAAATCAGCGTTGACTTTGGGACCCTCCCCGATGGGAGAGTAACGCTAGTAGTGATGGACAATTTCTCCAAGTACCCCCTGGTGGAGGCGCTGCCGTCCACCGCGTTCACGTTTGTAGGACCAGCACTGGAAAAGATATTCCACATGTTCGGACGCCCGTCGGAACTAAAAAGTGACAATGGGCCGCCGTTTCAAGGCCACGAGTTTAAGGAGTTCCTCGCCCTCCAAGGAATACGACACCGGCGGATCCCCCCGCAGTGGCCTCAGGCAAACGGCGAGGTCGAACGCTTTATGAGGACACTAAACAAGATCCTCCGCATTGCCAGTGCCGAGCGGCTGGACCCTGAGCGAGAAGTTCAGCGCTTCCTCGGAGAGTATCGGAGCACACCCCACTGCTCCACCAAGCAAGCCCCCTGGGCCCTCATGCTGAAGGGGACCCGCCGGGATGGTCTACCCACAGTCCCAGGGTGGGCCCCCCCCACCATTTGAGGCGGAACAAGCGCTGCGACGATGATCACGCCGAAACCAGCAAGTGAGCCGGGCCAGAGGGTGTCGGGAGCGCGCCCTTGGGCCGGGGGACAATGTCCTCATCAGGGACCGACGACCGGGGGGAAAGTTCAAGCCACGATACGAGCCGGGAAGTTGGACGGTGGAACGCCGCCGGGGGACAATGGTCACGGCTCGCCGGGGAAACGAATCAGCCACCCGAAACATCTCGTGGTTCAAACACATCCCCACAGCCACAAGACACCGCCTAGAGTCCGGGGGATAGGAAGAAGAGGACGTCCGGGTCCCCGCGAGAGAACAGTCACCACCGCCCGACCAGCCCGAAGGGGTGGCAGCCCGGGACGGGCCCAGCTCCGGAGCTGAGGAGGTGGAACGTGACGGCCCATCGACTACCAACACCTGAGCGACGGCCAAGTACGAGCTGCGACGGAACCCTCCGCCAAGCAGCCGTCTCAAAGACTTTGCCTGCCAAGTAAGTGTCTGAAAAGAGGGACTCCTGGTCCGAGTTTCATTATCTGAGTTGGATAGGGATGTTGCAGTCAGCGCTCTAGCGGCTGCCGCTAGAGCGCATATGTCACCAATGACGTACGTACACCACGACGGTGGCGTACGTGCGATGTATAAATAAAGGGGGCGTGCCCCGTTTGGGCACTTGCGCACCGACACACCAAGCTGGCGTGGTCTCCGTTTATTCAGCGCTGCTGCTGCTAGGCCCGCGCTGCACAGCCGCGCAACACCCATGTCACTTTACACCGGACAGGCTGCCACTCCACCCTTGGTGTTTTCTGTCCTTCCATACACAAGTGAAATGAGTGTTCCTTCAGTGAAAGATAGGACAATCTCAGTCCTGTCATGGAATGTGAACGGCATTGGTGACCTTAAAGGGTTTGAAGTATAAATGTTTGGGAAGAGAAGCCTATGTCAGACTTGCACTCGCAGGATATACATCTGGGCCTAGAAAGGTAGCTATTCTTGTTTGGAAAAACCCACCCTTTACAGTCACGAATCACTGGGTAAACCTACTAGGATGATTTGTTGTAGTGAAAGGGTTTTTGGGGTATACAGATGTCACATTGATCAGCGTTTATGCACCCCCTGACTACAGGCCTCGGCCTCCACATTTGAGGAAGTATCAAGCATCCTACTGGAGGTGGGGTCCTAACTCCATATAATAAATAGATGGTGACTTTAATAATGTTATGGTGCCATATTGGGTTTGGTTGAGCTCAGCGAGTTCATACACCCCCAGACCCCCTTGCAGGTTTCACAAATGCCCCGGGACTTACTGACCTATGGAAGTGAGCACACCCTTATGATAGGAGTTACTCCTGCTTCTCGGGATCTCACAGAGTATTTTCCCATTTAGACTATATCCTGGCCAGACAGGGGAAGTGAGTGCAATACTGCAGGCAGACTACCATGCCTGAGGTTTGTCGCACTAGAACCAAGTGGCAGTGGTAATAAGGAAATGGTCACCTCCTCCGTTACGTTTGCAATTCATTTGATTTTTAAATGTATAGGTGTGCTCAATGTAAACACTGTGCCACCCAACCAGTGTTGCCCTGTATAGGAAAATAGGATTTCCCATATACTCGTAAAATCAAAAAATTACAATGCAGAGCACAGCATTAACGTAGTTTTCAAACTGACCCTGTCGTCAGTTAGATTTAATTACAAGTACAACACCAAGGAAAACAAGATGGACAAGATGTTATGGTTCAAATGCTAATATAGAATTGTATAAGCTATTGATATTGTTGACATGTAGTAGTAGCGTGGACGCAGATAGCTGACATGTTTATCGTCATTTAGACGACTTTTCCAAGGCTCAAACTTGAACTCTTTAAACACAGATATGGTCCAGAATCCCCTTGTTGTATTGGGGAGTCCCATCTTCAAAAGTCGTCTTTTGAGTACAAGAGTAGCACGTTTGTATACTCGAAGCAGTTGCGCTCATTGTAATAGATGAGACTGCAAATCTAGTTGTTCGGTGTACCAGTATACCGTCCATGGTAGGGGCGGGAGTAGTCTTGTATGAATATAGAGCTGGTGCGCTCGTTATGGTAAACGAAACCGGAGTCTAAAATGTTTGTTTACACTAGTATGTCGTCCATAGTAGTGGCGGGGGTAACCTGTGTAGTTAGATGCTTCCCGCTTCTCCTGGAGATGCCTGAGGTTTTTTCGATCATTCACCCTTGTTAGAGTGGCTGCACAGAGGGTTCAAGAGTGAGACTGGTTGGAAATTGAATGCCTGGGACTTATGTGATCGAGAGGTTGTGGCCAGAATGAGGGTGGATACTGAGCTTTACTTTAAGGAAAACGAAGGCTCAATTACCTTCAAAGTAGTACTCTTGGAAGCTTACCAAACAGCCCTTCAGGATAGGGCCCAAAATCTAGTAGTGCAGAAAAGGAAGAAAATATTCAGCTCCTTACAGAGTTTAGAGAGCCAGCTGTTGTAGCTTGAGAAAACCCTAGGCCCGGCGCCCGACCCTCGCCCCTTAGACGACTAGCACTATGTAGGGAGGAATATTGTGCCCTGGCACAGCTAAGCACCAAAAACCAACTGCTAGCGACCCTCCATAGACGGCATAATGCTGGTGACAAAGCTGGCAAACTGTTAGCCTGGTTGGGAAGAAAGGAGGTAGAGGCCAGTTGGGTTCACGGGATAATCGGGCTTGAAGGGGAGGTGGTGGAATCAGACAGCAGAATTGTGTACGCCTCCGCTTGTGACTACAAACAGTTATATAGGCCCAGATCGCTTCAGACATCACCCAAGTAGCAACATATCTAGAATCAATCACAAACCCTGCCTTAGGTGATGTGGTCCGAGCAGCACATGACACTGAGATATCACTAGAGGAAGTCTGAGCCACCATGACCAAACTTAAATCTAACAAGACCCCAGGTCCGAACGGAATTCCCATGGAATTCTACAAAAAATGTATGGACCTTCTGGGACTCCCATCTCCTGAACATGGTCTTGGAAACAGGACAGATGGGGGCTCTTTACCATGACCTTATGTGGGACTCATAATAGTGATACAAAAAGATGGTAAACCTAGGGAAAAATGTGGTTCCTATCACCTGATTTCCCTGCTAAATACTGAGGTTAAAATACCGGCCACGATCCTAGCTACTAGACTTATACAAGTTATCACACCACTGATACGCCGCTACCATTCATTCATGCTTTATGCCTGGAAGGTCTACCCATTACAATCTATGACGCACCCATAACTGGTTAAACAAAATAAAAGATCTGCCGGAGCCACGTGCTTTGCAGTGATAACTCACTGCTGAAAAAGTGGTTGACGTTGTCCACTGGCCTTCTTGGAGCATACATTGGTAAAATTTGGATTTTGCCCCGGTTATACGAAATGGGTTAGATTGTCATAATATGCCCCGGTAGCTTCTGTCAGGAATTAATGAATTGATGTCCTCAGAATTTTCAATTGGTAGGGGTACGAGACAGGGGTGCCCCTTTTACCCCTACTGTTTGTCCTTTCCATAGAATCACTGGTTTGTAGGATCTGCAACCACCCGTGGATCCGGGGCTTCTACATCATGGGTGAGACAGCCTTTGAAGAGAAGATCTCGCTATACACAGATGATGTCCTCCTTTGCATCACTAATCCTTTCCTGTCCCTACCTTTACTTTTCCAGCTGTTGGAGGAATATGAGAACTATTTGGGATATTGCGTTAACTGGGATACGTCAATACTTTATCTTCTTCAGTACAAGGCTGTAGTTCGCCCTCTCCCCCTTCGCTTGATACATACTGCCCTTGGGTATAAATACCTGGGAATATTTCTGATGCTTCAAAAACACAATTTAGGAAGAGTTATTCGTACCCACACAGAGGACATGGAGAGATGGTGGGGTCTACCCCTCACATTGGTAGGGAGGCTGACTATGTTTAAGATGGTATCATTGCCCAAGATATTTTATGCACTCCAACATATATATATTGCCCGATGCCCCCTGAAACCTTCACCACAATAGTAGGAAACCTCCAAACATTGTTATGGGATGGTAAGTGCCCCAGAGTGCCCCCAGCAACTCTCCAGCATAACAAATATAACAATAGAATTACTTTGCCGGACTTGCATGCTTATTATTGTGCATCCCATCTCATTAACGTTAATGATTGGCTCTACACTTCCCTAGATCTCTCCACTTTTAGATTCGAACAGACCCAATGGACCTCAAAACCTTGCCTTCACAATCTTAATGGGGGTCGAGGGACACAACTTCTCCTTCCAGCCACTCGGGTAGTGATCACGACCTGGGATAAAGCCACAAAATCCATTGGATGGCATAGTAAGCCTATGAGAGAAAAAACAATATGGGAGGGGAGATGGCTGCCCAAATTACGTAAGTTGAGGGAATTTAGGGCATGGAATCTGATAAGGAGCTCCAAATTGGGAGAGCTCATTGAAAATGGTGACATCATGCTGTTCTGTTTGCTTGAGCGCGAATATGGAATGCACCAAAATCATTTCCTAAAATAGTGAAGGGCATAAGGTCTCCCAGTTAAAGGTATCCCTGACTTTGCTCCTTCGGAAGGAAGGGTGTTGATGGAGGACCTGGGGAGAGGTGCGATTTCCTCCACCTACAGGACCCTCATTAATAACATGCCAACACCCTGAAGCGCTAAAATTCGGTGGCAGATATGGGAGACATGTAGGACATCGACTGGGAGGTGGCCCTGATGGACCCCAGTGAATTAGTGAATCTTCATGGCTCCAGTTGGTCCAATTCAAAATCCATCACTGAGTCTATTATGATAGGCATCAACTCCATGCCACGGGAAGGGCCCCTGACCATCGCTGCTTGAGATGTAATGATAGAGAGAGTTCCTTTTTTCATACTCAGTCCTATGGAGTTGCATCTTTCGATATCCCTAAATATATTGATTTAACTCGGGCCCAGCTGTTGTTTTTTGGTCTGAGCCTAGTGTTGGCTAAGAGGGATGTGGCTCACCATTAGGGTCAGGGGAATGCCCCACACTGCAGGAGTGAAAAAGAGGCATGGATATGTACATGATGGCCACAATGCCACATACATCAGCAGAGGCTGCCCTGAAATATCCATAAGGTTTGGAGCAAATTGATATCACATTATTCTCTGGAGGAGCTGGTAAACAGAGAGGAGTAGGATGGAGTGTGACTGCGTGGCTGTTACTGTGTTCTTAAATGACACTATTTTTGTTTATGGTTCAATATTTTATTTCTTTAGTCAACGTGTGTGGGCCACTGTCAGATTCTAGGGGGATCGTCAGTGTGAGTTGTGTATTGTTTTTGTTATCAGCATGTGAATAATGGGAACGGCTTGCACAACTGTAGTTTATCATTTGTCCATGCTGAGTTATTAATGAAAATAACAATAAAAAAAGAGCTATACCAACTGCTTCTTGCAACCACACAAAGAACAAGTCCCTATCTTAAGATGTTGTCGATGATGTCTCTCAACACAGCAGACAACTACACCCAGTATCTTCGACACTGAGATCCTCATAGGAGTGCATCCCTGGATCTTGGGCCTCGACTAACCCCATAACCAATTCAACTTCTTTGCATCAAGCGAGTTCTCATGTGCTAGTTGTTGAATTCTATTCCCAGACATATCATTTTTGTTGCAAGAAAATTTATCAATTCAAACTCTCAGTTAGTGCGAACTCCTGCAAAGCATGCAAGCAGCAATATTGCCAGAACGAAATGAATACTCATGAGAACAGAATTTAGGCCTTTAGTATAATGCAGCTAATGCAAAATATTGTGGACCTCATTTATGAAAAGTGAGCAAAGATGCGTCACTTTTTATTGCGCCCTCCTTGCGACATGCTGGATGCGTCATATTTACAGTATGATGCTCCATGTCACAAGTATTTCTGACGTATCTGGAGGCGCAATAATAACGCATTTCTAGAGTGTCTCACAAAAGTGACGCATCTCCATCAATGGGTAATTTCACATGGGCAAGTCCCATTTCAAATGTGCCTGCGTCAGTCTTATACCTGCTGTGAGGCAGGCGTAAGATATTGACGAATTTGCGTCCTAGAAGTGACGCAGAGAAATCTCATAGATTTCACTGTGTCACTTCTACAAGGATCAGTTGCGTCAGAACGCCCACCCTGGATACATTATACCTGGCGCAGGTATAATGTGGCGCAGGGATTTACAAAGGGACGCATCTACCTAGATGCATCACTTTGTAAATATGACGCAACATGGCACATTTTTTATGCCGCTGGTGCGTCAAAGTGACGCACTGGCGGCGCACAAGTGAGGTCCCTAAATCTATAGTGCACCCTTATATATGTGTGTGCACATTTTAAACACCTATGCAACATAATAATTCAATGTAATACTTTAGTCTAGTGATTCATGTGGAAAGCAATAAAAAAGCAATAAAACTACTTAGCAGTAAGTATACTTGTGAACTGCACTCAAGAGTACATACGTGTAACATTAATGCATCCATTAATAAAATGTTATTGTTCGACCTAATTTATTATAAGGTACACACTAAGATCATTTAAAGCTAAACACACCATTTCCAGCAGTTACACAGACAGAATTGCACCTGTTTATACATCAGGTGTAAAGATTCAGCAATAAAACACATTGGCAGCTTCTAATGAATTAATACATTTTCTAAATATTCTCTTTAAAGAATTAGTATACAGTCTAAATGAGTAATTATACTATTCTAAAAAAAGCCTATCTGCTTCTGCAGTGTCAGATGCAAGGTGTGCGAGAATCATAGAGACACGTTGCTCTCATGTGCAGAATGCAGGTTCGTTCGGTGTGTCATGAATCTGTCACATTTCTGATTTTTTTGTGACATGGAAAGAGTGGACAATTTTACACTGCACCAACTCTAAGGCTTACAGATTTAACAGCGGGGACTTAACAAAAACGAAAATGTATTGTTTATTTGCTCTGATTGACATCAAAGCTAAATATTTAGGGGCAGATTTACAATAACTGGCGCATCCCTGCATATCAGCAGGGATGCGCCAGTTATTGTGCGTCACGGCTCCGCCACCATGGATGCGCCGCTTACAATGCGGTGCACCATGGGGCAAAAATGGACAGATGTGTGACGCATCTGCTGCCGTAAAGGCGGCGCATTGCTGGAGTTGCGTTGCAAGCGCGACGCAGCTCCAGCAAGGCACGGGGGTGCCCTATCTTTAAAATGCTGCGTCAATCATTACAGCTGCTTCAAGCAGGTGCAGGGTTTTGACACAGCATGGCCTTAAAAGTGGCTGAGGGAAATCTTGTAGATTTCACTCATTCACTTTTAGGAGGCGTTCCTGCACCGGAACGCCCCCCCGCGCTGGAACGCCTACATGTGCGAAGGGCTTTACAACGTGACGCATCTCCCAGATGCGTCACGTTGTAAGTACCCCGCACCATGGCGCTGGCTTTGCGCTGCCGCTGCGTCACAAAAGTGATGCAACAGCGGCGTAAAAGAGGCGCAAGGGGCTTGTAAATCTGCCCCTATGAAACTTGAACAGTGGGGAAACAACAACAGACCCATCCCCCTGAACCTAACGGGATTCTACCAACATCAGGGCTGCCTTTCCAACTTGACAATCGGCAAATCAATGGATCACGGATCCCAAACACGCGTAGCCTTTTATGCGTGTGTAGTATCCTCAGGGCATGTTAATATGTTCCCTTTCATTCTGTACCTAGCTGCTCAGCCAGTGTGAGTGGTCCGCGTAGAATGTTAGTGTGAGTGGAATGCTTAGGTGCCTGTGTGTGTGTGAGAGACAGTTGGGAAGATGGGCTGAGCAGCTAGGAGGCTGCTCCTGGTGGGGCCTGTTATGGGCTTATCCTAGCTTGCTGTAACTTCTATCTATGGACTTGCGTGCTTTATTTATTTTAAGACAGCTTTTGATCTAGTCTCCAGAAACAGACTATTGGAGAAGTTAAAAGCCTGGAACATGCCGATGGAGCTCTTAAGCCCAATTCAAGTAATTTATACAGGAACCTGGCTGCAGACAAAGCCCTTTCAAGGAATATTCCCACTACAGGAAGCCTAAAACAGGAATGCTTCTTGGCGCCATTGGTTGCTCTTTAATTTGTTTAACTCGGACTCCACAAGAGAAATAGACAAGGTCAACTTGTACATCTCAGTTCTTAGGACCAAGCCATTATCTAATCTTCTTTATGCAGATGACCTGGTCCTGTTGACTCGCACCCATGTGGGCCTACAGAGTCTGCGAAGTGCCCTCTCGGATTACAAACTAGAGGTAAATCTTGAAAAGAACAAAGGGGCATATTAACAAGCCAGGCGATAAATTTATCGCCGCTTTAGCGGCAGAAAACTGCCGCTAAAGCGGCGATAATGGGCTTGATAATATGCTCTATGGAATTCTAATTGAAGCCCATGTTAGATGTCCTTCACATTTAACATGGGATTCAATTGGAATTCCATAGAGCATATTATCAAGCCCATTATCGCCGTTTTAGCGGCAGTTTTCTGCCGCTAAAGCGGCGATAATTTTATCGCCTGGCTTGTTAATATGCCCCAAAATCATTATCTTCAGGAGAAGACAAAACAAACCAGGCATGTGGCACATGGGTGGAATTAACATAGAGACGGTCCAGGATTACAAATATCATTGGGTCTGGCTAGATGCAAAATGGTCTTTTATGAAACAGAAGGAACCAATTCAAAATAGGGTGCATGCACTCCATGCTGCTCACTGACCCTAGCAAAAACAGATGTGGGACCTCAGCATGGACCCAATCCTGCAGGTCATGCAGGCAAAGTCTTACCAGCTCTGTCTCATGGAAGTGAAATCATGCTGTGAAGAGGCTAAATTGCTAGGCATATTGATAACAAAAATGTATAAAGGAGTCTTCTGCATTCCAAACAGAGTAGCACCAGCTCAGGTTTGCTAAGAGCTTCACTTCCCTCAAGCTGTGTGTAAACAGTGTGGAGGCAGCCAAATTAAATGTCTTTATCGTGTTTTTCTCTAGTTGTTTTGCTCTTTGGACCTTTGGACTTTGAGCGTTGCTGTTGTCTAAGAACTGCTGAACAAATGTCTGTTCAATGTGCTGTTTGAAAATGGCATTCTGTTCTTCCTATTGGTGTGGCCATTGTTACAATGAGACTGGTCTGACATTGTGTCTGGCTTGCAGGCTGAAATGGATGCATGTCAAATTTTAACAGCTAGCACATTGTAAGCAAGCTGTTATGTTTCACACTGCCTCATTGAGTTGCAAATTCATTTCTGGATGAAAGTGTTCATGTCCAAAACCAATTTTTTTAAAAACCAAGACAAATGCAATAAGCAAAATAACACAAAATGTTTAAAACAAGATTAGAAGAAACTGAGATATTATTTGTTTAAGTCCAAAACAGTTCCAATACAAACAATGATATTACAAACGTCAATTTTAGTCTATATGCATTATTAAAAGCGGTCATCAGAGGATACTCAAGCTCTAAAGATGAAACAGGAAATCCTACCAGAAAAATTAGTCTGCCTTCCGTGGCCAGAGGAGCAGGGGATAAATCAATTACCTTTCAGACTGGTATAAGCCTCAAATGCTTTCAACATTCCTAGAGACACCATTTACACCACTGCTTCCTGTTACAACCAAGAATACCAATTTCTTGAAGATGCTAGGAAAGTCACTCCAGATCTCTCCTCACATCCTTACAGTGGACACTTCCAAGAAATGCTCCTAGGGCGAGGTAATTCACAAGGCAAGGGTTCCCACAGGATTCTCTTTAGTCCACTCCCTGCTGGGAAGCAGTATAACCCAAAAAGGATGAAGCCTTTCTTCAGCTTTTTGAGTCCCTCTAGCAGTAAAAATGGGCCAGTCAACCGAACATTGGAATGTGCTACCAGTCCTTAGGTACAAGTGGAGAGCAGGCCACATCTCAGGCCTTTGCAGGCAGACAGCAATCGGATCTTTTCTTCACTTTTGGTCTATCCCAAGGCAAAGGGCTGATTTTATTACCTAGTGTACTAGCCAGTGGTTGTTGACATTACTGCTAACAGTGTGTGCAGAATTCCCACTATATGCTGTTCCACCTTTCCAGCACTTCCTGTCTTACATGAAAGCAGACTATCCAAGGAGTAGTTGTCTCCAATGGCCAAGTTAAGGCTTCACTCTCTCTCTTCAATGATACATTGAGATGATGAAAATGTACACTGCTTGTAAACCTCCTGCAACAAGTTGCTATGGCCTTACTGGAAAGTAAAATATTTCATGTGGCTGTAACATTTAACTTCCAAACCTCTGGTGCTCTTCTTTTGCCAACTTACTATGGCCATACAGGAATGTTAAACATGAAAATTGTGCATATCCGATTTTACCTCATGCTATATGGACAGGGCACATGCGTTGATACTGAATGGCAGTCAGACAGTGCCCAGATTCATAATACCAGCAAAAGCCAGTTCAGAATTACAACATAACTCTTAGAGAGACTAAATAGAAATGGTAGTATTGCTACTACTATGCTATGCGGCTATTGGATTTGGTTTTCCCACAGTCAAAAGCGCCTCATGTCTTGTGGTCTTTGAGGGCCACAGACACATATGAAATTCTAGCTTTCAGTCTCATCACTTATAAATTCATAATAAGACTTTAAATTCATTTATGAGGCCTCTTTGCATTTTCCTAGTTTATGTCATTTTATCTCAGGGTCTATATACTCAAATTAAATTCAATTGTTTGCCTGAATGCTTTGTACTTGTTAGACCCTCTTTCAAAGGTCCACAGGGTAAGCAGGAATTACTGGGTCAAATCATAGTAGTTGAGGCCTTTTACTTCTAATGTCCCAGGGCCCAGCTTACTTTGTACTATAAGCAAATAGGTCAAGTACTCCTTCAGCACTTGATTCTCAATGGTAGCGCGGGTCGAGAGGATCAAGACTTCTTGGGGACAAGGTAGGTGTAAAGCGTGCACAGCTTCGCAACTCCAAATACATCCAGCAACCCCAAAAAATGATCGTCCAGTCAAACACTTGCTTTTCAGTAAAAAGGAGTATTTATCTACTAACACAAAGTACAATACAGCACACTGCAAACAATAAACACAGTCTTCCACCAGTGTTATCAGGGTCAGCTTCTCAGTCCCACTTCCCAGCTTATAGCTTATTCAACATCCAAGGTAGGCCCCTGCCAAGATGTTCAACGTCTTAAAATGTCAATGGGGGCTCGACAGCCTGGTTGTGCCCAGATGGCAGTACGCTTTGGTTGCATCAGCCGCCGTCATCGATGCCCCCTTGGTACAGTACGTTTCTCCTTGGATCCAAGTTCATGGTTTCCAATGGTTATAGACAGTGGAGTTACAGACGTTGCTGTCACTCTCCATAGGTCATGCACTGTGATGTCTTCTCAGCTGCACGTGGGTTCAGGGAGATGGCCCTCTTCCTCCTTTATGACCCCTTTCTCCTGACACATACATAAGATCGCAGAAGAACACATAGGGCAATGGCTCTTTCTCTTCACTGTGTCACAGCAGCACGAACATGTTGACGGTCCTCTTTGGGTCCTGTATACGCCCTCTGTTTCTCACAGTGCAGCACAAAGGACAGTAACCCTTATTCTTCACCATAGCTCCCAGATGGTAAGATGGTTGCAGACTTTGGCACAGAGGCTCACAGCCCAATCACGCAGCGGTCCAGATGGACCAAAATATCACACTCTGCTCCCAGTATTGCATGGAATGTTTCCCAACTGGGCCTCACTCACTCCAAGTGATATCATTCACTTCACAGGGCCCACTTGTCTTGAGTCAGGTAAACGTTGGTGCTACAGGTTCCAGACAAGAATCTTGATGTTCCTGGGTGTTGTCCCATGTGAAACTAGCAGACCCTTCATCCCCTGTCCTGGTCACAACAGGCAGAACTAGTGCTGAGCTTTTCCATGCTGGTGCTCAGCTTCAGATTGACAATTTGGGAGTCTCAAGCTACCCTTTGTTTATGATCTATTTCCAGAAGCGCTTTTTATTTAGTGTATTTGAAGTTCCTGTTCTGAGGGTTGCTCACTTTGAAGTGCCCACTCATTTGTTGTGCTTCAGAGAGCAGTCTATCACAGAGGGACAGTTTTCAGTCTTGGATAGAGATTCACACCTAGATGTCAGCCTCAGTGATATGTGCTTAAAAAGGTTACCAAAGGGCCCCAGACCTCCTCTTGATGATTCTCTTATCAGCCCCATGTCTTTCTTCACAAGTGCCTAGGTCTCTTTTACCAGTGACCTCCTTACAAAATGAAAGAGCTCCTTCTAAACTGCACCAAACAGCCTGGCTCTTCCTTTCTCCAGTGTGTGTTCCACCCAGCTTTCAGGAATGCAACAATTTACCCATTTGTTGGGGGTGGGGGAAACCTCTACCTCTCCCTGCTCCTCCAAAAAGTCCTGAGTCTCCCCAAATGGACTTCAGTGTACTGTGCTCTTCACAAGCACACACATACCACTGCACACAAATGCGCTCACACACACGCAGTCCTCAAGGTGCTGTACTTTTTCTCAGACATACGCTACATCACATGCTATCTCCTTTGTGCTGTATTATTTCACAGGTACACACACATCCTAGCATACACATACAGCTGCTAATGCTATTTTTCCTGTATGGTGTGATATCTGAAGCACACGTATATCCTCGTCCGCACACTCAATCGATTTTGCTAGTTCTTCTGCACTGTACCATCTCTCTGACATACATACATTCTCACGCACATCCACTCACACTATTTCTCCTGCACTGCATTATCTCTCCGGCACACCTACATCCTTGCACTGCACACAGCCCAATGCAGGTCTAGGGTCACGTTAAGCACACAGTAGCAGAACTTTACTAGAGTGGGCCAGAGGGCAATACTCAAGTTCATCGGGTAAAACAGACTAATCCTCTCTACTGACCACTAAAAACACAGGGGCAGATTTACAAGGCCCTTGCGTCACTTTTGCGTCATTTTTAACATGGGAAAAGTGACGCAAAAGTGGCGCAGGGGCCTTGTAAATATGCCCCACAGTATGCTGCCACCACTGCGCTCATGCTACTTAACTCTAGCAGAAAGCCCCTCCCGGTCTAAGCAGACCACAGTCCATGAGACAGGCCCGGGGCACCCCACACTGGCGTAATCTGTGTTCACTCATGACCAAAAATCATTATTAATGATTTAGCTATCACTGCAGCTGGGACACTCATGGCAGGGGTACACCTCTGACACCATGAGAGGCAGTTTAGCATCTTAACAGAAGTAAAATAATTACACTTTCTGGGTTGTACATAAGTCCAGTTACGTAATGTCAATGATCCTAGACTGAATATTTGGTTTGGGCATGTGTTCCAATACGACATTCAGACATTCAGTAGTTTGAAGCCTGGGTTGTCTTCCTATAACAAAAAAGTGAGAATAACTTCCCATTATCTTACATTCGTCAGATTGTATGTGGGATACCCTACTGGAAGTATTAATGGAATGTTCAAGAATCCCTTTCGTGTTGTTTGAGAATAATTTACTTGTGAGTGGTGGTATTTAGGTTTTATGAAAGCTCTGCCTTGTCCAAATTTTACTATGGATTTAGGTTGCAATGGACTCAGGGTAATTTGTTCTGACATATGTCACGCTCTCAGAAAACAATATGCATCAGAGTATTGGCGAGGTGGGATGATAATGCCATTGGGAAAGGAAGGATTGGTTTAGGAGAAACTACCAGGGACAAACCAGGTTACATCCTCTACAAAGCTGTTGACTGTTGGATAGACTTCAAAAAAGCCTTCAAAATATAGAAAAACAACCATGCTGTTGTAACTGGAAATATGCCTTGTCTACACAAGGGAAACTACCTAAGTTGTGTCAAACTTTTTGTTGAGTCTCTGATACAAATATTTTCTTCAGTAACTTATTTAAAAAGTGCAAATGAACACCAAAATGTTTCCTGGTGCTAAAAGGAACTATAAAGGAAAGGGGGAATAACACCCTGAGATTTTAACAGAACAGATGGATTTTCAGGGTAAGTGCAAATGCTAAATGGCTATGGAAAATGCTGCGATCCATGAGAAGCTAAATCCAGAGTTTAGGGGCAAAGTGATGGAAAGATTTATTCACTTGTCTCAATGCTATATAATATCAAATTATAAAATGTCCAAGAAATCCCTTCGAGAGCTGGTTGCCCTTCGGAGGGCTGCAAATGTGAGTGAAAAATTCTCTCAATTTAACCAACAAAAAGCTGGAAAATAACAGTCCATATATATTAGGTTTGATGCTCAAAGGAAGTATTAGTTGTAAAGTATCCCTTTAAAATTTGTATAATTGGACAGTGGATAAAAATACTGCATCTACCAATTTAAAATCATTTATGAATCATCTCCCCACTAAACCTAATACGTCGTTCGAGCCTCTACATGGTATTTCCTCCATCTTAGAGATGGAAGATGAAGCACGGTGTTGGAAAATGAGCCATTAGTTGTGAGGCCTGCACCAGTAATTGGTCAACATTAGTCCTTCACTGGGAACCAAACACCCCATTGTAGCACTTGACTCTAAGAGGGTAGTGCTTCAGAGCCGTCCAATGCCTACTCAAGGGAGGTGGTGTGCGCTAGTAATCACAATTGAGAGATACGCAGAAATAACATTCAATAATTGATTATCCAGTCTGTGCTTTCATAATAAAAAAGGAAAAGTACATTTATTGTAAGAACTCTACCCAATACTATGTAACTATTTACAAATATACATAAGCTGATGGAAATACTTCTTGACGACTTTGTGAAAACATCCCCCCAGCAGGAGGGGGGTATAATACCACCACTCTCATGTATAAACATCATCTTGCCCGTAAATGCCACAGGTTGACTATTAACTTGGAATGAGGGTCCTTACCAATTACACCAAGCAGGTGGCTGACCACCCCAATATTTCAACAAGCATTTCATAATGGGAACACCCGCCATAGTGACAAATAACTATGACCGAGAGCACCTAATACTGATAATAAAGTATATACACTTAAATCACAGTGGCTGACAGTCTGGTTGTTCAACTAACGCAGAAGCAAGAATACATGTCTAAACATGACTTGGGAGCGTGATATACTTATCATTACTGATAACCAATCAATTCCATGACAGCCCCTAAAGGGCACCACAGGAAACATAGCAATGCTGTGCATTTATAATTCCTACACCCCATAAAAGGTGCTTATCATGGGGGGCGTGGCTTAGCTGGGTGCAAGATGGCCGCACTCTGAGTGGGCTCTGCCAGCCAAGCCAATAATCTGACATAATCCTGTGATCCCAGGGTGTTATCACAACACCCAGACTGAGATCTGCAGCGCCTGCTCCCTGGGGAGTGCGAAGATTGCCTTATATCCCGGCCACTGCACTTCAAAGACAAGAAAGACCCCTGCGTGAGGTGAAGCGGCAGGCCCTGAAGCAGTGTGGTGACATTGATCTTCGCGCCCGCTGGGGCGACGCTGACTTGGATGCGACTGAGACTACGACTGCTGCAAAGCAGAGACACACGTTGTGCTGGGGGTGGTAACCCTGATGAAGCTTACCAAGTAAGAGGGGCGGATATGGCGGGGGGTGACTAAAGGCAGTGAGGGGGTGCAGGTGCCATACCGTGGGGCCTGGGGCAGTGCAAGACTCTGGAGGGGGGCCTACGTCCTGACAGTTATTAGCGGCCTCCTCCTGTGTTCGCTGGGACCCGCGACGGGGGCGCTGCACCCTACTTGAATCCCCGCTTTGGCATGTCCCGCTGTGTCACTGCCCTAGCTGCACAAATCCTGAGGCCTGGGCATGGCCTTCAGAGTGGCAGCAGTACAAAGAGGCTGAGGCGAAGCTGTGCAGTTACCGTGGTGGAGCACTCTGAGCCTGGGGAGGGGGGCCGAGTGCACTCACGGTGAGTGCCTGCCACTGAGAGAGCACCTTGCCATGGAGTGAGGACTCCTGGACCCCATTTCCCCCTCCCTCCTAGGAGGACATACGTGACTGCTGCCTGGACCAATGGGTTGAGTCACTGCAATGGTGCTGCCCAGATCACGCTGGGAGGGCCTGATTGTGGGCGGAGGGCACAAGCCGCTTTTGGAGAGTTGACATGGCGGGGGTAGCAGCTGCCTGTAGAACTGAGGACGAGCCTTTGGACGAGCATGGCACTATTGTTGAGCTGAGGCCTGCCTGATTTCCTTTTATTGCCACTGCTAAATCACTGCACTGAGCACTACTACTCCCTGTACGCTAGGTGCTATCTGGCCTGGAGTGGCGGTGAGCTGTGACCAGTAAACAGCTGCTGGGCAGTTAGTGACCTGCCGTTTTCTTGGCCCGTGACCTGCTCCCTTGCTTGCACTGTTTTTTGATATCGGGCTCCCCCCTGGGACATAGAAGTGTCTAACAGCGGCCGGGCATTGACTTTGTTTTTACATCTTTAGCGAGATCCCGCTGGCCTTTGGGGCACCTGATGAGCTGTTTGTGGATCCCCTCCCTCTGGTCCTGTGGGCAGTATGGGCAAGGCAGACACCAAGCAGGCTAAATTAACATTTGAGAATAGAAGGCAGACTTGCTAGGAGGAGTTTTCCCTAGAGGTGGGCGAACAAGCTACCCAAACTAAGGCTTGCACAATGCGGGATGATGACCTGAAGGTGCTGCTGCTGGAGGTCAAAGCCAGTATTGGCGGCATTGACTCTAAGCTTGATCAGCTGTCTGCCTGCCTCGACCTAGTGAAGACCAGGGTGGACACGCACGACACTAAAATAGCGCAGTTGGAGGCAAGGGTGTCTGGCATTGAGGATGCGATGACTGGGGACAAGCAAAAGATGCTCCAAATGGACAAGGTACTGGAACTGATTAAAGGCAAAAATGAAGATTAGGAGGTGCACTCCCGAAGGAGCAACCTCCGCATCACGGGCGTACCTGAGTCACGTGGATGGAAGATTTTGTCGAAGCCCTACTGCACGATCTCTTTGGCGATGTGCTCTCAACGGTCTTCATAGTGGAGAGGGCGCACAGATCCTTAGGGCAGCGGCCTCCGCAGGGCCTGCCGGCCCGCTTGATATTAGCTATGTTCCTGAATTATCGCGACCGCGATGCTGTATTACTCACGGCACATGAAAAAGGCGAGATACGCCACCAGGGGAACACGTTAGCGTTCTACCCAGACTTTACGCTGGGGGTGCAGGGCACCCACCGTGAGTTCCTAACGGCCAAGAGAATACTTCAGAAGCAGGATGTTCAATATGCTCTGGTCTACTCTGCCAAATTGAGAATAAAGACAGGAGCACAGACGCAGTTCTTTAATGATCCTGAGGGTGCGCTGGTATTTGTCAAGGAATTGGAAAAGCAACAGCGTAACGCACCAAGCAACTCTGAGCGCGCTGAAGTGGGAGGAACAAGTGACAATGACTAGTTAGGCTGTTTTGAACTCCTTGCACTGTACGCTGATTCACATGACAATGCCTCAACTGTGTGTCGACTATGTTGCATATGATGGCAATGGTGCTACGGCCCCGGGGATGGGTCACGCCCACAAGTTCACAATGTTTGCTCTAATACTGTCCTACTCTTAACGTGGCTTGGCCACCCTGTCTTTAGATGGGGGTGTATGCTAGGTGGAGCCAGGCCCCCATGGGATAACTCTCTTGTTTGTTTAATGTCAGTAATTGAGAGAAGGGAGGGTGGTCTTTCTCAACCTAATTGAGGGTTGGTGTGGGAGGGAAGGGTGGGGGAGGAGATTTCAGCACAGAGCACAGATTGCTGCTGGTTTGTTTGTTCCCAACATTTGGGAGACTAAGAAGTTTGTTTTTAGGTTTCAGGGCTTACAACTCAAAAGTCATACAATTAGGGCTGGAATGCTACTATTGAAATATGGGATGCAATTGGTTGTACTTATACATGTTTTCCTAGGGAGGCATCCCCGCTGGGAAGCTCAGCACCATATGACCACGTTACAGACAGTCTGCAATGGCTCAGATCACTTGTGTAACATGGAATGTCCGCGGTCTTAATGACTATCGGAAATCCAGACTGGTACATGCATATCTTGCGCGACAAGGGGTGGATATGTGCATACTGCAGAGAACCACCTGACTGGAGCCTACCTGTCCTGGCTCTGTGCTCGATGGTGGGGGAGTCCCATATAGCAACATATTCCAATTATAGCAGAGGGGTCTCTGTACTATTTAGGAAGGGGACTGTGTTGGACCAACATAGCAACAGAAGTTGAAAAAGAGGAAGTATGTTAATATAGCGGGCAGACTATATCAGTGCCCATTAACAATAGTAGCAGTATACAGGCCTAATCAGGATGACCCACACTTTTTCCCATTGGTTTGGGGATTGGTTGTGGGCATGCCTCCTGGAACTGTGTTGTGGGGTGATTTTAATGTTGTGCCTGATAGCCAGCTGGATCACTCTGGGGCTAGACAACATCACCCGCAGGCAGCAGAGTCACTCAAGACTATCATTGTCGATAACTTGCTGGTGGATGCATGCTGTAAAGAGGAGTGGCATTCGCAGCTCCACGTACCATGGGTCTTGGTCATATATTGATTACTGGCTGTTCACGAGGGATGCTGCGACTTGGGCGGTGTCGTCCGACCACCTGCCCCGGACACTGTTGACCATTCCCCGGTGTGCTTAACACCAGCAATTCCGCAGGCACTGTTGCACGCTTTCACCTGTTGGCTACCCCCTTACGTGCTGCGTGACGCTGCATTTCACACAGAGATCCACACTGCCACAACAGACTACTCCATTTACAATAAAGGATTGGTGAAATCGCCATCCACATTGTGGGAGGCATTCAAAGTGGTGATCCGTGGTGAGTGTATTGTGAAGCAGGCTGGGGTGCCGCGGACAATTCGAGGCTCGCTCGGAAGATTGGAGGTTGACATTTTGAAACTGGAAAGAGAACAGGAGATGGACCCCAACACGGCCACCCTGGCAGCAATTAGAAGGAAAATAACTGAATATGTGGAAGAAGCTGAGAGGGAGGTAAAATATTTGGTAAGAGTGATGGCGGCACAGTGCTTTGGAGAGGGAGACCGTCCCAGAAAAACTCTGGTGAGCAAACCACATGCTGCATCTTACATTACTGAATTGCAGGACAGTAGTGGCCATTTGTCACCTCCCCAGACCTGCCAGGAGTGATGTCCTCCTTTTATAAAAATCTGTACACATCTGGAGATACTACGGGGGACATTGAGCTTCAGGCCTAACTGGACGCTATTGAGAACCTGCGGCTTGGCCCGAGCCATAGAGAATATCTTGATGATCCGATTACCCCAGAAGAGGTTGTGTGGGTAATTTCTGCTCTTCCAGCTGGGAGGGCGGTGGTCCTTAATTGGCTTACTGCCTCCTTTTACAAGGAGTATGTGGACCTACTTGTTCCTCACCTCATAGAAAGGTTTCATGAATCCTTAGAAACTGGCGTACATCCACCGTTGCTGCACGAGGCGTTAATTGTAACAATTCTGAAGCCGAACAAACCACCTGAATCCTAGGATTTGTACCGCCCCCTTTCTCTCATAAACACTGACGCAAAAACGTATGCAAAGCTTATGCCACTGATAGCACACCCGGATCAGTCGGGTTTTATCCCGGAGCGTGGAACGTCACACAATTTGCACACTATATTCTTGGTAATTCACTATCATAGTCCTGATGGGAGGGCGGTGGCGGCGCTACTCGACACCACAAAGACGTTCAACAAGCTCTAATTGGAATATTTGTTTACATTGCTGACCAGATTGGGATTTAACCAAGGCTTCATAAAAAAGTTTAGTTTGCTTTACACACTATCAGTTGCCTGGGTGAGTTTCAATGGCCAGATCTCAGATAGGTTTGCGATAACCAGGGTAACCACACGGGGATGCCCTCTAACTCCACTCTTATTTGCTATAGCCATGGAGCCTTTACATGCCAGAATCGCGGAATTGGATTCACTACAAGAGGATTGGTGGCGTCGCTCTATGTAGACGACGGCACTCTGTATATCAGAGAACCTAGTTTTAACTTATCTCCAAAGACGCGTGAGGTCATCAGATTTTGTGGGCACTCTGGAGCGCAGATCAATTGGGGCAAATCTATTCTTTTTCCGCTGACCGATACTACCACTCCTTGCCCCACAGACTACCTCTACAGTTGGGCTAATGAGCCCACAAAATATCTGGGAATCTGGCTAAGTCGAGATGGGGACGAGATCTGGAGTGCAAACTTTGGCCGCCCGCTGAGTGGTTTGAGTCGAGGGTACAGGTGTGAAAAGGATTGTCACTATCTTTGGGGGGCCGCATTGCAATAGCAAAGATGATTGTTTTGCCTAATGTCCCGATTCCCCTCATGGGCCGCTCCCACTCTCAACAGCTGTATTTGATAAATATAGAGCACCGCGCAATGAAATTGACCTGGTGGAATGCGGGAGATGGGCTTGGAGGGGGCTCCAGAGTCGCACTGGCCTCTCTGTACTACATGCTCCGTCGGCCCGATTAGCTGAGAATACACAGTTCCCCCCGTTGCAAGATAAGGGAATGGCTGATAGAGCTTCGGAGCTTGGATTGCGCACTGTGGCGAATTTGTGTCCATCTGGTAGGTTCCTGACCAAGGTACCTAGCCCGGAAGCGCGCAGATTGTTGGCGCTCGACATTCTACTTTATTATCAGCTGCGCGCAAATTGTAGGGCACTATGCAACACCTTCCCACAACAACACCAAATTTTTGAAGCGTTAGAGCATCGGTATACCACAGCTTCCATGAAGAAATTGGTCACCAGATTGTACTCCATTGCAATCCGTTCCACTTCACGGGACCCCCCCTTGGTAAGGGTGGCTTGGGAACAGGAGCCTGGTGCTGAGGTCACGGAGGCGGTGTGGGAGTCCTGCTGTGCTCAGACAGAAAAACTATCTCCTAACTATAAGCTGCGGTTAATCCATTTTAAATATTTAAATAAGATGTACTGTACTCCACTACAAATGCACTAGATGGGCCTATGCGAAAACCTCAAACTGCGCCCACTGTGCGGTGTCTGACACGTTCTTTTTGCACCTAGCTTGGGGATGCCCGAAAGTGGCCACATTTTAGAGCGAAGTATGCAAGACAATTGGAGCTATAGTGGGGTCCTCCCTGGTTCCGATTCGGTGACCCGCCTGTTGGGTTATGTTGAAAAGATAGCTGTGGCAAGCCATAGACTGGTGGCAATATTGCTAGTATTGGTTAAGCGTAGGGTGTTGATTTATTGGGGGCGCCGGTTGGCGCCATTGCGGGCTCTGTGGCTATGAGATGCTGCCTATTGCCAGGAGCAGCTCAGCGCATATTGGGAGCTTATGCCAGAGCATGTCAGGCCAGTGGACATTTGGGAACCTTTTGTTATATACCTGAGGGAGGCCACTGAAACCGAGTTGGTGGCCCGGCGGATTAAGGTGGCAGAAGCGCAGGGGACGAATGGGACACATTGATAACTGGGCTGACTAAGTGGGATGGCCTGTTTATGATGTTGAAGTTGCTGGGGGAGGCGGGTGAGCGCCATCGGAAAAACACACATGTACGTGTTTCAAGGAATGCAATACGTATAGATGTATACTGATGTATCCCAGCACCTGGGTATTTGCTTTGTGCTATGATAATCCTTGATGTTGTCGTCTTTTTTGTTCTTTCTCTAAAAACAATAAAAAAAGAAAAAAACAATCGGTACCACATTTCTCTTGTCAGCATTCTTACATAATTTCTTCTCCTTTAATCACATCTGTCGACTCCAACATTGTAATCATTTTATGGTGCCATTGCTTCTGAACTGAGCTTTCAATATGTGTTATGATGTTTTTAAAGTTGCAAATGTTTTAATCAACCAAGCAAAATCAATAAACTTCTACCTTTAAAAAAAAAAAAGTTGCTAATCACAAAGATAAATCACATTAAACCATGTTGCATATGAGATACATTCGTTTGGAACTACACACTTGTGCATTTAACACCTTCCACTGCTAGAAAGTGTCCGACAACATGAAGTCCCTCCATGGACTAAGTCTGGCCTTACTTTGGCCACCAACCGTGCCACCATATTCCTTGTCCCTGGTAGGAAAGATATTTTCCAATGTAAAACAAAAGTTTCAGCACCCAGGAAGCTTGACAAATTAACAAAGCCCTTGAGTGGTTATTCTTTTGTGATCGCCAGAGACTTATGGTGGGGACATTCCCCTTCTACTGGGGGGAGTCTGCACTGTTTCTGCAGCTCCCCACGCACTGTTGCTTCATGAGGGTGGTGACCCCATCTTCCTGGGGTCACCACAAGCCTAAAACGAGCTGTTCTTCTCCACAAGGCCAGGCCTTGCAGGGCATTATGGAGCGCTTACATGTGTGCTGTCATGAGAGCCAGCCCCTCCTCTTCTGGTCTACCCCCTCCTGCGGGCAGACGCATGCTGGTCTCCTCTCCTCCGGTCTGCCCTCTCTGATGGAAGACGTGCTCTGGGTAGGCAGGTCAGCATCCGCATGGGCGTCCTTCACAGGGAGCGCAATGGCACTCCCCAGCTCCCTTCCCTGCTCTGGATCCCAGGGTTGGGATCATGGAGGCTGTGGTCACATTCACGGGAGCGCAACGGCACTCTCTGACTTCTCCTCACCTCTCGGGGTCCTCATAGTTGGGATCCTGGAGACCTCCAGGCCATTTTACTGGGAGCGCGACAGCTCTTCCCGGCTTTGTCTATCTCTGGGGGCAGCCCTGTGACCTGACCAACTCTGCGGGCACATCGGATACCAGAGGCAGAGCCCCATGCGCTTCATTGTCGGTACAGTAGAGGTCAAAGGTCGTCTAACTTATAGGGGGCATATCTCGATTTTGA
Source organism: Triturus cristatus (assembly GCF_964204655.1). Classification (NCBI taxonomy): domain Eukaryota; kingdom Metazoa; phylum Chordata; class Amphibia; order Caudata; family Salamandridae; genus Triturus; species Triturus cristatus. The sequence continues at coordinate 1,274,205,092 of NC_140589.1, forward strand.
CCATCTTGGCCTCTTTTTGCTCCTGGTGGCCAGCCACCCTAGCCACTAGGAGCAATATCCTTCTGCCTCCTGGTGTCCCAGAGGATGTACTCAGCAGTAAGCAGGTTTCACTGACTCGCTGTGCCAGCCTTTCACCTGGCTTCCTCTTCTGAGCTTCTCTATTTGTGCAGAAACCCAGGACTTCCCTCACTGGTCCTGGACTCCCTCAGAGTCACAGTCCAGAGACCTGGGGGAATTCTGGGGGTTCTTCCTTTCAACTACCTATGGTGCCAACCCCAGCACCAGTTTTCCTCAGGTATGCCGCATCCCAGAGAGAACCCCTCTTTCTGTGCAAAATCTTTTAAGGTGGGTCATAGGGTGCTGCCAGGAATGCACCTCTGCCCTATCCTGCAGTGCCACATCACCTCTCTGCCCCTGATCCCTCCTTCCTGCACAGGCTTCAGGGATACTTCAAGATGTTGTCGTCCAGGGGTCCCCTGCCACATGGTCTCTGAACAGCCCCCTCCCCCACTTGCTGACATCACGCCCTGGGCCTGGAGCCGGGCCGGTGCCTGGCACTGGGTGACAGCTACTGGTTGTCCTGCACCTTCACCCTATCTCTCCCTCCTGGAGACAAGACCTCCGCCCTGGGGAATTCTTGAGGTTAAGGACTAGGCCTCAGATGCTACAGCTTGGTGAGGAGGGCAATTAATCCAGCCTGACAGGGTCACACTAGGCCTGGGCTCTGGTTCGGAGCTGAGTCAGAGGAATATGACATTTCTGGATGACCCATAAGCAGTACCGATATGCCTTTGGACATAGCAGAATGGTTCATTTCACACAGCTTACAGTGTACTTTTGTGCATGTCAGTATCATTGAGTGTTCCTATAGTGAAACAGTAAATCACATTAACTAGCCCTTACATGCGTACCCCCACATTATAAGGCCTTTTCCATGTCACCACCCAACTCTGCATAGTCTGTTCTACACCATTCTATCTGTACCCAGATCCTGGGTTGCCTACAACAGGAATTTCCCCCACACACCCCTTACATGGGAGTGCACACGTGTGCACACGTGTCTACATGTAACCAGTCCATTGCCCCTTACCCTAGCTGCAGCGCAGCGTCCTTATCTCACAAGGCGGACACCGGTGGAAAACACATGCCGTCCATTTTATGATGTGTTTACTGTGGGTGAGTCCCAGTTTATGAGGCTCTCCCACAGTAAAAGCTCAATAATCAGGTGCTCAAAAATCGAAAAATCCAAGCAGCTCAGATGGTCAGAACCACCTTCTCACACACGGGGAATCCAGAAGCTTGACGCATAAATTATACATTCCTTGCCCACTTCCACACTCCAACTATTGTCTCTTACCATGACACATGGACGGCATGTTTGTAATGGTAGACTTGAATCCAACAGATACTGAGCTTTCAGGTTTACTAGAAGGAACTATAAGAGTTGTATTGTCATACCGAAGTTTGATAGCGATCATAATGCTTTAAAACTGTCATTGGATGGTAATCTCTTTTTAGACAAAATTTATGTATGCAAACAATCAGAGACAGGCATGTCCCTAGGGAATAACACAAAAAGAGTGAAATGGTCAAATTTAATTAGCAAAACTGAAATCTTAACGCAGCTTCATAATGAATTTAATAAAGCCCTCTGACCCTTTGAAAACTGCCCGCCTAATATGATCCCTATACTTGAGTTACATGTCCCTCTGTTTAGGACATTACAGAATTTATGTAGAAAGGAAGGTTCAATTACCAAACCAATTACCTATCAGTATTGACCTTGGTTTTCCAAAAATGGTTGTTAAGCCAAAGGAATTATAATTAAAGCAGTTTGTTAAAAGGTGGATTACTAATAGATGTAAGTATGTACCTACCATCATCAATAAGGCCACCAATACAATATAAGGTCAAGGTGGCTGGCAAAGAGCAGGGCGGGTTAATTTAGGAGGCAGGTGTATAAAGCATTAAAAAACACCAATACATTAAATAAGTAAGACACAACACACAATAAAAATCCATCACCGATTTATAAAAATAGGAAATATTTGTATCTTTAAAATGACTGCATATTCAACTTTTCACACTCCTCTCACCATTTAGTCACACCATTGAGTCATATGATTCAGATGTATTTATATTTTGATTTATTTGTTTATTGTTTTATTTATAAGTCTGATATGTAACAGATTTTAGGTTTTAACTGTAATCAAATAAGGAGAACAAAGTTAATTGTCCTGAAGAAGGTGGCTTAAATATGAAATGTGTCACCGAAACGCGTCAACGCCTTATTAAGTGGTGTTAAATTGGGCAGGAGTCAGCATCAAGTAATAGACAGGAAATTTATATCCGTGCTTTATGCTGTCTATAAATGTAACCTAATTAACATAGGAATGACGTAGTGTATTGTCTTTATGGTTTCTCCTTTTAGAATTGTTTCTGTTTTTAACTGTTTTTAATGTCATGAAGTAATTTTTTGTGATTAATGTATAATATGCATTTGTGAAATGTATTGATTTAATAAATCAGAGGAATATTTTTACTAAACCTATTAGTTCATTTATAAGTGCTTCACTCGCGTGCTTTCAGAACCTGTGTGGATGAATGGTGAGAGGAGTGTGAAAAGTTGAATTTGCATTCCACCCAAAGGGAATCCTTTTCTCTTAACCTTATGGTTTTGGGTGCTCTATTCCTTTGGATTTAAAGAGACCCCTCTCCTTGAGCTTCAAGGTCTTTAAAATGACACCAAAATGACAAAACTTCAATGCAGTGAACCGTAGATATGAATTTTTAAAGAATAAACACTTTCTAGTACTTAAAAACAATAGTGACAAATTAGGACAACTAGGGTCATATTATAGGAGTGCCCCAGGGGTGCTATGGGTATTTGCACCCACTTTGCGGCCTCCCAAGGCTCTTTGGTATTATAGAATGGGCCGCAGACGCGTGTCCTTCTGTAATACTGATAGCGCTCATAGAGTGCCAGGGCTTCCGCAAGAGGGCACTCCCTCATTTGCATGGGGGCATCGACCCATGCAACAAAGTTAATCCCTTTGCCTCTGCGCTCGCTCCGTAATACAGATGTGGACACAGATGCAAAGAAGCTCTCAGGAGGTGCACTGACAGTGCACCCCTGATTTAAGCCCTTTGGCGGAGGAAGGGTGTCCCACTGACTCCCCAGACATCCCTTGCAGGCTGGTTCAGTCACTCAATACACCCACCCGCAGGGGGATCTCTAATCCTCTTTGTAAGTACAGAAGGGTACCGGGGATATGAATAAACACTTTCTAGTGTTTAAAAACCTATATGCCAAATTGGGACATCTGGTTGCACTTGACCGGGACAAAGTCACAGTTTGAGGATGGCCGCGATGGAGCCCTGTTCGGATGCACTAAGCGGGTGGCCTCAGTCAAAATGCTGTATTCACACTTAGAAACTTTTCAGGAGTCCAGATGTGTAGCAGCTTTGTCTGCTTGGTCCTGTGGGGATCCCCGTGTTGACTCCTGGAAGTCTTAAGCTCTGGAGCTTTCAGCAGGACAAACCTGAAATCCAGGCCGGGTCATGGATTTAGGTAGTTGGCTTGACTCTCTATGTCGAGTCAGTCACCTTATGGAACTTTTTCCAAAAGTTGCTCTAAATGTCTCCAAAACTCTGGAACTTCTTCCTTATGTTTCTCTTGAGGGTCCAAAGTGTACACAACAGAAATCCAAGGTTTCAGAGTCTCTGAGTTGCTCTTTGGAAGTTGGGACTACAGTTCCCACAATGCACCTGGCCTAATCCTTTAAAGTCCAGCCAAAGGTGGCCAGCTGCGTTCTTCTTGCTGAAGATGATGCAGGTAGAGCTCTTTTAACCTGTTGCTTTCAGGGAGTCCACTCCTTCTGTTTTTGAAGCAAAGCAAAGTCCTCAGGGCTGCAGTTCCTTAGTGTGCAGTAGGTGCAGTCATTCAGAGTGCAGTTCTCCTGGTACAGGCCAGGGTTCCAGCAGGGCAGTCCTTCTTCTTCTTGTAGTTTCATGCAGCAGATATGTGTGGCTATGCAGCTTTCCCATATTTATACAGTGTTCTGGAGCGACAAGCGGAGTGGCACCTCTGACCAATGGGGTACAGGCTGCCACCCAAATGGTTGACAGCTTCCTCTAAAGTGTGGCATATTTTTCCCCACAAAGCAATGCATTTTCAAATTCAAGATGGAGAAACTTTCTCCTTGGGTTAGGATCTGGCTATCCCAATCTACTGGTGTGGCTCATTTCCCTTAATAGTCCCCTTCCAGACCACCTATAAATTCAATTCCTGAGCCTTCATAAGGCTGGCGGGGCAGGAAGATGGGGTAGGCCTGGCTTGCATCCTTACTGCCCTTTTCTCTTTGAAGACCAGTTTGTTTACCCTGCCCCCTTCCTGGCCTGTTCTCTGCTGCTACATCACACACCACCAGATGACCTCTGTCTCTATGCAGGCCACTTATCATCTCATTAAAGCAGTTTGACTTCGCCTGTCAATACTGGGAAATCAAGAGAGGCCTCTAGAAGGCTGGAGTTTTGCTCACAGAAACCTAAACCTACATGTCCTACCATGTACTAGTAACTTGCAGGTAGGTTGTCAGTCCAATTCTAATTACATCTAATCACCATATATCTTTTAATCAGAGCACTGGCCCTGGGTCTGGTTAGCAGAGCCCATGGCAGTCAGAGTCATTTACCACCAGTATCAGTCAAAATAAGGGGTGCTCAGGACAAAAAGGATAACTTTCCCACACAGCCCCCAAACAGAAGGTGATGGGTAACTAACCTACTCCCTGGTAGTCCTCATCAGCTAAGTGCCATGGGATGGTGTTTGGTTCGGCTGCCTTCATAGGTTACTTGGTAAAACACACCAGGTATGATCTACTTGGGAGAAACCAGCTTCTCTGTGACTATGATCACACTGGCCACTATATCTCTTAGAGCTTCCACTTTTGTCCCAATGATTTTAGGCTGCTGCCTATACCTCTCCGTGCTGGGAGGCAAGGCTGCCAGGGCCGCAATTACCACCCCACCCCGGGACACTAAGTTTGCTTCTGAGAACCATTCCCCCATCTCTGGAACAACTTTCACCTCCACATCTACACTGATAATCCCTGTGGACTGCCCACCAATGGGGGACTTAATTGTGCAGACAGCATCTGGCTGATTACAGGCAAAACATCTGCCTACATTAGAGGGATTAAAGAACTTTCCTGCCTTCAGTGAGACACAATACTTTCCTTGATACCCCCTCCCCTTGAAGTTGGAGTGGCTCAGTGCCCCCCTTCTTGTGCAGGTTTTTATGAGTCTTGTGAGGACTCTTCTCATTTTGTATCTTCTTCCCCTTGGGTTTCCCCTTGGAGGGACTTGTCAGCCATCTCCTCCAGTTCCCTGGGATTAGACAGCTTAGAGCCCACTAAGCGCTGGCATAATTGCTCTTTGCTAGGTCCAGCTTCTCCTTCTTTACAGCTATGTATGCCAGTTGAGCCTCAAACACTTGCCTTCTGAGGGCCCTCTAGGAGTCCTCTGTGGGGGAGCCTCCCCTCCCTCCCTTAGTTGAGTGTCTGGACTTGGTATTGGGAGTAAGGGACACTTTGTCATCTCCCTCCTCCTGGAGGATGTTAAACGGGTCATTCTCCCCCTCCCCTTCATTCTCTGGAGTGGAATCTGCCCAGGCCTTAAGGAACCTAACCATCTCTAACTTTCTGATTAGATTGGCAGCAGGTAGTCCCCTGGCCATACACTCTCTCCTAAGCACAGCTAATGTGCGGTTAGCTAGATTAGCCAGATCCAACTCCATGGTATTCCTAGTTTTCAGTCACAAAATACTTTGCAAACAGATATAGAACGATTTAGAAAAACTGAAAACTGAATCAAAACCAGCTTAGTCCACATTAAAAAAATTGAAGAATCAAAGGTGTTGTTCTAAGTCAATTTAGAGGATTTTTAAAGATCTCAACTTAATTTACTGTATGGTGTAATTCAAACACAAGTACGTATTCTCACCGTTGAACACCAAATGTTGGAAGATGGATTGTTAGTAGGAGTAAGTATGCACCTATCACTTGCAATAAGGCCTACATCGCATTATACGGTCCAGAAAAGACTCAATAAATGATTCCCTTCCTCTACCCTTGGTAGCTGGCAATGAGCAGGGGGGGGGCTTAACTTAAATATATTAAATAAGTAAGAAACAACACACAATAAAAAAAAAAACAATTTATGAAAATAGAAAATATTTTTTTCTTTAAAATGACACCAAAATGACAAAACTCCAATGAAGTGAACCAGAGATATGAATTTGTAAAGAATAAACACTTTCTAGTGCTTAAAAACAATAGCGCCAAATTAGGACATCTGAGGTCGTATTATACAAGTGCCCTGCTGTGTGCTCCCCCGGGGCATTTGCACCCGCTGTGTGCCCCCCCCGGGCACTTTGGTATTATAGAAGGGGCCCGCAGATTCTTGGCGTCGCCTTCTGTAATACCAAAAGTGCTGGCTCACAAACAGCACCTGCGCTTCTGCAAGAGGGCTTTCCCTCATTTGCATGGGGGCTTCGACCCATGCAAATAAGGGAATCCCTTTGCCTCTGCGCCCGCTCCATATTACAGACGCAGGCACAGATGCAAAGAAGCTCTAAGGAGGCACATTGACAGTGCGCCACCTAAAAGGCAACACACTGTCAGTGCACCCCTGATTGCAGCCCTTTGTCAAGGTAAAGAGGGGTCCCATGGAATCCCAAATATGCCATTGTTGGCGGGTTCAGTCACTCACAACACCCACCTGCAAGGGGATCTCTAATCCCCTTTGTAAGTGCAGGCGGGTTGCCGCCTGCACTGCGAAAACACAGCTCTCCCATATTTATCCAGTGTTCTGGGACAACAAGCGGGGGGCATGCCTGACCAATTGGGTACAGGGTACAGGGTGTCACCCAAAAGTATAACAGGTTCCTCCAAAGTGTGGCATATTCTCGTCCCACCAAGCACTGTACTTACAAATTCAAAATGGAAAAACGTCTCCATGGGGTTAGGACCCGGGGAAGTCAACCTAGTGGTGTAGCTCATTTCCCTAAACACTCCCGTTCCAGATCTCCTGTAAATTCCGTTCCTGCACTTCCCATCTGGTAAGCAGTACAGGAATAGGGGGTAGGCCTAGCTTGCATCCTTACTGCCCTGCTCTCTTTGAAGACCAGTTTGTTTACCCTGCCCCCTTCCTGGCTAGGCCTGTTCTGTGCAGCTGCAGATCTCACCCACAAGATGACCACTGTTTCTATGCAGGCCACTTATCATCTCATCAAAGTTGTTTGGCTGAACCTGTCAAGACTGGCCAATTAGGAAAGGCTGCTAGAAGGCTGGATTTCCGCTCACAGAAATGATAGCTCTATAACTTCTTTTCAGTACCAGTTCTGGTAAATTCATCAGTGGAAAGTTGTTAGATTTATTAATACCAATCTTTTAAGTTTCTCAAATAGTATTTTAGATCAATCCTGGCAACAGGCATACTTTAGTAAAGTGTTCCCATGCTAACCCATGGAGATAGAATGCTACAATGGAGACACATCTAAATTGGTAGTATTTCCATTATCAGGGCAGAAAAAGCATTTTTTACAATGTCTCTGCTTCTTTTTACATTACACTGTACCCTGGGGGCTCCTCGGATAGACCTTAGGGGTGACTCACATGTAACAATAAGGTAGTTTTATACTTTGGAAATACTTTAAATCCAAAGTAGAATTTGCATATAATTTCAATTTCAAAACAGCTTGCAAAGCAGGACTGACTTTTAAAATGACAGTAGGCAACACAGCACACTTAAGTGCATTAAATCTGCTGGGCCTCTAAACCTACATGCCCTATCATATACTACGGACTTACAATCGGGTTGTCATTACCAATTGAAATTACACCTAATCACCATATACCTTTTAATCAGAGCACTGGCCCTGGACCTGATTAGCATAGTCCATGGCACAGTCAGAGTTAGTTACCACCAGTATCAGGCAAAAAGTGGGGTTGATCAGGGCAAAAAGGATGACTTTCTACATAATTGAATCAGGAGATCGAGAAGCACTTAACCACTTAACTGCTGGGCAGTTTTTGGCTATTTTGAGTGGTTTGTGCTTAGGGCTCCATAAATTTGTTTCTAGATAAGGTATCCATGCCAAATTTGCATCAGTTTTTTCCAACATCCTGGGGATCCCAAAGGTATCCAGGTTTTGTGATTCAACTAGAGGGAACAGAGAAAAAAGGCAAAATATAGCAACATTTTGAGGTATTTTTTTTTAAATAAAGCAAAAGTGATCCTTTAAAATTTTGCCACACAGGGTACTCTCTGACAACATGGCTTATGTTCCGTACACCATATTGTGCAGTCTGGGGAATATAATGCACTTGTCAATCGGTGAACAGAACACCAACTACATTCTGACGGCAGATAAAGGTGTCAAGCTGGCCATGAAGAACTCCTTGATTTCCTCAAGTAGAGGCACAAAAATGTTCCTGCTGCTTTCCTAGTGCAGTAGTGGCCTACGGAAGGTAGGTATCCATGCACAGTCATTGAAAGGTTTACATAACAGCAGCTCCACCTCACTCTGACCTGGATCTAGGCAAAATGTATATAGGCATACCATTGTTAATGTCCTGATGATGATCTTATATCTTTTGTAAGGATTGAAACGCCATCAACTTGTTGTACGTCATACACACCTCTTTATTTAATACTTATTATGCATAATGGTGTCTCCACTATAATTTGTTTGTCCTACCAAAATGTGCCTAATACAAACAATTTACTCTGACTGAGCCTTTTTGTTTAATGTTGTATGTCCTTCCCACTAAGCTGGATACAGGTTTGTGTCCCACTTTATTTGTTTCTTGCTGAATTGTGTGTATATTGAAGCAACTAAATATTCAAAACACATGGTCGACTAGACAGCTGTAAAATATAGTACTGATTGGGTCTATATTTATTGTTTGCTCTCATTAATCCTTGTCTAGGGACCACTGCCTTTAGAAATAAATCTTGGATTGAGCCTTTATCATGAGTGGGACTGTTGCAGATTTGGGTGAGGCCAAGGTCTGAGAGGAAAGTTTTGAGGCTAGTGACTGCTGAATAATTAAGGTCATTCCAGTGGAGGTTGAGGTCTCCAAGGAATATTTGAGTATTTTGTTGTCCAGCATTTGTAGAAACAATATCCATGAGATGTTCGATAAAGGTGAGGTTTTTCCCTGGTGGGTGGTAGAATGTGTGCAGTGAGCACAATGCTTTGTTATTACTCGTTATGTCTAGGTACAGGTATTCACAAGAGGATAGTACCGGTGAGTGGGAGCCGTTGACTGAGAGATTGTTCTGATGTATGCTAGCGATACCACCGCATGGCATATCAGTTCTATCTAGTCTGGTGATGTTATGGTTTGGGGGTACCAGTATGTCGAGGATGGGCGTAAATGATTCATTTAACCATGTTTCAGTCAGGATTAATAGGTCAGGTTCATGAGTGAGTATGAGGTCAGCTAAAACCGCTGCATGTCTTGCGGCCGATCTACAGTTTAGCAATATACATTTAAGACACAGCTTGATGGAGTTTGAGTTGGGCTCTTGTGTGAGGTGGACTTGCATCAGGTTGTTTTCAACTATACCTCTTGAATTGTGTTTTGACATTCTATGAGTATTGGTGGGGATGGTTTGAAACAAGGAATGTGTAGGCAGTATGTCTGAGTTTTCTGTGTTAAGGGTGAATTTCAGGTTGGGGGTATTTAATTGTATAGGTATGTAGTCCTGTGCATTCTATAATGTAGTTGGTGCTTGTTTGTGGGGGTGGGGAAAGGTATTGGGAGTGGGTGAGGTAATGTGATGTAAGGTGAGGATGTGAGTGAGGGGGTGGGGAGGGGGGATACTATGGGAGAAGGTTGAGGTTAAGTGACAGTGAGGTTGGGAAGGAAAAGGTGGTCAAGGGTTTTAGCATGTAATAGGGGAATAGTCTTTGTAGGTGGGAATGAATAGGTTGATGTAGAGCATGAGATGGGAGAAGTGCAGAAGCAGGGGGTGTGAGGGCGTCAGGTAAAGGGATGAGAGGAGGGAGAGGGGGGTGGAATAAGACTGGCTCAAGTGTGCATAAAAGGCACCAAGATAGAACTTTGCGATTGAGGTAGGGCTAGGTAGGAGGGAGAACTCTCACCTGTGTATTTGTGGAGAGAAGGACCAAGGAATCTGGTATGGATCCTCTAGTGACAACCCATGGATAGGAAGTCAGTCCGAGATAGCCACCACGTTTACTGCAGGTGACTGATCTTGAAAGGTAGTCCAAGATGGCCGCACTGTTTGCAGCAAATGAATGATCCTGGGAGGTAGTCCTATCACACTTTCCATTAGTAGATTATCTTAGGAAGTAGTCCTATTTCGATTACTGTTTGTGCAGTGTTGATTGGTCCTGTCTTCCTTTTCTCTTTGGTGTGCTTTAGGGCAAAGTCATATGTCCCTTTCAATCTAAGACCATGCAATAATTAGTCCTTTCTCCCTCTTTCTATTCCAAAACCATGCCAATATTAGTCTTTTCTCCATGGGTGTATGTCAAACTGCCATTTTGCCGAGTAGAGGGGTAGCTGGTGTAATCCCAAAATGGGTTCTCTATATTATGTAATCAGAATGGCAAAAAGATAGCAAAGCAGAACAGCAATGTTAGCAAGCAGGCAGTATCTATCTCGACCACAAGACCCTTATTAAAGAGGGATCTCTCAAGCCTATCCTGACAACTCACATAAAAACACTCTCTCGAGCGTGGGCGAGCGGCCACTTTGCTCCGATTCCCAGACCAACTAGGTAACCGGTGAAGGGGGGAGGTAAGTGCCAAGTCACCCGCAAATCTCGTCAATGTGCGTGCCCATCAACCATCACGAATCCCTGTTGCACGTCACCACAGGGCACCCCACGTAGAGGGCGGGCACAGCCCTTTAGTCTTACGGTCATCCGCTCTGAAGATCTCCCAGCAATCAGGGCCTCTCCGTAGACAAGGAAAAGACCCACACAATTGGTGTGCGCTCGACTGTTTCCCAGCCCACACCGCAGTTGAGCGGAGGCCTTATAGGATAGAGAGCGCTGCAGGAGGTCAGCTTTGGGACAACTGCCGTAGGTGATCTCTGCGCTCAGCAATCATCCCGCAGTGTGTCCTGGAAGTCTAACGGAGCCACTCCTATCATCTAGCTCGGTCCGCAAGATGGGGGTGTCTCGGTCAGTTCGGCTCGATGTACCGGAGCACACAGACCAACGATCAGGAAAAGGAACTTTCCCTGCCTCCGGGACAGAGGCGGTCCATAGGAAAAGTGTTATTTGACTTGCCTATATCTTTGGTGCCGTTTCACAAATCATTACAAAATTTTCCCCCAAAAGTATGCCAGTGATTCAAGTTGTGCATTGAAAGTTTCCGTAGTTTCAAGATATTAGAGGAATTCCAAATTGACCCATTCAGTGAACAGGGCCTTAGCAGCGGCCCTTCAACTGTTTACCAGTCAGCTCCAGAAGTACGCCCTTAGAGCCGGCCCCCCATCAGATCCTTCTCATGCAGGTAGGAACCAAAAAGTTACGGACTAGTACCCATATTGCCATGATGACGCGCATTTAGTGCTCCTTTAATTATTTATTTATTTATTTATATAGCACCTGAATCGACCCCCGAAGGGGTATCTCTGCGCTGCAGACACAGCTACAGGGTTAGCTGAAAAGCAGGATCAGAAAAGAATGGTCTTCAGTCGCTTCCGGAACTGAAGATGATCCCAACATAGTCTGAGGTAAACGGGAAGCTGATTCACATAGAGGGGGCCAGGTGGGAGAAAGGTTTACCACCCAACCTGGCTCTTCTAACTCAGGGAACTACAAGCAGGGATTGAGTTCCCGAGCGGAGGATCTGGAGGGCACATAAAGGGTGAATTTCTCTGCAAGGTACGAAGGGCCAATATTATAGAGGGCCTTATGTACAGTGCAGCAGATTTTTAATTCCGTACTGGGAGCCAATGCAGTTGGCGAAGGAGGGGAAGGGATGGAGTATTTGGGGCGGGCATTTAAGACCAGGCGTGCCGCAGTGTTCTGGACCACCTGCAATCTACATAACGAGGACTCATTGGCTGAGACCAGTAAGGCATTGCAGTAATCCAGGCAGCTCAGTATAAGTGTTTGCATCAGAGTTTTACGGGTAGAATCCGGGAGCAAGGGAAAGACCCGGTGCAAGAGATGCAACATGTGAAAACAGGCGCCATCAGTCTGTGCAGCATGTTCTTTCAAACTGAGAGCCAGGTCCAAACATATGCCCAAGTTCTTGACAAGGGACTTAGGGACAGGAGGGGTGCCGAGGTCCATCAGCCACCAAGAGAGAGTCCATAACATCGGTGCTTCTCCGAAAAGCATTATCTCCGTCTTATTGGAGAAAGTTATATCTCATCCAGTTGGAGATGGCCCTCAAACCATCCGAGAAAATCGTCTGAACAGAAGGGGTGAAATTGGTGAAAGGAAATAAAAGCTGCGTATCGTCGGCATAGGATATGGGAATAAAGCCACATGTTCTAAGAAGCTTGGCCAAGGGGGCACCATAGATATTAAATAAGGTAGGGCTCAGACAGGAGCCCTGTGGCACTCCGTTGGTCAGTTTCGTAGTTGTTGAGCGGTATGGACCCAAGTTGATGGTTTGGGAATGGGAAGAGAGAAAACTTGTCATCCATTGGAGGGCAAAGTCTCTGAGTCCAATCTCCTCCAGTCTCCTGAGCAGGATCTGATGTGAGACCGTGTCGAACGTGGCAGAGAGGTCCAACAGCACTGCACCGCTTTCCATTCCAAGGGAAGATGACCCTCGCTTAGGGAAAGGTTAAGCAGAGCCTCTATGGGTGGGGACAATTGAAGGGACAGAGAGGCAGTAATTTTTGCTGGCATAATGTCCAGAGGAGAGCCAGTCTTTACTGAATGTAGGAGTGCTTCAACATCTACAGAAGTCAGAGGGTGAAAGCTCTCCAACAATTGAGTATTAGTGCATTCTGGCATGTAGTGTGACACAGTGACCGGGGCGTGGTACACAGATGAGATAATTTTCTCATATATAAGCTCAATTTTTTCTGAGAAATGCTGTGCTATATCATTACAGAGAGATTGGGAGGGAGCCTCTACGTTGTTGCAGGCCTTAGGGTTGGTAAAGGACTTAAGAATTTGGTAGAGGGTTTTTGGAGCATTCCCTGCTTGAGCAAGCTGAGAGGCAATAAAGGCTTTTTGAGCTGCCTTTATATTTTTATGATAACAGGAGAGCGTTAGTTTAAATCTGTTCTTGTCCCTCACATCATGGGTACTGCGCCATCGCCTTTCCAGTTTTTTACACTGCCGTTTTTCAGTCCTGAGCTCAGAGGAAAACCAAGCTGCCTGGAGGTGTTTGGTAGAGTTGGGGAATAATTTTGGTGGTGCGAGCAGATCAATGGTGCCGGAGACCGCCAAGTTATACTTAGCAGGTCCCTCCTCAATAATAACTGGTGCTATATTCCAAGATGCTAAAAATAAGGTCTGGAAGCGCTCCGGGGAAATTATTTTCCACTGCCTGCGCACACGTTGGGTGGCGGGACCAGAAGCGGCAGCTGCCCTAGGGCCCTGCATAAACAATTAAATAGATGCATGATCAGACCAGGTCAGTGGCTGGGGTGGTTCACAAAAAACATTGGATGAGTTGGAGAAAATGATATCTAGGGTAGGAACAGCTGTATGTGTCGGGCCTTCATTAAGCTTGTCAAGGCCTAAAGGTAAAAGATCTGCTAAAGAGAGGACGACTCTGGTTAGTAGTGCATTCGCTGTATACGTCAAAATCTCCCAGCAAAAGGAAATTGTTGGTCGAGATTACAATGGGGGGCAATTAATTCAATAAACTGAAGGGAAAACTCTGCCAGGGTGCCGATAGACTAAGGCCCCCTTCCAACTAAATTTTGGAAGGAGGTCAATCCGGAAGACCATAATTTCAATATTGGCATTGCATCGGTGCTCAAGTGTGGAAACTTTAATACCATCCTTATGGATTATCGCTATCCCACCTCCCACTCTAGTCTGTCTATCCATTCTTATAATCCTATCACCATCAGGTAGGGCCAGAGCGATGGCAGGGGTAGAGTGAGGCTTGAGCCACGTTTACGTCAGGAAACCTAGATCAGGGTTCGCCTCAAAGAGAAGGTCCCACACCTCAATTACATGTGTAGGTAGGGATCTGATGTTACATAATACCCCTTTCCATCCTAATTTAGCGTTATGGGGTGGGTTCTCTGTGTCCACAGTTATAGGAGTAGTGTGTTTGGGGGGTGGAGGTCGTATTCTGTAAGGGGAGCACTGGGATTCTCCGTTGGTATGAGCAGCCTTTAAATAGGAGCCCTGATACCAGCAAGCAAGGCAGGAAAATGGACCCCCAATAATTGGCCAGTGCCCAGACCGACAGTGGGGCAGTAGTACTGTCCTCAGACCTAATAATTCTGTACATGTGTAGGACTATAAAGGAGGCGGGCCTGTCTCAACAGAAGAATGAGCCGGGTTCCTGGCTCCTGGCGACGTCAAGGCCCGCTGCGCAAGTCCACTGTGCGTCTGACTGAGCATCCGGTTTTATAGAGGGAGCCTGGGCCGCTAGAACGCCAACATCCCTCATGAAGCCAGAAGTTACCTGATCTCCCTCCACATCAATCGAGTAAAACTCGCGGTGGACCGGGAAGCGGTAGTTAAAGGTGGGGAGCAGTATATGGGTGCCCAGAGAGGAGTATGTGCGCAAATAAGAATGAGGTTAAAAAAGTTAAAGTAATCAAAAAGATCTGTGCAAAGTTAGCAATATCGCCGCAATCATCCAATTCCAATAGAGCATCAGCATTAACTGTGCGCGTCCGCTGCGCGTCTGACTGAGCATCCGGCTTTATAGAGGGAGCCAGGGCCGCTAGAACGCCGACCTCCCTCGTGAAGCCAGAAGTTACCTGATCTCCCTCCACATCAATCGAGTAAAACTCGTGGTGGACCGGTGAGCAGTAGTTAAAGGTGAGGAGCAGTATTTGGGTGCCCAGAGAGGAGTATGTGCGCAAATAAGAATGAGGTTAAAAAAGTTAAAGTAATTAAAAAGATCGGTGCAAAGTTAGCAATATCGCCGCAATCATCCAATTCCAATAGAGCATCAGCATTAACTGTGCGCGTCCGCTGCGCGTCTGACTGAGCATCCGGCTTTATAGAGGGAGCCGGGCCGCTAGAACACCGACCTCCCTCGTGAAGCCAGAAGTTACCTGATCTCCCTCCTCATCAATCGAGTAAAACTCGCGGTGGACCGGGGAGCGGTAGTTAAAGGTGTGGAGCAGTATTTGGGTGTCCAGAGAGGAGTATGTGCGCAAATAAGAATGAGGTTAAAAAAGTTAAAGTAATTAAAAAGATCTGTTCAAAGTTAGCAATGTTGCCGCAATCATCCAATTCCAATAGAGCATCAGCATTAACTGTGCACGTCCGCTGCGCGTCTGACTGAGCATCCGGCTTTATAGAGGGAGCCGGGGCCGCTAGAATGCCGACCTCCCTCGTGAAGCCAGAAGTTACCTGATCTCCCTCCACATCAATCGAGTAAAACTCGTGGTGGACCGGGGAGCAGTAGTTAAAGGTGAGGAGCAGTATTTGGGTGCCCAGAGAGGAGTATGTGCGCAAATAAGAATGAGGTTAAAAAAGTTAAAGTAATTAAAAAGATCTGTGCAAAGTTAGCAATATCGCCGCAATCATCCAATTCCAATAGAGCATCAGTATTAACTGCGCGCGTCCGCACTTCACTTCGGACCATACAAATTCTACACATGACCGGCCTCCAGAGGATGGAGCTCTTACTCCTTCCACCTCACATGACCCAGACTCAGAACCCCCCTCCTCACCTCCCTCTGACGATGGTAATGACTACTCCCCACCTCAAAAATGCACAAAATCACAGTGCATCTTCTCCCGCCCTTCTACTACCTCCCAACCTCCGCCTCCGCCTTCATCCACCCTGGACTATGACCTGGACAACATCGTCTACCCTCGCTCCCCAGCCTGGACCCCCTTATCACCAGTAGTCGACTTCGTCCATGACCGCATATGCAAAGCCTATGATAAGGAGGTCTGCAACTGACTGCGGTCTGAATGCCCTTGTACCGATATCTCAGATAAAGTCACAGACATCCAAGAACTGGACCCCAACCTAGTGACCTTTCTGAAAGGAACATCCAAGGATCCCAAAAAAAAGGATTGACAGGTCTTGGAAAGCCTGTCAAGATAAACTTCTTGACCTGACAGGCCCCCTTTGTAAAATACTGGAAATGGCGGTTTCTGCTAAAGACACAGGTTCTCCCATCGACTCTGACATTTTAGCAGAGTGGACCGAGAGGGCCTTCAGCCTTCTGGGAAACAAAATTTGTGCTCCTTCGGCTGAACTCCGTAGATCCATCCTTATCAGAATCGTCCCAGAACTAGGGTATTTAGCCAATACTGAACTGGGCCCAAAAGCCAATGGTCTCCTTTTCAGGGACAGATTTGTAAGATAGATAGGAAAGTGTGTTCAAACTTCTATTGCCTTGGACAAAGTGCAATCGTCTACACAGAAAGTGTTTCACTCCCAGCAACTTTTTGGGCAGGCCAGTCGATTTAGAGGGCGTTGGGATGACCTTCCATATTCCTCAGGCCCTTACAGAACCGATCAAGGAAGGAACTGCATCTACGATGCTGAGGCGCACTCCTCCTTAGAGGTAATGGAGGGCGCAACCGATGCAAACGTGGCCCTACAAGAGGCCAAGGGAGCTGCATCTCCTCTTCAAATGAATCAGGTAAGCCTTACTTTCCCTCTTTCAGCCAGGGGGAAGAAGATGACTATTTATTCCCAACTGGGAGTTCCTCACTCAAGATCCATGGGTTCGGGCAAAAGTCTCTGGATTCAAGATTGAATTCTTTGGGGTTCCCTTCCAAACCTTCTTCACACGCCCTCTCCTTTTGTCCCTTCAAGATCAGTACTTTATGCAAAGTGAAGTAACACAACTCTTTCAAAAAGGAGTTATTGGCCAATGTTACCCCGACCTCTCAGGGTTTTGCAGCAACATTTTTGTAGTTTCCAAAAAAGGGAAGGGTTCACAGTTGGTCATCAATTTGAAGGAGTTCAATTCCTGGATTCTTTATTACCACTTCAAAATGGAGTGGCTTCATCTCCTCAGAGACCTCCTCTGGGAAGGGAACTGAATGGTCTACCTCAACCTGAAGGACGCATACCTCTCCATTCCCATTTTTCCCCCGTAGCGCAAATTCCTCGAATGTATGTGGGGTGGTCAATGATTGCAGTTCAAGTCCTTCCTTTCAAGCTGTCCTTCGTGCTGTGGTGTATACCAGGGTTATACGGCCAGTGGCGGAATGGTTGCACACATGGGGAGTACAGCTCATCATATATCTAGACAATATCCTCCTGATGGCACAAGACAGGCAAATGCTACTGACCCATCTTTTGTGAACCATTCAGTTGCTCCAGAACTTGGGCTTCTTAATCAACCAGAAGAAATCTGTCCTTTATCCCACCCAGTGCATAGAATTCCTGGGATTACACATAAACTCAATCTCAGCCATCTTCTCTCTACCTCATTTGAAAATGAAACTAGTCCGGAAAGGGATTCTGGCCTCCCTTTCCACAGACAGCATATCCTTGTGGTTTGTAGGCCTAGTGGCGTCATCCATACCGGCAATATTTCCAGTCCTTTACATTATCAGTCCCTTCAACATCTCAAGATCCGCCACCTTCAGCGCAGTCTCTCTTACTCAGAGATAATAGGTCTCAAGCCAGATACCAGGGCAGAAGTGCATTGGTGGCTCAATCACATGGGTTCCTAGAATGGCAGAACCATCTTCGGCTCCTGTCCAGATGTCATAATTGAATCCAATGCCAGCCAGTGGGGTTGGGGAGCCAGATGCAGAAACATTTCACAAGGGGCCAATAAAACTTGGGAGAGTCACATCTCCACATAAACTGTCTAGAGCTCTTAGAGCGGTCAAGACTCTACCGCCCCACATTTCCAGCTGTTGCGTTCTACTGTGGATGGACAACATTTCTGCAGTGTAATACGTCAACAAACTGGGCGGAACCAAATCACACGTTATGATGGAGATTGCCAAAGAGTTTTGGCACTATTTCCTTTACCACTGCATCACAGTAATTGCGGAGTATCTCCTAGGTCTTGACAACAAGGTTGTGGACTGGAACTCTCAGCATCTTCGGGATGCCAGTGAGTGAAAATTCCTCCTGTCCATATTCCTATGACTTCAAAGACTATGGGGCTCATGCAACACAGATCTGTTTGCTTCATGCCTATCTAACCAGCTCCTGAAGTTCTTTTCCTGTCATCTGGATCCGATGGCTCTACCCACAGACGCTTTCCTTCAGGACTGGCACGGTCCTCTCCAGTATGCTTTTCCCTCTTTTATCCTGATAGAGAGAGTGTCAGCTCAGATTTCCATTTAAAAAGTGGAATTAATACTGATCACTCCATTGTGGAGATCCCAACCATTGTTCCCCGTTCTGCTTGAGATGTTGTGCGATTGTCCTTATCAAATCTCTCCCCTTCCCAATCTTCTTCTTGATCTATCAGGCCTTCCGCATCTCTTAATAGCACAAGGCCTCCTGCACCTCATAGCGTGGTACATGTACGGAATCGTTGGCTCTTGCCATACCTTTCGGAGCAAGCTCAAGAGTTCCTCTTCCGTTCATGGGCCTATGTCACACACAAACATTATGCCTCCAGTTGGTGATTATGGTTGGATTTGTGCGACAAATGGAGTTTGGATCCCCGGGACCCCCGTTATCATTGTTATCAATTCCCTGGAGGGTTTGGCTTCCTCCAGCTTAGCTTATTCATCCATTAATAATTATCGGTGGGCCAACTCCGCAGGGCATGACTTGGTGCATGGCAAACCAGTTGGGGATCACCCATTAGGGAGCTGGGTTATGAGGGGCATTCATTTAAATATTCCTCCACTCCCTAAATATGCCTGTTTATGAGACATCATCATTTTCCTTTCGGTTCTGCAGAAGTGGCCAGCTAACTTGGATCTTTCACAAAATCAACTTTCGGCGAAGATGACCATGCTGCTTTGCTTGTTATTTTGCTGGAGAGTATCAGACCTGAAGGCACTGGATTTAACAGGTAGAATGTTTAATCCCAATGGTGTTTCTTTTACCATATCCAGAAGAAAAGAAACAAATTCCAAGCAGATATCATACCCACATTTTCCGCATTTCCATAAATTGTGTATAGTGCAAAGTCCAAAAGAGTACGAAGATCATACTAGGGAGTTTCAACGCTCATTGGGTGGTCAATTATTGATCTCCCTTCAGAAGCCTTTCAATGCAGTCTCTTCCACTACCTTAGGAAAATGGGTAAAGTGATTCATGGGAGAAGTGGGCATAGATATTACAAAATTTGGTGCTCATTCAGTCAGAGATGCTATGGCTTCTAAATCATGTTTTCTAGTTTCTCAACTGCAAGACATAGTGAGGGCCGCAGATTGGTCATCGGACTCTACATTTATGACCTTTTATTGTAAACCCATTGTGGATGTAGCCTCTGTGGTGTTGGATCAACTTTAAGCAAGCATAATCTGAACCCTTAGTCCTGACATATAAAATATTTTTTTGTACCTATTGCGTCTAGAATTTTCACTTCTATTAAGGACTCGAAGGTGAGGATTATCCCACCCAATGTATAACAATGAAGAGTATGATGTACTTTATATGATGTTTCTACCCACCCTTATTTCTTATTAAGATGAAATTTCCTTTTCCAGATAGTTTGTTAATGTTGAGAAGGATAACAATGATGCATTTATGTACTACCAAATTTAAAGCGTCTAAGGTATGAGTGAAAGAATGGTTGTGTATACAATCCTACTAAAATTCTAGTTTAGATTGAATATTATGTCTTTTTTCGTTACAGATTCTGAGCAGAACACGGAATAGTCAAGTTCCAGCAGAGTAAGCTGGGCCTTGCGTTGCAGTTCTGGATTTTCCGGCTTAAGTTTAGATGGAGCTCTTCAGTCAGAAAGACAGTTGGGTTGCTCCAAGTTATGGGTTCAACAATTCAAGTTTGGACTGTTAGCCGTCGCTGCAAAGAAAGAGGAATGGAAATGGTGTTGGTATGTTATATCGGCAAAGCCAGGATCTGATTGGTTTACTGTTAATTAATTCTGAACCGGAACTGAGCATGCCCCAATAATGTCTTATCAAGAAATCTCAGAATTAACAGAGCAAAGAGCAGAAACTTTTGCTTATATCAACGAAGACATTTCAAGGATATATTCACTCATACATGAAGAGACCACAGAATTTTCTTCCTGACGTACAAAAGAACAAAATCTTCGACAATTGCTGTATTTATCAAAAAAGGAGATTAATCAGAGACTACATGCTAATACTATGATCAGATACCACAAAGTTCAACGCATCCCCCGAGGACTACGGATCCCACTGAAACCCTCATTATGTAAAAACTTGCAGAAATTCAAGGACCGATGGTTCGCTATCCTTCATAAATGCTCTTTGGAGTTAATTTTTCTGATCATAGAGGAGCTATGTAGTATATTAGAAGATCTCACTAAAGAAATTACAAAAATAAAAAAGGAACAGAGTGAATCCATGACAACAGAGGACTGGACAAAAGTTTTACAGGATATTAATGAACAGTTAAATAAACACACTCAAGAAGTCAATGAAAGGAAGATATGAAAATTCCGCAGGGATACCATAGACTCTAAATTAGGGGAAGTTTACTCATGGGCGGAGATCTACGCAAGACGAAGACAAGCAAAACCCCAAGCCCAGAATACAGATACATCATCTACTGATAGTGACACCTCCAACGGGGGAGACGAACACGAGAGACACCAACACAAGAACCATCAACTTCTAACAAATCAGTTCCTCCACTCAGCACCACTACAGGAAGTTCTTCTTTTTTAGCATCAGGCCCCACCGACAGAGATGACCCAGGAGGAGCAACAGGTAGAGAGAAAGAGAAACAACAGGAGCAGCCGCAGACACGGACAGTAACATCCAAAAAGGACAAGACCAAGAGAGGGGGACACTCAACAACTTAGTAATCAACATATCTGATCATCATTTAACTGCCATAGAACTTAACACTTTACAAAAAGGGACATCTTATGTTCCCACCAACAACACCAACTCTTTAGAATTGGAAATAAGTCTTTACAAGTTCATGAGGAAACTCAGATTAAGACATTTCTTTGAAAATATTGTAACGGACAAAACATCTGAGACTGAAGATCAACTGATGGGATTAAAAACCATTAATACCTACATGGCCCCGGTGAGTCACAAAAGTCTGTATATGTTTGAATTATTGGTGCAGCAAGACCTGCAAAAAATGAAGTTTAAAAACAAATCCAACCACATCAATATGACTACAAAAGAACAAGGAATATTAAAACCAATAGCTCAGAACCCTGATATAATATGCCAAAAAGCAGATAAAGGTGGAGCTTTGGTTGTTTTAAACACCACATATTACAACGATCAAATTGAAAGACATCTGGCAGACAATAACACCTATATGAAACTGCACATGAACACCACGGATTAGTTTTCCAAGGTATTAAAAACCATCGTACAAAAGGCTTATGACGAAGGCACTCTTAATGATAGAACAAAAAAATTCTTAATACCAACATACCTGAAAAGTCCAACCATATATATGGTGCCAAAAATTCATAAGGATGCCATCAATTCACCTTTACGCCCGATCGTGTCAACCAAAGGAAGCATACACGAACCACTAGGTCAATTCCTGGACCAATATTTACAACCGTCAGTACAAAAAATGAGAACATTTATCAAAGACACCACAGATTTTCTCAATAAAATCAATTCCTCCACTCAGCACCACTAACAACGTGTCGAGTTTGTTGAGCCAAATCACGCAAGTACAGAGATCGAGAAAAAACACATAGTTACCGCCATAGCGTATTAGCTAAATTATGCATGTTAAGCGCAATATGTTTAAACCTAGTGATAGGTTTGTTAAATGGCGAGGACCGTTTCAGCTTAGTTTACTAACCGGGTCACATCTAGTATTACAACAGTCTGGGTGTTAAGATCATGCTAGGACCTTCAGGTTGAACTTTTTTATGTACGCACCGTTACAAAGAACCCGCCGTTAATATTTAGGCACTTGGGGTTCCGAGGCTATTAACAGACGAACATAAACCACTTCATAGTCACGGTACCTTTTGATTAACGGTTGCGCTAGTATACCACACGCACCTAAATGCACATTACCTGTTGATTTATAATACGATTACTATTAGTGGAAAGTAATTGTTACATCTACCATCTTCACACACAAAACGTGATATACGATACTAACCAGGAGTTACATAGAGACACATAAGCATCACTAAATCAATCATCACAGAGACATAAATGCAAGTAAAGCATCAATGTATCAAGCAATGAATTGTCAACAATAAGCTTTTATACTGTTTATGGAATGTACTTTATTTATTACATGTAAACTTCATGTATGGTGAACAAAGCATACTCAATTGTTGTTACAGATCATCGCCAGATGAAGGCCATATAATGGCCGAAATGCATTGGGAGTTGAAAATATTGTGCTCAAAACAATGAAGTGAAGTGTTTTAATAAACCGTAGTGAAAATAAACTACAGTGTTCGCAAGAAGGATCAAAATAAAAAAAAGGATGATTTAAACCTTGTGGTGGAATCATTACTCGTACAACTTGGAAATTAAATGACCTCCAGCTGGAGGACATTCAGACGCCCTGGGAACACACCTCACAAGCAGTGGGGGTGCAACTTGTTGGTACTGTTAATTAAGTCATGATAAATATATTGGGAAATGTTGTATTTTCAAGCATTGAGTTCTAATTGACTGCTGTGAATGTTTTGTTAATAAACAGTTAAGAAAGAAAAAGCAAAATCCTCGCATGAGTCCTTTATAGAATTGAAAATTGTAGACATGATAGCTAGAAAAATGTTTATTGAGGAAATTAGGGAGCTTTATAACAAATAAGTCTCCCAAGATGGCCACCAGAGAGAAAAGAGCACAAATGTAGCACACATATCATCCTAATATAGCCCAAGTATAGCCCAATGGCAGAAGTGAGCAAAACAACCACACATATTGGGCTTAATTATAAAAGTGTATGAAAGGGTTAACACATATTAACCATACAGGAATGAAGTGACAAAATAAAAAATAAAAATATATGTTTTTATTTGCTGCCTTCTGCCCTATTAGTGGGTGCAAAGTTAAAAACGCTGCCATTGATGGTTGCTTTGTGTGCGTGGGGTGCCATTCTTATGCTTAGTTTTTAAATTTCCTGACAGTATTGCATCGATCTGATAAAACCCCAAAATAATATTTTCTCATCAAACTCAATTTTCAGGTATGTGAATTACATTTATTTTTGAGAAAACAAATGATTGAAAGGAGGATATGTACGTGAGAATGTTATAAGAGTATCAAATATTTTTGAGAAAATATTGGAACTATGTGAGGTAATGTATGAGTGGTTTTGTGAGTGGCTTTGTATGTTTAGTAACAGGTAAGAAAGACGCTTTATGAATGTATGAGAATGTGACAGTTTGTCTGATTTGCAGACTAGGGGGCAGATTCACAGAACTAATCTGAGATAAAATCCTAAACTTACTACTGTTGGTATTCACAGAAGGCATTTAGTAGTGGTAAAGTTAGGACTCCTCCTAAACTGAGACAAAATCCTAACTTTACGACTTTCTGTATTCACAAAAGGCATTTAGTACTAGTCAAGTTAGGAGTCCTAACTTTACTACTACTAAATGCCTTCTGTGAATACCAAAAGTAGTAAGTTTAGGATTTTATCTCAGTTTAGTAGTAGTAAATTATATATTTATATATATATGTATATATATATATATATATATATATATATATATATATATATATATGTGTGTATAATTCACTGAAAATACCACAGGTTTCAGGGACGTTATAGTTAGGGATTAACATTTAAAAAACCTTAGAAATTCACTGAAAAAAACACAGGTTTCAGGGGCGCTAGCGTTAGGCTAACATTTCACTCATACAAAACCAGAGAAATTCAGCCGTTATAGTTAGCTGAGCTAACTATAACTCGCGCTCCCGTAATTCACTTCTGATGACGTTACATATTACATCACTCATGACATGGTAAGTGACATCACTGATGAAATCAGTGATGACATCTCAAATAACATCATTGATGACATCTCTGATGACATCATCCAGTGAGTGACAGTTTTTCTAAATAGTTTAAGAACCTTATATATATATATATTCACTGAAAAAACCATAGGTTTCAGGGGCGTTATAGTTGGCTGGACATTTCCCTCGTACAAAACCCTAGAAATTCCCCCGTTATAGTTAGTTCAGCTAACTATAACTCGCGCCCCCGCAATGCACTGCTGATGAGGTCACATATTACATCACTCATGACATGGTCAGTGACATCACTGATGACATCACTGATGACATTATCCAGATCAAACCTGGAAGAGCCCCCTGTTCCCAAGAATTCAACCTGGTCAGGTTCAAGCTCCTCTGGGACAGTTCCTTCTTCATGCTCAAGATCATCTTCCTGAGGAGACTGATCAGCATTCTGAGTTAGGTGGGAAGGCACTGCCTTAACCCTACTGCTCCTCCTCTTGGGAGGCACCTGGTCCATTCTTCCAGAATCCAGGACCTGTCCAGTTTTAGACATTTTGGCCTGTGACCTAGTCACAGCAAAGACATGAGCAGGGATCCCTAACATTTCTGCATGTGTCCTGAGCTCCACTTCAGCCCAAGCTGAAGTCTCTAGATCATTGCCAAGCAAGGACTGTACTGGTAGGTCTGCACTTACCACAACCTTCTTAAGGCCAGTTACCCCTTCCCAGGAGAAGTTAACAACTGCCAGAGAATGGTCTGTTCTGACATTGCTAGCATTGGTCACTTGGTACATTTCACCAAGTATAATCTGCCCGGGATCCACAAGATCTTTTGTCACCATTGTGACACTTGCTCCTGTGTCCCTGAATGCCCAAGCCTCTACTCCATTTATTAAAGGCTGTTGTCTGTCTTTGCCCAGATTACTGGGGCTCACAAAGGGGGACATATCCATGCCCCCATCACAGACAAGCACAGCCTGAGTTGGAATTCTGACTAGGCCAGAGTCCATCTCAGAACCCAGGGTCAACCCTACTACACCCTTATTCTGAACATTGCCACCACCTATTGTAGCTGTACTAGGGGGAACAGTTGCCTTAGGGGCAATGGTGGCTGGACTTGGTGCAGTCACTGGTCCAGTGAGTTTTCTGTTTACAGATTTTGCACACTACGTCTCTAACATGCATTCAGATAATTCTGACTATATTGTGCTTTCTTGCACTTTATCTACCATTTGTTTTTCCATTTCTTGTGCATTATCCATCTGTACTTTAATCTTCCCTGATGAATTTATTGTGTTATCATGTGCGTAATGTTTCACATATTGTCACCCAAGTGTTATTTTACTCATTGTGTAACCTATTCATTGTAAAACACTCTAACGTCCTTGAAAAATGTTCATGATATATGAAATAGAATATATTAATACATAAGTATAGCAATATCATCAGTATCATTGCTGTCATATATGTTCTTTTTAGCTGGTAATGTGCGAATAATGACTTGGAATGTGGGAGAGTTGAAAAATTACACTAAAATAGTATAGGGTTATTAGTCTTCTTAAAAGTCAGGATGTGGGTTTCACCTTCCTCCCAGAAATCCATTATATCACCAAGAACATGCAAAACTAGCTAACACGTAGAGAAGAGCCCTTTAGTGCAACTTTTACTCCTTCTATTCTAGGAAGCTGGCTATGTAGGTGGGCAGAGGTGTTAAATCTCAATATGTCAGTGTTTGGCCAAAATATTGAATGAAAAAGATTGTGGGTCACAAATATCGCCCCCAGAATATCGTGATATCAAGAATAATGTGACCTGTGGCGAGTTGTAAGTTGTGGAATTAATTCCTCTTCAATCCCGAGGGTCCCTGGGAGCCAACTAGCCCACCAGGTACCTCCAGTATGCACCAGGGAGCTGTGTTTCAGAGAAGTGTTCAGAGGCCACGCCCCTTTTTACAACACTCTGCAATGCAGCTCAGTGGTGCTTACTGGAAGTACCTGGTGGGCTAGTTGGCCCCCAGGGGACCTCAGGTTTGAAGAGGAATGAATTCCCCAACTTAAAACGCGCCACAGGGCGTGTTTGCACACATGTCACCTCAGGCCCCTCCCTTCACCACTGTGCAAACGCGCCCCATGGCGCGTTTTAAGTTGGGGAATTAACTCCCCTTGAATCCTGAGGGTCCCTGGGGTGCAACTAGCCCACCAGGTACCTCCATTAAGCGCCAAAGAGCCACTTTGCAGAGAGGTGTAAAAAGGGGCGTGGCCTCTGAACACCTCTCTGCAACATAGCTCACTGGCGCATACTGAAGGTTCCTGGTGGGCTAGTTGGCCCCCAGGGACCCCCAGTATTCAAGGGGAATTAGTTCCCCATCTGCAAACGCGCCCGGGGGCGTGTTTGCAGAATGCTGCAGGGAGGGGGCGGGGCCTCCGGTAGGATGCCGGTCTTTTTTTTTTTTTAAGAAGGGGGGCTGTGTGGCCCCCCTTCTTTTCCTATTTTACTGGCCCTGGGGACCCCATCCCCCATGGCCTGACCCCAATTTTCTTTTTTTTAAATAAATTGGAAGGAGGCCGCGTGGCCTCCCTCCCGAGGCCATATTTGGCCCCGGGGACACCCATCCCCCAGGGCATGGCCATTTTTTTCTTCTTAATTTATCTGGAGGGGTCTGCGTTGCCCCCCTCCTCAGGCCATATTTTTTTTGTTTGTTATTTGAGGAGAGGGGCCGCGTGGACCCCTCCCGGGCCACTTCTGGCCCCGGGACACCATATCCTGGGACCGGCCCTATCTTTTGGGGACCGTAGGGGGGTCCCCAATCCCCCCACGGTCCCGCCGGCTCCCCACATCCTGCGGGAACCGGCATTGCTTTTCCACATGGGACGCTGCTAAGATGCAGCTCCCCGTGTGGAAAAGCAATCAGCTTTGGTTTTTGGAAGAGAGAGCAGGTTGCCTGCTCTCTATTCCAAAAACCAAAGCAGAGTTTGCTATGGCAGGGCAGGAGCTGCAAGACTCCCGCCCTGCCATAGCAAACTGCAGTGTCCCGAGGTGGGCACCCTGGGACACTGCAGGAGCCGGCCCTGGGGGGTGGCAGTCCCCAGTGCCATCGAGGGCTCCAGGAGGGGGGCTGCACGGCCCCCCTTGCACCATTTACAAAGCCCTGGGTAGGTGGTGGTCCCCGGGGCATGTGGGGGGCTTGAGCCCCCCCACACAGGTTTGTTTCTTTTTTTTAAAAAAATAAGCCCTGGGGGTGGCGGTCCAGGGGCTGCGGGGGGCCATGTGCCCCCCGCAAATATTTTAGAAAAGCCCCGGGGGTGACTGTCCTCAGGGCTTGGGGGTGCCTTTGGGCCCCCCACTCATTTTATTCAAAAACCCAGGGGTGGCGGACCCCGGGGCTGTGGGGCCCCTTTGGGCCCCCCATTACAATATAAAGATTGCCCCCTGGACTTGGCCCATCCGGGGGCTAAATAATAACGAAGCGCGGAAGCCTGCGCTTCCTTTTTTTTTTTGCGGACAGATCCGCAGATCCTCCTCGCATCCCGCGATTTGAAAAAAAAAAAAATTGGGGGGCCCTGGGGCCGCTTGTGGGACCCCCTGTGCAGGCCTAGGGGGTCAGGGTGTTTCTACCCTGCCCCCTTTTCATGTTTTGCCTGTTTGTTTATCTCTTTTCTTGTGCCTCGGTTCTACTGAGGCACAAGATGGCTGCAAACACTTCCTGATTTGGAGTGTTGACAGCCAATTAGCATGAAGCTCGTGATCGGGAGGGTGCGCGGATCCTCCATGCCTCTAGATATCACTATATTTATTTCTTAATTTCTCAAGAACTACTGAACGGATTGACACCATTTTTAACAAGGTCGCTTTCTGAGCCAAGCAGTACCTTTTTGCCAAATTTGGTGTAATTCCGTTTAGCAGTTTTTGCTATAACCGTGCCTAAAGTTTCCTACGGGAAAATGATTTTTTGACCACTATTTTTTTAATATCTAAGGAACTACTGAACGGATTTACACCATTTGAAAAAGTGGCGCTTTCTGAGCCAAGGGCTAACTTTTAGCAAAATGTGGTGTAATTCCGTTCAGCAGTTCGGGCTGTAGCCGTGTCTAAAACTTCCTATGGGAAATAACATGGGGAAAACGCATTTTGGGACCCCCATTTTTCTCGGCCCCTGCTTGATGAATCACCCCCAAACTTTCAGTATAGGAGCTGACCGGAACGGGCCATTAGTTTGGAAACTTTCACGAAGATTCGTCTACCGGCGCCAAAGTTATTCGGAATAGAATGATACTGTTTTCCTATGGATAATAGGTCCTAATATATGTGTGTGTGTATTACCTACTGGCAGTCGCCAGTAGGTAGTTATAGTTAGGACCTATTTTCCATACAAAATCAGCAACATTCTATTTGGAATAACGTTGGCACCGATTGACGAATCTTCGCGAAATTTTCCAAACTTTTGGCCAGCTCCGGTCTGCTCCTATCCTGAATATTTCACGGTGATTCGTCAAGCGGGGGAAGAGCAAAAAGGGGGGTCCCAAAACGTGTTTTCCCCATGCATTTTCCCATAGGATCTGTTGACGCAGCAACAGCCCAAACTGCTGAACGGAATTACACCAAATTTGGCAAAGAGGTAGTCCTCAGTTCAGACTCGTGCCTTTTGCTTAAATGGTGTAAATCCATTCAGTAGTTCCTGAGAAATTAGAGTTAAAAAGATATATATATCTGGGCGGAGCCTAACGACACATCTCATTGTGAGATCTGATTGGCTGTCAGTACTTCATCAAAGAAGTGTTGGCAGCCATCTTGGGACCAATATACATGATAGCACCTCATTAAAAAGCATTGCAGTTAATAGAAGGTTTTAAGACTTTAGTTACATTATAAATCATTTGTTGATGGTACCATACTCATTTTAGAAATTGTGATGTGTTCTAAGGTGATTTTACCATGTGAAAAAGCCTTCTGCTGTGATATCATGAATCATGTTTGAGAGAAAACTATTTTCTCATGCTTTTCCCACACAGGTTTGGAAGGTGATCTATAAGCTAAACTGAGAGCATATTTTCTGTAAATTCACATTATCTTTCTCAGTCATGTGAGAATGAAGTCTGACATTCTCAGTAAAACATGTACATCCAACAAGGGCAGAGACTGTCAGTGGATTCTTTTGTGTTCTACTGCAGCTTCCCAGAGTGTTCTAAAGAACAACTAGAGCGCTAACAGTCCTACTTATGACAAACGTATTGCACACCTGAAGCCATCTTGATTGGAATAAAGTGGTAACTCTTAGTACACTTAATTTAAAAAGGAATAAAATGAGGGGGTTCATTTTGCCATAGAAGTATGATTAGTGCTGCAGAAAGAAAAATTAGGGCACATTTTGAGTGACTTCTCAAATCCTCTTCTATTTCATAAAAAAATTCTGACATGCAGACTGAAACATGCACTTTCAATACCAGCAGCAGACTTCCCTGGTGAGCAGTAGCTTTACTACAGTGATCTAATAAGCAACTAGAGCGCTAACATTCTGAATTTATGGCAAATGTGTGACACATCTGAATGCCTTCTTGATGGAACCAAAATAAAAAACTGAAAGTATTTCCTACTGAGGAGACTGCAGTAAATGAGGAAATTAGGAAACTTCATAACAAATAAATCTCCCAAGATGGCCACCAGAGACAAAAGAGCCCAAATGCAGCACAAATATCACCCAGATGTAGCCCACATGTAGCCCAATGACAGAAGTGTGCAAAACACTTATTTTTTGTGTATTTGCAGTTTTATATAGTGCAGACTTGTCAGGTATTGGAGTGCATAATTTTGATGCAAATAAGACCCTCTCATATATGTAATTTCTAAAGGAAATGCTCTAGGTATTACAGTTTTGATTACATCAACATGACGTCAGGCGTTCCACACTTTTGTAATCAATATAGAATGTTAGCAATCTAGTTGTTCATTGGGATACAGTTGAGAGGCCGAGGCCAGGGGCACGGACTCTGAAAATTGAAGGCAGGTAGGAGAGTGCAGAGGCAACAATTTGACCACACTGGGCAGGCAGGAAGGGCAGTGGCAGCACAACAGACTATGGAGGGCAGCGGAAAGGGAGGCAGGGGCAACAAACCAACAATACAGGACTGGCAAGAGAGGCTGTGGCAATATAATAGACCATTGTGGGCAGAAGGAAGAGGCAGTGGTAGTACAACCATACATGCCAATAGACCCGTTTCAGCCAGGAAATGTCCAATGTTTTTAAGCACAAATGGGCTTTATTTGATCTGCCTCCTGTCTACAATCTCCTCTTTTTCAATGTAACTCAAAGGGGAAAATCAATACCCCAGTTTTTTTTCAAAATCTCCCTCTTACCAAGTTCAAAATGTTCGCAAGTATGGTACATTGGATCATGGTAGGCAGGAGGAATTGGGGTAGGGACATGGACTCGGATAACAGAGGACAGGAGGGACATGGAGGGGTGCACCAAACTGACCCTACTGGGCAAGCATCAGGGTTTGCAGCAGCACAATACACCACACAGGGAATGCGGGACAGGAGTGCAGCACAACAATCCATAGAAAGCAAAAGGGAGGGGACAGGACCATGCACATGGACAACAGAGAACAGAGGGGAAAGAGGCAATGGTAGCTAGCTGGCCATAATGGACAGACAGGAGAGAAAGCTGCAGCATAACAGACCATAAAGGGCAGGAGGGACGGATCAGGGGCATTACAATGGAACAGACAAGCCAGGAGGGAGGGAATAGGGGTCTGCACATGGAAACAGAGGACTGGGGGCAAGGGGGCAGGGCAGGAGAAGCAAGATGACCATGGAGGTCAGGCAGGTTGGGCACTAGAAATAAGACACACCTTGGAGAGCAACAATGAGACTATGATGGCATACACACAGACCATGGAGGGAAGGTGGGAGGGGGTCAGGGGCAGCTAGCTGACCACACAGGGAAGGTGGGAGGGGCCATGGCAGCACAGAAGACCATGCATGACAAGCGGGAGCGTTAGTGGCAGCACAACGGCTATGATGGGCAAGAAGGAGGGTGCAGGGGCATGCACAAAGGACCATGGAGGATAGAAGGGAGGGTCAGGACCTGGACACAGACAAGAGAGCTCAGGGGAAGGGGCCTCACAACAGACCGCGCGAGGCAGGCAGGAGGAGCAGTTGCAGCACAACAGACCAGAAAGGGCAGAAGTGTGTGGCAGTAAAATGGACCATGGAGGACAGGAGGAAGGGGATGGGGCATGGCATGTGGACATGCAGGGTGGAGGTGGCAGGGACAGGTTACAGTCATTGGACAATGCTAGGCAGGTGGGAGGGTGAGTGGCAGCTCAACAGAACACTCAGAGTAGATAGGAGTGGCAGGTCCATGGAACATGGTGGGCAAAAAGGATGGAGCAGGGGCATGCACAAAGACATCGGAGGACAGGGGGAAGGAGAATAGGGGCAGCAAGCTAAGCACAGAGGCTAAGCAGGAGGTCAATGATGGGCCATAGAATTGGGCAATGGAGGGCAGGAGGAGTGGACTGGTACATCATGCTAAATGGAGGGCAGTGGCAGCACATCAGACCATGCATGGCAGGAGGGAGGAGGCTAGTCCATGGATTCAGACAACAGAGGATAGGGAGGAGGTGGATGGGGCAGCAAGCTAACTGTTCAGAGAAGGTGGGTATTAGGAACTTTATTGTTTTTAAAATGTGTGTCTGTGCAAACTACTTAAAATATGAACAAGTATGCACCATAATCTCACTTTTATTCAGGAAGAAGAGGACTTTTGTGACTGTGACTCCGAGCTCACTTGGCAAAAACCCCCCCTGACCCTCCACCCCATCGCAAAATGTAATGTTCGTGAAAAGGGTAGGTGGACTCAGTGTTATATAGAACATAGTCCTGAGAGCACGATTGAAAATGAAAACTAGATATAGAATATGGTATAAACTATGCACCAAAAAGTGTAATATAAGATGAACCGGGCGTGAAATATAATATGCAATACATTGTGCGCAATGACAGATTCTTTGGAGAGCGCGAGATAGAACAGGCACTAGCGCGTGCTATGCGATATGCGCCTTGAAGTGTAATATGCACAGGGCAGTGTTGTGTAACCTAACTAGTCTCTAAAGTTGTAATATAAAATATGTGCTGGGGAGTGTAACGTGCATATGCACTGTGACAAAGATATGGATCCCAGATTGTAATATGTATGGCATAGCGCTGTGCGTTATAACATAGGCATCGAGGAAGGCATGTTAGATGGGGCAATATAACCCGTGCGAAGGCAAGTGTGGCATGACATATTCACGGGGTGGTGTTACAGTGCACATGGGCTAGAGAGTGTCATAGCATACGCACTAGCTGGTGGAATACAACACAGAGGTGTGTGGCACTCGGCAGGCACTGGTGGGTGTAACACAGCATTGGGCTCTGCCAGGAGCACGCTGTGACTCTCAAGTGAGGTTTGTCTCCTTTCCAGAGAGTAAAATAAAAAGTATTACACATTCGGCGGTGGATGTGTGTTTTACTAACCGTGAGGGGGGATTCTTGCATAGTTTGGTCGAATTTTTGTCGAATCCCCTTTGAATGGCTTGGTATGCGTGTGTATTAAATGTGCCCGTCAATAGCTACCCATGTTTGTATAAATAAACGACAAGGATGTCTACTTGGAGAGTACCCACTGGCGGGGACGCCGGGATTAGGCACGGTAGGGCGTCGGACACGTCAGAGCTTCACTAGCGGTGTAAATACATTCCACGTGGATTCATTGTATGCATAGTCGCCTTTTAATGAATATCACACAAATCGTCATGGTGATAGGTACATACGGTTTGTCCAGCATGTCCTAATTGGTTCTATAAATATATTTTTTTTAAAACATAATAAAAAACAAAGGCCGGGGAATGGGGTCCCCGGGGACATAAGTGGCCTGAGGATGGGGGCAACGCAGCCCCCCTAATAAAGAATTTAAAAAAAAAAAAGGCCATGACCCGGGGGTTGGGGTCCCCAGGGCCGATTAAGGCCTTGGGAGGGCCAAATGTATTTTTTTCAACAAAAAAAATTAGGGTGCAGAAAAGAAGGGGGGCCACACAGCCTTCCTTCTTAAAAAAGTAAAATAAATACAAGACTGGCATCGCGCCGGAGGCCACGCCCCCTCCTTGCAGCACTCTGCAAACACGCCCCCTGGCCAGTTGTAAGTTGGGGAATTAATTCCCCTTCAATACTGAGGGTCCCTGTGGGCCTACTAGCCCAACAGGTATCTCCAGTATGCGCCAGGGAGCTGCGTTGCAGACAGGTGTTCTGAGGCCACACCCCTTTTTACACCTCTATGCAACGTTGCTCTGTGGCACTTACTGGAGGTACCTAGTTGGCTAGTTTGACCCTAGGGACCCTTAGTATTCAAGGGGACTTAATCTCTCAACTTAGAACGGTCACAGGGCGCGTTTAAACAGTGGTGAAGAGAGGGGACAGAGCCTGAGGTGATGTGTGCAAACACACCCTGTAGCGCGTTTTAAGTTGGGGAAATAATTCCCTTTCAATCCTGATGGATCCTGGGGGCCAACTAGCCCACCAAGTGCTTCCAGTAAGCGCCACTGCGCTGCGTTGCAGAGAGGTGGTGCAGGCCATGCCCCTTTTTACACGTCTCTGCAATGGCGCTTACTGGACGTACTTAGTGGGCTATTTTGCACCTAGGGACCCTCAGGATTCAAGGGGACTTAATCTCCCAACTAAAAATGGCCACAGGGCGTGTTTACACTGTGGGGAATGGAAGGGACGGGGCATGAGGTATGTGTGCAAACACACCCTATGGCACGTTTTAAGTTGGGGAAATAATTCCCCTACAATCCTGAGGGCCCCTGGGGGCTAACTAGCCCACCAGGCGCTTCCAGTAAGCGCCACTGAGCTGCGTTGCAGAGAGGTGGTCCAGGCCGTACCACTTTTTACACCTCTCTGCAACGCAGCTCTGTGGCGCTTACTGGAGGTACCTAGTGGGCTAGTTGGACCCTATGGACCCTCAGGATTCAAGTGGACTTAATCTCCCAACTTAAAACGGCCACAGGGCGTGTTTACACAGTGGGGAAGGGAGGGGACGGGGCCTGAGGTAATGGGTGCAAACACGCCCTGTGGCTCGTTTTAAGTTGGGGAAATAATTCACCTTCAATCCTGAGGGACCCTGGGGACCAACTAGCCCACCAGGTGCTTCCAGTAAGCGCCACAGAGCTGCGTTGCAGAGAGGTGGTCTAGGCCATGTCCCTTTTTACATCTCTCTGCAACGCAGCTCTGTGATGCTTACTGGAGGTACCTAGTGGTCTAGTTGGACCCTAGGGACTCTCAGGATTCAAGTGGACTTAATCTCCCAACTTAAAACGGCCACAGGGCGTGTTTACACAGTGGGGAAGGGAGGGGACGGGGCCTGAGGTTGTAGTAAGGACTCCCTTAATACGTACATACATTGTTAAGTTAGCATAACCACGTTAGAAGTTAGAAAGCCATCTTGCTGCTTTTGCACACGACACTGCGTTCACATGTTATTGCTTAAACAAACTGCTGACTCGAGTTTTGCCTCACACGAGAGCAATCTGTTGTTACCATCCCGAGCTCTGCGAAGCGACCTTGGTCTGCACACGATGTGACAAACAGTCTGAGTTGTTAGACAATGCATGTTTTCCACTCTAGGTTGATCGACCCACTATTTAGTCATAACACACGAGCAGCTGCACATACCTGAAAGTTGGTGCTTTTAATATCACGGACATCATGTTTATTATTCAGACCGAAGACGAGCCTTCCTGCGAGAAGACTCCTGATGCTCCTGTGATGTGATTTCACTAAGCTGATCTTTGAGGTATGGGGTCCCCTATTCAAGCCTAAGAGACCTTCTGTTAGTCTAATAATAATATTAGCTTCTTAGTAAAGGGAAGGTGGTAGTATCCACTGTCATTATAACATGATCACCCCTTTTATATTCTATGGAATTGTAACTATGCTGATGGTTTTGATTTTAATCATTTGTCTGCTTGTATTAGCCAAAGTACTGCATATTAGGACACGTGGTCTATAAAAATAAACTCTTTTTATTTTCACCGTGTCTCTGTTGATTCTTGTTGTGGACTGATGTGAGAATAATATACGAACAGGTATTTCCGATTCCCACCATTCCTGAGTATGTACTGAGTCGCTTGTTCTGGGTTGTCTTTTCATTGGGACCGCCGAGCTAAATCTCGGATAACGAATGGGACACTTATGCTAGCCGGATACTGGGTTCTGGGTTCTGAGGTGAGTTTCTGGTACACCACAACTCACTGAGGTCCTGGGGTTCTACGCATAGTTCTGTGTATAAGCAGAATCCCTGCAACATGGCGCACCTAACGTTTGGTCTATGAGTTGAAACGCCTTAGTAGTGCTCGCGTTTGTCCACAACACCCTCATTCTTGTTTCCGGATAACAAGTCTGACGGATTTAAACCTACCTAGGTCTATTGATATAGGTTCTTTCAAGCTTGATAATTAAAAAGGTTATTGAACCCTTGTGCTACTGATAGTTTCGAGTGTGTGTTGTCCTAATGTCGGTGGATATTGCGGCGCATAGCCGTGCAGCTCTGAAATGTCATTTGACGCAGTATGGGGTGCCGGACACTGGTATGAACGTCATCTTTGTGGTGGGAGCCGATGCGGCTCATCCCTATGAGTTGTTCTACTCTTGGGTGACGATTCCGGCGGTGGGGGATGATGACACCTTTCATTCTTACACTGCCGCTGCCGTGCCAGCGAACTATACGCCGTATAGGACACAGGAAATACCAATATCTGCTTGGCAGCATCTTATTTGGTTTAATGGCGCCCTTCCCCATGTGGTTATACCGCCGAGAATGGGCCCTTTATCAATTGCAGGGGCCACTTGGCCGGTACTAGCCGGATTTACGCCTCATCCCCGTTACCTCACGGTGACGGTAGCTGAGTTGCGTGTACTACACACTGCCCTAATTACGGTATATAGGGCGTTGGTGCAGTACGTGTCGCGCAATATGCAGGCGGGGGCACCTGCTGTTGCGGGGCAGCCTACTGATCATCACGCGGTGGTCATTAGTCCTGTTATGGTTAATTCTGTTATGGGCAAGCGCCCCCAAAATAGGGATGATTTCCCCTTTTGGCTTGCTGAAAAATTTGACCAAATAGAAGCGGTTTACCCGAATACTACTCCTGTGGAGAAACACAGGATCCTCACCATTAGTTTGCCTAAAGACTTGGTCCCCCACATAGATGATTGTGTAAATTGGGGCAAGGTCTTTGCAGCGACGTACGCGCAGTGCTTTGGCACTCCGTCTATGTTGCAGCTGCCCTCCGTTATCAAAAGGGTTCAAGAGAACCATGGTGCGGAGTCTGCGATAGAGTTAGGGATGCGGCTCCTCGGTCAATTTGACCTGGTGGCTACCATGATAATTGGAAACCTAAAGGGTGATGCTTTGCATTTCCAGGTTCGTAATGAACTGAAGCGAGTTGCTGAGGAGGACAAACCGCAGGAATTTGCAAAAATAATCGCAGAGGCATATC
Organism: Triturus cristatus; assembly: GCF_964204655.1. Taxonomy (NCBI): domain Eukaryota; kingdom Metazoa; phylum Chordata; class Amphibia; order Caudata; family Salamandridae; genus Triturus; species Triturus cristatus. Next base: position 1,274,241,853 of record NC_140589.1, read on the forward strand.
GGGATTTGGGTCGTAGCTCTTTAGGGGTTAAGCCTGTCATAAAGAATCCCGATCTAAAACAGCAGGGTAAGGCAGAAACGTCTGGTAAGGACGAACGACCCATTTTTCCAAAACAAAAATGGCAGTTTAAACAACAGGGCAAGCAGCAGCAACAGAAACAGGGCTCTCGGCCTGCCTCTCCCGTACAGTCAATTAGTGAATGCACTTATGATCTGCGCGATCGTGCTGCTATAAAGTCTCCTGATAGATTTCAGGTTTCTGAACAGCGCTCTCCTCGTTCTTCACAGGAAACATCGGCTACACAGTCCGGTGGCGGAGGCGGTGGCAAAGGTCGGGGTGCTCCACAACAGCGTGAACAACCCCGACAGACTGAGGGTAAAGGCAAGCAGGACGAATTTGCACGACAAAGACCCCCGTTTCAGAAGAAGAAAGTGGCGGCTCTGACGGCAAGGTATGCCTCAGATAGTGCGGACACAGCTTCGGAACCGGACATGGGCGCTGACGCTCCTGGACAGCGCAGCGGAAATTACCATAGTCCGTCAAGCTCTGTGTCCATTTCTGGCGGTGACAGCAACTGATATCTCGGTTACTGTTGAAACAGCTGACACCAGAGTGGCTCCCCCTGACAGACTTTATGAAATAGTCTTATTAATTGAGGGTGACATACAACGTACAATAAAAGGGATTTTTTAGGATAATCTGACCACCACCTATGATATCCTCCTAGCGGAGGCAGATTGGCCCCCAGCTTTCATTTTAGAGGCTCCTAGAGGGGAGGAAGTAATCCTCCCGTCCTTTGCGCACACAGTGCCTAAGGACCAAGCTGAAGTGTATGCTGGGGAGTTGGCGCTTGCGCTTGCGCCGGCGGTGTATCGTACTCAGGTGGGATGGGACAGATTGTCCCCCTGCCATGAGATTCCATTACGGTCTATGCCCCAGCCTCAACCTCAATATCCTATGCGTCGTGAAGCGAGACCCCACGTCGCGGCAATACTTGAACAATTGGAATATCAGGGTGTTATTGAAACATGTGTGTCCCCTATGAATAACCCTTTATTCACTGTAACGAAGCCTGACGGCTCGTACCGTTTAGTTTTGGATTACCGGCACCTAAACTCCCATTGCCGGACCTGCGCGGTACAAAATACACATAGCTCGGCTTTGGTCGACAGTCTCGTGCGTAAAAGATTTAAAACGACACTTGACATTTCCAATGGCTTTTTTAGCCACAACCTGTCCACACTGAGTAGCCAGTGGACAGCGTTTACTTCGGGCGGCAAACAAAAACAGTTTACAAGATTAGCCATGGGTTACAAAAATAGCCCTGGCGTCTTTTCTGCTCGCGTGGTTTCTCTATTAGAAAGAATAGACCCCGACGCATACTCCTATGTTGACGATATCTATCTTACGGATGATGAGCTGATGCCGCATCTGTCTCGAGTCGACAATATTATCGTGAGTTTTGCTGACTATGGCTACAAATTCAATTTTGCGAAGTCACACATCGCAGAATATACGGTGTTGTTTTTGGGCTACGAGCTCAACAATGAAGGTAAGGGGTTAGCCCCCCACTTTCTGGAGAAGTGTGCACGCTTAAGTGCTCCTACGACACTGAAGAAATTACAATCTCTGCTGAGTTTTCTGAATTTCGGCCGTACGTACATTCCTGATTATGCCCAGCGTATCAAGCCGCTTTACGCCTTGGTACAACCTTCGTTTTCGAAGTCTAGCTGGCAGCTAGAACACTCTGCAATTTTACAGTCTTTACAGGCTGACCTTCTTGCTTCACAATACTTGCTGACACGTGATAACCGCACTAACCTGGTAATAAGAATTGTACCAGGCGCCGTGGGGTTCACGTATTTGACGTTTAATGAGGGCGACACAGTCCCCATTGCGTACAAATCCCACTTGTACACCTCTGCTGAATTACGTTTTTCCACGGTCGAAAAAGTTCTGACTGCTGTGCAGATGGCGATCCTCAAGGAACGCGCACTGTCGCATGGGAAACAGATTCTGGTGGTAACACCATATCCTGCTTTAGAGGCAGTGACTAAAGCAAGTGTACCGAATTCTAAAGCTTTGCATCCACGGTGGATACAATGGGCCACAACACTGACGTCGCCAGATGTCACTTACATCTTTGATGCCTCATTACAGACTCAAGAGTACTTGCAGTATGAATTCGTTCATCCGGCACCTCTGTCTTTGCGCCCGCTCGAAGAATACCATTGTGTCATATACACTGACGGGTCTGCGCAACCCGCTATTGGATCGAAGCACGCTTATTCAGCGGCTTGCGCAATTGTCGTAGGTACATTCGTAAATGGTGAATTCCAATCTGATGCAGTGCATACGCAGTCATTGGGTGATTGTACCGCGCAATTAGCGGAGCTCCGGGCTCTGGTGCTTGCACTGGAGTTTGCTGATCCCCGAGTCACTACTCTTATAGTGAGTGACTCCTTCTACTGTGTCCAGTCCTACAATGACAATTTACACTTCTGGTCTCAGAATGAGTATCGAGACACTAAAGGTAGCACAATTAAGCATAAAACGCTTTGGGTTCGAGTGGCAGGGCCCGATTCACAGAACTAACTAAAGACAAAATCCTAAACTTACTACTTTTGGTATTCACAGAAGTTAGGATTTTGTCTTAAGTTTGTCTTAAGACAAACTTAAGACATACTTAAGACAGACTTAAGACAAACTTAAGACAAACTTAAGACAGACTTAAGACAAACTTAAGACAAAGTTAAGACAGACTTAAGACAGACTTAAGACAGACTTAAGACAGACTTAAGTTAGGATTTTGTCTTAAGTCTGTCTTAAGTCTGTCTTAAGTCTGTCTTAAGTTTGTCTTAAGTCTGTCTTAAGTCTGTCTTAAGTCTGTCTTAAGTTTGTCTTAAGTTTGTCTTAAGACTGTCTTAAGTTTGTCTTAAGACAAGCTTAAGACAAAATCCTAACTTCTGTGAATACCAAAAGTAGTAAGTTTAGGATTTTGTCTTAAGTTAGTTCTGTGAATCGGGCCCGCAGACTTTAAAGAACGTCTCCCTCTCGTGAGTGTTATTCACACTCTGGGTCACCAACGACTTGGTGTCCATGCTGTCGGCAACAGCTTAGCTGACGAGGCAGCGAAAACAGCAGTGGCTACATACTTAGTGGCAGCAGTTACACGATCCAAAAGTAAGATTGATGATGACATCTTGGCAGCTATTGCTGCTACAGAGAAGGGAGGAGATTACCCGAAGGGTTTTCCCTCTCGTTATATTTATCATTTAAGTCCTGATAACGTCCCATTAGTGAGGATTAACGACGTTGGTGACAGAATTATTCCCAACGCGGACTGCAGACCAGCACTGATCCTAGCTGCGCACGAGGGGTTGGCGTCAGCCCACGCCGGTGTGTCAGCTACAATATCTCTGCTACAACAACGTTACTGGTGGTTTGGTTTATATAAACAAGCGCGCGCTTATGTTCTTGATTGTGACATTTGCCAACAGATTAAACCTTCTACTGTTGCGCGCCCACCACAGACACAGCTGTACATCTCTAATAAGCCATTTGGTTGTGTTTATTTAGATCACTGCGGTCCTTTTTCTTCTGATACTGCGTACAAGTACATCTTGGTTGCAGTGGATTCGTGCACACGTTTTCTATGGGTATGGCCACAAAGGAGTGCTGACTCGCGGACTGTCATCAGGGATTTGCGTGTCTTTGTGGGAACTTTTGCGTGTGGTACCTTCCATTCTGATCAGGGCCCTGCGTTCGCCTCTAAGGCTTACAAGGAGGCTATGAAAAATTTGGGGGTCCTTGTCAAATTTTCGTCTCCCTACCGACCTGAGGGTAATAGTGTGGTGGAGCGAATGAACCGTGACTTAAAGCAATCATTGACAGCCCGTGTTTTAGGCACAGGCCGGAACTGGCTAGCCCATTTGTATAACGTCCAACGTGCACTTAATAATCTCCCTAGAAGGTCTCTGGGTGGGCGGACCCCGTACATGATGCTCTTCGGAATCAGAATGTTTGTTCCAGACCTTGATGGTCTAGACATTGCGGCGTCGACCGCACCCTTTGACGTAGATGATCACTGTGCTGTTTTGCAGACTCTACAAGAAGCCAGAGACTCTCTTTCGAAAGAACATTTGCCCTCCACATCTGAAGCAGAGGTTCAGATTCCGGTAGTCGGCTGGCTACCCCGAGTTGAAGATCTGGTCCGTGAGAAGGTGGAGAACAAGAAGGAGTTCGGCCCCTCTTATCGTGCACCGGTTCCAGTGCTTGGAGTGCAGGGTACAAGAACAGTCATTTTACCTCCACTTCCTGGTCGCAAAGAAAACAGGTACATCTCTATTGACAATGTCAAACTTCAGCGAGTGGCCGATACTTCTTAGTATGACTCCGGCAGTTTCATGCCAGACGATGCAAGGACATTCAATGTTGGTTCCTGCTTCTACCACCTTGTCTGATGTTGCCATCGAGATGCATTCAGTTACTGATCCCTTGCTGTTACCACCGGCTGGTGGTTTGCCCGAAGAGACTGAGAATGCTTATCCTACACGTGGACCCTCGCCTGTTTTACAATCTACAGCGCTTGGCCAGTCCCGTTTTTCCTTTGACACTAACTCTTTGCCCTCAACTCCCCCATCAAACATTGCTGTTTTTGTAAGTTGGTTTAAGAAACATTTTTTGATAGCCCCTTGGACATACATCTGGTTGATGCTTTTTGGTATTTTTTTGTTCATGTCCATTGGATTTGTTGTAGTTTTCTTCCGTTTGGTGGATGGCCATTATCTCAAAGAGAGATCGACAATTAGACTTATCAATGGAACTTTGGCCCCCCACTCCTCATCCCACATCATGAAAAGGGACCAGACTTTTGTGAATATTACTGCCTGGCCCGTCATGGATGGAATCGCATGGGATGCAGTTAAATTTCAAATTCATGGGCCTACAGAGGTCATTAATGTGCCTAATGTATTTCGTGTTTCTATGGGTGATGTAGTTAAACAGAACATACGTTCTGATGATTGGGATGTGCACGCCATTGAAGCACTGTTTTCAGATTTGAAATATTATGCCGCCTTTGATGCTGAGGATTTGTATGAAAATGCGGCTAATTATGCGGAACAGTATTGTTTTCAACATTATGGCAATCATTTCCTGCATAAATCGAATTCGTTTAGAAATTTTGTGAATTTTACCCAGTGGGAACATTGTCCCACCCCCTCGTTTGGCAGTTCACATACATTAGTTGATAAGTTTACTTATTTTACTGATTTCGGTGTTTCAGCCCCGGCATCCTTTTATTTTAAAGTTAAGCCTGAGTCTGCCTCCAAGGTTAGACTGACACACACCAAATTGCTATATTCTAAGTCCTTTATGGATGAGTTGTCAATCAAAGGTTATGATCTATGGAAGGCTACTATTGATCTTAAGTCGGTTTGGGGTTCCAAACCGTGGCAGGTTCAGGGAACTGAAGCTTTACACCGTGCCTGTCTAGTACCAAATCATATGTTGTTTTTAAATGCAACCATCTTCCAAACCACCTGTTTCGGATTGGCCACTTCTAAAAAACTAAATTCGCCTTCTGTGCCAGATCTGGGTGCTTACCCAAATTGGAATAATCACACAGATCTGTCCCTTCCTGCTTTGCAGTTATTAGTTTCTAATTCATCTTTCAATATTTCGAAATTTAATAGTGAGGGATGGTTAATTTGGCAAAGCAGTTCTGATACCTGTCAACGTCGTTTTCTAGGACTGAAACCGGGGTATACTCAAGATCGCGTGGACCCCCGGTTTGAGTCGTCACATACAGTAACTACATACTCTGTAGGGAAATTATGTCAGTCCTGGCTGCGACATTCCACCTTGGCATCTGTCAAAGTTCATTTATCAAAGTTACATGACAAAATAGATTTGAATGATTTTGTTAAAGGTCCTGTGGGTGGCAGATCCAAGAGATGGGCGTATGCTATTTACAACGAAGTATGGAAACTGTCGCAAATTGAGGCAGCTTCAAGATTGAGAGCTATTGATCAGGCTAATATGGAAAAAGTATTAGCAGTTATTGATAACAGCATTAACACTATTTCTTCTCGCATTTATACATTAGATAATATTGTTTCTTCAATTGTGGATATTGTGCAGGATGATATGTCTGTGTTGTATCATGGTCAAAACCAGTTGCGTTCTGTTATGCAGTTTGCATGGACATTACAAACATTGAAGGCAGGGAAGGTCCCTTGGGACTATCTGAATACAACATCGTTATTTCTTCCCTTTAACCTTACTGACAAACAGCAGTTCATGTCCATGAAGGATGCTACAACTTCCTTGCTCCATATTGAAAAATTGGAGCCGTTACCTTTCTCTGTAGCGGAAGTCGACTCCGCTGTGTGGCTCTTACACGGATTGATAACTCTACCGTTCGCACTTTTTAAGTTTACCTCTTGTATGAAACACTATGCTCTGGGTAGATATGAACAGCTGGGTACCGCTTTCATACATGAAGTCTGGTCCCTCCCCTTTACGTATAGATGTACAAGGGACGGTACTGAGGTTTATCTGAAGGGTGAAGAATGTACAACGTCACCTGATCATTCTGTTGTATGTAGGCACATTCAATTGCACGGAGCTTGTAATGTACACGCTCCGAATTTGGCCTGCGTCCTCAAAGGTATCCCGGTACCAGTGATTACGTCATCTTTCACGCTGCTTGCAAACGGTAGTTATTTAATTTTAAACAATGAAGCTTGCTGCGGGATGTTAGTAGGGATCCCGTATATAGTAACTGTATCACAGAGGGTTGTCTGCTGCAATAACGTCCTGTTTCCACCCCCGCATGGGAGGCTGGATGCTTCCATCTGGCCTTCGATTCCAACCTTGAAAGCAGAGTTCAACAAGATGAGCAGAATAAGAGCGCTATTGTCCCAAAAGGAGGTGCCATTGACTTCCTCCCGGGAAACATTTGTCCTTCACGTAGCAAATACGCGCACTGAGGTACAGGCGCTTTTGAATACTGACCTCCCCCTGCATTTTGGAGCTTTGATCCAAACAATTTTCAATGCCTCGTCCACAACTGGCCTGGCTCATTTTTTTAAACTTGTGGGCTCGGGCCTCGTGACCTCTTTCCAAACTATTTTTGGTGTGATTCCGGCATTTTTTCATTCTGTTTTCTCAAGCGTCTTTGGAGGTGTCCCGTTAATTCTGGCGCTAGTGGCAGGTGTGCTGCTTTTACTTTTCATCTTGCGGAATGGCTGCTCTTTCTGTGCCACACGACAGCCTGTCCCGCCTGCAGCTTCTTCGTGACAGGATGCTTGATTACTATGGTGTCCTGCCGTTGGCGACTTTGAGCCTGGCATATGGATTATCCTTCCGGTATTCCTACTTCACCTGCGTGCAACCTGTCTTCCACTGCCTAGATTGTCCCTTTGAATGGCCTATGGATTTGTGCTTATCCAACATGGTGTCTCCGGACCCGGATTATGATCGACTGATGAGGCCCTTAGTGTCTCACGAGTCTGCCTGTTCTGGTGTTCGGATTATGGCCTGCGGTGCGGCGCATGGTATCCTGGGTAATTGGGACATCGTGAGAGCGGCATATGACTTCTTGGATATGAGTTATTTGGAAGTACACGCTGGTTGCCCTCTAATGGTGCTAGAGGCTCCGCTAATAGAAGAACACGTATGTTCCTTTTCTTTACTTAACTGGATGGCTGAAACCTTCAGTGGCCGTGCCAATGATTTTCTGCTGGAAGCAGTGGCCACATATGCTGCATATACTTTCATGGATTGAGTGAACTATCGTCCACTGTGTTTTCCTCACGTGTCTTGAACTGTCCCTGTACGTCTGCACTTCTGCCCGGTGAGGCGTTTTTTCATTTTTTCACCCCCCACGACACGTTTGAGGTTTTTTTTTTTGGTTTTTTCCTTCCATTTTTGGTTTTTTCCTATTCGGACTTTGCCTGAACTGATCAGTGTTTTTTAAATTGGATACGCCTTGTTCTGCTCTGTCGCGCTTGAACTCTGCGTTCTCTCTTTTCTTGCATACTAAGTAGTGCTTCGATCAAGGGGGCATGTAGTAAGGACTCCCTTAATACGTACATACATTGTTAAGTTAGCATAACCACGTTAGAAGTTAGAAAGCCATCTTGCTGCTTTTGCACACGACACTGCGTTCACATGTTATTGCTTAAACAAACTGCTGACTCGAGTTTTGCCTCACACGAGAGCAATCTGTTGTTACCATCCCGAGCTCTGCGAAGCGACCTTGGTCTGCACACGATCTGACAAACAGTCTGAGTTGTTAGACAATGCATGTTTTCCACTCTAGGTTGATCGACCCACTATTTAGTCATAACACACGAGCAGCTGCACATACCTGAAAGTTGGTGCTTTTAATATCACGGACATCATGTTTATTATTCAGACCGAAGACGAGCCTTCCTGCGAGAAGACTCCTGATGCTCCTGTGATGTGATTTCACTAAGCTGATCTTTGAGGTATGGGGTCCCCTATTCAAGCCTAAGAGACCTTCTGTTAGTCTAATAATAATATTAGCTTCTTAGTAAAGGGAAGGTGGTAGTATCCACTGTCATTATAACATGATCACCCCTTTTATATTCTATGGAATTGTAACTATGCTGATGGTTTTGATTTTAATGATTTGTCTGCTTGTATTAGCAAAAGTACTGCATATTAGGACACGTGGTCTATAAAAATAAACTCTTTTTATTTTCACCGTGTCTCTGTTGATTCTTGTTGTGGACTGATGTGAGAATAATATACGAACAGGTATTTCCGATTCCCACCATTCCTGAGTATGTACTGAGTCGCTTGTTCTGGGTTGTCTTTTCATTGGGACCGCCGAGCTAAATCTCGGATAACGAATGGGACACTTATGCTAGCCGGATACTGGGTTCTGGGTTCTGAGGTGAGTTTCTGGTACACCACAACTCACTGAGGTCCTGGGGTTCTACGCATAGTTCTGTGTATAAGCAGAATCCCTGCAACAAGGTGACGTGTGCAAACACTCCCTGTGGCGCATTTTAAGAGGTAGTTTTAATCCCCCCTGCCCTATTATATACTAGGGGCTTACAGAGGAGGTCATGCTAATCACAGGGGGACCCCAACGCATAGTGTTCCCTAGGTGCTTTCACTGTATTCTGAGTGTCTTTTAACATAGCACTGGCTCTAGGACTGGTTAGTCAGACTCAGTTACCACCAGTATCCGTCTGAAAAAGTTGAGGGTACAGGATGATTTTGCAACAAGGCTTCTTTCTGCTCTTCTGTTTGCTCTTTCTGCACGTTATCCTTCTTCCTGCACTTTTCTTTGTCTTTGAGGACTTCTGTTGCTTCTTTCTGCACTTCTTTTTTTTCTTTCTGTGTGTTTTTTCTTCTTCACATGCCTATCTCTGTAGGCATAGTTGGAAATTAGCATTTAAAAAACCTTTGAAATTCACTGAAAAAACCATATGTTTCAGGCACGTTATAGTTAGGAATTAGCATTTAAAAAACCTTAGAAATTCACTGAAAAAACCATAGGTTTCAGGGGCGTTATAGATAGCTGGACTTTTCACTCGTACAAAACCATTGAAAATCCCCCATTATAGTTAGTTCAGCTAACTATAACTCGCGCACCCGCAATGCACTGCTGATGACGTCACATATTACATCACTCATGACATGGTCAGTGACATCACTGATGACATATCAAAAGACATCACTGATGACATCACTGATGACATCATCCAGTGAATGTGTGTTTTTCTGAAAATTAAATATGTTTTAAATATGCATATCGCAAGGTCGATGGAAGAATAAATGGGCATATAAGTGTCTAAATGGATGATTTGTTTTTGAAAAATTGATTGTATAACTGACTGATTAAGTGTATCTTAGTGAACACATGGCTTAGTGAGTAATATTTAAATATATAAATATCTGTATCAGTCTCTCACTTTGTGTATAAGTGGCTGCATGCGTTGGTGAGTAGCTACATGAGTGTCTATATAGGTTATTAGTTGGTTTTTTGAGTATCAGTCAGTGTCTGAGTGTCTGTATGGTTCGGTGGCGGGTATTACCTAGTGCATAGGTGCATGAATGAGTGACTCACTGTTTGTGTGTGTTGAAGACAGCATGTGTGCAGGACTGTATGGGTGGATGAGTGTGTGCATGGGTGTGTTAGTGAGTGAATGACTGTCTCAATAGTGTCTTTATGAGTAACTACATATGCAAAATGTAATTTTTTTAAATGATTGTTTATGTGCAGGAAGGGACACCTTCCTGTACATAAACAATCACCAGAGGTGATTTCTAGAGGTTGGCGGCAAATTCCGTTCCGCTTGCGGAAATTGCGAAATTTCGGCATTTTCACGTTCTGCGCAGAACGCGAAAATGTCGAAACGTCCGCGATCCGCGGCGGAACGGAATTCAGGGGGCATGAGGTATTTTTAAACCTCACCAGGAAGTACTTGCATTAGCCCAAGTGTCCACTTCTCTGACTCCCACCCTCCCTCCCTCCCTCCCTCCCTCTCGCCATATTCGTAACCCCCGAGGCAGCCTCTGACAGCAATGAAAGCAGTTTTTCCATAGAACAGCCTTCACGTTATGCATTGCAAACCTGCCAGCCGCATAATGTAAGGTTTTTATGAGGTGTTTTGCATGCATTAGAAGTGCTTTACATTTGTAGAGTAACAACCTAGGCAATTCTTGTAAACAACAATAGTCAATATTTTCCTTTTTGTAGACAGACCAGTTTAAACAGTGAGACGAAACGGAAAATAAGATTGTGATTCTTTTTTAATTAGAAGTTCTATATACATTCACAATTAAAAACAATTTTATTCTATACATAATAAAAGAATTATAACAGATGTTAAAATAAATAACGGGTTACATAAAGATAAAAGATAAACAAGTGTAGTGGCACAGATTTTTATAGTTCGACGCGCGTTTCGGCGCAGTTTACGCCTTCGTCAGGAAAACTAAGGCCACAATTCCTGTAATAAAAAAACAAATAAACAGATTCTAAATAATGTTTCGTCACTGTTTTTTACAATTTTTACAATTTCTCTCATTAATTGGGTTTAACATCTCTTAGGTCTGACTTGATAATTCAGGATGATAGATATAAGGTATGCCTTCAGTCACATGGTTATAATTATGTATGATCATAGACAAAAAAAAGAAGTGCTTTACATACATGACACATTAAGTAGGGCGTGCTTTTATCTTGACCTAACCACACTCTGCCAACTTAACTTTAGAATCTCACCTTCAGGTGAGAATGTCTAGATACAAGGGCGGCGCTTTCAGTATCGGATATGGTTTGTCAGTCCCTCCCTTTCCGCCAATAAAGGGCGAGTCCAGCCTGCCAGCGTTCTGAAGTTATCCAGAGTAATCAGCGTCTCAGTATATCAACACGTAATAGGGATTTGTCTGGGCCATAGTCATCATTAGTGCAGCAAGTTTAGTAAACTCTGGGGGCCAGGACTTGGAAAGGATCACAGAGATGCAATTGTGGTTGTCTTTTACAAATCCATCAGTATTAGGATGTGTTACGGCCCATGTTACACTTGATACTGAATTGAGTCCCAAAAAGGTCAGAAATGCCACATGCCACATGTTTGCGTATTCCTTATGTCAGTCTTACACGTCGTAGGAGAAGGAGGGACATGTCGGTTGTGAATATGTATGTAAAGGCATCATGTGACCGCCTCAATAACCCTGCAGGTTAACTAAGATGGCTGATGCGGTTTGCAGGAGTGCATTGCAAGTTGGAAATGTGTCAGGCTACCCATGGAACGCCCCATTCACGCAAAGTGCCACGTGTAAAGGGCCCGTATTTACAAGGACCGGAAAAGCCAAGCAGGGTGGCAGGAAAAGGCACAAAAAGTGACACACTGGCGGCGCAAATATTTTGGCAGGGTTCAGTGAAAGTCTGATTTTTGCAGTGGGGTTTTCCCTAAGTGTGTACATAATTATGACAACATGCGTATAGATGGGAGCATTTATGAAGATAAGTCGCCACGCTTTATATTATTACTGTAGTAACTTACATTATATGTTTTAAATGATGACCTCTCGCAACATGATATTTTCAGACTCTCTTTGCTCTGAGCTCTTGCTTGAGAGAACTTTTCACACGATCAAAGACTAAAGACCTGATTTATAGTCAAATTAAAATATAAAATCTCTTGATTTCTGGATGAATTTTAAATACTTGAGATAAAACCAGTTAGATTGTTCTGCACCATACAGCCTGAGTAGTTGAGTAAACTTTGCCCAGCAAGTTCTTCAACAGAGAATCCTTCATTTAAACTTTTCTATTTTTCAAAATACTTTTTCTCCACTGCAAACATTAATGAACATTTACTAGAAACATTTTTTATTGCAGTCCTTTAACATATCAATATTTTTTTGGGGTGGTACAGTATGGTTGCTCTATTTTGAATTAACCTTCTTTGTCTCTCGATATGTACTTGACTGTATATTGCATCTCTTGCTACTTCCTCTGACGTATAACCGTTGATTTTGGCCAAGTGAGCTACTGGTAGGTTAGGAAATGTCAGTTCGAATGTAATTATGAATACTTGAGTCCAGGTGTTGGGGCGCTTGATTACTCACCTATATATTTCTATAACATAAAATAACATGTTTTAAGATGGCTGCCATATTTTAAATGTAAAACTGGATCATGCACTACAATGAGAGATGATTGTCCTTTGTTAATGTCTATGCCCATACATTGCTGTCCTTTTGTATTTAAATGAACTTTATATGTGGCTCAGGCATCGTGAACAAGGCTGTGAGGTAATGTTTGAAACGCGTTGAGAAGTTTTGAAAATAACTAAGCCAGATAACTAACCTACAGAGTGCTGATTCCGCTTTCATTTGGATGATGAGAGAGAAAGCGCTTTTTCGATATATATACCATGTGATCAAGGCCTTTGGAAGGCCGAAACGCGTAATGGCGGTTGGTGCGGGGCACAAAATTAAATAAAACAAAAGCACCACTAATTTGGGTCTGAATCGTCTTTTTCGACAAAAAGAAAGGTGTGTGAGACGAGCAATCGGGAAGCAGCGGATACACACCTGCTCCTCACTATGGCTGAACTCAACAACGTCGAGATCAATTCCTCAAACGAACCTAATGACACACGATCCACACAGGACAGGCTCTCAACCCTCATCAATGTCGATTCTTGTGCCGGACTCAGCCCATTCAAAGGGAAATCGAACTTTACCCCCATGATGCCAAAAGACGCCGTAGACATCTTCCAGGAGATGGTCACCAACGATTTGAAAAACCTCTACAGGACGATTAGCCACAAAAAAGCTAAAATTAATCAACAAGAGCTACAATACAAAAATTTAATAACCAAACTCAACAACAACACGAACGTAATAATCTGCACGTCCGACAAAGGAGGTAACGTAGTCTTATGGCCGAAGAATGAATATGAGACCGAAGCTAGAAGACAACTCTCTGATGGCAGCTGTTACGAGAAAACAAATATCAAGAGCTATAACACCGCCAAAGAATCATTAAGAAAGATGTTGCATGCCTATAAGAGACAGGGATTGATCTCAAACAATGAATTCAATTTCTTACATAAAGAATTCCCCACAATCCCTACACTTCGTCTCATACCAAAAATTCATAAAGGAGTGAGGCCGGTTCCTGGCAGACCCATTATTTCGGCCATTGACAGCATCAGTGAAAACACCAGTAGGTATGTGGATTATTTTTTACAGCCTCTAGTCCAGAATGTATCTACCTATATCAAAGACACAGGTGATTTCATTAGAAAATTGAACAATGTCAAATGGCAAGAGGGATTTCTACTAGTGACTCTAGATATAGAGTCACTATATACAAGCATTAATCATGTCACCGGTATGGCTGCCACCAAACACTATCTGGAGCACAGGCCAATCAAATTTCATCAACACAACGCTATGCTTTTGGAATTAATTGACTGGGCCTTACACAATAACTATTTCATGTTTGGCAATGATCTATATTCCCAAAAGAGGGGAGTCGCCATGGGAGCTTGCTTCTCCCCCAGTTATGCCTGTCTACATGTGGGCTGGTGGGAGGAGCAGGTTCTCATGGGTACATATGCGGACATCTTTGATTCTCAAATTGTCACTTGGTATAGATTTATTGATGAAGTTTTTATGGTCTGGAACGGGGATTTTAACAGTGTGATGAATTTTATTGAGGTTTTAAATAACAACACTTTTAATCTCAAATTCACCTCGCACGTTGACACCAACTTAGTTGAGTTCCTTGACACTAAGGTCATGATCATTGACAACAAAATTGAGACAACACTCTATAGAAAACCCACTGCTGGCAATTCCATCTTGCACGCCAGCAGTGCCCATCCCCAGCATCTCATAAAAAGTATCCCCTATGGGGAACTCCTCCGCATTAAGCGCATTTGCAGTTCATCTGAGGAGAGAACTAGATGCTCAGAAGAAGCTATAATGAGGATGAGGGAAAGAGGGTACTCTGGGAAGATCTTGAGGGATGCCTACAAAAAAGTGCAGAGTCTGCCTAGAGATGCATTACTAATTGACAAATCGAGCATACCCATTTTGAATACACCAGATCTAGGGTCAGATGATCCATTCCCGGATGCCCCACGTCTGATCATGACTTACAACAAACAACACCACAGAATCAGGGCCATTATTAACAAAAACTGGCCCATTCTGCTCACTGATGGTGTTCTGGCCCCTATGCTACCCCCTAAATCTATAATCACATTCAGAAGGGCCAGGACTATGAAGGGAGATCTCATGAAATCAAGCAAGGACAAACCCTCAAACAGTGCATGGCTCAAACCGAAAAATGTTTTTTTTAAGTGCACAAGCTGTAGGGCCTGCAAATTCGGTCAAAACACCACTGAATATTTTGTTCCCTTCAGTCCCAGTGCCAGACAAATCAAGGGCCACTACACCTGTAGATCAGAATTCGTGGTGTATGTTCTCAAGTGTACATGTGGCTTAAATTACATCGGTAGTACTAAACTCCAAGCCCATGTCAGAATCCTCCAGCACTTGAGAGCCATCGTCAATAATGATTCTAGCTATCCCGTAGCGCGACATTTTAAAAGGTGCCACAACAATGACTTAGGTTGTCTTAAATACTTTGTGGTTGATAACGTCCCTGCATTTCGCAGAGGGGGCAACAGAGAAAAAACCCTAAGACAACTCGAAACAAGGTATATCCTTGAGTTCGACAGTAAGGCACCCACGGGACTTAACAATACCGAAGACTTATACAACTGTATCTGAAAATAGCTATACTAATATTTACCAGTTTCACAATTTGACTCATGATGATGCCCATTGATATTCTATTTTTATTTATGTGATCAATTGTTCCCTGTTTCCAGTCCTTTTATCTCTTTTATCTCTTTTATCTTTCTATTTTTATCTCTCTGTTTTTGGTTGTTAGATACATCTTTCCTGATACTGGTGTCTTCGGCATTTCCAATTGAACTCCCATACAATTTGGCTTTTGCAGTATTTACCGCAATGTATTTGGGACCATCGCTACCGAAGACACGCTAACTCAACATCTGGTTGATTACATTTGCTTATTGAAATGAGTTTTTTGTAATTGAATTTATATATGATGTTCTTTGTAGTATACTTCAATATTCTGTTTATTTCACATTTATCAATACTTTCTCCTTCTGGCTTTTAGTCTTTTTTTCATCCTTTCATCTCATTCTTCACACATTTTTGCACTCAGTTCACTTTAAAAACAGGTATTTATATACCGAAAAAAACAAATACGAATTCGACCGACATATTTGTTACCAGTATAGTAGCCTCTCTGGTTTATGAACAGAAGGATGCGTTGTACTCCTATTTTTAATAATCATGAATAGGGTCAACTTTGCCTCAACAACTAGGTCTGGGTTTTATTATATCATATATATTTCTGTATTTAGATATGGTCATTTTATGCACATACCTTATATGACTAGTTGCATTGTGCACTTTATTGCGTATTTTGCACATAGAAATTCTTGCGATCTGCATTTTAATCCAATTTGCTAGATTTTGCACAATAAGTATCTGCATTTTATAAGAACTCATATTCATGTATTTGTACACGTGCGCAACAATTTATCATGACAAGTGATAACTTCTGTTTTTAATTGAAAAACGATTAATCCAGATTTCTTTTATGTCGTTTCACACCACTCACCATGTGATCACTTAGTGCTGTATATATAAGGATGTTCAGTATGGTTGTTATTCTATGTGATCAAGGCCACCTGCTGGCCGAAACGCGTAATGGCATGTCACGCCGATGCTGACTCTGAATAAATCTCTTTGAAGCACGACTAGGTGTCCGTATGCTTTCTCCTCGCCTGCCTGGAAGTGGATGAATGCACCAACTACAACAGTAATGATTGGATCACACACAGAGATTCAATATTAAAAAAGAATCAATAATTTATGCAGCAGTAAGATAGGGACAGTAGATGTGAAATAATACAGAAATAATTCCATCGTAAAAGAACAACAACTTGTGGTATAATGACACATAATCAATAGATCTGAAATAATACACAAAAGATTATATCATAAACGCTCCATCAGTTCTAGTGCACTCACATAAACACATCAAAAGCATTCAGCATGTGCACAGCCACCGATAATGTGTGCTGTAGACAGGCCGTACTAGGAGTAATATCTGTTGCCATCAACACTGCATCATCTGCAATATCGATTCAATCTGAATTATGAACACTGCTGTCTGCAGTGTAGGCCATAGAGAGCGGTCACAAAGACCCACAGGTACGTAAAGTGACTTCACCTACCCAGTTTGTCATCAGCGAAGCAACAAAAGAGAGTGTGCAAAGCCTGCAATGATACATATGCATGGTGCAGACAGTACACACTGGAGCAATGTCTTTTCCTACAGGACTACCTCATCTACAATAGCGACTCAATCTCAGTTGTGAACACTGCTGTCTACAGTGTAGGCCAGAGTGAGCGATCACAAGGGCCCACAGCCACATGGCATTCACTTGACCTCTACAGTTTGCAATACACAAACTAAAAAAAAACGTGTGCAGAACCTGAAATGATGCACATGAGTGGTGCAGACAGAGCGCACTGGTGCAATGTCTTTTCCTACAGGACTGCATCATCTACAATCCTGTCTCAATGTCAAATGTGAACACTAAAGTCTGCAGTATAGACCAGAAAGAGCGTTCAGCAAGGACCCACAGTCACGTAGCATTAAATTAATTAAAAGCAGTAATCACACACTCAACCATCAATACTTTTTCTCACTCCCTCTTTATAAAATAAAACAATATAAATTACAGAGAACTCTACAATGAATAAATCAAAACAATTCGAATTGGGATTTCATCTCTCCACAGTCTACACTATTTACTGTCCTTTGGACTTCCAAGATAAATTTGGTCATTTCACTAAACCTATAACTGATATAAAAAAACTTCTTGAAGCAAGTATACTAAAACAATATTGTGTATGTTTCAATAGACGTTCTAATTACTTAACTACTGGATTCTGTAATTAAACAATCACCACACAATCTAAATTGTGAACCCTGCGAACTGCAGTCTACACCAAATCCAGTAGTCATTCACAACTCACAGCCACAAACCGTTGGATTCGGAAGCACAGAGTTGGTTGCACCTGATCAGAGGGGGTACACAAAAATCATCACAGACTTTAACTTATGACATCCTCAATCATAGAATCAAGACCCCATTTCACTGTTTGCACCTGCTGTACCACAGTATACTCCACCGACTACTGTCAACCAAGCCCAATAATCATGTGCAGCAGTTAGCTATGGAATCACAGACTGCACCTCAACACACAAACTTCTGAAAAAAGCAAGCAGCAGGTAATATCGGACATCATCTATTGTGGGATCAAGACACCGTTCCACAGTTGGGACCTAAAGTTGGATGAACCTGATTGAAGAGAGTACCTTCATCGCCACTCTCAAATGCAGTTCTAATATCGTCCATTGTGGAGTCCACACACTGTTCTACTTTTGGAACCTAGAGTTGGTTGCAGGTGGTAGAAGGGAATACCTCTATCTCCACTCTCAGATACAGTTCTAACATCACCCATTGTGGGATCAACATACCATTCCACTGTTGGGACCTAGAGTTGCTTGCACCTCATCGGAGGGGGTACACAGAAATCATTTATTTATTTTATTTATTTAATGCTATTTATAGAGCGCGTACAATTACCCTTAGGCGTCTCGGCGCTGAAATTGCATAGAGGTTTCGCCCTGGAAGAGAAATGCGGAGATGGAAATCACTGATTGAACAGCCAAGTCTTCAAGTTTTTTCTGAACTGAAACTGTAACTTCTAACATCCTCAATCATATAATTAAGACCCCATTTCACTGTTTGGATCTGCTCCACCATGGTGTATTTCAGCAATACCAGTCAACTAAGCCCAGTTACCATGTGCAGCACTTAACTACAGAAGCACAGAATCTGATGCACCTCAACAGACAGAGTTCTGTGAAAAACCAGCAACAGGTAATATCGGACATCGTCCATTGTGTGATCAAGACACCATTCCACTGTTGGTACCTAGAGTTGGTTGCGCCTCATCAGAAGCTATACACAAAAATCATCACACACTTTAACTTCTGACATCCTCAATCATGGAATTAAGACCTTGTTTCACTGTTCGAACATACTGTACCGCTGTGTACTCCAGCAACTGCAATAAACCATGCCTAATAATCATGTGCAGCAGTTAACTATAGAAGCAAAGAGTCTAATCCACCTCAACGGAAGGAGTTCTGTAAAAAGTAAGCAGAATGTAATATCGGACATCTTCCAATGTGGAATCAAGACAACGTTTCACTGTTGCAACCTTGAGTTGGTTCCACCTGGTCAAAGGGAGTACCTTCATCTCCACTCTCAGATGCAGTTCTAACATCATCCATTATGGCATCAAGATACCGTTCCACTGTTGGGACCCAGAGTTGGTTGCAGCTGGTCAAAGGGAGTACCTCCATCTCCACTCGCAGATGCAGTTTTAACATCGTCCATTGTGGGATCAAGACACCGTTCCACTGTTCGGACTTAGAGTTGGTTGCACCTGTTGGGAGGGGATACACCGAAATCATCACAGATTTTAACTTCTGACATCCTCAATCATAGAATCAAGACCCTGTTTCATTGTTCAGACCTGCTGTACCGCGCTATAGTCCAGCAACTACAGTCAATGAAGCCTAATAATCCTGTACAGCAGTTAGCTACGGAAGCACAGAGTGTGATGCACCTCAACGGAGGGAGTTCTGTGAAAAGCAAGCAGCAGGTATTATCGTACATCATCCATTATGGGATCAAGACACCGTTCCACTGTTGGGACCCAAAGTTGGTTGCAGCTGGTCGAAGCGAGTACCTTCATCTCCACTCTCAGATACAGTTCTAACATCGTCCGCTATGGTATCAAAACATCGTTCCACTGTCGGTACCTGTCGTACTACTGTGTTACTATTATACAGAGCACTCCACACTCCTGGGCCTCAGGCTAGGCTCAGTGTGCCTGTGTCGCTGTAGCTAGCGTTAATCTCAGGAGCCTTCCGAGCCTGCAGACCTCGGCCAAGGACCTTCTGCCGGCACATGGTCGGCCCTCTTTCACATACAGCGGTGTCGAAAGGTGTACGGTGGGGCATATATGTGTCACAGTGGCCATGACAGTTTCTGAGTACCAGCAGGCTGAGAGCATCATTCACGCACCCATCTTCGCTCACAGCATCAGCCTTGTGGCGGCGTAAGCTGCGCAGACCTGGCAGACACGTTCGCCAAGCCGGAAGAGAACCACATCCAAAGAAACGTGCCTTTTATTCATACCCCTACGCTAGCCTTGTGTACGGTGAGCCAGTCCACTTCCCTAAACATCTGGGGGGGAGGCACGTACGCACTACCATTCTGGAATCTTCCCTACTGACTGTACTATCATGGTTGCGTCCACTGTCCACTTCACTCAATAGACCATCAGTGTATGTTGACATGTACATGTCTGTGCTCTGCATACTTAAGTCTGTCCGGGACATCCCCTCCAGACTTTGCATTGTATACTTTTATAATGAGAATTACTTTCCACCTTCGCACATACTTTGCTCTCATCTCTCCCCGCATTCTGCATAGTGAGGCAGAGGTGCCATGCCATGTTTAGTTTGTATACATGGCTAGCCATGATTCCCACAGTATGTAGTGTCATTGAGTCTGCTACGTGCACATGTTGTTTGTCATGTTGAATATCATTATATGAGGTAGCGCGTTTATTCACGAGCAGTGGATTATTCCATTTACATATCGCTGTCTTAAAGAGCATACAAACATTTTTCTCACAGGTTAATAGTGCGACCACAATGGTAGTCATTCATTACTATCCAAGAATGTCCAACTACACGGTGCTTCTAAGCTTACAACCCCCTATCTTGCGTCCTTTCTTAAAAGGACGCCAACTCCCACAATCACACTAACATTCACACAGCTTTCTAACAACAGTTATCTGCTTCTCAATAATATACACTCATACAGAATATGAGCTTGCATACACCATGTCCTTACTGTTTCAAACACAGTAACTTCCTGTGGCAATATCTATTCCCACCCACACAAACTAGCTCCCAAACTTCAACTTGGCCTTCAATTCCTAGTTTGAAAACACATTTCAAGAAACAAACCAAACTAAAAGCACCTTTGTTCAGAACAGAAGTCTCCCTCACTTCTGCAAAAGAAATTTCTCGACTGCAGATACCACAAACTTCAAATAAAATACACTCCCTTTTAAATACCAACTGCCAATTACACTTTGTGAATTGTTACACAATTTTCAACACATGTCACACTCAAGGTCTGGCACACTTTTTTAACACGGTCTCCTACAGCCTTCTAACACGCTTTCAAACTGTTCTTCTTTTAATACCAGACTACATTCAGACATTCTTTCAATCATCTCTGGAATAACAGGAACAGTGCCCATTATTCTCACCCTCTTTGCGGCCATCCTACTACTAATTCTACTTCTAGAAATGGCTACTCTCTCTATGGTAACAACTATGTCCGACAGAATACGCCTCTACGCCAAGCTACATCAATACTGTAAAAAAACAGAAAAACTTTTCGGCTGCCTGCCTCTATCAATTATCGGAGCTAGCTACAACATAACATTTATCAACACTTATGCAATATGCGTACAACCATCGTTTGATTGCAAAACTTGCCCATTCGACTGGTGAATGGATGTATGCCTTGCCAACATCTCAACAATCGCTCCAGATATCCAGCAGGTAATGGAGGATCTTGAAAACCATGAACGGGATTGTTCTGGCAGTGGAGCAATGGCGAATGCAATGCAAAAAGGAATCGCAGTGCAATTGGATTCCTGCACAGCCGCGAAAGATCTCCTGCAATGTGCGACCTTTCACAACATCGCAGATTGCCTGCCCATTCAAATTACTGCTCCAACATTCGAGGAACATTACTGTCCCTTCGAGGATATGAATTGGATCGCTTCGCTTTTCTCACACAATGGCAACAATAGCCTCTTGGAACATTATGCATCTCAAGCAGCTGAAGAACTTCTGGACTGGAATCTGCAAGACTTGTAAGAAACTCGCATTATTGTTGAATGGATTTTTTTCCATCTTTTTTTACTTTTTCCTTTAAATTTTTTATAATACACTTCAATCCTAGTACTTTGATATAATTACTTTCTAAGTATACTCAGACATTTGAACTCTATCCTCATTATTCCCCCTTACGTCTACAGTCTAACCAGGAATCGGTGATGTATGGCCTATGCAAATACTCTATTTACTTTCAAAATTAACCTAAACCCCACACCCATTTAGAAACCACATCTATTCTTTGTGCACACAGCTCTCTGCCTGCCTGTTATTCACAAAGCCCTTTCACACAATTTTACTCAAAGTCAGCCTCTGCTCAGAACCTCACGATAAAAATGTAAAAAGACGACTTTGTTTAGGAACTGGTTGGCACAGTGTGGTAATCGTAAACTACCTTTATTTTCATTATACAATGTATTTATTCATGTCTAATAGCTGCTCTGTAGGTCACATAGAACTGTAACAAATAATGTGCAATTCACTGATGCAGGAGCTTCGATTTGACTACAGCAGAAGCAATTGGAGTTTGTCTAAGCTTGATGCCTAAGCTCTCTACACAAGAATTTTTTGAAACAGCTGAAGACAATAATGTACAGTTTGACTACAAAGGTACCGAATGTGCTTCTCAGAAGCGAAATGTTTGTATTCATCCTCAAAGTTCCAATGTGGGTAGAACTAGTACCAATTCTGACATGCACTACATTGAATCTACTGTACAACAGATTGCTAACTATTCTACTGTTGTTAATTTTCAGTTACAAAAAAGCACTGCCAAGGTACATAAAAAGTTTGATGACTACATTTTGCAATTTCATTTTTCTTTCTTTCTTTTCTTAAATGATACATGTGGTAATCGTATCCTACCTTTCTTTTCTTTATAGAATGTAGAGTCATTCAAGTGTAACAGCTATTGTTTATTTCACATGCAACTGTAACATGTAATATACAATTTACCGATGCCGGAGCTTATGTTTGAATACAGCAGAAGTGGTTCTACTTTGAATCAGCTGGATACCCTAGCTCTTGCACCAGTGGGTCCAATTATGTCACTTAAATAAAGACACTTCTATATAATTTTCAAACTCCATCCCTTTATTACACACAACCACTTTCTTAGACACAACTCATTTTACCATTTTCCTTCTCTGGCATTGCAACATTCTGCATTATATTCTTCACAATTATTCCTTCATTCCTGTTTCCCAAAACACTACCTTTGACTCTTCAGACCAATAGGGATGAGTAGTTCATTTCACACTCCCTGTATAGAATAAACGCACACTAACACTACTTACACAGGTATACTACAGCGGCCAGTATCCTACAGCACCCACAGCACATCACTTCACAGTAATAAACTCACGACTTACCCTCACAGTTTCATCCCAGAGTCTTCATACCAATACCACTAAGTACTTTGCTTCCCACTCCCGCTATACTCTAAACGCATACTAACACCACCTGCACAGATATGCTACAGCGCCCACTATGCTACAGGGCTCAGAGCACATCACTTTACAGCACTCAGCTCACAGTTTAGACGCACGGTTTCATTCAGAGTGTACCGGCACCTCACCTTAGCACCATCTCACAGTGGGCAAAACATCACTTTCACACCAGTAGGGATAAATAATTAGCTTCACACTCTCTCTTTAGCACACCCTACCCACCCTACAAACCTCACAGCGCTCCTACCCTCATCTTTCCCACTTTTTTCCCCTTACTTGCTTCAACAGAATCACAAAATGGCGACCAACACTTCCTAGTTGCAACCGCTCACATCGCTCGCAGCCAATCACCACCAAGCTCATGCTCGCAACGCCTCAGCCAATAAGATGGCAGAATTCCCAAATATCGCTATCTGTAAATTTCGATATTTCTCAAAAACTACTGAACGGATTTACAACAAATTAATAAAAGCGTGCTTTCTAGACCAAGACCCTTCTCCCTTCCAAATTTGGGGTAATTCCATTCACCCGTTCGACCTGCAGCCTTGTCTAAAGTTTCCTATGGAAATTAACATTGAAAAAACACGTTTTAGGACCTCCCTTTTTTTTCGGCCCCCTCTTCACAAATCACCCCCAAACTTTCAACATAGGAGCTGATCTCAACAAAAAATTAGTTTTGAAAATTTCTCGAAGATTCGTCAATCGGCGCCAAAGTTATTGGGAATAGAATGTTGCCATTTTCCTATGGTAACTAGTCCTAACTATAACTACCTACTGGCGACCGCCAGAAGGTAATATATATATATATAATATAAGAATACGCCATTGCAAAGCAGGAGACAAAGGGCATCCTTATAATGCACAGCAGCAAGATCCCTTCCTTGGAAAATACATATGGCAGAGTAAGTGGCTTAATAGTGCAGAAATCTATGTGGATGCGGCTACTAACATATTCAATTGAAGAGAAAAGAAGTTTTCATTATTTATATTTGAGGAATGTACTGAGACAACCAAATGTAGTCAAAGCCACTGTCAGATAACCACACTCTTACCTGTTCAGATGCGTGGTTGTGGTTCCGCAGAGACGCAATGAGCCGACTTCTCTGATTCCTATACTATAACTTATGATTTACATAATCCACTAAAGTTAAGTGATAGAAACTGGAGAGGAGGGCCGGATACTGGACGTTTAATGATGGTTTCTTGCTGTCGACCTGCGAGGCAACAAGGAACAAGACTAAGTAAAATTATAGGAGATTTTTGTGCCTTTTATAACTGATAACTGTGTGATTGATTTTACTATAAACTTATTTAAGGCCTACCTGTGATCAGAATCTGAAAGACCTAACGTCCGAGTATGTCTTGATGTACTGGTTAGCGGAGCAGGAGTAGGATGTATGTGTGTCTTTGCTTCTTTTTATAAGATTCTTCAAAGCTTTTAAAAAGAAAGTAAAAACACCAATATGAGTCACTATTCACCCCAAAAAATTATGTCCTTTTTTATATGACCACATATAACAGTTTATAGTTGACAATTAAACTTAAACTTACATGCGTTTCTTGTTGTGCCCTTTCTTGCATCCTGCTCCTATAGAAATTAGGATATAAGAAAACTATACAGCACACATCCTAATGTTATTCTAAAAACATTCCTTCTGTTTTTAGTAGTCCATGACCAAACTCTTTACATTGTTTTCTAAAGAAACACTGATGCGTATAAACCTAGTACTTGTACATCAACTGTTTAGAGTCCAAACAGGGTAAAGTCCTTTTTTGCAAGAATTACTTGCAGTCGCTATGCTTTTTAAAAAGGTTCCAAAAATTAGTCATTAATTTTAAGACAATGTTCCTTTCTTGCGTAGGGCGCCAAAAGTAATCTTGTACTTAGCTTTTTGTTTTGTTTTGCAGGTCCTGATGTCACCGTGGAGAACCGAAGATTCAACACGTGGAGTCAAGATCACTGCCGAAGTTGATCACGCAGCTTTCCAGGAATGTAGGAGAGAACATACACGAGCTCCACCTCAGCAAAACAAATGGAAGGCTAAGCGCCTTCTAGAACAGAAGTGGTCTTTTATACTCAGACCACACCCGAGCTTCCTCACGCTCTTTCACAATATTACGTGAAGACGCATGCGGCCAGATTTTCTCGCCTCCGGTAATGATCAGTAGCTCTGCCGGGACCACGATAATACCAGCATATTTTTCAGTCTGTGTCAAACGCGCTTCTTTTCTTCATAGTATGAAGAAGTTTTCACATCAAAAGAAGCAACCAAGTAACAAGATTATCTGCCTATCATTGTTACAATTATATGACATCTCTATTTGTTGCAATCAGCCATATTTACCAAATGTGTGGAAACATATACATTCCTAGAAACACCTTTACTGAATATACATCTTACACAAAAGCTACGGAGTGCTGGTGCATGGGATAGGGGTGGGTTTTTCTATAAATTAAACTCCAATTGATACTACAAGAATATCAATGCGTCTGGATGTGTTTTCAGGATACGCACTTTGCCCTAATCATGACAGCCACAGTCTGTACTGTGGAAGGGACAGGCTAGAGTTTAGAGATGTAATTACTCACTACACATCACACCATAAGGTTATTTAACGTGACAGCCACAAACCGTAAAGTAAGCACAGACATTCATGCTCTAGGGCAGCAAAAGGACACACATTTCTAAAGAACAGTATGCTTAGTAAAATTTACCTTTCCTCGCCAGCTTTGTTTATTCTTGCATTTGCCTGTGGTTGCAACCTTTGGTCAGTTTTGCGAATGAAACGATTACCTCCTCGTCCATTTTCCTCACCACAGTCAGCATACCAGCCTCCTATCCCTCCAATATGTCTTACTCCATCATCCACCATTGAAATAAAATGAACAGCCCCCCACAAAACACCCTGTAACCAAAGCTGCAGGAAAGATGAAACCTCAACACAAAACACTGCAGGAAGAGGATGGGGTGGGAAAGTATACTGTGGCGAGGAGGACCAGGACTAGTACTCGGAGCAGTGAATATTACCAGTAAGTTACCGGGGAATGTACTCAGGGGCTGCTCCTCCGCTAAGGCAGAGGATCATCGCCCCATTGCTCTTTGAGCAGGAAAAAAAACCCGATAATAACACAGTTATTATCATTATAATTTTCTCAGGTTCAGGGCTGGGTTAAGGTGGGCGGGGCTAGAGGCACAAGGGAGGAGTGGTTTGCACACTTCAAGTGCCCATGACTGCTTGGCTGGCAACCTCGGGCCGGCCAAACAGACATCCGCACTTTGAATGTTCCCCACCAGGCTGCTTTACACAGCCTGGTGGGGAACATGCCCAGGCCTTGAGTTCCCATCTGAGTGCCAATTCAAGGCACTCAGACCAATCACAACGCTGAATTGCAGCGTTGTGATTGGCTTAAGGGAACCTGTGTGCTTTCTGGTTCCAGGACTCACCAGAAGCTGAAGGGAGACGCGGCCCGCAGAAGAGGCAAGTGAACACATACAATGAGCAGTAGTACATGTTATTCCTGGCTTTACTAGCATGGTCTCTGTGTCATTGCATGAAGGTTAATGGGACTATTATTAACCACAATACATACTTGCTCCTTCCATTTTTTATCACGTTTCCCTACAAGCCATCTTGATCTTAGTGGCAAAATTGGTAAACAGGACTGTCATACATTACGTATGTATTTATCATAACTATTACAACATGAATCACAGCCACCCACAATAGGACAACATGTTATATGCACACAGAACACAAAAGTAATAACACTTTTTTAAATGCACAGTAGAACGTTGGAATGTTGAGAGTTCCACTGAAGACCAATGGAATGGCTGAGGACCCATAATGGCTTGAACAGTCCTTCTGTTCATTATTTGTCTTTCTTTTACTCCTTTTTAAAATTGAGACTATTCTAACCCCAGTAGGGTGTATGTGCTAATGGTTTATAGTTCTGCCTCGGGGTTCTACAGTGGATCACGGTTAAGGGTGATTAACAACCATTATTGCACCCTGCTGCAGGCTATTTATGTTAAACGATATTTAATAGGAAATAATGTTAATATGCTATTTGTTTTTATATAATACTTTTTCATCTAGTAATATTTTATGAAAATCCTTAGACCAAGTACTAGCATAGTGTTCATGATTTATAAAAAGAGAGGTTGTCAAGACTTTACCAAACTGAAAGGAGTTATGATTATGGACTGATTCACAAAGTAGAATTTAGTTGAAAACACCTCTATTTACCTAACAGAGACTTAAAGGAACCCTGGGACGTCAATGCAGAACACTCAAAGCTGGTGAAATGTTGCCATATGCCTTGCTTTTTTACTACGTTCCAGCACTGAGACATGCCACCAAGGGAAGTGGCATGATTGGGAATACCCAGGTAGGCAGTATTCCCATAATTAAGCAACTGAGGATATCTTTTTACTTAAATACCATGCGGGGGAAAACATTAGGAAAAGCAAGATTTTTATTCAGCTGACTAAGGTGACAAAAGGGGTGACTGATGACAGATACTATCACTGGTAAATGCAGAATTCACCCAAATTTTTTTGATCCTTCTGACTGAGATAGGAGCAGCACATTGTCTTGATTATTTACCAGTAATCCTCATTACTCTTAATCCTACTCGTCCTTGACCCAGTCATCACATATGAGATATATTCCACTCACAGGAAACAAAACAGGAAACGCTTGATGGCTCCACCCACCCTCCTAAAATGGTAGTCTATAATAACTTAGCCAGCACAAAGCACTTACTGGCATACCAAGCACAACAAAGGCTAGACACAGGGAGGGTGGGTGGGAAATATGACTGGGTTAAGGACGAGTAGGACTAAGAGTAATGAGGATTACCGGTAAGTAATCAGGACATTATCTCTAAGTCCCTCGTCCTCGACCCAGTCATCACAGATGAGGTATACCAAAGCAGCCCCCAAAAAGTGAAGGCCTTTGCAACACTGGCAGAAAACAAACCAGGCAACACACAGGAGAGAAGCACACCACAGTGAAATCTTTAATGGCATAAATGAATCAACGAGGAGCAGCCGGCTACACAGCACGCAAAACACCACACCTAAAATTCAAACGGTCATTCAGAGCGCAATTCAACCTGTAATGCTTTATACAGCTAGATTCAGAAGTCCAAGTCCCCGCACCACAACAGATCTCATCCAAAGACACTCCATGAAAGACAGCCCAGGAAGCCGAGTTACCCCTCAAGGACCAGGCCTGCACACTCAAAGGACACGGCAAACCAGAGCCCAGATAAGCCAAGGAAATAGTGGACTTGATCCAACGACCCTGGGTCAGCCAAGATGCAGCCTTTCCAAGGGCAGCCAGTACAAAAATAACAAACAGTTAAAAGAAGTGACCCGACTAGGGCCACCCGGGTCACTCGGAACCACCTCTCAGCTTTCCATACAAATGAAGTCAGACAGTAGAGAATACAAACCAAGTATATTTATTCAGATAAACTCAAGTGGAGCCCAGTCTGCCCAGTCTCTATGGATTGCTGCAGAGGGACTGACATCAGCAAACATGGTGATACATTATGCACGATTCAGAACCAATGAAGGCAACAAATGATCTTCAGGAGAAGAAGGGGAAGGGCAGAAAGAAGGCAACACCAACTCCTGAGATGTATGAAATGTAGAACGTATTTTAGGCAGAAAACCAGGATCCAAATGCAAAATCACAGCATCCTCCACAGACATAAAATAAAGTGGAGAACAGCGCAAAGCAGAAAGCTCCCCTAACCTCCGAGGTGATGGGCACCAGGAAAGCCATCCTAAAAGAAAAGAACTTGACATCAACAGACAACAAAGGCTCAAAAGAAGAGGACTGCAGAGCATGCAGGCCCAGAAAAAGATCCCAGGCAGACACCTAAGAATGGACAACAGGATAGGAGAGAGAAAGGCTCAAGTACAGATCAATAAGTAGAGGACAGACCATGATCAGAGCACCTGATATTGAAAGAAGACCAATGTTTAGAATAGGAAGACAAAGTGGACCTCCTACGCGAGGCCTGCTGCACAGAAATAATGTGTCCAGGCAAACCCCCGCCACCTAGCACCTGCCGTTCAACCTCCAGACCGCAAAGGTGAGAGGGACTAGCAGGAGAGGAGAGGAAGACCTCAGAGGAGGTGGGCATCTTGGCATGATCCAAGGAGGACCCACTACGAGACTCAACAACAACAGGAACCAAGCCCTCCAGGGGCCAGTGGGGCAACACAGCACCCACCCTCTGGACTTTCAACAGGAATGCAGGGATGAGGGGAAAGGGAGGGAAGGCACACAGCAACAAATGGGGCCATGTGAGGTATAAGTCCTCCACACCATATGCTCCCTGCTATGGAATCTGGGAACAAAAGAGGGTCAGGAGAACATTGGTCCTGGAAGGAAACAAATCCATCTTGGGAGTCCCGAACTGCTGGCAAATCAAACTGAACCCTCTGGGACACAGACACAAAGTCAGAGAGGACAGAAACCTGTGACCCAGGGTATCCGCCACCATGTTGTCCAAGTCCTGGATGTGCAGAGCCGCAATAGCTTGCAGATGAAGCTCCGCCCAACCTGCAATAGCACAGGCCAAAACGTTCAAAGACTGGCTGTGAGTACTGCCCTGATGATTTACGTAAGTGACAGTCACAGTGTTGGGGGATCGCACCAGAACATTGCAACCTAACAGAGCATCCTGGAAGTATCGAAGGCCCCATTCCACACCAGACAGTTCCTTCCAATTGGACGAACGGCATGGCTCAGATTCCTGCCAACGAGCCTGCATGGTCCACTGACCCAGAGTCACACCCCAACCCAACGCGCTGGCATCTGTCGTCAGAACGACTGGCAGAGAAGGATGCAAACACATGACTCGGGAGAGATTGGAAGAGTCTATCCAACACTTCAGGCTGATCACCACCTCCGGACACACAGGAACTTCAAATGAGAAGTCCTGAACAGGGAAAGGAATAAAGAGGTGAAGATGCCACAGCAAGGGGTGCTGATTCAACCTGGCCCAAGGAACAGTAAACACTCAGGCTGTCATGTGCCCCTGTACCTCCATCCAATGAAGCAGGGAAGCCAAAGTCCGTGATGACAGCGCCCCCAACAACGACTGCAGGCAAAGACTCCTGGAAGGAGGCAGGAACAATTTGCCCAGAACGGAGTCAAAGTACACCCCTATAAACGACTGCCTGGTGGCAGGATGAAGATGGCATTTTGGAAAATTCAGGAGAAAACCGTGGCCCTCTAGCGCATGAATGGTCAATTCCAGATGCTGAGACATCAGCAGGGCAGAGTGAACTTGCAGAAGCCAATCATCCAGGTAGGGAACCACAGACACCCTCAGGAGGTGAAGGTGAGCCACAAAGAGAGCCACCACTTTAGTAAAGACCCTGGGTGAGAAACGCAGGCCAAAAGGGAGGACACAAAACTGCCAATGACGACCACCCCCAGGCAAAACCTCAGAAATCACTGGAACCCCAAGGCCACAGGCACATGCAGATACACATCCTGAAGGTCCAAGGTAGACATCCCCCCGCTGGCCTGAATCAACAGGATCATACGCTGCAGGGTCTCTATCTTGAAGGGTATCCTTCAGAAAAACTTGTTCAGGGGACAGAGGTTGATCACGATCTGGAAGCCTCCTTTGACCATTGGCACCAGAAAGATGAGCAATTTTTTTCCCTGGCCCCACTCTGATCAAGGAACATCGCCGCGACACCTTCTTCAGAATCGGATTCCTCACACTGCAAGACACAGGGGAGAGACAGGAACTGGATCTGATAACCTCAGTCCAGGGCATCCAGTACCCACTGGTCCATCGTCATGAGACGCCATGCCACCAGGAAATGGTGCAGTCTCCCACCAACCTCTGGCAACACTCCAGCAGGACCGCAGTGGAATGCAGCAAAGTCAGGAACACTGATTCCCAGGACCAGCATCGGGAGGAGACTTCCTCTAACTTCCCCTAGAATCCCTACCCAGGGCCCTTCTGGTTCCTGAAGGAATTCCTCTGCAGTCAAATAGGCTGCCAAAAACACTTAGCCGAGGAAAAAAATACCTCCTTATGCCGTTGCTGATGCCAAAAAGAAAAGGAATGTTTCCGTTCTTTGAACACCCAGTGCAACTGCTCCTCAAGGTCTTTACCAAAAAGACAAGGACCAGCAAACAACAAGTGCAAAGCCATGGACCACTGATCAGCATCAGTGTTCCAACCCTTCAGCCATAAATTACATCTGACAGCAATGGAAGTACCACAAGACAGAGCAGAAGCACGAAAAGAGTCAAATGAAATGTCAGAGAGAAACTCTGGCTGACGTTCCATGGATTACAACAATTCAGGGCAATGTCAACCATCCTCCATAGTGGAGAACAAGGACTTGAATTCGGACAACAAAGACTGCGCGAAGTAAGCACCATACACCCCAGAATGGATGAGGCGATGTGTCCCCGCATAGGTCTTCTTCAAAGAAGAGTCAATCTTTTTATCCACACCGTCCTTGAGAACAACGGGCCCGATTCACAGAACTAACTTAAGACAAAATCCTAAACTTACTACCATTTTGGTATTCACAGAAGGCACTTACTCATTTTGGTATTCACAGAAGGCACTTACTCATTTCGGTATTCACAGAAGTTAGGAGTCCTAACTTTAGGACTCCTAAATGAATTTGGATTTTTCTCAATTTAGTAGTCCTAAGTTTAGATTTAGGACTACTAAATTGAGAAAAATCCTAATTTGAAGACTTTCGGTATTCACAGAAGGCATTTAGGAGTCCTAAAGTTAGGAGTCCTAACTTTACTACTACTAAACTGAGAAAAATCCTAATTTTAAGGCTTTCGGTAGTCACAGAAGGCATTTAGGAGTCCTAAAGTTAGGAGTCCTAAATTTAGGACTACTAAATTGAGAAAAATCCTAATTTTAAGAATTTCGGTATTCACAGAAGGCATTTAGGAGTCCTAAAGTTAGGAGTCCTAACTATACTACTACTAAACTGAGAAAAATCCTAATTTTAAGGCTTTCGGTAGTCACAGAAGGCATTTAGGAGTCCTAAAGTTAGGAGTCCTAACTTCTGTGAATACCGAAATGAGTAAGTGCCTTCTGTGAATACCAAAATGAGTAAGTGCCTTCTGTGAATACCAAAATGGTAGTAAGTTTAGGATTTTGTCTTAAGTTAGTTCTGTGAATCGGGCCCATTATCTTCAGCCATGGATGGACGCCCCACCAGACTGGCCACAATAGAGTCAATATGACCGACTCCGGAATAGTATCCTCCATGTCGTACAAGGAGTACAGCTTAGATATGAAACGAGGCATCATTATGCAGTCGGGATCCTTCTACTCTTTCAAAAGAACGTCTATTGCAAAAGGATGAATGTGCAATGCTGTAGTGGACTGCTTCTAAAACTGGGGCAAAACCATATCCCTGGACGTGCTTGTAACCTCCTCATCAGGGAAACCCATGGTATCACTCACATGGAAAATAATTTCCAGCAACATATCCTTAGATATATTTCCCCTTAAGGTTCTCAGAACTCAGGGAAGAACCATCAGAAGACTCCGAGCTGGAAATATCCGAGTAGAGGTCATGCTCCCATCCAGAGCAAACACCAGCCACCTTTTTAGAGGACTTTATAGCAGACAAATTCTCCAAAATCAGTTTCTTCAGTCGTGCATCATCACACCCTTTACACTTCTTCAAAGGAGGTGCTGAATCCACACTGCGGAAGTGGGCGAAGAATCAGGAGTGCAATGTCTGCATTTCTGTCTATGCTTCCCCATACTGAATCATAAGTAAATGACAGAACAAACAACAAAATGAACCCACTTAAATACATTTTCCCCTTACAGAAAGCAGAAAAAAACCTCCAGTATCCAGCCCCAGTACGCACTGTGACAGGGAGATACAAAAACTTGCTGTCAGTCACTGCGCAGCATGAAAGGAATGCAGAGGCGTGGTCACAGAACGACACGCCGCAGCCTAAGCTAGCTAAGGAAGAGCGGACAATCTGGCCACTGAAGGCCACACCATACGGGTAGGGGCTCAAGCCACACTGCACACAGAGGTGGGCCCAGTCAGAAATGCACGAGGCCTGGTGCAATCAGAAAGTCGAAGCCGGCCAGTCCCACGAGCCACTCAGGAACACGTCGGCACCCCCACAGTCCTCAAAGAAATAGAACCGTGGGAGGTGTCGGCAGGACTTTCACATAGCGCACTTCAATCAATCAATCAATCATAGCATTTATAAAGTGAACTACTCACCCGTGAGGGTCTCAAGGCGCTGGGGGGGGCACGAAGCTGCTACTGCTCAAAAAGCCAGGTCTTGAGGAGTCTTCTGAAGGTCAGGAAGTCTTGGGTTTGCCGTAAGTGGATGGGGAGGGTGTTCCAGGTCTTGGCGGCGCGGTGGGAGAACGATCTGCTGCCGGAGATCACTCTTTGGATGCGGGGGACTGTGGCGAGGGCGAGGTCGGCAGAGTGAAGCTGGTGGGTGGGGATGTAGAAGCTGAGTCGTCTGTTGAGGTATGCTGGTCCGGTGTTGTGGAGTGCCTTGTGTGCGTGGGTGATGAGCTTGAAGGTTATCCTCTTGTTGACGGGGAGCCAGTGCAGGTTTCTCAGGTGGGGTGTGATGTGGCTGCGGAGAGGGATGTCGAGGATCAGGAGTGCAGAGGCGTTCTCAATGCATTGAAGTCGTTTCAGGAATTTGGCCGAGGCTCCTGCTTAGAGGGCGTTTCCGTAGTCCAACCTTCTGTTGACGAGGGCCTGGGTGACCGCTATTCTCGTTTCAGTGGGGATCCACTTGTAGATCTAGCAGAGCATGCGGAGGGTGTTGAAGCAGGAGGAAGAGATGGCTTTGACCTGCTTTGTCATGGAGAGGGTGGAGTCGAGGATGACCCCTAGATTGCGTGCGTGGTCGGTGGGTGTTGGAGCTGTTCCCAGTGCTGTCGGCCACCAGGACTTGTCCCAGGCCGTGGGGGTGGATCCGAGGATGAGGACTTCCGTCTGTCCGAATTCAGCTTCAGTCAGCTCTTCTTCATCCACTCGGCGACGGCTTTCATTCCTTCGTGGAGGTTGGTTTTAGCGATGTGGTGGTCCTTGGTGAGGGAGAGGATCAGCTGGGTGTCATCGGCGTAAGAGATGATGTTGAGGTCGTGCAGTCGGGCGACGTGGGCGAGCGGTAGCATGTAGATGTTAAACAGTGTTGGGCTGAGGGATGAGTCCTGGGGTATGACGCAGATGATCTTGGTGGCTTCGGAGCGGAAGTGGGAGGCGGACGCTCTGTGTTCTGCCGGAGAGGAAGGAGGTGGTCCAGTCCAGGGCCTTCTCTTGGATCCCGGCGTCGTGGAGGCTTGTGCGCAGTGTGCGGTGGCAGACCACGTTGAAGGCGGCTGACAGGTCCAGGAGGATGAGGGCCACGGTTTCTCCATTGTCTAGCAGGGCCCTGATGTCATCGGTGGCGGCGAAGAGGGCAATTTCGGTGCTGTGGAACCCAGACTGGGACGTGTCCAGAATGCTGTTCTCCTCGAGGTAGCGGTCAGTTGTTTGGTGACGGTCTTTCTCGATGACCTTCGCTGGCAACGGGAGCAGGGAGATGGGCCGGAAGTCCTTGAGTCCCTTGAGGTCCACCTTGGGTTTCTTGAGTAAGGCGTTGATCTCGGCGTGTTTCCAGCTCTCCGGGAAGGTTGCTATATCGAAGGAAATGTTGATGCCTTTCCGGAGATGGGGTGCGATGGTGGTGCTGGCTTTGTTGAAGATGTGGTGTGGGCATGGGTCTGACGGGGATCTGGAGTGGATTGTGTTCATGATTTTGATGGTGTTGTCATCGTTTATGTTGGTCCAGGAGAGCAAGCGGCCGGGACGGACAGTGGTCGTGGGGACGGAGGTCTCAGTGGTTGTCGGGGCAGTCGAGGTGTTGAAGCTGTCATGGATGTCTGCGATCTTGCGATGGAAGAGGGTGGCAAGCAAGTCGCAAATGTCTTGCGAAGGTGGGATGTCGTTGGTGTTGGAGCCGGGGTTGGAGAGTTCCTTCACGATGTTGAAGAGCTCTTTGCTGTTGTGTGCATTGTTGTCGAGGTGGTCTTTGAAGGACTTCACCACAGGTTGCGGCTGCTGGAATGTGGAGAAGGACGTGTTGGCAAAGCGTTACAACAAACAGAAAGCATCATAAAAGGAGAAAGAGAAGGCTAATGGG
Source organism: Triturus cristatus (assembly GCF_964204655.1). Lineage (NCBI taxonomy): Eukaryota > Metazoa > Chordata > Amphibia > Caudata > Salamandridae > Triturus > Triturus cristatus. The sequence goes on from NC_140589.1 coordinate 1,274,277,184, forward strand.
GACCAACCAAGTCGAGCAAGACAAGCATCTAGCAGCAATTCACAGAGTCCTGGAGGCCTCAAACCGTGTCCCAACCCCAGCCGCTCCCACAACAGTCTAAAGGCACTCCCAGAGCCCAGCAGAAGGAGAAGCCAGGAGGTAACACGATGGAGCTAAGAGTCCGGCAATTACCTCAGCGTCCCCTGTCATGTCCACCGACAGGAAACAAAACAGGAAGTGCTTTGCGCTGGCTATGGTATTATAGCCCCTGGCAGGAGGGAAGGTGGATCCATCAAGCTTTTCCTGTTTTGTTTCTTGTCAGTGGACTATACCTCATATGTGATGAGTGGGTAGAGGACAAGGGGCGTAGAGGTAATGGGCTGTCGAAGACGTCTAAAACAGATTACCACAAAGTTTAACGGGTCGATGTCCAGAGTTTCTTGGAATTATTCTTTTCTATTATCTAGTCCATTCTTCCCATTTACTCAAATTAATCTGTTTAAAATAATGACAGCATAGGAAATAAAATATACGTCTGTACAGAAAAAGCCTTCCGATGTGTACATTAAATTATGTAAATCAGATATTGTACAAGTTTATTCGCAGTGTTAAAACACAAACACTCTTTTGTATGAATTCACAAAACAATACCCTTACTCTTGCTTTCACAGGGATTCACTATAGTCAATTTGATTTCTTAATATCTCCTGATGACACAAATCCGCCGACTTGTGTTTTACTACTTTATTTTACTCAAGGCAGTGAACTATAACATAGCAAAATCTATTTAAAATGATGTGGATAAATAAACTTGGGAGGCAGATTTTCTAAAAAAAGTCACCCAATGCAGCGCAGCCCCCGCGAGGCTGTGCCGCGTTGCACACCAGGACGAGAGCAGGAGAGGGCCATATCTTCAGAGATATGGCTCTCTCCTCCCCTTTCCCTTGTGCCGGCACTGATTCCAGCGGCTGTGCGCCATGCACACACCTTAGCGCTGTAGCGCTACGGTGTGTAGCGCTACAGCGCTACACACCGTAGAGTGTGTAGCGTGTAGTGTGTAGTGTGTAGAGTGAATAGAGTTAAAATACACATCTTCATCACTGAAGTTGAGAACCTGCCAAAAGGACTTTGATGTTCTACAACTAACCAATTTCCTCCTTATCTGCTCTCTCTACACTGGTATTCTCACTTGACCTATGAAAGAAACTATTTACCTACTTTTGCAAGAAAAACATCACTAAGAGAGACTACATTATGATGTCTCACACTTCAAAGGAACAAAGCAGTGCAGGGGAAGGGAACAATAATATATGACCTGTGATTTTTGGTATGATGCTGTTAAGGATTTGATGCTGTTAGAGATTTTAAGTGTGATGTGTTAAAGATTTTTGGTGTGATGCTGTTAAATCATTCGGTCCCTCCTGCATCAGGCAATTCATGGCAGAAGCTAGAAATCACATAAACAGAACATGACCTGCGACAGCACAGCTTACAAACAAGGAGCAGTGGCTGGCGTTTCCATGAGCTGTGCTGTGTGCAGTTCTTGCTCTATCTTGCAGTGCCTCGAAGCTGGAACATGCACTGTAAACAGCACGATATAGATGTTTAGGTGCGTTCTTAGCTGTTCTTAAAACTGGAGGGCAGGTGGACATTGTTGAAGGGGTCTTCAGACACAGAAATAGAACCTAGCACCTATTTTAAGAAATTTCACGCTCAACAGGGAATGATCTATCTTGACAGGTGTATGACTTGATGAATGAACTGAAGACCACTCTTTGGAATGAGGAAGCAGCTAGATTTAAAGAGCAGAGTCTCGCTCGAGTTTTTGTGAGTCCACTTTATTAGTTATTTAGAATGTGAGAAAGAGGAAGCGGATCCCTGTACATGATCTGTGATTTCCGTGGAGAGCACAGTTATGACCAGCATACTTTTCTTTGATTGGATTGGATAACCCCAAACTCGCCCCCAAACCATCTCATTTGGTGGGAGTTAAGTGAAAGCGCTTTCTCCACAGCGAAAAATTGTTTTTTCCCTCGGATAAAAATAAATTAAAAAGTGTGTGTTTGTGGATAGAGTTCCCTTTCCTTTCTGTGGAACTCCACACTAAGGGTTTCTAAGGACCTCGTGACCAGTGTCACATGACAGTCCCAGGAGTACACCCAGTAACTGCATGTGGTTCAGCCTTCTAGGCACACTCCTAGGAAAGTTAATGAATAGAATAAATCGTAAAGGTATGTAAATGACTGCCTGTTTATTTATATTTTTTCCTGAATAAACTCGTCCGTAAAAATCTCCAGTGCTCCTCCCTCTGTTGAGTTCCCTTTATCTCTTTCTCTCCCATGTCAGATTGTAATGGCTTCCGAAAACCATGGGTGAATGATTCCGCTTATTATTTATTTCTGCTCCGGGCCTACAAGAGACAGCGGTGGTTGTGTGGTAGCTGTGATTTTTGCGCATGAATATTTCAGGTGGTGCTGGCAGACGAGGACCTGCTGTAGCGCTCATCTTCCCAACGGCACTAATTAAAAAGCAATAATGTTGCACTTGAGAAATGTTTGCCTCTTACCATTCTTTTTACTACTGAGCTCAACACTGAATTCGAGTCACAAGCAGAACCCTTTTTTTCTTACTTTGTATTTTGTGTCTCATACACTTGTCACTCCTAAATTGTTACTCCTATGAGCAATTACCCCAAAACAAATGCCAGAGTATATCCTTTGCATGGTTCTTTAATGAAGAATTATTCAGATAATGTTTCCTAAGATTTCCTCGAAATTTGGCACCCTTTTTCATTACACTATTTGGCAGAATTTATATTCTTCATTATATTCGATGTGTAACTGTGTTCTGAATTTAGAGATGTGTGCCGGCCCAGCAGACGTCTCTTATCCTTTGCAGGAAAGCTATCATGTACTTCTCAACGTTTCAAAAGTTTGACAGACAGTAGCTTGTCAAACTTTTAACATTTTATTGTTTTTTCAAAAACAAAATCCCAAAGCAGGAATTTGTTTTTGAAAAAACAAAAAATAATGAGCTCCCACTCCATGAGAGATTTCTTCCATGATGTGGTGGCCATTTAAACATTTTTACTGTCCATTACTGCCATGTTTTTCACAGCAGTAAGGAAAAATAAAAAATGACCATTCAGCTGCCCGCTCTAAATTGGGTGAGAAGTCGAATGGCCAAACCTCTGACGCCCTTAATTCATCGGGCTTATGAAGCGGAAATTTCATATTGTTTATTGAGGTGCATCACAATCATGTGCAGTGCGCACTCGCATATAATCTTGCAAAAATATGAAACATGAAGTGCTAAATTTGGAATGTATTAACAATTTTGTGACATGTGTTAGGCTATCGACAAGTAGCATGGAGAATTAGTGTGGAAAATGAATGTCATTGGCGTAAACATTAATAGGGCAAACTCGTGTTGTGAAACTGACAACTACTCATGAACTAAATGTGTTTATTATTTATGACTTTTAATACGTAGGTAAATGTACTAATTGAAATTGCATTAATGTTTATGTGCATTCATAAAGCTTAATGTTATATCCTGAGTTTTACTTAATTGTAATTAGCCTAGGTCTTCCTAGCTGCTCAGCCAGAGTGAGAGATGGTTACGGAATGTTGGTGTGACTGTGATGAATGGAATGCCTGGGTGCCTGTGTGGGTGAGTGATGACAGTTGGAGATGGGCTGAGCAGCTAGGCAGGCTGCTCCTGGTGGGGCCGTGATATGGGCTGTTACATGGGCTGACATAGAGGCTGTAACAAGGGCCTAAGATAGGCTAATGATGAAGCTGGTACGTGGCTGAACCTTGTCTGAAGTGATCTGGAACTGGAACTAATAAAGAAGGCTTTGAAACCTACAACATGGCTACAAGCGTCATCCTGTACAGATTACAACATATTAATTTTGCAAAAACGACATATCATAATATAACATGCATCAACATTACCCATCCTCCCTCATGAAGAGTATTATAACAATTTACAACGCACCTAACACTGCGTACTTTGGGGAAGACATAACACTGTCTAACTAGCAGTGACCCCTCCTTCTTTCCCCTGAACATACAAAATACACGTAGTGAAAGGTGAACACACCACGACAAACACCCGAGGCCATAAACAGACATCAAGGGTGAACCGACACTACAAATACATGTGTACCACAATATGGACCACATAGAGGGTACACAACAGTGAGGCGCAGGGCGACTTACACACGACCACAACTGAAGCGCAGGGCGACTTACACAGGACAACACGTGATGCACAAGGCGACTTACACACACAACAACATCTGAAGCGCAGGGCGACTTACACAGGACAACATGTGACGCGCAGGGCGACTTACACACATACAACATCTGAAGCGCAGAGCGACTTACACAGAACAACACGTGAAGCGGAGGACGACTTACACACAACACAAAGAAGTGGGGAAACCACCCACCAAAACCAGAACCACCCTCATGTAAGAGAGAAACAGTGACATACACAAACAATGTACCCTTGTACATACATCAGGAATAACACCCACTGGTAAAAAGATGATAATCCATATACCTACCCCCATGTAGAGGACACTAACTGGGACTAAAACCCAACCTCACCCCTATCCCTAAGGGATAAACTGTGATGACCACCCACCATGAGACTAAGACGTCCCAACAAATCATCAACGCAAAACTGTGGCATTACAACAAAATAGAACACTGTGCCCTACACCGGTGAGCGATTTCTCACCCGAGCTGTAATTCTGCATATCACCAAACCCAAAGCAAATCTAATACACCATATATTTTAAATACCACATCGAAATAAAAGAACATGCCCCTCCTAAAAACTCATGTGTCCTTATGCGACACACCGGAAGTAAATACCTAACCCGAGAAGCAAAACTCATAAATATATATCAGACAAAAAGAACAATACTCCAAAATGAATGCTAAATATGTGAACACCGGAACACCCCCATGCTGCACTAGACCTTGCTATAAAGTCTTTTTACATTACACATATCCAGGTTTTTTTCCCAATAACACAGCATCGTTGACAAATCCCTCGAAACAGTCTCTTCTTGTTTTGAGCATCAAAACATCCTTTGAAAGCGCCACAACCCGTTTAAAGAATGAAGAACACTGTGTTGAAACCGGACACTCCACACGCTGGATTCCGTAACCACCCAGAATCTGTCAGCTGAATAGATAATAGATGAATGTACCTTTAGTTTGCTGGAGACGAAAAATCTGCTTTAAAGCTGACACTCGTAAACAAGTCCACGCCGCAGTAACAATCTTCTTGACTAAAGTCAATGACATGTTCCTCGTGTTGTACCCAGACGTCATCAAGTCTCAATATAACTTTATTCAGGTAAGCATGGACAGCGTGGTTGGCAACATGGTTGGCAGGCGACCACAAGATGGCGGCACGCTGTTTTACGTGCTTGCAGAGTGGCATAGGGTGCGTCCGTGCACTAAAACGTCACAAAGCAGGAAAACGCCATGAACAGCCAAGACATCAGAGGGCTCCATCGTGACACAGAATTGAGGCACGTCAGGAAAATAACGGCAAGTGTGTGCGTGCTGACTGAGCCTCATGTGCGCGCGCTGTCTGTGGCTCGCGCTTCTCTATTTTCCTATTACACACCACTTAACTGCCTCAAGCGATGCACATCCAACCCAAAAAAATTTGACTCACCAGAGATGACACACTCTGAGAACACACCTGCATCGATCTCCTCTCCCGTGCAGCAAACAAAAATATTGCAGATTGATTGCAGACTACCTGACAGGATTTTTAAACCTTCACAGTGCAATCGTCTGAAACATCGTGTGTGTGAAACTTCTTCTCTCATATTGAGCAAGCGAAACACCATAGATGTACTTCCTTTCGCACTAGAGTCCCAGGCAACCAAAAATGAATGCCAGATTCAATTCTGTGGATTAGCAGTATGGTTCAGCTCCATAAGACCTCCTTTTGGTTGTTGCCTTGTACAACTCCACATAGTAAAAACAGCTCAATCCAGGGCAAACACCACACCGCTCCTGTGTAACATCTGTGAATCCACTTCACTGAGTTGGGCTCACAACTCACATCTTGAACAGCCACTCTCCTTTACTTCACTGAGTTGGACCACAACTCACATCTTGAACAGCCACCGGATACATCCATACGGCAGATTTAAAAGGAAGTGGTAGGGTGACAAGCAGTCATTTCACACCCTAACATACAGACCATACCTTTGGTCAAGTCCATGGAGTAAGATCAGGCAGAACACAGATTGGGGCTGTCCGATGACTGGACACTGGTGGGGCCAGCTTGCCTTTTACTCCATACTGTTACATGTACATTTCTTCTTTTTTACTTTGTAGTTTCGCTGGTTCTCACAGTTTCTTTGTAGTTGCGCTGGTTCTCACAGTTTCTTTGTGGTTCCTTGGTTTCTGTTCAGTCCTTAAGTACGCTTGGGTCCAGGCCCGCTCGTCACCAAAATTAATATGGCGACGGATGACGCTTGTAGCCATGTTGTAGGTTTCAAAGCCTTCTTTATTAGTTCCAGTTCCAGATCACTTCAGACAAGGTTCAGCCACGTACCAGCTTCATCATTAGCCTATCTTAGGCCCTTGTTACAGCCTCTATGTCAGCCCATGTAACAGCCCATATCACGGCCCCACCAGGAGCAGCCTGCCTAGCTGCTCAGCCCATCTCCAACTGTCATCACTCACCCACACAGGCACCCAGGCATTCCATTCATCACAGTCACACCAACATTCCGTAACCATCTCTCACTCTGGCTGAGCAGCTAGGAAGACCTAGGCTAATTACAATTAAGTAAAACTCAGGATATAACACTTACATAGTGCATTCTTAGCTGAAAATCGTAGGCCTGAAATACCAGTCCCTGAAAACTCTCATTTTATAATTAGAAGTTGAATTTCAAGTGTCCTGTGGAATCTGTTCTTTCTCACGCTTTGCATTGCAGGTGAAGAAGCACTCTTTTCGGCAGAATAATGTCTTTGTTTTACTAGCTATTATTCAGCTGTTCAGTATCATTATAATTTGTTGTATTTCTATACCCTTGTGTTCAGGTGTCTCTATGTTCAGTTATTTTTGGCTTTGTGATAAACGAACTAACCTTAAGGAGAGAAGAAGTTACAATCGTGTAACTTGAGTCGATAAAGGAATGCTGTTACGATTCACACAGGAGAAGGTCTAGGAATAAAGGACAAATTGTTGCAAGGAAGGTACACTGCGACTTCGTGGAAAAATACATTCAGGACCGTACCAAGAGTGGATGACGCATTGTGGGAACTCTACCTATGGATAACTGCTGTGGAATCTGTTCTTTCTCATGTTTTGCATTGCAGGTGAAAAAGCGCTCCTTTTGGCAGAATAATGTATTTGTTTTACTAGCTAGGCAAGGAGAGAAGAAGGAATAATTGTGTGAATTGAGTTGATAAAGGAAGGCTGTTACGATTCACACAGGAGAAGGTCTGGGAACCAAGACAAATTGATGCCAGGAAGGTACAGGGCGACATTGTAGAAAAATACATTAAGGACCATACCCAGAGAGGATGGTGTTAGCACATTGCATTGTGGGAGCTCTACCTGTCGATAAGTGGCTACTGGAATTAGGGAAAGTGCCCACTTTTTCTTTGCCTTTAGAAAGTGAGCATCTCAATTGAGCTCTATCTTTGTGATGGTGGCTTTATGCTACTGACCCATTGATGGTGAAGAGGCTTCTTAAGACAACTCCATGCACTGACACCTTTTTTTCCTTTCAATAGAAAATTCATAAATGGGGATGTCACCTTAGTGTTAGGGAAGGGGTAGAGTTCATGTTTTTTACTCATCATCCCTCGATACAGGGAAATTTGGACTCATGATTCGTGATTTTCTGTATCTTACCTCTTGAATTGATTATTTTGCTTATGCTGCACCATCTAAATTGGATGCGCCGATTTGGCTTTATGCTAATTCCGTTGTGTTTCTATACCCTTGTGTTGAGGTGTCTCTATGTCCAATTATTTTTGGCTTTGTAATAAATGAACTAACCTTAAGTAGTAGTCGGTGAGTTATTATGTATCAAAGGGAGTTATCGGCTAATTGACTATTTTATAACAGCTTTTTTCCCCCTTACGCTTACATGTTACAAAAAAGAACCATCGGAGTGTGTCTCTGGACAGGTCTAGAACTATTGGGCACAGCCCTTTCGGTTGATAGCAGAGGATGGTTCACACATGAAGCAAGGGGAGAATTTGTAAGTGATCTACAATAGGTGGAACTTAGAACCCCAAAGCCCCGAACTTGAGCCCAATGATTGACAGGAGGTGTTGAAATCGGGCAGAGACTGATGGAGTTTGATGGTGCGGTGAGATTAGCGGCGAAAGGAGGAGTGAGTATTGATAGGATGTATGCAGTAGGTTAGATTGCGGGAATGATTTGATTGTGTGATGTCTTGTGGAGTTGGAGTGTCGAGTGAGTGTGGTTTTGGGCGGGACATGGTCCAAAGATTAAGATTTGAGTTGCAGGTCCCAAAGTGGCCTAAGATCCCGGGATATATAAAAAGGTGTAGAAGACACCGAGATTGTGATTGTCTGACCAAAGAATTGCGGATTTGTCGCGAGAAGTCATTGGCAGTTCCACCTAAGACAGGGAACTGTGTGAATGGAATGTATGGGAATCATCTAGTGGACCTTGTGTACAGAGGCTAACTATACTGATTCAGGTGATTCCACACTGGTCAAGGTTCGCAACAAATGGGCGTTCTTTGAGTGATTGAAATCTATAGATCTTTTAGAATGGCATACAATTACGGATTGAATGCATATGGAGATATTAAAAAGGAGGCTGAGCTGCTGTGAGGAGTTGGTGTAACACTGCGCTGGGATTGATCGGTAGTCATCAGGAAGTTTGTGGTTGAGAAAGATTGTTCCATCATAATCAATTGAACAAGTTACATTTCTGAAATCATGCAGTGCTTTAGGGTGCTTCGGGATCTCTTCAGAGATGATGAAGGGTTTGTTACTCGAGTGGGCGAAGAGGCGTCACCTGAGGATACTCCAGCACACTATATGACGACAAAAGTTGTGCTCCACACTATAATTTGGCTCCAAAATTGGCATAAAATCACAGAGAAGGATGGCGAATTGTCATTCCCATGCTTTGATTCATTCTGGTTGGATGTATTGAATCAGTTTAGAGGAACAATGTTTGTGCTGCAACCTTTGCCTAGATCCACACAGTTTGAGGTGTTAGATGCCTGGAGGTGCGCAGCTCATGCTAAGCAGAGAGAGCAATACTAGGGGAGGATGAAGAAAGCTATGAAGGCGTATCAGGATGCACAGTGGGATGCGAGGCTTAAGAGGGGGAGAGTAAAGTGAATACCAATGAGGGAAAGAGGTTGTACGCACCGCTGATAGGAGAGGGATGACCACCAGATAGGGGTAAAAGGACAAATGGAAGGGAGAGTAGTGACAATGAAGACAGCTTGTTGGATGGGTTGTTAGCTGAGCATCCTCTACCTTATAGTCCACAATCGGGTGAAGATGGACACAACTAGGAAAAAGTGTTGAGAATGCGGAGAGTGTAGCAGCTCTAGTGGGTCCTGATCCAGGAGTTGTAGGAAGGATATCAGCAGGAGTAGGGGGGACGGGAGTGTCTGCCTTGGGAGGTATGGGACCGAATAGTGTCATACAGCTTCATGGTTGCCAGAAGCTCTTACAGTACTGGTTACCATTGGCCCTGTCGTTCCTGTTTATGACCCAGGCTTAGTGGGATGCTTTAGTCAGAGACAACCCATACATGTCGAAGGGACTGTGTTGGACTTGGTCCTTTTTGCAGGGTCATCTCTGAACTTTTTGCCTTCCTCCAGTATTTTGTCTGACCTGTTGTTGGCTGTTTTATGACTCTGGGTACTTTACCACTGCTGATCAGTGCTAAAGTGCATATGCTCTCCCTATTGTAAATTGATGTTGATTGGATTCCATGATTGGCTTATATGGTTTGCTGTCAGACCCCAGTAAAGTGCTCCAGGAGGGCCCAGGGCTTGTAAATCCAAATTCGGCTAGTGGGCTTGCAGCACTGGTTGTGCCACCCACAGAAGCAGCCTTGTAAAATGTGTCCAAGGTCTGCCATTGCAGAACCTGCGTGCAGTCTGGTACTGTCATGCTGACTGGGCAAGTGCACCCACTTGCCAGTCCCTAAACCTTCCCTTTACTTCATGTGAGTTACCCCTATGGTAGGCCCAAGGGCAGGGTGCATTGTAAGCATAAGATAGGACAAGCCCTGATGTGTGTGGCATGTCTTAATAGTGAATTACAGCCATTTTCGTTTTTCACTATTGCAAGGCTACCTGTTCTCATAGGCCAGAATGGGCTATTAGAATTGTTACATTCTATGATCTAACAGACCCAGGGAACTTGGTAGAAATTCGAGTTTAGTATGCCTGAACTCAGAATAATACAATACATCTTTTAGTAAAGTTTATTTTAATATTCTGTGTTTGCAAATACCACTTTTAGAAAACTGGTATTTGCTTGCCTAACCATTTCAGCCAACCTCTGCTATGATATGTATCTGCTGTCTGGTTTCTGTGAGTGACAGGGCTGGGGGATTCCAGAGGGCAGGGCTAGGTAGCCTGGCGGTGAATAGAGAGATTTACATCCAGATGGGTGGGAAGAGGGCACCTGGACTCTGAATAGGGCTGTGCTCTGCCACCACAATGCTGGCTCCACCTCCTGTGGAGCGTCTGATGTCTCTGCCCTGCACCCTGAATGGAAAGTCAGAGACATGTAAACAAAGTGCTCAGGAACTGGTTCTGGCTGGGCAAAGGCCCCTCTACCCCAGAGGAACAAAGGAATTAGGGGTATAAGTATTGGGACCCTGCTCTCAAGAAATTAGATCCTGCTTGACAAGAAGGAGGAGAAGGAACTGGGAACGCTGTAAGGAGGAGTACTGTCCCTGACCTGGGGGATTGGCCTGCAGTGGTTGCCTTGCTGCTGTAGGAGAGGAGAAAGACTACAAAAAGACTTTTCTTCAACTTGTGCTTAAAGATCTCCAAGGGCTTCTGAGTGAGCTTGCCCCCTGAACGAAGTCCCAGGACCAGTGGACTTCATCCGCCTCGCAATCCGCTGCTGGAAACGCTGTTTTTAGCATTTGCCGAGGCCGGGAGCTGTGTGCACCTCGTACCTCCAATTTGTGTCCAGCAATGCACCGTACCCCGCCTGTCTGCCTCAATCAACGCGTCCTTCGATCCGTAGATCGCACCGTGACTGGCCGACTTCGCCGCGTACAAATGCTTCGCTTCATCGAGTCATCTAGGTTGGTACGACTCGCACCCTGCCGCTGAAGTTCAAGGCTGCCGCTCGCATCGAAAGGGGGAGTACGCACCATATGTCCGCCTCGCACCGCAGCCAAAGACTGAAAGCCGCGGCTCCTACTGTACAGCTCGTACACCGCTCGCGTCCAGGACCCTCCGCCTCGCTCCCCGCGGCCCCCGCTCTACGCCTCACACCGATGACTGCACCGAGCCGGGGCTCCCACCGTAAAAGGGCTGACAACGCTTCTGGAACACCTTCGTTTTACACCGCCTCATCCGTGCCGGACTCATCGAATTAAGGTACTTTGTACAACTTGCCCTGCATTTGTGTGCGCATCGGACCGGAGCGTCTGCTGCGCCGGTTTGACTCTTTCTGGGCATTTTCATCACCGTGAGAGCCGGACAAAGGGTACGAATCGCACAGAACTCTAAAACCAAGAATTTTAACAAGAACTCTTCATTGCTAACAGTAGTATGGTCATTTCTGTTGTTGGTTGGTCTTGTGCTAAGTCTTTACATAAAAGATAACTATTTTTGATATATATCTAGTGCGGTGTCTATTTGTGGTGTTGTCACTGAGTTACTGTATATGTTCACAAATGCTTAACCTATAACGCCTCTGAAATAAGTCTTGTCTGCTCGCGCCAAGCTACCTCGAGGGTGATCAGGGGTTATTTTAAGAGGGTGATCCCCTTATCCTGACTAGAGGAGAGGGTCCCTGCTTGTCACAAGCACCTACCTGTGCCAACCAGAGACCCCCAAATCTAACAGACTGTATTGGAAAGAACAGGGGGCACAAATGAGAATGGCCCTTCCTTAGTTCCTATGGAATCTGGTACCCCTTTAGCAACTACCACTGTTCCTTCTGGAGTCCGTATTGGCCCCAGTACCATACGGACTATACCCATGGTAAGCACTAATTCAGATCTGCGAATGTGAGAGACTCCGGTGAGAGGACCAGTGGAGCGACTCTAGAAGCAAGCACAAGTCAGAGATCCTCCGATTATCAGCATGTGCTAGAATTTGTGGATTTAAAGTCGTGGTTGAGAGACCATAATAACTGCAAGTAGAGTCAGAATGGTAGGTTGAGTCAAGTAACCACCAAGGCTGTAATGATGGTGAAGTTAGTGGATTTGATGAGAGTGAAGACTGAACTACAGGAAATAATCTACCCTGAGGCAGAATAGAGACCTATGATCCAGACAAGTTAGGTTGTTGTAGCTAAGGTTGTTACCTGAAGGGCAAGACAGGCACATGAGAAGTTTTCGGGATTGACTTAGAGATATGGAGCACGCTGGTCCCGAATGAAGACACTACAGGGAAATCATAGGCTTACTTACAGTGACAAAGAGTTAGATGAAAAGAGAGTGAATGGGTTGAAGATGCACATCCGAGAGTTGGTAATAGGAAGAGGGGCTTGGATGATGCTGGATAAGTGGGAGGAGAGATGGTCAAAGAAGAATGTCCCAGGAATTATACAGGTATCATCAGTTGCAGGTCAACGGGACAGTGAAGAGGAAGAGGTGTCCCTATAAACCCAAAGACTGGGGTAGATGTTGCGACTCTGAAGAAGACCACTGCCTGTCATTTGTGTCACAAGATCAGGTATTGGAAGCATGAGTGCTGCCTTAATCCTGTGAACCAGGAGCAGGGAGGGAAACTTGTACCGGTGGCAGTCGGAGTGAATCAGTTACCGAAGTGACTAGGCCAAGATCATTTAATGCAGGAGGAAATCAAAACCAGTTAGTACAGGTGCCTCAGCCTTTGAGAATCTCTGCAGGGCAATCAAGCCCATCATCAGATGCCTTTAATGGAAGCGCTGGATGGATTTGATCCAGATCCATCCTGATGAGGGTGCCTGAGAGGGGAGGAAGACTGTACACTTGGCACAGTCTTAGAGGTAAAGCAGAGTGGGCCATTCTTAGATGCTGATGTGGATGGTTATCCCATTGCATTCTTGATTGATGCTGTCACTACCCGTTCTACTGTGAGATCTGCAGTATTCCCAAACCTGCTCCTCTCGGGAAAATTGATCCAAGTTGTAGAATTTGAAACAAAAGAATGAGGAACCCTTTGTCAGAAGAGGTGCCGGTGAAAATTGGAACCTTTCAGGATCACCATCAGTTTGTGGAGTCCAGTGTGTGTGCTATGCTGTGACTTGTTGTGCAAACTGAATTGTATCATCTACTGCACACCAAAATTAATTTAATTTCAGAATAATGATGAGGACATTGCCTTCAAATTGGCTAATCAAAATCTTTGTATTGCCATGTTTCCTTTATTGACAGTGGAAGACATGCCGCTGGATTTGAGACACCATCTCTCCAGTGGTATGGCACTTCTCATGGGAAGAAATCAGTCTGATTCAATGAGTCGAGCCAGTCCCCATACAGGTCAAGCCAAATGCAGAGTTTCCGGGAACACTTCAATACAATTTCACCCCAGAAACAGTGCAGGGATTTCACCTGTAATTGAATCCATAATTGTGCAGGGCATCCTAAAATAGGTCATGGGAAGTCCATGCATTTCTCCTATTATGGAATTGCAGAAATCAAGTGGGAAATATCGCATTGTCTTGGACCTTAGAAAAGTCGATAACATAGTGATTCCATGTTGTTCCGTGATGCCAAATCCATCCGTAATCCTATTTCAGATTCCTTGCGAAGCTGCATGGTTCACTGTGATTGACCTCAGCCAGGCATTTTTCTCCATCTAAATTGCATGAGGAAAGCCAATTTTTATTTGCATTCTGTCTGGAAATTGTGTCTTAACGTGGTGTCATATCCCTCAAGGGTATACTGAAAGTCCATCCATTTTCAATCAGGTCTTGAAGAAGACTCTTGAGAGCTGGATTCTGCCCCAAAACTCAGTGCTGGCATAATATATCGATGACCTTCTCATCACATCTGAAATGAGAGAGGCTTGTAGGGACGATAATATCGCCTTACTGAACCATCTGTCTGACAGTGGGCATAAGGTGTCTCTGAGTAAGATTCAGTACTGCCTGAATGAAGTAGAGTATTTGGGTCATCGAATTGAAAAAGGAAAGAAGAAGGTGTCACCAGAAAGAGTGGAGGAGATCATGAAAATGAATCCGCCCAGTACCCAGAAAGAGGTCAGAATGTTCTTGGTAATGTTTGGCTACTGTTGACAGTTGATTCCTAATTTCTGTTTGATGGAGAAGCCTTTGCAGATGCTGACCCACAAGGATGTGTGTGATCTGGTGCCTTGGGATTGCAACTGTCTACTTGCCTTCCTGGAGTTGTGAGAGTGCCTGTGACATACTGCAGCTTTAGGAATGCCTGGTTACAACAAAGAATTCTCACTGTTTTGCTATGAACGAGAGGGGTATGCTCTATCTGTATTCATCCAAACACTTGGAGGTGCCAGTATACCAGTGACCTACTTCTCAGCTACGTTAGTTCCTGTAGCTTCAGCATTGCCCGAATGCCTTAAATCCGTTGCTGCAACAGATATCAGTATCGAACGATGTGAAAGCATTGTGATGGGACCTCCTCTTACAGTATATGTACCACATTCAGTTTAGCATTTGAGATGATAACCTAATGCAGCATTTGACCAATAACAGGTTGAAAAGATGGGAGCATGTGTTGCTTGCTGCTGAGAATGTCACTTTGAAGTGGTGCTCTGTGCTAAACCCTGCCACTGTGTTGCCTGTTCCAAATGCTGATGGGGAAACATGTGAGGACTATGACAGTCTGAATGTCACTGAGCTTTGCAAGAAGTCTAGACCTGACCTTGTTGGTGAGCCATTGTCTGATCCCGATCAAGTCATTTTTGTTGATGGTTCATGCTTAAGAGACAATGAAGGAAATTTGAGAGCACTGTTTGCTGCCTGTACCATGTGTGGAGTGGTGGAAGCTGCTTTTTCACAGGGAATACACTCCTCACAGGGGGCTGAAGTTATTGCCTTGACCCGAGCATGTTGAGTTTCTGAACAGATCCGAGTTACCATCTATACAGATAGCCAGTATGGTTTAGTGTGGTTCATGACTTTGGACAGCTATTGTCACTGAGAGGGTTTCTAATGTCATCAGGTTTCCCGATATGGATTCAGGAGTATATGAGACAACTATTGGAAGCTCTACAATTGCTAAGAGAAGTGGCTGTCATTAAATACACAGCCCATGCAAGAGGAAATTATTTTGTTGCCACCGGAAATACTTATGCAGATGAAGTTGCAAAATACAGTGCTATCTATGCATGTGGTTTAAATTGGGAATAAACTGGCCAGAGTACAGAGCAGACTTAATTCAGCAAGATGCTAGCTATTGCTGAAATGTGGGATGAAGTGAGAAAGTTGCAATTGGAGGCCACAGACAAGGAACAAGTGGGTTGGATCAGAGCAGGTTGTGAGAAAGGAAAGTATGACATTTGGGTGTCGGCTGATGGCAGGGCGGTATTCCCAGACTGTTTGTTACATCCAATGGCAAGGCAGATTCATGGAGCAGCTCATAAAGGAAGGGACGTGATGGTGAGGTTGTTCAGACAGACTTGGTTTAATCTGAGGTTTCAAGTGATTGCAGAAGCTGTGTGTCATTGGTGTGTCATGTGTCAATAAATGAATGCTTTGAGTCACATTGGCAGATCGGGGGTCCCTTTAGTGGGATCCAAATGGATTTTGATGAGATGTATGTGTGTAATGGTATGAGATACATTCTGGTTTTCATGTGCATCTATTCTCGATGGGTGGAAGCCTACCCAACTAGAAAGTGTGATAGCCTCACAGAAGCTAAGCTATTGTTGAGGGAACTCATTCCTAGATTCGGAAATCCAACTACATATGAATCGGATAGAGGTACACACTTCCACAATGAAGTTATGAAATTGATGTGTACCTCTTTGAGCGTGCATCAGAGACTGCATTTTAGTTACAGGCTAGAGGTATCTGGCCTGGTGGAGTAGGTCAATGGTAACCTAACAGCGAGGTTGGCTAAAGTGTGTACTTTGACATTATTGAAATGGCCTGATTTATTGCCTTTGGTGCTAATGAGTCTGTGTAGCATTCCTGACTGGAGAACTGAGTTGTCGCCACATGAGATACTCATGGAAAGAGCAATACATTTACCTGCTGTGCCTGCCACTGCATTAATGAACATCACAGATGATTTGGTACTTGACTACTGCAAAGGATCAGCTGACTGGCTCATTCTGTGTCTCATCAGGTTGAAGCAGCGACTGCACAGACCTCAAAAGATCTCTGCCATGACCTGAACCCAGGAGATTTGGTTCTCATCATAAAACAGGTGAGTAAAAACTGTCTTGACTTTCGTTGGTGTGAGTCACATCCATTGATACTGGTGAAAAACACTGCTGTGAAGTCAATCAATCAATCAGTGACACTTATAGAGCGCGCTACATACCCGTAGGGTCTCAAGGCGCTGGGGGAGGGGGGTGCCGCTACTGCTCGAACAGCCAGGTCTTCAGCTTCTTCCTGAAGGAGAGGTGGTCTTGGGTCAGGCGCAGGTCGGCCGGGAGGGAGTTCCAGGTCTTGGCGGCCAGGTAGGAGAAGGACCTTCCTCCTGTAGTCGCTCTTTGGATGCGGGGGACGGCGGCGAGGGCGTGGTTGGCTGATCGGAGGTGGCGTTTGGGAGCGTAGAAGTTGATCCGGCTGTTGAGGTAGCTCGGGCCTTGGTCGTGTAGGGCTTTGTGTGCGTGGGTGAGGAGGCGGAAGGTGATTCTTTTGTTGACGGGGAGCCAGTGAAGGTCTCTCAGATGTCCAGAGATGTGGCTGGTTCGTGGGATGTCGAGGATGAGTCTGGCTGAGGCGTTCTGGATCCGCTGGAGTCTCTTCTGGAGCTTGGCGGTGGTACCGGCGTAGAGGGCGTTGCCGTAGTCCAGTCGGCTGGTGACGAGGGCCTGGGTGACGGTCTTCCTGGTCTCGGTGGGGATCCACCAGAAGATCTTCCGTAGCATGCGTAGGATGTTGAAGCACGCCGAGGAGACGTTGTTGACTTGCCTGGTCATGGAGAGGGAGGAGTCCAGGATGAAGCCCAGGTTGCGTGCATGGTCTGTCAGTTTGGGTGCGGTGCCCAGGGCGGGAGGCCACCAGGAGTCGTCCCAGGCGGAGGGTGAAGAGCCCAGGATGAGGACCTCCGTCTTGTCAGAGTTCAGTTTCAGGCGGCTGGTCGTCATCCACTCGGCTACCTCTTTCATCCCTTCGTGTAGGTTGGCTCTGGCGGTGGCGGGGTCGTTGGTCAGGGAGAGGATCAGCTGGGTGTCGTCGGCGTAGGAGATTATGCTGAGGTTGTGTTGGCGTGCGATGGCCGCGAGGGGGCTCATGTAGACGTTGAAGAGGGTGGGGCTCAGAGAGGATCCTTGAGGGACGCCGCAGATGACTTCGGAGGCCTCTGACTTGTACGGTGGTAGGCGGACTCTCTGAGTTCTTCCGTCGAGGAAGGAGATGATCCATTCCAGCGCCTTGTCCTGGATTCCGATGTTGCTGAGGCGCTGTACTAGGGTGCGGTGGCAGACAGTGTCGAATGCCGCGGAGAGGTCTAGGAGGATGAGGGCCGCTGTTTCTCCGTTGTCCATCAGGGCTCGGATGTCATCGGTGGCGGCGATGAGGGCGGTCTTGGTGCTGTGATTGGCTCGGTAGCCGGACTGTGAGGGGTCGAGGGATCCATTCGTCTCGAGGAAGGCGGCCATCTGCTTGTTGACGGTCTTCTCGATGACTTTGGCTGGAAACGGGAGGAGCGAGATGGGGCGGTAGTTCTTGAGTTCGGTGGGGTCTGCTGTTGGTTTTTTGAGTAGAGCGTTGAGTTCGGCGTGCTTCCAGCTCTCAGGGAAGGTGGCGGTGTCGAAGGATGTGTTGATGATGTCTCGCTGGTGGGGTGCGATGACAGCGTCGGCCTTGTTGAAGACGTGGTGAGGGCAGGGGTCGGTTGGTGATCCGGAGTGGATGGAGTTCATCGTGCGGATGGTGTCTTCGGTGCTGATCGGGGTCCAGGCGTGGAGGGTGGTGGTGGGGGGTGGTTGTTCGGTCATGGTGTGCGTTGGTTGGTTGTTGAAGCTGTTGTGTATGTCCGCGATCTTGTTGTGGAAGTATGAAGCGAGGGAGTTGCAGAGGTCTTGCGATGGGGTGATGTCGTTGTTTCCTGCGCTGGGGTTGGATAGCTCTTTCACGATGTTGAAGAGTTCCTTGCTGTTGTGTGCGTTGTTGTCCAGCCGGTCCTTGAATGCAGTTTTCTTGGCGGCGCGGATCAGCTGGTGGTGCTTCCGAGTGGCCCGCTTGAGGGTGGTCCTGTTGTCCGGTGTAGGTTCCCTTCTCCAGACTTTCTCGAGGGCTCGGCAGTTCTTCTTGGAGCTCTTGAGTTCGTCGGTGAACCACGGGGCTTTCTTGCTGCCGGGTCTGCTGGGCGGGGTCCTCAGCGGGGCGAGCTCGTCCGCGCAGTTGCTGATCCACTTCGTGAGGTTGTCGGCGGCCTGGCTGGGGTTCGCTGAGCTGGCAGGAGGGTGCTGGCTCAGGGAGGTGGCGAGCTGGTCTGCTGTGATCTTGTTCCAGCTTCTGCGGGCGGCCTGTTGCTGGTGGTGGTGGGTCGTCGTTCTCTTGAAGGTGAAGTGGACGCAGCTGTGGTCCGTCCATTGAAGCTCTGTGGCGTGGCTGAAGTTGATGTCTGTGCTGGAGGAGAAGACTGCGTCGAGTGTGTGTCCGGCGAGGTGGGTGGGGGTGGACACCAGCTGCTTGAGTCCAAGATTGGCGAGGTTGTCGAGCAGGGTGCTGGTGTTGCGGTCGTTGTTGTTCTCCAGATGGAAGTTGAGGTCTCCCAGGAGGATGTAGTCAGCGGAGGGGAGGGCATGCGGGCTGACGAAGTCGGCGATGTCCTCGCTGAATGGGGTGCGTGGTCCCGGGGGTCGGTAGATCAGGGTGCCTCTGAGGGTGGTGTTCGGGTTGGTGTGGATCTGGAAATGCAGGTGTTCGGCGCTGGTCAGGGTGTCGTCGGTGCTGGTCGTGAGACGGATGGTGTTCCTGTGGATGATGGCGATGCCTCCTCCCATCTGGTTGGCGTTGCGGTCCCTCCGGACGATCTTGTAGCCCTCTGGGATGGCGATGGCGATGTCGGGAGCTGAAGATGCGTTCATCCAGGTCTCCGTGAGGAAGGCAACATCAGGGGCTGTGGCGTCTAGGAGGTTCCAGAGTTCGATGGCGTGTCTGTGGACGGAGCGGGTGTTGAGCAGGATGCACTTGAGGTGGGTGCTGCTGGTGTTTGACTTGGCGGGTGCTGGTGCGAGGCAGGTCCGGATGCAGGTGAATTTGCAGGCGTGGCAGCTGAAAGGTCCGTGGGTGCGTCGTGGTGTGGCTTGGTGGCATTCTGGGAGTCGGCCGGTGTTGAGTGCGATGAGGGTGGCGGCGGAGTACGTCAGGCGGGTAGGTCGGGGTCTTCGTGGGCCAGGGGTCCTGGCGCTGGGCGCGGTCCGGTCGCGGACGGGCGCAGATTGGCTTACCTTTGGCGCGCCTTCGGCGCACAATCGGCGCGCCCGCTGCGCGTGACCGCTGCGCGATCGCACGGTCGCCATTTAAGGCGAAGTGCGCGGGTGGGCGGAGCAGCTGGGAGGCGGGAGCGGGGAGGGAACAGAAGAGAAAAGGGGTGGGGCAAATGGCAGTGGCGGGACGCGGGAAGTGTGGCTGAGTGCCAAACTGGGTCCATGCTTCTCACACCCGATGAGTCACAGGTCCCTCTGACAAAACAGCTTATCTACCAGAAGTATTTTCAACCGTGATCGAGAGGTCATGGGAGGGGACGGTACCTGAAGAGGCTGGATACACACCAAGTCAATCTGAGGGGGGTCAAGCTACACTAGACCCTGGTACAGACTCTAGGAGACAGTAACATTGTGAGTGACAGTCTGACTCAGTGGAAGAGAATGGTGTGACAATTGGTCATGTGCAGGGAAGGATGAAAGATGCTGCAGGTGAACCGTGGCCTGTGAGAAAGAGGACGAGAAATCTGACACTTGCATCTGAAAGGGAACTTACTCCAAAAGATGAATCTTCAGAGTCTGATCTGAGTGAAACTGAGCAAAACACAGAAGGAGCGAGAACGTTCAGGAGAGCTCAAGTGCCGCGTCGGAGATATTCCTCTCCCGAGTGGACTTACTTGGTTACAAATGCTGGGAAGAGCGAGGTCTGAGATCTCAATACTGATTGTCGAGATATTGCTGAGAGTTCCTAGAATTGAAGCTAAAGCACTTCTGTCGCTCATGGTTCCTTTTCCACCAAGGCTAAGTGGCTTATGTACTCTGAGTCTGGAAGACATCAAATTACCAAGCTTTGGAGCACCACAGTCTCCTCAAGAGATTGCAGCACTAAGAGCTGAACTGTTACAACATGTTATAGAGGAAAATGTCTCTAACTTAATTAGGGATGTGAACTGAACTTTGAACTGTAAATAGTTTGCTTGATGAAGATAACCTAGGCCGAGTGAAAGAAGAATAAATATAGGGTTCTGTACAGTAGAAAATAAAGAGGGCTAAGGATGTCTTCCAAGTTGTGTAAATACTGTAAGCCAGGGACTATTGAAAGAACTTACCAAGATTTCAAAAGTTGCTTTAGAACTTTTTTATATGTGAAGGAAGCAGAGAAAAGAGACTCTGTGTGTTGAACCTCTTTTGAACTGTGATCCGAGCAACTCAAAAATGGACTCTGGAAATTGGAATCGTAGGCACAAATGCATTTTAGGTGCACTCATTGTAGGAATAATTATAGTAATAGCTGTAGTCATTGCAGACTGAATTTTAAGTGCACATACAAGTGAGGAACATGGAGTGGGGAAATAGGGGACATAAACATCTACCACTGCTGCCTCAAAAGAAGGTACACTAGGATAGGAGAAAAGCTTAATAGAGCAAACTAGTTACTTTCATTATCTAGATTTATCAAAGGGTGATTATACATTGAATGCTTATGCTAAATTGCTGTATGAGTGCGTTGACACTATGGATATGAGAGATTACTATGTGCATCAAGGGTTACTGAGTGAATAGCATTAAATCTATCCCTACTTTAACACTAAAGTGGCATCCCTTCTTAAGCATCTTCAGGAATGAGGATAGAGAGTGTCAGCGTGTGGAGTCATCCTAAGAAGTCTCCCCACAGGCAATGGCTCCTGCAGCATAAAGCTACGAGTCAGAGCTTGTTCTAAGAAGCTCTCTCTCCAAAGGAAAAAGAGAAGTGTGGTACTTTCCTTACTCCCAACAACAGATTATTCATAGGTAATATTCCCAGAATCCAGTTCGAGTCATGCCTTTTGCTCTGGGTACAATCCTAAAGGTGTTTTTTCATGGGACAACGGTATTCTTTCCTTGATACATTTTGTCCTTGGTTCCCAGGCCTTCTCCTCTGTGAAACATAGCGACCTTCCTTAATCGAATCAAGCCACAAGATTGAAAGTTCTTTACTCCTTGCCTGCCTAGTAAAACAAAGGCATCGTTTTAACTAACAGAAGCGCTTCTTTCACCTGCAACACAAAACATGAGAAAGAACAAATTCCATAGCACACATACAATTCAAACTGTTAATTCTAAAGCGAGAGTTTCCAGGGAATTGCCTTTTAGGCCTACAAAATTCAGCTAACATAAGAAAGCATCATCTGAGCTTTACAAATTTCATGGAAAATAAGGCGCTTTCAATAAATGCCTTTACCTACTGCTAGTAACATTCATTTTCTACGTTAAATCTACATGTTACTTTCAATGACCTAAAACACATCACATTCTCTTCAGCACATTTCACGAATCTAACACTTTGCGTTAATACAACAAATGATTATATGTAGGAGTGCTCTACGTGTGATTATGATGCACCCCTGCAAATGAAATAAGATCTCTGAACTGTCAGTTCCCCCTCTGATTATGTTGAGTCATCACAAAACACTCCATAATCCCTGCAGAGTAGATCGATCTAAACAGATGTCGTAGCTAATCTCCTCTGTCTGAACTCCTCCAATGGCTTAAAATTCTTGTAATGACTGTCCTACAGTCTTTCTACCTTTCTCTCTCTTTCCCTTCAAAAGTTCTCCACTTGCTTCACCTTGTGCCACTTGTATGCCTCTAATCCCCCTTTACCAAGATAATAACACAGATTACAACGATTATGATTGGCTTCAGAATGTATCCAAGAATTCTCATTCTTAGGTTTGCAAACCAACTTTAAGCTGCACCAAATCCCTGTCCAACCTTATCCCAAATTCCCTCAGCTGCCGGATCATGTATTTCATGATGTATTTCAGTGATATTGGATATATTTCCCTCAGATCTTTACTTCTATCAGGGAAATAAGTACAACTGCTGGACCTTCAGCATCCAACAGACTCTGCTTTCATTTGCCAGTAGCACATCTAATGCAAGACAGTTTTGCATCACCATCACTCTTATCGAAACCATCTCCCAATCTATGAGTAGTAATGACTGAGCTGTGTTAACTGACAACTTATTCACAATAGTAGAAAACTTCCTGATCTTGATGTCATTTAGAACCACTCCCAAACTAGGTATCATTGCTTCAACCATGTCTCCCACGACCTCACCAGCACTCAGTCCACAAGTTTCTATATGGTTTAATTTTCCTACCAAACATTCCAAATCTTCCACATGAAAGATCTTTGGAAACACAACTGCCACATAACAGGTACCATACCAATTGTTCAGAAGCCAAACATATGCATTCTTCCCACACACTAAATTGACTCTTGGCACCACTTGTACTGATTCTTGAAGAAACGTCTTCCAAGGACTATTGACTAGAAAGATATGGTCACACACACTCTGTCCCACAAATATAGTGTCATAATGACTCTGAACTTGACGTGTGCAAAGTTTGCTTCATTGTTCCCAATGTAAAGCTATAGGACCATAGCTTTCTTTAGCCTATTGAGCTAACTCCTCTTTGGTCCATTCAAAATGTCTGTCCTGATTGTTAAACTTAACAACTAATTTGTTGTGTCTGTCTTCTATTTGATCTGTAAATTTCTTTTATATGTCTGTTAATATGCAGGTTAGGTTATGTCTATGTGCATACGCAGTATCTAATGTTACTGTGGGTGTTAAATATTTTCCCATTCTTTCTTCTTGCTTATAATAACCTTACTTGTTCAAATGTTTATAAACAGGCATTTCTGAGAATACCACATCATAATTTGAGAAGTAGTACTCGTAATGACCTTTTTCCATAAAACATGCCAAGGAGCAAACTACAACTAATGCCATACATTAGGGGTAAGTGATGATGTCTAATACCTTCCTCGACGATGTATGCAAATGTGTACACACGTAGCAGTCCCTCACTTCCATAGTGTTAACATTCATAAACAACTTAGCATAAGCATTCAGCTTATAATCACATTTAGACAAATCTACATGAAGAAAGCCACTAGTCTGCTCTATTAAGCCTCTTTTCAGATCCTAATGTGCCCTCCTTTGAGGCAGAAGTGGTAGGTGTGAATGTTCCTAGTACCCCCACCCCATGTTCTTCAATCGTGTGTGTGCTTAGAATTGACTTGGTGAGGACTACAGCTATGACTATTATTACTCCTACAATGAGTGTACCTATAATACATTGGTGACTACGATTTGAATTTCCAGACTCCATTTTCAAAGGTGACTCGGATTACAGCTTATACGAGGATCAACACAAAGAGTCTCTTTTTGCTGCCTCTTATTCACATGTAACAAAGTCTTTCAGCAGCCCTTTCTTTAAATCCCTAAGAAGTTCTTTTCAACAGTCTTTTGCACAATGTTTATAGAGCTAGTCTTCTTTCTTCTAACTGAAAGTCCCTAGTTTTATTATTTTTCCACTCAGGCCTAGGTTTTATCTTTCAAGCAACTTATTTATAGGCCTGGGTGGCAAATTCCGTTCCGCTCGTGGAATTTGCGGAATTTGGGTAATTTGATTTCGCGTTCCGCAGAGAACGCGGGATTGCAAAAAATTCCGCGATCTGACGCTTCGTGAAATGTTTTGCTTGTTCGCACTTTCAAAATGCGTGTTCGCAAGATATTTCCCCCAGAGCACACAAACAGCATTCGCAAACAGGAAAAAAGCATTGCGAACGGGTGGAACAAGCAATTCCACGTGTTCGTGGAACTCTGCGTGCTTGCGGAGATTTTTTACCGTTTCACGGAGTTTTGCGTAGTGCGACTACGCAAATTCCACCCAGCCCTTTTTATTTACAGTTCAAGAGTTCAATTTACATCCTTTATGAGATCAGAACCAATCTCCTAAATGATTACAATTAATTGGTCCATACTCAAGACCGTGCACAACAATTTCATGACTTCGTAATGAAAGTGCATTCCTCTACTCGACTCCAATGTAGTTGGAAATCTGAATCTTCGAGTGAGATCCCTCAACAATAACTTTGCTACTGTGATACTGTCACACCTTCTAGTTGAATAAGCCTCCACCCATCTAGAAAAGATGCACACAACAGCCAAGATGTATCTCAACCAATTACACACAGGCATCTCAACAAAATCCATTTAGATCGGATTGAAGGGACCCCCTGATCTTCCAATGAGGCTCAATGCAACAACAGTCCTTTTCCCAGCTTTCATTTGTTGGCAAGTAACACACCGTTGGCACAATGCTTCTGCAATCATGCGAAAACTTGGATAGAACCAAGTCTGCCGGAACAATCTCACCACCACATCCCTTCCTATGTGAGCTGCTCCATGAATCTGCCTTGCCATTGGGTGTAACGAACAATCAGGTAACACTGCCATGTCATCAGCTGATGCCCATATGTCATATTCTGCCATCTCACAACCTGCTCTGATCCAACCCGCTTGTTCCTTGTCTGTGGCTCCCATTTGCAAACGTCTAACTTCATCTCATGTGTCTGCAACAGCTAGCATCATGCTGAGTTCGGTCTTCTCTGTACTCTTGCCAATATATTCCTCATTAAAAACACATGTATGTGTGACACAGAAACGAGCAACTTCGTCTGCATATATTTTTCCTTTGGTAACAAAGTTATCTCCTCTTCCATGGGCTGTGCACTTAACGTCAGCCGCCTCTCTTGGTAATTGAAATGCTTCCAACAGTTGTCTCACATATTTCCCGTTACTTATTGGAGAACCTGATTACGTTAGGAACCCTAACTGCGACCATAGCTGTCCAAAGTCATGGACCACACCGAAACTGTACTGTCCATCAGTATAAATGGTGACTCAGGTCTGCTCGGAAACAAGGCATGCGATGGTAAGGGCAATGATTTTGGTCACTTGTGCGGAGTGTACTCCCTGTAAACAAGCAGCCTCCACCACTCAAGAGATGGTACAGACAGCAAACGCTGCTCTCAAATTACCTGCATTGTCTCTCAGGCATGAACAAAAAGGCCTCGGTCAGGAGCAGACAATGGCTCATCGACAATGCTAGGTTTTGGTTTTGTCCAAAGCTCAGTGACATCTAGACAGTCATGGTCTTTACAATGTTCCTCATCAGCTCTAGGAACAGGTAACAAGTTAGCAGAATTCAACACAGAACATCAAAAACAGGGTTACATTCTCAGCAGGAAGCAACACCTGCTCGTGTCTTGTTAACCTGTAATTCGTCAAATGCTACATTTTGGCTCTCATTATCAGGAGTTCAACTGAGTGTGGTACATATTATGTAAGAGGATGATCCATCGCAATGCTCTCACTAAGTTCAGTACTGACACCAGTTGTAGCAACTGATTTGAGACATACGGGAAAAGCTGAAGCTACAGGATCTAATGTAGCTGAGAAATAGGCCACTGGTCAACTGGCATCTCCATGTTTCTGTGTAAGTACAGAAAGAGCACGACCCTCTTGTTTGTGACAAAATAATGAGAATGCTTTGTTGTAATCAGGCATTCCTAAAGCTGGAGCGCGACAGGGGAACTCTCTCAGCCCCATGAAGACAAGCAAACAGTTGTTATCCAAAGGTAGCAGATCACACACATCCTTGTGGGTCAGCATCTGCCAAGGCTTTCCCATCAAGGAAAAATTAGGAATCCACTGTCTGCAGTTGCCAACCATTCCCAAGAACATTCTTACCTCTTTCTGTGTACTGGGCGCATTCTTTTTCATGATCGCCTCCATTCATTCAGGCGACACCTTCTTCTTGCCTTTTTAATTTAATGACCTAAATATTCTACTTCGTTCAGACAGTACTGAAGCTTACTCGGAGACACCTTATGCCCATTATAGGCAAGATAGTTCAGTAAGGCAATAGTATCATCCCTGCTAGCTTTCCACATTTCAGACGCAATTAGGAGGTTGTCTATGTACTGGACTAGCACGTAATTCCGGGGCAAAATAAACTCTCAAGGTTCTTTTTCAAGACTTGGTTGACTATGGATGGACTTTCAGTATACACTTGAAGGATATGACACCACGTTAAGAAATGATTCTCCAGATGAAAAGCAAATAAAATTGGCTCTCCTCATGCAATGGGATGGAGAAAAATGCCTGACAAAGGTCAATCACTGTGAACCACTCAACCTCGCAAGGAATCTGAAACAGGATCACAGAAGGATTTGGTACCATGGGACAACATGGAATCACTATGTAATTGACTTTTCAAAGGTCCTAAACAATGAGATATGTCCCACTCCGTTTCTGCAATTCCATGATAGGCAAATTGCATGGACTTCCCATGATCATGACCATGACCATGAGTTACCGGATCCCTCTCTGGCTCAACAGCAGGCCACTCAATAGCTATTTTACAAGCAGACTACAGATCACTAGGAACCACAATTTAGAACAAGGTATTTAAGTCAATCCACAACACCTTTGAGATCTTAACAAAGAGATCAACTTGTTTATAACACAGCAGGTTTCTCCTTCAACCTGGGAAAATAATTTGTGAATGCTGCTAGGTCACCTCTACTCCAAGGAACATGCACATATCCTCCGCTAGATGCCTCCCATAACTGATGTGCCTCAACTCCCTGCATCCTCCCTCCTTGGAGATAGTATTTCTCCCGGGGCCTTTCTCACACTCTTCTTCAACCATCTCTCCTCCCACCTATCCAACATATTCCAAACCCTTATTCCTATGACCAACTCCCGGATGTGCCTCTTCAACCACATCATTCTCTATTTTTACAGCTCCTGATCACTGCAAGTGAACCTATAATTCCAATGCAAAGTTTTTTTTCAAGACAAGTCCACTCCATACCTTTGTGCTAATTCTGACATCTTCTCAAGTGCTTGTCTTGCCCTTCGGGTCACATCCTTTGTTACAAACAACAGGTCATCTGGCTCATAGGTCTATATCCCATCCAAAGGTAAATTCCCACTGATGATCGCGTCTACCTCAGCCTTCAGTCTCACCACATCCAATAGTTTCGCCTTCACTGCAGCGTTGATGGTACAGTGACTCGATGTATTACTCTAACCCTCCTTGCGGTCATTATGGTCTCGCAACCAGGATTCCAAGTCTGCAACATCTAAGACATGTTGATTTCCAGATGCTCCCTGGCTTGTGCTTGCTACTCACATCACAATGCTTGGTCCTCTCACTGATGTTTTCCACATCCGTGAATCTGAACTGGTATTCACCATGTGTATAGACCGTATAGTATTAGACCCAATGCTTACTTCAGGGGGATCAGCAGTAGCCGCCAAAGGGGTACTGGATGCACTAAAAATGGACAGTTCCCGTTTGTGTTCCCTGTTCTTCCCAATCCAGTCCCTTCAGCATGCATGAGCTGTGTCTGACCAAGGTTTTCCACTAAGCTTGGATCATACGCAGGAACAACAGGACCAATAGTAGCTGGCACCTTAATAGCTTCCTGTAACTGTGAAGCAGTGTTAGCTCCATTCTATACCTCGCGCAGTGGACACTCCTGCCCCCCTACTCCTGTAGATATCCTTCCAACAACTGCTCTACTAGGACCCACTTGAGCTGTTGCACTTCCCATGCTTTCAGTACTTCCCAAGTCTGGTTCCCCATCCCCTGATTGTGCGCAATAAGTTGGGGGATGCTCAGACAACACCCCATCCAACAATCTGTCTTCATTGTTACTCCTCCCTCTCCTACCAGCACCGGGTATAACCTTTCTCCTTCTATGGTATCCACTCTCCATATCGTAAGCTGTGCATCCCACTGTGCATCCTGATATGCCCTCACAGTTTTCCTTATTCTCCCTTGGCATTTCTACCTCTGTTTAGCATGAGCTGTACGCATCTATGCATCTAATGCATCAAACTGTGTTCGTTTAGGTAAAGGTCGTAACGCAAATATTGCTCCCCTTAACTGATCCAGTACATCCAGCCGAACTGAACCAAAACTTGGCAAGGACAATTCACCCTCCTTTTCAGTGATCTTATGCCTAGTGTGAAGTCCAACTTTTGTCACCATATAATGTGCTGGAGTATCCTTGGGGGGCACCTCTTTATCCACTCGAGTAACAATCCCTTCATCATCCCTGAACAGATCTCGCAATACCCTAAAACATCGCATGATTTCAAATAGCAATTTTTCGTTTCAAAGATTACGACTAACAATCTCTTTCAACTACAACTTTCCGATGATTACCATACAATCCCAGCACGGTATTACACCAACTGACCTATCACAGCATGGCACACTCTGAAGTCACTCTCAGTTCTCGCAGCAGTTCACCCTCCTTCACAATTTCTCGGTACACATTCACTCACACAGTCATTTTAAAATCGGTAATTGTCTGCCGTCTAAAAGATCGATAGAATTCAATCATCCAAGAACATTCACTCACTGTGTCCCTAGACCGGAGCAGGTCACCTGAATCAGTATAGATCACCCCAGTACACAAGGTCCACTTAGATGATTCCCATGCATTCAATTCACACAAAGTTCCCTTTCTTAGGTGGAACCGCTGATGAAGTCTCATGACAATTCCTTAAATTTTCGTTCAGACAATCACAATCTCGGTGTCTTCTACACCTTTAATATATCCCGGGACCTTAGGCCACTCCGGGAGCTGCAACTCATTCAATCTTTGGACCACCTCCGGCCCGAAACCATAGTCACTCGACTCTCACTCCAACTCTGCAAGACATCACACAATCAAATAGTTTCCGCAATCTAACATATAACATACACCCTATTAATACTCACTCCTCCATCCGCTGCTGATCTTGCCACACCATCAAATTCTGCCAGTCTCCCCCAAATTATGTCAACTTCTGTTCTCAATTATTGGGCTCTATTTCGGGGTTTTGGGGTTCTAAGTTGTACTTGCTCTAGACTGATTCTAGATTCTTCCCTTACTTCATGAGCGAACCATCCTGCACTGCTTCCAACTGAAAGGGCTGGGTCCATAAGTTCTAGACCTGTTCTAGATTCACAATTTGATGGTTCTTTTTTGCAGCATGAGAGTGTAAAGGGGAGAACGGTAATTATGGTGACCAATCAACAAATTAATAATTTTCTTGGACACACGACTATGTAAGGTTAGTTTGTTTATTACAAAGCAAAGAATAACTGAAAAAACAGACACCTCAATACGAGGGTTTAGAAATACATCGGAATTAGCATTAGGCCAAATATCTAGTTTAGATTATGCAACATGAATAATACTATTAATTCAAGAAGCAGAATGCAAATGACCAGAAAGTATTAGTCCAGGTTTCCCTGCATCGAGGGTTGGTGAGAAAAAAGCATTATATCCAAACTCTATCACTAAAGTGGCATCCCTACCTAAGCATCTTCAGAAAAGAGGATTGAAGGTTACAGCATGTGGAGTCTTCCTAAGAAGTCTCTCCACAATCAACAGGTCATGTAGTATGAAGCTACCGAGACAGAGCTTGTTGTAAGATGCTCTTTCTCTGAATGCAATAGAGAAATGGGGCACTTTCCCTACTCTCAACAAAACATTATTCGGAGGTATTATTCCCAGAATCCAGTTCAAGTCACTCCATCTGCTCCGGGTACAATACTGAAGGTGTTTTTCCACAGGACTGCTGTATTTTTTTCCTTGTTACATCTTGTCCTTGATTCCACGGCCTTCTCCTGTGTGAAACAAAATGACCTTCCTTTATCGACTCAAGCCACACAATTGTAAGTTCTTCTCTCCTTGCCGGACTAGTAAAACAAAAACATTATTCTAACTAACAGGCACACTTCTTTCACCTGTAAAACAAAACGTGAGAGAGAACAAATTCCACAGCACACATGAAATTCAAACTGCTAATTCTAAAGCAAGATTTTCCAGGGAACTGTATTTCAGGCCTACAAAATTCTGCTAAAATAAGAAAGCATCATATGTGCTTTACGAATTTGCATGGGTGATAAGGCACTTTCAATTAATGCATTTACCTTGATGAAAAATGATGCAATTAATAAACACATTTCATACACGATTAATTGTCAGATGCACATCACAATTTCTTCACATTACCGTTTTCTACTAGTTACATTCATTTTCTACGTTAAATCTCCATGTTACTTTCAATGACCATAAACACATCACATTTTCTCTTTAGCACGTTTCACGATTCTAATACTTTGCATTAATACAACAAATGATTATATGCAGGTGCGCTCTACGCGTGATTATGATGCAACATTATTAATGAGATAAGACCAGTCTACTCTGCAGGGATGTTTTGGAATGTTTTATGATGACAACGCCATCAGAGGGGGAAACTGATAAAGCGGACAAATCATATTGTTTGTTGACGTGCAGCAGAATAATGTGTAGAGCGCACCCGCATATAATCTTGCAAAAAATATGAAACATGAAGTGTTAGATTTGGAATGTAGTAACAATTTTGTGACATATGTTAGGCTATTGACAAGTAGCATGGAGAATTAGCGTGGAAAATGAATGTAATTAGTGGAAACATTAACAGGGAGAACTCGTGTTGTGAAACTGACAATTACTCATGTACTAAATGTGTTTATTATTTATGACATTTCATACGTAGGTAAATGCATTAGCTGAAATTGCATTAATGTTTATGGGAATTTGTAAAGCTTACATGGTGCATTCGTATGTTAGCTGATTCGTAGGCCTGAAATACCACTCCCTGAAATCTCTCATTTTAGAATTAGTAGTGTATATTCATGTGTGCTGTGGAATCTGTTCTTTCTCATGTTTTGCAATGCAGGTGAAAAAGCGCTCCTTTGGGCAGAATAATGTCTTTGTTTTACTAGCTAAGCATGGAGAGAAGAAGTAATAATCATGTGAATTGAGTTGATAAAGGAAGGCCGTTACGATTCACACAGGAGAAGGTCTGGAACCAAGGACAAATTGATGCAAGGAAGGTACAGGGCGACATTGTGGAAAAATACAATAAGGACCGTACCCAGAGAGGATGGCGTTAGCACATTGCATTGTGGGAACTCTACCTGTGGATAACTGGCTACTGGAATTAGGGAAAGTGCCCACTTCTTTTTTGCCTTCAGAGAGAGAACATCTCAATCAAGCTCTATCTTTGTGATGGTGGCTTTATGCTACTTGACCCATTGATGGTGAAGAGACTTTTTAGGAGACTCCATTTGCTGACACCTTTTTCCCCGCTCAAAAGACAATGCTTACATAGGGATGTCACCTTAGTGTTAGAGTAGGGATGGAATTGATGCTTTTTACTCATCAACCCTTGATGCAGGGAAATGTGGACTAATGCTTTGTGATTTCCGTATCTTACTTCTTGAATTAATTGTTTTGCATATGCTGCACCGTCTAAATTGGATGCGCCGATTTGGCTTCATGGTAATTCCTTCTATACCCTCGTGTTGAGGTGTCTCTATGTCCAATTATTTTTGGCTTTGTAATAAACTAACCTTAAGTAGTATTCCATGAGTTGTTATGTATGGAAGGAGTTATTGGCTAATTGCCTGTTTTATAATGACTTTTCTCCCTGATACGCTTACATGCTGCAAAAAAGAACCATCGTAGTGTGTC
Source organism: Triturus cristatus (assembly GCF_964204655.1). Taxonomy (NCBI): domain Eukaryota; kingdom Metazoa; phylum Chordata; class Amphibia; order Caudata; family Salamandridae; genus Triturus; species Triturus cristatus. The sequence goes on from NC_140589.1 coordinate 1,274,309,365, forward strand.
TCTAGAGCAGGTCTAGAACTAATGGGCCCAACTTTTTCAGGGCCTTTGAAGGAGTATGGTGATGATGATGGAGTAGTGTCCAAGCTGACATACCTAAGGTTTCCACATCTGTAAATTGAGAGGGCCAACCTTCAGTTTGACCCTCTCCACCAAATGCTAAATTAGAATCAACATTCTTCAATGTTCTGAAAACACTGTGTTTTTTATAAATGTTCGTCCTTCCACCTCACAAGTATGCTTTTTTTTGACCTGGCACTGTGGAATGTCAGCCACAGCAAGTGTCTAGTTAACCTTCCCTTCTAAGCTTCCAGGGCGATTCCTACCCTTAGAGTACTCCTTCCATAGTTAATGCCACATATTGTTGTCATTAATATTGCGATTATAATAATATTAACCCATGCTTGCATCATAGTCTAAAAGGTAAAATCACTGATGAAAACACAACATCCAAGCCAGTGATTTCATTTTAGCCTTGACTAAGATTAGTCACTGAGGGATAAGCAATGCAGGAGACGGCTTTGCAGGATTTGCTCTCATGTTGGGCATGCAGGAGCAGTTTGGCAAAAGGTCAGGAGGCGAAAGGGAAGGGGAGAAAGATTAAAACCCCGCCATCTTTTCTAATGTCCGCGAGCTACTGTTTTCAGTGAAGAAACCCGCCATTATAAGACCGACAAATTGCCTTGAAAGCTCCTTTATTCCTCGTATAGGTTTACACGCTCACAAACATAATGATATGAAAATATGGCTCAACCGTTGCTGTTGTTAGCATTTTCGCGCAGTTCAGTGTGTTTCTTGGACGTCACCTCTCGTCAGGTAATTGGTCTCCTCTTTTTTCTCCTAACTCATTTCACGCCTCACTGGCCACATTCATATGAAACACTTCCATGCCGGTCTGTTAGGGTTTCACAGACGAGTCATTCATAGCAGGAGGCCTTTACGGTTTGTAAACAAGGTATCATCAAGACACGTGGAATAGGAAAGCTGGAAAAAGGGTTGTCTGCTGGTTTGTATGAGCCTGTTGTGTTTTCTGAGTCAACGTTAAGATGTAAAAATAGATGTCCAGCACCAGAAATATATGAGAAATGCCAGAAATTAGTTAATTGCTAGTGTGTTTCTTTTATCTGTGTACGACTCTCCAATTTCCTAAGCTGGAAGCAGTAAAGTTCGATTTGGCTGTGAATTGAAGGGAACGTCGCTTGTCTCCTCCTCCTTTACTGTTCTGTCGACAGGCAAGAGTAAGGTCATGGAATTTATGTATTGGAATCAGCTTGTTGCAACCACTGGGTGTTTATTAATTGGAACCAGTGCTACTCATGTTTTGACAGCCATTTTGGAGGTCAACAAGAAATGAGCTAAGGCTTCAGGTGATTTGCAATATATTTTCAATTTATAAATTAATTGGTAAACAACGATTTTTGACCATGCTCAGTAGATACGCAAAACAGAACACCAAAGAGTAGGTGGTGAGATTCAGAGAATATCACAGATCAGGCCATAAAAGAAAAATGCCCATTGGGAGGGAAACTAAGGGAGTGTAGATATAGCGGTGTAGATATAGCACAAGAAAGTGCTGAGGAAAGATATTCATCTTTCCTACTGAAATCAGCAGAAAGATCCAAAAGTATAATGTAGTAAGACTGGTTATCTGCGCTTCAGATGCATTTGACACTAAGGGGCTCATTAAGATGGCGGACGAACTTAAGTCCATCCGTCATTGTCACAGGACTTGGGACCGGACGCCTATATAGTGGTGGTCCCGCCCATGGAATTTCAATGCAACCGCCACCGTGGCGGTCACATTGGGCAAGTTTACCATTGCGACAGGTGCTGCAGGCTGCAGCACCTGCCGCAATGGTGAAAATGCAGGTTTTGCACTTCCCTGCACTACTTAGAAGTAGGGGTGAGCGGAATGTGCGTAATCGCGTTACGCAAATCTCCGCGAAACGGTAAAAAATCTCCGCGAACACGCAGAAATTCCGCGAACACGCGGAATTGCTTGTTCGCAATACTTTTTTCCTGTTCGCGATCGCTGTTTGCATGCTCGGGGTGAAATATCTCGCGAACACGCATATTGAGAACGCGAACAAGCCAAAAATTTCGCGAAGTCGCGGAACGCAGATTTTTGGTCAATTTCATGTTCTCCGCGGAACGCGAAATTACCCAAATTCCGCAAATTCCGCGAGCGGAACGGATTTTACCACCCAGGCCTACTTAGAAGGCATTGTGTTGTGCCTGATACATGGTGCAGCGAAATGTAGGTGCCTCCCCAAGTGCAGAAGGAAAGTACCCCTGCTGAAGGGGGGCCCGCAACTGGCCCACGATGTCAATCTCCTCCAGCCTTTGAATGGCGGGTGAACTGCCATTCAAGGCTGGCAGAGCTGAAACATCCTAATATGGCGGACGGTGCCTGCTAGGTACCGCCACAATTGTGGGTATGCGTTCCGGTTCGACTGGCAATCATAACGATTGCCTTTGTCGGACCTGTGGCAGCAAACCGCCCTACATCCTAATTTGGCGGGTAGAGAATGGCTGCATGCTGGCAGGGAATCCGCCACCGGCAGGCTGCTGGTGGCAGATTTACCACTATCATAAGGAGCCCCTAAATTATTGTTTTTAGAGATGGCATCTTTTTGCACGGTTTCCTATGTCTTTTTGCCTCTGACCTCCTGTTTTTGACTAGGTGCTGGATTTCGTTTTTGCAGGTTGAAGGACTTTGGACACTTTAAAACTGCTGACCAGTGCTAAAGTGAAAGTACTTCCTATCTAAAATGTAATGGTATTTGGTTTCTCCACGTTTGGACTATTTGATTCACTAATAAGTCCTTAATACTGTGCACCAGGTGTGCCCAGGGCCTAGAAGCGAAATGCTACTAGTGGGTCTGCAGTACTAATTGTGCCACCCACATGAGTAGCCCTGCAATCATGCCACTGCAGAGCCTATGTGTGCATTTTTTAGCAGCCATTTCGACCTGGCAAGTGCACCCCCTTGCAAGACCCAAACCTTCACTTTTATTACATATAGTACCCCTAAGGTAGGCCCGTTGCAGTCCCATGGGCAGGGTGCAGTGTCTTCAAAAGGTAGGACATACACTGGTGAGTTTTACATGTCCTGCTAGTAAAAAACTGCTGAATTCCTTTTACGTTACCAGAAGGTCTATCCCTCTCGTAGGTTAGCATTGGAGCTGCCTTGTAACATCTTACAAGTGCATCTTCCAATTGGGAGCTCATAGAAAATTGCAGGTTACTGTCTCTGGACTAGCAATTTAATAATACAACTTTTAGCGAAGCTGGTTTTTAAATTGCAGGTCTGAAAATTGCACTTTTATAAAGTTGGCATTTTCATACTTTAACCATTCTGTGCCTCTGCCTGTTTCTAAATACACGTCTGGGTTGGAAGACTGTTGGGCTTTGTGAATTCACTCTGGACAGGCACACACAAAGGGAGCTGCGGTGTGCCCGGCATATCCTGATGGGCCATCGCCAGGCTGATAGGTCTTCCTGAGCTAGAGTGGTGGGAGGAGTGACACTTTCACCTAAATATGGATGTGCCTGTCCCCTAACAAAGCAGTCTCTACCCCCTGTAGTGTGCACTGCAATGACTTTCCTTCGAAGTTTGCCTACTTCAAAGGCTGAAATTGGTGTAAGTATTGGTCCTCTGATACAAGATACTCAGAACACTTCTGGATTGAGGACATTCTTCCAGGAAGAAGAGCTTTCAGGAGTGACTGACACTTTGTGGTTTGCTTTGCTGGTCTGGCCTCAATGGCAGCTCCTCTGCCAAGATGGACGAACATTACTCCACTGCTATTTAAGCAGCACAAAAAAATAAAAGGACGTTATTCTTATTTTATTTTTCTATGCTGAACTCGGAGCCAGGTTGTTGCAGGGCTCACTCTGCTCTGATGCCAGAGCAGACTGAGGAGTCGTTTGCACTCCTCTAAGTGCGCATGACGTTTGCACAACCCCATGGAGAACATGCCCAGGCTTCCAGGTACTGCCTGAGCAGCCAAACAGGCAGCTCAGTCCAACCATGATGCGGTTCATGCTGCGCCATGATTGGCTGGGAGAGTACAGGAGCCTGAGTACTTCCGGTACTACCAGCCATCTGCTGCTCATCCTCTAAGAGGGCGGAGGAGAGGCGGTGCAGTGGCAAAGGGTATGTTTATTTTTTTAATTTTTATTTATCCATCCACTCCCCCCACCCCACCACCCTGTTCTGAGGCAGCTGCCACTGGCCAGCCTCCAGCCGCTAACTCTGACCTGGGAGTGAGAGGACTGGACTTTGCATTCAGAATCTTGCTTTCAAAGTTTCTTGAGTTGAGCTTGCCTCTTGTTGGAAGTCTGAAGGTTATCAAAGACTTCAATAACAACATCTGCGCTTTCCTGCTGAGAGCGCTACTTTGTCAAAAGGTGCCAATTCCAGTTCCTGGACCCTTGGAAGGTTGTTTGCTGTAGTCAACAAGAAAAAAACAACACATCGACTTCAAATGTAAATTTCGAGCCTGTGCCACTCTCCAATACCGTGCCACTGCGGCACTGGAGCCGTGGCCCCGGCTCGATACACCAGCCACGGCTTGCAACGCAGACCTCAACGCCGCCTCGGCATCTCTGAAGAACTGCCATAGAGGAAGTGCAAAGTACCACTTCACCAAAGTCAGAGGGGCCTGACTCAGACTTCACCACTGCACCAGTGGCCCCAAGGTGTAACATCGATCTGTCAAAATTGAAGGCACGTTGTTTGACTCTCGACACTTTATTGACGCCGTACCACCAACGGAACTGACACTTCGCTGCCAACGCCGCAAAACCATCCCTGTGCCTTTCAATATCCCGAGCACCGAGCTGCTAACAATCTGCACTGTCAGTAAGGAACCGACACTGGTCATAGTTTCCAAAGTAGTAACTGTGGTCTGTACGACTCCGTACCCAGCCCGCGCTCCATCAAAGTCGACCCTGAACATTGAGGTTCGACTTTGTCAATTAGGTCGCTATTGCCCCGATTGGAGCTATTGGGTTTCTAAGTGCTAGAACTGAATTTAATCATTGAGAATTCATAATTTGACTTCTGTATATTGGATTTTTGTTGTTTTGGTCTTCTTTTATTCAGATTAATATTGGCTATTTTCCTAAACTATTGTGAAGTACCTTTGTGGTATTTTCACTGTGTTACTGTGTGTGTTTACAAATACTTTACACATTTCCTCTGAGCCTGACTTCTCTCGTCAAGCTACCATGGGGGTGAGCAAAGGATATTCTGAGGTTGTAACCATACTTACCCCAACTAGAGTGAGCATCCCTGCTTGGACGGTGTGGAAACCACTGCCAACTAAAGACACAATTTCTTACAAGTGTTTTGCGTGCCATAAGTGCCTCGCAAAAAATAGGAATTAAAGTGTGTCTGACTCTGACGTGTTGCAGATAAAACCTGCAACAATAAGAGGATGGATGGAATGATTACATTAGTCTCAGCCACCGGCAATCTGTTGTAGTATAAATCCTGGCATGTCAAGTAAAGTTCCACTGTTGATACCAACAATTTACTACTACTTTGAGGGTACTCTCCTAGAACCCCCACAGGGTATAAGAAATTGAATTATACCTCAAAGGTTTTGTGAAATTTCTGTGTGGAATATATTCTGTAGGGAGTCCGTTTTGTTGGCCACCCCTTACCAACACAATGGCCATGTTTAAATATAGCACACATTCCATCACCAAAGTGATGGAGGGGATACCTCTGGAGCACTGGCGGAGGATGGAATGGCCTCTGCCGTAAAACCTGAACCTAAACCAGGATAAGACAGATGTGGGGGCGTTTCTTTAGTCAATGTATACAGCAGCTGTGTCAGAAACCTCTAGGCTTTGACCCATGACAAAGTGTGCATCCTTTGCTCATCGTTTGATAGCATGGCCTGTGCCACGAAGTAAACCTTAGAAGAAAGCTTATTATCTGTTATTTGTAATAACCTAATCTTTTCAGTTATAAGATTTGGTTAGGGAAATCCATAATATCAACACAAAATACATTTATACATCGTCAAAATACACAGTATTCAAATAAATATAAAAGGCATCTCCCATTTAGTGTTTTACATTGCTACTGAAGTTGCGTCTCTTTTCTTGGATAATTACACGTATCATAATAATTGTTTCATCGTAGCTCGTTTTCATCATCCATCTCAAAGCCCTCCAAATTTAATTTGCAGCACAAAAGTGAGCTGACGCAGCTGCACTATCTTTGCACAGGTGCATCCCCTCTCTTTAACATATCACACAGCTTGACAACAAGGACTTAAGTCATCAAATAAAAAATTCGTACACGAAAAAAAAATGTCAAATCTTGATTCTACCCCCACCACAAAGTATAGTCTTATACTCCATCAACATCCTTGATCTCTTTCCAAAGCTGGGTAGAAATCCTAAGGGGAGATTGCCTAGCCTTCATTTTCGAAATACCTTCTCTTCCATTGTTATCATCTTCCTAACATTTATTCTTCTCTTCTCTTTAGAGAGCTCGCCAAGACCTTATGCCAAATGAGGATTTATGAGAAAGGAAGGGGCTTGCCATTTTTTTCCAGACGTAATCCCTGTTAAAGTTTTGGTAGTCATCAACGCACCGCAAAGAGGTTACAGGACAGCAGAGATTCTCAGCAGGCTTTCCTTCTTGAAACCTGGTCTGATGCGAGAGAACTTACAAAGCAAAGATCCAAGCAGAAGCAGGATTCCCTCTAGCTTTCTTTCTTTGAGCTGGGTGTGGGAAGTTTTACCTATAGGGCATACTAGTGAGTTATTGATGGCAACTTCTAATGCAAGGCTACTAATATTTCCAGGCACAACCAGCCTACTTTTTCCACAGTTTGAGGTTCCATGAATCCTGAACCCGTTCAATAAAGGTTGTCGTATCGTGACGATTTTGGTATCAGCGAACCGCAAATAACGAGTGCGGTATGCATGAGTGTTTTCATCATATTACACCGATGGATTCACTGTGTATTTGACGATTTAGTCTGAACCCTTGGGTTTCATATTGTGCATAGCAGCCATTTTGTGGTTGCCCTCACATAGGCTGATGACTACAGGATGACTGTGGCCAAACAAGTCTCTAGGGACACATACACTTTAGCTTGAGTTCGTGTTGGCTCCTGTTTGACCTGAGTGAACTGACCCTGTTGCCCGAGGCTAAACTTGTTGAGCCAGTTCCTTGTTAGGCAGCTGGTTAGATAGAGATCAAAGAGCAGGACATTGCTGATTTTATGACACACGCACACACCCCTCTATCTTGCTTTTCATCTGTTTCTGTTCCTTCCTTTATGGCCTAATTATCGACTTGGGTTGAGGTCTTTTATGATGGGCCCGTCCGGCCTGTTCGAGCAAGAACGCTGGATTTCACCTTGTCATTTTTGGTGGGCTGGACAACTGAAAGTGGGTTTGTCGTTATGTGATACCTCTGTAACGTCATCTTCTGATTGGTCAGTTTGTAAGTAATTGATGCTAGCCAGGAATGTGATTTTTGGCATAAAATACGATGCTCCGCTCTATGAATTTGAGCAGTCTCCTGAGAACATACATCGTGTTGTACTTCTAGGACCTCTATTACTGGCTGCAGCTAATAAATTTGATCTTTGACGTCACCAAGGAGAATCCCGTGTCTCTGTACTCTAAGACAGGTGGACCCGAAGACTTTGGGCGTGCCCCCTGCGCCACTGGGTTTAAATCCCGGTTCTTCAGTTGGCACCCAACGTGGGGCGACTTCAGCGGTACCGGTCCAAACCTGAAGATCGTGAGGAGCTTCGTGTGAAAATTCTGGAGGGAGGCCTACCACTTTATCGACCCCTGTATGTCGTTGTGGTCCGAAAGTCTTTGCTGCGAAGTTCCCCGCTTTCCGACGGCTACGAAGGACTGCTGCCCTGACTGTCGCCCTGTCTTGGAGCCCTTTGATGATTTGCAAAGCGAGACGATAGACGGGTCTTCTGGCGACATCATCGATATTTCAGTTAAGTATGAGTGGAGCGTCTCCCAGTCCTTAGTTTGTTTTGGTATCCTTCGGGATCGCTTTGATTTGGTACCTGCAGGCCCCAAAGCCGAGGGACTCGTGTATTCACGAGGCTATCATTTTGATATTCCCTTGAAGTTTGCAGCTAGACTAGTGAGCGAAGATGCCTGGTCTTAGCAGACTTGGAAAGATATTTTGTTATGGTTGTAATAGGGATTCCCGATTGGAGGACTTGTGTCCGGTGCCTCCGATTGGAACTCCGACTTACGAGCTCTATTTAAAACATGGCGTGGGCCCCATCACGTATAATGATGTATGGATTGGGTATACTAGGAAGGATGGTGTCCTAAAATGGCCCCAATATGGTAGTTATGACACAGAGATTTTAGATAATTTAGAAGTCAGACTCTTCAAAAAGAAAGCCCGGCCGGCAATGTTTGACTCTTTCCGCCTTTGGCGAAAGGAAGTCAAACAGAAGGAAATTCAGCTAGCGAAATGAAATAAGCGTGAACGAGGTATGTCAATGGTGCAAGCTGCTATACAGTTTAGGGATAATGAAGAAGAACAAGAAAGCGAACGTTTAGGCAACGTAAATTAGCGGTAGACAAATGTTATCCAGCTTTGCCGCCTCAACAGCAAGAGGAAAAGAAAGATCTTGTGAAAGATCCTTTAATGTCGCATCTATTAAGTTCGCCACCCCCTTATGTTCAGAGTGCTACCGCTCCTCCGCCACTTGTAGTTGCGCAACCCCCGGTTGCTTTGCCTCTAGTGGTTCCTCAACAGCCAGCTCTTCTTCCACTGGCTACTACTGCTTTGGCGCAACCTTCTCAAAGGCCGCTGACTTTGCTACCTCCTTTGTCTGCTACTCCTCTACCTGTGTTGTCTGTTCCTTCTGTTACTGTTCCGACTTTGGTTTCTTCCCATTCTGCTTTGTCTCCTATCCTTTTGTCGCCTTCTCCTTCTGCTCGACGGAGAATGACTGATGCGGTTGCTAGTCTCTTTTCTCCTCTGTTGGGTTCATTGGGTATGTCTCCTGTTGTAGAGCGTAAGCAATTGCATAGTCAATTGCCTGGTCCTGATGAACGGACAGTGCTGGATCACTTGGCGCGTAAATGGGTTACCTATCCTTCGCACTATGATCTTGAGGGTGTTATGGGTGTTTTCCATCAATGGGAAGCACCGAAACAAAGATATGTATTTGATATGATGTGTTCTTTCCTTCATGAACAATGGGGAGATAGTGAGGTAGGACAGACTCCGCCTGAGTTGTTCCGTGTGCAGTCCGAGTTTGCGAAAGGAACTATAGTGGGTTTTGATGTTGAAAGAGCTGTCGCGACATTGTTGTCGTTTAGGAGTGAGTCTCCTTCTAGGTCATTATTTGAGCCTGATTCTTCAGTTAGGAGAAAGGCGCGTCAATATCCGATGCGTGAGGTTCCTCCAGTTTGGAGATCTGGTGATGCGCAAGCTAATCCACCTGTTCTGCCACATTTCCAGCGAGTTTGGGTACATGTTCCATGGAAGCGTGCCGAAGTCTTAGCTCTAAAGCAGACTCTGCCTGATCCACGTAAAAATCCTGCGGGGTTTTATAAGGAGCTATCTCAAACTGCGGGTTCATGTATTATGAATCTGGCTGATATAGATATGTTGTTTGGAAATGTTGTTCCACAGCCTACATGGGGTAAGATTCGTCATACGGATCATGCGCAGGAATTAGGTGATACATGGAATAACCTTAGAACTGCAGATGAAAGACAAGTAGGTGGTGCTAAACCCGAGGATGCGACTGCTGACCTCCCTGGTAGAATTATTGATTATATGAAGACTTTGATGCCTGCTCTGCGTGTCAATTGGGACAAGTTGTCTGCATGCAAGCAGAAGAAAGACGAAACTGTGTCCGACTTTTTCACTAGATTTGAAGAGACATTTGTAGACCACAGTGGTCAAGACATGAGTACAGAAGGTGGTCAACGGTTGTTCGTTGACAAGTTTGTGCATAATTTGCTTCCCGAGTTGTGCCATAGGTTGAAGGATTCTGAGAGTGCTTGGGCCGTTTCTTCGTCAGCACAGATATTGGCTACTGCCCAGTACTATGAGAATAGAAATAAGGATGAGATAGAGAAAGCAGATAAAAAGACTAAAGAATTGAAGACTAAGGTTCTTTTGCAGCAAGCATATCCGCCTCGCAATACCCAGCGTGATTATCAGCAACCCCAACAATATCAGAGAAACTCGCAAAGGTTCGAGTCTTCTCAACAGCGTTTTCCTGTAGGCCCTAATCAGTGTGCTTATTGCAAAGAAGAGGGTCACTTCAAGAATAGTTGTCCTATTTTGTTACAGCGTACGAATGGTGCTTCTGGTGTGAGAGGTCGAGGTGTTCAACAAGCTCCGCGAGGTAGAGGACGTGGTATGTCTCAGATTGCGCGTTCCTTGCCTCCACAGAATTCGATGAATTGTTTTGATCAGCAGAATGGTGCTTCTGGTAGGACGGCTCAGTACTATGCGGATGATTATTACGTTGAAGGTGAGAATATGGAAGGTAATGATTGTTAGGACAGCCACAGACAAAGAGAGGGAGTTGTTTCAGTTCCAGTAGATCAGAGTGGACCTTATGTTGAAGTGATTGCATCAGGTGTGTCAGAGTCTTTTCTGTTGGATACTGGTGCTGCGAAGAGTTCTATCATGCACTCTAAACTCCCTGGCGCACCTTTGTCTGGCTTAACGAATGTTTCAGTAGGTTTTTCTGGCGCCCCGGTTAGTAATCCGATTTCTAGTCCTTTGTCTCTTTCTGTTGGACCTTGTGAATTCGAAGCACCCCTCATTCTGACGACAGGTTGTGGTGAGAACTTGTTGGGATTGGACTTGTTGAAGAGATTGTATGCGACGCTTTATTGTTCTCCTTCAGGAGTACAGCTTACATTGGGAAAGAGAGTGATCTCTCCGATGTATTTGTCTAAAGATCGACTTCCAGTTGAATTGTCTTCTCTCCCTGATTCTCTTTGGGCTACTGGTCCTAATGATGTGGGACTTTTGGAGATTCCGCCATATGTTGTGATGTTGAAGGCGAATGCTAGATTGCCACGCATTCCACAGTATCGTATCTCAAGTGATGGTGAAAGAGCACTTTTGGCGATCATCTATGATCTGATTGAGAAAGGTGTGATTGAGGAAACGAGAGGTAATGTGTGTAATAGTCCGGTTTTGCCTGTTCTGAAAAGAACGGATTCTTCACAGCCTCCTGTATATAGGTTTGTGATCGATCTTCGTGAGGTGAATAAGATCGCTGTTCCACAATTTCCTGTTGTGCCTGATATCACCGCTTTACTGACTTTGATTCCGGCTACAGCCACGTGGTGTTCGGTGATTGATTTGAAGAATGCTTTCTTCAGCATCCCGATTGCCGTGGAGATTAGAGATATCTTTGGCTTCTCTTTAGGAGGCCGAAGTTTCCGGTTTAAACATGCTCCTCAAGGCTATTGTGAGAGTCCATTGATCTATAGTCAAGCTTTGAAGACACAACTTGATTTGTTGGTTTTACCTGATGGTGCTGCTCTTATTCAGTATGTTGACGATCTGTTAGTTGCTGCTGACAATGAAGAGATTTGTAGAGAGGCTACTCTGTCGTTGTTACGTCACTTGTCTGATTTCCATCATGAGGTTTCTCTTTCAAAGTTGCAGTATTCTCGACAAGAAGTTACCTACTTAGGTCACCTCTTATTGAAGGAGGGAAGAAGATTGACCCCAGAAAGAATTCAAGCGATTGCGAAAATGGATGTGCCTAGGACACAGAGAGAAGTGCGTGCGTTTCGGGGTATTACATCATACTGTAGACAGTGGATTCCTAATTTTTCATTGCTTGCGAAGCCTTTGATAACTCTTACTTCGAATCCTATTCCTTGGACTGACGAATGTCAGAAGAGTTTTTCAGAATTGCGTGATGCTCTGTTTTCGGCTCCTGTGTTGGGTACTCCCGATTACAGTAAGCCTTTCACATTGTATGTCCACGAGAGAGAGGGATGTGCATTGTCAGTTTTGACTCAACAGTTTGGCGATAAGCAACGTCCATGTGCTTATTTTTTGTCGACTTTGGATCCGGTAGCTAGAGCGTTGCCGAGTTGTTTGAGAGCTACAGCGGCAGCGGCTGTTTCAATCCGACAGTCTGCTGGTTTGGTGATGGACAATACACTGACTGTGATGGTTCCACATGCAGTGGATACCTTGTTGAACCGTACCAAGACACAGCACTTAACTAGTGCTCGGTTGTCAGGTTACGAATTGACCTTGTTAGCAAGTCATGTGCATATAAAGAGATGTAACACGTTGAATCCAGCCACGTTGTTGCCGATTTCAACTGAGACAGATGATACCGAACAGCATGATTGTTTCCTTAGGACTGAGGAACAAACGAAAGGGAGGATAGACCTTAGGGACACTCCTCTTGCAGAATGTGATGGTACTTTATGGGTTGATGGTTCGTGCTTCAAGCTTCCGAATGGTGATACGACTGCGGCATATGCTGTTACGACTTTTCATACGATTGTTAAAGCTGCACGTATCCCACATATTTCAGCGCAAGCGGCAGAGTTGATTGCATTGACAAGAGCGTGTGTGTTGTCGAAAGGGAAAAGAGTGACTGTGTACACTGACAGCCAGTATGCGTTCGGTGTTGCTCATAGCTTTGGACGATTGTGGAGAGAACGTGGGTTTCTGACTTCGCATGGGACCAAGATCCAACATGATCAATTGGTGAATGAACTTCTTGAATCTCTTACTTTGCCGTTGCAAGTTGCGATCGTGAAATGCAGTGCACATAAGAGAGTCACGGATGATGTTGGTCGTGGTATTGCGTTTGCAGCTGAGGTCGCGAAAGAGACTGCGAGAGATGTGATGAGTCGAATGTATGTTGCGGGTACGGCAAGATGGGTTCCAGATAGAAGTATGTGTGAAGATACGATTGAGAGTGTGAAATCCATCCAAGCCGAAGCTACAGAGAAAGAGTTGAATGAATGGAGAGAAAGCAAGGGTAAATTGGACTCGAATGGTTGTTTGGTTGAGTTGTCAGAGCATCAGCGATGGTTGTTGCCTGATGCGTATGTACTTCCAGTGGTTACGATGGCACATGGAATGGCTCATATCAGTGTGAAAGGGATTTGTAAGTTGTTGGTTCCAGCATGGCAAAATGCTGGAATTCTTAAGTGTGCAGAGAATTTGGTCAAGAACTGTATGGTTTGTTTGATGTACAGTCCTGGTAAGGGAACTCCAACTCCAGCTGGTCATTTTGCTCCTCCAACGTATCCGTTTGAGGCTTTGCAGCTAGATTTCATCCACATGGAGAGGTGCAACAACCTGAAATATGTCTTAGTGGTCGTTTGCTCTTTTTCTAGATGGGTGGAAGCCTATCCTTTGAAGGACAATACTGCCTTGTCCATAGCTAAAGCCCTTATTAAGGAATTTTTTCCTAGGTATGGTTTGCCGAGAATGGTCTTGAGTGACAATGGGAGTGAATTTGTGGGTCAAGTGATGAAGAGAGTGTGTGATGGGTTAGGAATCCGGCAGAAGTTCCACGCTGCAAATCATCCCCAGTCAGCTGGTCTAGTTGAGTGCTACAATGGCACGTTAAAATTGAAATTGGGCAAAATTCAAGCGAGCTCTGGTCTACAATGGCCTGATCCTTTGCCGTTAGCCCTTCTGTCCACAAGAATGACTGTGCATTCGCGAATGGGTCTGAGTCCTTATGAGGTTGTGTTTGGTCGCCCGGCAAATATTTGGGGAGTGCCGCGGCCGACAAAATTTAGTGAGATAGAGCACCCTGTATTGCTTGACTACCTGTACGAATTGACGGCTAAATTGCGTGGTTTGCATCAACAGGTTCATAATACCTTGCCACAGGCTTCTGAAGATCCAGGGCATGCCATTGAACCTGGCGCGTGGGTGCTCGTGAAGAATTTTCAGCGAACCAAGAACGAGCAGCCCCGCTGGACAGGACCTTACCTGGTGTTGTTATCTACCCGTTCTGCAGTACGAGTGCACGGTAAAAAGAACTGGATTCACGGCGTACATTGTAAGAGGGCCCTTTGCCTCTGCCGTACAATAGGTGGGTCCAAAAAGGACTTCCTGATTCTGAGACTGAGACCGTGCATCGTTTTCTGCCTTTCAGCGATGCCCGTTTGATTGGAACAAACACGGAGCAAGAAAGTGACGATCTTCTTCAAGAAGCTGTGCCTCCATTGAACCGTTTGAACACTGTTGAACCTGAGCTACTTTTCCGAGAACAGACATTGCCTGGCAAAGAGCGTTATAATTTGCGACCGAGCGTCGCGGGACAAATAAAAAATTAAGTTCTTTCTTTGCTATTTTATTGTTAGCTCTCCTCCGAGAAACTATTTAGATTTTTGTTTTTCGAACCGCCACCCGGGTTCAGCTGTAGGGTCGCGGGGCCAAGTCTTTGGAAGTGCAAGCCGAAGACGTTAGGTCAACGGTTCTGGTTGGTCTAAGGGCGTTCCCTGGACCGACAGGCGCATTCCTTAGCACGGAACACCTATCCGCCGCGAGCAGCACGATTAGAGGATGGAGTTTTTCGGGATGGAGAGACCTGCTAAAAGAATGAGCTTCAAGAGCAAAATGTGTATAGTAATAAGTGGAAAACGTGTTTTAATATTATGTCTGTTTATGCTGTTTAGTTTAATGATGGTTTTAATTGGATATGTGACATTCTCTTTTCAAGTGACATTTATGCCCACCACGCAACCTATGCCTCCTCCTACTGTTTCTTCGCATTCTTTTCACCCTCTGCCCGAACATGAGTCCATTAGGAGAATAGAATTCGCTAATAATTCCTTTGTTCAGCTTCTGCACCAGCACCAGCTAGTAGTGAACACAACTAATTGTTGGGTGTGTGGCCTTATGCCCCATACTACCGATAAAGGTATTCCTTACCTGGTCTTGCCATTTAGCTACAATGGTTCTGTGTGGGCATAGAGAACAATGTTCATTTATGCCCGTGAAGTTAACCCCCTATGTTCTGTGAAGGATTATCCGAAGAATAGTGCTCTGGTCAAGGGTATAGTCGATATGGAGTTAGTCTGAGTGGGAACCAGCGAGCGAAAAGATCCTCTCCGATTTGGATTTGGATAGTACCCCATCAGGGTCATTACTGTCTGCAAGGTAATGGCAAGAATCCGAGAGCTCAGTTAATGAAGAGTGTTTGCACTGAGACGTATGTTTTTGCGTCCCAGACTTCCCCATCGTTTCTAGCAGCTAAGGGTACCTACTTCATTTGCCATGACAGAGCGTATACATGGTTGCCCCCTGATTTTTCGGGCACATGTTTTGTCTCCTTCTTGTTGCCTCCTACATTTACAGCTGCGGCAGATTACCACAAGATGAGAGTTGTTTGAGGTGTCTTCAGTAAGGAAGATACCGCAGGACAAGAATTAGGAAATATATTTGGAGGGTTTTCTGCCGTTTTGGGGACCTATGGTTAACAGCAGGAACATACGGCAATTGACGAGAGTGGTTGAGTCCACCATAGTCGAAACTGCCGGTGCCCTTAGTAACTTGACTGCTGAGCTCCAGTCGGATCGCCTTATGACTCTTCAGAACAGAGTTGCGTTAGATGTCATACTTGCAGATAGAGGAGGGGTATGTAAATTGATTCAATTGAGCTGCTGCGTTTTCATTCCAGACAACGCTCCGACAGTTTTCCAAGCCATTTCCAAGCTACATAAGATCTCTGAGTCTGTACATGTGGACGAAGGAGATTGGTCGTTAATGGGATGGTTCTGGGGATTGTTATCCACCTGGGGATGGAAGATTCTGATGGTCATTGGGATGATATTAGCTATCCTTTTCCTGTTCTGTCTTTGTGTACAGTGTGCTCCTGCTATATGTGGCCTTTGTGCTGCTTCGTGTTTCGAGGAGACCTGTCCAGAGAGAGTTACTAAGTACTAGGATGATGCTACAGCAACATCTTGATGATTTGATGAATATAGACCTGGATTAAGATTGACGTGAGTTTAGGTTATTGCCTATGTAAGGGCAAAAGGAGGGTCTGAGGTTCCGTGAATCCTGAACCCATTCAATAAAGGTTGTCGTATCGTGACGATTTTGGTATCAGCGAACCGCAAATAACGAGTGCGGTATGCATGAGTGTTTTCATCATATTAGACCGATGGATTCACTGTGTATTGGACGATTTAGTCTGAACCCTTGTGTTTCATATTGTGCATAGCAGCCATTTTGTGGTTGCCCTCACATAGGCTGATGACTACAGGATGACTGTGGCCAAACAAGTCTCTAGGGACACATACACTTTAGCTTGAGTTCGTGTTGGCTCCTGTTTGACCTGAGTGAATTGATCCTGTTGCCCGAGGCTAAACTTGTTGAGCCAGTTCCTTGTTAGGCAGCTAGTTAGATAGAGATCAAAGAGCAGGACATTGCTGATTTTATGACACACGCACACACCCCTCTATCT
The DNA here is from genome assembly GCF_964204655.1 of Triturus cristatus. Lineage (NCBI taxonomy): Eukaryota > Metazoa > Chordata > Amphibia > Caudata > Salamandridae > Triturus > Triturus cristatus. The sequence goes on from NC_140589.1 coordinate 1,274,325,825, forward strand.
TGCTTTTCATCTGATTCTGTTCCTTCCTTTATGGCCTAATTATCGACTTGGGTTGAGGTCTTTTATGATGGGCCCGTCCGGCCTTTTCGAGCAAGAACGCTGGATTTCGCCTTGTCATTTTTGGTGGGCTGGACAACTGAAAGTGGGTTTGTCGTTATGTGGTACCTCTGTAACGTCATCTTCTGATTGGTCAGTTTGTAAGTAATTGATGCTAGCCAGGAATGTGATCTTTGGCATAAAATACGATGCTCCGCTCTATGAATTTGAGCAGTCTCCTGAGAACATACACCGTGTTGTACTTCTAGGACCTCTGTTACTGGCTGCAGCTAATAAATTTGATCTTTGACGTCACCAAGGAGAATCCCGTGTCTTTGTACTCTAAGACAGGTGGACCCGAAGACTTTGGGCGTGCTCCCTGCGCCGCTGGGTTTAAATCCCGGTTCTTCAAGTTCCTGAATTGTTTTGTAAACTATCAGACAAAAGCTTGCTCTGGGGGTCTTTCAAGATGTCAAAATATCAGAGCTCGTGCACAGAGCACATAATCCTCACCTGGGTCTGTCCTAGATGAGAGCATTTTCCCTGAAACCCAACCATAGCTGGTTCTAATGTCAGGATTACCAGCTGTAGGACAGAAAGATTGAATGGGGCCAGAGCAGCTTCAAAGGCCTCCCTGATACATCCGCCATAATAATAAGTTCAGTAAATGTCTATGTTTTCTAGAAGAAGCTGAAGATATCTGTAGTATTATCTTATCACGACTTCGTCACGTATCAGAGGTAGGGGGGGGTGGGCGGGAGGGGGGAGGATGCAGGGTGAAGCGGGTATAAAAAAATAAAATAAAAACGTTCCTTCTCGCCGCTTCCTTGCAGCGTCTCTCCTCCGTAGTCCTCTCTCGCTCTGCCACAGGAAGCACACCCAGGCTCCCAGTTAGTCAATCACAGCGCTGCCTTAGCAGCGTTGTGATTGGTCTGAGCACTATGTTTTGTCGCTCAGATGGTGACTGGAGGCCTGGGCATGTTCTCCATGTATGGAGAACATGTGAAGCGCGCAAGACTGTTTTGGGCAGCCTGAGAGGGCCGGCCAAGCAGTCATTGCGCACTTAAGAGGATGCTGCCTACCACTCCTCCCCTGCCCCAACCCCCTCACGCAAAGCTGCATAAGTAGGAGAAAATAAAATGATAAAAAAACACAGTTGACATCATTTTATTATCCCTTTGTTTCACTGCAAAAAAAGCAGTAGGACGACGCTCCTCTGCCTTGGCGGAGGAGCCGCCACTGTTTGTAGGTGACTCAGCCAATGTCTAAACCAGGTTTACGGCCTATGCTCGCAGCAGCTTCCATGGCAGGACTGAAGGAAACGCTATTATAATCACACATCAGATGTTTTCCATCTTTTCCGGAAATTCTCCAGGAAGCCTATAATATGGGTTCTAACAGACTCAGGGTAATAGGGACTGTTGACCAAAATGTGTGTTACTCATTCTCTAGAATGTTGCACTCTTCTCAATTCCTTCATTCACAAGGGTCTAATCAGACCTCCGCTGTTGGGCATGTTGTCTGTGGGTTCCCAGAAAGGCTCCAACCCGGAAATCACAATTCACCACGAAGGCATTCCTAAAGGGACAACACCAATCTTTTCACAACATTACTGATGGTTCGTTACAGGCGGTCAGACCCTACAGTCGAGTTTACGGTCCAGGTAAAACTGACTCATAACCATTACTTGTCTGGTAACTTAAAGATGAGCAGTTGCAAATGTTTTTTTTTCTTGTGTGTGTTACATAGCGGGAACTCGACCCGAAGGTATCAGAGCACTTTACCTCAGCTCCAGTTGCATTACACAAGGAAATTAAGCGATTTGCCCAGAATCACAAGATGTTGAATCCCTGACTAGACTCGAACCCGGTTCCCCAGCTTCGAGGTCGACCACTCTTGCCCTTAGGCCACATCTTCTTGCTTACATGACACGCACAAATATTTTCATTGTAAAGGCTGATCCAACAGTAATTCGGAGAATTACGTATAATAGGTTTGATGTGATAAATGCACAAAGGTATTCTCTTTTTAAAAACTGACATGGAGTTGTATAATTACTCCAAAGTAAATTTCTACATTTTCAGCTTAGGGCAGTTTATTTAAACTTGAAGCCAAGCGGAGGTGCTTCGAGGATTTCTTCTATGGAAGTATATGGCAGGACATTCCTCCCTTGCTACCTTATGACGTTCAGTGTGGATGGCAACAATAACTTGGAAAAGATAAAATTCCCAACCTGGAAAAGAACCATGAGTCCAAGAATGTCTACTCCATTCGAAATGATAAACATAGCACTGGGATTGTAGTTGTTTTCAGAGCTGCATGTGGTATATATGCGGTAACAATGATGGAAATATATATATATGTGTATATATATATATATATATTCACTGAAAAAACCATAGGTTTCAGGGGTGTTATAGTTAGCTGGACTTTTCACTTGTACAAAACCATTGAAATTCCCCCGTTATAGTTAGTTCAGCTAACTATAACTCGCGCGCCCGCAATGCACTGCTGATGACGTCACATATTACATCACTCATGACATGGTCAGTGACATCACTCATGACATCACTGATGACATCTCAAATGACATCACTGATGACATCACTGATGACATCATCCAGTGAATGTGTGTTTTTCTGAAAATTAAATATGTTTTATATATGTATATCTCAAGGTCGATGGAAGAATAAATGGGTATATAAGTGTCTAAATGGATGATTTGTTTTTGAAAAATTGATTGTGTAACTGACTGATTAAGTGTATCATATTGAATACATGGCTTAGTGAGTAATGTTTAAATATGTAAATATCTGTATCAGTCTCTCACTTTGTGTATAAGTGGCTGCATGGGTTGGTGAGTAGCTACATGGGTGTCTATATAGGTTATTAGTTGGTTTTTTGAGTATCAGTCTGAGGGTCTGCATGGTTCGGTGGGGGGTATTACGTAGTGCATAGGTGCATGAATGAGTGACTCACTGTTTGTATGTGTTGAACACAGCATGGGTGCAGGACTGTATGGGTGGATGAGTGTGTGTATGGGTGTGTTAGTGAGTGAATGACTGCCTCAATAGTGTCTTTATGAGTAACTACATATGTTTTAAACTAGTATTTGTAACTATTGGTGTATATAAGTGAGTATATGTTAGAGTGAGATATTGAAAGAGTTCCTGTATGAATAAGTATGTGTTTCTATAAGTGATTGTTTAAAAGACTAAGTATGTGTAAGTTTCCGTAGAAGTAAGTGTGGTGGTGTGTGTATAACTGTATATGCAAGTAAATGTATGTTTGATTCTTTATTAGCATGAGTGACTATGTGTGTGAGTAACTCTATGGATGAGTGGCATTGTGTAACAGGATGTATAAGTGTATGAGTACATATGATGAGTGAGTACATGTATGAGTGACTGTATAGGACTGTTGGTGAATGAGTGGATGTGTATGTGGATCTTGGAATTACCGAAGAGGTTGTTGTAACTGGTATTGGTATGTCCATTGTTTTGAAAATTTTAATCTCTATTTTTGAATGTGTGTATCAAAGGTTATATTAGGGTGAGAGGAGGTCTGCCACTCTATCACAAGGATGATGCCATCAGTGATGTCATCAGTGATGTCATTTGAGATGTCATCAGTGATGTCATGAGTGATGTCACTGACCATGTCATGAGTGATGTAATATGTGACGTCATCAGCAGTGCATTGCGGGCGCGCGAGTTATAGTTAGCTGAACTAACTATAACGGGGGAATTTCAATGGTTTTGTACAAGTGAAAAGTCCAGCTAACTATAACACCCCTGAAACCTATGGTTTTTTCAGTGAATTTCTGAGGTTTTTTAAATGCTAATTCCTAACTATAACGTGCCTGAAACCTATGGTTTTTTCTGTGAATTTCAAAGGTTTTTTAAATGCTAATTTCTAACTATGCCTACAGAGATAGGACATGTGAAGAAAGAAGAAAAAATGCACAGAAAGAAACAAAAGAAGTGCAGAAAGAAGCAACAGGAGTCCTCAAATACGAAGATAAGTGCAGGAAGAAGGATAACGCGCAGAAAGAACAAAAAGAAGATCAGAAAGAAGCATGGTTGCAAAATCATCCTGTACCCTCAACTTTTTCAGATGGATACTGGTGGTAACTGAGTCTGACTAACCAGTCCTAGAGCCAGTGCTCTGTTAAAAGACACTTAGAATACAGTGAAAACACCTACATACACTAGGGAACATTATGTGTTGGGGTCCCCCTGTGATTAGCCTGACCTCCTCTGTAAGCCCCTAGTATATAATAGGGCATGGGGATTAAAACTACCTCTTAAAACAGGCCACAGGGCGTTTTTGCACACGTTAACTCAGGTCCCGTCCCCTCCCTTCACCACTGTGTAAACACACCCTGTGTCCGTTTTTAGTTGGGAGATTTAGTTCATTTGAATCCTGAGGGTCCCTAGGGTCCAACTAGCCCACTAGGTACCTCCAGTAAGTGCCACAGAGCTGCGTTGCAGAGAGGTGTAAAAAGTGGCACGACCTGGACCACCTCTCTGCAATGCAGCTCAGTGGCACTTACTGGAAGCACTTGGTGGGCTAGTTAGCCCCCAGGGGCCCTCAGTATTGAAGGGAAATTATATCCCCAATTTAAAACGTGCCATAGTGCGTGTTTGCACACGTCACCTTAGGCCCCGTCCCCTCCCTTCACCACTGTGTAAACGCGCCCTGTGGCTGTTCTAAGTTGAGAGATTAAGTCCCCTTGAATCCTAAGGGTCCCTAGGGTCACACTAGACCACTAGGTACCTCCAGTAAGCGCCACAGAGCTGCATTGCAGAGAGGTGGAAAAAGGAGCTTGGCCTCAGAACACCTGTCTGCAGCGCAGCTCCCTGGCGCATACTGGAGATGCCTGTTGGGGGCGCGTTTGCAGAGTGCTGCACGGAGGGGGCATGGCCTCCGGCACGATGCCAGTCTTTTATTTATTTGAATTTTTTAAGAAGGGGGGCTGTGTGGTTCCCCTTCTTATTCTAATTTATTGGCCCTGATGACCCCATCCCCCAGGGCCTGTCTCCTAATTATATTTTTTTGACCCCAATCCCCAGGGCTGGCCACTGTTTTTTATTATTTTAAAAATATATATATTTATAGACACACCTAGGACATGCTGGACAAACCGTACGTACCTATCACCATGACGATTTGCGTGATATTCATTAAAAGGCGACTATGCATGCAATGAATCCACGTGGAATGTATTTACACCACTAGTGAAGCTCTGACATGTCTGATGCCCTACCGTGCCTAATCTCGGTAGACACCCTTGTCGTTTATTTATACAAACATGGGAAGCTATTGACGGGCACATTTAATACACATGCACACCAAGCCATTCAAAGGGGATTCGACAAAAATTCGACCAAAACTGCAAGAAACCCCCCTCACGGTTAATAAAACACACATCCACTGCCGGATGTGTAATACTTTTTATTTTACTCTCTGGAAAGGGGACGAACATCACTTGAGAGTCACAGCGTGCTCCTGACAGAGCCCAATGCTGTGTTACACCAACCATTGCCTGCCGAGTGCCACACACCTCTGTGTTGTATTCCACTAGCTAGTGCATATGTTATGACACTCTCTAGCCCATGTGCACTGTAACACCACCCCGTGAATATGTCATGCCACACTTGTTTTCGCACGGGTTATATTGCCCCATCTAACGTGCCTTCCTCGATGCCTATGTTATAACGCACAGTGCTATGCCATACATATTACAATCTGGGATCCGTATCTTTGTCACAGTGCATATGCAACATTACACTCCCCAGCACATATTTTATATTACAACTTTAGAGACTAGTTAGGTTACACAACACTGCCCTGTGCATATTACACTCCAAGGCGCATATCGCATAGCACGCGCTAGTGCCTGTGCTATCTCCCGCTCTCCAATGAATCTGTCATTGCGCACAATGTATTGCATATTATATTTCACGCCTGGTTCATCTTATATCACACTTTTTGGTGCATAGTTTATACCATACACTATATCTAGTTTTCATTTTCAATCGTGCTCTAAGGACTATGTTCTATATAACACTGTGTTCACCTACCCTTTTCACGGGCATTACATTTTGCGATATGGGGTGGAGGGTCAGGGGGTGTTTCTGCAAAGTGAGCCCGGAGTCACAGTCACAAACGTCCTCTTCTTCCTGAATAAAAGTGAGATTATGCTGCATACTTGTTCATATTTTAAGTAGTTCGCACAGACACAATGTTTTAAAAACACTAACGTTCCTAATACCCGCCTTCTCTGAACAGTTAGCTTGCTGCCCCATCCCCCTCCTCCCTATCCTCTGTTGTGTGAATCCATGGACTAGCCTCCTCCCTCCTGCCATGCATGGTCTGATGTGCTGCCACTGCCCTCAATTTAGTATGATGTACCAGTCCACTCCTCCTGCCCTCCATTGCCCAATTCTATGCCCCATCATTGACCTCCTGCTTAAACTCTGTGCTTAGCTTGCTGCCCCTATTCTCCTTCCCCCTGCCCTCCGATGTCTTTGTGCATGCCCCTGCTCCATCCTTTTTGCCCACCATGTCCCATGGACCTGCCACTCCTATCTACTCTGAGTGTTCTGTTGAGCTGCCACTCCCCTCTCACCTGCCTAGCACTGTCAGATGACTGTAACCTGTCCCTGCCACCTCCACCCTGCTTGTCCACATGCCATGCCCCTATCTTCTTCCTCCTCTCCTACATGGTCCATTGTACTGCCACACCCTTCTGCCCTCCCTGGTCTGTTGTGCTGCAACTGCTCCTCCTGCCTGCCCCGTGTGGTCTGTTGTGAGGCCCCTTCCCCTGATCTTTCTTGTCTGTGCACAGGTCCTGACCCTCCCTTCTATCCTCCATCGTCCTTTGTGCATGCCCCTGCATCCTCCTTCTTGCCCATCATAGCCATTGTACTGCCACTGACCCTCCTGCTTGCCATGCATGGTCTTCTGTGCTTCCATGGCCCCTCCCACCTTCCCTGTGTGGTCAGTTAGCTGCCCCTGACCCCCTCCCACCTTCCCTCCATGGTCTGTGTGTATGTCATCACAGTCTCACTGTTACTCTTCATGGTGTGTCTTGCTTCTAGTGCCCATCCTGCCTGACCTCCATGGCTATCTTGCTGCTCCTGCCCTGCCCCCTTGCCCCCAGCCCTCTGTTTACATGAGCAGACCCCTACTCCCTCCCTCCTGGCTTGTCTGTTCCATTGTAATGCCCCTGATCCGTCCCTCCTGCCCTTTATGGTCTGTTATGCTGCAGCTTTCTCTCCTGTCTGTCCATTATGGTCAGCTAGCTACCATTGCCTCTTGCCCCTCTGTTCTCTGTTGTCCATGTGCATGGTCCTGTCCCCTCCCTCTTGCTTTCTATGGATTGTTGTGCTGCACTCCCGTCCTGCATGCCCTGTGTGGTGTATTGTGCTGCTGCAAACCCTGATGCCTGCCCTGCAGGGTCAGTTTGGTGCACCTCTCCATGTCCCTCCTGTCCTCTGTTATCCAAGTCCATGTCCCTATCCCATTTCCTTCCATGATCAAATGTACCATACTTGCGAACATTTTGAACTTGGTAAGAGGGAGATTTTGAAAAAAACTGGGGTATTGATTTTCCCCTTTGAGTTACATTGAAAAAGAGGATATTGTAGACAGGAGACAGATCAAATAAAGCCCATTTGAGCTTAAAAACATTGGACGTTTCCTGGCTGAATCGGGTCTGTTGGCATGTCTGGTTGTACTACCATTCCCTCTTCCTTCTGCCCACAATGGTCTATTACATTGCCACAGCCTTGAAGGAGGGTAGATTTTGTATCACAGGGGGCCCCTGGCCCGTTCTGTCCACACCTGAAGTATGAGACCCTTGTCCTTGCCCTGCCAGCCGCATTTGTAGGCCGTATTAAATTGACCAGCGGGTCCTGTGTTGCTATATAATTATCCTGAGACATCCTTACCACTCAGCCAGCATAAAACCCCTGGGTAGGCCCTTCTGTTCAATATGTAGGCCTCTTTGTTAAATTGACCATAGCTCTGCAATTTTAGTGTATAGCAGTCTGAAGGCAGGTCTGCGAGGCCTTCTGCTCTAAACTAGTAGCCCCCACCCTACCCGAGTGCTCCGTGCTCGGTATCAAAGTTCAACATCCCTCTGAAGCTGTCGACGTACAGTAGGCTGCATCCTGGACTGGTACTTGCTTCCTGGGCAGGTTTCCCGCTTTTAAGGAAGTGGCAACCGCAGAGCGTCAAGTTAGGAGAACTGAGGAGATTTTATACATGAATATATTGAATTCCCGTACAATACCCATTATTTTCTGCTTGCTCTATGGAACTTACGATAAGCGATTGGCCTGAGAGACTGACCTTTTCACCCAGTCCATTGTCAGCATTAAGTGGGTAAATGACGAAATGTCTGGTAAAATCTGCAGACGAAGCTTTTGGGTAGCATACGTAGGTAGATGTAGCGTGCAAAGGAGCCCACAAAATGATAAAAGGGAGCACCCACAGATATCGACGGACTACCTCGCCGTCTGTATGTAGGTTAACAGGCTGTGCAGGTTTTCCCCAAGAGCTGGGAGCTCTTGTCTTCCTTTGCTTAAAATGTCTTGCTCTGCTTTGCTTGAAGTATCTTATTCTATTTTACCTATATGAAATGTCATGTTATGTTTAACCATTGTTCTCTTTACTTTTGCATTTAAAAGATTTTGTATTGTAATTGCAGGAATGCTTGCTCTAAGAGTAAACGTGAGTGTTCCTAGGTAACATTTTCCTTGGTGTAACTTGTTTCTCTTGATGCATTTATAGATGTGTTTTCTCTCTCTCTCTGTCAGTACATTAATTGAGATACAGAGAATATCATGACAGCTGTATGATTATCTGGATTCTGTATTTTGTACTTTATGTCTCTATTCTGCGGTTTCTTTGAAGTTGCATCTTCTCATTAAACTGCCATTGTATTCTGCCTCCAATTCCATGTCTCATATGTCTGTTTTCTTCATTTTTGGAGCAAGCGTTCCTAGGCACCCCGGCTCAAATTAAGGTGCCCCTTTTGTCCCTGACTCACTCTCCTGCTCAGTTCTGTGGTGGCTCCTGGGGCTCTGGGGACCGCCCCTAGCTTCCTTGACCCGTAATAGATCTTCCCTCCAACAGCCTCTCTTGCAAGTCCTGTATTGTTGGTTTGTTGCCCCTGCCCCCCTTTCCACTGCCCTCCATAGTCTGTTGTGCTTCCATGGCCCTTCCTGCCTGCTCAGTGTGGTTAAATTGTTGCCTTTGCACCCTCCTACCTGCCTTCAATTTTCAAAGTCCGTGCCCCTGGCCTCTGCCTCTCAACAGTATCCTAATGAACAACTAGATTGCTAACATTCTATATTTATTACAAAAGTGTGGAACGCCTGACATCATCTTGATGTAATCAAAACTGTAATACCTAGAGCATTTCCTTTAGAAATTACATATATGAGAGGGTCTTATTGGCATCAAAATTATGGTTAGTGCTCTAAAAGACTAAAATAAGGACATATTTTCTGAGTTTTCAAATAGCGACAAAGCACTTTAAAATTATTTGTAATCTTTATGTTTTTTTATCCAGTTGACCACTTGATTAAATGTTGCACTTAGGGGAGAGGATGTGGTGTTACTTCCAGAACTGCAGACTTTGCAACTGGGGAACCAGGTTGAAGTTTCTGCTTCAGCTCGACATTCTGTGATTCTGGTCAAATCACTTAGTCTCCCCATGTCTACAACCAAAATGAATGTGTTCTTGTGTGATGTAACCAATGCTCATGTAAAGCACTCCAATACCTGACAAGTCTGCACTATATAACACTGCAAAAACACAAAATAATAAGTGTTTTGCACACTTCTGTCATTGGGCTATATTTGGGCTATATCTGGGTGATTTTGGGCTACATTTGGGCTCTTTTGTCTCCGGTGGCCATCTTGGGAGATTTATTTCTTATGAAGTTTCCTAATTTCCTCATGTACTGCAGTCTCCTCAGTAGGAAATGCTTTCAGTTTTTTACTTTGATTCCATCATGAAGGTATTCAGATATGTCACACATTTGCCATACATTCTGAATGTTAGCACTCTAGTTGCTCATTAGATCACTGTAGTAAAACTACTGTACACCATGGAAGTCTGCTCCTGGTATTAAAAGTGCATGTTTCAGTCTGCATGTCAGAATTTTTTTATGAAATAGAAGAGGATTTGAGAAGTCACTCAAAATGTGCCCTCATTGTCTTTCTTCAGCATTAATCATAATTTCTATGGCAAAATGAACCCCCTCATTGTGTTCCTTTTTAAATTAAATGTTTTAAGTGTTACCAGTTTATTCCAATCAAGATGGCTTCAGGTGTGCCATACTTTTGTCATAATGAAGACAGTAAGCGCTCTAGTTGTTTTTAAGAACATTCTTGGACATTCTGTCATTGGGCTATACTTGGGCTACATCTGGGTGATATTTGGGCTACATTTGGGCTCTTTTGTCTCTGGTGGCCATCTTGGGAGACTTATTTGTTATGAAGTTTCCTAATTTCCTCATTTACTGCAGTCTCCTCAGTAGGAAATACTTTCAGTTTTTTACTTTGATTCCATCAAGAAGGCATTCAGATGTGTCACACATTTGCCATAGAATGTTAGCACTCTTTTTGCTCATTAGATCACTGTAGTAAAGCTACTGCTCACCAGGGAAAACTGCTGCTGGTATTGAAAGTGCATGTTTCAGTCTGCATGTCAGATTTTTTTAATGAAATAGAAGAGGATTTGAGAAGTCACTCAAAATGTGCCCTAATTTCTCTTTCTGCAGCACTAATCATACTTTTTATGGAAAAATGAACCCCCTCATTTTGTTCCTTTTTAAATTAAATGTTTTAAGAGTTACCACTTTAATCCAAGCAAGATGGCTTCAGGTGTGCCATACGTTTATCATAAGTAGGACGGTTAGCGCTCTAGTAGTTCTTTGGAACACTCTGGGAAGCTGCAGTAGAACACAAAGGAATCAACTGACAGTCTCTGCCCTTGTTGGATGTACATGTTTTACTGAGAATGTCAGACTTCATTCTCACATGACTGAGAAAGATAATGTGAATTTACAGAAAATAAGCTCTCAGTTTAGCTTATAGATCACCTTCCAAACCTCTGTGGTAAAAGCATGAGAAAATATTTTTCTCTCAATCATGATATCCCAGCAGAAGGCTTTTTCACATGGTGAAATCACCTTAGAACATACCACAATTCCTAAAATGAGTATGGTACCATCAACAAATGATTTATAATGTAACTTAAGTCTTAAAACCTTCTATTAACTGCAATGCTTTTTAATGAGGTGCTATCATGTATATTGGTCCCAAGATGGCTGCCAACACTTCTTGGATGAAGTGTTGACAGCCAATCAGATCTCAGGATGAGATGTGTGGCTAGGCTCCGCCCACATATATATATGCTTTTAAATGCTATTTTCTCAGGAAATACTGAACAGATGTACACCAGACCTGCAAAAGGCACTTCCTTGACCTTATGGCTACCTCTCTGCCAAATCTCAAGTAACTCTGTTCAGCCGTTCAGGCTGTAGCTGTGTCTAAAGGTCCTATGGAAAAATGCATGGGGAAAACGTGTTTTGGGACCCCCCTTTTTTCTCAGCCCCCGCTTGACGAATCCCCCCGAGACTTTTAGGGTAGGAGCGGAGCGTAGCGCCCCACCTATTTTGAAAATTTCGCGAGGATTCGTCGACCGGCGCCAAAGTTATTCCAAATAGAATGTTGCGGATTTCCTATGGAAACAGGGTCCTAACTATAACTACCTACTGGCGACCGCCAGTAGGTAATGTATATATATATATATATATATATATATATATATATAGTTTTTTGTTTTTTTTGCCGATTTATATAGGGCAAACTCGACCGAAGGTATCAGAGCTCTTTACATGAGCACCAGCTGCGTTACACAAGGACACATTCATTTTTTGGTAGGCACGGGGATATTAAACGATTCGCCCAGAATCACAGGATGTTGAACCGACACCAAGGCTCAAAATGGTTCACCAGCTCCAAAGTCGGCAGCTCTGGCTGAAAGGCCACATCCTATATATATATGTATATAGAAGTATGTGAAAAGAAAGCATCTGCTATTAGGGTGCTATTGAAGGAGTTTCATTGTGCATGAAAACTTTGACTTTGTTGTGAATGTGGTGCCTTCAACAAGACTGTGAAGCTTTTCATTTATTCATTCATTTACGATTGGTGCCAACTATTTTTAATTGTATTTTGCTATGGTAATGTGTTCTTTTGCAATTCTGCCTTTTCTTCATTTTCAGATGTACTTTGCATTGGATTTCACACGATATTTCAAGGATTTTTTTTTTCAGTTTCCAAATCAAAAGAGTACAGGGACAGTTTGGGGAGTAATTGTACCTCCTGTTGAGATCTGTATGCATCAAGAAGTCTGCAACTAGTAAGGCACAGTCTAATATATTATGCAGCCTGAATAGTGAGCTCTTGTGCAAAGGCCACTGCACTCAACATGTCCTTGTGGCCCATCTTCCCTATAGCAGAAATAAGAAAAGCATGTCTTTCAGTTACACATTGTTCGGTCAGACCTGGACTCCTATGCTACAACAGTCCAACAAAGAATGCCAAGATGCGGATAGAATCCAATTTCTACTTAAAAGTTGTAAAAATCCAAATAATTATCACATTTTTCATTGAGGAAAGATGTCCCAATCTGTGAATCTTTTAGTCTACTGCAATGGGCAAATACAGATGCAATTTCAATCTGTTTGTGAATATCATTATTTAAAATAATGTAGATTGCATAAAATAAACATTAAAATAGGCATAAAATAGACACTAATCTTCTAACGGCATAGTCCCACACCACAAGCCTAAAGGAGTACATTTTGCTATTACAACCCCAAAAATATGGGGAAGTACAGCTGTGGCTGGACTACCAGATGCTCCTGGTGAGGTAATGGGAGAATTATGAAGAATCGGAGCTTCAGTGCATTTAATGAATTGCAATGTATGAGGAACTGCTTTGCATCAAAAGTGCCCTTCATTATTACACATTAAGGGGCTCGTTACGATGGTGTAACGATCACCACCGATCGTTACGCCATCGTAATGAGGATGGCGTATTAGGATGGCGGTGGGTATCGCGGCAGACGCAAAGTTCGTCTGCCGCTTTTCTGCCGGTGGCAATCGTTACGATTGCCTGCCAGGTGGAGCTAGGCCACTAATATGGTGGCAGTGCCTAGCAGGCACCATTCGCCATAGTAGGATGAGGGTGATGTATAGGCCTTTTCATGGCAGCATTGGCTGGCGGGGATTGGTTTTCTGTGTGGGGGAAGTGAGGGGGTGCATTGGGGGCTACGCATAGTACCCCCCTGCAGTTCACTGCACCAAGTGGCAGGCACCGGGTGGTGCCTGCCACGTGGTGCAGGGAAATGCTGTGCATGCTCTTTTACCACTGCGGATGGTGCTGCAGCCAGCAGCACCATCCACAATGGTAAAAGGCCAGGATAGGCCCGCGGGTATGGCAGGCGCATCCTATGGGCTGGTGGGATCGCCGCACGTCTGGCGGGTGGTCCAGCACCATTATGATGGCGGATGGACTGATGTCCGCCCGCCACCATAATGAGCCCCTAAGTTCTTTAGCTCATACATGTTTTAAAACTGAAATAACCATTTTTGTTTTGTATGGCAATGCAGCAGATTCTTAAAGTTTTAATCAAGAATTTTGTGCCAGCCTGACTTTAAAATGACTGCCATATTATGGTGTCCCAGATAAAAACAGCCTCACCTCAATATTGCTTTTGCCTGAAGTCTCACGAGATCTATTACAATATTTCCTGACACTTTGGCTCTGGGCTGTTTAACCCTACATGAACTCGAGTCTGTCCCTGAGTAGATATCCTGTAAATATGTTTAATTTCTTCCAGTTTCCGCTTCTCATTTCTCCAACCCAACCCACCCTCTTTCCCTTGTGCATCACCTGCTCTTAGTCCCGTTCCTACCCTCTCTCTTGCCCCTGGTGCAGCACCGTGTATTATGGCGGGTACAGCTTTCTTTGTCATCAAACAAACAAGTGACTTCTATGAACAGCAGGGAGAAATGAGCCTTGCATCTACTTTGGGCAGTATGGAAGTGTCAGGTTTTATCTTTCATTTTTAAATATCTAATTATTTTTGAATTTTAAGGTAAGGGTAGCAGTTTAGTTGGATGGAAATCACAATATTTTATCATTTGAAATGACCATTCTGATTGAACATGGTCACTGATAGCTCTTCCTGTAGTCTCCTATTTTAACAGCAGGCATTTTACCTTTGAAAGATAAAGATGGACAAATCCTTCCTTACATAACTGTAGTGTTTGCTGTCAGTCTGCTCTCTATCTCCATCAATCTGCTTCTTGTTCAGGTGCTGCTGTCTGTGTCCTCCGTTAGCATCTGACAAAAATGTACCAGTCCTCATCACTGCTTCAACAAAATTCCACGAAAAACACTTCTAAACACTCCAGGATTGGCTGGATCACTGAACATTTTTGACTGGTGCCATTTCATGTTCTTGGTGGTAAGTTAAGACTGCGCTTGCTCCAAACCCATTTTATTACTGTTTTATGAAAGGAGCATTCTGCGAGTTAGATGACAAAACTTTTTTTGACTGGTGCTATTAAGGTAGTGCCTGCTCTTAACATCTTTTATCACTGTATGATGAAAGCCAGATTCTGGTGGTGGTCATGCATGATAAGAAAGTTTGTGCACATTTGCTGTGTGGCATTTTATTGTAATAATGAAGTACCCTGTATTTTGTGCTACTGTGTTTTGTGCTGCATTATTGTAATGAGATGTATTTTGTACAGAGGTTGTTTTGACTATTTTGCTATGGTGTACCCTGTTTTGTTTTGTGTTGGTATATTCTTTGTGGATGGTTCACTTTAGATATGTCTACAAATGCTGCTACATTTCCAGCAAAAAGCAACCCAAAGCTGTTAGAAAAAGGGTTGTTGGTCGATTGGGTGTGAGCCCTTGTTAGGCAACTGCCACACTACTTTGCAGGGTGAACCACAAAAAGTAACTAAATTCACCTGCGCTTAACCTTGGGAAGCTTGGCACAAAAAGCCGTAAGGCTCAAATTAAAGGCAATGTGTAAAGTATTTAAGCAGCCTACAAACAGTAATAAAGTGAAAAGACAAGGCAAGAAAAATCTCAAACTAATTTAGACAAATAGAGTAAATTTAAAACAATTATTTGTCACCAAAATGACAAAAATCTAATCAGCAGTACCGCAGTAAGGAATTTTTTAAGTTTTTAGTAAAAACTAGCACATAAAAGATCAGAGCACCAACCGCAGACATCTAGTTACGAGAGACCAGGTCAAAGGACGAAAACTATGGCTGGAGCACAGTTAAGAAATAAGAAGTGGACTTAGAAACTTAGAAACATTCTTGAGAAACATGTTCTGGGAAGGAACAGTTCAGCGGGGCAAGGCTACAGGAGTTGTCCAAAGAGGGAGAGTCATCGCTGGATAGCCTTGGGTAGAAGCTGCAGTGGAGTTTTCTACGTTCGGACTTAGTTACTGAAATGGAAGTTGAAAAACTCCAGCGGCTAGCAGCAAAGGGCTGTAGCCAAAGACAGCGCCACAAGTTTGGTTACCCCTTTGATGAAGGACTGTGGATACAGATTTGCTGCTGAGGAAAAGAACGTAAGGGATGAAGCTTCAAAGTCAATCCAACCGGCAATGCACCTTGGGCGGGTACGCAAGCAGGTTGGTCTCAGTCTCTTCCTAGTTCTCAGAGCAATGTTTTGTCCAACATTTGGATTTTGGCTATCTGGGAACATTTAGCATCAATTCCAAGGGTCCAGGACTAGCAGAGCGCCACTTGGAGGGCCACGACTCGCTCAATCTGTGTCTATGTGCAGGTTCAAGATGGAGGAAGTCTTTTTTGTCCCTGTGACTCTGAACATGAGGCCAGCAAACTGCCCTTTTGAGTCTCTTTAGCATTCCTAAGAAAGTTGAAGATCCAGTCCTTGTTCCCAAGCAGAAGGTGGCAGAGCAGCAGGACAAACAGAGCAGTAATCCAGCAGGCCAGAAGTCTTATGGTGCAGCAGTCCAGAAGCGTGGCAGTCCTTCCAGCAGCACAGCATTCCACGTTTATACCCTGGTAGCCTGGTTCTGGAAGGTGGAAGAAGATTCTAGATAGTGGATTTTAAGTCAAAGGACTTCCTGTGTGCCCTGGCTCCAAACTGGCTACAGTAGCAATGTGGGATTGTCAGATCTTTTGTGTGAAGGCAGAGAACAGGCTATTAAGCTGCAAGTGGGGCTGTGCTCAGCTCACCCCCATCCTGCCAACAGATGGTCCACTGAGGCACACCTAAACCCTCTATTGTGTGACTGTCTGGGGGAAATTCACTAAGGGCCCGATTCTGATGCGGTTAGGAAATCTTCCTGATCAAATCGGTTTGGAAATGGTTTCCGACCGACTCGGATCAGGAGAGTCCTACCAACTGAGTATGATGCATCCCGATGCTTCCAGATACATTTTGGTAGGACTTCCATTGACTTCTATGGAAGCCTAAGTTCCTAACCTCATCGTAATCTGGCCCTCGGTCGGGAAGCAACGTTCCCGATCCAATTCGGACAAAGCAAATGCCGTTAGGAGGCCTTGCTAACTGCATCGTAATCGGGCCCTAGGTGAGAATGATTTCCTAAACCGCATCGGAATTGGGCCCTAAGTCTAACTTTCAGTTACACCCAGCCATGTGATCCAGGCCAGGCTATAGGCACAAAAGGGCTGGGGAAAGAAAAATACAACTTTCGAAAAGCACAAAAAGAACAATTGATGGACAGAATGCTAATCAATGTCAAACATTCACCCCAGTACAGAGATCTGGGCCTAAATCCCTTGTTTGTTTTCTCCCCATGCCATTCCAGTTTAAACCCAGCCATATGCAAATCAGTCTTAACCCTTTCCCCTATGTAAACAATCCAGCCCTAACTGCCAGGCCGGGTCCTCCCTGGGGCAGAAACAAGCATCCTGTGACCGGTTTTAGGGCATCACCCCATATCAACTAGGCTAGCTTGACTCCAGTGGCATGAAGAGCATGGGACTCACCCATCCCACTCGGGTGACAAATGCAAAAAGAACAATTGATGGACAGAATGCTGATGAATGTCAAACATTCACCCCAGTACAGTGCTCTTGGCATAAATACATCGTTTTGTTTGCTCCCCAAGTCATTACAGTTTAAACCCAGTTATATGCAAATCGGTCTTGACCCTGTTCCCTACGGGAACAGTCTAGCCTGAACTGCCAGGCCAGGTCCTCCCTGGACCGGACATGAGTATCCTGGGAAAGGCTTGCGGGGCATCACCCCTCATCAGCCCGGCTAGCTTGACTCCAGTTTCATAAAGTGCCATTTTTAAAATTGTGACCAAAAACCTGACTTTACCAGTAAATAGGTCTCTTCATACCAATTCCAAAGACACTAAAAATGAAATAGCTATGAGCTCCCATTTGGAAATTTCAGCTTATTAAATATAGTTAAGAATCCCTAATGTTTTACTCTAGGAGGGGTCGGCCTCACAATAGTGTAAAATACATTTAGGAGTTTTTAACTACCAGTTCGTATAATAAAACTTAAAAGTACATGTCCAACCTTTTAGTTACAAAGCACTATGAGATACATAGGACCTACCTTAAGGGTGAGCTATATGGAAAAAGGGGAGTTTAAGGCTTGGCAAGGGAGTTCTAATGCCAATTTGACATGGCAATTTGAAACTGCTTACAGGTTGCAGGTTCCGGCCTGGAACATGCTTTAAGATGCTAATTAAGTGCTACTGAAGTAGGTGGCACAATAAGTGCTGCAGGCCACTCTCAAAGGAACTTCAATTAAATATGCTGATTGGGTATTAGCTAATGTACCCATGTGTAAGGGAAGTGAGTACACACACTCTAGCACTGGTTAGCAGTGGTAGAGTGCACAAGGCCATCAAAATATAAGTCCAGCAAAAATTGAGGAGGTGAGGCAAAATGTTTGGAGAAAGACTACACTAAGACAGACAGGTCTAATATATGCCTTTAAAGATCCTGTGACAAGCAACCATTTACCACTGTCAAAGGTGATCAAATAGTGTTGCTCCATCTCTTCACCTACATAAGACACCAGTCAGCCCAAAACTGTGGCAGAGACTGTGTCTTAACTTAGCACTCACAATGTTCGCTTTAAGTCATACAGTTCAAAATGGTCCAATAAACATAGCTGCTATTGTTAAACCATATACAGATTTTAAATTTTTTTTGTAATTCAAAGTTGTAATCCACCGCATTTTTGGTTTCATAATAAGCTTTCTTAAAGAACGGGCTTCTTTTTAGTTATTGATATTATTAAATGTGTTTTTGAAATAAGAACTGATAGTTTTTTTTCACATCTTTCGCATGTGAAGTTAATCTAAAGCAGCTGACATGCAGCATTTTAGTGTTGGATTAACATATTAAATGTGTGTCAGTGTGTGTGTATTTGTGTGTGTGAGGAATGTGTTCAGTTTTCTACCCTGAAACTAGTAACAAAAAAACTTTTCATTCTCTGTGCATTGATTTTGCCTTTGTTTCTGAGTCACTAAACTGCAAGTACTTTATTGACCTCTAACTTCACAAATGCTTTATAGTATTGATTCTCTGCAGTCGATGGTGATTATAAGCTGCTAAAAGTGTTTCTTATACTGAAAGGCTAGTCATTGGTGTGTTTCTATACTGTTGCTTCCGCTTTATGAAACCGGCAATGACAAAGGCCATAATTCTAAACTTGTGGTAAAATCATGCAAACAATCTGCGCATGTCTGTTTGCATGTGGTACCAGATTAAAGCCAGACCAATTGACTTTGCAAGTGCTTCTTACTTTTTAAATATTCACTGCTTGTTCTTCTTTTCACTACAAAAAAATAACAAAAAGTAGTTGGGTTTTTAAAATTGGATTACTCGATGATGTCATCAGGAATCAAAGAGTGGCTGACATCGCTTACACTTCACTTGACAATTTGCTTAATATTCTCAATATTTGCCCAATTTTCCTCTTCATATCTATAGCAGTGTAGAAGCCACGTTCGGTGGTGATACCAAATGCAGCAGATCTGTAGGCCCTGTTAAGTTAGCATGACAAACTTTGCACACTTGCATATACCATGCTCTATAGAAATAACTTCAGTAACGCAAGGCTTGCTCATAAACAGATACGTGACAGGAGAAGATGCTCGCTTCAGCACGTACACTTGCACATCACATTTCTCAATCATGTCTTTGGACATCTCTATTGTGTTGCAACCATTATCTGGAAAAGCACCAGACTTATAGCTTGCATTATAGTGGAAAGTCCCAAAAGCAGATTTGGGTCACGCAGCCAGCAACAGCACTTGTTCGGTCCATAAATGGTATGCAACCATTTAGGCCCTCGCTAATTGGTCAGACGAACTACGCTTAATTTGCTCAACGGATGATATGATGCTGCATCCTTTGTGGTTTGGGCCTATAAAAACTGTCCAGCACGTCACCTCTGTGGGCACTCAGTATTTAGGCTGGTACCCCCATGCTGCACGTTCTCTTGTTGGTGGTTTCTCCAATAAACGCTCTTGTTTCACCCTTGACTGAGAACTGTTTGTGTGGATTCATTTCTTGCCTTTATTTCAGATTCCACATTTGGTGGAGAATGCAGCTTCCAGAACATTGACGATTTCGCTGACTGGTGGCCTGGACTCCAGCTTCCTTCAGGGTTCGGAGACCTGACGTTCAAGGACCTTTTTTACTTTGTCTTCCTCTCTCCTCCGCCTCCCTTGGAACGCTGGGGGCCTGCCTGCCAGTAAGTTGACTTCGCCTTGCCTCTGCCCTCCTCTGCTCTCTCTTCGTTCCCTGTCTTGTTCTCATGTCAAGGGTTGTTTGCTTATGCCCTGGCGGCATCTCTCGGGCCTGTGTTACTGACTGGTCGGACACACACATGGCCATCATTGCGCCTATACTTATCACTTTCTTCTGCGTTCTTTTTGTGGCCCTCGTGATTTATGTTTCAGTTTGTCATCATTCGCGTGAGGACTGCGCTCCTGTTTAGTGTTTGCTCATCGTTATTTGAAATTGATAGTTTCTCTCTCTCTCTCTCTTCTCATGCCGGGCGTGGTTTTGATCTCTGACACTGCTGCTGCCCTCTGCCAGAATATTTTACATGTGCATCTTTGCCCTCTGACACAGTTTCTGGTCCGGACACCCTCCCCACCGGGCCGGTGACAGCGCCCTTCTGCAAGTTCCCAGCCCGCGGTGACTCCCCGGTGCCCAGCAGCTCCTGCCTTACGGTGCATCACGGAGGGCGACCTACTGCATCCCCTGTCTTGCTGGCAGAGAGTCTTCGGCCGATGGGGGTGGTGGACGACCAAGGATTTTTTCCTTTGACTGCAACAGAGGTCGGTACGCTTTGCCAGACTCAACAGACGCCGGTAAGTCATCTTTGGGAGTTACATACTCCAGTCTGGGTGGTAGCGGGTAGCTCCTCGTTTTAGAGTTGTAGCGGTTGAGCTCCCCAGGTTTTGGGTGGTGGCAGGTAGTCCCTCGTTTTAGAGTTGTGACAGTTGGCTCCCCAGGTTCAGGTGATGGCGGTTTCGCGCCCCTGACAGCACGCTTCCTGTTGGTACAGGTACGATATTGTGGAGGCTGCGGTCCAGGTACTGCCCCTCTTGTGGTTGCAACAGTTTCTCTCTTTGGCGCCTGTTCCCAAGGTCCCGGTACTCCGGTATAAGTCCCATTGACCAGCCCCAGCACCCCTGGACCCGGGTACCCAGTGCGGTGCTGCCCCTTGCTGGACACCTGAGGCGGTCTCCAGCTGTGCCTAGGGGATTCCCTAGGCACAGAGGGGGGGGAGTATCGCATGACCTGTTTGTTGTCCTTAATATCTTTTGATGTTGTTTATATTTGTGGGTGCTGCCCCATGGGTTGTTTTAGGTCATTTTGCAGGCTGCTGTAGATTACATAGATCTGTCATATATATTATAACGCTCCCTTTAGGGTTAGAGACCACCGCTGGTCCCTGTCAGAGATAATTCCTCCTTTGGGTATAACGACGCTGACATAACTGACACCTTGATGCTGCTAATATTTCTGACTGCCCCATATCACCAGTCCGGTACGCCAACGCCCAACATATAACATAGAACACCAAATTACTCCCCTGGGCTTAATATAAACTACGTACACATATATTCAGCACACCACATCTTCCACAGCGCGGCGCGTTTGTTTTTATGTTTGCCTGCGTTGCATGTAGAGTTCACCACTTGCACTATCTAGCACATTGCCTAAAGGACTCCAATTCCGCCTAGCCGCCCCTTCCGCCAGCTCATGGGATAACGGAAGATTGCAAGGAGGCGGAATTACTATCTTTCTTCCCCAACCTTTTCTGTCACCTTCCCCTTCGTTCATGGGACGCCAGTAACAAGCACCCAGAACTTTCTTCCTAAACACTTTCTGTCACCTTCCCCTTCGTTCATGGGACGCCAGTAATAAGCACCCAGAACTATTTTTCTTCCTTAATCGTGACGGCTTGGGTGAACTTGAAGTGAATGCTCTGTCCGGCTGCCTGACGAACGGCTCCCTTGCTATCTCACCAGCTGGAGAGTGGCTGCAAAGTGTATGCTTATGTACGTTAATAAAATGTTGGGGGTGTTTGTTCTGTGTCCAGCGCGAAGCCCCCACCCATCTGTCTGGTGTGTCTGCCCTGTCCCTGTTTAACGTCTACACTTGACGCATTCCACACTGACCTTGCACCATGGGGACATCACTAGGAAAAAGTAAACTGGATACCGCCCAGCCAGCACCCCCGAAAGATTCCCAGGCGTACCATATGGCCCTAAGCCAAGGACTTCACTCTATACTATATGTACACAAATGGCATGACCTGACTGCTAGGAGACAAGACTTACAATTCCCACGCCACGGAACGTACGACATAAAAAAATTACTATATTTGAGGCAAATGTTGAAACTTAAGGGTAAAAAGATACGCCCAGTGGAATGGGAATGCTACCATAGCTGGGACCTCGTAGTACGTGACAGACGTGCAACAAATGACGTAAAGTCCAAGGTTCACAAAGAACTGATAGAAGTGAAAAATAGGGTGTTGAATGAAATAAGCAAAACAAAAATAAAAGAGGATTGGAGGAAGACACAATTATATATTGTAGGGGTATACCCATGTATACCATTAGCAACGGATAATCAAACAGCAAAAGAAGATCAGGGGGAAGAAGACACAATACTAGAAGACTTATTGTTGGGGCGGATGCGACCAACGTCAGCATCACACTCAGCTCCCACGGACGAACCTCCTGAGCTATCAAAGGAGCAGCAGGCAGGCGCCATAGACTTAACGCATAAGCTTATCAATGAGGAAGTTACCAAAATACACTTGGACGCCATCCAAAACATTGCGGTTTTGCAGCTGATGAGGACGGAAGCAGTCCTCGCAGCCAGAAAATACAGTAAACAGAAAAAACAGTTGCTGTCTCAATGTACAAAGGAAGGCATAACACAACCGAAACTGATAGACCATAAATGGCAGCAACAATTCGACGACGAATCAGGAGACTACGCTAGACCCCTACCCAGGTGGCAGGCCCTGGTGTGGGACCTGTGCACCTACATATTACAAACAAAGCATGACACAAAATTGCTCGAACAGGCGGCCGAAGGCCCTTCACAGGCGCAGCAGGCCGCACCCTCGGGCAGACGTCACAGTCTAGGAGACATACACTCACCACAAACACATAGAAGAGTACTGAAATCAGACACAAAGAAATGTCAGGATTTACTACAGAAAATGGTGGAGAACAAATTAACGGTAGCTGCCCTCATACCACAGTACAACAGACAATATCTAACAGAAGTACTGTCACTAGCGCGCGCTCAATTACTGGACAAAGGCGCACACGTACACAACCTATATATACAGAAGGGAAAGGCAGCATACACAGGTACTACAGGAATAGTCCCCCAACTACCTCCACAATATGAGTGGGACACGGCACAGTTCGGTTTCACGGACTCAGACTTGCAGACATATACAGAGGACGAACTGAAAGACAAACTACAGTATGCAGTGCACAAGCTGCAACAGTGGAAACAGCTGATACAGACGTTTGCCGTGTTAGAAGTAGCACAGTCCCTCTCCCCTCAGATAGAGACCCCAGCGCCATCCACAGCTGCTACACACACACTGGTAATGCCCCTCAGGGAAATACCCGGTGGCTCACAGGACGAATTAGCGTATGTCCATGTCCCCTGGTCCAGACAAGACATTATGTGTTTTACCAAGGACTTCCCGAAGCTTAGAGATGAACCAAGGAAATGGTACACCGAACTAGATAGGATGGCGGGCTTGGGAGGACTCTTATGGCGAGACTTTGATGTCCTGTTCAATATAATAGTTCCAAAGGACCTGTGGGAGGACTGTAAAAAGCATGTGGACTGGCCCACGGGGGAACCAGCAAGAGGGAAGGGAGGGGCACCAGGAGATGAAGTAAATGACAAGTATAAAGAAGTAGTAAAATATTTACAAAACAAAATACCAGAAGACAAGGTGGACTGGAACAAGATCACACACACCAAGCAAGACAAGGATGAGAGCGTGAACGCGTATTATGACCGCCTGCTACAGGTCTACCAGCAGAATAGTGGGCTGAAAAACCCAATGGGGGAAGCAATGCCAGCTTTCGTCACCACCTTTGTCCAAGGTCTGAGGCCACCCATTAAAACACACCTACAAACTTCTTTTGTTTGCTGGCAGCAAGAGCCTGTAGAAAAGGTGCTAGCAGCGGCACGATACTGCTCTGACTACCAGTTAAACGAACAGTCAATGGAGGCAGAAAAGATAAAAAAGGAAAAAGTAAGACTAATGGTGGCACAGGAAAGATTCTAATCAAACAGGCCAGGAAGAGAGAGGGGCAAGGGTAGGGGTAGGGGCCTAGGTAGGCAACAGAATAACAGATCCACCTCCCTACCACCCCCAGGTACAGCTTGCTTCAACTGCAAGGACCCGAGTCACTGGAAAGCAGATTGCCCCCTATTAAAAAAGAAATACTCAGAAGAACGGGCAAGGCAGAATAGGAGACAAAATGAACAACAATACCAGCACAATGCCCCGCACACAGACTATAGCAACAATGAACAACAGGGATACCAGTCGATAGATACGCCCCCACCACCACAGGACTGGGCTGGGAGGGATGGGTGGGGACAGCAAGACAATTCTTTCCCACCGCCACCACAGAATTTATTTTAGGGGTGCCCGAAAGTGGAAGACTGCATAATTGCTCCAGTAATAGCAGTGGACCAATCAGGTCCATACATACAAGGGACGGTCCAGGGCAAGCCTGTGACCTTCTTGATAGATACAGGAGCGCAAAGATCAATGCTAATGGCATCAGTGATGCCGGAGGCACCACTCTCGGGAACAAAGATTACTGCAGTCGGAATGACAGGACAACCAATAGATGAATTCCTCACACAACCATTACAGCTACTGGTGGGCACAATAACTGTCAACCACCAGTTCATTCTCAGCAGATTCTGCCCAGTAAACTTACTAGGGAGGGATTTACTTTGTAAAATGCAATGCACCATACACTGCTCACCAACGGGGGTATTCCTGGAGAGTAGACCACACGGCCTAATGTTGCAGGCCTTCATGACCTGCACTGACTTCGTCATCCCATCAGAATTGCGGGACAGTGTGCCACCCCAGGTTTGGGCCACCAGCGCAAATGATGTGGGGCAAGTGCTGAATTACCCCCCAGTGCAGGTCACCTTGAAGCCTGGAGCACCCCTCCCGAGAGTACCACAGTACAAAATATCAAAGGAAGGGGAGGAAGGCATAGCACCAGTGATCAAGGACCTCCTAAGGCAGGGAATAATTAGAGAAATACGCTCTAGCCCGTGCAACACGCCCATACTCCCTGTAAAGAAAGCATCCAAGGGCCCAGGTGGAGCCCCTGTATACCGTTTTACACAAGATTTGAGAGAATTGAACAAGATAGTGGTTCCCTCTTTCCCAGTGGTTCCAAACCCAGCAACGATATTGTCTAATATCCCAGTGACAGCAACACACTTCACAGTACTGGATTTGAGTTCAGCCTTCTTCACCATTCCACTGCACCCTAACAGCCAGCCATATTTCTCGTTCTGTTATAGGTCAAAACGATACACATGGTCTCGTCTTCCACATGGTTTTACAGAATCCCCCTCTATCTTTACAAATGCCCTGAAGACAGATCTAGACACCCTAGTGCTAGGAGGCGGCTCAACTCTTGTCCAGTACATAGATGACTTGCTACTGGCTTCCCCTTCAAGAGAGGCTTGCATACAGGACACCATCGCTGTCCTACGCCATCTAGCGATGAAAGGATACAAGGTTTCCCCGAAGAAATTACAGTTCTGCCTCACCGCTGTGAAGTATCTAGGCCATGAACTATCGGAAGGGACAAGGAAACTATTACCGGACAGGATCTCAGCTATTACTCATTTTCCCCGACCACGTACACAAAAGGATGTTAGGGCATTTTTGGGAGTGGCGGGATATTGCCGCCACTGGATCCCAAATTTCTCCCTCATCGCAAAACCATTGCAAGCACTGACACACAAAGAGGTCCCAGACACAGTACCTTGGCCCCCGGATTGTGAGACAGCATTTAACAAGCTAAAGAGCGAACTGAGTGGGGCACCAGCGTTAGGGCTCCCAGACTACAGCAAAGATTTCCACCTGTTCTGTCACGAAAAGGGAGGATGCTCACTGGGAATACTGAGTCAGAAGCATGGATCTTACTACCGCCCAGTGGCATACTACTCAGCCACATTAGACCCCGTGGCTTCTGCTCTCCCGCCTTGCCTCCGAGCGGTGGCGGCAGCAGCACTAGCAGTAGAACAGTCAGAGAACATAGTGCTGGCACACACCATGATGTTGCACGTTTCCCATGCAGTAGACACACTACTGACGTCAACAAAGACCCAGCACCTAACAAATGCCCGCCTCACTAGGTATGAACTTATTCTATTAGCACCACACATAATGATCAGGAGATGTACCACTTTGAATCCAGCATGCCTTTTGCCAACAGAGCATGAGCTGGACGACCTACAATCAGATGATGCCTTTCATGATTGCACCTTAGCAATTGATAGACATACAAAGGTACGCCCAGACCTACGGGACACGCCACTTCCCGATGCACAAAGAGACCTGTTTGTAGATGGGTCATGTCTTAGGGATGGTCAGGGAATATTGCAGGCCTCCTATGCCGTAGGCACAGCCCATAAACTGCTGGAGGGTGGTAGACTAGTAAAAGCTAAAAGCGCACAGGCAGCCGAACTCGTGGCACTCACGAGGGCATGCACATTGGCCAAGGGAACAAGAGCAAACATATACACCGACAGCCAATATGCCTTCGGGGTGGTCCATGACTTTGGCCAGCTCTGGTCAATGAGGGGATTCCTCACATCAGCAGGCCAGCAAATACAACATGCACAATTGATAAGCGACCTCCTCCACGCCCTGCTACTACCTTCAAAGGTGGCTGTAATAAAATGCGCAGCACATACTTCAGCAAAAGACTATGTGTCAAAAGGGAACGCATTCATTGATGGGTAAGCACGGAGAATAGCACTGACCGGCTGTCAACTAGCGATGCTACAAATGAAAAGCCCAAGCAACAACACAGAAGCCACAAATGATACTTTACATTTCGACCCCATACATATTCAGAGCAGAGTAGGGAAAGAAGAAAAAGATGAATGGGCGAAGGGTGGGTGTGTGCAAAACAGGGAGGGACTGTGGACAGGGCCCAATGGAAAAATATGCCTACCTTCATCAATGCTCCCCTCCATGGCACGTCTCTTCCACGGTCCCACACACATTGGAAGGGACGGCATGATCAGACTATTTGCCCAATGCTGGTACAACTGCAAATTCCGCCAGACAGCAGAGAGACTTTGCAGACAGTGCACTGTTTGCGCACAGTACAATACTGGGAAGGGCACGCAAACTGCACCTGGTCATTTCCCCCCTCCCCACGGACCATTTGAAAGCCTCCAAATGGACTTCATTGAAATGCCCCCCACCCACAAGTACAAATACGTGTTAGTGATCGTATGCATGTTCAGTAAATGGACAGAAGCATACCCGACAAAGAACTGTGATGCACATACGGTTGCTAAATGCCTCCTCCAAGAACTAATCCCACGCTTTGGAATACCTGCCCTTTTGAGCTCCGACAAAGGGCCAGCATTCATCTCCCATGTCATAGGGGGAATATGCAAAGGACTTGGGGTAAAACAAAAATTACACTGCGCCTATCACCCCCCTGCTGCGGGCGCAGTGGAAAGAAAGAATGGGGTGTTTAAAAATAAAATTGGGAAAATATGTGCATCAACTGAACTTTCATGGGTAGATGCACTACCACTAGCTCTGCTGGCAATGAGAAGCACACCAGATAGAGTAACGAAGCTCAGCCCCCATGAGATACTGTTTGGCCGTCCCATGAACATTGCAGGCCATATGTCAACAGCCCCACTAGCAGTCACAGATGATTTACTTTTATGTTATTGCAAGAAACTAACTGAGACTTTACGTTATCTTCACCATCAGGTACTGCAGGCTCTCCCAGAGGCAATAACACCACCGCCGCATGACCTGCAGCCTGGCGACTGGATCTGGATAAAGGCCCACACCCGACGGCACTGCCTCCAGCCAAGGTGGAAAGACCCACACCAGGTCATCCTCAGCACAGCAACAGCAGTGAAGTGCAAAGGCCTGACGTCTTGGATCCACAGCTCCCACACCAAGAATGCGGACGGACCAGACAACGAGAAGCAAGCGCCGCCCGCACCACCTGCGGCATCTGAGGCACCTCGCAGGTACAACCTCCGATCAACGACGCAAGACAAAGACAACGGAAGATAAGAGGCAGACACCTGCTCGGGGCAGGCCAGGCCTCCGACGGGCAACAGAAGACACCAGAAAGAAGCTGCAGTTCAAGGGAGTGCCTACTGTCATGTGCTAGTAACCTCTGACAGTACCACATCAAGGCATCAACGTTTTCTTCTAATGGTTGACTGGTGCCTGCACCAATGAAAACTTAGGAGGTGCAGCGCCCGCTAGTTAGAATTGAAGGTGGTGCTCCAGAACTGAACTGTATGCAGAGGCCTACAACAGACGCAAGCAGCGATCAATGACAACAAACAGGTCGGGACGGCTTCGGTCTGTACAAGTGGGAGTTGAAGAGTCACGATTAACAATTCACATCGGGTTGTTGTGTCCTGGACTAGGCGTTGGTGTGCTAGAACTAACTGTGCCAAACCCTCCCCTGTTGAGTGGGCTGAGGGATCTGATTCTGCAGGACATTTCATTCCCCACCTTTGGGCTACAAGCCACAACGCAAGACATTGCCAACACACGCCTTGATATCTTGGACTGCATAATTGAGGAAATAAGAAACATCGGATTGAGCATCACCAAAGACTGTATCTGAACTGATGGGAAACAGAGCAGCAATGCAGAGAGGAAAGAAAAACGAAAGGATATGGCCTTCAGTGCTAGTAGCGGTATTAACACCAGTACCCGCAATAATAGTGACTGCATTAATAATAATATTTGCAAATGAACTTGAAATACCGTTCCTTAACGGCAGGCAAGGAGAGGAGGGGGGCAACAATGTGACTAAGGATGTCGAACTATTTGAGTTTGAAAATGACATGATTCTCGGCAAGGGTGGCAATAAAGAAGAAGGGGACGGGGTACTGTGGGATGAGTACAATGGAAACCAATATGTGGAAATGGTAAAAATGTACGTACACATAATGAATATATCAGGATGTTACGTCTGTACGCACTTACCAACTAACACAGAAAGCGGGATGAGCTACAATGTGTTACCAGTTTCCAAGTATGTGGGGTGTATTCTAATGAGAGATCTGCTCCTCAAACAACACAATATGTCAGTGTCAGTTGCCCCACCACCAGATAGCAGAAAGACAACAAAGCAGGGTAGGAAACCACCTGAGGGAAAGAAAGGGCCCTGCACGAAGATAACACACACCACAAGGGACACAGAAATGTTAGCAACAATAGAGGAGGTTGAAAAAACGGAAGGGTGGAAGAGAAGGATAGGGTGGAACAACCTGGGGGTCATGAAGGAGGAAAAAATGAAGGTACCACGGTTCCAGATAGAACAGCTACGACATGACCCTTCATGTATTCTAAATAACAAAGTAATGCAGATAACAAGACGACCCAAATTGCCCCCGGAGGGAAAAAGCTGCACAATACAAACACTACTGCAGGAAGATGCATGGAAAGACTGCATCGCATTTGGATGCACGATAGTAGAAATGGCACAAGGGGGCAAGGGTCTGCTAGATTGTGAAGACAGGATAAACTAAATTAAGGGAATAGAAGCAATGGGCACCGAAGAGGAGGCGGCAGGACACATATTTGTGGGCAGCAGTAATTGCACACACACAACGCGGCTGTCAAGAATTAGAAATAAGAAAGGGGGTTTATCTCCGGGACTAGTGGGGTACAAGGGGTTGTTTTTCGTGTGTGGCCAGTGGGCTTACTTCTACTTACCACCAGGATGGTACGGTAGCTGCTATCTCACCTCCATCATACCAAAGATGACCCATTTCTCCGACATAGGCCAGATCGCACTCCAAGGTGCATTGCACAAGAGGGTCAGAAGAACACCAGAATGGTTGGACCACGTAATGACAGCCGTAGGGGCACTGGTTCCCCCGGCAGGGCTTATCTACACCACTGAAAGAATACATCAGCTAGCACGCATGATTGAGGATTTAGCTGAAAGTACGGCTGTAGGAATGGGAAACATTACGGAAGTACTCACAGCCATGAGGGCCGTATTGATGCAGAATAGAGTTGCATTAGACATCATTTTGGCAAAAGAGGGTGGCGTCTGCCACGTCCTCCAACAAAAATGCTGTTCATATATACCTGACAACAGCCGCAATATTGATGATGCTATACACCACATCATAGACATTAGAGATGAGGCACACGGCATACACACCGGGAGCATGTGGGAAAAGGTGATAGTGTGGCTCGCAGGCTGGGGCTCATGGATACTGGAAGTAGGCATAGTTATAATAGCAGCACTAATTACCCTGTGTGTAATGTGCCACGTTTGCCCAACATGCTGCACTGCCTTGGTGTCCCGTTTTGCGCATCATGGACACCACAGCAAGTGGCGTGCGCAACATAGACCCGACACGAAGTATGACACAGAGGCGGATGAAGAAGGAGAGGAGCTGGGGATAATAGCATAGGGGATGGTGATTTGGTATCAGATGGGGCAATGTAGAAGCCACGTTCGGTGATGATACCAAATGCAGCAGATCTGTAGGCCCTGTTAAGTTAGCATGACAAACTTTGCACACTTGCATATACCATGCTCTATAGAAATAGCTTCAGTAACGCAAGGCTTGCTCATAAACAGATACGTGACAGGAGAAGATGCTCGCTTCAGCACGTACACTTGCACATCACATTTCTCAATCATGTCTTTGGACATCTCTATTGTGTTGCAACCATTATCTGGAAAAGCACCAGACTTATAGCTTGCATTATAGTGGAAAGTCCCAAAAGCAGATTTGGGTCACGCAGCCAGCAACAGCACTTGTTCGGTCCTTAAATGGTATGCAACCATTTAGGCCCTCGCTAATTGGTCAGACGAACTACGCTTAATTTGCTCAACGGATGATATGATGCTGCATCCTTTGTGGTTTGGGCCTATAAAAACTGTCCAGCACGTCACCTCTGTGGGCACTCAGTATTTAGGCTGGTACCCCCGTGCTGCACGTTCTCTTGTTGGTGGTTTCTCCAGTAAACGCTCTTGTTTCACCCTTGACTGAGAACTGTTTGTGTGGATTCATTTCTTGCCTTTATTTCAGATTCCACAGCAGTACATTGAAATATTATGAAGGAAGGATCTCTTCTACAAGGAGGCCCCGGCTAAACTCCAAGATGTCGTCATAAGCAAACTGATCTGTTATGTCAAAAAGCTTGATCCTTTGGGCTGCATCACAAAACATTTTTGAGTGCCACTTTTAGTGACCTTGGTGGTAAGCTTGGGTTGGCTTCATGAGTAAACTGATGTGTTATGTCAGACTTAAAAACTTGACCCTTTGAGCTGCATCGCAAAACATTTTTGAGTGGCACTTTTAGTGTCCTTGGTGGTAAGCTTGGGTTGGCTTCATGAGTAAACTGATGTCTTATGTCAGACTTAGAAACTTGACCCTTTAAGCTGCATCACAAAACATTTTTGAGTGGCACTGTAAATGTCCTTGGTGGTAAGTTTAGGGAGTGCTTGGTGCCCAAAAAAATGACCACAATATTATGAAAGTAGATTTGTGAGGGTGCGAGTGTACGACAAGCGTGTATGTTCATATTGTTTGTATGGAATTTTGCTGTGGCGGTAATTTCAGTGTGATGTTTTGTGATGTACTATGGTTGTTGGGTTGCACTCTGTTTTCTATGTTTTGTAGGGTTATGCCTTGTTATTGTTTTATTTAAGTTGTTATGTTGCTTTACCTTAATATGTTTTGTTTACTTTTTGTATGTGCACAAATTCTGATATATTTCCAGCTAATAATAGCAAGGTTATTTACCACTGTCTAATTTGGCAAAAGAGCTATTTTCCAGCTCATTATAAATGTAGGACTTCAGTTATCCCAAAACTGTAGAAGTGCCTTAAATTAGTATTTGCAGTGCTGACTTTATGCCCCCTGAGCTTTTATGAATTTCCCCGTCCCAAGTTGGACATCGAAAGAAAGAAATGCGTTAGTGTAGATAAGAGGATTCTATCTTAGAATGACCTCAATTATAAAGCATAAAGCGGAGACACTAGTAAAATTAACAATGTTGGCAATTGATAAAACCATGCTACAGATGCTCTGTAATAGACCATCCCTTCCCCAGATGAGCACAATTCAGAAAAACATATTCCTTGTCAGCAACACACTTGGCATAAAGCTTTCATGAACTGAAGAATGATAATTTTTTTACCATTGCACAGAAAAAACAGCAACATATGTATTCAATCAGCCACAGGCATTTATAAGCAGCCAACAAAAGCCCTCAGGGCTACATTGCCACAGGGTTATTCGTGCCTGTTGCCAAATGGCGGCAAGAACAGTGTCACTCTTATCTTCTTCGTCTTGCAGAATATTTCATTGTTGCTCCTTCCAGCCCAGCACATCCCATTATAAAAGTAATAAGTGACACAAAGCAGCCCATGTTGTTAAGTGCATAGATACTATATTTTTTTTACCAGGGAAAAAAATCATTCACAGTGCTTGTTCATCCTATTTCCTTTGATCAGTTGCTTTTAGGTCACGACAGAGCTGAGGGCCAAATTCACAAACTGCATTTTGAAGTATATAAAGTATTACTTTAGTTCTGGTATTTGGTTAATATAAAATGCAATTAATAAGCCTCCAGACAGAAATCACACCTCTTCTATCTTTTTTCTGTGAGGCCATCTCTTCTGCAGGGGTAGATATCTCTATACAGGTGGGTATAATCTTTAGTAGTAAATGTGGTAGGGATAAGTAAAAAGTGGCTAGAAAATGGGAAATAATTGCAAAAAGTATCAAGGGTTTAGAGAAAATTGAATATGGGTTTATGAAGGAACAGAGATGCTAGCACAAAAGCGCATTCCACAAAAAAGTAAGATAATTGTTATTAACAAAATACACTTTTTATTCTACCACATCTCTAATAGAGACAACACCAATCCAAGTGTTCTCCAGATCAGCTGTGAAGGAAGTCACACATGAAACAGGGCCAATCACTTGCATTGCAACAAACTCTCATGGAAACCTATGGAGATAGCAACGTACACTACAGAAAACAGGTAAAATAAAGGAAAACATTTTTTCTATGATTCTTTTTCTATTGTTTTGGTTTCAAACATATATTTAGTGTAAATTATTTTTACAATGTTTTATTTAGAAAGCTATTAAAATAAATTATAACAAAGCTTACAACGCATGGAACACACCTGGTAATGCAAAGGGAGAGGTAGTAATAATTCAGGGCTGCACCACACATCTAGAGTTTGACCTCATTACAACGCCACCTAATCCCAAGCAGACTAATTACTTCAGAAATTATCTCACATTCCAAACAGCTTTTTAGGTTGTCTGTGTCGGTGAATTTCTTTGTAGCTTTGCCTCTCATTTTGTGGGAGAATTAATGGTGGAAGAGCAGCAAGGTCTGGATAAACATCTTTGGAATGACAAAGGTATCAGTCATTGCCAGATATTGCTTCTCCCTTGAAGTGATCCTTGACTTGTTTGAAGAGTGGGAGAAGGAGCTTGATTCATATACAGTCCACTCACAAGCTATTCCTGCCTTTGTCCAAATGCTGACTGCACTCTTAAATGCCACTTTACCTTTCAAATAGTCATTTAAGATGAGGCATCTAACAGATATGCAGATCCTCATGCTTGTACCAGTTAATTGCAATGCCACAATCATTGAAGGAAAGGCAAAATATGTACAGAGAATTTTGAGCTTTAGCTCATTTCCTTCATGAGTTACAGGCAATAGATTTCAACCATATGGCACTTCAGCCACCTTAACACAGGGCACACCTTCTCTGCAACAAGGATCACTTGCACTTCATCAACTTGGAAGCTGCCGAGGATACCAGTGACTGCTTCAGTGATGTGTAAGCTGCATATCCTGGGAAAGGAGGCAGTCAAAGCAGTTTTTGCAGTATTTAACCACAAATTAAACTGCGATGGATATGTCCACAGTTATAAATGACAATAGAAAAAATTGCAGTTCCACAGCATCAGGATTACCGGATTTAGAAACCTAACCATAGGAAGAACAAGGATTCCACTGAACATGTGTGAAAAACCCTCTTTCCAAAAAGAAAACATAGTTTCTAGAGTTCCCTCAGCCACCAGGGTTACCCCTAGGTGGCATACTTCATCATTGGGGTCCTCCCAATCCGCTGCAGATTGAGGCATGCTGCGACTTGTGAACTACGTAGGAGCACTTCGTTTTTGGAAAATATGTGTGGTGTAGTGATGTGGAGTGGGAAAAATAGATTGAAAAAACCTAGCTAGTGAGCTAATATTTTATTCCTGCTCCTAGTCGGTATGTTTTAAATTCAGGGGTTAATACTCGGGAAAGACCTAACTGTAATGAGAATGGAGTCCCTAGTACTGGGTCGGCATGTTTCAAGCTTTCCCCTAAAGCTCTTCTTCAGGACCACACGAGGGCCAGCCCTGTGCGTACCACTCCTAAAGAATCCTGTGGATAGGAAACAATGGGGTGTACACCTAATAGGTGTTCACCTGATACTTAATACATGTGGTTGTACACTGACACTCTGTACCTGTAGGAAATGAAGCAATAGGAAAATTAAAAAGCCTGCCTACCAGCCAAGCTGGCAGGCCCTTTATATATGCGGCGTCGTATCTCGATCAATGTACTCCTCTATAAAGGGTGAACTTAACAGCTATTTTGTGCGTTCATCTATGGTAGAAGAAATCAATCACACACGATGTCTTTGTTATGAAAAGTGGTTATGTAAAAATTGCAGATTAACCCTTCGCTGCTGCGGACATTCCGCTGCAGCGCTGGGGGGGGCAGGGGGGCAGCGCGGTGGGCCTGTGCTCATGACGGAGCCGCTCCGTCATGAGCCACAGTTGAGCTGTGCTCATGACGGAACGGTTCCGTCATGACTCCACCCATTTGCGTCGTCGCCCCGCACAGGCGGTGAAACAGCGCCGCGCAGGCGGAGCGGCCGCCAACAGGATTGTCATGACGGAACCGTTCCGTCATGAGCACACGCCAACCGTGGCTCATGACGGAACGGTTCCGTCATGAGCGGGGAAGGGGTTAAAAGCACTCCTGAAAAAAGACGCCACGTGACATACAACATATAACAAAAACATAGTATTACATATCAATGACGCATACTTTTGTTTAGGCAGAAATATGCCTCATGATCTGCAGGGGTGGAGGGGCTTGTAGCCACACCCTAAAATGATAATGGGGACATAGAGATGGTCATTAGAGTTTCCTAAAGGTAAATGAGATAGGAACCGGGGAGAAAATTCCCGGTGCCTTGGCTTATCCTGGAAGGAAATAATAAGGTTTCTTTTTTCCTTCCAGGATAAGCCAAGGCACTTATAAGGCAAACCCATGTCAGTAGCTCCTTCAACATGTCTCAGGCCTGCCATTGCAGAGCCTCTGTGTGCGATTTGAAACTGCCATGTAGACCTGGAAAGTTAAGTTGCCAGTGGCCAGTTCCAAACCTTCCTTTTTCGTATATATAAGTCACCCCTAATGTAGGCCCTGCCCAAGGGCAAGATGCAGTATGTTTAAAAAGAAGAACATGTATGTTTTAAATTTTATATGTCCTAGTAGTGAAAGGCCTATCTCTTCCATAGGTTAACCTGAAGGATTTCCTTATTACATCTTATATGTATATTTCCTATTGGAAAGAGATGAGACCCCCAAGTTTGGTGTCTCTGGAATCACAATTTAAAACGTATGGTGAAGTTAGATTTTAAATTTTAAAATGCCACTTTTAGACTGTTAGAATGTTCGTACCTTAACCATTTGGTGCCTTTTGCCTGTCTCTGAATCCTTGGAAGGATGGGTGGTAGGAGCTGAAACTTACACCTGGATAGGCTGTGTCCTGCCCCAAACACAAAGAGCGGCATACCCCCCCCCCTGCAGTGAGTCTGGAGCCAGGTCAGGAAGGGTGTGGGCTCTATGCCCTTCAAAAGCCACTCTTTGAAGTATACCCCACTGTAAATGCACAACTGGGTATAAGTACTGGACCTCTGGCACCACCTACTCAGTACATTGCTGGACCTGCGGATACTCTGCCAGGAAGAAAGACTGCTGTGCTGCTGAAAGGATTACCACTCTGCTGGAATTCTAATCTGCTGGACTCCTGTTCTGCTGTGCTGTTCTGCTGCCCTCTTTGCCTGGGAGTGAGAAGGACTAGACCTGCATCTCTCCAAACCAGAACCAAAGTTACTCCAATGGCTTGCTGGCTTGTCTCCTGTTAGAAATCTCAGGAACATCAAAGTCTTCCAACCATCTACCTACACCACCTGGAATCTATCATCTAAGTGTCTTGCCCAGCCAAGTGGTGCCAATCAAGTCCTGGGCCTTTGAAATTGAGAATAAAGTGCTGCAACTACCAAAATCCATGCATCACCGTTGTCGCGCCTCTCATAACCGGCGCATCTCCATCTACACAACACATTGCCGCTGCTGCAAGGATCGAGGGCACAGCATCCGCTTCCACATCCACACGATGCATCACTTCTGCTACGAACATAGAGGAAATATCATCACTGATAGCACGGGCATCATCTCCGACTTTGCGTGGCTTGGAGCTGACGCATCGCCTGCATCCAAAGGATCATTGCCAATGCATCACCTCCTTTGTCATCGATGTCAACAACGCAACCTAGAACCAAGGTATTGTTTCAGTGGGCCAAGGCTTGTCCCTGTATTTTACCTACACTCCATCGAGGTCGGCCTGAACGTTTGGATTTGATCCAGTGTAGCACAACCACATAGCCCCGGTTGGCGTTGTATGCTTTTAAGCACTACATTTCAATTTAATCTTTTAAAATTCATGACTATACCTATTGGATTTTTGTCATTTTGGTCTTGTTTTGTTTGTTTAATAAAGTGAGCTTTAAAGTTCTAACTGGGTGTGGTATCTTTTTATTTGGTGTTTTCACTATTTTACTGTTTGAATTTTTGCACAAATACTTTACACATTACCTCGTAAGTTAAGCTTGACTGCTCTGTACCAAACTAACAGAGGGTGAGCACAGGTTAATTTAGATCGTATATCTGACTTACCCTGACTAGGGTTGTAATTCCTGCTAGGATGGGTTGCATACCTCTTCCAACTAGAAACCCAATTTCTAACAGCAGCCTAAAGAGCACAAGTGCGACAGGTAAGCAAAAAATTACCATATCTTATTAGATACGATGCTGTTTTTCACTGTCCTTTGACGCAACGTAGTACAGCGCCTTTGGTTGCTGTGCTATGTTGTGACATATTTTGGTAAATTTTCCCTCAATATTTCTCTAATCTATGCACTCCTACCTAAAATATAATGTGCCATCAGTCATGAATTGCTAAAAAAATATTAAAGAATTCACTAACAATTGTGGTCCTTGGGACCATGTAATGGGCTTTGAAAAAGCAATCATTCATACAGCTTTAAAAGTATACCTAGAAACAACATTTCAAGGATGTTATTTATATTTTAATCAAGTCCTACAAATACATCGACAAAAGTCCACCCTAACCATTGACTATGCAATAATCAGACAATTTGCTCTTGAAATTAAAAAACCTAAAGCCTAAAGCCTTGGCACTTGTATCTCTTACTTGGGTAGCAAAGCGCTACAACCTATCCCTGATCTAACAGTTCTAACAGTTCTATAGAACCTATGAAGAAAAATGAACATCCATTTTAGATTACTTTGAAGACACCAGGCTTGGCCACAAACAAAGTTCTAGACACAGGTACCAACCGAGGTGCCCATATGCCATAGTGAACTGTCTATGACAACACATTAATCCAAAGAGCTAAAAGAAACATTGCACTGGAAGGGTGACATAGTTCCTCCCAATGGACCTTAAAAGGAGCCACACTCCTCTGTATTCATTAATTTCAAAACAAAAAAAGGAACAGTGTTTCCAGGAGCTTGGCCAAAAACCATCCCATCTGAAATGTATGGCAGCTTACAAATCCTCCATAAGCATTTTCTTCTGCATCAAAAACATGCAATCCACTTGCTCTTAAGAAAGCAGAAATTAAACACAAATATGTACAATCATTCTAGCTATCAAACTAAATCAAGTACCCCTGCAGCATTTCTTTTTAGATTTATTATTCAAAATGTACTTTACTGTTTGGGTGCTGGAACCAGAAATCCCAATATACTGATAGCAATCAATTTAACATTGAACAAAATCCCAACAAAAAAAGTCATCCATAAAGGAAACATACAATGTACAAGGATTTCCTACAAAACTTGAAAAAGTACTTTTTTTAAAAGCATCAAGAAAACCAAATAAGAAAAAGTTCATAAAAGTTGGATATTATACATTTCAAAACCTTTTTCTTTTAAATAAAATAGAGTATATTGTCTATGATAAAGTATTATCTGTAAAGCAATCAACTCTACCTGGAAGAGATAAACATACACTTCTATCAACAAAACAAATGAATTTTAAGATCACAAAAGCAATTTCTATACTCTACCAACATATGATCAATAGGCCTGTTTCTGCTGATTCTTTTTTTTAGCCTTAGGGCTATTTTATTACACATAGGACACCCCTAAGGTAAGCCCTAGGTAGCCCATAGGACAGGGTGCTGTGTAAGTTAAAGGTAGGGTGTGTACTTTTATGTTTTGCATGTCCTGGTAGTTAAAAAAACCAAACTAAATTAGTGTTTCACTATTTTAAGGCATACTACTCTCAATGGTTATCATTGGGAATGCCTTAATAAACTTTTAGGCTGTACTTCCTGATTAGTAAACAGTAGCTGGGTCATGTTGTATATCTTTGGAACGATAATGATAAATCCTATTGACTGGTAAAGATGAATTTAACATTACTGTTTTAGAAATACCACTTTTAGATAGTGGACACTTCTCTGCTCGCACTTCTCTGGGTGACTGCGGCCTTTCGCCAACACAAGTCTGGGGTCGGTGACAGCTTCACTATGCGCATTCCCTTGAGACAGCCACAGGAAGGTTGCGTATGTCTCAGCACTCATCTGTATTCTCCATTCTGATGGCCCTTCCTTGGCAAGAAGTGAGAGAGGA
The DNA here is from genome assembly GCF_964204655.1 of Triturus cristatus. Taxonomy (NCBI): domain Eukaryota; kingdom Metazoa; phylum Chordata; class Amphibia; order Caudata; family Salamandridae; genus Triturus; species Triturus cristatus. The sequence continues at coordinate 1,274,364,787 of NC_140589.1, forward strand.
GCTAACTCTTGTAACTGAATAGGTAATGTCCTGTCACCACACAAAGGGCGTATTACCCCCTTCTGGAGCCAGGACTGGGAAGAAAAGACTTCTGTACACTTCAAAGACCCTTCTTTGAAGTCACCCAGCTTCAAAGGCACAACTCCCCCACTTCAAAGGAACAACTGAGTATAAATACTGGGGCTCTGCCCCACCAAATCTGTGCTGCATCAAGAACTGGCACTGTGCTGGACCTTTCTGCTGTGTTGCCCTGTTGCCTACTGCTCTGTGACCCTGCTGAGGGAGAGCTGGACTCTCTCTTACAACCCCAGCATTCTCCAAAGGCTTGTTGGTTTTCCTCCTGTTGTTGAGACTCAGGGAAAGAAAGTCTCTACCTCTGCTCTTGTGCATGTCTAACTGGAAGTTGGCCCAGACACTTGCTTTAGAGGCACTGACGTATCCGCTGACTGCGTGAGCAGAAATCAACAGATCTTTCCTGGGGCAGGAGAAAAACCTGACACATCACATTGTAACCGCTGTAGCACTTGCAGAATCCAACGCACAGAACAGTGCACCGCCGCCACAGCAGTCTACAGAGATCGATGCATCCTTTGACTGTGTGGTAAAACTCGCCACATCGCACTTCAGAACCAAGGCATTTCAGCTTGGCACTTCATCTTTGGGTTCGACTCATCGCCATCACTGCGTGGAGAAGAACAATGCATCAGCTCAACAGCAACGCATCGCTCTTCTACACCCCACATCTCGCTGTTGCAGCCAGCATCAAGGTACTCTGTTCACTGGGCCTGCATTGCTCCTGATCCCCTCATGCGCTCCATCGGGGTCATCTTTAACTGTTGATTATGGCCCGGTCCGGCATGACCAGATATCCCCCATAGGCGCTTATTGCTTCTAAGCTCTAGAAGTCTTTTTATTCTTTAAAAATTCATAACTCAACTTCTACTTATTGGATTTTTGTCATTGTGGTCTTGATTTAGTTATATCATTATTGTCTATTTTTTAAACTAGTGTGTAATCATTTTGCAGTGATTTCATTGTGTTAGTGTGTGTGTCCCACAATTGCTTTACACATTGCCTCTTTAGATAAGCCCGACTGCTCTGTGCCAAACTACCAGGACAGTGAGCACAAGTTATCTCTAAGTGGGTATCTGGCTTAATGTGACTCTAGTGGCGGTCCCTACTTGGAAAGTGTGCATACGTCTGCCAACTAGGGACCCCATTACTAACATGCCGCCAACAATGTTCTTATTGTATGGTATTATGATTTGTTTGGGAGATAATCCGGTAAACAATGTCCTTTTCTTAGACAAAGGTTCATTTGAAGGAAATTAGTTTCTTTCCACTTATTACCTTGGGTGGAATGCAGAGTATTACTATTGTAGAAGTATTTTGAAAATGATCTTCTGCAAGAGCTTTGAAAACAACAGAGATATTGTATCATAGTTTACATGTAGGAGTTGTCTTGCTGCTGCATTTTTAATTTAGAGTAGACATCTCATAGTTCAATTTGATTCACCATTGTACAAACCATTGATATACTCCAACCATGAATTGGCAATGCATGGATCCTTTGTGGGAAACTCAGATGCAAGAATAAGTGCTGCAGTGGATTTTGTTACGTTGTTAACTTGAGTGTTCGTGAATAGATTCTTACTCTTTCAGACGTTGTTGGTGGTGCTCCTGCTTCATTATACCCGTTTTTCAAATGATTGTAGTTTTCCCAGTCTTTGTGAGGCATCATTTCATTTTTTATGTGTTGGGTTTAAGGAGTTTTTTATCATCCAGTGGTCAGTGCCTCTGATGCAATCATCTTATTTTTAATATTCAAGATCATTAGGATTTTCCAGTTTAAGGATTATATGGGTATTGTCCACATAGTTATAACATATGACTTGAAAAAAGTTGATTGGATGTGGGAATGAGATGATATATACAATAAAAAAGTATGCCATGGTGAATAAGCTTTGATGTAGTCTTGCTATGATAATGTACGATTTCGAGGTGAACGACAGGCACTCAAATAACGCTTGATCTTTCCATAAGGCAGCAGAAGATTGATTCAATACTTTTTCCTTCAATGACAGATTCCTTTATTCTATGTAAAATGGCATTTCATGCTGGTTTGTGAGGAGGCTACTGATGGATCAAGAAGTAGTAGTGCTGCAATCCCATTTTAATCTTCTATTGTTTTCTAATCCTCCCATGTGGAGACGATGGTTGATTCAGTACCTTTCCCAGGAAGCAAGCCAGTTTCCTGGTTTGACAATATTCTTCTCAAGGAACTGTTCACCGATTTTTTTTCTGACAATCAAAGCATTTGATATTAACCTGTTTTAGTTTTGTGATAGTATGTTTGATGCCTTGAGATCTGCCCTAAATGTACCTCTTAATGAGATGTACATCATATTAATTTCCGGAATTCCAGTCAATTTGACAATAGTAGTTTTTTAACTGTTAGAAGTGGGCATGGTCTCATGGGGAACTGGTGTTTACAAGGTAATGTAGTTACATAATAGTAAATGTATTAAAGATGGTTAAAGTGGGGTTATTTTCCTTTGGATTGGTTCCTTTATACTGGTGTCGGGTTGAAAACTGATTGTTGTGTTCAGTTGATATATTTTGAATATTTTTACTTTGGTAACTAAGTGATTTGTCATTAGGTCACAGAAATAATGTGCCTCCGGCATTGACACAGAGGTGCATTGCATATTGCAATTTTCTGACTGTATTTTATAAAGTTCCTTGTGGGGAACTTAGAGCTAGAGAGTCAGTTTGTTGACTGAATTCTTTTTGCTTTTTTGTTTAGTGATTTATAAAAAAAATTATGTTTGTAGGCATATTTTGTCGTGTTAGCTCTTTGATTTGTCCCCGTGCCATTTACATTGAAGGGTGCACATTTACATTTTACCGTTTTTATTTATTCATTCACCCATGGTGCTTTTCATTTTCTTTTTGTTGGATGGAACATTGTAAGAGGATTATTCAGTTGACAATCATTTTACCCATTCATACAGATTTTCTACTGTTAATCTCTTCAAGGTTTAAGCTAGCCGCAATGTCATCTTTTAACTTTTCCATTTTGAGTTTGTTTCATTGTCTGTAGGTTGTCAGGCGAGAGAGTTGTGACCGAATATCACTCCCATGGAAAAGATGAGTTGATGATTGATCCAGATAAGAGATGATTGTGTACCCAGATGTTCAAGTCATCAAGGATTCAGAGGTTAAGATATTTGATGACTGTCCAATGTGGCCCAGGAAAGGTAACTGTGAAACCTCCACTATTCAGCGGTGACCTGTAAAGCAGTATAAATATGCAGATGAAAATAGAGGTAGGGTTGAATCTTATTAGAAGTGACTCACAAGCAGACAGACAAATGTCTTTCATTTTGGTACCTACAATCTATTTCTTTCAAAATCATCACAAGTCCCCTGCCGCTTTTCCCATGGTGATTCTGTGTATGTTATCTGCACTCTTGGGGTAATGCCTCATGAAGCAGGGGTCCTGTGTGTTCTCCTAGCCACACATCAGTTATGGAAGTTAGGTCCTGTCTTGTATGCAGCATGGGGGTTTGCTCAGCACCTTGAGACCCTCACGAGTGAGTAGCCGCACTATACAAACTCCTGATTGATTGATTGATTGATTGTCCTCTGTGAATGATATCATCGATGTCATGTAGAATCTATGTATTCTGAAGGTTCAACCTGTCAGTTGAAATAGTCCTTATTGCTGGGGCTGAGGTGATAACATCATGCCCCTTGTGGGTGTTTCACCACTGCTTGAATATGTGTAACTATCATGAATAAACCTACAGACGCCTACATACGATCATTAACTTTTCGTCATCCCAACAACACACAAGTCTAAATATGAGGGAATTTAAAGTCCCAGCTTTTCAGAAATTGAAAGTTTATCACCTGACAGAAGCAAAATGTGCTAACTAAACTCTAAACACCTTATTTACACCTTAGCAGGCTGTACTCGGTTCCACCAGGGGAGCTGAGGGATGCACTCTGTTGCCTGGTGGAGATCTCTGATGCCAGAGCAGCTCCTTTGAAAACAATGAAGATCCGCTGTGCAAGCACAATATTCAGTGCACCCCGCAACAAAGTTTTTTGTTTTACAAAAACAAACTCCCAAAATTGACAGGTGGTGGTGTTTAACGAGCATGTGGGGATCATTTCTTTGTTTTCCTGTTTCAGGGCTACCAGGCTTTACCTGGCAGTCCAGACAGGAAAAAAACATACCAAAATGCCTGCCCTAATTAGGGAGGGTGATCTTAGACCTGGACAGGTAACCTGAGGTTCATGGGGCTATCTTTTAGGGCCGGACTGGGAACTCAAAGCAGCCCTGGCGGTTTTCTCAGGCCAGCCCCTGGGGAAGCGCTGCCGGGCTCCGGGAGGCTGGAAACGCTTCTGCTTTTGCTACTGGGGACCGATATTAGGTTCAGTGACTAAATATCGAGGGACAGAATATAGACTGCCCAAAATATCGACTCCAAAATATTGAGGGACTGAATATAGAATGCCTATCTACAAACAGGTAAGTACTAAAATATCGAGTACAAAATATAAAATGTTAAACTATAGTTAACTAAAATATCGATTTTTTTGCTTTAATATATATTTACTTAATAATATTATACAATAATTATTAATCTTAATTATAAAATATTTAGAACATTATTAAAAATATATTGACATATATATATAAATAAACATATAATCTAAATATAAAAATAAATAATATATCATTATTAAAACAATTAAAGTAATAATTTTTATGTTAATTAATAATGAGTGCAACAGTAGGGGTAAAAATTACTATTCCCACTCCAGAAAGTGCAACAGTAGGGAAAGCGTTGGATAGCGTATGGGTAAAATGTACTATTCCCACTCCAGTGAGTGCAACAGTAGGGAAAGCGTTGGATAGCGTAGGGGTAAAAATTACTATTCCCACTCCAGAGAGTGCAACAGTAGGGAAAGCGTTGGATAGCGTATGGGTAAAATGTACTATTCCCACTCCAGTGAGTGCAACAGTAGGGAAAGCGTTGGATAGCGTAGGGGTAAAAATTACTATTCCCACTCCAGAGAGTGCAACAGTAGAGAAAACGTTGGATAGCGAGAGGGTAAAAATTACTGTTACCACTCCAGAGAGTGCAACAGTAGGGAAAGCGTTGGATAGCATAGGGGTAAAAATTACTATTCCCACTCCAGAGAGTGCAACAGTAGGGAAAGCGTTGGGTAGCGGGAGGGTAAAAATTATTATTCCTACTCCAGAGAGTGCAACAGTAGGGAAAGCGTTGGATAGCGTAGAGGTAAAAATTACTATTCCCACTCCAGTGAGTACAACAGTAGGGAAAGCGTTGGATAGCGTAGGGGTAAAAATTACTATTCCCACTCCAGAGAGTGCAACAGTAGGGAAAGTAATGATTTAATATTTAAATAAAAATTAATTAATTCATTACCAATTACTAACTAATTACCAATTAATTATTTATCAATACATATAAATAAAAATACATATTTACTTAATTACAATTAAATTACTTCCCACCCTATTCCCCTATAAACCCACAACCCCCTACAGAACTAAAACGCAAAATTAAATTATCAATAATTATTAATTCATAAAAACTAATATTTAATTTATTATAATATAATTACTTCCCACCCTATTCCCCTATAAACCAACAACCCGCCACGGAATTAAATAACGCAAACATTTCATAACATAACATTCATTACTTTAAAAATATTAAACATACATTAGAAAATTAATATATATTTTTAACACATATACTAACATACATAACACTAAAAAAAAGATCGATATTATGGAAAACGATATTTTAAATTTGATATTATAGCAATCGATAATTCTTAGCTTAATTTTGATATTCTGACCTATGATATTTTGGTGATTTGATATTCTGTCCACTCTATATTTTAAATTCGATATTCTGGGCAGTCGATATTTCTGAATCGATATTTAGGGTGTTCACCCCGATACTGCAGCACCTCTGCAAAACCAGGCCCCACCACTCCAAAACCGGCCCCACCGCTCCAAAACTGGCCCCCACCCTTCCATGCTTCCCAGGGAAACACCCGATGCCCGGTCCGGCCAGTCCGGCCCTGCTATCTGTCTAAGGCTTCCAAAGGTACAGCCACTGGAGGCCACACCATCAGTATCATGCCAATTCACCTGAGTCCAAATAGAGCAGTCAAACCTAGCGTTTGGCGGCCATGGGACTCCTCAACATATGTGTATACTGTCTGCAAAAATCTGTATAAGGCCATAATTCGGGTCTTAACTGTTATTTTCATAGAGGGTTCAAATTACGGAGTGGCGTTTGTTTGTGTTGCTGTGCATCTAGCGCTAGGTTTGATTCTTCATTTGTGCCCCCTTAGTAGCTCAAAATAACATCTGTCAACTGTGCATCCCTGTAGTGGGTTTAAACGGGATGTATAAACATTTTTTTTATTGATGCCTCATCACTAGTATCAGAGACCACAAAGGCTAAGCCAGGCCCTACTACAAGAATGAAAAGTCGCCCTGCAGAAAAAAGAAACCCCACCTTAAAAAACAAAAACCTTATTCAAGTGTATGGCTAAACTTTGCCAGCTGGCTGGTTTAGCCTTTGTGATACAATGGATACAATGCAGTAAAACCAACTGTGATGGCATTTTGACCGCACATAATGTGATGAGTCTCGGAAAATAGATTTAGAAAGCAATTTAGGATACTTTTTTTAATGTGCTGTCAGGATTGTTCCAGCATACGGGATGAATGTAAAGAAATACATATTATTGCAAAAAAGCAAAAAAAACTCTTATTCAAAAAAACATGTCGATTGCACTTGCATGCACCAGGCATACTGTATCAATACATTAATATAAAAATTAGTCAAGTCAAGCATGCAGTTGAACAAAGCTGGTTTCATTAATGTGCAGGCTTTTAACTCTGTACAAAAACAATATATATCACAACTAGAAGAATAAAAGAGCACGATTAAAAGTGTATTGAGGCAGAAGAGATCGGTGTATGCACAATATTTCTGCGAGCAATTCGAAAGTTTATTAACCTCATCTTTGCTACATAGTCCCTGAAAATAAAATTACTTTGCGAAATATCTTCTGTTAAACACATATGACAAAAACACAAGGGCATGATCACGACCCGGCTGCTGAAAGACACGTAGAAATCACATGAACGGTAATTTTGCGATTGGACAAGTGCACAGAATAATGATCCATTTTAATGTGCGCAAACCACATATATGTCCTGTTTGGTCCGGCGATCTCTCCAAGGTTTCGCTAGCCTCAAAACTTGGGAGCAAATACTATGGATTTATGCTCCCAAAAGAGAGGTTCATCGAAGAATAGGCTTTGCGGCCAGCTCCTGATCGAACATTAAGCTTTCATTATAAGGGACTTGCACGTAGCACGTAGGGAAGCGCTGCCGGGCTCCGGGAGGCTGGAAACGCTTCTGCTTTTGCTACTGGGGACCGATATTAGGTTCAGTGACTAAATATCGAGGGACAGAATATAGACTGCCCAAAATATCGACTCCAAAATATCGAGGGACTGAATATAGAATGCCTATCTACAAACAGGTAAGTACTAAAATATCGAGTACAAAATATAAAATGTTAAACTATAGTTAACTAAAATATCGATTTTTTTGCTTTAATATATATTTACTTAATAATATTATACAATAATTATTAATCTTAATTATAAAATATTTAGAACATTATTAAAAATATATTGACATATATATATAAATAAACATATAATCTAAATATAAAAATAAATAATATATCATTATTAAAACAATTAAAGTAATAATTTTTATGTTAATTAATAATGAGTGCAACAGTAGGGGTAAAAATTACTATTCCCACTCCAGAAAGTGCAACAGTAGGGAAAGCGTTGGATAGCGTATGGGTAAAATGTACTATTCCCACTCCAGTGAGTGCAACAGTAGGGAAAGCGTTGGATAGCGTAGGGGTAAAAATTACTATTCCCACTCCAGAGAGTGCAACAGTAGGGAAAGCGTTGGATAGCGTATGGGTAAAATGTACTATTCCCACTCCAGTGAGTGCAACAGTAGGGAAAGCGTTGGATAGCGTAGGGGTAACAATATATATCACAACTAGAAGAATAAAAGAGCACGATTAAAAGTGTATTGAGGCAGAAGAGATCGGTGTATGCACAATATTTCTGCGAGCAATTCGAAAGTTTATTAACCTCATCTTTGCTACATAGTCCCTGAAAATAAAATTACTTTGCGAAATATCTTCTGTTAAACACATATGACAAAAACACAAGGGCATGATCACGACCCGGCTGCTGAAAGACACGTAGAAATCACATGAACGGTAATTTTGCGATTGGACAAGTGCACAGAATAATGATCCATTTTAATGTGCGCAAACCACATATATGTCCTGTTTGGTCCGGCGATCTCTCCAAGGTTTCGCTAGCCTCAAAACTTGGGAGCAAATACTATGGATTTATGCTCCCAAAAGAGAGGTTCATCGAAGAATAGGCTTTGCGGCCAGCTCCTGATCGAACATTAAGCTTTCATTATAAGGGACTTGCACGTAGCAGAGGCGCAACTAGAGCCAAATTTCGGGGGGGCTCAGAAAAAAATTCGGGGGGGGGGCTGAATCTTTAAGCAATAGGCAGAGTGGAGCTGATTTCGGGGGGGGGGGTGATTCTTTAAGCAATAGGCAGAGTGGAGCAGCAGGGGCTCTTAGAAGGGGTGAAACAACAGCGAGGCCTCATTAACATGCAAATGGTCTTTTAAAGACCTGTGAAGTGCTCAGGTGCGGCTGTGTGTGTGCCCGGGAAGCTGTCTCATCCCGGGCTGCCACACACGACGGGGGTGGGGGCTGAAGCCCTTTGAGTCCAATGGGTGTTGCGCGCCTGCGTAGCAGGCACTAAGGTTGCCCCAGGTGACTGTGATTCCGCACCTTGCAGTATGACTCTTTGTTGATTTAACCCCCCATTCTGAGTCAACGACTCAACCAGGCAAGAATAGGGAATAATGTGTGCATGTGGTTTCAAAAATTAACACCTTTCCCCATCACTACCTTTTTTGTTTCTGCGTAAAATTCTTTCAGGTTACCACACTATTCCGGGTGAATAATGTCAGTATGGGGCATGGGTACTCGCAAACATTTCCCCAGGAGCCACAACCTACGGTCTGTGATGTGCCTGAGGGCCGTGTTGATGCCACCATGGTGGGCGTGGGGCTTTGTGGGGAGTAAAGGTGGGCGTAGGGGAAGCAAATCTTATACATAGCATGGCCAGTGAGTCGTGGAGTTATTTTAAGCTTTTCTTTCGATACTGCCCTCTTAATTAAGTAGCTGGTCTCTAGAAGTGTCATAGATTTGGTAATACTGTGCTATTTTGTATCTGACTTGCTATCCCTCTACCGCACCACAGGGTAAGCCTTTCTGCTTGCTATCACTACCTTGGGAGAGGCAAGTGTAAAAAGAAAGTAACCTGATTATTGAAATAGAATTGCACAATGTGAAACCAGAAAATCTAGGATCAATCCCAGCTTCTCCACTTGGCACAATTGTTTGATCCTAGTCAATTGCCTAGCTTCACTTTGCCTAATTTTTCTTCATAATGATAAAAAAGAGCCCATTGAAATACATGTGTCCAGGATATTTGCTGTACAGGCCTCTTGTGTTTGATTTAATAAATAATATAGTTGTCCAACTATAATAACAACCCTGACCACCCAGAGGGTTCCACATGGCAATTGGCTTGCCTCTTAGTTCTCTATTTTCATTGTTCTCATATCTATTCTGATACACTAAGGTGAAACGCATCTGCATGTCAATGAAATACACTTTTTGAATTATGAAGCGACTTGATTATATTTTTACATGTTTGTTGCAAGATGTGTTGAAAAAACTGAATGTGTTCCTAAAGTTAAGTTTTGCAGGGGACTTTATTTGCTTCTTTTCTATTACTTTGGTTTACCTGTAAATAAACACTTTCCTCTTTATTTAAAATTTTTTTTAATGTTAGTGTTTTTTAAGTAAACAGCAGCCCAGTGCCATCATTCAGCTGGGGGCCACCTGAGAAGGTCAGGAGGGCCGCATGCAGCCCCCAGGCCATACTTTGAGTACCACGGGTTTGGGGAATAACTTGGAGTTGAGGTCTTAGAAGACCACAAATAAATCTTTTCCCATTACCAACCTCTTTTAACTAGGCATACATATCCAAGTTGTACTTGGCAGAATTTGTGCAGGAATTTTGCACACCCTAAAAGCCAATTTTAAGCTCAAATTCTGTGCAAATATTAGTCTGAAACATAATGAGTGTCTAAAGAAAGAGGCACTTAGGGCTTATCTGAAAGTGCCCAGAACTGGACCTGCTACCAATCCCGCTTTTAAGAAAAATCTGTCACTCCCCTGTTATGTGTGGGCAGCTTACATTTGCAGAGCTGAGGGGACGGTGTTGCAGCTTTAGTAGGTTCTGGTCTGCTCTAGGTGTGTGTGGGTTTTTGAATCCCATTTTCAATTTATTGTAACTATTTTATGGTGTTCCTATAATTTTTTGCTGACTAGTATAGATTCTGCTGGGTTTTTTATCTGCGCATATTCACAATGCCTGACTTTGCCACTTACTTCTCTTAAGCTGGAGTTGTATCATTCTACTAGTTTTTTCAGGTCATGGCTCTGTTTCCCAGATACACCAGAGATTTGCATGGTAACAGCTCTGTAATTGTTGTAACATGCGCCCATCTAGTATGTGGCCAGTTCACCAATATAAGCTTGGTGTTGTACGTATGTTGCAACCAATCTGACTTTTTACCAGAAATTTGGAAAGGAGTTGCTAGCAAGTAAAAATAAATATACTACGGGGGCGGTGTACAAGATAACAGCGGTGTAGGTTGCACAGCTTGGAGCTCCGCCAGTTTGTAGGCCCAGATGCAACATGGCAAGGGAAGTTGGCGTCCTGATACCGTGGGAGAGACAGAGTGTCAGCGGGCAGCAGGCAGAGGTGACCTAGGGGCTGACAGAGATCGAGGAGCGGGGACGTTGTGGAGGACCGCTGTCCCCTTAAGGCAGCCACCAGTGCAGTGAGTGAAGATGCTGGGGTGTAGGTGGTCCATCACTTGCTGCGGTGTGAGGGAGAGCCCGAGCTGACTACCGTCTCCCCACCCCAGCCTACAGACTGAAACCGGACCTGGGACGCGGGGGGAGCCTGGGGCCTTGCCGCCACTCTCCCCTTGTGAGCCGCTTCTCTCCTGCCTTACCGAGTGCTGGGCCCCGGGGCAGGAGGCAGAGGTGAGGACGCGTATTGGCGGCCTTCTGCAGCCCATAGTTGGGGGCCGTCCCACCTCACCACAAGCAATTGTAGAGTGTGTCTGGCTTCCGCCCTCCGCTGGGGCCTGTGACAGTGTGGGAGGTGATCACTCCTGGAGGGACCCTCCCTCGGTGGGGACGGTGGGGACGGCGGAGCGTGTGTGTTGTGGTCTCCCCGGGGCTTGGGCCCTGAGCCCACGGAGGATTTCAACAAGGCCCACTTAGGCCAGTGCATTGGGGGAATGGTGGTGGCCCCTGGTAGCTCATTGGGTCCCCCCTCTCCCATACAGCTGGAGATGAGCCTTGAGACCTGCATCAGCTCAGCCTTCCCCCCTTTGGAGCCATAGCATTTGAATTGAAGGCAAGGGCCCTGAAATGCGGTCTTCTGCGGGCCACTGGTGGTCAGCCGGCCCGCCTCGCTTTGACTACGCACTAGGGCCAGGAATTGCCCCTCCTTGCTTCGGGTGACTGCAGGACCGGCCTGACCCACGTCAGTCTACCCAGCGGAGCCCACAGAAGGTGGCCCTTGGGTGGAGTGTGACAGTTGTCACACAGAGGGGGAAATACACCTTAGCAAGAATGTCCACCGACCACCAAATGAAGAAAGACCCCTCCGTAAAGGACATGTTTGCCCGCTCAAACACGAAGAAGGCAGATGCAGTGTGGAAAGCCGAGGACCAAGGGGGGCACACTGATAAGGCCAGTGATGAAGAGGGGGGTGGGGACGAATCCCCAGTCACCCAGGCATTCATGGAGCACCTGTTCCACACTCTTCGAGAGGACTTTACAGAGCTCAAGCGCGTCATCGCCTCAGACATTAGGGGAATAAGGCAAGACATTGCTGCCCTCGATCAAAGGCAGGACTCGGTGGAGCAGAACCATGACACCTGAGAGGAGGAGTTAGAGGGACACTGCATGGAGTTTTTGGAGCTCCAGGACCAGATCTCAGAACTGCGCTACCAGATCGAAGACCTAGAGAACGATTCTTGACGCTCCAACATAAGTATTAAGAGAGTGCCGGCCAGGGCTGTCCTGAATGGCTTGGAGGGATTTGTGACTCAGCATTTCAAACACGTGACACCCTCTTTACATGACCAGGAGATAGTCTTGGACCGTACGCGCCCGGCTGGGAGACCAGTAACCGCACTGGGCCAGCCTCAAGATATACTCACATGCCTGCTCTATTACAAGCAGAAGAAAGCAATAATGGCGGAAACGAGGGCTTCAAGGTTGGGCTTTATCAAGATCTGGCCTGACTACACTGCAGCGCCACAGAGCCGCTAACTGATCTTCTCTGAGTCCAAGAGATTCGCTACAAGTGGGGGCACCCTTTCTGACTACAGTTTTCATGGAAGGAGGAGGTCCGGTTGGTCCAACCTTCGCTGATGCATGTGCATTACCAGAGATGCCAGACCTACGACAGGCTGCCCCCCAGGTCACTATCCCACAAACCCTCAGACAAGAGACAGGGACCAAGGCGCTCTGCCAGACAGGGGCTGAAAACATTGAATAAACCAATCGAAGCTGAGAGGAACTCTCACGGCTCCTCCAACACCTGCAGCATAAGGGAGCCTCTGGGTCCACACCCAGCAACCATTGAAGGTTCAGGCGGCTTGTTCCCCTCTGCTTCGGTGCGATTGATGTCGACCTCCTGAACGAGAGCCGTTAGACCCTGCCACAGCCAACTCCCAACATCACAGCCATAGGAACTTGCGGGCAGAGCTCACCGAAATAACTCATCTCAATTCCAACTTGCAGTCCCAGCTGTGACATGGACTCTAAACCATTGAATGTGGTCACTCCCTGGTGGGAGAAGTTTTGTATTCTAATTGTTATTTCTTCCCTTTCCTACCCCTCCACATTGTTGATTTTAGCCCCCTTCCTTGGGGAGGTTGCGGTGTGATGAGGCACTTGAGCAGGCAGGCAACGGGGTGCGAAGATATTACACATGGTGTGTATACTTTGGCCTCAACGTTATCGGCCTTAACTCCACGACGAATCGGATGGCTGGACTCTCATATCTTAAAGACGCCAAATGCAACGTGTGCATGTTGCAAGAAACTCACCTGACCCAACAAGACTGGCGGCGGATGCGCTCCCGATGGTTTGCCCATCAATACTTCTCCTCTGGTACTACTAAGAAAGCGGGAGTTGCCATCCTGCTCGCCACACACTTTGCATGGAGTGTGTAGGGTGTTTTCGTGGACATCCAAGGGTGGGTATTGGCATTACACATACAGATACAGGGCACCAGGTAGACAATGGCCACTATTTATGCCCCCATCGACAAGCAGGAACTATTCCTCAGGGACGCCGTGGGGCGACTGCTCTCTACTCCAGACACGCAGTTGGTGGTGTGTCAATGTTACAATGGAAAGCCAACGGGAGAGATCACACTCTCGAGTGGGCCAGGACAGAGGTCTCACCATGGGCACCAAAAGTTGGCTGACCGAAGCGGGTCTAGTCGACATTTGTCGTCACAAGCACCCCACCGAAGCAGACTACACATTCTTTTCAGTGGTGCTCCAAACATATACATGAATCGACTATTTCCTCACCACAACAGGCATAATGAGAGCCACAACAGTCACAGATATAGGGGCAGCTGCTCTTTCTGATCATTCCTTCATTAGTCTACATTTTCTCCCCCCACTGCATTCATCAACCTCCCATCGCAGGCACCTCAAAACAAAACTCCTCACATATGATAAGGTGCGTACGGCCAACCTAGGAGCACTGACCTCCTTCCTGGAACACAATGACAAAGCCGACCCAACAATTACCACACTGTGGGAGACACTAAAGGTGGTTATACGGGGCCACTTTATTGGCACTGCAACGACCTACAACAGGAAGAAGCAAGACAAGCAAGGTCAACTAGAAAGTCAGATTAAGGAATTGGAGACAGGTCACGCCCGAACAGGAACCATGATAGTGCATCATCAACTGAAGAAAGCACAAAAACAACTACGGGCCATAGATATGGGGAGGCCAGAGTACGCTTTATTGCGACTGCATCAAAAACTACTATGCAGTGGGCAACAAGGCGGGACGCATGTTAGCACACCAACTGCGGGCACAGGTGCTAGAATGACGGATACTTGAAATATGTTGGGATGACGGTTCCGCTTTCACCACAGACGAAGGCATCGCAGACTCCTTCGGGGCATTCTATAGGGCCCTCTACACTGCCGCTCCGCTACAGGATGCTGAGATAGAGACATACCTATCTCGCTGACCAGAGGTGCCAGTGTACACTGCCTTAGAGAAGGACATCACAGTACAGGAAGTCCTCACTGCCATACATAAGCTGCAACCCCATAAAGCACCCGGCCCGACAGCTATGGAAGGGGATTTTATAAAACCTTTGCTGCCCATCTAGCACCGATACTCACACACCTATTCAACTCCATTGACACACAAGGGTCACTACCAGAATCAATGTCCAAGACTACCATCACAGTAATCCTCAAGCCAGGCAAGGACCACAGAAACTGCGCATCCTACCCCCCAATCGCATTGGTGAATTTAGACGCAACGATTTTTACAAGTGTGTTGGCGCTCAGGTTGGCACCATACGTGCAAGGACTAATGGACCCGGACCAGGCTGGGTTCATCCCGGAACGCGAGTGTAGTGATAACACAAAGAGGCTATGCCACCTCCTGGATAAAACACAGCGCTCCCAGATGCCAGCACTACTGTTAACGAAAGATGCAGAGAAAGTGTTTGATCGAGTACACTGGCCGTACCTCTACTGGGTACTTGAACGTGTGAGCCTCGGTCCCCGATTCTGAGGTTGGGTGCAGATGTGCTATGCAGCTCCGCAAGCTAATATCTGTGTAAATGGCATACAGTCCCCCACCTTCCCCATAGAGCGAGGAAACAGGCAGGGATGCCCCCAGTCCCCCCTCCTATTCGCACTCTACATGGAGCCTTTAGCTTAATGTATAAGGGGTAATGCAAGGATGACCGGGATTCAGATGGGAGGGAGGGAACATAAGATCATGCTAGCAGCAGACAACGCACTCCTGACCCTCACAAAACAGTCTGACTCTCTGCTGGCCATCATGACGGAGCTCTCGGAATTTGGGCAAGCATCAGGTTTCATAATCAATCCACAGAAATTCCTGATGCTAGACAAGATGTTGCAGGAACCTGAGTGAACACACCTCAGCAAAGTTTCCCTTCCAGTAGGCAAATGATGGAGTTCCATATTTGGTTTTACAGATATTTCCCACATTCAAAGCTACTGCAGAGTATAATTATAGGACCTTACTGGCCATGACTTGGTCAGAACTCGCTAAATGGAAGCTGTAGAACTTATTGTGAATGTGGAGGCTGTCAGCCGTCAAAATGACGCTACTTCCCAAGTTTACCTATGTGACGCAAACTCTACTATCCCAGCCACCCACGCAAATCCTGGACAAGCTGCAGACCCTAATTTGGGACTTCATCTGGGTAGGTAAAAGGGCTAGAGTGTCTAGGTCATGAGCCTTCCTTGCGGTGGTGAAGGGGGGACTGGGGATCCCCAAAATCAACAAGTATTACCAGGCAGCCCCGTTGCGATACATGGTAGAGTGGTCCCGCACCACTGGTGCTTCATAGACCAAGCCATAGCAGGAATACACATCTGGAAAGTACCGTGGCTGCCCAAGCCCTCTTAGACCAATGGGCGTATACATTTCTCCAGTGAGGAGATCAACAGTGGGAGTCTGGGACAAGGTACCACTGAGACACAACCTCTCCAATCCGATATCCCCGCAGACCCCTCTGATAGGTAACCGGACTTCCCCCCTGCATTGGAGGGCTCGGGCTTGGCAGGATGTCAATTGCAAACGGTGGGAGACCTATTTCACACAGACTGGCTCATGGGTTTCGCCAAACTACAGACATACTATCCACTCCCAACCTCGGCGAAATGGTAATACTTGGCAGTAGCACATTGGGTCACTAGTCAGTGGATCCAACCCCATGCTGGCAGACCCCTACTACCTTTTGAGAAGTGGCTCATTATGCGGAGCGTTCTTGATGCAGCTTCTGCGGCCCTTGCCTTCGCCTGCCATGGCTAGATGGGAAAAGGAATGCGAATGCCTTTTCTCTAACATAGAGTAGAGTGACATCCTACTGGGCATGAACATCTGCCCTTAACACAACCAGTAAAGAAATGCTCCTCAAAATAGCTCACTATGTGTATTACACACCAGCAAGAGTGGCTAAGTGGCTAAGTGGGATCCCAGAGAAGGCGGGCTGTGCTGGCGACAATGTGGACAACAGGGCACACTCACACTCCTCCAATGGCAGTGTCCCAAGATAGAAGAGTACTGGGCACGGGTCTTAGCCGCCATCAACACAATGTTCGACACAGACATACCCAAATTCCCCAGTTACATATTGCTGGGCCTTCCCAACCCACTCACCTACCTGCTAAAATGGCCCAGGGGCAAAGCCATCACCCTCACCCTGGTGGCAGCTAAGCAGCTTCTTCTAGCTTGGTGGGGGACAGACAAGATACCCATGCATCAGGATTGGCTGAATAAAGTGTGGGAGGTCCTAGGTATGAAGAAGTGGATGGCAGTAGCTACACAGCAGCTACACTGATTTGATAAGCTGTGGCAACTATGCATAGCGTATTTGGCAGATGATTTTCACGAGCTAAAATGCCCCCAATACCTGCGGATTCTACGCCTGACAGCTACCGAACCAACCGCACACACCTAGATGGCAAGTACCCGTTTAGAGGCTCCAATGCATCAGGAAAGTGATGCTCCCCTCCCCCTCAGTGTCCCTCCTCCCTTATTGTTATTTTAGCCTTAATAAATCTTTATTTTGTTTAATTTTCTCTCAACTATTTACCACCTATTGAATACGCATCCAAATGCTCAGCCACCGGCCAAGGGTTGTAGGGGGTCTTTGTTGTATTGTTGTTATCTGATAATAATCAATAATAATGATTTAACACTGAAAACACATTTACTACAATGGATTTCTTTGCCATGAGTGTGGAGAAAGTTGCAGTAGTCGATCCCAGTAAAGGGAAGGAAAGTTTGCCCTGAGTGTTTGGGAATACCCACAAACGTATTTCTTTGAGTGTACGAAGTTCTCAGTTCAGACGGAGGTGTAAATCTCCTTCCTTTCTTGTACTTTTGTTGTGAATAGGATGCCAAGGCTAGGTCGAGGTGTGTCTTTAAAACCAAACTTTTAATCTAAAAGGCCAATCATATGTTATAAGAGGTTCAGATCAGCACACACTGGTCTAAAACGAGTAGCTGTAAATAAATTAAATGCAGAGAACAAAGGTTTTCTTTGGATCTCACCACATGTGCTATTGACTTAGATTTTCTTCACAATCTTACGCTTTCTGCCTCTTTCTCTCACTCATAAAGATTCTTTTTCATCTGTGTTTTCTGCCTTTATAATTATTTCCTTGCCTTTTTCTTCCACTTTCTTTCTTTTTTGACAATTATGTTTTGAGTAAACTGAGTATGTATAAGACGAATCAGACATAGGTTAGAAAGGTACCGGGTAAACATCTACTCTATAGTCATGTAGAAAGTTACAGTTATCATAATGAAGCTGATTTAATTTACATTACTATTAGACAATAATAGGCGAAAAGTAATAGAAATCTACAGACACATAAAAAAACATAAAATGGAGCAGAATAAATGTGGACCATGCAATATGGTCGATAGGGCATTTCTACCTATTGGTGTGGGTCGAGGGTATAAGGATCAAGTGAAGGTCCAAAAGAGGGGATAAGCAAGGAAGTCTTCATGCTCCTTTAATAATATAAGGTCCTATTGATTGGACATTGTCAGAACAAATGCAAATACTATTTTTCCATATGAGGGTACCTGTTCAGTATCCATTAAAATGCATACAACATGTTGTGTCTCTGTGAACTCTACACTGTAGTTGATAGGTGTTATCATTCACTGTCCTGCTTTCCAAGTGAAATACCCTGGCCTGGTCAGTCCATCATTAATCATATATAAGATTATTTCATGGTGGCCTATCTGCAAGAGCTCTGTCAATCATTTGTCTCAGGTGGATCCAGTCTGTTTCCTCCAGTGGTGTAGAATACGGACCTTGTTCTAAAACTGCAAACAGAGGACCCATCATGTTCAGCCATGCCTTGTAGCCTACCTTTTCTGCCTGTTTCTCTCTTCCTCTGAGTCAAAATATGATAATGAAAAATAAGTTCCAGTGTCAGTGTTGAACACAAGCAAAATGTAAGACCTGTCTAAATCTAAAACATGATCTTTGCTGAACGTTGGTGGTCAAAGACTTTTGCCTAAATCTAAGACCTGTAAAGTTCAATCATAATCTTTCTTGTATGTTGTCCTCATCATCTTGATACAAAAGATTGTAATCACCCCTAATAATCATGAGAGAACAAAGCAACGTACATGCTAACGTGTGTCTGAGTGCTTGCGCTTCTATGGAGGCTGGTGTACTAGGACACATGCCATAAAACTTTGGTGGTCAGAAGACTGCTTTGATCCCCATAATTTCAAAAAGAGGATCACAGATACATTTAGCACATCTTGCCCTTCATTGGCCTTTTAAGTGTAACCATTGCAGACAGTATTTATGACTCTGTACATGAGCTGAGACATATGCAGGTTGATTGTAAAGAAGATATAGTATGTTATGAGATGAATATAAGAAGAGAGCCGGGAAAACCAACATTAAAAAAAATATTATGTACCTCTGATCTGTGTATCCCTGCTTGGGGATCGCCGCAAGAGGTGATCTCCCAGGGCACCCTCTTTTGTGTGTGTGTGTGTCTGTGTGTGTCTGTGTGTGCCTTGTTAGGTACCGGGAACCTAATTTTCCAGGGTCATTTCTAAAAATGAAGGGGAGCGCGGCCCCTTCCCCAAGCCTCTTAAGACCGTGTGAACCCCATCACCCAGGGCCATACATATATCAAAAAAAGAGCTGGGGCCCTGGTGGCCCCCCTCCCTGAGCCTTTTTAGGCCCATGGGGCCCCATGCCCTAGGGCTGCATATTTTTTGAGGGGAGAGGGGCCACACAGCCCCCCTCCTGAGTAATTATTGTCCCCAGGGCCAGCATTTATAAAAGGTTGATGCCCTGGTGCCCACCCAGGGAACCCATCACACTCTTGTTGGTAACTGTGGGGGAAGCCCCAAGTGACCCTCTCTCCAAGCCTTGTTAGGCCTGGGGACCCCATCCCTGGGTCCACTCTTTTGAATAAATGAGTGGGGGCAAGCGTGGCCCCTCTCCCCGGGCTGATTTTGGCCCGGTGACCCCTTCCCCCAAGGCTTACATATTTAAAAGGCAGGTGCCCTGGTGCCCAGCTAGGGAATCCACCATACTTTTGTTAGCGGTTATGAGAGAGCCACAAGTGCCCCCACAGGCACAGCCACCTTCTGGCCTGCAACAGGAGCTAGCATTGCTCCTGCCCAAAGGAGCATCTACTAATGCTCCTATCTTGGGTTGTAGCAATATTATGATCTGCTTTCCTGCATGCATCAGTGCGGGCAGAGAAACAGATCAAAAGCAGCTCCCAAGGGACTGGGGGATTTTCAAAGCTCCTGCCACTGGAAGTGGACCTATTGTTTACTCTTGCTTGGCAGGAGTTTTTAAAATGCTCTTGCAAAACAAGAGCAAATACAGGTCCTACTATGACCCAGGGGTGGGTTCCCCAGAGCATAGCATCTGAGCCAGCCCCAGGGGGATGGGGTCCCCGGGTCTATTGACAGCTCAGAGAACCTCATTTTTAACAATTTCAGCCAGGTGTGGGCTCCCGGGTACCTTTAGAGGCAACTTTTTTGATTCAATCCCTCGAGGGTCATGAAGGGGATCGCAACATTTTTTGTGATTTATTTTCTTTTTGGCCCCAGAGGGGTACCTCTAGGTCAGGGTATCCCTACCCTGTCCTCTTTTAGTATTATTATTTTACATTTCAGGACAGGGGACTAAGTCTTCAAGTCCTGTAATGGCTGCCAGCAACATTTTTCTCATGTTACTGACAGCCAATCAGATCGCTCGCTCCCATAAGAGTTTGACTCCCGCGGGAGTTTGATGGGCCAAGGCAAATAAAGCTCCCTGGGCCAATCAGAATGCTCTATTTTAAAATTAGCGCTACCGCGAGAGTCTCTCGAGACTCTCAAAGACCCAACCACCCAGCTATACAATTATTTTTGTCCATTGATATCTCAAAAACTACTGAACGAATTTACAGTAAATCTCCAAAAACACAATCTGTGGACCACTATCTAGCTTTCTGGCAAATTTGGTGTAATTCCATTAAGCACTTTTGCAGTAGCCTTTTCCAAAGAAGTCTATAGAAAATGCATGGGGATTTTGCGTTTTGGGACCCCCCTTTTTTCTCACCCCTTGCTTGACAGATCACCCCAATACTTTCCAGGAAGGAGCAGAGGTGGATGCACTGCTAATAGCCACACATTTGGTAATGCACTCAAAGTGATTCCCTTCCAGTTCCCCAATTCATCAGCACTCCAAAACATGCTAATCACCATTTACTGTTGAAAATGCGTTTTGGCGATGTCGCCTTCGTCAGATGATAGTGCCCCACCACTCTATGAAAAAAATTAAAATAGCATTGCCCCTATTTTGACAACTGAGTATATATTCTTCAAATAATATGCTTGACGGCACATTTCTGAAATCTAATAATTTATCAACTAATACATCATTAATTAGAGAAGCGCAATGGCACGTTATATATTAATATTTAAATTGTACCTCATATCCCAAGATTCACTGTAATTCTCCATGGATGTTCCTCAGGAAGTAAAATGGATATGGTTCACAAAACAGGGAGAAAGTAATACTAATCTTCAGGAACTTCCAGATCTAACACCTTTACATCATGGTATAATTTCAGAATGGCTACAGCAGTTCAATTCAATTATCTTTATTGCATGATTAATTAAAATCTTTGCAGTAGAAAACTACATTCAGAATCAGCCTGTGAAAAATACGCATGAATTACAGTAAGATTAATTGAAAAATCATTTAAAATTGCAGTATTCATACTATAGTGAAAAAAAAAGTAAAACATATGAATTTTCGTTAAAGATCAGGGTTTAAAATACGATAAACATACATAAAAAATTCCAAATTAGCAGTTGTTAAACAAGATCGATTTCCTGCTCTCTATACCCTGAAACTCGTAGCAGATCTACAGTAGTGGCACGGGTTGTCCTTGAAGGAAAAATTTGGAACAGTACTTAATAGCCCTACTCTATCCAACACTTACCCTACTGTTGCACCCCCTGGAGTTGGAATAGTAATATTTACCCCTACACTATCCAACACTTACCTTAAATGCAATGTAATGGTATGCGTTGTAATGGTATGTGTTGTAAAGGTATGATGCGATGTCATGGAATGCAATGTAAGTGAAGTTTTAAAACATTTGTTGTAGTGGCACGCGATGTAAATGTGTGTGTTGTAAAGGATTTTGCGATGTAAAAACTACATTGTAAAGGCATGCGTTGTAAATGTATGCGTTGTAACGTCATACATTCTTCAGTGAGTTCGTTCAATAAGAGACCCGCAAAGTATTTAGCGTCTATATCAAATAGTGCTATAATCCTGAAGTTCTTTGCTTGATTCCTGCTGCCTTTTTTATAAATAGGAGAAATAATTGATCCCTTCCAGGAATCTGGAATTTTTTCTACTCTCAGGATGTTTTTAAAGAGGGGCCTTTGTTGCTCTGCCCAATAATTTGGGTCCTGCTTATATAGAATTGGTGGTATTCTGTTGGGCCTGGGGGCCCCCTCTTTCCTGCCTTTCATGATTCGGTTCTTGATCTGCTTTGTTGTGCATGGAAAATGGGTCTCCACAGCTGGATGCTTTTCGGCTTGCAGACTTCGCTGAGAGACCGCGATGTCTTGAGTAATTTCGTCGGTTTTATTAAAGTGGTGCGACAAGTACTTTTGCCCTGTTTCCTCTGTTATATACGAGTTAATTTCATGAGCCCTTGGATTATCTAAATTATTCACTGTGTGCCAGAATCTGGCGCTGTTGTTAGATTTTGCATCATATAATAATTTGGCCCATATCTTCTCTACAAATTCCTGTTTCACTTGCCAAATAATTTTATTCTTACTGCACTTTAGCTTCCTCAGTCCTATCTGTATACTGATGTCCGGGCCCTTCTGGCGCAGTATGAAATTGTCTGTTAATGTCCCTTTTTATTTGCCTTAATTTGCAGCTTTGGATTGTTGAAAAATACATTCTTTGATTGTTTCTTGCCCGCCCTTAATGATACTTGTTACTTGTGTTGGTCTTGATTTAGAGTTAGCTAAACTGAAGTTTTTAAAGAAATTCTCCAAGGCATTAATGCGATCGCAATCTTGCAGTCTATAGTCTTCCCAGCAAATTTTCGCTTCTGCCAAAAGTTTTTCCGGATAGTCGTTTTGCATTTAGTTCTCTTAAAATGTGATGTTACTGTTGAGTTTTGAGCTTCATTTGGGAAGGTTAATGCTGTTCCCTGAGCAATAAGTGTAAGCTCTTATGGCAAATGGTCACTGCACTCTTGCGTTCCAATCTTAAAATCACTGACTGATTTAAAAAGTGAAAGAGATAGGAAAGTGTAATCTATCGCTGTGCTCACCGTTGAGTTGTGATAAGTAGCTGATTGGGGCGGTCGCCTGGAAATCTACCGTTTGATGCTATCAAACCCAGACTTGTTAGTTCCACCAGTAAATCTTTAGATACCTTGGTTTGTTTGACTCACTTGCTTTCTGCCTGGGGTGGGATCCCCGATTCTAGTAGTAGATCTTCTGCCGGCTGGTCTTTGCCAGCATTCCCTGAAAGGAACATGTTGAAGTCTCCTGAGACAATGTAGTTCGATGTCGCCTCTTCAGTAATAAGCCTCGTGAGTTCTGACACTAAAGATTTTGCGCCCATTTTTTTCTCACTTGGGTGTAGATAAATGTTTACCAGTATTAACTGTTGTTTGTTTTTTCTGAAGCCTACTATCTCCATCTGTATTGCGTTAATTCCATTGTTTGATATGTTCTTCATCAATAGTTCTTTGGCTGTGGTACCGTTTTTATTGAGGCATATGTGGTAATGCCTCCTTTCAGGTGTCTGAACTTTGAGCTTCTGCTAGCTGGAAGATGATATGACTTGTAGCCTTGTAGATAGAACGGCTCTGCCAGCCAAGTTTCTTGAAGTAGGATTAAATCAAACTGCTGGAAGTACATCAGTAAGTCTATGTTCATGGATTTAGATCCTAGGCCAGTTTTGTTCCAGGAGCAAAGTTTTAGCTGTGGAACCTTCTTTTGTTGTTCCGAGATCTGTCATGGGTCTAGGTGTCTATTGTTGATGGCTTTAGCTACCCAGGACCAGTCTTTTGATGTATCCTTCTCACAACTGTCCCAAACACTCGGGGTGTCTCTGTCTGTGGCTTCCACACTAATGCTTCAGACACCTTTTAACACAGATTTTGTAGGCCCACCAGACCTTATTCTTCTTGAAAAGTTTTCGTTGTGCTCTTGGTGATTTCGAAGTAATGTCTCCGGGTATCCAATGTTGTGAAGGAGTTTTATACGGATCCCCCATGCTTCTAGTTGGTGATCATCTTTTAACATTTTCTCCACTATTTCCCTTGTGGTACAAGTAGTTTTTGTTATTTCTTGCTCCAACAGGTTTTTAAATCGTTCAAATTCTATGGATTCCAGATCTTGAGTAACATTGCCGGCTAGGTTACTGATGGAGGTTAGCAATCAAAGAATGTTGCTTCTGTTTAAAATATCTCCCTGACCTTTTGATTTGAACTCTGGGATAAATAAGATTGTTTTTGAGTCCTTCTGCCTAAAGGTGTTCTTAGATGGTTTAATTCTTAACTCTATTTCACTCCTATACAGATTTCCGGGAGGTTGGGTGTTGGTGCCCGCCTGATTGCTTTTACTGCTGCAGGGTGTCAGTTTTCCTGGTTATTGACTTCTCCATGTGGTCTGCAGCTTGGGCTGTTGGGCTTTTAATTGTTGGGAGTTTGTTTTCTGTCAACGTTTTCTTTCCACCGTCTCCGTTGAAGATAGTTTTCCCCATTTTTTCCTTTTCCGCTATGCTTAAGTTGGATACTATCGGGTCTTTGGTCTGTGGGGTCTCACTTTCTCACAGATCTCTCTTATTTTCACACAAGGATGACTTTCCTACATCTTCGGATCCCCTTGGGCAAGGTTCATTACTGGTCATCAGCTTCTCTTGCAGACTTGGGGTATCGTTGATGTCTCTTTGTTCTGTTAGGGTCAACTGTAGGCCTTTGCTCGCTAGTTGGAAGAAAGACTTAATGGAGGTGGTTTTGTTACCCCTTTTCTCCTCATTTTGCGTCATTGTTTCGATGATTGCCTTTTGTAAAATTATGTGTCCCCTTCATCAGGATTGCTGAATTGCTCAGCTGGGCTGGCCAGATGCTGCTCTTCTTGTTGAGATTTGTCGAAGAGCCCTATTTGGTTGGACCCTCTGGCGTGCACCCCCTAAAGCTGCCTTGATCGCGAGATGATTCTTGTTGTACTGGTCCGTGAATGACTCCTAGTCCAATTTTCGATTCTTTACTTTCTTTGGTGAATGGTTTAATCACATATTTTCTTTCCATTTTTAATTTGACGTGGTTCGATGCCTCTTCTTTTGAGTTGCAGTGAAGTTCCCTTTCTGGTGGGCTACCTTCTCCTTCTCTTTTGCCCTCTGCTTTTTGAGTTCCATTGGTTAAGTGCTATTTGCTTTCTTTATGTCAGTTAGGAGATCTTCCATTACTACCTGTAATGTGGCAAGTTTGTCGATAATTGAATAGCAAGCACAGCTTGGAGGGCTTATAGACGTTTCGGATTGGACTTTCTTAATCAGATTGTTCAATTCTTAGAGTTTATTGTCAATGCTTGTGACATGCGTGGCTAAACAGTTGAGAAGAGTTAACTGGATATCCATCTTGTCGGAGTGATATTCCATAGCTTTTGTTGATAGTTGCATGGTGTTTAAACAGGGACTCCCATAACTTGTTCTCTTCTGTTGGTGAGTCCTCAGTCTCTTCCTTAGTGACGAGCCCTGGGTCTTGATATTTCGTGTCGCCTTTTCCCAAGGAGTATGTGGTGACCAGTTTTTCCCATTCTTCTGTTGTGAGAAAAGATATATTGCTTCCTTGGAGACTAGGAATCTCTTCCTGTTCCACACCGATCTTTCTGTTCTGCAGTTGGAAGTCCTAGGCATGTAGATTGGTGTCCTTCCGACTCTCGGATGATGGAAATAGTGGTCGTTAAGCCTTTTTCCTGATCCTGGTGGTTCTGTGTTCTCGTATCCGGTCTAAGATGAACAGGAGGTAGTTCATCCAGGCTCTTTTGCGGGTCCCTTACTTTCTCGTTTTTTGTCGATAATTCAGCTATTGTTGTAGTGTCCTTTTTACATTCTGAAAGTGTTTCAAAGATGGAAGCTGTCACTGTTGCTGTTACATTGGGGTTTATCTCCTCTACTTCTTTCTTTGCATGAAGAGCAGTCCGAATTGTAATGGCTGGTTCCAATGGGAAACTCGGTGTTTCCGTGAAATTGGTGATGAGTAAGTTTCCTGGTATTTGCCTGGCATCCTTGTTCCCTTTTGCAAAAGTTTTGATGATAGGGTCCTCCTTCCAAACCTTACAGACTTTGTTATCGCTTATTTGTTTTCGATCTCGATCTTGGACTTGATCATGACTAGATGCTCCTCCTCCACCTCCATCAGTTTTTAATTCTTGGCACTGTTGTCGTCCATTACCGTTTCTCTGTGTGAACTCGGGTGATAGGCCTGTTATAGCTGTTGTAGCTGTTGTGGCTGTTGTTGGTGCTGTTCCCCCTGTTCATTTTGGAGTGATTTTTTCTGGGTTTAGTGAAGAAGGGAGTCCCCTTTGTGTTTTGTTGGTGAAGTTTAGCACTGCCCCTGCATCTTTTATGAAAGAGAATTTGGAGTAGATTTGGGGTTGGTAACACAATTTTGGTGCTTTCACAAGTGATGAGGCAGCTCTGTTTATTACACTATTCAATTCTACTAGCATTACGTCCTCCATGTTGGCTGCTGAATCTGTTGTTCCCGTGTTTACCTGGCCACTGGTGGGTACGTTGGGAGGTGCTTTGAGGATCTTATCTTAATTTTTTCGACTGTTTATAACACTTGTAATGATCTGCCTTTCTTTCCCCGACCTCATTTTTATCTAGCTGTCTCAGTTTCTGTTTTGCAGCTAGATCAAGCTGTTCATAGTTTTGCGTTTTTTGATTTGAGACTTTCGATGTCTCGTTGGATTGGAGCTTAGTCTGTCGGTGGCACCTCAGCTTAGCTTAGCTGAATTTGACTTAAGTTGAAGGGTATATGGCAGTAGACGGTGGGTTATTATTTTGACCCCCAGCTGGAGCAAACGTTTAGTTCTCTGTAGTGCTTGGTACTCCAAGGATGGCACTGTGGCCTGTGAGTCCCTGTGGGTCCAGAGAATAGTGTTGTAGGGTGAGATCCGGGACCAACTTCCTTGTCAGGGTGTCAAGTTGAGTCAAGATTGAGCCGAAATTGAGTCCAAATTTGGTCCAATTTGAGTTGGAGTCAGGGTCAGATCAGGTCAAGTCAAGTCAAGTCGAGTCCGGTGGGTACACAGCCAGCCGGGAAAGACAGCCCAAGATGTCTTTAGTTGCCGGCCGTGCGCTGCCTTCCTGCCCTCCTTAGACACACTCTGTCTAGCACACTCTGTTTGGGCTTCTCTTCGGCTTTTTGGGCACTTAGGCTCTTGGGTTCTTGGGCGAGCAGGGCTCCAGGAAAGCCCACAAGCTGCACTCAACCTAGTCGGGCCGCCCGTGGACTATCCGGGCACACACTCTGCGACCACCCCTCTAGCGGCTGTCACGCTCGCTGCTGCGTTTTCTGTTGAATCTCTGTTGGTTTCTGTTGGTTTCTGTTGGTTTATACTGTTTATGCTGTTCGTGCTTTTATATGTTTTTGGAGGTTTTGGTGGTTTTGGCTTTTTTGGCTGTTTCCAGAGGTCCCGGTGGTGGTCTCTTAGTAGTGCGTCGCTGGCTGGCTGGGCTATGCGGGTTAGGCACAGCTGCGGGAGGGGGAGCAGGGGGGCGGAGTGCCGACCACTGCTACCGGTAGCTCGGCTTGGCTCACCTCCGCCTCTCTGTCTGTTTTCACCCGCTTCGCCTGTCCTCCTCACGTCCTCATCCTCGTCCACAACCACGGTGCCAGGGCATGGCGGTGATGCGGCACGGCTAGCAAAATGTGCTGATTCTGGCCTCAGTCTTCGGAACCGGTCTCAGCTTGGACTCCGGAACCAGACCAGCCTCTACTGCAGTATGTATGCTGCACAATAATGTCTGATTCAAGACTCATCACAATTCCACTGTATGAGGACAAATATCTGCCGCTGGGGAAATTCTGCTCCCCAATAATTGTGACATACCTCAGTGGGCTGCTATCTGAATTAGATGCGCCGATCATCTCTAACCAGCAGTACATCGTAATGCCAAAAAATGAGGGAAGTGTAATTACGTGCCAAATAATCCTCTAAATAACACTTAATCAATTTGATAGCAAAAATGGGAAAGGGGGATCATAATATAATTCATGCGCCAGTGAATTAGTGATACATGATTTTCAAGTATATATGCGGTAATAACAGAAGGGTCCAGGCAGAGAAAAAGGACATGAATCCAGGTTTAAACTAACAAACACTTAATGGATACATGTAGTTGGGGAGCGTTGATAGTAGACAAATACATTAAATAAATACATGTGGTACAAATTATATTGCAAACCACAGAAGGGGAAAGAACTTTGTAAAAATCAAACCATGTGACTCATCAACAGCCATAACCACCAAGTCCATCAATTGTAACATAACATCACATGTGTATTTGTGGAGTGCACGTTCACCCAAGGACTTCTTGGTGCTGAATAACAGATGTATATTGTCAAGATACAAGCTCAGTTTATCATCCTTATTCAATCCTTGGGGTTCCCTGGTTCCCAAAAGGATGGTGTAATTTGACTCAGGTTTGCAGGGAGATTTTGGTCTGTTGCCATCCCATCGCTGTGGTTTGATCCAGTAAATTCCAAAAAACATCAGTGATCTGCCATTCCTTTCTTGCATGTCATTATCATGTCATGCCACTGGATACGTTAACTTACAATTCGTAACCACTCCTTTGTGCCCAATACTCCTTTTCATAAGGGGGAAGATGGTACTACTCATAAGGGCTAAAAGAAATTGTGGAGCATTTTTTTTTAGCCCTTACAAGCTTGCCATATAGATGCTCCACTTCAGATTAGCCGAATTTCTGATATTGACATCCTCTTTGAGAAATAAAGTAGTGTGTGCCTACCCCTAGTTTGTGTATTTTGGGCAGCATTTTGTCACGGAGCACCTATTACCCACCGTGGGCTTTCGAAGCAGGTTTATTATAATGTATTCTTGACTAACATCTAATTGAATATCTAAAAAGTCAATTTGGGTAGCACTTATGTTCACAGTAAAAAAAATATTCAGGCTCTTATTCTGCATGGCTGTAATGAATTTCTCTGCTGTGTCTTTGTCACCATCCCAAATAAGGAATAAATCTCCCATGTACCAAACCCACATAAAAATATGGCCAGTAAATCCCTTACAGTCTCCGTACCAGAGCACATGCTCTTCCCAAAGATCTGTCCACATTATGCACTGGTGATCACCATTGCGTAGTTATAATTATGTCTAAATTTTCATAGGAAGAGTATTTTTGTATGCTAATAAGTGGTGCAATTTGGCAAATCTTCACAAAACTCTCTAAAGAAATGTTCATCCATGTCAGCTCCTTCCTGGAAAGGTTCGGAGTGATCCTTGAAGCAGGTGCTGATGAAGAAAATAGACACCTTCTCAGTGGTCTCACTGATACACCTGATCCTTTTAAACCAACAAAGAAGAGATTGGCACAGAAGCTGTAATATAAAAGCAATGCATTTATTAAACCTCAGATGAGGGAGATTGCGTCACACAGTACCCTCAAGTCACTGTAGGAGGCATTCTTAGGAGTACAGAGAACAGGGGACTTATATACCCACACAGGGGCTCAAAAGAAGGCGGTACAAGTACACATGAGAAGAGTTACACACATAGATGGTCATACAGAAAATGCACAGTCAACAAGTAGGAGGAGTAATGAGTTGCTGACATCAGTTAGAACAGCCTGACAGTTCTATACTAGGAGCAGGTGCATTCTACTAGCTAGGCCCTTCTGAGCATGAGGTTCTGGAAGAGGGAGAAAGCAAATGGCTAGCACATAGCTAACTAAAATGGCTGCCAAGTACAAAATGGCTTTCAGCTCATGCTAACAGATCCCTGCAATCTTTAAAACTGAGAAATAAAGGAGGGTACCAAAACCAAATTTCCCCATGGATTTTCCAAAGACTAGCGCTGGACTTAGGAATAGTATAATTTACTATCTCAACTCCAGCGGGTGAATTATACTATTCCTTAGTTTAGCGGGCCCCCTACAGCAAGCCATAGAAACGACTTTCGATGTAATGGCTTGTGTTGTAACAACTCGGTCGTTGTAACAATCGCGTTGTAATTGCATACGTTGTAGTGCATGCGATGTAAACACTGTTTCCCGATGGTAGCACGGTTTCCATGTTCTGGTTCCTTTGAAGTCACATGCAGTTGCAAACAGGGCAGTCTGTAAATATCAGTCGATTCAGCATGTACCAATTCTGAAACTTCTTGCATACTTCTGACATATGGTCTTTCTCTCCATTGACCTATCTCATAAGGGTGAGGTGTAGAAGACAACTGGATTTCTGACTTACAAGTGGCAAGAATAAGGTACCTATAACAGAACAAATAGTTCCAAAGGGGAAGTCACATTGAAAAGAAGGCTACCACCATAAATGATTACTTGAAGGTTGGCGTATATAATTATGTAAAGTCACTATCATATTTGAAACAGGTTGTTTTTCAAGAAGTATTTTTTTTGCATAAGATTAGAACATTTAAAATACAAAACAAGGGGTGTGGCTAAGACTCTGTTGGAGTAAGACGCACTTCGTGGTCGCTCCGTCTCCCTGTGGCCGGCCAGCAGCATATAACAGACACGAGCCCTCGGGGGTACAACCTGGCTCCCCCTGAACACCACCAGGCCCCCCACCCTACATCTTTAACCCGCCTTAGGCTCTGGGCCGAGCTGGGGACCGATAGGCAGTGGGTGACCGGTGAGAGTCATCTCGGACCTGGGCCTTGCGAAGGCGACCGGCCCGACGGTGAACTGGGGCCTTGCTGTGGGGGCCTGGCTGGCGAGTTCTGGAGTCCGGGGGCTGGTTTTGGGGATTGGGAGCCGCGGACGGGCCTCCGGCCACCCAACGTGTGAGGTTCTGATTGCTGGCCCCCACTGAAGGTAAGGCGGGTTGCCGGTCCCGAGGTGGGTCTCCCATACCAGGGGTCCGGGGGTTTATCTCTTGCCGGGCCTGCCTTCCGCCTGATCTGTGGTCGATGTGACGGGGAGGGAGCCCGAGCGACCGGGCTCCCCCTGGGAGTGTTACCATCATCTGAGCCCTGTGGGGTTTCCACCGAGCGGCCATCTTGTGGGCCTTCTCCCTGTGGAAGGGGGAGAGCCCACCACACTGGCACTGCCCGGGCTGAACTGCGGCGTTCCCCGGAGGGGTGAGAAAGGCGATTCGGCTGCTCCCCAGAGTGGATAAGGAGAGGAGGGCCGACTCCTGCCGCAGGCCCATCCAGCTGGTTTTATTTTTATTTTTTTATTTTACTGAGTTTTATATAGCGCAAACTTGACATGAAGGTATCGAGTATCAGAGTGCATTACATAGCACCAGTTGCATTACACAAGAACACATTCATTTTTGTTATGCACGGGGAGATTAAGTGATTTGCCTAGAATCACAGGATGTTCAGCGTCATTGCCCAGACTCAAACCCAGTTCTCCAGATTCGAGGTTTACCGCCCTAGCCGTTAGGCCAACTTCTCTCCCCAAGGAGACGCGAGTGAAGCAGCACCACGCAGGATCAAATGTGAGGCGGGGTCCTGAGACATGAGGAACAGAGGTACACTTGTGTGGCCTGAGGCGACCTGCTGTGCAATCGGCCAGCTAGCTGGGCCCCGTCCATCCATCCTTGACTTTTAGTGGCCGTGTGGCGGGGGCTCGATCCTACCCTCTTGAGAGGGGCCCCATGCTATGAGGGTGCAGTTGTTTGTTCTAGGGAGGATCTGCTGTACAGTCGGCAGTGAACCAGTCCCTTGTCTAGTGCC
Source organism: Triturus cristatus (assembly GCF_964204655.1). Lineage (NCBI taxonomy): Eukaryota > Metazoa > Chordata > Amphibia > Caudata > Salamandridae > Triturus > Triturus cristatus. The sequence continues at coordinate 1,274,396,367 of NC_140589.1, forward strand.
CTCCAAGCTTGACCCCTGGCGAGACCTGGTCCTGTGGGTTGGGACATTATCAGATGCCTTTTTGATTATTTCTGCAGCCCGCCACCCTCTCTGCATTCCCTGCCATAAAAGTGGACCCAACCAACAAAAGCGGGATCAGGATTGGACTATCCAGGTGGCCACCCCTACCGGAAATCCTGTTGAGTGTTTTGGCTGCCTCATCGGGCAGCGAGAGTACAACCCCCACAAGCTTGCCCCTGGGACCCGGAATCGCACTTTCCTGACTACTGGGTGGCCCTTCAATCTGCTGGGTCCCTGTGAAATCTCTTTTGGTGGCTCTGAACAGGGGGTCCTTGTTGGAGAATCCACTGCCTTCCCTGGTTTGACAAACCGCGATTGACCCCGGGAGAGGGCCACACTTATTAAGGGGAACCCCTGTAGAAGCATGCCCGCACTAAGGGGGTAAAATACACTGCTACTGGTGCCTCTAAGGAAGCAACAGTAACATCGCTCTGCGCAAAACCACCCTCCGCTGCAGAGGCCCAGTAGGTCCCCACAATTGCAACATCCCTGGAAAAAGCCGAAGCGAGTTCCCTCACACAAGCCTTTATGAACAATTTCCTTGGTTCACTCAAATCTGAGTTCAAGACATATTTGCAGGATATCCGGTGCAATGTGGCTTAAATTAGAACCAGAGTTGGTAACCTCGAACGATTACTTGACACACAAACGGAGGACCAGGAGGAACTTTGGCACTGCATGACAACGCCTGAAGAACAGCATATAGAACTCAAGGTCAAATAGGAGGATTTGGAAAATAGAAGCCGAAGGAACAACCTATGTATCAGTGGGGTCCCTAAGGGCGCGGAGGTCCAGGACATAATGACCTACACAGCGGTACTACTCCATGTGATCAGGGGCAAAATTGGACGCCTCCCCTCCTGCATTGGATAGAGCACATCCTTTGTGAAAACAGGGAAAAGACTGACATATCCTAGGGAGGGCACTGCATCCAACTTTTCTAGGACTTAGCCCCAGTTACCCTGTGACAATGCAGAGAATTTAAACTGGTCATGGACAAACTGAGGGATCTAAACATTTAATACCAGTGGGGTCACCCTTTTGCCTTGATCTTCACATGGCAGGGTAGGCACAGATCTCCCATATCCTTAAGGGAAGCTCAACAGCTACACCAGCTCCAGTTGGACTCTCGCAGCTCTAACCCAAACTCTGGGGCTGCCCAGCCTAGAGCCTCTCTTTGCCCAGAGTGGTCCACAGTGCCTCGCCCTAGCAGCCGGACTCGGAGGCCAAGCGACGTGTCGCAGCAGGCCAAATAGGACATTACACACCATCTTAAGTCCATGGGAGGCACGCAGTCCCCGGCTCAATTCCAGCCAGCCTACAGGCCCCCATCCCCCACTGCATCTTGAACAAGGGGGCATGATCATTAGAGTGCTCCAGGCTCCCTGACAGTGTGATCAGCACCGAGATTTCTACGTTGATGGATCCTATGGATTGCTTGAACGATGTGTGGATATTATGGTCTGGCCAGGGAGGCTCTCGATCCCTGGTCCTACCTGACTTCAGACATGATTTCGTAGCGGGAGATCTCAAATCTCTTGTGGGGGAACATTATCTCCTTCCCTGAAACTATAGAGCAGGGCAGCCACTGGACGGAGTGGCAACATCCAATCACACAATCTTGATGGCACCCCCACTATTCACTTGGTTCGTATGAGGAGTGACCTCCTCAGAGTCACCCTGGTTCCCAACAATGGGCTTCTCCAGGACTGGAATAGACTAATGTGGCCCAGTTGGCCATTTCTTTGTTTTGTTTGCTTTCTCTTTTTCCCTCCCCCTCTTTCCTTTTTCTCAATGTGGGTTCACTGGGGGGAGTAACGCAATTCACCCTATTAGCACAAAAGATACTTAGCCTTACGAGGGATATCACTCATGGGTCTAACCTCATAGATTTGACCCCCTCCATATTTTCCATTCCACAGTCATGCTACGTTGATTGGGTTGAGGGTGACCCGGTGGGGAGGAGGGTGAGATACTATATTGGATTGCCTCCTTCTTCATAAATACATACACATGGTGCAGATTAAATGCCTTTTTCTCGATGTGAAAAGGTCTCAGTGCCCCTAACCAACGGCGGCAGGTCTGGCACTACCTCCTGATCCAAGACCCAGACATTATCTTTCTACAGGAAACTCATCTCCTACAGGCAGATACAAAGCGCATGGCACACCCTAAATACCCTCACCAAACGTGGGCCTCTTCAACAACTAAAACAGCAGGAGTGGTCATTCTCTTTAAAGTGGGCATACATATACAGGGAGTTCGGATGGTCCATAACAAAGAGGGACGATATTTGAAGCTTAAGGTACTAATTAATAACAGACTCCTTACACTGATTAACATTTATGCCCTTAATCACTGCCAAGACACATACATTAGGAACCTACTAAATGAATTGGTCTCTCGGGAGTCGGGCTGGATTCGTGTTGGGGGGGACTTTAATTTAGTTTGGGACCCATGCTTGGATCACAGTATGTGAGAAGTTGGCCTGGCATATGCTGTCTCCTAGTTATAGGGGACACCTTGCACCAGTCCCATTCGACTCTTATTGATGATAGGTTTAAGACAACCTTTAAAGAAAGCTATCCTAGTGGTAGCTGTGGAGAGCAGCCTTCAGGCTAAGTCTTGAAGGAGTGTTAAGCTTATTGTTTTACCATAGATAACCTCTTGAATGACCAAATGAAAGAGTAGTCCACACAGGTATATATATAAAATATATGTATTTATTCTAAACAGAATCCCACAAGTCTCTTTATGAGGCTGAGGCAAAGTTACAATTCAAACAAGCATTGATAGATACAATAAAATAGCACTGGAATCATAGGTCCCCAGGGGGGGACCAAACCATATATTAAAAAAGTGGTATAAGAACCACGACAATTCTACAGACAATGCCTAGGGCATTTAGGATCGCTGGCCCCTTAAGAATCCACCCCAGGTTATGAGGAAGGGGACCCACGGGAGGCGCGTGCAGTGGAAATAGCTGCTATCGGGATCTCTATTAAAGCCTATGGAGAATGTCGTGGTTTGATTTAAACAGATTAAAGTCACTTCTAGCAGGAGTACAAAGTTAAAACTTTAGAGTTAAGCTTTTGAAGAGCCCACTACCACGAGAGTACCGAGGTACCACTGTTACCTGCCCCAGGGAAGCCGGGTGCATAGGTCGTTTTCGATGTCGGGTCGCGGGCTGATTTTCAAAGGCGAAATGTTCAAAAATGCTGCTAGCCAAAAGCGTCGATGATGCCGTGAAGATTGAAGTTGTAGATCTTGTAGAGAAGAACCTGAAAGCAGAGGGGACAGAGTCTGGGTAACGGCACAGTGACCAGGGAGCTCAAAGTAAAGAGCCCTTCAATGTCGGGTGTTTCAAGTGAAAAGAGGTGTAGCTTGGTTCTGCAGCCACGGGCTCCGGGAGGCTTCAAGGAAGGCCAGCTTCGGGAGGGCGACTGTCCCACATCGGATGAGGGTCGGTGCGGTGTTAGTGTCTGGATTGGATCCACTAAGCCTTGGCAACCGCAACCCACGCAAGATGAACAAATCAGCTACTGGTGCAGACCCACGAGGTCTGTAAGAGGTCTCCTTTGGAGAGATGGTAGAGCAGGCCTGGAGCAACTAGAGGAACTCTTAGTTGTCGAGATTGTCCTCCACTCTGGCCCACAAGTCGAGAGACAAGGGACCGCGGAAGGCAGCAAAATGGAGTGCGTAAAAGGGAGCCCACGGGCCACCGGAGGAGGCTAGGGCGCTGATCTTTGGCACAAATGCTGCTGGTGGTTGACTCAATAATGGGCCAAAGCACAACTTCCCCACTGGTCAGGGTCGTGTGCTACGCAAGAGGTGGCCGGTGTCCTGGGGTATTCGGAATCTCGGCACCCACGTGGTCCACGGTGCTCAGGTTTGCTGAGCACACTCACTGGCCTCTGGGATGCTTAGGAAACTCACCTCAAGGGTGATGGAAGTCGACGAAGTTCGTGAGAGCAGCGAAGTTCCTACCGGGTCACTTGCAGTGTTTCAGGTGCCTGCCAAGCAGGGGGATAACTCCTTTATCCCAAGAGACAGTCAGCTGGGCAGCAGCTCGTCGAAGGTCAATTCTGTAAAGTCCAAGATTAATCTGAGGCTCTGGGGCCACGTTATTCATCTTTATCCCCAAGATTAGGGGAGTGTCCAGAGTAGTGTCCACCAATGAGAGGTGAGGCGGGAAAGGGTGGCTACACCCTCTCCCCTTTGTGTGTTTCCCACCTGGGCGATGGGTAGGATGCCCCTGAACCGGTTCCAGGCGGAGTATGCAGAATGTAGGCGCTGTAGCTGCCTACGTGCAACTCTGAAAGGCATCTTTGGTGCACCCACCCTGTTCCAATCCACATATCCTGTCTGGGGAGATGCTAGCACCTCCCTGCCACAGGAGCCCTATTGTCCAGCTGGCGAGGCTGGGGTTTTCCCCAGCAACAGCCAGCCAGAGTCGTGTGGGTGGCGGGTAGAAGCCATTTTGTACTACATGTGCACTTTTAAATTGGTGTCCGAATTCTGCTGCTTTTCCCATATCGCCCCTCTAGCAGGGGGGAATCGTGCCCTCATGCCCATGGCTGGACTGGGGGTACGATTCCTACATGTTTGACACCAAACACGATATGGTTCTGTGTAGCCATTCTCAAGTTATCACGCTATCGCGATAGACTTATAATGCGGTTAAGAGTATATGGTATGGCTACACAAACAACCCAGCAATGATTTTATGAGGGTTGCAGGGAGGCCCTACTCAGGTAGGGGTCCCCCCTCACACATACCTTAGCACCCTGCCCTATAGGATAAGCAAGGCATGCTATAGGGGTGACCTATGAGACTACATGTGTTGTAATGGGGTGGGATATAGGGTGCCTATATCCCTGTAAGGGGTGCTAGCACCACCTTACCCAGACTACAGTAGTGGTCTGGTGGTGTCAGTTTGTATGGCTGTCCCAGGGTGGCACAATAAGTGCTGCAGCCCTGGTAGGCCTACTGAGTGACCCATGCCCTGGGTACCTAGGGTACCATCTACAAGAGACAATCAGGGCACCCTCAGCCTCCAATTGGGTTTGTACCTAGGGTACTCACATCAGTTTTAAGCGGAGAGCAGATAGGCTGGGGTCCCGGATAGCAGGATCCCAGCCAGACTAGTCAAAAACCACTCAAATACCAGGCAAAAAGTTGGTGGCAACCATTAGTCAGATTCCACCTTCCTACACAGTACATCTTCCATCCAAGGTACTGGGGTTATGTCCGCAGCACTCAAGCAGGATTTTATGCCTTGGGCTTTGTTGATGCATGGCGCTATGCAGAGCCAGAGAAAAGAGATTCTACTTTCTACTCTAATGTCCACTGATCTTATTCTCATATAGATCACTTCTTTTTATCCCAATCACTTATTCACTCACTAGTGTCTGCGACTATATCTGATATATTGATCTCGGACCATGCCAATCTGGAGATCACCCTGGTGGGCCTGGCAGCATCATCTCAATCTGTGCCCAGTTGGAGGCTCTCCCCACACATCTTATGGGACCAAGTCAATGTAGCAGAACTACGTCAGGCAATCCTAATGGATTTTGAAACAAATACCCTTCCAGACACCAGTGGCCACGTACTTTGGGATGCGTTCAAGTCAACCATCCGAGGCGTTATCACTTCAATGTCAATTGCCCGAACACGGGAATCCTGCCTGGTCGAGGCTGGCCTCACCCGGCATTTTAGAACATTGGAGAGACAGGAACATGTAACGATCTCTAGACAGCACCAAAAACGTCTAGCTTTACTGCTTGACCCGTCCCATGTCCAGCAATTGGAGGATCTGATTACCCTAGAAGAACTGCAAAAAGCATTACAAAGCTTCCCGTTACGTAAATCTCCAGTCCCTGATGGCCTCATGGATCTCTGTCTATCGCCTTTTCCTTCCCTACTTGTAAGTCCTGATGCTCCGGTGTTAGACTTGCCATCTTTTGACTTGTTTCCCCAGAGTTTTTGCTTTCTGACCTCCCGGTTTTTACTCTGTTTGTGCTGGATTAGTGTTTCTGCGCACTTTTCTCACTACTGATCAGTGGTAAAGTGCAAGTGCTCCTGTGGTAAAATGTGTTGTGGATTGGTGTTTCCATAATTGGCCTGTTTGATTTATGTGTCAGTTCAAAGTAAACTGCACTGCGTGTGCCAGGACCCGTAAATCAAATGCTGTTGGTGGGCTGCAGCACTAGATTGTGCCACCCACCCAAACAGCCCGTAAATGTGACTCCGGCCTGCCATTGCAGAGCCTGTGTGCAGTCTGGCACTGCCATGTCGACTTGGCAAGTGCACCCACTTGCCAGGCCCTAACCTTCCCTTTTCTTACATGTCAGTCACCCCTAAGCTAGGCCCAAGGTACCCCTGTGGGCAGGGTGCAGTTTATGTGAAAGGTTGGACATGCCGTGATGTGTGTGCATTGCCCTGATAGTGAATTACTGCCAATTTCGTTTTTCACTATTGCAAGGCTACCTGTTCCCCATAGGACAGGATGGGGAGTGTGTTTATAACATCTTATAAACATAAATGGCCCTGGGATCTAGGTAGGAAGATTTAGTTTAGTATGCCTGAACTCAGAATCTAAAGATGCATCTTTTAGTGAAGGTGATTTTTACATTCTGTGTTTGAAAATACCACATTTAGAAAGTAGGTATTTTCTTGCCTAACCATCCAGTGTGCCTCTGCTGGGTTTGTGTATTGACTGTCTGGGTTTTGGAAGACAGGGGCCGAGGAGCAGGAGTGGCTCCGGATAGTCTAGGTGGGTCAGGAAAGGGCTGAATAGACCTGGGCTGCATTTAGAGTAGGGGGAGGAGATTTCCTTGCACCTGAATAGGCCTGGTCTGCCTCTGATAATGCAGTCCCCACCTCCTGCCAGGAAGCCGCACCAGAGAAGACAGAACTGGTTTTGGCTGGGCATAGACACTCTCTGCCTCAGAGATCTAAGTACTGTGGGATATAAATATTGGGGCCAAGAACCATGAACTTTAGAACTCTTTTAGACCAAGAAGACTGCAAAGAAGAAGAGCTGGTGAAGCTGTGAGGAGGAGCTACCACTTTGCTGTGTGCTTTGCTGTGTTGGCCTGCTGTGGCTGCTTCTGTCTTGGGCAGTAAAAGGACTTGACTGAACTTTCTGCAATCTACTTTTGTGAGTTTCTCCAAGGGCTTGAGGTAGAGCTTGCCCCCCTGTTAAAGAAGTCTCAGGAGCAGCAAAGGCTTCAAGCTCTTCTGCCGTCTGCACTGGAAACTGTGTGTTTTGTGCAGCAACAGAAGAAAAAGCAACCCGATGACGTCGACGACGACGCTGCAATTCCTGACAGCACCACAGAGGGCACCGCAGCAACGTTGCACCGCGACCTTTGTCTCACCGACTAGACCTTCTGACACCGCCATCGAGCTGCTGCTCACACCACGACATATGGGCACCGCACTCCGCACCGCCTCGCTTCACGACGATGCCTTGGTAATCCCCAACTGCGCCACTCAACGCCGAAATCTACGCCGTGGCTTGCACCGTGGTTCTAGGGCACCGCTTGTAAAGTTACATGATGCACCACCCTCATCCCGCACTGCGGCCTTAGCCTACCGATGCCGGCGCCATTGACTCCAGTTTGTCAGCCAACAACAGCTCTTCAGAAACGGCGACGCCGCTGCTTGCACCGCGACCTGTCAGCACCACGACGAGCACCGCATATACCTCGCACTGCGACCCTGGTCTCACTGACAATGCCATCTGGCGCTGACACCAAGCCGCTGCTTGCACCACGACCTGAGGGCACCGCAGGCCGCACCGCTGCACTTCGCACCGCAGCACCCGATGCCTGCCGAAACCAGCGCTCCTGACTTCAACAGAGAGGAGTTCGATCTGCAACGCGTGTGTCTTTGAGGGCCCGATGACTCCTGCACCGGCCTCCGGAACCGACACCTGCGGACGCCGTGCTTTCAGAGGCTCAACGTGAGGTCGCGACGCACTGCATCTCTAAAGGTACTGTTTGAGGGTCTTCCCGACACTGTAACTGACCCGCGACGCCGTGGTCAGTCAGAACTGTTTGGATTTGTTTGTTCACGACGCCGTGATAGCCCCGGACAGAGGTATCGACATCAAGGAACTGTTTTTCAAGCATATTGTGATAACTGAAGATTTCTAAGTACAGTATTGTGGATTTTTATCATTTTTGGTCTTGTCTTAAGTATATAAAAATATTGGATATTTTTCTAAACTGGTGTGGTATCCTTTTGTAGTGCTTACACTGTATTACTGTTGGTTATGTGCAAATGCTTTACACACTGCCTCTAAGATAAGCCTGAATACTCGTGCCAAGATACTAAGGGGGTGAGCAGCGGTTATTTTAGGAGTGTAACTCCCTTATCCTGACAAGGAAGAAGGGTCCCTATTTGGACAAAGGTGCAAACCCTTGCCAACTAGAGACTCCCATTTCTAACCTCCGGCTATTTAATTCATTTGTCGATACTGCTGGTATGACCCCAACCATTGCTGGGGCGTGGATAGCACTTATCACTAAATTGGGGAAAGACCCAACATCCTGCGCCTCTTACTGCCCCATCTCTCTCCTTAATGTTGATGTCAAAATATACACCAAAGTGTTGGCTCACCACCTGATGCCATTCCTTACTGGCTTAGTTGATCCAGACCAGGCAGGCTTGATTCACCAAACAGAGGGGGCGGACACCATCAGACTGATAGCCCACCTGGTGGAAAAGGTCCAGCGGCGTAATATCCCAGCATTTCTGCTCTCTCTTGATGCTGAGAAAGCGTTCAATAGGGTTGATTGGTCATTTCTAAGGGCAGTTCTGTGAAGGATAGGATTGGGACGGGTCATGCCGTCTCGCATTATGGCTCCTTACATGTCCCCTTCGGCACAAATCAAGGTTAATGGCCTACTAACCCCCCGATCCAGATTCACAGAGGAACTCATCAGGAATGCCCCTTATCCCCTTTGCGCTTTGTCCTGGCAATAGAGCCCTTAGCGATTACAATTCGCAATCAAGGGCAAACCTTTTGCGGGAATCGAGCATAAGGTTGCCCTCTTTGCAGACGTCATATTTCTGACCTTACCAACCCCAAGAGCTCCCTTCCTGCCTTGCTTAACATAATTTACGAATTTGCAGGCATTAAATCTCACTCTATCCCCCTAGGAGATCACCGAGTTAAGTGTACATTCCCCATTTCAACGGGCCCCACAATCCATCCGATACCTGGGCCTTAGTATACAGCCACACTACAGCCACCGGATTCATGGACCCAAGCAAACCGGCCAGACTGCAGACGCTCCGGTAGGTAAGACCTTAGGAGACAGAAATCACTACCCATATCATGGCTTCGCTGCCTTAATGCGGTGAAGATGACTGTTTTGCCGAAGATATTATGGGGAGAAGATGTAGCCTAACGGTTAGGGTGGTGGACTTCAAATCTGGGAAACCGGGTTTGAGTCTTGGCAATGACACTTAACAGCCTGTGATTCTGGGCAAATCACTTAATCTCCCCGTGCCTAACAAAAATGAAGATGTGCTCATGTAAGACGCTCTGATACCTGATTTTGGGTCACGGTTGCACTATATAAAACTTCGAGAAAAAAATAATATATCTCTTCCAAGCACTTCCGACCCCCGTCCCCAACAGGATATTTTGAGCCTCCAGAAAGAGGTCAACTTTTTTATCTGGGGCAAGGGAAGACCAAGATTCTCCAACAAACTCCTAATGTCACCAAAAGACCGAGGGGTCTTGCCTGCCCCAACCTTCTTGCCTACTATTGGGCGTCACATTTGTGCTTCATCTCGGACTGGGTGGTTCGCGAAAGTGAGAAACAATGGTTTCACATGGATAGGGCTGTGGCCTGTCACCTCCTATGGGACTTGGCCTGGCTACCAAAAAGAGAACGTCCTCACAGTGCCTTTATTGTTACCTCAACACGAGCTGTCCTGGAGATATGGCATAGAGTATCAATCAGCCGTGGTCTTACCTCGTTCCCCTCCCCAATACGCCCCTTGCCCGCAACCCTGGTTTTCCCCCAGCCCTACATCCTAGCTCTTTCCCGGCCTGGGTGGCCAGAGAGTGTCATACGATAGCTGATCTCTTTGTGAGAGAGATCTTTGAATAATTTGACCACTGTAGACAAGATTTTCATCTTCCTGCTATGGCGCACTTTTAATATTAGCAATTTCGATACTGGTTGCATACCTCCGAAAATACACTGGGGGCCACTCATCCACTCACTTATTTTGAATCGTTTGTATGATCCTTTAATGGCTCGTGAGGCCTGATCTCCCGTACTTATAGGGTCCTGCCCACTACCTCCTCACCCCTACCAACAGAAATGGCACATAGATATTACAGAAGAAGACCCCCTGAACACGGGGAACAGCTGTGGAGAGACATCCCCAACACTTTTAAGAGTGACGAACAACAAGAGATGGCTTATAAAGTAATGACTGATTGGTATTACACCCCCTTTGTTTCTCACCTCTACGGCCCTGTGTTTGCGATGCAAGGCAGACACAGGTTTGTTTATTCACATATGGTGGTCATGCCCGCTATTGACGATCTTTTAGAAGGAGGTGTTGAGCCACATCAAAGACGTAATAGGATTTCCTATCCCGAATACCCTGGGGTAATGATTCTGGGACTTCGACCTCAATCCCTCAAAGTTATGACCCACTTGGATTGGCGCTTGATACTTCACATGTTAGAAGCAGCAAAACAGGCCATTCCACTGCATTGGAAAAAAGCCCTCACTCCCCGTCTTCGGTGTGGCTCACCTGCCACCAGCACATTATAGCGATGGAGCACCTCTCCTATCGTCTGGCACACACTGAAACCAAATTCACACGTATCTGGCAACCCCTAGTGCAACATTTATCCAAATTAGTGCATGCCCGATCCGTTCCCCCCCGCCTAAGGCCTCTTCAATTATTTGAAGACGCTTTGCTTCCATGAGGGGAGTACTTATCAGAGTGAGATAGGACGGGCAGAGGACTCGCCACACCTTAGCTACTCTTCCCCCACCTCCACCCCTCTTTACCAGTGTTTGGGTCCTGGATGGTCAAGGTTGAGAAGTATTTCTAAATATGCTCCTCTGGGAACTCTCCCTCCCCAGATCCCCTTCCTTCTACCCACCCCCTCCAGTTCTTATTTTCTTTTCCTTCTTTTTATAGTCTGACGGAGGAAGGTGATCTACTAGCTATGCCAGTAAATTATACCAAGCTTAAACCCTTGTTTTTTCACAGATGATATTAATACCTGCAGGGCCAGGGAGCCTGGCCAGGGCCTTGCGGTCTTTGCAGCATTGATGGGCATCATTTCTGATCTGTTAGAAATCAATATATTTGCAGGCTCCTCCTTTGCTGCTTTCATTGCCATTGTAGATTTTATAAGTTATTGTTTGATTGTGAAAATATTAAAAGCGATTTCAAAGAAAAAATAGAAAACAAATGATTGCATAAAGAATAAAACAGCAATATAAAGTATTATAGTTCATTTCCACATATGTTTTTACAGATGATACTTTAAGAGAGCACGTGCTTCCAATGTGGCTTATATTGGTTTTAGTAAGGACATTTGCCTTTCAAGATGGCCTCTGTGACCCACGGTGTGCTTTTCTTTTCTGTGCCTAACATCCTGTGAAGAGCACTCCTATTTAAAGATTCCCAGCTGATCTGGAACTTTCCATCACCCAGCTAGCTGAGCATGTTTAGTATTTAGACGCTTTAGGGATCACCAGCCCTTGCGTTCTCGCAGCACGTGCGCCTGATGCACAGAACATTTTCCACGGCTCCCATTTCCACAAAGCAGCTGTTTCCCTGGTGCCTGTGGTGGCACAGGGTTCAACCTGAAGGAAGGAAGCTGGGCTCACATGAGACAGCTGCCATGCAGACGGAGTTCGTTGTAAAAAGCAGGAATTCAAATGTAACATCCCCGTTTGTGCAGCACTGTATGCACACAGAGAGTTAATTAACAAAGATATTGTGTACTACAGGTGGTGTGCAGTGGAAATGGGCAGGGTGCAGCAAGGGAAAAAACCAAGGTACCCTTTTAATGTGTCCTGAAATCTGTCAAATACAACTATGGTGTGTTCTGAATTAAAAGAACCAAAGAAAGCTTTTGATGTGCCTGATCTGTGATTTGTTGTTAAAGGAGGTTCTTGGAGGGATATAGGTGTGATGTTATGTTCCATACGAATGCCGTCAGTGGCAATACATGCGTTTCTAGGCCTGCTTGTGTCTTCTCAGCATCTGCAGCATCATCTCAGCCTCCAGCAGAGACTTCTGAGCTTCTGCAGTGAGGGCCATATTCATCAAGGGATGCGTTGCTTCTGCACCATGCAACGGGCTGCAAAAGTAATGCAACCCCTGAGATGTGATTTATCAAGCCATACAAGGCCACGTTGCATGGCCCTGAGTGACTTGACAAATCCAGAGAAACGCAACACAGCGTAAAATGCTACTTTTGTTACTCTTCCCCAGGGAGGCATTCCATGGGTGGTGTGCCGGTGTTCCCATACAAAATCCATGGATTTTGATGCACTCCCAGGTTTTCCATAAGCAGTAGACCTGGGAATGCGCCAAAACTGCTATGCCTCCCCAGGTGTGGCGTAACGAGGAGAGATATGTTTATTTCTCATAGTTTTTTCCTCGTTTTGTGTGTGCTGCATTCTGCAGCACACATAGAAAGTAGAAAATGCCTCAGGGGATTGCTTTTGTGCAGTAAGTTCCCCCTCCGTGCACATAAACAGTCCTGCTAACAATACAAGCACCCTTGCACCATGGCGCAAGAGTTCCTGCGCTGGCGCTAGACAGCCCAATGTGTGCCAGCAGTGGGAAAAGGCAGGAATGAGCTGTACAATGTTAAGTATGGCACATTCCAGCCCTTTCCCTAACATGCAGCGCAGCAAAGCAAGATGACTTGCGCTGTACTGCACTGTGTGATAGAGTGATAAATATGCCCCTTAGTCCGTAACTCCTAAAGTGGGGTCCAATGTTTTTCAGAACTTTCCCAGCTTGTGCTTCTTTCATAATTTTGGGCCAGATGTAGGTAACTTCAATTTAGCGAGTCCTTAATGGCAATTTTTTTACCGAATCGCTATTAAGGACTCGCTAAATGGAATGTAGGTAGGAATCGCTAAAATATTAGAGATTCCTTAACATTCCTTAATAACGAATCGGTAATTGAGATTCGTTATTAAGGAATACCTACCCATTCATTCCTATGGGCTAGGAGGCCCATAGGAATGAATGGGAAGATATTCACTATTAGCGATTCGATATTAGTGATACGTACATTGCATTTAAGGAATCAGTATTTCCGATTCCTAAAATGCAAAAGCAAAATAAGGAATCACTATTTTGCGATTCCTTATTTTGCAAGTAGGTTTCAACTGACCTACATTGCACTCAGCCAAATACCGGTCGGTAACGCAGAAATTCTGCGAATTTCTGCGTTACCGCTCGGTATTTGGCCCCCTACATCTGGCCCTAAGTCTCCTCATTTTCATCTCCTGCTGCACCGCCTGTAAATCTTCTTTGCCTACCTCCCGCCATATTGTTTCTTGCAGCACATTCCAAACCCGTGCAGTACCTGTCATGTTTCCCAACTCCCAGTGCTTAATTTGAGCCGGTTGTTTCTGGTGCTCAGCTCCGGTACTTAATTACCAACACCACTGGGAGATTACATGGTTTGCCCAGAATCTCAGGATGTTCAGCCGACGCCAAGACTCGAACCTGGTTCCCCAGCTCTGGGATTGGCAGCTCTGGCCATTACACCACATCCGTTCCCCATTTGAAGAGTTTCATGGTATGTAGCTGGTTCTGTTTAGGCTGTGCTAACAGGAGAAATGGGCTGAGACAAGCTGCTGGCTGATGAGAGCCCTGGCACTTATTTATTTGCAAATTACCCACTGCAGAATGACTTTCCCTTACACCTGAAGTATTTTCTAAGTTCCCAGTACAGTACAATGTCCTTTGATGTCTTCCCAGGTCTTCTAGCGCCTCATAAGCTCCTGCAGCGCCATCAATATGCTGTGCTCTTTCATCTCCTACGGCACATTTCAACTCCGTCAGTACGTATCCACACCCTGCAATACCTTCCTAGCTGATTCTGCATCTTTTCCACTTTTGTACTACCTTCTCTGCGTTCAGATAATACCCCATCTCAAAACTACCATTGATCCTTTAAGCTTCTGATGCTCTTTCCCTCCCACTGCAGCAGTGCCTTCTCAGTTCATCTCTTCTACCTGCATTGTCTCCCCCTGATCATAGATCGATTTCTCAGCTCCTGCACAACATTCCTTACTCTTCCATGCCTGTGCATTCAGGACCAGACTGGGAACAGCAACCAGCCCTTGCAGATTGATGCTCTACCGGCCCTGGGAGAGCTAGCAAGAAGCACCACTCCGGTTTTTGTTACAGGGGGCTGATATTGCAGCACTGCTGCAAAACCGGCCACTAGTGACAAAACCGGCCCCCACACCTCCAACTCACCGGGGAAATGCCTGGTGCCCGCTACAACCAGTCCGGCCCTGTGTGCATTGCCTTCCATGCTCCTGCACTGACTCTCCAGCTGCTCCACTGACTTTCCTGCTTGTGTTCCACTCCCTCCCCTCCACCACGCTGCCTTCTATAGACCACTTTCACAAATCCTGCACCACATTCCACTCTTATTTACAACCTTATCTGCTCTTGGACAGTCTTCTCAGCTCAAGCTGGGTCTTCTCTGCTTTTGCAGCAAATTCACAACTTCTTTGTTAACATCACAACTGCTCGACCTTCACAGTTCTGCAATACTTACTGTTCCTGAACCTACTCCTGAGCTCAAGCCATCCCTTCCCAGTTCTGCATCCAGTTGTCATCCCCTACAACTATATCTCAGCCCCTGTACCTCCTTTTGGGCTCCTGTTTCACATTCCGAAATGAAGCTAAAAAGACAAGCATTTGAATAACCAAGGGCTCTGCCCTTAATGTACTAACGCTTGCGAACAACATGTGTACATGTCTGTGTTAGCATGAATAAGTACATTGAAGACAGATACATAGGCTTTTCCAATGCTTGTTTAATTTGTGTATAAATTGGTTTGGCGGTAGTGACACATTCTCATTTGGATATTGCAAAACAATTAAGCCAGACATTGCAAATCTATATTCCTCATTTGTTTGAAAATTGAGCAATTAAATCTATTACTAAAATACAGTACTCTCGAATTTTAAAACTAAGCGGAAAGACGATTTCTGAAGGAGAGCTCTCAGTACCTTAAAAGTTCTGAAATTAATAAATACAGTACTTAAAGGTTTTGTTTGAAGCTATCAAATAGGAAACAGACAGACCCAACTATACTTCATGAAAAACAAGACAAGATCCTTACAACAAACAAAGGCACAGGACTCTCTGCAATAACAGATCAGTTGATAACAGTAGGAGTCTTGGGGCTTTAATGTTTATCAAAACTAGACTCAGTGTATCATGCTCAAATCCGACACCTGACACCTGCGAAGGCAGCAAAATCTTACTTTTGGGCAAAGTTATTGGACATCACACAAATATTTTTTTTCAAATGATGAGCTACTTCAACATATTCTAAACTGGGGAGATGATACATAAATCATACTGATGAAACATACTCGCTGAATGGAAAAAGAAGATGAAAAAAGCATAAGAACCCTCTATTAAGCTACGGCTTCTTTTAGGTTTGACTCGTGAAAGGAGCCTTGAGACAGTCACGATACAATAGGAGAACTGTGCACATTTGGGCTCAGATTTATTAAGATTCTGCATCAGGGCAAGCAGTCAATTTACAGGGCTTTGTGTGGTTTAGTTAATACAAAGTAGCGCAGTGCATAGCACTGCCTTGCTGTACATTGCGTCTAGTAGGCCTTCTGTGGGTAGATCACAGGCCGTCCTATGCTTCAAACCATGTGTTTTGATGCCAACCCAGATTTACAAATACTTGTAAACCTGCGTTTGCGCCAACATGGTTCACCTGCTACAGAGAGTCATAACAAGGAGAAACATCTTTATTTCCCCTTGCTGGTTTCTCATTCTGCAGCAGACATTTAAAAAGCAATTTGACTCTAAGAATTGTTTTTGTGCAGGAAGATATTCCTTCCTGCACAAAAATCACCCTGCCCAAAATGCAGACATCTGGAGGTGCCTCCGTTGGCGCTAGACTGCACACAGAGCCCCAGCGCTGAAAGAGAGCAGATGTTTGCCGGATCTTAGTAGCTATGGCACATTTCTAGTGTTGACAATTTTTATTGAATTTTATAATAAGAATACATCATAGAAATAAAAAAAAATTAAAAAAACAAGAAATTGTAAATGAATGAGGAATTACAAGCAATATAATAGTAACAAATATACAACAATGAGTATGCAAATAAAGCATGTAAAAGAGACGCGAATAAATGAATACAATACAAGTGAATGAAAGAGTAATTGTAGAAACAAATAAATAAAACATAAACAGATAAATATTGAAAGGGAAAATACAATAGACAAATAGAAGGAAAATAAATTTTATAAGGAATGAGAATTAAGAGAGATATAAAGAAAATAAATAGGTATTATCTCAGGAAAATGCGTATATTTGCAAAAACGGAACAAAGTATATTAAAGCAAAGGAAAAACACTTAACGCAGCTCACCAAGTTGCCTTGCTGCATTGCATTGCATGAAAAAAGTAAATCTGGCCAGTGGTTTATCAGGTTACCACCATCAATTTTTTTGTTAAGGATGATATGAGATGGTTCAAAATCAAGCTATCTTTTCAGTGTACAAATTCCTTTAAGCTCAGCTGGACATCCAACTTGAATTTAGGTACATTTTAAATGTTGGACCCGAACTCCAGTAGCACATGCATCCTTCAGCAGAACTAGAGTACATGTACTGTTCTATGACAAAACAACGCAACACACGCTATTTACATTCTCACAAATGAGTGGACAATAATGAAGATTGCAACTTGGCTAAATCTTAAAAATAAATAAACTCGCTGTGTTAATAGTCATCTGTAAACCCTGTTCATAATCCTAAAGCAGTAAAGTGAGTGAACAAAACAACTTTCAAGCCTATCCAAGGCTGTAAAATGCAAGAGTGCCATGTGCAGGGTAAAGACAAGTGAAGGTAGATCATGAAACAATTTAACTGGCGCTATTTCATGTCCTTGGTGGTATGTTAAGGCATTGCTTGGTGCGAACACCTTTTACTAACATGATATTAAATCAGGTTTCTGGAGGTGGTAAAGGACAAGAATGAGCATATTTGTTGTGTGGCATTTTGTTGTGGAGGGGATGTGTTGCGTTGGTTTTTGCTGGTGTGTTTTGGTGCTGAAATATTGTAATGTAATGGTGGTGTGTTGTACCATGGTTATTGTGTCTCATTATTTATTTTTCTGTTTTATTGCTTTGTGCCCAATTATGTTTAGGCCCAGGTGAAAAATATGTAATTACTTTTGTGGAAATTATGTAAAAGTCCCTCCAAATATATGCAAAATAATGCAAAATACTGATCCAGCACTGTTTACTTTTTTTTTAAGCACAAAAGGCATCCTCTGGTCCATTTTGATGAGAGTATGCATATTACACTAAAAGTCCCACATCACATGTGATGTGAACAATCGCCACTCACATTCTGTTCAATTACAATGTTCCTGTTCTCCTGCAACAGTATGTTTACCCAATTTTTAACCAAGTCCAATCGCATTCGCGCAATGTGGCATAATTGCATTATTTGGTGGGTTGAACTGGCTCTGCACAAACAGGCAACAGATGCCAGTAAAAGGGAAACATGGTTATCTTTTATTGTCAACTCAAATCTCAAAGGAGTATGTAATTTTCTGTAGAACTAAACAGATGACTCAGGTGCTTGTTCCTTTTTCTCCTCTAGTTGGCAGAAAGAGAATCACAATCCTCATCTTCATCAAACACTGAACTGAGAAGACTTCCTCTTCTTCCACCGCCCCACCACTAAGGGCCAGATGTAAGTGGCTAAATACCGGTCGGTAACGCCGAAATTCAGTAAATTTCAGCGTTACCGACCGGTATTTAGCCATTCCTAATGTAGGTAAGGAATCTGTAAATAAGGAATCAGTAAATACCGATTCCTTATTGATCTTGCATTTAAGGAATCAGTAATACCGATTCCTTAAATGCGATGTAGGAAGCACATTAAAGAGTGCTTTTGAGGCTTAAGAAGTCGGTAATTACCACCAACTTCAAGTTGGTGGTACCGATTTCCTTTGAAAAATCACTTTTTTGTTTTTGTTAAGTGCCATGTGGCACACATTCATGCCCTTAGGGCATGTATGTGCACCACATGTGCACACATGCACATTTCAGGGGTGCAACAGGGTGTCCTTTTGACACCCTGGCACCCTTGAAAGTGCTCCTGCTATTAGCGATTCGGTAATACCGAATCGCTAATAGTGAATGTCTTCACATTCATTCCTATGGGCCTCCAAGCCCATAGAAATGAATGGGTAGGTATTCCTTATTACCCAATCTCAATTACCGATTCGGTAATAAGGAATATTAAGGATTCAGTATTTTTTACCGAATCTTTACCTACATAGGAAATACCGATTTCTTAATAGCGAATCGGTAAAATTCGCTATTAAGAAATTGGTATTTCAGATTTACCTACATCTGGCCCTAAGTCCCTTAGAATGAAAAGAGGTAAGTGTAGGTCAAGGAGCTAAACACTCGTCATAAACCAAATCAAGTCTCTCTCTTTCTGTTCTGGGTTCCATTATTCTTCCCTGCCTTCAGTGTTTGCCAGGAAGTAATATTGCCCTGAGGTGTACAACTGCAAAATGTGAACATCCCCCAGACAAGGAGGGAAAATTAAAAGAGATAACATTGACTAAAGAAAAACAAAATACAATCCTTTCTTGTCCATTTTACACTGAAACCGTGCTCACAGCCATGCAGATGTGAATATTCCTTAATTGGGACTATGCCGGGAATTGTAGTCTTTAGGGTGGAGGGCTGGAGACCACCATTCTTCCTATTCAGGTGCTCCGCCCTCTGTTAGTGTGGGATCAGTATCACCGTGATACTCTCATTCCTTCCTCTCTTGGTGTGACTTAGCTCCAGCTGGCCAGCATCATTTGAGAAGGTTCTTTCTCTGCTTGCAGTTTTCTGCCTTCATCCTCCAACTTCCCTGACAGAAGGCAAGTCATTCTGTGAAGATAATTCTCTTTGGAGGAAGATCTGTATTTCTCATTGCCTGATGCACTGTTGCCCTTAGGAATTATGTATATCAAGGTCATAGTCATTTTATAGTGTTTGTTCTCCTGTGCCTCCTTCAGTTCGTATCTCTTTTAAAGTTGCCTGTCCTTTCTACCTCGTCTACCTAATTCCTTCCTTTCTGGTATGTTTTCTCTCTTTCTGCTTCTACCTCTGACAGTTTTTCCCCTAAACCTATCTCCGTACATTTTTTCGAGATTCCCCTGACTGTTCCAGAGGCGCAGGAGTATGTTAGGGAATCTTCGATTTAGCCTCAGTTAAGTCCATGCCACAGGCATATCAGGCATTTCTTGTAAGTAGTGAAATGCACAATGCTGGCAATTATGCAAGATTATGCTGGCCTATTCGAAATGTCTCTGGGACCTAATTTTAATTTGTGAATGAGAAGAAGACCAGTTATGTTTATATTCTTCCCTGCATCACCTGTTGTGCTGCTAGTTTTCATACAAAATAACTGAACTATCTCACTTTTTTTAAGTCCAAAATACGGACACTTATGTGTGTATTTGTGAAATGAATCTGATAAATCATGTCCCTTTAACCATTGGGACCTACACTTTCCATCTAATACAGTGCCTTTGGTGGATTAAATATTGCCTCTTTTTGTTTTGATGCGCACCCATGCCGAGGGTAATAGTGCAAATTGAATATTCATATTTCTTAGCTTGTGCTTATCCTCATACATCATTTTCCTTTTGTTCTGTAGGTTTTGACTAAGGTAAAATGATATTCAGTTCCCATTATATTCGAAATTAGTCTGACAGCATGCTATTGTAATTTAACTTTGGCACAATATCGTTTTAGCTGAATGATAATCATTTTGGGGGCTCCCAGCGGGGCGGGGGAGGGGATTTTACAAGGGATACACATTCTGGGTACCTTGTTTGTCTGGATAGCCTTGACTGTGTCTTGATCAAGGAGCAAGGTTGGATACAAAGTTTTTAGGGAGAAGTTCCATGGAGTGTGTGTGTCCCTTACCTCTGGCAATAAAGTGTGTGTATGTTATGTCATCTTAACCTTTCTTTAAGGTTTGTGAGTTTCTCTTCATGTCTTTTTACCAAACTTCGCATCGCAACTATCTGCCTGGTTTGATCACTGGTGTTATATTCTACTTTGGGTATTCTGTGCTCGACTTTAGACATTCACACTCTTTTTTCATTTAGGGCTTGACTGAGTAGTGTAACATTTATTGCCAGGTTGTCTATTTTTTTCTGTGATAGATTTGTTCCCTTCTGTGGTGAGTTGCTTTAATTCATTATTAGAAAGGGGAGGAGGTCAGGGCTGGACTGGGAATCAAAATGAGCCCAGCCAAAATGCTCAGCTGCCCCACCCACCGGGGGCCAGTGGGGGGTGCGACCGAGCTGTTTGTAAGGCCCGGATTCTGCAAATTTTGTTACAGGGGCCTGATATTGCCAGCCCCCGGTAACAAAAATGGCCCCCCAGGAGCCCAAAACTGGCCCCCATCCTGGCGGCCCACTGGGGAAATGCCTGGTGCCTGTTACGGCAAGTCCGGCCCTGGAGGAGGTAAAGCCGCAGCATCATCTGTTACGTTAGCACATTTTTGGAAAACCAGTCTTCAATAATGTGATGCAAGTGGGCTGACTGTGCAGTGGTCACCATATGTTAATTCAGCACCTGAGCATACTCTTTTCTCTGCTGTTCATCTGCCTCATTTTTGTAGCATCCTTCCCAGACTGGGCACCCGCCAATAATAACAATGCCACACACGGAGCTTAGTATCACACGCCTTTATTCGTATGGTGTAACTGCAAACTCAACCAGCCTTCATTGCAATTCATTCTAACACTTGAGTCAAAGTTCCACGAGTCCATCAGGAGCCAAAAGAGTTCCATCATGGTGTCAATTGCCTTGTTTGTCTGACTCATGTCAATGCATATGCGTACAGCTCCCTTACTGTCGTTTTTAGGCACTAAGGGCCTGATTCTCGAAGGTAAACTTAAACCGAAAGTCTAAGTTTAGATCTGTTGTCTAAGTTTTGACCTAAAGTATAACTTTACTAGTAGTAAAGTTAGACTTGTAGTCTAATTTTAGACCAAAAGTCCAACTTTACTACTGGTAAAGTTAGACTTTAGGTCTAAACGTAGATATAAGGTCTAAACTTGGATTTTTGGTCTAAGTTTACCTTTGTGAGCCAAGCCCTACTACTACGGGAGAAACCCATGGCTTTGGGCTAGTTGAACGCTCAATAATATCATGCTTAAGTAAAGCTTCAAGTTCTTTTCAACAGCTTCTTGTAAATGAAAAGCAATTTGTATATGTCTCTGAGCAACAGGACAGGTGTCCTTATTAATATTTAACAATACTTTTTACATTCTTAGGCTTTCCCAAACCATGAAATAATGAAGGGGACTGACTCACTATTTTGTTGTGAGCATTCATGTTGTAACTCACAGAAATCAGTCCCATATCAACAGCTGTGCTGAAACTGAGTAGAAAGGGATTTGACGCTGTGTCTTGAAGCACATGGATGGGTGCCTGCAAATTCACTTTCTTTTGTTTTATTGTCACTACAAATGAACCTTGACTTTTTAAGGCATCGATGCAGCCTATGCATACACTTTGGTTTTCGATGGAGTTATTTGTGACAAGGGAGATAGTTCATTGTATTTCTCTTCAGTCATAATGTTAATCGATACACCACTGTCGATAATGAAAAGTATCGAACAACCATTTACTTTCAGTGTAATCTTTGACATTGATTGAATGACTTTGGTGCTTTGGCATGTCCATCTTTCGTTGACGGACATTTTTCTTCACAAGCGGCCACACCTACATGTTTTTCTGAAGGTAAATATCCACATGGCTCAGTCATTTTCATTACTTTCACTTGATACTGAGGCAGAAGAACTGTTTCATGATGATCCTCTTTGTTCGGTGTCAAATTGTCTTAACTGATGTCGCCGCTTGGCCTTGTGGGTGTGCGTCGATCGCTGCTTCTAAAACGCTCTGGTGGCCATTTTATTGCACTTACTTTTTCCTTTGCTTTGCATTCTCCTTCATACAGCCTTTTTACATTTGTCAATGAGTGGGACATTTACCTTCGGGTTTAAATGAAAATCCACACCTAAAACACAACTTTACAGGTAGACATACATTTGTGTCCTTCAGTCTTTAGTTTTGACTTACTTTGCACACTCATGACAGATTCATTCTGGGACCTCCAGCCTCCATGTCAGCAGCTTGTCTATCAAGATGCTCTTCAGCTGCGGAGCCATTAACACTCACTGCAGACTAAGAGTTTCTCAACTCTCAGATGCATAGCTTTTTCATCATTCAATTCATTGAACGTACAATGTCAGATGAGTGTGTCAAGTCTCTCCACAAATCGATGGTTTCGTCAACTTTCTGGAAAGCTTGGTTAAAGATGTATCATTCATAATCAACATTTAACATTGGATTAAACTTGAAATTCAACACTTCTTTAATCTGACAATATGTGACTTCTTTATTAGTTCCCAGCATTTTCTTAATGACTTCTTTTACACCTTCACCAGAAAGAATTTTCAGATACTTGATAATCTTCTTTTCTCTTCATGTGCATCAATGAAACCATCAAATGTCTCTATCGAAGCAGTCCACCTATCACCAATATTTAGCTTTTTGGCTGCATCGAACGGTGGTGGTTGTGATGGGGCCGGATTGCATATCCTAAATTTACTGAGGAGTATCTGGCCGATCAGACAATCAATTTTTAAGCCAATCAATAGTTTGAGGGGCTACTTTAGATTGGAGCCATGTAATTGCATGTTCGTATTTTTTCATCACTTCCGACGAAGGGCCATTAGTTACGGTATTCCTAGCTGGTTCTGCTGTAGGCCACTTAATCATAATTTTGCATGCTGCCCACAAATCACCTGGGACCACAATGTCAAATAGGGTATTCAAATCTATCCATAGTACTTTTGAAATCTTCACAAAATTATCAATCTGTTTGTACCATTTGGCAGGTTTTTCCCTCAACCGTAGGAAAATCATTTGTAAAATTGCCAAATCACCCCTGCTCCAAGGCACATGAACATACCCTCCATTCTATACCTCCCGCAATGGGAAATTTCCTACTTTCTCCATCCGCCCCCACGGGAGGTGGAGTGTCTCCTATTCCTTTCTTGGCACCTTTCTTTTTGGACCATCTCTCTTCCCACCGGTCCAGCTCTTTCCATGCTCTTATTCCTAAGACTAGTTCTTGAATATGAGCTTTCAACCCTACTATTCTCTTCTCTTCCAATTCCTGATCAGTGTAATTTAACTGTGATTTCCTTGCAACATTTTCATTTTAGTCAAATCCACATCGTATTTCCGCGCCAACTGAACCAGTGCCTCATGAACTCATTTAGCCTTCCTATTGACATCTTTGGCCACAAATAGCAGCTCATCTGGATCATATTGATCCACTCTTTCCAGTGGCAGGTTCCCATTAATCACCTCATCTACCTCTGCCTTCAATTTCAGCCCATCCAACAATGTTGCCTTCACTGCAACCTCAATCCTTCCTCGACTTGTCACATTGCACAATCCCTCCCTATCACAACTTGGACATCTCCAGCCCTCCTCCGTCCCTTCAACTTGGACAATGGGCCGGCCTTCCCTCTCACAACTCTGACTTCTCAATCGACTTTCTAATCCAGCATTCGAGACACCAGGTCATATTCTAAACGCCTCTTGTCTCATTCCTATTTCGGCTTACGTCCTCATAATCTTCCGTACTGGTGGGACCCACATTCTTATTTCTAACCTAGAATTTGCCAGTGCCCCTGTTCACCTCACTTCTGATCCTGTACCCACCCTTGAAGGGTTTGCTGTCACTGGCAATGGGGTACTAGTTTCCACAGACCCCAAGGGTGAGCTTATCCCCATGGTAATGCTTCCTCCGTAGAGAGTGGCTTCACCCATTCCTGTTTGCTGTTGACTACCACTTTCTCCCATATTTGGATTGTATATCGAGACTATGGGTTCAATAGTAACCAGCACCGTAAGGGCTTCTGGTAACCGTCTGGCACATGCATCAACAAAGACTTTTGCGATTCCTTTATAGCGATTTTTAAGGAATCGCAATTAAGGAATTGCAAAAGCCCATGCATGTAGGAATCGCTATAAAAATAGCGATTCCTACACATTCCTTAATTGCGACTCGCAAATTGCGACTCGCAATTAAGGAATGCCGTCCCATTCATTCCTATGGGCCTCCAGGCCCATAGGAATGAATTGAAGATTGCATGAGCAATTTGCGAGTACCAGCAGGTACTCGCAAATTGCTCATGCAATTTCAAGGGTGCAAGGGTGTCAAAATGACACCCTATTGCACCCCTGAAATTGATCTGTGCACATATGTTGCACACAAACATGCTCTAAGGGCATGTGTGTGCGCAACATGAAACTTTGAAAAATGCACAAAAGTGCATTTTTCAAAGTTTTTGCAAATTACCATGAAGTTCAACTTCATGGTAATTTGCTCCCCCTATTAGCGAAATCGCTAATTTTTTCACTTGAATGCATTGCATTTAAGGAATCTCAATTTGGGATTCCTTAAATGCAATCGCAATTTAAGGAATCGCAATTTAGAGATTCCTTAAATTGCGATTTTTGCATTTGGGATGATGCATCCCAAATGCAAAAAAACCGGTCGCAAAGAGGCTGATTCTGAGAATCTTCCCGTTTGCAACCGGTTTTTGCTTTGATGCATGTGGGCCCGTATGTCATATTTGGCTCTTCTCATCTCAGTATTCCCAACTCCTGACCTTCCTGCCCCTTCTGATCCTAGCAAAATCCTTCCCACTACTCTCGAACTTACACCTACCGGAGCCGGTCCCACTCCTTCTGGGCTTCCTTCTACCAGTTCTCGCTTTCCCTCCTCAGACTGAGGGGGGGACGCTCTGCCAACAATCTGTCTAACAAGCAATCTTCTGAGTCACTGTCATCTTCTGTATTTCCTGTCTGTTCACTAGCTCCTTGTACCAACAATGGATACAAACTCTCTCCCTCTATGGTATCAACCCTCCATTTCTTTAACTGAGCATCCCACCTGGCATCCTGATACGACTTCATTGCTTATCACATCCTTCCCTAAGAGTTTTCTCTTCCCCTAGCTTGTGCTGCTCACATCCATGCATCTAATGCCTCAAATTGTGTGGGTCTAGGTGGAGGTTTTGATGAAGACATCACCCCCTTAATTGATACAACACATCCAATCAAAATGACCCATAGCGTGGGAAAGCCAATTCTCCTTCCTTTTCTGTAATCTTATGCCAAATTTGGAGCCATACTATTGTATGCAATCCTACGTTTGTTGCCATATAATGTGTCGGGGTGTCCTCTGGCAGGGCTTCTTCCCCTACCTTAGTCACTCCACCTGAATCTCTTCCACATATGTCTAGCAATACCTTAAAACCGCTCATTGTGAATTCAATTGTTATAAAACACTATTTTTCTCTTTCCAAAATTTCACTGAGAACCCTCCAATCCCAGTGCGGCATTACACCAACTGGCCAATCACAGCGCAGTCACTTTGACTTCACCATTCCCTCTCACCAGCGGTTCACCCTCCTTCACAATTTCACCATGTACATTCGTTCTTACATTCACACAACCAAGTAACTGATTTTCTAAAAGCTACCAAACCAAGTAACTATCTATCAGGCAGCCACAGTAACTTACAGTTATGTAAAACCCAAGTAATTGTCAGTCGTCTACAAGATCGATAGTATACACTCTCTCAACAACATTCACACTCTGTGACCCACGACCTGCGCCAGTCACTCAAGTCGCTGTATTCTACACCTGGCCTGAGGTTTCCCACATGGGACTCTGTTAGATCCACCCACACAAAGTTCCCCAAGGGAGCCGTCGATAGCACTCCACGAAACCCACATCCATGATGAGACAATTAGAGTACAGAGCTATCCCGGGATTTTCGACTTGTCTTGAGTCCGTTTTCCAAAACCTGATTCCCTAGTGTTTGGACCAGTAAACCAATAAACTTATGTTCACTTGACTATCATTCCAACTCCGTAAGATATCACACAACAAATTCACCGCAATCTAACACACACATCACTATTCATACTCATGCTACCACTGTCTCCGCTGCACCATCAATTTCCACCGACCTCCGTCAATGCCCTCCGTCCTCTGCTCCTTGTCATGGGTTCTCTTTTGGGGATCTGTAGGTCTAACTTTGTTCTGGATTTTCTAAGATCTCCCCTCACTTCTAGAGGCAACCATCCATTTCTGCTACCAACTGACGGGTCCGGATTCCATATCCTAAATTTACTCAGGAGTATCTGACCTATGGTCTTTATTGCCTGCTAGGAAGTGTGGAGGGAAGAAAACAGTTTATGAATTATACATTTTCCCTCCCTTCCAACTAAATAACTCCAGACTCAGAATTCAGTTTTTGTTGGTTTATTTTCAAAGCCAGGAATAAGAGAATATAGACACACCTCAAAATCAAGGCGTAGAGATACATGAAAACGAATACAGAGCCCAATCTACGTATATAGTTCATATAGCACAATAGGCACAGAACAATAAACTCCAAAATGAGAACACAGCTGAGTATATACACTGCATCCAGATCCTTTTTCATTTGGATTTCAGAATTAAAGAATAATCTGTACCTACTCTACTTCTAAAATGGCATCCCTTCCTTGTTCCCAAGAGAATTTCCCCAAAAGGTGTCAGCTGGTAATGACTTCCGAAGAAGTGCACTCACGTTAAATGGGTCAAGTAGCGTAAAGCTACAGAACTCATTCTAAGATGCTCTCCTTCCTCAGTCAAAAGCAGAAGTTCTACAAATCTGTCCCTGTGCCTAAGACAAAAAGAAAAAGTTACACTCCTAACAGGTCACATGGTACCTTATTCTGTGAACACCTTCTTTGAGTAACTTTCCCCAAACTCCAATTAATTTTACAGCTTTGTTCGGGGACCATGGTTCCCAAGTTTCACCAGGCATGGAAGGTGTCCTCCCTTTTCTCTGTCCGAGCTCTTCAAAGGTATTCCTGTCCTCCCATGTATCTTCCTAAATATGAAAAACAAGGTCTAATTCCTGCACCTGCAGGAGGGGCGAAAGGAAAACTTTCTACGCACATACATTTTAATTAACTCCCAACCCTAGAGCAAACGAGGAGAAATGAAACTTTAAGAAAACAAAAGTTAGGCCTACAATTTGGCTAACCTAAGAAATTTCTTTAATATGCATTCGTTACACAGGCCTTTATATGAATCTTATAACAGTTAATACATTTGCTTTACCCAATAATCATTATATACGTGCATAGTTTACATGATTTCTCTAAATACGTGCGAAATGCTGATCAATCCTGCGAATAACATCACAACTTCATTCCTCTGATTTTAACATGATGATATATAAACTCCGTTCTAATATGCACAAAGTTTAACCAAACATTAGAATATACCCGAGTGCAGTTCGTGCATGAACATAATGCACCTCTACAATTTTAAGAGCGTTGAGCGCTCTATCAGCAGTTTCAGGAAGGCAGCAGCATTATAATCATTTGCCTGATTGGCAGACTCTGAGAGTGAAAGTCTCTCCAACATGGTCTGGTCTCTGCTAGGACCTGCTTTATGCATGCCATATCTAAGGCCCTGTGCTATTCTGGCCTCTGGGTCATCTTGACCAGTCGATGGAACTGTGACCATCCTCTGGGTCTCCATGGGACCCCTTCAATTTTCTGGAGACCTCTGGAGTTGTTCCGAGCTTCCACCTTGCAGCTTTGATGGCGTGCCACTTTAGGTATGAACAGCTCCGCAAACACAAACCCAGGCACTTACTCTTGGGATACTCTACCCAATGCCATGCCATCACTCTCATTATTCAGTTCTGGTAAGCAGATGACTTTCTTGTAGCTGACTTGCTTTGTTTTTAGGAGTCTCTTTGTACTGTCTGGCACCTGCTTAATCTCTCCCTCGTAGCGCTGATCGCAGCATTATCTTGAAATTTGCAGTCACTATTTGCTGCTCTTTCAAAACCTGGTTGTATCCTCTGTTAGCGATTTCACTCGCTATTACGTGTGACTGTATATTGCGTAGCAGTGCAGTACCTTTGTGTACTGGCTGACCTGCAGTTTCTCGGTCACCGATATGTAGATTTCTTTGCAATGCTTTTATTGTCTTCAACTTCTCTGCAGCGGCTGGAGTTACGCTTTGACTTGTGTTAGGCGTCTGTTCCGCACTTCGACTACAACACTCTTAGCAAGCACATAAGTAGTTTGCTTGGGCCATGGCAAACTCTCTGGGAGAACACTGTCAATCTTTGGGTCCCTTATCCCCTAACTCATCGCCAGTTGTAGCATCCTCTATAGCCTGGGTATCCACCAATGGCTGCGACACATACAGAGCTTAGTATTACACATCTTTATTCATCTGCATGTAACTGTGAACTCAACATTGTAAACCAGCCTTCATTGCATTCCGCTCTAACACTTATGTCACAGTTCTACAGAGTACATCAGGAGTCAAACGCGTTCTATCATTTCTAGCTCACAAGACACTACAATTACCAGTTCATCAAGCATGTGAGGAGTGCTTCACTCAAGGAAATCAAGAACAATGGCCCACCAATACGTCACCCAGGTTACGGTTCCACCAGTCATGCCTCATCAATTGTCCTGGCTCCCTTTGTTCACAGACCCAGTCACTCCAATTACGCCTCCCCCTTCCCCAAAAGGGACCATCTGGCCAGAGACAAACCATCAGAAGATTACAGCCTGAGAACCCCCCACACTAGTTAACAGATGTACAGAAATTATAGTTTGTTTAGAGTTCAGGTGGCCAGTCACTAGGTCAGGTGGCTTGCTTGAAGCAACACATTGTGTTCTGATTTGGACCATCCAATGTGTTCACTCCTTTTGCTCCTCAAATGAGTCCCACAATCAATAAGAAAAGCTGAGGCACCTTGCACAGTGACAGGATGTCATAGATTCAGTGCCGCTCAATGGCTACAAAGAGAAGGGTAATGCGTTTCGTAATCATTCCCGAGATCATGGTAGCCACCAATTAGGCCAGGAACATGGCCCCTTGGTTGCGGGGGTGTGCCATTGCCCGCAGCACAGCAGCTGCAGAACCCTTCCTTCCAATGCAATGGCCTCATCCAGATGAGCGAGCGCACGCAGCACAATCACACACAGATGATGCCCAGCCCAAGACGCAAGCAGGCCTCCATCTCTTGATCCTCTCCACCAAAAAGAACTGCTGCCCTGGGTATATTGTTGCACGGGGTGTTTATTTAGTCAGCAAAGTGGAGCTACAGAAGAGTGCTTCGACCTGCCAGCCATCTTGTCTCCCCACTTCTAGACACTAAACCTTGTAACAGAAGAACTGCAAAATAAATATGCAAATAAAAGAAGAATTATGAAACTTTGGAATGAAAGATAAAGTATAATTCGAAAAAAAGACTCATGCATCTCTGTTAAAGCATCGTGTCTGCTGTTTTGTATTAAACATGACATGCCACAATACGTCAGACCATTAGGAAGCACTAGACTACCAGTTCCTAATTTTGGTATTGCTCGTGGGGTCTACTTTACCGGCAAAGAGGGACCAGAGCTCATATTAATACAGGCTTCTAAGTTTGTCTATGACCCAGCAATCACTTAACTTGCTTTAATGACACCCTCAAGCTTTTCGTGAGAATTCCCGATTATACAGCTCTGGCACTCATTTGCAATTTTAAAATATAGCAATTTCAAATTTAAAAATAATGTTAATTATTTTAAAGTGGCAGTACTAGGGTCAATTTACAAGAAACAGAATGTGTTCTAATCCCTCAAATTTACAGGGTTCCTGGGAGTAATGTTCCTCTAATATCAGAAAAATAAAAGTAAACTAAAATGTTGATAAATAATTAAACACTAACTTCCTTTGGCAATTTGACATTTTAATTATTGAGGTCTGTTTATTCAAAACTTGAGACGCTGTGGAGATTAATTAGATGTAAGGCTTTTTACAATGGGGATTTTATGCAAATCGCTGCAGAGATTCACACGTCACAAACCTCACCGATGCTATTCGCACTCTGGAGGATCTCAGTCAGAAAACGTAATGCTGTTTTGATAAAGGCTATTTGATAAGAATTGTGCTCATGACGTATTTCAAGTTCTTTTGTGCCAGATTGGGTAGTTCCTATAGCTACATCCGTTCTCACACTTTATTGTCACTTTTCTTGACTGAAAGTCCAGACCAATGCAATTTTATCATCTTCGGCAGGGAATGTGACAAATGTGACACTAAGGTAAAAAAGACAATTTGAAACCGTGAGAGACGCAATCAAAGAAAGATTAGTTATTCATCTAATCTAGTTGGAGTCTTTTTCTAAGGAAACGTTTGATGTCAGACTCCCTGGGAGTCCTAACTTTTGGGCCGATTCACACTGATCTTTCTATGAAGAGCTGTGACTTACTCCTAACAATGCTCTCTGTGAGGATGATTCACCTACTCTTCACTTATTCAGGACGTACTCCTGAACATCCGGAGAGAGGCCACATGTAAAGATTGAAAGAAGCTGTGTGAATCAAGCCCTATCTGCTGAAGTAACTTCTTCCTGGGCACATTAGTCTTTCCCTTTCCCTTCAGGTTCCCCATCGTCTCGAATGTGCAAATCAGAAATTATTTTCCTAATTTCTCAAGCAATACTATATAAATCATTTCATGCCATTTTGAATGACATAACCATTTGCTTTACATGTCTTTGTTAGACAGTCATAGAAGCAGAGCAGATTCATACCAGTTGACTGCAAAATTGATTATAGTCGCCCTTATGACTGTGGGGAAAAGCAACCGAATCACCAAGGAGCACATCTAGGAACACATCTAGGATCGCAGCACAGAGACCTAAGTCGCTGAGCTGTGCTGCACTGTGTTGGGTGAGAGTGAGAGAGCAGGACTGCACCATATTTACTGATCTCTTCCCAAGCACTCGCACACTTTTTGGCCATGTGCACTCACACACACACTACTTTTCACAAAATTAAGTAAGTCCTTTGGGGCAGATTTATGTACCCTGGCGCATCCCTGCAAATCAGCAGGGATGCGCCAGGGAAGATGTGTCACGCAAGTTTGCCCTTGCGCCACCACAGATGCGCCGCATTTACAATGCGGTGCATCATGGCGCAAGGACAAGCAGATGCGTGACACATCTGCCGGTGTAATGTTGGCGCAGTGCTGAAGTTGTGTCGCAAGCGCGACACAACTCCAGCACTGTTCCAACCTGCCCTATCCCTAACATGGTGCATCACACCTTACGCCTGCTTGAAGCAGGCGTAAGGATTTGACGCACCAGCGTCGGAAAAGTGACTGCATGAAATCTTGTAGATTTCACTGCGTCACTTTTCCGAGGCAATCCTGCGCCGGTACGCCCCCCCTGCGGAGGAGCGCCCACATGAAACCTGACACAGGTTTCATGTGGCGCAGGGCTTTACAACGTGACGCATCTCCCTAGATGCGTCACGTTGTAAATGGGGCACAACGTGGTGCATGGTTTACGCCGCCGCTGTGTCTCAAAAGTGACGCAACAGCGGCGCAAAAGTGGCGCAAGGGCATTCTAAATCTGCCCCTTTATTTTTAAGATTTTTCTGATTAATGGGCTGATAGTTATATATGCCCCAAAGGATGGTTTTTGTGCAGGAAGGAGTTCCTTCTTGCACAAAAACATTCCACCATGTAGCACAGACCCCCTTCTCTATAGAGGAAGAGTGCCAGCATTGGCGCAAGGCAGCACAAACTGCGCCAGCACACGGATAGAACAGAAATGATCCATATCTTTGTAAATATGGAGCATTTCTTCTCTCTCCCTTTAATGCAATGCAAGACAGCAAGTTGCCTTGCTGAGGTGCATGAAAGTATGGTTAATCTGCCCCCAAATTTCTTACAATTTGGATCCTGTGATTTCTAAGAAAATCAGCCAGTGCTGGGAACAGCAGACAGCCCAACTACTGATAACTGCAACATCCCTGCCTCGATTGTTATTGAAAAGATTTTGGAGACATGAATGCAATGTAAAGTTTTGTAGCACTGTGTGTACGAGCAATGGAAGAATCCTTGAGATGGCCTTATGTTTGGTGAAGAGGTGCACCTTTGGGGAGCAATGTTAGCCCACTTGCTCCACGTGTTTCAATTAGAGTTCCCATTTTGGTCCATGCCAGAAAGCCTACTCATTTGCAACCCTCTAATTTAATTCAGCCTAGCTCTGCTCCCTTGAAATATTTAATGATTACACTGATCCAAGGGGACTAACATTTCTGAAACAATAATTTTTAAACAGAATATCAGAACTGGGAAAGTGGCGTTTTCTGAGCATGCAGCAATATGGCAAACACTTTCAAATTGAACATGAATATTGTGTCTTCAATGGGTGGTCACTTTCTGTTGATGAATTGTACTGCCCACAAATTTATCTAATTTTATTTTAAAAAAACAATATTGTGCACTTACCATAAGTATGATATGTGTTTAGTAACGAAGGTTTGTGCCAGTGATGTTTGTTTAGTGAAGAGGGGTATTACACGGTTTGTGTAGTAGCTCTTTGTTTTCCATGTATGGAAATGCTGACCATTCCTAGCAACATTTTGAAGTTTAAATGTTAAAAGCTGGTTTCCCTAATTATTACACAAGGAAGTGGTTGGAAAATCCAAACATCCAGAGAGCAATTGGGTAAACCCACAGGGCAGGCTGAGAATATCACAAATGAGATAGGTCCAGCTAGCAGCCAAGAAGTACCCACAATTGCCAAGTAGTTGCATGGCACTTCTCCTCACTCATTTCTCAGAGGGTGTGAAGGTACTCAGTTGTTTTTGGTTGGCAAAGGCTTCGGAACAGTCCAGCTCGAGCTCCCAAGCCAGTTTCTCCCTGTACAGGAAATGAAACAACCAAGGACTTATTTCACCCTAGTTATGTATACTCTAGTGTGTCACCATAAGTGGGATCAGTATGCCCAGATGTGGGTCCAGTGCATGCTATGTCACTGGAACCAAGGTGTTCCCAGCTGAGCCCATCACTAGGGCAAAACTGGGGCTGCGTTACTGTGTATTTACCAAACCACACAAGCCATGCAAATTGGCTTTGTATGGCTTAGTAAATACCAAATTAAGACTTGCATTGCCTTGCGATGACTTGCATCACACAAGGACAAAGCAAGTCCTTAGTAAATCTGCCCCTGGGTTATTAGTTGTGCAGGATATTATGCCTGCGCACGTAACAGGTCCACAATTGTCTGCTCGCCGAGGACAGCGGAGCACAGTAGTCCAACACCAACTCAGCTTGGCTTGAGCTAGTAATTGCCATCCTCTGACATACAATAATAACACTCAATAAACGATTGTCCAATCAAGGTTTTATCCCTGAAAAAGGAAAAGAACATTGTTAGAAATTGGTTTTCTGGTTGGCTAGTGTAGGCACCTAAGACAGGCAGACCCTACCACTCTAGTCTGGTCCGGTAAGTTACACACCAAAGATGACCTGTGCTCACCCTCTGTTAGCTTGCCGCAGAGCAGGCAGGCTTATCATCAGAGAAAAATTGTAAAGCATTTGCACAACACACTCACAGAGAAAAATAATGAACACACAACAAAAGAGACTCCACACACGACTCTATAGAAATAAAGTATATTGTACATAATATAGACCAAAAAGACAGGGGTCATAAATACTGTGAATCTTATGCAAATACTGAGGTAGCACTTGTTTCCTGGCTAATGCAAGAATCAAAAAGACATACATCATAACATCAGTGCATGTAATGCCAGTTTAGGTTAGGGAAAAACACATAAATCACCCGATATCACCAGTAGTACATGGATCACAAAATATCCACATCAAACCATAAATACTTTGCAGGTAATGCAGACTCGTTAGGAAACCGTACATGAATCCCACATACAGCCAAAAACATAAGGCCCGCGCATCTGGGCTCTTACTAGCAGGGTTATGGTAGATTCTAATGAGCCCAGCTGAAACAAGCATATTGATGAGTCACACTGTAGGGTACAGGGGGCAGCTGCATGCCTACTAAATGTACTATGGTAAAGTGAGGAGCCCCTTCTGGGGAGATGCAGTGAAAAAGACACTCCAGATAAATAGGGGATTTATGCTGAAGGTTGCAGTTTCCCTAACTGCAGTATGTTCCTGATTGGGGGGCCTCTGTCGAGTACTCATCCTATAATGCCACAATCCAGCAAGTGCCCCCAAGGTACGTCCAAAGAAGGGGGAGTACCAACTGTAGAGATCAGTGGGGAGACCTAGCTTGGTCCTCTGCATGCAGAGAAACCAAAGCAGCTGCCCGCGAGCAGGTGGTGCAGCTGCCGAAGCCACATTGCAGCCCCTTCCAGCCCGGGTGCCTCCAAGGTCGCTTCCGACCAGGGCTTCAGCCATACAAGCAAATCCTAGCCCGGAGAACCCCTTGCTAGAGAAGCAAGGCTGGCAGGATTTGTCGGCGGGCCCCTGGGTGACAAGCTCATGCTGTTGAGCTCCGGAGTCCCTGGGGGTGGCACCCGGCAGCGCCAATGCAGGCAGGCGTCTTCCGCGGCACAGGGATTCCTTTCCTAGTTTGTCCGAGGCAGGGATTCCCCGTGTGCTGTGGCAGCTCTCGAGCTTCGGAGAGCGCAGTGAGCCCAACCACTACACTGCGAGTCCAGCACATGCAGCCGGCTTTGTGTGTAGTTCCTATATAACCTATATAGGATCTGCACGTTTAGACAACGTACACTGCAGGCTTGGTGTCCAGACTGATTCCAGACACCACCACCGGGTATGTTGGCCCTTATACCAGCTAGCTCACAGTGCCATGAGAAACTCCTCTTAACAAGGAGGGACTAGTTCTTGGCAACTATTGAACATGACAACCCTGATCCCTCAGGACCATGGAAACAGCGTACTACTTTTCAATCAGTCACTCGTGCCTACTTAATCTCAGAGAAGTACAAAGAATAAACAGTAGGGACGTTTTCAATAAGTATTTATTGACCGTTTGTTATTCTGGTGTAGAATATATGTGCTGTAACGATCATGAGACAGTAGCAGATATAAATGACTAGAAGCACTAAGAAAGTTAAAGGATGGTAGATTTCTATCATCCTGATATAATCATGAATACAGGCAAGTATTAAAAATACATGACAATAAAAATGAAATGAAAATGCGAACTCCTACGATGCTACCCTAACTAGATGTACCTAAGTGTACCTAGCATGTATGCAGTTGTTAAGCCAAGAATCCCTCTAGGATATAGTCAACCCCCATTACCTGAAGTGAGAACCTGTGGGACCCCGTCCTGGTCTCGGGTTGGACACCCCTCAAGGGATGTCAGACCACTGCGTGCTGTGGTATCTGTATGCAGGGTGGTTCAGCGTCTCGCGTCAGTGTGTCGGCATTGAAGGCCTGATCTCCTCTTTCGTTTCAGCAAGATGTGATGTTTTTATACCCAAAGGTCTCCTCAGGGGTTTTACCTTGCTGTGTCAGTGTCGGACTTAGAATGACATCGGAATGAACTTTATACATAGTTATTATGCAGGAGATGAGCCCTGCTGAGTTTCCAAGAATCCTCATGCATAATGGAGGAGGCTGCTACTAGGGAAATCCTGCTTTCTGTTTGCAGTGTCGTATCTAGGTAAAAGGTCAGTCGCCAAGAACCGTTATGTGTGTAATGTAGGGGAGGATATAGGTGATGTTACCTGAGCCTATATTGGGCTACCTATATGGAATATAACAGCTTGAAGTCAGAGGCACTCACCAGTGTTGCAGGGAGCCCACAGGATCACATGCCAGTCCTCACCATGTGCTGATAAACAAGAAAATTATGATGGCCAGACTCATGAATTTCACCGCTGATTTCAAGGTTTTATCTTGATGGAATCCTCAGAGATTCCAAAAGAACAGGAAGGGGGTAAGTAAACCCGTCCCTGGAGAGCACTGGCTCCACAAAGCCAGGCAACAGGCCAGCACCAAAAGTTACTTGTAGCAGAGTGACAGTCCCTCTAGCAGTACAGCAGATCAGCACAACAAAGCCAAGTAGTTCAAATGACAGTTCCTCCTGGCAGCACAGCAGTCCTCAGGCAATATGCAGCATGTAGAGCCAGTAGTGTCTGCTTACAAAGGCTCTTCAAATGCTCCATCTCTATGGAGAGGTCTCCGACCTATGTGTCAGTTGGCCTAAATCGCTGCTGGTGCCACTGACGGACAACATAGACAACAGGAACTGGCAGGGCCACATCTCGAAATGCAGACTGTGTTTAAAATACCTGAGGATACATATTCCCCTTCTTCAGGACCTAGCATAGACCTTGAACCTTCCCCGTTAATGACCAGAATACAGGCGGACCTGGGGAAATGGATGCAACTACAGCCTAATATCCTTGGTAGATTACCACTGTTTAAAATGCAGGTACAGGCCACTTCCTTTATGTCCTCCAGAATTACCCCCATGTGATTCTGACAAGATGGTTCCAGGGACTCCAAACCATAACACAAACCTATCTGTGGGTCAAATGGATCCTGCGCATCACATTTGGAAAATGTGTCTAATCTACCTTTGGCGGGGGGATGCTGGCCTCAGATATACAACTGTACTACTGGGCAACACAGCATTTGGCGTTGAATGATTGTCTTTAGGGAGGGTAGAAAGACCTAGCATATTAGACGGAAGTCAGATTTATAGGTGTAGATAATATTATTGAGATGCTCAATGGTTCACAGGTCCTTATATCCCTCCTGGAGATGATAAGAGAGGAATTTCTGGTGTTGAAAAGTGCTTTGTGATGGACTGGGTGGTACTTAGAGATTATGCTACAAACACCACTATGGAAAGGGAGGTGATTGAGTGAGGCTGCACAACTAGAAGTCTTCACCGGGTGGAATCTCATTGGCATGTCTTGGCCAAGAGATGTCTGGCGGGGCCCACATTAAATAATTTCAAGATCTGAAAATGGAATACAATCCAAATCAGGCTAAATTCTATAAACATCTCCAACTCTGCCATACCTTAATGACCCTCTAGAAGCCCAGTTATTGCAGGGGCAACTAGGTAAAGGGGGTATTTCTCAAAGATATAGGTCGCTGGTTATAAACTCACCAAACTTGTTTGCCCTATTAAGGGCTAAATGGGATGCTTGGGATAGCTCCCTGGAAGATGGTGAGGGGAGGGAGGCCTTCATGGGGCCAAGGGAACTGGGTATATCCTCCAGGTTATGCCTGGTTTAATTAAACTATCTGTATGTGACTTATTTAACCCCACTGAAGTTATGGAGAGTACAAAGGCACTCATCATCCTCCTGTCCGCGATGCAGGAAAACTAATGGCAATTTCTTTAGTGTGGACTGGTCTTGCACTAACATATCTTGATTATGGAAGGCTGTTTTTAGTATACTAACAGAGGTATTGGGATGTTCAGTAGATCTGATGGCTGGACTAGGTCTTCTGAGGCTCATGGAGGACTTGGGTGGGAATTGAGATTACCAGCTGCTGGTGGGTATGGGAACTCTGGTTGCAAAAATGACATTGCTGGCTTGTGGAACTAGGAGACATAGTGGTTAATTTTTCTTATGTTGCTCAAGGGGGGATGCTGTACTCCTGAAGCCCCCAACCACTTCCTTTTGAAGTCTTGCTGTGCCTCTGCCCTCCTGGGGCCTCTACAAGAAGGAGAATATCATGTAAATTATGCCCTTGCAGAGCTTTGTGGGATGCTGCCAGCTGGGGACTTGGATTTTATTGAGCGTTTTCTCCCACTTTGTTTGCCAGTGCAGCCTGCTGCTACCTGACTTTCTTTCCCTGTTCCTGTTTTATCCTGGGTGTCCCAGTCACGTTCAGTACACCACCAACTTTCTGGCAGGATAATTTGGAGATCGCACATGGAAGCTGGTATCGTTTCCTGAGCTTTCGTCAGGCAGGAACAGTTTTCCTTCCCTGTTCCCCGATAGAGGAGCCATTCTTAACTGGCTCTCCCACCCACATCAACCTCTTCCAGGTGGAGATAGTGAGTTGCTTGCCATGCTATGGGTTCATAGGATGGGGTCCAAGAACCCAATCTTTATTTCCAGGGTCCGGAGATGGTGTCCTGAGTCCACTGTAAATTATTACTGGCGTGGGGAATGGGGTTCCCAGGCTGAGTTGGAGTCTAAGGAGGGGTGCCCAAACAGCTCCACTACCTGGGTGATTTGGTAAAAAAAAAGAAATTGCGTTGTCCTCCAGGGCTAAACCATCCACGGGGAAATCTCCAAGATATAGGTGGAATGCCACTCGCTCTTCAGGCTTGTTGAAATGAGCAAATCTTTTTACATAATTCAAACTGGTTGGACCTATTTCCTCACTCTTGGGCTCATTTCACTCCTGGTGGTGAGCAACCAGGACCACTTTCAGCAGGCCCCCTGGCCTCAAAAGAAGTGCACTCCCTGGGGAGCTGGTGTACTCCTTCTCTTTCTGCCCTCCCTAAGTGCCCTTTGCCTTTCTGGCCATCTTGAAAGGCACTCAGGATTGCAGTGGAGACCAAGTCTTTCCCCAACTGGTCATCAGGGGGTATAAGTAAGCCAGCCTCACTGGCCCTGGCAAGACCCATCTAGTCCTGGTGATCAGCTGCAGACAGAGTCCTTGGTCCATCAGTGGGTGTATCCTTTGCGCTGTCCATGATGTTACTATTGTTGCCATCCAAGTCCAAAGTCTTATTCTCCTTCATGTCCTGGATAGGCTACTTTTAAGCCCAGTGCTACCCTGAGGGTGGGGGACACCCCTTTGTCTAACTCTAAAACTGGATATGGTCAATATCTCCATTTCCCCTGGAGTTGGCTCTGGGCTGGCTAGTAAAATGAAGGATAATGAAGGATAATGGCAGGTCTGGTGTCAGGTTCCTTTGTGTCTGCTGTAGGTAGGTTCCTTTGAATTCTAATTAGGTCAGGGCACAACTCTTCCCTGTCAAAAAGAACCCCTCCATTCTACACCAAGGCCCTTTTGGTAACAGTCAGGCTCCAATGCAAATAAACTAGTGGAAGAGCCATTACCAGCCCAGGCAGCTGGCCACTCATAGAAAAGCCTCACAAACTTAAGATAGGGATATGCAAACATTTTTTAACAGGTTAAATCAATAAAGGGTTTTGACCCTTAATCAGCAAGGCTAGGCCTGTCCACAAACTACGAAACAACAAAAGTGCCAGTGCTGATAGTTATTTATCTAATCACTCGTCCCAATCACATGTGCCACTCATATTGATTGGAAAAATTAATTAATTTTTGGGGGGTTTTAATTAAATAGATTTGTAATTTCCAATTATAATCAAAAAAACACGGTCACGTTAGGCGCGACTCGGCAACGTCATTTAAATGCGCCCAGAATCCAGATACAACTGCCAGCTGTGATGTGAGTATATGCAACAGTTCCGTATAGAAATTTTCTTGGAAAAAATGATTGTCCACTTACAACACTAAGTTCCTGATTCTTGCCTTGCAGCAAATTATTATGATAAATTTGTTACCGCTTTAATACATCCACATCCAGCCGTCTCAACGCGGACCTTTATGTGAGTAGCTGGTTTTTGACGAACAATCTGTTAGCCTGGTGTAGCGTAAGTGTGCTCTGCCAGTTAATTAAAACCATTGTTGGTCTATTTAACAGTGAGAATTTCTACAGACGTGTTGAGGCACTGATGGTGTCGTCATGAAATTGAAATGAGGTAAATATCTATTGAAATGACCAAGGTGCTTTTTAAGCTGAAGCGCTAGATGAGAGCTGAGAGTGAATGGTAACACGTACACTTTCTCCTTCTTTTTTATTTTTAGCTCTATGTTCCAGGTTCTGAGGAGAAACCTTTAATCAATTGTAGGGTTTGAAACGCATAGACCTTTTATTTTTTGACCAAACAAGTGGGGTCTAAAAGTGAGAGTATCAGGTTTTGAGGGGACAAGTACCCTGTAATGTAAAAGAAAACCGTTAGTTGAAGACCTGAATATAATACTGTTTGGTCACCTTCGACTAGGACTGTGCTGCCTTGAAGAAATCAAAATAGAATCAATATGTCTTAACCCTACCCTGGGCTTCCTTTCTATTTTTTCTCTGTTTGCTTTAAGTTTTTCTGTAAAATTCTTTCTTTATCTGCTTTGGAACTTGAGCTTTCTCTCTATTGTCTTTAAATTGTTTTTAATGTGTAATGTATTTGAAAAAACAATTTGTTATATATTTGTATGTTCTCATGTGTTCTGTCGACTATGTTCATTGAATTAATAACATGAATTGATTATAATTGGAAATTGAAAATCTATTTATTTAAAAACCCCCAAAAAGTAATTTATTTTTTCCAATCACTATGAGTGGCACGTGAGATTGGGGTGAGTGATTAGATAAATAACTATCAGCACTGGCACTTTTGTTGTTTCGTAATTTTCTAACAGTGGCATTTCTAAAATCTTAATTTAAAATACGACTTTACCATTAAATAGGATTTTAAGTTACAATCAAAATGAGTAGAAGAAGTATTTTTTTAGCTGCTACCAATCCGACTTTAGCATTGTAGCCCAATGATTCCAGATGGCAGCAGCCAGTCTTCCTACAGGGAAAATCGTTTTTGGGGATTTTTCACTGTAAGGACGTGTTCAACATTAATTTCTACATGTTTTACTTTTGAATTTCATGCACTCTGCCTTAATGGCAACAAGGCCTCCATTGGGGTGACTTATTATTATTTAAAATTAAGGTTTATGTATGTCAAAAGAGATATTTTGATAGTTCGAATTTGCAGTTTAAAACTGCGTTAGGCAGGTAACATGTGTGCAGCTATCAGGCTGCACATGACTGTAGTCTTACCCGCTCAGCCCTTGCATAGGCACATACAGTGTGCTCACATGTTGACATGCAACCAGCCCAGTGACTCTTATGT
Source organism: Triturus cristatus (assembly GCF_964204655.1). Classification (NCBI taxonomy): domain Eukaryota; kingdom Metazoa; phylum Chordata; class Amphibia; order Caudata; family Salamandridae; genus Triturus; species Triturus cristatus. The sequence goes on from NC_140589.1 coordinate 1,274,437,579, forward strand.
GGTCTTATCTTAAAAGGCGGTCACATGCGTTAGATAGGCGCAGTCCAATTTATCATGGAATTACAGGGAGTGAGACTCTGGTAGTCCAAAAACCAGGTGATCAAAATCCAAAAACTCCTGGCGTACTAAATGGGTGGAATCCATTTGCAACACAAACATTAAAAAAATATGAAAGTGAGTGCATATTTTGAGACAACAGGGATTATGGGGCTGTTGAATGAGACTTAACTGAGTCTTACCACCACTACAAAGTTTAAAAAAAAATTTAATAGCAAGCATGGGGCATTATGTTGAGGCTTACGTGCTTCAACTGTGATGATCTGGCTTGAATAGAAGACTCTTTAAGTTTGGGAAAACTGTTCATAATGAGCACTTTTTTTTCAAAAACAAATTTTATTTGTGCTGACTGCCACGAATGCCCCCTCCGGCCTAATTCACACATATACAGGTCAATGTACATATGTTTGGCAGTAATATCTACGTCAGTACATATCAAAAACAAAATAACATTTAATAAAAAAACTAAATGTGCAATGTCCCTGCTGTGCTCCTTAGCTTTCACCCACCCGCATCCTGGTGTCTCCAATGCAATTAAATCATACAGCGGTATTCAAGCCAGCATCCCTTTCTAGGTTCATTCTTTACAAATAATGTCACAGGGATCAGAGGCTCCAAATGAAGGCCGCGGTAATCTGCCCATCGCTGCCAGATCTTAGGGTGTTTCTGTGGGCATCCCCTTGCTTTGAATATTGTCAGTTCTAGGCCCATGCAAAAATCCATGCTTTCTTTCAATACACCCAGCATGGGGGAGATGTAGCCTGCAACAATTTGGTTATATCTTGTTTCGTGTAGATAAGGCCCAAGAATAGTAGGTGTTGTTTATACCTCTTGCCCCCAATTTCATCAGTGGTATGTAAAGAAACAATTTAGGTGACATGGGGGAGATCCTAGGCCAACACCTTGGAAAGGCAGGTCATGACCCCACGCCAGAATTTTATGAGTGCACCGCATGACAAATCGTGAGTATATAGGTACCCTCACTGGTGCCACAATGTAAGCATTTGGGAGATGCTACCAGGCCGGTCTACCAGAGCCTATGTCTGATAAAGTATACGCGGTGTGGATATTTGAACTGAATGAGCGTACATGAGCAGCAGTAGCCACGTCTCATGGGGATTTTAGGGCCGCAGCCCAGTCGTCATCTTCTAACAGACCCAAATCTCCCTGCCAGGTCTCTGGGAAGGCATCAAGTGTGGTAGGGTTAGTGGTAATGAGAGTCTGGTACAGCTTAGTGATTTTATGGTCACCTAGGTCTCTCATGAGCAATTTACCTTCCAGTTGATGAAACTCCAGAGGGGTCTCAAGGATTTTAATGTATGGGGACAGGGTGCGGCGAAATTTTAGATATTTTAGTTTAGAGCTCCTGAAAGGATTTAAGAGTCCAGCCGTGCATGACTACCCCTAATGTTAATATATCAATATCGTCCCATCCTCAGAACCTGGCTAATGTGGCCATCTGAGGCAGAAGACTGTTATGCCACAGCGGGGTCTCTTGTGTAGGATGACCTCACAATCCCATTCGATAAAGTGATTGTCTCCAGACTTAAACACCACTCCTGTTGCAGGCGACAGGGCCCAATGCCCCTGCCCACTCTATAGGAATGTGTGAAAAGACTAGACCCCATTGCTCAATGCTCCATTGCATATGCAGGATGGTCCATGTTGCCGTCCCACCATTCATTTAGCGCCAGATGGTGAGATGCTGCATAGAATGATTGAATGTCTGCACCTGCAATGCCCCAACAATATGTAGACTGAAAAAAGGTTTGCAGGGCCACTTGGGCTGTTCCCCCACCCCATAAGAATTAATCCAATAATGCATTTATTTGCCAAAACCAGGCAGCCAGGATCGGATATGGGTGATTCTGCAGTTGGTATAGGAGACGGGGAATGGACACCATCTTAAAGATGGCAGGCCATCCATATAGCGACGGGGGCAAGTGTGACCAGGATTTCTCCTCTTCTTTGACCTGTTCCATCCATGGTGCGAGGTTTCGTTCCCATTAGATGGACTGAGAGGCTGACAGGAAAATGCCTCGATATTGTACCCCTTCCGTGGCAATGGTCTGATCCATCAACCACCATATATAAACTGGACGTCTCTCAAAATACCTGCATGATTCGAAGTATCCTAGGGCCAGTTCTATCTGAGTGGGTGAGGAAAAATAAGACATCATCGGCAAAAACTGTGATGCGGTCTGAGCCCTACCGCGACCATTTGAAGCCTAGAACATGGGCATCCAATGTCACCCAGGCCGGTAGTGGCTCCGTGGCGAGGGCAAATAAATATGGGGACAAGGGACATTCCTGGTCAGTACTGCACCAGATAGGACATTTGGGGGATACCAAGCCCGCCACTTGTACCGAAGCGGTGAGATCTGTATATAGTAGACTGATATATGAAAGGAATCTGGGGCCTGCAAAAGCGCAAATAAATAAGTACAGTGGACAGAGTAGAAGGCCTTATCTATGCCAGCTAGTAATAGGGCGGCTGGGCGGCCAAGGTTATCCACAGCCGCTAGTGTGTTGTGAGCGCAGCGCATATTGTGGCAGGCAGCCGGTCCGGTTGTACTGAATTGGTTATGTGGGCATGAGTCGGTTGGCCAAGGCTTTGGCGAGTAATTTAGCTTCTATAATCAATAGGGAAATTGGGAGGTATGATGAGTGACTCTCTGGGAGTCGGTCCGGTTTGAGGAAGACCACCACATTAGTGTGTCTCCAGTCCTAAGGAAGCTGCTTCTCTTCTAAGGTGGTATGAATCAGCTCTACATAGTGGGTGCCTAGTTGTGATTGGTTTGCTTTAAAAAATTCACATGGAAAGTCGTTGGGGCCCAGCGCTTTGCCTGTGTGTAGGTCAGCCGGGGCGGTACCTAACTCTTTGACCATAAGGGGATATCTAGCAGGGACCTAGCCATGTCTGACAGGGCTTTCAGGGGTAAGTTATCCAGGAATTTCTGCACTAGGGCCTCTGGCAGCGCCTTGTGTGAAGCATAAAGCAACATGTAATAATCGACAAAACTGGTCGCAATTGCCGAGTGGTCAGTGAGAATATTGCCATTGGAGTAGCGAACGCCAGGAATATGGAATGGCTGCAGCGCATGTTGACACAGCAGATGCAATAATTTACTGTATTTGTCTCCCCATTGAAATATCCGACTAAGGGAGGCAAACCAAGCCATCTGAGCTTCTTCCAATGAATCTCCATGATATCGCTGTTGCACTAGGATCAGCTGGTGACACGCCGGGCCCCCGTTCTACCCCATCTCTGTCGTTCTGTAGTCAAGATGATGGCGTCCATCTGTATGAGCTTCTCTCAATGTTGTTTATGCCTTGTAGCACAGAATGAAATATCAATACCATGTAGGGTTGGTGTCATGGCCTCTCACAAGGTGCTGGTCGCGGCAGTAGTCCCTGTATTCAGGGCAAAGTGCTTGTCATGGCCTGGCACATTTGCGTCTGATATTTCAGGTCTTACAGATGCCAGGGGGAGAGATGCTTGCGAAAAGGAGGGCAGTCAGGGTTCACCTGACGTCCGAGTGACACCAGAGAGTGGCCAGACAGACCCCTAGGCAGTATCGCGACATCCAAGACCGTCAGGTGAAGCCTCCTCCAAACATACCCCAACCCCAACCCATCAATTAAATACCGTAAGAGCGATTCGTTCATCCCCGTCAACCACCCAGCGGCGCTCCATCTGGCCTGAGTTGGATGTATTACATCATTCCATATTACCGTGAACCCATCAGAGATATCAGTCCAAGTAGCTATCAAACGTTCCACTAGGGCTTGAGTGAGGGGTGGGAGGGGGCGTACACGCTATCCAGGACTACCTGCTCTCCATGGATCATTCCTGTCACAAAAACATATCTCCTCTGCTTGTCTACCCATGAGCATGAATGTTGGAAAGGGACACTGCAGTGGATCAGAATGGTCATGCCCCGGGAGCCCCAAGTGAACCCGGATTGGAAAACTTGGTCATAGCCAAATTGGGACAGGCAGGGTCTTAGAACCTAAACGATGTGTTTCTTGTAGCAGCAAAGGATACAGTCTTAATCAAGCAAAAAAAGGGGGAAGAAATATCCCTTTTCATGGAAAAAACCCTCGTCCTTGAATCACTAGAACATCACAATACAGTAGAAACCAGACTCCACGAGAAGGAGCAATGGTGGGTCTTTAATCTGAGGACTTACCTTGAAGGTCTGAATGACAATATTCCGTGGACTAGCTTTGTCAGAAAAACACAGAACAAAAGTAAGGTATACTGGGGAACCACCAGTGAGAGTATTTAACAGAACAATGGTCTCCGCTTAAGCTAGCTTACAGCCCTTAATTAATAAAGGGTTTGTACAAAAGGAATGAACATCCTCCAAGTAAGACTCATCAGGAAGAAACTCATGGCTGTTACGGCTGTCACGGCTTCGATTCATCCATCTAATGCCTGTGGTCTATATACAACGCTTATAAACGCGTCCTTGCTCTGCCCCCTTGTTATATACAAATGATCAATGCCTCCTTTTTTGCATTTTTTTCTATTTTTAGTGACCAGCAGATAAAATCCACCTTTATCCATCAATTTCGGTGGGGTTACCAGGAACAAACAATCAATATCTGCTTTTACTCATTACACCAACCCCTGTCTCCGTGCAAAACATGTGTTTGGCAAAAACTCCAGAATCGTAATAAGGATATTTCATACCTTCAAAAAGGACGTTAAGATAGCGTTTTGAAAATACTCACTTCCTTTTTCTCTACACATTGGCCCTTACAGGGTGGCCATTTTATGAAGGTCAGCGTACTAGACTACTAGAACGTACACATACATGCTCGTGGGCCTTTAAAAACAACTTCCGCTTCGGGACTGAGTAAGATGAGGTTTCCGAGCGGCAGCAACTAGTAGGTGTTTCAGAGGGGTCCGGCTGAGCCAAGGTGAGTCCTCCATAAGCCCCGAAAAAGAATTGTTGTGGAAGCGGGTGTACACCTTTGCACTCACTCGCTCTTATTTCCACCAGAATTCTTCTATTTCCCCCAACACCAATAACATTAAATTGTTTCTCCCACCACAGTGAATCACCAGAGGCTGGACTTCCCGCCGGTGCAACCATGAAGTGCAGGCTTCATTAAATACATGTATGTGACTCCATGGTGTATGTATATGTATATGTTATGTGTTTTCCATGATGCTAACAGTTTCCATTTACTCAATAACCCCAAACAAGGGACTTACTCTATTATGTGGATCACGAGTATGTTGAGTGTTTTTATTAACAAATAACCACATACTTTTTCACTAGAAGTGACACGAGCTACCACAGACGAATGTGCAGACAAGTCACTAATGGAATATTGAATTGTTTTTCAATTAGACGGTGCACACTAATTACAAGGAGCTCAATGGTACAGCCCTTAGTCATTGATGAATATGAAATGGAGACAGATGATCCTTATCCTGTTACATTGTTTCCTTTTTTCCTTTTTTTCTACACATTATAACGTTACAAAATATCAGGTGATATGGAATTATTACACACCTGTGCATGAATGTGCGATTGTTGCACGTTTATCAATATTTAGTTGTGTTCAGTTATAACAACTTAAGGAGTGGAACTAGTCCTGGAGATACATTACTGTATAACTAGGTCCTGAAGAATAGCCAATAGGGATAGGCTAGAAACATGTCGACCAATAGGGTGTGTGAACATTAATTTCCCAAGACACCCTTATTCTTTCCCCTGTTTTTTAACCTTGCCTACTAGGGGTCAGAATAAAGCACTTTTCCCACTAGCCAGGCAATTTTATGTACACCCCCCCTTAAAACTTCAGTCCTCCACAGCACAACATCTGCCTCTCATAGTCTGTGTTATCAGTGCTCCCGCGTATCCGTTTGGTCGCAGAACGCCACGTTCCGTAGCAGAACGGGATGGACCCTAAGATGAAGCATGCCTAAGGTTTTTCCCAAGAAAAGGGACATTTCTCCCCCCTTTTTTTGCTTGAATAAGACTGGGTCCTTTATTTCTACATATAATTCTAGTTGGAGGGCGGCCCCAGCTCATATCCTCTTTCTCCCCCATTTTTTATTGATTTTCTTGTAGCAGCAAAATGTCTGTCCCGAGACATTTAGCTTGCCGAAGCACCGCCCTCTCTCTTGATCTTATCTAGGATGCCTTGTGCCTTCCAACTAATGATCTGGAGCCTACTTCAGGGAATACTAGCAATACCATTTGTCATCTGGTTGGGTGACTAGTATCTGAGGGACAGGATCTGGGTGTGACCACCTCATGGGGAGCACCGTGTACGCACATAAAAGACATAGCACAAACAACAATTAACCAATTCTGCATAACCCCCAACCTCCCACCCCAACATCTCAGAACCGTTGAAGTATCTGTCACGGAAGGGTGTCATGCCAACCCCAACAGGAGGTGAAGACTAAGCCCTTCCAATGGATCCCCACCAAACTACCCATCAACATATGATAATTCCTAGAGTTTGGATGTTAGCTCTCTAGGGACGTAGCCCGTTCATATTTCCATCATGCACATATGTAAGCTTAGCAATAAAGTCTGTCTCAGTCTTGGAGATCCAGAATGTGGTTTTGTTTCATGAAGAGCCACATCAGACTTGAGAAGCTACGGAACGGTCCTCACAGCGAGCCCTGGAATGCCGCAATGATCCTGATCTGTGTCCATGTTTTCCCTTGGGTTTGGACTGTCTGCGAGAAAGGTCACTTGAAGAGGAGTCTGAGCCTAACCGTGGCACTGTGTGTGGCCTCACCCGCATCTCTTCATCTGTCCAGGCAAATACCTCCTCAGGGGTGTCAAAGAAAAGTGTATGTGAGTTGCACATCACCCTTAGGAGATCTTCAGCCTCCTCAACAGAGCCTTAGTTTCCAGGAAGGATTGACGATGCTGCTGGACCAGTCTAGTATAGTCCAGAAATATCATGATGCGTTGAGAGTCAAAGGAGATGGAATCTTTCAGCCTGCCTAAGGATGGTATCTATGTCATGAAAGTTCAAGATCCTGGCGATGATGGGCCCCGGACTGGCGCCGGGTGGAATCTTCTTTAGTAGGGCCCGGTGGGCTTGCTCTATAATGAAACATGGGAGAGGGATTCTGCTGGAATCCAATCTACTAATCACGTGGTGAGGAACTTTCCCACATCTTTGCCTTCACACCCCTTGGGGAAGGCCAAAGGTTGCGCCAATGAGCCTGTCCCTCTGTATCCTCCACCCACATTGCCAGGCCTCTAGTGAGAATCTCCAGGGTGCTTGCTTTCTTTGGGCGAGTGGCTACAGTGTCCTCCACACTGGACACCTTTGTCTCACCCTCTGTAATCCTCTTTACCGTGTTTTGCAGGTCTTAACGAAGAAGCATCACATCTGAACCAACAGCGCCTATCTTGGTGTCCCGCATGTCCCTAGATGGGGTAATGGCAGCCAACAATGCTGCGTTGTCTGGCAAGGCACCAGTCTATCCTCCAGGGTCCGTAGTCTGGGCGCATGTTCCAGTGTATCGGTCCATCGTGCTCTGCTTTGAGGTAGCACTGGACAGTTTATCTTGTGTCATTGTGTGGGAGCTCCCAGGTTGCATGAACAGAAACCAGGACCACTTGAGCAGCACAGCATGGAGGTAGGGCTCTTCACCAGATGGAGGGGATGGCCTCTCTGGTGTCTGCAAATATGTTGGGGGGAGAGAAACAGACGACAAGTCACAGCCCCTGCATCGTGCGGCATTTTTCAGAGGGGGAACGACTGCCCCAGGCCGCACCGGGACTTTTCCGACCGCCTCTGCAAGTAGGAGCACACCCCACCTCCCCAACGGGTGCCTCACCTGGGTACTTTGTTGAGTGGTGGCCACCAGGGATTAGCTCTCCCCACCTAATGGTAGGTCTTCGGCAGGGCTCTGCAGCCACCTATCCTCAGGATGATAATGTGCTATGGGACACATTGTTCAAAACAATACTCAGAGTGTTGATATTCCCCTACATTATCACCATTAACATTCCTGTGGCAATAGGGGTTTGTAAAAATTCCTCTTAGTCTCATGGAGTTCACAGTCATGTCTTTTCAGCTTTCACCCAGACAATGCTAAATTTGTATAGATGACAAGAGATTTCCGATGCATTATTAGAACTTGGTCATGTGAGGGTGAAATAACAAACACTAATAATACAATCAGTTTTCTCTTTATTTGTCAGTGCTGCCTATCATTCCCATAGATTCAAGAATGGGTTAGATAAAACCTATTTCCATAAGTAGATCCAAGGTGTTCTTCTTTCCTTTGTTCCTGTCCCCTCTCTCCCGGGAGGAAGTTAAGCAAGAAAAGAGTAAAATCAGTCTTTGAATGGTAATGGACCCTGAGTAAATCATACAAAACATCTCACACTTCCACCACCCACAATTTTCAGCAGAAAGGGCTCAGATATTGTTTAAAACATATGCTTCTTAGAATATTCTGTTCTAAAATAATTTTCAGGACATAAAATGTAAACAATATCAATCATGAGCCAGATGTACAATCTTTTTTAGTGGTCATAAATGGGAAATCGGCCATTTGCGACTGCTAAAAAGGGTTGTAGCATGTACTAAACCTATTTTGCAAGTTGGTAACTTGCTACGGACTCCCAAAATAGTTTTTGCGAGGTTGGTATTAGGAAGGGACGTACGAAGGACATCCCTTCCTAATAGCTAGTCACAGTGGGGATGTAAGATTCTTTTGCAACCACAAATGCGGTTGCAAAACAATTGCATTTGCCACCAATTTCAAATTGGTGCTAAGTCAGTCGCAAACGGGAAGGGTTCCCCAGGGGACCTCTTCCCTTTTGTGATTAGCAGCAAATAGTTTTCTTAAGAGCAGGCAGTGGTCCTATGGACCACTGCCTGTTCTTAAAAAATTAAACTGAAACGTTTCATTTTTAGTTTTAAATGCAGCCCATTTTTCTTTAAGGAAAACGAGTTCCATTTAAAAAACAAAAATTCCTGCTCATTTAAAAAGCAAACGGAGACATAGTGTTCTGCTGTGTCCAAGTAGCTATCAAACGTTCCACTAGGGCTTGAGTGAGGGGTGGGAGGGGGCGTACACGCTATCCAGGACTACCTGCTCTCCATGGATCATTCCTGTCACAAAAACATATCTCCTCTGCTTGTCTACCCATGAGCATGAATGTTGGAAAGGGACACTGCAGTTTATCAGAATGGTCATGCCCCGGGAGCCCCAAGTGAACCCGGATTGGAAAACTTGGTCATAGCCAAATTGGGACAGGCAGGGTCTTAGAACCTAAACGATGTGTTTCTTGTAGCAGCAAAGGATACAGTCTTAATCAAGCAAAAAAAGGCGGAAGAAATATCCCTTTTCATGGAAAAAACCCTCGTCCTTGAATCACTAGAACATCACAATACAGTAGAAACCAGACTCCACGAGAAGGAGCAATGGTGGGTCTTTAATCTGAGGACTTACCTTGAAGGTCTGAATGACAATATTCCGTGGACTAGCTTTGTCAGATAAACACAGAACAAAAGTAAGGTATACTGGGGAACCACCAGTGAGAGTATTTAACAGAACAATGGTCTCCGCTTAAGCTAGCTTACAGCCCTTAATTAATAAAGGGTTTGTACAAAAGGAATGAACATCCTCCAAGTAAGACTCATCAGGAAGAAACTCATGGCTGTTACGGCTGTCACGGCTTCGATTCATCCATCTAATGCCTGTGGTCTATATACAACGCTTATAAACGCGTCCTTGCTCTGCCCCCTTGTTATATACAAATGATCAATGCCTCCTTTTTTGCATTTTTTTCTATTTTTAGTGACCAGCAGATAAAATCCACCTTTATCCATCAATTTCGGTGGGGTTACCAGGAACAAACAATCAATATCTGCTTTTACTCATTACACCAACCCCTGTCTCCGTGCAAAACATGTGTTTGGCAAAAACTCCAGAATCGTAATAAGGATATTTCATACCTTCAAAAAGGACGTTAAGATAGCGTTTTGAAAATACTCACTTCCTTTTTCTCTACACATTGGCCCTTACAGGGTGGCCATTTTATGAAGGTCAGCGTACTAGACTACTAGAACGTACACATACATGCTCGTGGGCCTTTAAAAACAACTTCCGCTTCGGGACTGAGTAAGATGAGGTTTCCGAGCGGCAGCAACTAGTAGGTGTTTCAGAGGGGTCCGGCTGAGCCGAGGTGAGTCCTCCATAAGCCCCGAAAAAGAATTGTTGTGGAAGCGGGTGTACACCTTTGCACTCACTCGCTCTTATTTCCACCAGAATTCTTCTATTTCCCCCAACACCAATAACATTAAATTGTTTCTCCCACCACAGTGAATCACCAGAGGCTGGACTCCCCGCCGGTGCAACCATGAAGTGCAGGCTTCATTAAATACATGTATGTGACTCCATGGTGTATGTATATGTATATGTTATGTGTTTTCCATGATGCTAACAGTTTCCATTTACTCAATAACCCCAAACAAGGGACTTACTCTATTATGAGGATCACGAGTATGTTGAGTGTTTTTATTAACAAATAACCACATACTTTTTCACTAGAAGTGACACGAGCTACCACAGACGAATGTGCAGACAAGTCACTAATGGAATATTGAATTGTTTTTCAATTAGACGGTGCACACTAATTACAAGGAGCTCAATGGTACAGCCCTTAGTCATTGATGAATATGAAATGGAGACAGATGATCCTTATCCTGTTACATTGTTTCCTTTTTTCCTTTTTTTCTACACATTACAACGTTACAAAATATCAGGTGATATGGAATTATTACACACCTGTGCATGAATGTGCGATTGTTGCACGTTTATCAATATTTAGTTGTGTTCAGTTATAACAACTTAAGGAGTGGAACTAGTCCTGGAGATACATTACTGTATAACTAGGTCCTGAAGAATAGCCAATAGGGATAGGCTAGAAACATGTCGACCAATAGGGTGTGTGAACATTAATTTCCCAAGACACCCTTATTCTTTCCCCTGTTTTTTAACCTTGCCTACTAGGGGTCAGAATAAAGCACTTTTCCCACTAGCCAGGCAATTTTATGTACACCCCCCCTTAAAACTTCAGTCCTCCACAGCACAACATCTGCCTCTCATAGTCTGTGTTATCAGTGCTCCCGCGTATCCGTTTGGTCGCAGCACGCCACGTTCCGTAGCAGAACGGGATGGACCCTAAGATGAAGCATGCCTAAGGTTTTTCCCAAGAAAAGGGACATTTCTTCCCCCTTTTTTTGCTTGAATAAGACTGGGTCCTTTATTTCTACATATAATTCTAGTTGGAGGGCGGCCCCAGCTCATATCCTCTTTCTCCCCCATTTTTTATTGATTTCTTGTAGCAGCAAAATGTCTGTCCCGAGACATTTAGCTTGCCGAAGCACCGCCCTCTCTCTTGATCTTATCTAGGACGCCTTGTGCCTTCCAACTAATGATCTGGAGCCTACTTCAGGGAATACTAGCAATACCATTTGTCATCTGGTTGGGTGACTAGTATCTGAGGGACAGGATCTGGGTGTGACCACCTCATGGGGAGCACCGTGTACGCACATAAAAGACATAGCACAAACAACAATTAACCAATTCTGCATAACCCCCAACCACCCACCCCAACATCTCAGAACCGTTGAAGTATCTGTCACGGAAGGGTGTCATGCCAACCCCAACAGGAGGTGAAGACTAAGCCCTTCCAATGGATCCCCACCAAACTACCCATCAACATATGATAATTCCTAGAGTTTGGATGTTAGCTCTCTAGGGACGTAGCCCGTTCATATTTCCATCATGCACATATGTAAGCTTAGCAATAAAGTCTGTCTCAGTCTTGGAGATCCAGAATGTGGTTTTGTTTCATGAAGAGCCACATCAGACTTGAGAAGCTACGGAACGGTCCTCACAGCGAGCCCTGGAATGCCGCAATGATCCTGATCTGTGTCCATGTTTTCCCTTGGGTTTGGACTGTCTGCGAGAAAGGTCACTTGAAGAGGAGTCTGAGCCTAACCGTGGCACTGTGTGTGGCCTCACCCGCATCTCTTCATCTGTCCAGGCAAATACCTCCTCAGGGGTGTCAAAGAAAAGTGTATGTGAGTTGCACATCACCCTTAGGAGATCTTCAGCCTCCTCAACAGAGCCTTAGTTTCCAGGAAGGATTGACGATGCTGCTGGACCAGTCTAGTATAGTCCAGAAATATCATGATGCGTTGAGAGTCAAAGGAGATGGAATCTTTCAGCCTGCCTAAGGATGGTATCTATGTCATGAAAGTTCAAGATCCTGGCGATGATGGGCCCCGGACTGGCGCCGGGTGGAATCTTCTTTAGTAGGGCCCGGTGGGCTTGCTCTATAATGAAACATGGGAGAGGGATTCTGCTGGAATCCAATCTACTAATCACGTGGTGAGGAACTTTCCCACATCTTTGCCTTCACACCCCTTGGGGAAGGCCAAAGGTTGCGCCAATGAGCCTGTCCCTCTGTATCCTCCACCCACATTGCCAGGCCTCTAGTGAGAATCTCCAGGGTGCTTGCTTTCTTTGGGCGAGTGGCTACAGTGTCCTCCACACTGGACACCTTTGTCTCACCCTCTGTAATCCTCTTTACCGTGTTTTGCAGGTCTTAACGAAGAAGCATCACATCTGAACCAACAGCGCCTATCTTGGTGTCCCGCATGTCCCTAGATGGGGTAATGGCAGCCAACAATGCTGCGTTGTCTGGCAAGGCACCAGTCTATCCTCCAGGGTCCGTAGTCTGGGCGCATGTTCCAGTGTATCGGTCCATCGTGCTCTGCTTTGAGGTAGCACTGGACAGTTTATCTTGTGTCATTGTGTGGGAGCTCCCAGGTTGCATGAACAGAAACCAGGACCACTTGAGCAGCACAGCATGGAGGTAGGGCTCTTCACCAGATGGAGGGGATGGCCTCTCTGGTGTCTGCAAATATGTTGGTGGGAGAGAAACAGACGACAAGTCACAGCCCCTGCATCGTGTGGCATTTTTCAGAGGGGGAACCACTGCCCCAGGCCGCACCGGGACTTTTCCGACCGCCTCTGCAAGTAGGAGCACACCCCACCTCCCCAACGGGTGCCTCACCTGGGTACTTTGTTGAGTGGTGGCCACCAGGGATTAGCTCTCCCCACCTAATGGTAGGTCTTCGGCAGGGCTCTGCAGCCACCTATCCTCAGGATGATAATGTGCTATGGGACACATTGTTCAAAACAATACTCAGAGTGTTGATATTCCCCTACATTATCACCATTAACATTCCTGTGGCAATAGGGGTTTGTAAAAATTCCTCTTAGTCTCATGGAGTTCACAGTCATGTCTTTTCAGCTTTCACCCAGACAATGCTAAATTTGTATAGATGACAAGAGATTTCCGATGCATTATTAGAACTTGGTCATGTGAGGGTGAAATAACAAACACTAATAATACAATCAGTTTTCTCTTTATTTGTCAGTGCTGCCTATCATTCCCATAGATTCAAGAATGGGTTAGATAAAACCTATTTCCATAAGTAGATCCAAGGTGTTCTTCTTTCCTTTGTTCCTGTCCCCTCTCTCCCGGGAGGAAGTTAAGCAAGAAAAGAGTAAAATCAGTCTTTGAATGGTAATGGACCCTGAGTAAATCATACAAAACATCTCACACTTCCACCACCCACAATTTTCAGCAGAAAGGGCTCAGATATTGTTTAAAACATATGCTTGTTAGTATATTCTGTTCTAAAATAATTTTCAGGACATAAAATGTAAACAATAGCAATCATGAGCCAGATGGACAATCTTTTTTAGTGGTCATAAATGGGAAATCGGCCATTTGCGACTGCTAAAAAGGGTTGTAGCATGTACTAAACCTATTTTGCAAGTTGGTAACTTGCTACGGACTCCCAAAATAGTTTTTGCGAGGTTGGTATTAGGAAGGGACGTACGAAGGACATCCCTTCCTAATAGCTAGTCACAGTGGGGATGTAAGATTCTTTTGCAACCACAAATGCGGTTGCAAAACAATTGCATTTGCCACCAATTTCAAATTGGTGCTAAGTCAGTCGCAAACGGGAAGGGTTCCCCAGGGGACCTCTTCCCTTTTGTGATTGGCAGCAAATAGTTTTCTTAAGAGCAGGCAGTTGTCCTATGGACCACTGCCTGTTCTTAAAAAATTAAACTGAAACGTTTCATTTTTAGTTTTAAATGCAGCCCATTTTTCTTTAAGGAAAACGAGTTCCATTTAAAAAACAAAAATTCCTGCTCATTTAAAAAGCAAACGGAGACATAGTGTTCTGCTGTTTCCAGCAGGCCACCCTCCCTGTGTTATTGCCTATTCCCAATGGGACACATATTGCGACCTGCCTCATAAATATTGCTGAAACAGGCCATTTGCAACCCCATTGGGAATCGCAAAATCTGTCTGAGACACGTTAGCACATTTTCTTTTGTGACTCACAAATTGCGAGTTGCTAAAATTGGCAAATTGCGAGTCGCAAAAGGAAATGCTTGTACATCCTGCTCCCTATTCCCTTCTGTTGATCTCCTGTCTTCCTAAAGTGTTCATATGGCTAGCCCCATAATTATTGCTAAACATGAGAGAAAGTCTCCACCTCCAGCTCCCATCCTAGCATTCCCCCATGCTGAATTTTGATTCACAAAGCCGCCTTCTCAAAAAGAATCATGGTGTGATATTGCACTTTCTATTTACGTCAATATGTTGTCTGGAGATTGGCATCCAGTTTCCCTTCCTCTTATGGAGCTCATTGTACGGGCTTCCCTTTCAAGCCTAGACGCTGCCGTTATCTTATTTACAGTATGTCAGGGGTGTAAAGTAAAGAGATGATGTGAGTAGCAGGGGGCCAGCCTCTAATGTGAATGCAGTCTTTTCTAAACAATACACCTTAATTTCAGACAAGCTTTTTAAAATATCTTAAATCGTTGCTAAATGGGATTGGCAATTAAAACAAAAAAAGACAATTGTTTTTTAACACTGAAGGTTCTACATGCTGAAAATTGTAATTGTCTGCATGATCCTAACAGAAATTAGCAAATTAAGATTTGTGTCCATGTATGAATTTAAACACAAGGGGCCTCATTTATGAGAAGTGACGCATCGCTGCGTGAAAGCAGCGATGCGTCACTTCTCAGTGCGCCCTCCTTGCGACAGCAATGATGCGTCATATTTATAAATATATATATATATGACGCATCATGTCGCAAGGAAGGACAGATATGTCAGTATAACTGACGTATCTGTTGGCGCAAAAAGTGGTGCATTGCTGGAGTTGTGTCGGAAGCCTGACGCAACTCCAGCAATGTTCCATGTGAAAGGGCCTGCGTCACCCTTACGCCTGCCATGAGGCAGGCGTAAGGTTTTGACGCATTGGCGTCTTAGAAGTGGCGCAGCGAAATCTCATAGATTTCGCTGCGCCACTCCTACGACCCTTTCTTGCAGGGGTACGCCCACCCTGCATACATTATACCTGGCGCAGGTATAATGTAGCGCAGGGGTTTACGAAGTGACACCTCTACCTAGATGCGTCACTTCGTAAATATGGCGCAACATGGCGCATGTTTTACTCCACTGGTGCGTCACAAAAAGTGACGCACCTGTGGCGCAAAAGTGACACAGGGGCTCATAAATGAGACCCAAGGTTTGCATGGTCTTTATATCACTTTATCATTTTGGGAAAGGTCAGAAAAAACTTTTTCCTCACTCTTGTACCCAAAATTGACATTTGTGCAGCTGCACAACACGTTTGCACGCAGTTACTGTTGACTTGGTAAAGTACAAATGGGATCATTCATATTAGTTTGTTCTGTAGTCAAGAAACAACAATCCACAATAACCTATTCCCTTATTGAATGTGTAATTGAGCCAACAAATGTTCTTCCTGAAAGATGAATGACTACTGTACTGCTTTGGACATTCTCAAGGCTTTAAAAAGTAGTGGCCTGTCCAATTACATTGTTTAAGGAAGTTATGTTATGATTAAATCTTTAAAGGAGTAAGTAAGTCCAAAAATGCATAATATACATTTCTTAAACAATCTTTTTGGATGAGACATAACTTAAGTTTTTTAAATGATTTATAGAGGAATGAACATACTGAAATACAGCAAAATATTCAACTATGCAAAACGATGAGACATTTCATAGTGGACACAGCATTAATAATAAAAAAAATCAAATGCATCACGAAATACAACTGCATGGCCAATGTAAGACATATCTCTCAAACAAAATAAGGAAACAGTTTTGCAACAAAGCACTAATAGCATTTTATGTGCTTTATGTACTTTCAAGGAGAAGGGGAAAAATAACAAGCCTTTGCAATGCAATATGTCTCGCATTTGCGAGAGTTTAAGCTACTAGCATTGCAAATGACAATGCCTTTTATTTGTTTAAAAAACCAAATCAGAAAAAAAGGCACTGTAAATTACATTGCGAATAGCTCAAACTCGCGTAAATGTGAGACCTATTGCATTGCAAATGCTTGTTGTCTTTTGAACCTTTTTTTTCTCTCTGTGCCGAGGCTGCATCAGGTATTGCAGTACCTCCAGGAATGATGCACTTCCTTACCAGGGGATAACAATGTTGTTTAAACAAAGAGGAGAAAACAAAAGTAGCATTTCAAAGACAAACTCTATAAAGTGGGGCTAATTTGTGTGGTTGTGAGTAACACCAATTTTGCCACTTTGGGACCACTGAGGAGGAGGAGCAGTGAGACAGAGACAGAAACAGAAGGAGAGGCAATAAGTTGAAGAAAGAGAGGGGGAGAAGCAGCTGGTAGCAGCAAAGCAGGAGCCGTGAACAAAGAAACACAAGAAAAGAAAAGTAGCGCTTCAGTTAAGTGTTGCTAATGTGTGTGGTCGTGAATAAAAGCAATTTGACCACTTTACGACCACTGAGGAGGAGCGAAACAGAGAGATGGAGAGGCAATACCTAGAGGAGAGGGGGGGAGCACTGCTAGTGGCTATGGCAGAAGTGAACACTAGTGTTTAAAGAAACATGATAAAAGGAAAGTCATGCTTCATTGGAAAACTCTGTGAAGTGTCGCTAATGAATGTGGTTGTAAATATAATCAATCTGGTAGCTTTTTGTACTTTTGACCCTTTTTTGTGTCTGGCCTAAGGCTGCACCGCATATTACTGTCCCTTTAGTCTGAAGGTATTATTTTGGCACAAAGAAGAAGATATTAACACATTATGCATAAATAGTGGCCCGGATGTTGTTTTCCACCATGAGTGTTGGGTACCATTATAAACAACAGGGAATAGATAATAGTTCCAGAATGAGGCAGAAACAGCACGAGGTAGCTGTCTGTAGTGTGTCTGGACACCACAGTTGGAAAACCTCTGCATACTTATATATTTATAGCGCCGACTAGACCATCAGGTATAGCAGCGCTTCAGATGATAGAATTAAGAGACATGAAAATAAAAAGCTATAAAGTATATCAAAGAAACATGCAAAGTAACAGTTCATGTGTTAAGAATATGCAGAGAGGTACGGTTTACATTTATCCGCGAGAAACTGTCCCCCTGCCGCACCCTCACTCTGAGAGGTCCCCATGTATGTGTACACGTATTTGTGCATGTATGAGAGCAAATAAGGGCAGAATGTGAGAACGTGTGGGATGAAACAAAGGAAGAAGCTGCGGAGGAAAATAGATACTGGATTAGAAACAGCGCGATTTAATTACAATCACCCGATTCTCGTTTTTGAAGTTTAAAAATTACAAAGATAACAGAAAGATGTTTATTTTTCTGGTAGACTAACAAATCAATACCAGGGCCCGGCAGCATCTGTATAAACGCGTTACCATTAACAACTGCTTTGTGGAGCCACCTGCACCCCGCTTTTAACTGAACCTCAGTGACATTTCCTACTTTTGCTCGAGAAGAACAGAACACATTGTTACTCAATCAGGCGTGTTCTGAAAGCGTTGGTACAGCACAGCAGGGAACGAATTAAAGAGAGCACATTACCGACTGTAGCAGGTCGGATTCAAAGCCCGCCTTTGCCACCTTGCCGTTGTGTGATCCTAGACAAACTAGCACGCTATGCTGCAGCCCGGACTGTGAATTTCTACCCAGGGCAGAGCCTGTACAACGATGGGCTGTAAGCTAATTAATTTGCTAATAACCCTGCAGCCTAATGTTTCCCCCTAGGAAGGCGTCATGTGCTGTTGGAGGCTCAGAGTGCTTACTGACAAGCAGACCCCTCAAATAAACGTCACTGTAAACAGTGATATGCCATGGAACTGTGTACTAAGTATCTGCTCGACTGGCATGAATTATTAACTGGTATTATATGTTGCTTTGTGAGTGTCTTTAGAGCTGCACGTTTTCAGGAGCTGTTTTGCATCCAGGGTAAAATTTCACAATTGTTGCAAATCATTGTCAGGCGATACGTTTTTGTTTTTCTGTTTCAGCGGCTGCTGACCTACATCTGTGCAACATTTAATTTCACATCAGCAGCTCAAAAGATGAAAGCAGCCTTTGTCCTTTCGTGTTCTGAGTGAGCCATCTCTAATTTGTAATTACACAATTGACCAGTACTGGTCAGTGCCCCCTCCCCTTACCAATGAGATTATGAAGCTTATGACAAGAGATATGTTTGTTCCGAAGCCGTCCCTTTCGGCACTGGCCTACAAACTTGGACAACTGGAAAACAGTCAGCACTCAAACAACGACAATTAAACGTTTGATGTTTGGGGTGGAGCACGCGCATCATTGTGAAAGGTGTGGCAACTTCGGCTGTTTACAATCATTTAAAATGCAGGCTTTCTTTAAAGCAGCCAGGGCACATGGAAGGGGGCTGGGGGGTGACCCTGCTGTCACCTCCCTGCAGAGGATGAGCCAAGCATCTCCCTTTAATCACAGATTCAGAGAAAAAACACTGTTACTACAATGAGCAACAAGCAGGAGGAAACAATAAACAAGGGACACGCGGCCGCGAAAGTGAAAGCGACCGTGCTAATGGGAAACAGATGGCACCCTGCACACTGCCGCTGATCGCTCCCGCAAGCTGTAGGCCGTGTTTTCTAAAAGTCTGGAGTGATTCCAAGAGGCCCTCTCCTAGGGCAGCGCAATGCGCGCTGCACTAGGCAAGACCTAAAAGGGGGGATACTAACTATACCATATAAGTTCTAATAAGGCACTAAAAATTAAAGGATGATGGCACGGGAAAGGTGGTACAAAATGACCAAGAGGTATACAGTGAGCTATTTTGTGGATTGTATGAAGAATACAAAGGGAACTCTAAGAAATTCAAGGAGGTTTAGAGTCCTCAAGTTTTTTATCTTAATGGTCAAGAGTTTGATAGGTAAGAAGTCAAAGGCAGCCATAGCAAATCTCTCTTAATGGCTATCTGTAGTGTGGGCAAGTGAGCAGAATCCGATCAATGGTTGTGACAAATCAAGGACCACCATGTTAAAAAAGAAATGTTATTAAAGTTCTTCCAATTAGAGGTAATAACCTGAAAGGCCACTGACTAAAGAAGATCCACCAACATATCTTTAACCTTGTCTTCAGACCATATGTCAGAACAGAAAAAGATGAACTATGTTGAAAGGAGATGAAATAGAGAACAGTTGAGAAAGCATGCGCCATGCTTGCTGCCTAAAAATAGAAAGGTTTGGACTGTGGAAAAACATATGGAGAAAGTCTCAGTTAGAAGAGTTGCATGTCCAGCAGTTGCTGTTCAGCAGTTTTATTTTGAATAAAGAGCAAGGAGTAAAAAACAACTTATTGCAAAAGTAAACATGGTCTGAGTGATGCTAGCAGAGCCAGAAGCATGATGTATTTTAAGCCATAATTTATTCCATAAAGTAACTGAGAAAGTGGACTGAAGCTCTTTTTCTCAAACGTCTTGAGTTTTGGTCCCATCTAGGTCTAAGGTAGAACGCTGTTTAAATATGAAAGCAGCTTTGACTTCTGTGAAGAAATCGTGAAGTGTTATAGGATCACAATGGGGCTGGGCTGAAGAAGAAGAGGGATCTATGTGATTATGTCTAAGAATGTCTAAGAGAGGAGCATATTTGTGTCTATGAGAGAGGGGAATTAGGAAGCGTATGTGTAACTCTTCAAAGGAGATAAACATTATTATAGAAGATTGGGGGACCACTTGAGAAATTTGTTGGCTACGGTGATGTTAGGATTGTACCAAATTTGGAATAATAATAAAAGCTGAGAAGGTGTGTGTATATGGAAGATAAACATTTTACCAAAATGACTGGAATGATTTTATAAGGGAGAAGACATAGATATAGGTGTTTGTGCAATTAGAGTACATTGAAGAAATGAATAGCAAAAGAATAATGAATGCTCGATGGAGCGCCAGAGGGGAGAAAAAGTAGAAGTTGATCTACTCAAAGAGGACCAGATCTGCTTGAGGACAATGCCCAAAATAAAACTGTGAAAAGTTGGGAAAGTTAACACTGACATTTGGTTTTGACTTCTTGAGTTTGGATAAAGAGATCAGAGCCGGTCACTTGTTCCATAGGAACTTGGACAATAAACTGTCAATGAATCTGAAGATGGTTTGGGGTAGCCAAAGAGGAAGCATCAGCAAGTAGAAGTTAATAGTGAGCAACAGCATCATTTTAATTGTGTCTAATCTACCATACCATGAAAGATGAAGGGGGGGCCATTTAGTAGAAAGAGTTGACATTTTTGTTTTAAAACTATTTTGGCCTAATGGACCCTTTGATGGTGGGAGAGTATAAAATCACTAGACATTTAACCCTGGAGGAATTCCATAGGAAGCTGGTATCCTAAACATATCCTTGTAACACAATCTGTGTTGAGCGGCATAACTTCGGATGTATCAATGTTAAGTGGGAATCCAGAAGCCGTGAAGTAGCGAGACAACAGTCAAACAAACTCAGGGACTGAGGTAAGTGGGTCAGAAATGTAAAGCAAAATGTCGTCTACATAAGCAGTAAATGTAATATTTAACTGTCTGCGAGTATAGCCAGTGAGAATCTGGGATTTACGTAAAGATTATAAGAATGATTCCAAAGCCAGCATAAAGAGCAATGGTTATATGGGGCATCCCTGTCTGGTACCTATAGTGAGGGAAATGTATAGAGATTGGAGGCCATAAGTGAAGACTGAGGGGGAGAGGGAGGCATGGAGAATTTTTATATACTGCAAAATCTGGGAACAAAACAATGCCAATTAAGAGCTTTGAACAAGAAATTCCAGTTAACCCAATCAAAACCTTTTTCCATGTCCAGGGTGACTGCCACTAAGGTAGTTTTTCTTTTGGAGGTGCCATGAATAATGTTTAAGATGGTACAGGAATTATCCGAAATGTTATGGCCTTTGACAAAACCAGACTGTTCAAATCAACTAGAGAAGGGATTAATTTATTAGCACAAGGTGCCAGGATTTTTGATAATAATTTGCTAACTTTATTAATAAGGGAAATTGGTCTATAATTGTTACACTCTGCCACATCCTTGTCCTTCTTTGGAATTAAACAAATCATTGGTACTGAGAAAGAGTCAACCATAGTGTTGGAAACAAGAAGATGCTGAAAGAGTAATAGGATTTTAGGTACCAAAAGATTTGAGAATTTGGAGTAGAATTCAAACATATAACCACCTGCACCTAGTGCTTTAACCTTTGGGAGTTTAGAAATAGCCATACATATCTCAGGATGGGAAATATCTGCCTCCAGCGGAGAGAAATCAACCTGTGAGGCTAGTATTTTTGGAATCATGTGGAAGAGGGAATCTAGGGAGGTATGAGTGACCAGTGTGTCCTCTGTGTATAGATTGGCAAACAATTTAGCAAAAACATGTAATAATTTATTGGTCTTTGAATAATTAATTACCTGAGGCATCATGAATGACTTCTATTTTAGACCTCTGATTTTAAACTTTTAAATAATTGGATAGCATCATACTTTCTTTATTAGAACTGCCATAGTACTTTGTATTGATTTTTAAAAGAGCTGAACTAGCATTGTTAATGGAAATTCTGTTGAAACTGAGTTCAGCATGGATGAGCTGGTCTAGAACTTTTTTGTGGGATGAAGAGTGACGTTCAAGTTCAAATGTCTTGATATGTGGTGAGAGAGTAGAGGATTCTTTAGAAACAGCGTTTTTATTTTTGGATATATAGTTAATAATACAGCAGTGCGCTATAGCTTTAAAAGTGTCCAAAACATGGTAAAACTTGACATCTGGACTAATGCTATTGTCAAAAAATTCAGTGATGAATTGTTCATATCCCAAGATAAACTGTTGATCCTGTAGCATCCAATTCTTAAAACGCCACCTATTAGTGCGAGTGGAAGAGTGGGTAGACTGTAGATCAATTATGACTGGGGAATGGTCAGAGACGAGGATGGGGCCAAGTTCAGCATGAATTGAATGTCATGTGAGATGTTTATCCAGAAAAATATAGTCTATACTAGAGGAGTGGTGGGTAGGGTGAACAAAGGATTATTTTAAAAGATCATGGTTATGAAAACACCAAGTTTCAACTAATCCTGTATGGGAAACAGTTTTATAGAAAGCCTTTTGCATATTGTTAGGGATGTATTTGAAGGCAGATTTTCTATCTAGAAAGGGGTCCAACAGTTGATCACAATCACTCCCCATAATGAGTTTAACATTCAAGGGCAACTTTAATTTAGTTGGGAGTGAATCCTAGAAATGTGTGCATCCACCCAGGAGGTCCGAAGACATTAAAAAAAGAGCAAGGGCACACATTGATGCTTGTATATAGAGGAAGCCATCTGCTATCTGTATGTATCTTTACGGAACAAAATAATCACACCATTTTTATGATGAACACAGGAGAAAAGTAGACAGATCCAACCCAACTCTTTTTCAACATATGAATGTTTTTTTCAAGAAGATGGGTTTCTTGCAACATAGCAACTTGACAAGAAAGTGTAGAGAGATGAGTGAGCATTCTCTGTCTCTTGATGGGGCTCCGAAGGCCTTTGACATTCCAAGAGACAATTCTAAATCTATTTATTAAGAATATTGGTAAATGTGAAACAAAATAGAAGCCTCCTATAAATAGAAAAAACATTACATCATAACTGCATACCATCCAATTTAACCAAGCTGAGCAAAGAAACATAGAAAAACTGGAATGGATGGGAAAGTAGGAAAAAGGAATGAGTCCAAGAAAAACCCACAGGTTGTAAAACTAGAGAAGTATGGCAGAAAGCCGGATAGACCAGAACCAGCGGAAACAAAATCGAGAAAAAGAAAAATTGTAGATGGGGTGCAGAGGAACACCATGAGGTATGAACCAACCAGAAAACTGGTCCAAACAAAAAGAAGGTTGAGAAGTAAAAGAACCAGGGGTGAGAGATGAAGAAGGAGACAGGGACAAAAATGAGCTACAGCAATAGAGAACATGCATAAACCATAAAAAAGAAGTCTCGCCAATTTGGGAGGGGAGGCATATGATCGACATTCGATTGAAAGGAGACTAAACATCTGAACAATGAACAATTACAAAATGCCAATGGTGAAAGACAAGGGCCCTGGGAGAAGAAGATAAACCATTGGTGAAAAGACAAATACCGCATTATGATAATAACAACCCATTAGGAAATCAGAACTGGAATGAAAAGAGACAAAATGTAGATAAAACTTCAAGAGATACCGGTGTCCATAGTTCCTCTTTTGATCAGATGGATACATTCCTTAAGTTGTGCTGGAGAGTCAAAAAAGGTGGCCTTGCCATTGTAGGTAACCTTGAAGATGCATGGGTGGAAAACACAGTATCTTGTTTTCATAGTGTGCAATGAGGGATGCATGCTCAAGAATTCCTTCCAGCGGCCAGCTGTAATTGAGGAGATATTTAGCAAGAGGCAAAATCCTGCGACCGGACCAAATCATCTGCTTTTGTTGCTTGGAGGTGGCTAAAACTTGCATTAAATCTGTATATTGGAAAAAAGGGATGAGATTTCCTCTAGGTTAGTGATTAGAATTAGTGGTAAAGGGTCAGGGACCTATACTATAGACAGAGGAGCTAATTCATATGTGGGAAATTCCTCAAAAGGGGAGATTTATGATGAAATTAAGCAATTGGGCATTTCTGAGTGAGAAGGATCCAGGCATTCACATGTAGAAAGAGGGACCTTGCAGAGAACAAGCTGGCGCTCCAATTTCAGTCAGCCTGGTAAATGGCCAGAAAAACGCCAACCATAGCCTGCCGTGGGTGAATGCATAAAGACTACCAGCATTACGTTGGTTGCTGAGAGGAATTAAATTAATTCACCGCTGGGTTCCCCTGCCCTTTAGCCGCCCTCTGCTATCATTGGAGGTTGCTGAATGTGTCTCCAATCTGCCAAAGGAAGGTAAAATCAAGAGAGGGAGCTCTGTCAGCTGGTGGCCATCTTGTGAGTGCCTGATCTGCGTGCCTACATTGCTTAAGCCTTGAGAAAGTCCAAAGGACAAAACGTGTGGACGGTCGGGTGTACAGTATTCATCTATCTTTCAGGAACATGATTTGTTACTATAACTAAATGTTCAACGAGTTTCCTCTTATGAATAGCCATGGCTATCCAGCCAGAGGCTTCATATTTGCCCTTAGGTAGTGGAGTTTTAACTATTATGGCAAAACCAACCTCCGATTGACACTTGCTGTAATAAGTTCTAACCTCTTATCGTATTGTATAGATATGCAGGGATTGTTGTACCCCCACTAACTAAATTTATAAGACTTACTAAAGTGATAGCTTTAACATTGTTCAGTGCTCCTCTTCCTTTTGTCTACGGTTGCACCATAGAAAAGCACTGTTGTTTTACATATTTACATGTTGTTTTTGCTGGTCAGAAGGCCTTAGCTCCTACAGATGTCAAAAAACATATTTTCACAATGATATGCTATATGAAGGGTGGTGGGTGGGGCAAAAACAATAACTGACAGTGACCAATGTTTAATAGTGAGAAACTATGAAAGCTAAATAACAGCTTTTTGTTTTTGGTAACAAGATGGATTTTAGCCCAAAAACCAAGTTGCTCTACATCTTAAATGCACGATTCTTACTCTCAAATACTAGCATTCTATTTTTGTACGTCCATGATCGATTGCCCTACCTTTCCTTTCCAGACATCAAATTGCCATTTTTTGTTCTCATATGTCAGCTATTTATTCTTATTAAATAAACAGACCAATTCCCCCTTAAACATTAGATTACCATATTTAAAATATGTGCACTTTTGCCTTCAATTATCAGCTATTGTGTTTTGACAAACCATAAAAGCCCTCATGCTGACATTTTCTGAGAAAATACTAATTTTCCTTCAAGTGCCAGCTGTTCACTTTTGGAAAATCAGCTAATCTTTTTCCTACTAAAAGCTTGTCACTTTCATTAAATGCACTTTGTTTGTTCCCAAATTATAGTCATCCATTATAAGCAAACAAAATCAT
Organism: Triturus cristatus; assembly: GCF_964204655.1. Taxonomy (NCBI): domain Eukaryota; kingdom Metazoa; phylum Chordata; class Amphibia; order Caudata; family Salamandridae; genus Triturus; species Triturus cristatus. The sequence continues at coordinate 1,274,463,037 of NC_140589.1, forward strand.
TTTAGTCAGAAAATGTTAGCAATCCATATATTTGCATTTATGTGTGAATGTACAGGCCATGTTAACCTAGAGAAAAAACAGAGGAGTGCTGTACATGGTCAAAGACAAGCATAACTTCAATGAGTAAGGAGAGAGGAGGCTGAGCTGTGGACAGTTAATGGATTGTGATGTAGTGTTCTTTAAAGAGGTGAGACTTCAACCATATCCTAAATTGGAGCAACATTTGGATGTTCCTGTTGGATACTGAAATCATGTTTCAGTTGCTGGAGGCATAGATTTGAAAGATCTGTTATCTTTCTTTTTCAGCCTGACAGTGTCCTGGCTGCAAGTGTGACAAGAACCACCAGAAATGGTGGGCTTGTCCACAAAATAAGCGGGTTTGCTAGTCATGATGACTTTGTAAATGATGCTGCTGGTTATGAAGATTGTGTGGGTTGGCAAGGGCAACCAAAGGAGTTCCATCAGGATGGGGGTGATGTGATCATATTTCTTCAGGCCCTTGATGAGACATGCTGTCGCATATAGGATGCCTTCAAGGGGTTTCAGTGTGGAGTCTGGGAGAGCTTAGCATTACCACCATCCAGATGCAAGAGTACAAAAGCATGAATAGTTGTTTTGTAGTTGCTTTCTGGAAGAAACAGTTTCCCATTTGCTTCATCGCATTCCTGCACACTCATTACCTCTAACTCACCCTGCACACCAGAATACTGTCTGATCATTACTCCAACACATCCATTTCCCACATCTACCAAGATACACCTGGGATGGCAAGCTTATCTGCAATATGAGTGGGCCTGCTGGTCGTGATAACTACTTTGAATTGCAATTTTCATTCTCAGAAAATGCACTGACTTGTGGTCCCAGGATGTTTGTTTCTAGTCCAGGGAAGACCTGGCTTGGCAGTTTGGGCCGGACTGCTCCCATGAGAAACAGGGTCAAGAATGATTTGCGTATGGCTGGGTCAAAACTGGGGTGAGATAAAGAACGATGATGGATTCAACCCAGATATGTGACTGAAATGAGTACTAAACATGATAAGAACCCAATGGAGAGGGAGTGGGGGCAATCAAATTGGTCAGCCAAAACCTATAGTGTGAGCTGTTGCCTCACCAACCTATCATATATTTCAGATATATCTACCATATTTTTCAGATGCCCCCTGGTAAACAGGGATTCCAGTTTTGTAAATTTCCTATTCGGAAGCCCTCTTTCATGGTTCTATAAAATCGCAGAAAACAGTGCAAATTTTAAGGTAGCTAGTCAAAGTGAGTCTCATAGACAGATTAAATTTGACAGATTAATTGAGCTTAAATTAGTTAGCAAGTGTTATCATGATATACTTTGTGGTCTACAACACCACATTACAGGTTTGGCAGGCACTGACAACCAGCCTTGGATAGGTGCTGCAGAATACCATGTCACTCTAATATTGTCTAAACAGTTCTGAAGCTCAATGTTATCAGAAGGAGGTTTATCACAAGCTTTTAAAATCACAGGGTGATATCCATATGATCAGTAAAGAGGCGGTGGGATCAATAAGCTGTGTGCAGCGTCTTCCCCAGTCTGGGTATCCTCCAATGACTAGACCACATACGGTGCTTAGTATTATAAATCTTTATTTTTCTGCATGTTACTGCAAACCCAACATTTTAAATCACCCTTCATTGCATTCCGCTCTAACACCTACATCTCAACTGTACCGTAATCCATCAGGAACCAAAAGGGTTTCATCATTGCTAACTTGCAGGACACTATATCTCCCCCTCAGTTCAGTGAAAAATGACAATAAAAAGTGTATATATACATGTGTGTATATTATCTACTGGTGGTCGCCAGTAGATAGTTATAGTTAGGACCGAGCTCCCATAGGAAATCTGAAAATTCTATTTTTAATAACTTTGGCACCGGTTGACTTATCTTTGTGAAATTTTCAAAACTAATGGGGCGCTCCGCTCAGCTCCTACCCTGAAAGTCTCGGGGTGATTCGTCAAGCGGGGGCCGAGAAAAAAGGGGGGTCCCAAAACGCGTTTTCCCCATGCATTTTCCCATTGGACCTTTAGTCGAAGGTACAGCCCGAACGGCTGAACAGAATTACTTGAAATTTGGCAAAAAGGTAGTCCTCAGGTCAGGCATGTGCCTTTTGCATATATGGTGCAAATCTGTTCAGTAGTTCCTGAGCAAATCAAAAGTAAAATCACATATATATCTGGGCGGAGCCTAACCACACATCTCATCGTGAGATCTGATTGGCTGTCAGCACTTCGTCCAAGAAGTGTTGGCAGCCATCTTGGGACCAATATACATGATAGCACCTCATTAAAAAGCATTGCAGTTAATAGAAGGTTTTAAGACTTTAGTTACATTATAAATCATTTGTTGATGGTACTATACTCATTTTAGGAATTGTGATGTGTTCTAAGGTGATTTTACCATGTGAAAAAGCCTTCTGCTGTGATATCATGAATCATGTTTGAGAGAAAACTATTTTCTCATGCTTTTCCCACAGAGGTTTGGAAGGTGATCTATAAGCTAAACTGAGAGCATATTTTCTGTAAATTCACATTATCTTTCTCAGTCATGTGAGAATGAATTCTGACATTCTTAGTAAAACATGTACATCCAACAAGGGCAGAGACTGTCAGTTGATTCCTTTGTGTTCTACTGCAGCTTCCCAGAGTGTTCCAAAGAACAACTAGAGCGCTAACAGTCCTACTTATGACAAACGTATAGCACACCTGAAGCCATCTTGGTTGGCATAAAGTGGTAACTCTTAAAACATTTAATTTAAAAAGGAACAAAATGAGGGGGTTTATTTTGCCATAGAAAGTATGATTAGTGCTGCAGAAAGAAAAATTAGGGCACATTTTGAGTGACTTCTCAAATCCTCTTGTATTTAATAAAAAAATTCTGACATGCAGACTGAAACATGCACTTTCAATACCAGCAGAAGACTTCCCTGGTGAGCAGTAGCTTTACTACAGTGATCTAATGAGCAACTAGAGTGCTAACATTCAGAATTCATAGCAAATGTGTGACACATCTGAATGCCTTCTTGATGGAACCAAAGTAAAAAACTGAAAGTATTTCCTACTGAGGAGACTGCAGGAGATTAGGAAACTTCATAACAAATACATCTCCCAAGATGGCCACCAGAGACAAAAGAGCCCAAATGTAGCCCAAATATCACCCAGATGTAGCCCAAGTATAGCCCAATGACAGAATGTCCCAGAGGGTTCTAACGAACAACTAGAGCGCTAACAGTCTTACTTATGACAAAAGTATGGCACACCTGGAGCCATCTTGATTGGAATAAAGTGGTAACACTTAAAACATTTAATTTACAAAGGAACAAAATGAGGGGGTTCATTTTGCCATAGAAATTATGATTAGTTCTGCAGAAAGAAAAATTAGGGCACATTTTGACATCTCAAATCCTCTTCTATTTCATAAAAAAAATCTGACATGCAGACTGGAACATGCACTTTGAATACCAGCAGCTGACTTCCCTGGTGAGCAGTAGTTTTACTACAGTGATCTAATGAGCAACTAGAGTGCTAACATTCAGAATTTATGGCAAATGTGTGACACATCTGAATGCCTTCTTGATTGAACCAAAATAAAAAACTGAAAGTATTCCCACTGAGGAGACTGCAGTAAATGAGGAAATTAGGAAACTTCATAACAAATAAATCTCCCAAGATGGCCACCAGAGACAAAAGAGCCCAAATGTAGCCCAAATATCACCCAGATGTAGCCCACATGTAGCCCAATGACAGAAGTGTGCAAAACACTTATTTTTTTAGTATTTGCAGTTTTATATAGTGCAGACTTGTCAGGTATTGGAGTGCTTTACATGAGCATTGGTTACATCACACAAGACCAAATTCATTTTGGTTGTAGACATGGGGAGATTAAGTGATTTGACCAGAATCACAGAATGTTGAGCTGAAGCAGAAACTCCAACCTGGTTCCCCAGTTGCAAAGTCTGCAGCTCTGGAAGTAACACCACATCCTCTCCCCTAGGTGCAACATTTAATCAAGTGGTTAACTGGATAAAAAAACATAGAGAATACAAATAATGTAAAAGTTCTTTGTCGCTATTTGAAAACTCAGAAAATATGTCCTCATTTTAGTTTTTTAGAGCACTAACCATAATTTTGATGCAAATAAGACCCTCTGATATATTTAATTTCTAAAGGAAATACTCTAGGTATTACAGTTTTGATTACATCAAGATGACGTCAGGCGTTCCACACTTTTGTAATAAATATAGAATGTTAGCAATCTAGTTGTTCATTGGGATACTGTTGAGAGGCAGAGGCCAGGGGCACGGACTCTGAAAATTGAAGGCAGGTAGGAGAGTGCAGATGCAACAATTTGACCACACTGGGCAGGCAGGAAGGGCGGTGGCACCACAACAGACTATGGAGGGCAGTGGAAAGAGGGGCAGAGGCAACAAACCAACAATACAAGACTGGCAATATAATACACCATTCTGGGCAGAAGGAAGAGGCAGTGGTAGTACAACCATACATGCCAACAGACCCGTTTCAGCCAGGAAGCGTCCAATGTTTTTAAGCTCAAATGGGCTTTATTTGATCTCTCTCCTGTCTACAATCTCCTCTTTTCAATGTAACTCAAAGGGGAAATTCAATACCCCAGTTTTTTTTCAAAATCTCCCTCTTACCAAGTTCAAAATGTTCGCAAGTATGGTACATTGGATCATGGTAGGCAGGAGGAATTGGGGTAGGGACATGGACTCGGATAACAGTGGACAGGAGGGACATGGAGAGGTGCACCAAACTGACCCTACAGGGCAGGCATCAGGGTTTGCAGCAGCACAATACACCACACAGCGCATGCGGGACGGGAGTGCAGCACAACAATCCATAGAAAGCAATAGGGAGGGGACAGGACCATGCACATGGACAATAGAGAACAGAGGGGAAAGAGGCAATGGTAGCTAGCTGACCATAATGGGCAGACAGGAGAGAAAGCTGCAGCATAACAGACCATAAAGGGCAGGAGGTATGGATCAGGGGCATTACAATGGAACAGACAAGCCAGGAGGGAGGGAATAGGGGTCTGCACATGGAAACAGAGGGCTGGGGGCAAGGGGGCAAGGCAGGAGCAGCAAGATGACCATGAAGGTCAGGCAGGTTGGGCACTAGAAACAAAACACAGCAACAATGAGACTATGATGGCATACACACAGACCATGTAGGGAAGGTGGGAGGGGGTCAGGGGCAGCTAGCTGACCACACAGGGAAGGTGGGAGGGGCCATGCATAGCAAGCGGGAGGGTTAGTGGCAGCACAATGGCTATGATGGGCAAGAAGGAGGGTGCAGGGGCATGCACAAAGGACCATGGAGGATAGAAGGGAGGGTCAGGACCTGGGCACAGACAAGAGAGTTCAGGGAAAGGGGCCTCACAAAAGACCGCGCGGGCAGGCAGGAGGAGCAGTTGCAGCACAACAGACCAGGGAGGGCAGAAGGGTGTGGCAGTAAAATGGACCATGGAGGACAGGAGGAAGGGGATAGGGGCATGGCATGTGGACAGGCAGGGTGGAGGTGGCAGGGACAGGTTACAGTCATCTGACAATGCTAGGCAGGTGGGAGGGGAGTGGCAGCTCAACAGAACACTCAGAGTAGATAGGAGTGGCAGGTCCATGGAACATGGTGGGCAAAAAGGATGGAGCAGGGGCATGCTCAAAGACATCGGAGGGCAGGGGGAAGGAGAATAGGGGCAGCAAGCTAAGCACAGAGGCTAATCAGGAGGTCAATGATGGGCCATAGAATTGGGCAATGGAGGGCAGGAGGAGTGGACTGGTACATCATGCTAAATGGAGGGCAGAGGCAGTGCTCCAGCGCGGAGTGCAAAATCCCTCCCTACCGTTGTGGACCAAAAGATCACACACACGCACACTATCCATACATTCGCTGGTGGGGCCCATAACACCAACACACACTCACCATCAGTCCGTACGAGAGGCGATTATCCTTCCAAGTGCTGGATAATGAGGGAGGAAGATAACACTTTACCCTAATGAGCAACAAACCTACAAACCCTTCTTATACTCATTAGGCCCTAGATTCTACATTTGGTATTCCCCTCATGACTGGGATGGATCTGTTAGTTGTAGATTTAAGTGAATTTCTAATACTCTAATTAACCTTTTCATTAACACATTTCAATGAATAAACAACCCAACTCATTTCTGGAGATGTTCAAATCCAAATTTATATTATTATTGCAGATTAAATCATTCATTTGATCAAGTTGCCATTCATATTTACCTATTCTGGCTAAAGTCGTCCTCTATGTCAAATCTGGCAATCTCGCAAATCTATGCCCATCAATTTAGCAGGTTAAGTTCATCAGGATTTTGGGCATTAATTCAGTCCGTCAAAGATTCAGGCTAACAGCTGTCCTACAGTGTCACCGTCCTCTTCGTCTGCATATCATCAGGAAATCGAAGGAGCGACCCTCCAACCTCTCTATTCTATGGGTTTTATAATAATTTAATTAGCAAAATGTAACAATATTGAGTTTTAAACTGTTCTGATTGGCTGATCAGGGGTCAACCTCTCCGTTCCCATAAGGTTTAGTCCATGTTGTCAGTATACTTGCTGGTTCCGGTTCTTTAATAAAGCCATTTGTCTGTAGCGCTGGCACCTTTCCCAGTGGCCTTGATAAGTACAGCTTGCCTGGGGTCAAGACAGGGCCATTGTTGCTCATCTTTTAGCGCAGGCGCACTTCACCCAAGCCTGATTCAGCGTCGGCAGTTGGGTTAGGCACCAAAAGCAGCCATCATTTGATAGGCCAGAATAGTCAACTTAAGCAAAGAAACACAAAACGGTAATTAATACATAGAAATCACTAATTAAATGTTATTCCCTCGCTAATACCCATATGTGTGTGTATTTATCTAGCCAAAAGGAACACTCAATGTGGTTTATACTTACTAAATAAAGCACAAATCACAATTTCATCACCAAAGCGACATATATCATGCAATGTTCTAATTATCTATCATTAATATGCGTACGAAATTTAGTTCACGTCATTAATTAGGCCATGCAGATGCAAATCCCACGTGTATTTCGGTCATTAATAAGGTTGATTAGTTATTTCCACATCACTCCAAACCATTAGTACGATTATGATTAATTAATTAATCTAATTAATAAAACGACATGCAAAATGGGATGGGTATACAAAAATTTTGCATAACCCGCTCCAGCAGCAGCACATCAGACCATGCATGGCAGGAGGGAGTAGGCTAGTCCATGGATTCAGACAACAGAGGATAGGGAGGAGGTGGATGGGGCAGCAAGCTAACTGTTCAGAGAAGGTGGGTATTAGGAACTTTATTGTTTTTAAAATGTGTGTCTGTGCAAACTACTTAAAATATGAACAAGTATGCAGCATAATCTCACTTTTATTCAGGGAGAAGAGGACGTTTGTGACTGTGACTCCGGGCTCACTTGGCAGAAACCCCCCCTGACACTCCACCCCCCATCGCAAAATGTAATGCCTGTGAAAAGGGTAGGTGGACGCAGTGTTATATAGAACATAGTCCTGAGAGCACGATTGAAAATGAAAACTAGATATAGTATATGGTATAAACTATGCACCAAAAAGTGTGATTTAAGATGAACCGGGGCGTGAAATATAATATGCAATACATTGTGCGCAATGACAGATTCATTGAAGAGTGCGAGATAGCACAGGCACTAGCGCGTGCTATGCGATATGCGCCTTGGAGTGTAATATGCACAGGGCAGTGTTGTGTAACCTAACTAGTCTCTAAAGTTGTAATATAAAATATGTGCTGGGGAGTGTAACGTTGCATATGCACTGTGACAAAGATATGGATCCCAGATTGTAATATGTATGGCATAGCGCTGTGCGTTATAACATAGGCATCGAGGAAGGCACGTTAGATGGGGCAATATAACCCGTTCGAAGGCAAGTGTGGCATGACATATTCACGGGGTGGTGTTACAGTGCACATGGGCTAGAGAGTGTCATAGCATACGCACTAGCTGGTGGAATACAACACAGAGGTGTGAGGCACTCGGCGGGCACTGGTGGGTGTAACATAGCATTGGGCTCAGCCAGGAGCACGCTGTGACTCTCAAGTGAGGTTCGTCTCCTTTCCAGAGAGTAAAATAAAAAGTATTACACATCCGGCAGTGGATGTGTGTTTTATTAACCGTGAGGGAGATTTCTTGCATAGTTTGGTCGAATTTTTGTCGATTCCCCTTTGAATGGCTTGGTGTGCGTGTATATTAAATGTGCCTGTCAATAGCTACCCATGTTTGTATAAATAAACGACAAGGGTGTCTACTTGGAGAGTACCCCCCGGCGGGGGTGCCGAGATTAGGCACGGTAGGGCGTCAGACACGTCAGAGCTTCACTAGCGGTGTAAATACATTCCATGTGGATTCATTCTATGCATAATCGCCTTTTAATGAATATCACGCAAATCGTCATGGTGATAGGTACATACGATTTGTCCAGCATGTCCTAGGTGTTTCTATAAATATATATATTTTTTAAAATAATAAAAAACAAAGGCCGGCCCCGGCCGGCCCCTCCTCAGGCCATAAGTGGCCTGAGGAGGGGGGACACGCAGCTCCCTCCTAAAGAATTTTTTTAAAAAAAAAGGTCATGACCCGGGGGTTGGGGTCCCCAGGGGCCGATTAAGGCCTTGAGACGGCCAAATTTATTTTTTTCAACAAAAAAATTAGGGTACAGGCCCTGGGGGATGGGGTCCCCAGGGCCAGTAAATTAGAAAAAGAAGGGGGGCCACACAGCCCTCCTTCTTAAAAAAATAAAATAACAAAAAGACCGGCATCGCGCCGGAGGCCACGCCCCCTCCTTGCAGCACTCTGCAAATGCGCCCCCTGGCCAGTTGTAAGTTTGGGAATTAATTCCCCTTCAATACTCCGGGTCCCTGAGGGCCAACTAGACCAACAGGTATCTCCAGTATGCCCCAGGGAGCTGCGTTGCAGACAGGTGTTCTGAGGCCACGCCCCTTTTTACACCTCTATGCAACGCAGCTCTGTGGCGCTTACTGGCGGTACCTAGTGGGCTAGTTTGACCCTAGGGACCCTTATGATTCAAGGGGACTTAATCTCTCAACTTAGAACGGCCACAGGGCACATTTACACAGTGGTAAAGGGAGGGGATGGGGCCTGAGGTGACGTGTGCAAACACGCCCTGTGGTGCGTTTTAAGTTGGGGAAATAATTCCCTTTCAATCCTGAGGGACCCTGGGGGCCAACTAGCCCACCAGGTGCTTCCAGTAAGCGCCACTACTCTGCGTTGCAGAGAGTTGGTGCTGGCCGTGCCCTTTTTTACACCTCTCTGCAATGGCGCTTACTGGACGTACCTAGTGGGCTATTTTGCCCCTAGGGATCCTCAGGATTCAAGGGGACTTAATCTCCCAACTTAAAAAACGGCCACAGGTCGTGTTTACACAGTGGGGAAGGGAGGGAACGGGGCCTTAGGTGACACGTGCAAACACGCCCTATGGCGCGTTTTAAGTTGGGGAAATAATTACCCTTCAATCCTGAGGGCCCCTGGGGGCTAACTAGCCCACCAGGTGCTTCCAGTAAGCGCCACTGAGCTGCTTTGCAGAGAGGTGGTCCAGTCCGTGCCACTTTTTACACCTCTCTGCAATGCAGCTCTGTGGCGCTTACTGGAGGTACCTAGTGGGCTAGTTGGACCCTAGGGACCCTCAGGATTCAAATGAACATAATCTCCCAACTAAAAATGGCCACAGGGCGTGTTTACACAGTGGTGAAGGGAGGGGACGGGGCCTGAGTTAACATGTGCAAACAAGCCCTGTGGTGCGTTTTAAGTTGGGGAAATAATTCCCCTTCAATCCTAAGGGACCCTGGGGGACAACTAGCCCACCAGGTGCTTCCAGTAAGCGCCACTGCACTGCGTTGCAGAGAGGTGGTCTAGGCCGTGCCCCTTTTTACATCTCTCTGCAACGCAGCTCTGTGGCGCTTACTGGAGGTACCTAGTGGTCTAGTTGGACCCTAGGGACCCTCAGGATTCAAGGGGACTTAATCTCCCAACTTAAAACGGCCACTGGGTGTGTTTACACAGCGGGGAAGTGAGGGGACGGGGCCTGAGGTGACGTGTGCAAACACGCCCTCTGGCGCGTTTTAAGAGGTAGTTTTAATCCACTGCCCTATTATATACTAGGGGCTTACAGAGGAGGTCATGCTGATCACAGGGGGACCCCAACGCATAGTGTTCCCTAGTGTATGTAGGTGTTTTCACTGTATTCTGAGTGTCTTTTAAAAGAGCACTGGCTCTAGGACTGGTTAGTCAGACTCAGTTACCACCAGTATCCGTCTGAAAAAGTTGAGGGTACAGGATGATTTTGCAACAAGGCTTCTTTCTGCTCTTCTGTTTGTTCTTTCTGCACGTTATCCTTCTTCTTGCACTTTTCTTCGTCTTTGAGGACTTCTGTTGCTTCTTTCTGCATTTATTTTTTTTCTTTCTGTGCGTTTTTTCTTCTTTCTTCACATGTCCTATCTCTGTAGGCATAGTTAGAAGTTAGCATTTAAAAAACCTTTGAAATTCACTGAAAAAACCATAGGTTTCAGGCATGTTATAGTTAGGAATTAGCATTAAAAAAACCTTAGAAATTCACTGAAAAAACCATAGGTTTCAGGGGCGTTATAGTTAGCTGGACTTTTCACTCATACAAAACCATTGAAATTCCCCCGTTATAGTTAGTTCAGCTAACTATAACTCGCGCGCCCGCAATGCACTGCTGATGACGTCACATATTACATCACTCATGACATGATCAGTGACATCACTCATGACATCACTAATGACATCTGAAATGACATCACTGATGACATCTGAAATGACATCACTGATGACATCACTGATGACGTCATCCATGTGATAAATTAGTGCATCTTCTCACACCCTTTGATACATTCACCAACTTAACCTACCTTCACCACTGTGCAAACGCGCCCCGTGGCGTGTTTTAAGTTGGGAGATTAAGTCCCCTTGCATCCTGAGGTCCCCTGGCGGCCAACTAGCCCACCAGGTACCTCCAGTAAGTGCCACAGAGCTGCGTTTCAGAGAGGTGTAAAAAGGGGCGTGGCCTCATTACACCTCTCTGCAACACAGCCCCCTGGCGCATACTGGAGGTTCCTGGTGGGCTAGTTGGCCCCCAGGGACCCCCAGTATTGAAGGGGAATTCGTTCCCCCTCTGCAAACGCACCAGGGGGCGCGTTTGCAGAGTGATGAAAGGAGGGGGCGTGGCCTCCTCCCGATCCCGTTTTTTGGGGGGCCCTGGGGACCCCATCCCCCAGGGCCTTCCCCCTATTTTTTATTTTTTTTAAACTGTGGAGGGGGGCTGCGTGGCCCCCCTTCCCGAGGCCTTAATTTGCCCCGGGGACCCCATCCCCCGGGGCATGGCCCTTTTTTGTTTTGCTTTTTTTATTTTTTGGAGGGGGGCTGCCTTGCCCCCCTCCTGTGGCCTCTTTTGGCCACGGGGACCCCATCCCCTGAGGCCGTTTTTTACATTTTTTTATTTTGGGGAGGGGGGGCCGCGTGGCCCCCCTCCCAGGCAACTACTGGCCCCGGGGACCCCATCCCCCGGGGCCTGGCCTCCGTTGGGGACCGTGGAGGGCTCCCCAATCCCCCCACGGCCCCGCCGGCTCCTTGCCTCCTGCGGGAGCCGGCATTGCTTTTCCACATGGGGAGCAGCTAACATGCTGCTCCCCATGTGGAAAAGCAATCTGCTTTGCTATTTGGAAGAGAGAGCAGGTTTCCCTGCTCTCTCTTGCAAATAGCAAAGCAGTTTGCAATGGCAGGGTGGGAGCCGCGAACAGCAGTGTCCCAGGGTGGGCACCCCGGGACACTGCAGGAGTGTGGCGGTCCCCAGGGCCAAGACAAGGCTCCAGGAGGGGGGCAGCGTGGCCCCCTCTCACTTCAGTTAAAGCCCCGGGGGTTGGTGGTCCCCGGGGCTTGGGGGTCCATAACGGACCCCCTACTTTAAATATGTAGTGCCCCGGGGAGGCGGCGGTCCCCGGGGTGTGTAGGGGGGCTCGAGCCCCCCACACAGGGTTTTACATTTTTTTAAAAAAAACAAGCCCCGGGGGGTTGCGGTCCCCGGGGCTGCGGGGGGGCATGAGCCCCCCCGCATACATTAAGATAAGTCCCGGGGGTGGCAGTCACCGGGGCTGGGGGCCCCTCTGGGCCCCTCATGACTATGAAAAATTGCTCCCGGGACTTGGCCTCCCCGGGGGCTAATTGTAAACAAAGCACAGGAGGCCGCGCTTCGTTTTATTTTCCTCAGTGGGATGCGCATCCCGCGATTTAAAAAAAATATATATATTTTTTTGGGGGCCATGGGGGTCCTTGTGGGACCCCCTGAGCAGGCCTAGGGGGTCAGGGTGTTTTCTAAACATATGTAATTTTCTGAAAAACACACATTCACTGGATGATGTCATCAGTGATGTCATTTGAGATGTCATCAGTGATGTCATGAGTGATGTCACTGACCATGTCATGAGTGATGTAATATGTGACGTCATCAGCAGTGCATTGCGGGTGCGCGAGTTATAGTTAGCTGAACTAACTATAACGGGGGAATTTCAATGGTTTTGTACGAGTGAAAAGTCCAGCTAACTATAACGCCCCTGAAACCTATTGTTTTTTCAGTGAATTTCTAAGGTTTTTTAAATGCTAATTCCTAACTATAACATGCCTGAAACCTATGGTTTTTTCAGTGAATCTATATATATATATATATATATATATATATATATATAGATTCACTGAAAAAACCAAAGGTTTCAGGGGCGTTATAGTTAGGAATCCGCAACGGATCCCCGCATTTCTGTATTTCCATAATCAATGCCACGGGAAGGTGGTGGTCCCTGGGGCTTGGGGGGCCACGAGGCCCCCCTTATCCTTATTTAATTAAAGGCCCGGGGAGGTGGAGGTCCCCGGGGCTTGCGAGGCCCGCGAGGCCCCCGCTCCTATTTAATTAAAGCCCGGGGGAGGTGGCGGTCCCAGGGGCTGCAGGAGATCCGCCTGCCCCACCGCATATAAATTATGAAGCCCCAGGGAGGTGACAGTCCCTGGGGCTGTGGGGGCCCCCCAGGGCCCCAACACCTTAATTTAGAATTGCCCCTGGGACCTGGCCCACCCGGGGGCTTTTTAACAAACAAAGTGCGTGAGACCTCACTTCGTTTAAAAAAAATCATAATTTTGTCCGGATTCGCGCACCTAGCGCGAATGTGGCTGAATTTATTAAAAAAAACATTTTTTTGACCCCCTGAGTATGCCTAGGGGGTCAGGGTGTTTCTACCCACTCCCTTTTCTTGTTTTTCATCTTTTTTCTGTTTTCATGTGACTTTGTTATCGAGTTACAAGATGGCTGCCAACACTTCCTGGTTTGGAGTGTTGGCAGCTAATTAGAATGAAGCTCGTGCTCGGGAGGAGTTGCTACTCCACCTCAGTGCTCGGATATATACATTTTTTATTTCTTGAATTTCTCTGCAACTACTGAATGGATTTACACCATTTAAAAAAAGGTTGCTTTCTGAACCAAATTTGGTGTAATTCCGTTCAGCAGTTCGGGATGTAGCTGTGTCTAAAGTTTCCTATGGAAATTAACATGGGGAAAACTCATTTTTGGACCCCTTTTTTTCTCGGCCCCCACGAAATGAATCACCCTGAAACTTTTAAGTCAGAAGCTGACCAGAGAGCCCAATTAGTTTTTAAAATTTGGTGAAGATTTGCAAATCAAAAAACGCTTTTCCTATGGAAACAAGGTCCTAACTATAACTACCGACTGCCACTAGGTATTATATATATGTATATGCAATATAGCTGACATTCTGTGTCTGCATTAATATAAGTGGATGCATTATCTCAATACTGTCTATCATGGTCTGAATGAACACGAAGAGATTTCAAGACAGTTACCCTTACTCAATACACGCTGAAGTGTACATCATTTAAACTGACTCTGAATGATCTGTTTGGAGTTTTAAATGAATTCAACCATACTGGGTTGCTTGTTACGACCTCAGACACCTGAGGTTTTCCCTCATTTTTATAGTCATGTTATACTGCCAACATTATTGTACATACAATGAATCATTATTAATCATTTGACGTGATTTTTATTATCAATGATGCTTTATTTTGAGTTTAACAGAGGACCTGAGGCTTTGTTTTTTTTGTTATGACTATATATACTTGATGTTTTCCCTCCTGTTTGATTTGAATATATTTTTTGAGTTATGTTACATTTTTAATTTAATTGTATATTACATACCATGATTCACTAATTTACGGTATCAATCTTATCAACTATGTAGCACTTTGGATCTGACACTAGGTTCATTGAACGACAGGATTGTCAATATCTCACAATCTCATAATTATAATTACCTATTCCAAGTTTATCGCATGATAATTAATTGCCTGGAACCCACGTTCCTGTTTTCTAACTTTGTGGTTGATAATTGTTCTTTGCAGTCGTATCCCTTTCCAACCTTGTCTAACAAGTCAGGTTAGTGACGTAGACTGACATCTATTGAAGCAGCAGTTAGCGACTGTGCTCCTGCACAGCTAGGTGCACATTTACCTTGTTTCTATTTATAGAGGCTTACTTCTGGGTGTCTGCAAAGATGCAAGATGCTTCCGGATTCGTTCTCAAAACTAAGAGATATACTAACTTGGAGTCGTAGCCTTGTCCGGTCTATCCATCCACCGTAATCATGATAATGACAAAAGGCTTGCTTCAGTTTTCCCTCAGTAATAGCTCTTCTGTCTCCTTTGTCCTATTTTTTAGATACTCGAACTAGATACAGATTAACACTGTATTAGAAACATGAATTCATATACTGCATCGTACCCAATGAATTTGGATAGCCTTGGCCCAAGATACTTTGCAGCCAATTTATGTAAGTACTGTCTACAATCTAGCAATTCTAAGATTACATCACTACGTTAATATTGTTACTGATGTGCCACATTAATTCATTTTTTCAGCACATCAACGATATTCATCTCGGTATCCTTTCCGGACCTTTGTGGATGCTTTTCATGTGTCAATTCTCTGATTAGGAGCCATTTTGCCAGGTTTTCTGAATTTTACCACCATACTCTTTACAGTGGATTTTTGTGGTGGGCCATTGTGCCACATTTTCTCTTATACACCCACTGAAACCTTGCCACTTAATCATTACCGTATGGTATATCTCTACCCACTTTGTAGGTTACTCATTCTTCTGTCCTGATGAAAACCCCAGTGTAAGGAACTACTGGCCCTGCCCCTACTATTGGGGTTGACACATCAACTTTTCCTTTAACCTCAACCTGTACTTTTAGAAACTACCCACATGCAAACGATGAAATATGCTTTTAATGGGTCTTGCTACTGTGGAGTATATTAGTTAGTACATCATATACTGTTGGACAATTTGTTGTAGTAATTGAATATGACCTCAGATACATTCTATAAATCATGGAATTGATAATCATTTTTGTCTATTTATGTTTTGTTTTCAGTGGAAAGTTTTTCTAAGTGTAATACCTAGCTACTGCACGATGGAGCCAGGTAGTATGAGAGACGAATCTACACAATGCCGACCCATCTGCCAACCCTCAGCCCACCATGAGAAAGACAGCAATTTCAGTCAGTGGCACCCCTTGGGTCAAGACAAAAAAGAAGGGTGGTGTGTAGATCCTCAGTACAATTTGGCAGAAAGGGGCCAAGCACAGCGGCCTGGTTTGTCTCTCCATCCCTGAAAGGGTCACCAAGTCCATGGGACCCTGCATTCGATGTCCTGCTGATTCAGGCATAGAGTACAGGGAGAAACCCAAAGCCAAGCGAAGAAGGGGTCAAAGTCTAACAACATGGGGTCTGGTGCGGGGATGAGAGTCGCAGGTAGTACTGAGCACCCCTTCAAAAGAGCCCCACAAGTCTTCCTCCACAGCAGCTCAATACAGGTGTTTTCTCCTCCTGTGCTGCTTCTCTGAGCCACTCAACAAGCCGCCTTGCTTGGGTTACACCTCGTCACGGCTCACAGTATCACTCCTCCACTCCAGGCAGCTAGTCAATTCAATGTCAGTTGACCCCAGGGCCCATGGCATTTCTCCTCCACTCACCCCAGCAAAGGGTCCAGGGGCTCTGCATGGACTCCAAATGGCTCCCACACCATAAGCCTCCACCACCTGTGGCTCCACTCTTCCAATTGAGGTGCTCACTTCACCATCCTCTCCACCTCACTGAAAAGCCTGGGGTCTCTACATGCAGTGCATGGTTGTGGAGCTGGAAATTAGTAGGGAGATGTAGAATGTATCGGGGGGCCTTGCAGAGCTGAGTTAACTCATGGCCGTCATCTTTAGGTTCTTAGCAACGCCCCCCTCCTCAACTCACATTTTTGCTCATTTTGATTTACTTCAGTGGATTTTAAAATCACAAGTGTCCTCTCAGGCTTAAGTAAGATCACTAAAGCAGATCTTGACTTTTTATGGTTATGGCACAAGTTTATTTTGGAGTCACTGTAGGAAAGACATTCTTTTTGCCCTGATCACCTCCATTAGTTGACTGAATACTGACCCTGAAAGTACCCTGGGCTCTGCTAACCAGGCCCAAGGTCAGTACTCTGCCCTCTAAAGGAATATGGTTATTGGTAAAGTTGTAATTGGCAAAGATGACCTACCTGTAAGTCCCTTGTATATGGCAGGGCATGTAGGTTTGGAGACCCCAGTGGACTTGATGCACTTATGTGTGCACTGCTGCAGTGTCTGGTGTCATTTTAAAGCCAGGCCTATCTTGCAGGCTGGTTTTAAAATAAAACTATGACCAAATTCGACTTTGGAATTGAAAGAATTTCCAAACCCCAACTGCCTTTTTATAACTTATAAGTCACCTCTAAGGTCTACCCTAAGTGCCAAAATGGTAGGGTACATTGTTATAAAAAAAAAGCAGGTGTAGGAAGTTGGCTCTGTATATACTATACCAAAGTAAGGTATAGTGTGCACAGAGTCCAGTGGATCCCCAGAGGGTTACAGAGATTTCAGTAGATAATACTAAAAGTCTATGGCGCAGATTTACGATTGACTCTGATACAAGTCAATTGTCTTTCTTAGAAACTAGCCCCATTTTTATTATTTTTTATTTTTTATTTTTATATTTCATCCATCCACTGTACACACTTTCAGGCTAAACGACAGGGACGCCATGTAGGGGCCGCGTTAGCCATAACCAGAGTGGGACTGCACTGTCAACTCCAACTTTGTTGACCAGCCAGGATAACACAACACACCGCCAATATAAGATCCCTGGAATAATGCTGAGATCTGGAACATTGTTCTATTTTACATTTTATTACCAACTCAGCAAGCCTGATTCTTTTAATCTCTCCACCACCGTTATTACAGCGTTTTGAAGAACGACCGTATATACGGGTACCCAATTTACCATTCCAAGATAGCGGCCACCTTTTGCCGATTTTTCTTCTTCCGGGTTTTTCCCATCACCATCCCTCTGACACTCCCCCTCCCGCCCCAACTGCTTCTGCCTGTCAGCATTTGAATGCTGGAGGGACTCCGCCTGTCTCCACTCCAGAGTCCTTCCAGCGGCAGGGCAGGTCTAAGGCACTGATGAGGGGACCACAATGTGAGTATTACTCCGCTGCCACATACAGACAGATCGCAAAAAGAGGTAAGTTGTAACGACAAACGCTCACTACTAGCTTTCCTCTTCACTGCGATTCCCCCTCGCCGCCGTGGGGACAACCGAGGAGGCATTGTTTCCTTCTCGCAAGGGGTAAACTAAGATGATACTAATATTGTATGGTTGTTCCGTACACTATGGGTTCCAATAATAATGTTCCAACCAGCATGTCCCACAATGGAATATTATTATTTTTACTTGCCGCATCACTACGTGATTTTCCACGCGCACGTTTTACCTATACACACGCCCTGGTGGCCACCACGATCTAATAAGAGTGTTTTTTCTCTCACCGCACTCTTCACAATCTGTATGCACTTTGACTATGTGGCCAGTATATACTTGGAAAATGTATGGTGATATGGATATACAAGTGCCATCAGCACAAGTGCATGATAAGTTTTCACTAACTAGGTTTGAGCACTCTGTTCCACTTCCAAACCAGCATGCACTAGCAGGCATCTACACAGTGGCCTAATGGATGCCTTCTGTTGACCAGTATTTATTATTACTACTGCAATTAAGTCTCTATATGTATGTCTGTCCGTTGTTTGTTTTTCCCTTTTTCCTAGGTAATAGGCTGGGACACGCAAGTAGTGTTCCCCCAAGCGCAAATAGCGCACACCACCTGAATAAGAAGTATCATAGGGATATAGAGCGTCTTTTCTCTATTCCTATTTCTTTTCCATATCACACACACGGTCCTGACGAAGCACACGGGGATCCACTAGACACCCAACCACGGAGCAAAACATGTTGACCAGCACACACGTTCACAATCACACACGGGCACCAGGAGCAGCGGAGTAATACCCTGACCTCCATGCTATTAATAGAGGTGGCCCCACGCCCCTGTATAATTCTTTTATCCATACCTCCTTGTCCCACGAATAAAATTATCCCCAAGGTACCGGTGGGTAATTTTAAAGCACCACCACACACCCTTTTAGGCCCACACACCCGCATGCACAACTGCGGCGTCTCCTGAAAAGATCTCCGACAAAGAGCCCTCCAGCAGGGCCCGTGGGGGACTGCAGCCCCACCCCCACGAGGAGCAATGCCCGATGATAAAGCATGACACTCGCAAGGGTGTGTGAGGGCACTAAAATTCAAAGGAGAAATTCCCCACCTGCATTTACAAGGGATACCATTTATAGAGACGTTTTCTTTCTCTCTTTACCTCTGTGACCAAATGGGTCATTTACTTCCACTTTTAGGAACAGTTACCACACACTGATATATTGGTAGTTCTTGGGAGTAACGGTACTGGACCTAGCTTTTTCTAATCTACTCCCTGTGTTGCATGCAGGTTTACAAGCCCCTTGCGGCACTTTTGCGTCACTTTTAACATGGAAAAAGTGACGCAAAAGTGGCGCAAGGGGCATGTAAATCTGCCCCTATGTGTGGTAGTGTGTTCGAACAGTTAGGCTTATCCGAAAGCCATGTTAAGCATTTGTTGTGCACACTCAGACAAGAAATAATTGCACACACTCAAAGACTGAATCCAGACCAATTGTTTTGTATAAAAAGTTATTATTTGGTTATTTGATTTTCAGGACCAAGAAGTGCTCAGTTGCAGGTAACAGTTTTCAAAGTAGTAATTATTTTCAAAATGCAGTAGGAATAGTTTTGCAACGCAGTAGAAATGCTTTACAGTCTTAGAAATACTTTTTGCAATATCAGTTTAGAACATTTGAACTTTGCAATAGAAATGGATAGACTTTTGTATGTGATGGGATAAAATATGCAATACAATCCTATGGGAGGAAAACAGTGCTATACATTAATAGGTAAGTGCACAACTTACTCTTCAAGTCTTTGAGGATTTAGACCAACACTGGTCATGGTTCACTGTAAGGTAGGCACAGGGGCGGCCAGGTCCAGAGGTAACTGAGACCAATGTTAGTCAGGGGAGACTGGGAGCACCCAAAGAGGTGTGAGATTCAGTATCTATGTGGCAGCGGTCGAAAACGGCAATGAAACTTACCCTTACCATCAGCAAGGAGCAATGGAGTTGAGTAAGATTCAGTAGATTGCCAACACTGTTAGCATTGTGATCGTCATCAGCAAGTTACTATAGATTGAATGGAGGCACCACCAGCCAGTTGGTTCGTATGACGGTCTTGTCAGTGGTGTGGACAAGCGAGGGCTATGATATGCCTCTCTAAATCTGGCACGATCGCTGTATCAGGAAAAGATAATACGTAATACGGCAATCAAGCCAGATATAGAGAGGCATATCATAGCCCTCGTTTGTCCACACCACTGACAAGACCGTCATAGACCATCATTCGAATCAACTTGCTCTTTAATACATTCACTATCAACCCAAAGTGGGGGGGACACGCATTATAGAGAGTATGCACTCATGGTGGGATGACAAAAATTCGACACATCCTTCCTTCATTGATTTTTCCTATTGCGGACATTTCCCGGTACTGGCCAGAGATTGATACAATCTATATATAAGAAAGTATGCATCTTTTATGGGAGGATAAATGTTGGACACGTCCTTCCCTACTCCATTTTTCCTATTGGAGAAATTTCCCATGGCTGGCCAGAGACTGACACATTTCAAATAGTCTCCCAGTTTTGTTTCTTAAATAGCAAGATATTTGCAAATTGGACAATCCAAATTGGTTGGATCGACATTCTTGTGTGTAGCCTTGAAGGAGTTACAATCGTAACGAAACACGTGTCGGCTGTTTTCATCATTGCCAACAGGGAGGCTTTATGAATATGACCTTCGTGGATCAGCTAGTAATAACAACACTCTTGTAAAACAACATATGTCCTTGTTTAAGATTGTATTTTGGATATTGGACTTTTACAATTGTAAATAAAACATTGTCATTTGATATTAAATAGAATTTTTGCAGAATTATCTGGTTGGACTAGTTTCCTGTGAGTAGTCATATTGTTTTTTGAACCATAAATGTGTTACACTATTAATAATAGTGATATGAATATTGGAGAGTGCCGAGGTACATTTGTTTTGTTAAGCTTTGCACAGGAGTTCTTCCAAACTCCTGTGTGGTGACATCCGTGGTAGTGGGGTGTTTTTGTATCGTTAACTTGAGGGGCACCAATACTGCCATTTTTATACTGACAAGTTAAGACAACACACCGCTTGGATTTGATGTGCCATACTATATACCACAATTACCACCTTTGTTTCTTATGCAGGCTTTATCCATGATCCACAAGACAAGAGCACAAGGGCTCCCACCTCAGGGGGTCAGGAAACTTTTCTATGTGTGGCAGGCTGGTGTAGAGCAATCAGCTAGACTCAAGGGAGTTGGTCGTTTTTCAGGGGGCATCTCTAAAATGCCCTCTGAGTGCATTTTGTAATACAGCCTATGAAGAGAATGCCCCCCC
This sequence comes from Triturus cristatus, assembly GCF_964204655.1. Classification (NCBI taxonomy): domain Eukaryota; kingdom Metazoa; phylum Chordata; class Amphibia; order Caudata; family Salamandridae; genus Triturus; species Triturus cristatus. Next base: position 1,274,484,166 of record NC_140589.1, read on the forward strand.
TGATTACTTTCAGGTCCAAGAGGAGGGGGAAAACAAAAGCTAGCTAACAAACGATAGCTCTGTGTGGACCTATATTGCTTATAGAGTAACCTATTTAGGTTTTAACATGCCGTCACACCCAGCATCTATCTACAATACACCAAGTATAAACAGAGATAATTTTATTCTTTATTTCATTGCATCTCTGGCATACATTCTTTAAATATAAAAAAACGTTTTTTTTTTTTAAATTTTTCTTTTTTGTGTACATTTAATTTGAAAATACATACATATATACATATATCATTGTCTATTCATATAATAGCTCCAATATTGTAGCTGACACAATATAGATTACTTTAAATACAAATACAAATATGCATAACCCCACAGCAACCTTCAACAATTCATTCTCACCACTCAACCTCACTCATTCAACCTACAGTCATACTTAGAAGAAAACAGGAGATTCAGCCCTATGAGGGGTCCAAAGTTGATCTAGAGTGGACAATTTAAGGTGATCCTAGATCCCAAACATCAAAAGCATCTGATGGGTCTGTCTCTTTAGGACCACTTCTCATAAGTGTTATTGGTCTACGCGCATTTCAGTGACATGGCCACCTTCCTCAGGACCAAGGTTTAATAAAAATGAATCTTGAAAAACAAGAAGCCAGGGGTTATCTGTGGGGTAATAGAAAAAATGATTATATATATACTGGGTTTCTGCATATGACAATACTCTTTTAGAAAAAATTGGTAAATTAACTTATCATATACTTCATTGACAACCCGTGGGGCTAATATTAAGTGCTCCTACGTGTCCTTCGGGATTGGAACCATTAACGTATGTATGCGTTAATGGTTCCTATATTTGTAGTGCACGTAAAAGGAATCCCTGGGTGCAGATGAATTAGAAGTACCAGTAATAAACCTCCACCATCTAATTAGATGACATGCAGAGTTAAAACAAACTGGTCAAGGAAAGTAAGTAAGAGACAAGTTCCATAACCCAAAGTTTGATAGAAAGAGGCGAGATATAGATCTCAGATGGTTACTGGGGTCCATTAGAGCAAAGCATTTATCAAAATATTTTATGCCTGCGGCTATTCAAACATCAGTTATCTATTTCCTGAAAAAAAGTCTATTCAAGAGATGTACCATCTATAACCTGGATACTCGAGTCAAGTCCTATATGGAAGGAAGTTGTTTTATCTGAAAAGTTGGAAACTAAATTAGAGAAACTATCAGGGAGAAGCCGCCTCTCTTTGGCATGGATTAACCAAAATAGCTTACCCTGTTCGATGCTTTTATCTTGTTTGCTCTTTATTCAGAGTTAATCAACATGGCTGTACCAGGCCCGTTATATCAGTGATTCTCGTTTCTGGCGCTATCTTTAAATAAAATGGTTCCCAACTAAAAAAAGAAAGAGATGTATCAACTACAATCTTAGAGCTATTATATGAATAGACAATGATATATGTATATATGTATGATATATGTATATATGTATATATTTTCAAATTAAATGTACACAAAAAAGAAAAATTAAAAAAAATTATAAAAATGTTTTTTAATATTTAAAGAATGTATGTCAGAGATGCAATGAAATAAAGAATAAAATGATCTCTGTTTATACTTTGTGTATTGTGTATAGATGCTGGGTGTGACGGCATGTTAGAACCTAACTAGGTCACTCTAAAAGCAAGATAGGTCAGCACAGAGGTATCGTTTGTTAGCTTGCATTTCGTAATACATCCAACACTTTTATCAGTGTGGGTTTATTATGTTGAGGAGTTTGATATCAAACTGCTTATCATTCAGAAAAGCCATCATGGAGCTGCGGAGTTGGTAATGACAAACTCTTACCTCATGTACTCAATGTGTCTCCACGGCACCTAAAATGTCTGTGAATTGACTTATACACTGTAGGGGCATATTGCTCATGCAGCTATGCCCTCACCTGTGGTATAGTGCACCTTGCCTTAGGGCTGTGAGTCCAGCGGTGTGGGTGAATTACCTATGCCACAGGCAGTGGTAGGTAGGCATGGCACACAGGGATGTGTGCAATCTTGACTTTTAAGTTTTGTTTGCACCAAAACACACAGTCTGCAATAGTAGAGACCCTCTCTCCACAAGGCCCATGGTACCAGTGGTACCTTTTAAAAGGGACTTGCGTGTGGGCCAGAGGTGTGCCAATTGCGGAAAACAAAAGTACAGTTGTGGGAAAGGCCCAGGGAACCTGATTGGCAGGGACCCAGGGCACACTCAGTCAAAATGCATCAGATATCTGGCAAAAAGTGGAAGGGGGGTTACTGCAACAGACACCCACTTTCCTACAACAGGGACAATATATTAGAAGTTGTATATGCCCTGGTAAGGAAAAACTGCCAAAGTAATTTTTCTGTATTGTAGTGCTGCTAGCCTCATATGCTAACATGGGATGGCGTTACTAAACTTATTTTAGTCTAACTTTTGAGTGCAGCTAGCTACACAGGTCATTCAAAGTATCAAAATAATGGTTACAATGAATCCAACAACTTTTCTAGTTCAGAATTTTTGTAAAAATTACAGGAAAGTGGTTTTAGATCCTACTATCCTGAAATCACATAAGGCAGTCCTGTAGCACCCTCTTCTGATTGGTCAGCCTTTGATATACTAAACCAAGCTGCTCCCTGAGTAGGTGTGAAGAAACCCTGGGTTGAATCAATACAGTCAGTTGGTGGGAAAAGATTTACTTGCTGGAGAAACCCAGGAGAGGAAGGGGCTGGGGAGTTAAGCCATACTTAAACGACAGGAGAGCAGATGTCATAGGACCCAGGCCAGCCCCTACTTTCTTGATCCTCATCCAGATGGGCATTCCCCTAAGTAGCTTAGGAGAGGGGCTGGAAGGGTAGTGCAGTCAGCTGTTGGCCACTGCTTTGGGTTGGGTAACACAGACACACACACCAATGGGGGAGTTTCTCAATTTTGATTTTTGTGAGAAGAGGGTCAAAACTATGCCAAACATCACAAGATGTTGGTTGTCATAGCAGAGGGAGATTACTTTATCCCTATTGGTTGGGGTGTCCCCCTTCTTATCAGTCTAGAATGGAGGATACATATGGTAGAGCTGCAGGAGCTCCTCAGAACACTGCCTGGAATATCTGAAGAAGAAGGGCTGCTTTGCTGGGTCCTGGGACTGCACCCCAGAAGGCTTGCACTCAGAAGGACTGCACCTGCGGCACTCACAAGGCTCCACAAAGAAAGGACTGTGCCTGACTCAAATGAAAAGGCATGGACTCCCTGATCAGCAACAGGTACAACAGAGTTGGAAGATGTCACTTGCTAAGCCAAAGCAAGGATCACCCCAGCTGACCAGCTGCAGCTGGATTTTTCCTGGATTGTGCAGGTGAATGGTGGGAAATTGAGTCTTAGCCCCCGAGAGGCAATCCAGAGTCTCTGAACACTTGACTGGAGCTATTGGACCCTTGTATTCTCCAAAGGAACCAGGAAACTACAAGATTTAAATGTTTGGAAACATTCTTCAAAGTTTTGACAAAAGCTCCAAGAGAAGACCGGCTCGATATCGAGCGTCAAGCCACTGATGTTGACTCGCTGATCGAATCAACCTTGTTGGTTCGCCCTGTTGAAAAGTTCCAGACGGAGCCCAACTTGACATTGAGAGGGAAGCCATCGACAACTGCTTCAAGATTCTCCAAGCCGTCAATGCAGAAGGATCTGATACCCATCTTTTCACTGAGCCACTGAGGTGCAGAAGGCCGCTGTCATCAACTTGAACTCCATATCTAAGAAGCCCGAGGACCCACCGAAAAGCCTGTGGATGAGAGAAAAGCTCCAAGAAAAATACTAAGTCCGAAGGTAAACTTTGGACAGGGACCTAGCACCCGGCCTATCCTTCCTGCACTCCATGTGGGTCGGTCTAAAACTTTGACTTTTTCCCGGATGGGCGCGACCAGATATACGCAAGTGGCACTTTAAGCTTTTTCGAGCTAGAATGCACAAAATTCATATCTTCTGTTGCCTACATTGGATTTGAGTCACTTTGTTGTCATTTTAAAAATACAAATATTCTAATTTTTTATAGAATTTGTGTTTGATTTTTATAGTTGTGTATCTTTTACTTATTGACTGTTTTGGTGGTATTAAATGCTTTACACACTTCTACGATAAGCCTGGCTGCTCGTTTGATATACTACCAAGGGATGAGCAAGGATTAATTTATTGAGACTTGATTGGCTCTATTAGTGATTGTGTTATAATTAATAGCTAAAAGTGAAGCCACGTTTGGTGGCTCAGCGGTCTAATGCATTCACCTCAGGGGCCTGTCACAGGTTCAAATCGCAGCATTTCCATTCAGCCTTTCATCCATCTGGGGTTGATAAAATGAGTGCTGCTGGGTAACAGTAAACATCAGTTGTTCATTGCCAAGAAGCCTCAGGGTGAATGTGTGCTTTACAAACACAGGTTATGATAATACCCCCACCTACTAATAATCATCTTTCCTATAGTCACCATATTGGAGATATTAATTTACCTGCAATCAATTATAAAACTGAGGAGGAGTAACACTCACTATGATGTTAACCTGTAACGTTTACTTGGTGAGGATCCACTTGTTTTTCACAGGGTGTAACTTTTTCTAGTTCTACAAGGACAACTTTGTTGTCTTCAGGGAGGTACATTGGAGGGCTTTTTTAAAAAAATTGGCGGGTCATACCTAAAAGTCAAGTTTTCTTTAACTCATGGCTTAAAGGTGATTTGCTCATGTATTTTCAAATGTAAGATATGTATAAACATAGAACAAGCTTTGAAAAACCCAAAATGTTTATTGTCTATACCTCTCATTGAAAACTAGTAGCATGAATACTGAATCCTCAATCCAATTATTCACTGCTACTACATCAAAGCAGTGGAAAGGCAAACGTTGTTTTTCCACTGTTGTGTCATCACCAGGAGAAGACATCACTTCTCCACGAGTTTCCGAGCCTTATCTTACTAGACACAAGTAAAGTGGTGACATGGTGACTATTTTTTGTTGTTGTCCTCATTCTGCCAGTATTCTTGCTAGGTTATACTCTAATCCCTCTAGGTCTTGCAAGAGGAAACCAGACCGGAGACCAGCAGAGGAAAAGAAGCGTAACGGCCCACAAGTATACTGCTGCTTCCACTTCCATCTCCTTTACATACTGGGACTGCCCGGGGATAGGAGATACCATGGTGGACAGCGTAATTGGCTTAATCATACGACTCACGTTTCCTTCTCTCTCCACCTTACCAACAGAGCCCACATTTTCTCTCTGCTTCTTGGATTGCATGCCATATCTGCATCATGTGTAAATTATATATCTAAGACATTCCGTAAAGAGCGGAGGATTTTCGGATTTCCATAGCCTACAGATCTCACGCCTTGCTAACAAGATTACATAAAACAGAAACTTTGATTCAACCAATGTAATCTGTACTTCTTGATCTGGAATTAGCCCAAAGAAAATAACACTAGGGCTTTTATTTAATTTGTGTCCCAATGATTCCTCTTACAAAGTCACATACCGAGCTCCAGAATGGTGCAATTTTTGGACATGACATTAACAAATGCACATCATCTGCTGCTACAAGCATGCACCTTGGACAGCTATAGATATTGCCAGTGACTTTAAAAAGCTTTGCAGGTGACCAATAAACTCTATAAGTGGTAAACAAATGATTTTGTTTAAGTGGTGCCGGTTTTACTACTTGTCGTAATATACTATATGTGTCGCGCCACATTTCATTCAAATTCTCACCATCAAACTCCTCACCCCACAATTTTGAAATTTCAGTCTCAATCTTCACACTCATCTCCAAAAAGGCCCAATACCAAAAATATGTTTCCTTTTTCCACTGACCGGTTCTTATCACTTGATCAAATTTAGATTCCTCCTCCTCCTCTCAATCTTGTGTTACCCACTAAGAACTCAGTTGATAATATTTAAAACTCATTAGCAAACCATTCGTACACTTGGAGAGTGCTTCCCAACCCATTAAGTTTGAGCCTACCTTGAGATCTGCCCAATAACAGATACTCCCCAATTTCAAGGGCTGGCTTAATTGATTCTTTAAACATTATGGGGTACCCGGAGAGTCCCAAATCGGTGCCCATGATGAAAAACATGGGACTCTCACTGTTTTCCGCACATACATCCATGTATTTAATGCAGACTTGAGCCTCACCTTTTTAAAAAGCTTTGGGTTTCCGTATTTGAAAAGAAAATGAGTTTGACCTTGCGGGACATCAACTAGCATTGCCTCAAAAAGTAAGCCTATCGTTGACTTATCAGTCCTGTTAGCAAGCATGCAAATATTCTTGAATTGAAAGGCATGGCAGTAAGCAAGTATATCAGGTAACGCCAATCCTCCAATTTCTGACCTCCTCCGCAACTTTTTCCAGGATATCCTAGGACCTTTTGATGCCCAAATGAAACTTCCTATTCTCCTCTGAAGTTTTGCTATATCTTTCTTCTGAAAAGCGAATGGAATAGTATTAAAAAGAAAAGTGACGGGGTGTGGCCAGGCAAGATGGCCAGACGGACGTAGCTTGTCTCGGCTCCCGGTCCGCGCTGGTGTCCTGAGCATATAACGGCAGCAAATTGGCATTTCAATCGCCATGACGACCATCGCTGATGATCTAAAGGTGTGGAGCATGCAGTGAATACCTAGGAACTCCGCCAGCTGACTCCTGTGATCAGAAACGCAGCCCTACCAGGGAAGGCCCGACGAGTGCCAAAAAATGGTGGCCCTCGCTGCGTGGGTGACGCGGATCCTTGACCACTGCTGAGGCAATCGCATAGCTGGAACTGCGGGGGCACTGATGCAGCGCAAAACGTCAAATTCCCCCTTCGGCGGCACAGACCAACTACCTCGGCATCCAATTCACTCAAATACATTCATTGGTGGGGCCCATAACACCAATATACTTACACTCCGTTGATCTGTTTTCTGAGGGAAAATACTCTTCCAAATGCTGACATGAGAGGAATACTTTTACCTTACCCTTAAACACATTGTCCTCAGACTCCTAAGATATCCCTCTCATGAGGAGATGGATCATTTAGTTGTTATATTTGATTTTAATGAATAATGCTCATCTATCTATACATTACTTCTGTACCACATTTCTCTTATTAAAATAACCGACACAACACATTTGTCAATTAATCAAATATTCTTTATCTAAATTATATTGCAAGAAAATTAGAAATCATCATCAGCATTTCAGAGCATCATATTTACCTATTCTGGCTAAAGTCGTCCTCTAAGTCAATCAGTCAAAGAAGAATTTTATTCAGCAAAGTTAGGCCGCAATTCAGTCTTTCAAAGATTCAGGATAACAGCTGTCCAGCAGTGTCACCGTCCTCTCCGTCAGCATAACGTCAGGAAATTGAGTTCGTCAAAGAAGAGCGGTAGATAGTTCAATTCCCTACTACTTTTATAATGAAAATAATATCAAAATGTATCAAGATCGGGGTTTAGAGAGTCTGGATTGGTCAATTTGGGGTTGTGAGGTGAGGCTTCTCACATAGTCCGCAAAATTAGGTCATCGCACTTGCTGGTTCCGGTTTTCAAATCAAGCATTGTCCGTTGTCTTGGATGGGTTCCCGGATCGTCCTTGGAGGGTACATGTTCTCCCGGGGTCAGGTCCAGGCCACTGTTGCTGGCGGTGACGCCTGCGCACTTCACCCAGAACCTCGAGTTGTAAGGGCAGTCACGTTTAACGTCTCGTTCAGCCATCTTGTATAGGCCGAAATGGTCAACTTAAGCAAATGAAACACAAAAACGTAATTAAACCATAGAAATGACTAATAAAATGTTATCCCCTTGCTAATACCCATATGTGTGTGTATTTATCTAGCAAAAGCAACACTCAGAGCGGTTTATACTCACTGAATAAAGCACAAATCACAAATACATCACCAAAGCAACATATAACATGGAATATTCTAATTTTCTACTATTAATATGCGTACACAAGTTAATTCACAATTAATATAGCCATGCAAAGTGCAATTCCCACGTGTAATTCTTTTGTTAATATAGTTGGTGAGTTATCACTGTAAAACAAATTAATAATATTACAATTAATTGATTATTCGGATTAATATAAACATGCAGAATGGGGGGGGGGGTATACAAAATGTTGTACTACCCACTCCATCAATCCCCCCTTTGGTGATTATATCACCGCACTAATTTAAAATTTTGTATCCCTTTCGATTTCTTGTTTCGTTCATATTTCAGTTTCCCCTGTTGCTTCTCTTTTTGCTGTTTTATACATGCTATCTTTTAATTCTTCAAGTTCTATTTCTTCAAATTCTTTTTCTTGTTTCTTATCCCTTCTCCTTAAGTTTTCTCTTTTTATTCTTTTCTGGTTTTTATTCTTTCTACAACAAATACAACCTAGTCTAATTATTAATACTAAGGAAATGACACAAGTTAATGGAAATAATATCTTACCTATAAATGTACTACCTAGTCTTACTACAAAGTCTTTAATAGCTGATATTTTCTTACCAATCTTCTCCCAAACACCTTCAACCTCCAGTGGTACAATTTCGTTATGCAATTCTGTAACGTTTTTTATATAATTTTTCAAATCTTTACTTTCGTCAGGAATGTAAGTACAACAATGTTGAACTTTCAGCATTCCACAGACTCCACCCTCTTTTGCCAATAATATATCAAGGGCAAGTCGATTTTGCATTACCATAGCACGCATGGCAACCATTTCAGTATTTACTAATAAAAAACCTCCAGCGGTGCTCGTTGACAAGCGATCCACTACTGTTGAAAGTTTTCTAATTTTGTTCGCATTCAGAGATATTCCCACTGCGGGTATCAGTGCTCCAAAAATGTCACCCACAATTTCAGTCCATATTCCCTCTTACTACGTGCTAAATAACTACATAAACTATGTACACCATCTTCTCCTCTATCCATGTGAAAAATCTTTGGAAAAACCAGGCCAACATAACATGTGCCATACCAATGGTCTGGCAAACGATAATATGCCCTGATCCCACAGATAAAATACAGTCCTGAAAAGACTGGATCTCTTCCACCTTTAAATCCCCATCCTCCCATGATTCAGTATGTATCATGGCACTCACTATTCCCTAGAAAATAATTGTCATACGCCGTCTGATTCCTTCTTATACACAATTTCCCTTTCTGAGGCCAATCTAAAGCCATAGTTGGACTTGTTTCTCCTCTTAAATGTTTCTCCGTTTCTACATCCCAAACCGTTTTCTCCCCTTTCCCTTCTGAAACCTTCCTTTGCATTTTCAATCTCCTTTCTTCAACCATATCCAAAAATGTCTTCTCCTCTTTCTTTAAACTGCAAGTCAAGTTATTTCTAAATATTTATTCTAAGGTTAGTTCATTTGTCTCTAAGAAAAATTCACCTAATACCTTTGCAGGTTTTACCTTGTTTAGTTTGTTAATTGCTGGTACTTGTGAAAATATAGTATCTACATCTGAAAAATAATACTCTAATTTACCTGTTTGATAAAATAAACTAGCTATTACACTACATGTTATTCCATATGTTACAGGAAGGTGATGATAAGTCACTCCTTCAGATACAGATGCAGGTAATTGCATACATACGTAGGAATCTCTTACGTCCATTGTTTTTACATATTCATACAGCAACTTTGAAAACACATTGTTAGAAAAATCTGTTATTGACCTGTCTTTATGTAAATAGTTTTTATCTATTCTAGTTGGGATTACCTTTTGAACTTTCCCTATATTAGTTATGTTATCATTATGTCCTTCTAATGAATCTACAGTAACTTTAAATGAAATTAGTAGAGCAAGAATACTCCAAAGAAGCATTAATAATCCTGTACAACAACAACACATTTTGCACCATCTTCTAAGGAAGGTACATCTACTTTTGCTACTTTCTATGTTTGCCATCTTTTCTAGAATGAGCTGTGTCTTTTGACTTAGCCTCTTCTACTTCACAACTAGTTTCTAACCCAAGGCTTCTAAGCACCTACGTGGTTCTACCAGTTTTTGTCTTTTTCAGTATTTTATTGATTTTCCATCAGTAACTTCCTTGTCTCATTCAGTTTGGCATCTCATCATCTTTCACCTTCCCTTCGTTTTCAACATACAGGTTGTCCTGAACATCCGCTTCTTCTCCAATATCGGACAAGATAACTCTAAGGATTTCCGATTCTTCGTCTTCCTCAACCACTTCCGGTACAACCACCTCTGGATTTCCTTGGCTATCCGCCTCTTCATTTACTGCAGGCAGGGCCACATATGTCCATTCTGGTGATTTATACTTCTGGTTAGGTTTTCTTGTTCGTTTGTTTTCTTTGTCTACTGTCTGTTCTTCTTCTTTCGATTTTTCCGGACTCGTTACTACATTCACCTGTTCAGCTCTTGGCGAATTTACACATGTCAGTCGATACCTCAGTCTCTTTATTTTGTTTGGCCCCACTCCGTCTTTTGCCGCTCTTTTCAATTTACTCCCTTTATCATTCTTTTCAGTTCTCCAAGCTCTCTTTCTCAGAACTCGGCCTTCTGGTATTTCATCTTCGCTTTCCTCAGATTCTGTTTCGACTTGCTTTTTACCTGCAACGAGTTCCTTTTCCACCTCTTTTGTTTTCCCTACTTCTGTCCCTCCTCGAATCTCCGTCACGTAATCTTCCTGCTGACTACTTGTCCCTGTTTCTAACTGGATGTTGGAGTTCCCTACACCTCCTCGGGGGTCTTCCGCAATAATCTTTCCCTCTCTCTCTGTATCTGGCACCTGTCCATCTAAAGGTGTTGTTTCAGGTGGAATTTCTCTCAATCTTTCATCTGGCACTTCCTTCTCACAGATTTCTTTTATTGTCTCTCCACTGACCTTTTCTTTGTTCTTCCTTTGTTCTTTCTTGGATGAATGGGCTCTTTGTTCTGTCTCTGAGTCTGAACTGGATTCAGAAATCTGTAATCTTTTCCTCAGGGAGTTACTTCTGGGGACCAAAGTTAACCTTGGATCTGTCTCCCCCCTTTCAGAGTTTTCTCCTTCTTTATCTTTTAGCTCTCCGTCATCTGACTCAGTACTGGATTCTGACTCATAAAAATACTCCTTTTCTTTACAGTCAACTGGATTTGGAATTCTCAAGGTATGACTTAGATGGATCCAGTTCTTCAATCCAGCACACTTCACAGCTGTTGTTGTAGTCAAGATGACTTGCCTTGGTTTTCCCCACCTGGGAACCAAACAGTTTCTTCTTCTGTGTACTTTTATCCTTACCCAGTCCCCTGGGCTTAGATCATGAGCTGGCTTCTTTTCAAGAGTGGTGGCATCCGCTCCAACCTGATGAAACACAGAATGAACTGCGTCAGCCAGTCTTTTACAGTATTCCAATACCATGTCATCAGTTATTGTCATCAGCTTGTTGACTGGTATAAATACATGTCTCATTGCGCGTCCCATGAGGATTTCAAGAGGACTCAAACCAGTAGTTCTGTCTGGTATTGATCTAATAGTCATGAGTACTAGAGGCAAGACATCGGGCCATTTCATACCTGTGGCTAAACACTTTTTCCCTATTCTGTTTTTAATAGTACCATTCATTTGTTCTACTACACCAGAAGCCTCTGGTCGGTAGGCACAATGTAGTTTTTGTCGTACATTCAATGCTTCACAAATCAGTTTTATGATCTCATTATGAAAATGTCCTCCTCTGTCTGATTCAATTGTTACTGGGAACCCAAACCTAGGTATAAATTCCCTCAACAATAATTTTGCCACTGTTATTCCATCATTTCTTCTTGTTGGGAACGCCTCTACCCACCTGGAAAATAGGCACACCATCACCAAAACATACCTCAACCTGTTACAAGGAGGCATTTCAATGAAATCTACTTGCATTCTGGTAAAAAGTCCTCCCTCTCGACCTATTGTTCCTAGACTCACTACTGTCTTTCTTCCTGGATTGTACTGCTGACAAATTACTTGTACCTGTTTTCCAGGATTATGCGGTTTTTCATCTATTCCTTCAAAAACCCTCATTCACGTTTCAGCGGTTCGTAGGGTGGTATATCTTGATTCTCCGCCTAATTTTCTAAAAACGTGACAGCATCATCATTGGGTTTTGTTTTATGCTTCCTCCACCCGGAGGGAACCACTGGATATTTACAGTAGTGATCAGAGATAAAAACAGTTGTGAAGTGCTCGTGTTAAGTGAGAAAATATTTAAAAAGTAAATTCCTCATGCTGCCTGGACTGTGTTTTATTTTTGTCTGGAGCAAGGGAAAAGAATAAAAAGGGGAGGTGTGCAGACAGGGCGTATAATGAGTCCACTGCACAGTCAGTCCGAGTGATGGGTCGACATGTTTCAGCCCTTAATTCGCCCCGAACGGTTGGGGGGCTTTCGTCAGGACCTTAAGAACGTTTAGTGGGTGGTGAGATAAAGGGATATTACCCAAGATCAAATTAGGAGTTCAAATGTCATTCTGTAGAGCTCCAAGAAAGGTGTTTACCTTAAGATGCTTGTATTCAAGGCTTCGGTAAATAGGTACGGACGCGTATCTACTGCGGGATTTCGCAGGTTGCACGACTTGTGCTGACGCTGTCTCCCTCGTCCTCGTACCTATTTACGGAAGCCTTGAATACAAGCATCTTAAGGTAAACACCTTCCTTGGAGCTCTACAGAATGACATTTGAACTCCTAATTTGATCTTGGCATTATACCAAGTCTGTTTAAAAGACCTAATCATGGCGTCTCTCCCTATATGTCCCTGTCCATGATACATTCGTGCCATGGCAGACATCATGCTATCAGGCATAACTGGTCTTCCATCTCGATAGACCCACACATGATCTTTCTCTCTTGGTGCACATCCTGCTTTTACCCACTGTTTTACTTCTTCCTCTACTGCTTCTTCCTGCAATTGTCTTACCTCATCCCATGTTCCCACAGTGTTAGTAAACATTGGGAAACAAGAAACCAATTATTTTTCCTTTGCCCGATTGATTGAATTCTGATTTTGTGCACAATACTGTGCCATGTCGTTAGCGAATTTGTTTCGAGTGGCAATGTAATCACCACTGCGACTATGAGCAGCACATTTTACCACAGCCAATTGCTTAGGCAGCAGTATTGCATCAAGCAACTTTCCAACCACTTCAGCATTCTTAATGGGTGTCCCACTTGAGGTCAGGAAACCTCTTTGCAGCCAAATTTGGCCAAAATCATGGACCACCCCGTAGCCATACTGGCTATCAGTTATCACAGTCACTCTCACACTTTTCCCAATCTTACATGCTCTGGTCAGGGTGATAAGTTCAGCTACTTGGGCTGACCTTAATCCTTTCAAATAGGATGCTTCCATCACTGCTGCAACTGTACATACTGCATATGCTGCACTTAGCACTCCATCATCTGTTCTCAAACAAGATCCACCAACAAACATGACATAATCACTTTCTGGTAAAGGGTCATCTTTTATGTCAGGCCTTGGTTTTGTACAAAAATCAAGTACATCCAAACAATCATGATCTGCTTCATCTCTTACCTCCGCATGCTCTACATCAGGCAACGATGTTGAAGGATTCACATTCAAACATCTCACAAGACTCACATTTGTTGCGCCCAAAATGACCTTTTCATACTTAGTCAGTCGGCTGTGCGTCATATACTGAGTACGACTCCTTGTTAAAAGAATCGCCACATCATGAGGCAGAAACACTTTCACAGGGTATCCCATCACAATTCCTTCACTCTGTTCCAAACTTCAACATGTAGCAGCTACTGCTTTCAGACACCCAGGAAGGGCTACAGCTACTGGGTCCAACATAGATGAAAAATATGCAATTGGTTTCCTCAGTTTTCCATGTTTCTGCACTAGAACAGAAAGTGCACATCCATTTCTCTCACTGCAATACAACTCGAACTCCTTATCATAGTCAGGCATACCTAAGGCTGGCGCTTCACACAATCCTTCTCTTAACTTCTTGAATGCTGCCAACTCCTCTTTGTTCAAATCAATCGGATCTCTCACATCACTTCTTGTCAGACGTACCAAAGGTTTTGCAATCAATGAAAAAGTTCCTATCCATTGACGACAATATCCAACCATTCCCAGAAACATTCTCACCTCTCTTTGGGTCATTGGTGGACTCATTCTATTTATGATCCTGATTCTATCTATGGTTATTTTCCTGTGTCCTTTCTCAATGCTGGGTCCCAAATTGTGGACTTCTTTCTTACAAAATTTTAATTTTGATGGTGACACTTTTAGTCCTCCATCTGCCAAATGATTCAACAAATCTACCGTGTCTACCTCACAAGCTTCACGAGTTTCCGATGCCACAAGTAGGTCATCGATATACTGGACTAGTACTGAATTTTCAGACATTTCTAGACTCTCCAAAGACTTTTTCAATAGCTGATTGAATATTGAGGAGCTTTCTGTATACCCCTGTGGAATTCGGCACCACGCCAAAATACGCTTGCCGAAACTAAATGCAAAAATTTGCTGACTGTCATGGTGCAATGGGATGGAAAAGAAAGCATGGCACAAATCAATCACTGCGTACCATTCTGCGTCATGAGGGATCTGATATAAAATCACAGATGGATTCGGTACAATGGGACCACATGGTACAACAATTTTGTTTATCTTTCTCAGATATTGGACTATTCTGAACTTCCCACTAGGCTTTTTCAGTCCCATTATCGGTGAATTACATGGGCTACTCATTATTTCTCTCAAAATTCCTTGTTTTACCATTTTCTCAATCACAGGAGTACCTTCTTCAATTATTTCAGGGGTCAATTTATATTGTGGGACACTTGGATAACATACTCCTTCTTTTACAGTTATCTTTACTGGATCTACATTCCTCATCAATCCTACATATTCTCCTGTGAAGTCCCAAACTTCTGCTTTTACTGATTGTTTCAATTCTTTTGGTAGTTCGTCAGGGTTGAATACAGCATATGTTCCTGTGACCTCTTTCTCTCTGTTTTCCAATGTCATTTTATACAACACATCATCATCTGGTGTTTCAAAGGCTATTCCATCTGGAGTACAAAATATAGTGCAATTCATCTTGCACAATAAATCCCTACCTAACAAGTTCACAGGACTAGTGTCACACACTACGAATCCGTGCATTTCAGAAAATTTCCCTATACTAACTTTCACTGGTTCTGTAAAGTTTTAATCTGTCTGTTGGAGAACCCAACTACTTGGATCGTTTCATCCGAGAGAGGAAGATTCTTAACATCAGCTGATCTAACAGTTGATCGAGTAGCACCAGTATCAACTAGGAAAGTAATATTTTCATTATTAACTTTTCCATCTACAAATGGGCCTGTCTGGTCTACTTCTAGAGTTGCGCCAAGTACGCACTCTTCTTCCTCCCTTCGGCACCGTCAATAACCTTCTTCTGAATCGCTTTCATCGCGTTGCAGCAAATACTGCGAAGCAGCGCTAGCGCGTTGCGGCTTATTTACCTGTTCTTCGTTGTAGAATCCATTCTCCTTACTATACTTCTGGCAATTTTTGTTCTGTGGAAAAGGTGGTTTTGGCACCTGATTCTGTTGTGTTACACCCTGCTGTTGTCGTTGCTGTTGACCACTCACCTCATTCTGTACCTGTGGATTCAAGGATGGATTTTCATCATTAGTACTTGGTGGATTCTTACACTCGGATTTCCAATGCCCTATCCTACCGCAATTATGACACGGAAATTTCTTTTAGCTTCCTCAATATTCCCTTTATTTTTCCCAGGATTAAATCTCTGTTTTGACCGAGCTTGTTCCAGTAATTGTGCTTCCTGTCTCTCTGCTACTTTTACCTGTGCCCACATTGCCTTCTCTTTTAGTTTTCGCTGTTTTGCTTCAATTTCATCACTGAAATATTTAGCATGTCTTAATACTTCATCTATTTTCTTATTTTGCCAATCTACCGTATGCTGTTTTATCATTTCACTAATTTCTGGACGAAGTCCATAGACAAATCTGTATACAAAATGACTCAAATCCTTGTCACTCAAATTTTCATCTCCACTGAATTGTTTAAAGGCTAAAATTAAACTCTCATAATAGGCATGTACTGATTCTTTGCTTTCCTGATGTGTTCTGTCAATTTTCACCCAATCTGTCTTTTTTGGTGGTACCTTATTCTTCAAGAATGCCATAACCTGTTCATATTTCTTCATTACCTCAGGGTCTGGAGCTCCTGTCTTAGGATCCCTTGGGTATTCCTGTGTTGGCCAATCTATTACTATTTTACATTCTGTCCATAGATCTGCTGGTACGATTATGTCAAACAAGCTATTCAAATCAATCCACAATACTTTGGATAGCTTCAAAATCTGTCCACCTGTCTATACCACTCGACGGGTTTTTCACGCAGTCGGGGGAAGTCATTCGTAAATGACAAAATATCCTGTCTAGTCCATGGGACATGCACATATCCTCCTCCCGGAATCTCTCTCATAGGGTATTCTGTCACAACCTTCTCTTTTTCTCTCATAGGATAGGCTGAAAACATTTTGTCTGAAACTTCGTCTCGCTTACGATACCATCTGCTCTTCCATTTATCCACATCTCCCCATTTTCTCAACAAAATAATTATATCCTTAATCTGACCTATTCGTCCTGTGGTATTCATGTTTTCAATGTCTTTTTCGGTGAAATCTACTCAATAGGCTTTCTGTAAGGCTTTTACCTTTTCAATATCAATACCCATCTCATTTGTCACTTCCTCTAATCTTTCATGAAGACTCTTTGCTCTCCATGTTACGCTTTTGCAAAGAAATAACAACTCCTCATCTTGGTAGGTTTTTAACTTCTCTGTCGGAATAGTTCCTACTATTAATTCTTCCAGTACCATTCGTAATTTAGCTACATCTATTGACTGGGATTCCTTGTCTTTCTTTAGCAGGCTTCTCAACCATTCACTCAACTCCTCTGTAGACGGTCCTACTGGCTTCTCTACATTTCCTTGTCCAAAATCTTTTTGTGTTTCTGACATTGTCTCTATCATTGTCATACGTTTCTCTGCACAGTTCTGACCTACAAACGGGTTAGTTGAAAAATTTGGTTCAATCATACTCATAGTCTGTCTCCATGGATTCTCACTCTGACTCATTCTTGGTTGTTCAACCGGTTTATTACTTTTATAAGGGACTGTCAAACAATGTTCGCTGTCTTTCTGTTTGTCAATAATAGGCATTACTGGACCTATTGTTACTGGTACAGTTACCGCTTCCAAATTCTTAGTTAATTCTCGGGTCGTTTTTGCTAATTCTGCTGAATTTTCTCCATCCAATTTTTCTCCAGACTTCTTTTCTACCTCTCTAATAGGATTGTTTCTTCCCAAATCCTGGAACTCTGGTTCCGATTTTATGCTTCGTACTGTTTCTTTCATTGGGGCACTTGGAGTTAATATTTCTGTGTTAGACCAGGCCCTCGTAACATAGACAGACCTGACCCCCGCACCTCACACCAGCCCCGAGCCCACGGCCTAGCCGTTCCTTCCCACCAGAACACACACACCCGACCCGGACTTCCCCCGTCCGTGGCCTTCCTCCTTCGGCCACCCCGGGCCCGCATGCCACTTCATGCACCAAGATGGCCGCCCGGCCCCAGCGCGACCCTAGCCATAGGCGCCACTCCGGCTGGAGGACATTGCGCTCCCCTTGGGATGAAAAGGGAGGAGCAGTTTCCATCACACCTCTGCGCTTCCCTGGGAAGGTGGGTTTCAATCGACCCGCCAGCCTCCCCGAGGGCTGGCTCCACGCCGGCTGGGTGTCTGGGGCTCCTCCCGACCCGGCCCTGAAAGGATCAAAGGACAATGGCAGGAAACCCCCAACAAGCGACCCCCAGGTGACAAGACCCCTGCCTGCACAGACTCCGGACATCAAAGAGGAGTCGTCCTATAACAAGGGGTGCTCGGGGACGGTCCGGCAGATTCGCCCTGGAAACACCTGAGCCTTGCTGAGTGACTCGCGGCTCCCTGAAGATCGTCAAACCTCCGAACGTGTACCTGAGCCCTGCTGAGTGACTCACGGCTCCCTGAAGATCGTAAGACCTCCGAACTTGTGCTTGAGCCCTGCTGAGTGACTCGCGGCTCCCCGAAGATCGTAAGACCTCCGAACTTATACTCGAGCCTGCTGAGTATCTCGCAGCGCCCACAGACTCTCTTGGTCCCGCCGGACCCTACGACGACAAGCGTATCCCCCAGCTCGAGGATTGTGAGCTGTGCACCGGGTACGTTCCTGCATTTGATCCATATCCCCAAAGACTGTCCCGCTACCTCCTAACCCCCCCCTCCAAGACTTTGTGAGCCCGCGCTCTACTTGTATATACTTTGCCTTGCGGATCATAAAGATCCTACCACTCCGATCTGATAAAGATTTGCTCCTAAGAACTCCTCGTGTGGTGTCTCTCTGTCGTGTGGTGCCGAGTGTGCGATCCTAGATACAAGGTTCCTCTCCTGAGGAGTCTCCTGCCAGTGCCCGGCTACGATACCTCGAGGGTGGGTCTCAGGGCAGTCAGGGCCCCCTCCGGGCCCCTCTGAGGTCGCCTTCTAACATTGGTGGCAAGCGACGGGATTCGGGCCCATAATCTAGAGATCGTACCGTGAACGGCTGACACACTACCAACAAAGATGGCAGAAGGAAACGCCGTGGTTCTCATAGAAGACGATGCCAGTACCGTGTTCCAGGTGGAACAGCTGGAAGAGTACACTCATAAAGAACTGAAGCAATTCTGTAAAGAACTCAGAATCGCTACCACTGGCCTCAACACCAAAGAAGATATGCAAAAGGCACTGAAAGCTTGGGCGGATTCTGGAGCCTCCCGCCCAGAAGGAGCGGGGGAGCCCCACGACGAAGATGGACCCACCCAAGGAGAACGCAGCAGCAACCAGGTGCGAGGCTTCGTACCAGACGGGGGCCTATCCCCGGAGGAACTCGCAGACAGAGAAAAAAGTCGCCATCACGAGCTCGAATTAGCCAAACTCAAAATTGAGGGCGAGTTGAAATTAGCCGAGAAAAAGCTAGCAGTAGAACAGTTGCGAGTACAAGGAGAACTGGAAGAGAAGAAACTCCAACGAGAACACGAGGGAAGAAGACTTCAACTGGAACATGAACGCAGCCTAAAGGAAATAGAACTGAAAGCAAGAAGCGTAGAAACGCGGCCCCCGGGGAACCGGGAGGCGGCCGCCCCAATGGAGCAGAAGGTCCACATCCCCAAGGATGTGGTCAAAGAATATTACAAAAAGGATGACATTCAGCAGTGGTTCCGGGCCTACGAGGTCGCCATGACCTCCCATCGGGTCCCGCAGAAGGATTGGGGGGCTGGGTTATGGGGACGATTCCTGAGCGAAGGGAGAGACACCCTGCTCGACCTACCCACCTCCATGCAGACCTCCTATGAACACATGAAAGCGGCCATCCTCACAAGGTACGGCCTCACCCCGGAGATGTACCGCCAGCGGGTCCGGGACTGCAGGAAGATCCCGGGTACCACCTGGGTGGAAAATGTGAATTTCTTCAGCCGCGCCTTCGATGGGTGGATCAAGGGCAGCAAAGTAACCACCCTGGAAGAACTAACCGACCTTATGTTGTGGGAACACCTGGCTGCCAACTGCTTTGTGGAACTACGCCAGCATCTGCTCGACAGCAAGCTCACGGACCCAAGAAAGTTGTCTGTCGAGGCGGATCGCTGGACCAACACCCGGGTCTCCCGGGGCCCTGTAGGAGAGTACCCCCAAGCCAGTCAGGGACCACCCCGCCAGAGAGGGGGGGAAACCAGGGAGGGCAGAGAGAGTCCCAGGCTAGTCCCCCGAAGCCCCAACCTCCACCTTTCCAGGCACCCCCACCAGCTGTATCCGGCCCCTCCCTGAGACGGGGGCACCGGGTAACCATCACTTGTTTCCGTTGCCAGAAGCCCGGGCATTACGCCAATGACCCTGAGTGCCCCATGGCCCCACGCACCACCCAGGCAGCACCCCCTGCTAGACAGATAGCCAATGTAGCCCTGGGGGAGGAGGTGGAGGAGAGCGAGGAGTGGGAACCCGCCGCTATGGCCCTTGTATCCTTAGGAGATAGAGAGATGCTCCCTGGGAGCCTCCTGCCCCCTAACACAAAGAAATATGGGCAGCTCGTAACGATCAATGGCCACCAAGTAGAAGCCCTCCGTGACACCGGGGCCAGCATCACCGGTGTCCTCAGCCATTTAGTCCACGAAGACCAGGTCCTCCCCAACGTATTTTGCCCTGTCATTTCAGCCGACAACACAGAAAGCCTATGTAAGGTAGCCCTGGTGCCCTTTGAGTGGGGAGGGGTGGTCGGTAGACTGAAGGTCGCAGTGAGAACCTCACAGCCCGTCGACTGTCTCCTGGGGAACGACCTGGAAAGTTCCCCCTGGGGACAAGTTGAGCGCAAAACCCACCTAGGGATGATGGGCCTCCCTGAGTGGGTGTGCGCCACCACTCGATCCATGGCGGCTCGACTGACCCCCCTGAGGGAAGTCGACGACGCCCCGACCCCTGAAGTTAGGATGGTCCCGGCCGAGGGTCCCCACATTCCCCCACCAGAAGAGTCGATCGCCAGTGACGAACCCCCGCCTTCCGACTCCACCCCAGTCACCGAGTTAGGCGATCTGCCCGAATTAGCCCAGTGGCAACACGAGGGGGGCCCCTCCCGAGAGGAGTTCTGCCGAGAGCAGGCTACCTGTCCCTCCCTGGTCGGGCCCCGGCAACAGGCAGAGGCCCAGGCCGCAGGCGACCAGAATGGGACGCACCAGGTGTATTGGGAGAATGACCTTTTGTACAGCGAACAGAAGTCGGTGGAGCTAGGGTCCGGCCGGGTGCTGGTGGTACCCCTACGCTTCCGAAACCTCCTCCTGGGCTTGGCCCACGAGGTTCCCCTCGCAGGCCACTTGGGTCAGGACAAAACATACAGTCGCCTCGTGACTCACTTCTACTGGCCCAGAATGAAAGCAGATGTGGAAGCCCACTGCAAGTCCTGCCCCACGTGCCAGGCCAGTGGGAAGAGTGGAGGGAAGCACAAGGCTCCCCTCCAACCCTTCCCTGTCATCAGTACCCCTTTTGAGCGGGTCGGGATCGACATTGTAGGACCTCTGGACCCCCCAACTTCCCAGGGGCACCGGTTCATCCTCGTCCTGGTGGACCATGCCACCCGTTACCCGGAGGCCATCCCCCTGCACACCGTCACGGCCCCCGTGGTGGGCCGGGCGTTGATGGGGATCTTCTCCCGCATGGGTTTCCCCCGTGAGGTCGTGAGCGATCGCGGTACCAACTTTATCTCCCGATACATGAGGTCCTTATGGCAACAGTGCGGGGTGTCTTATAAGTTCACCACCCCGTACCACCCCCAAGGAAACGGCCTGGTAGAGCGGTTTAACCAGACTCTGAAGGGGATGATCGCGGGCCTGGAAGAGCCCCTCCGGCGTAAGTGGGACATCCTGCTCCCCTGCCTCCTATTCGCATACCGAGAGGTTCCCCAGAAATCCTTGGGTTTCAGCCCCTTTGAGTTACTCTACGGGCACCCCGTCAGGGGGCCCCTCAGCCTGGTCAAGGAAGAGTGGGAGGCGGCGCCCCGAGGCCCCCCCCGAGATGTGTTCCGTTACGTCCTGACCCTCCGAAATCAGACTAGGAGATTCCGGGAGATGGCAGAGGCCAACCTGGAGGCGAGTCAGGAGGAGATGAAGCGCTGGTACGACCAGAACGCCACGCTGGTCGAGTTTCAGCCGGGCCAGCTGGTGTGGGTCATGGCCCCCGTGAAACCCTGCGCTCTCCAGGATAAATGGACCGGGCCCTTCAAGGTAGTTGAGCGAAAGAGCCCGGTCACGTACTTGGTAGACGTCCAGTCACCCCGGGACCCCCTCCGGGTCCTCCACGTGAACCGCCTCAAGCCCCACTTTGTGCGGACGGAGCTGAGCGTCCTACTGGCCACTGATGACGGGTCCGAAGAAGAGTCAGATCCTCTCCCTGATCTTCTGTGCACCAAGGAGAAGGACGGCTCCGTAGAGGGAGTGAACCTCTCCCCGTCTCTCACTCCCCAGCAACGTGAGGATAGCCTCCACCTCCTAGGGCAGTTTCCGGACCTTTTCTCCCTGGTCCCCAAGGTCACCGACTGGTGTCTCCATGATGTGGATACCGGGGACAGCCCGCCAGTGAGACACCGAGCCTACCGAGTCCCTGATCGGGTCCGGTCCTGTATCCAGGCCGAAGTCTCGAAAATGTTGACCCTTGGCATGATCGAGCCCTCAGACAGCCCCTGGGCCAGCCCCGTGGTCCTGGTCCCAAAAGCAGCTGCCCCCGGTGTCGCTCCAGAACTCCGCTTCTGCGTGGACTACCGGGGACTCAATGAAGTCACCCGAGCCGATGCCCACCCCATCCCCCGAGCCGACGAGCTCATTGACCGGCTCGGAGCTGCTTGGTTCCTCAGCACCTTCGATCTCACCTGCGGCTACTGGCAAATTGCGCTCGCAGAGGGAGCCAAGGAGCGGTCCGCCTTCTCCACCCCGGATGGGCACTATCGCTTTCGCGTGATGCCCTTCGGGATGAAAAATGCCCCGGCCACCTTCCAGCGACTGGTAAATAGAGTCCTGGCCGGGCTGGAAAAATTCAGCGCTGCATATCTCGATGATATTGCAGTTTTTAGTTCCGAATGGAGTGAGCACCTCCAGCACCTCCGGAGGGTGCTGACCACCCTACGTCAGGCGGGCCTCACCGTGAAAGCCAGCAAATGCCAGATTGGGCAAGGTTCGGTAACCTACCTGGGGTACCAGGTCGGAAGCGGGCAGGTCGCCCCCCTACAGCCCAAAATCGACGCCATCCTAGCCTGGGAACCCCCCACTACCCAAACAGAGGTCCGAGCCTTTCTGGGCCTCACGGGCTACTACCGGAGATTCATCCGGAATTACGGCAGCCTAGTCGGTCCCCTCACGGGACTCACGTCCAAGAAGCAGCCCAAGAAGGTGCAGTGGTCCCCCGCCTGCCAAGAGGCGTTTAATGCCCTGAAAACGGCCATGTGTACGGCCCCCGTCCTCCAGGCCCCCGATTACTCCAAAGAGTTTGTGGTACAAACTGATGCCTCCGAGCATGGCATCGGGGCAGTCCTCTCCCAGGTAAATGACCAGGGTCTAGACCAGCCCGTGGCCTTCCTCAGCCGAAGGCTGTTGCCCCGGGAACAGAGATGGAGTACCATCGAGCGCGAGGCGTTCGCCGTAGTCTGGGCCCTCAAGAAACTACGCCCTTACCTGTTCGGCACCCATTTCAGGGTCCAAACCGACCATCGCCCCTTGCGATGGCTCATGCAGATGCGAGGAGAAAACCCCAAGCTTCTGCGGTGGTCAATCTCCCTCCAGGGGATGGATTTCACCGTGGAACATCGCCCTGGTACGGACCACGCCAACGCCGATGGCCTCTCCTGGTTCTTGCGCCTCAGCGGAGAGAACCCCCAAGAGGATGGGTAGTTCTCTCCGGCTTTCAGCTGGGGGGGACGCATGTTAGACCCGGCCCTCGTAACATAGACAGACCTGACCCCCGCACCTCACACCAGCCCCGAGCCCACGGCCTAGCCGTTCCTTCCCACCAGAACACACACACCCGACCCGGACTTCCCCCATCCGTGGCCTTCCTCCTTCGGCCACCCCGGGCCCGCATGCCACTTAATGCACCAAGATGGCCACCCGGCCCCAGCGCGACCCTAGCCATAGGCCCTACTCTGGCTGGAGGACATTGCGCTCCCCTTGGGATGAAAAGGGAGGAGCAGTTTCCATCACACCTCTGCGCTTCCCTGGGAAGGTGGGTTTCAATCGACCCGCCGGCCTCCCCGAGGGCTGGCTCCACGCCTGCTCTGTGTCTGGGGCTCCTCCCGACCCGGCCCTGAAAGGATCAAAGGACAATGGCAGGAAACCCCCAACAAGCGACCCCCAGGTGACAAGACCCCTGCCTGCACAGACTCCGGACATCAAAGAGGAGTCGCCCTATAACAAGGGGTGCTCGGGGACGGTCCGGCAGATTCGCCTGGAAACACCTGAGCCCTGCTGAGTGCCTCGCGGCTCCCTGAAGATCGTCAAACCTCCGAACGTGTACCTGAGCCCTGCTGAGTGACTCGCGGCTCCCTGAAGATCGTAAGACCTCCGAACTTGTGCTTGAGCCCTGCTGAGTGACTCGCGGCTCCCTGAAGATCGTAAGACCTCCGAACTCGTGCTTGAGCCCTGCTGAGTGACTCGCGGCTCCCCGAAGATCGTAAGACCTCCGAACTTATACTCAAGCCTGCTGAGTATCTCGCAGCGCCCACAGACTCTCTTGGTCCCGCCGGACCCTACGACGACAAGCGTATCCCCCAGCTCGAGGATTGTGAGCTGTGCGCCGGGTACGTTCCTGCATTTGATCCATATCCCCAAAGACTGTCCCGCTACCTCCTAACCCCCCCCCTCCAAGACTTTGTGAGCCCGCGCTCTACTTGTATATACTTTGCCTTGCGGATCATAAAGATCCTACCACTCCAATCTGATAAAGATTTGCTCCTAAGAACTCCTCGTGTGGTGTCTCTCTGTCGTGTGGTGCCGAGTGTGCGATCCTAGATACAAGGTTCCTCCCCTGAGGAGTCTCCTGCCAGTGCCCGGCTACGATACCTCGAGGGTGGGTCTCAGGGCAGTCAGGGCCCCCTCCGGGCCCCTCTGAGGTCGCCTTCTAACATTCTGGTTGTGGTCGGTATGGTGGTGGATTCTTATAGAACATATCATCAAGAACATCATCCTCGGACTCATTCAATCCATACCCTTTCGTCTCCACTTTATGCCTCTTTTCTACACACTTTCGTCCTTCATTCTCTCCTGCAGTTCTTACGGGAAACAAACCCTCAGTCATACTTGCATTCTGCCACCTTTTCATTCGATCATCATGCGTCTCATGTCCGTACGATCTGCCAAACAAGTACCTATATCCTCTACCATTTCTTTGTCTTTCTCGGTCATGCATTTCGTCTTCCCATTCCGTCAAAGCCTCAAATTAAGTCGGTCTAGGTCTCGGTTCTAAATTCATCATTTTCTCTCTCAAATTTCTCAAAACAGCCAAATTAAATGAACCATATTCTGGAAAAGCTAACACTCCGTCCTTCTCAGTGTATTTAACCCAGTTGTGTATCCAAATACAGGTATGATACCCATATTTCGCAATCATTAAGGATGCAGGGGTTTTCGGTGGAGGAAGTAACCGTCCTTCCCTAGTTATGATCGGTTTGTCCTTCTTAAACCACTTCTTAATTTTACCAAACCATGACTTTTTCTCCTTTTCTGGTGGATCATAATACATTTTCCTTTCTTTCGTGTCTCACTAGTTTCTCCCTACGACTGTACCGCTACTCTGTCCAATCGCAGCGCGACTCACACTAACGGACCAGTCCGGAGCGTCTACGTCACTGTCACAATTCTCAAATCCCAGCGCGACTCACACTAACGCACCAATAGGGAGCATTTTACGTCACCCTGTATTTCTCCACTCCTTGCGCAGTGCACACTAACGCACCAATCCGGAGCGTTTTGCAGTTCCCACCGACTGTCCAATCCCAGCGCGGTCGTTCTGACGTCAGAAGCCGCTGCGGCAGCTCCTGCTCCTGTCTACTCCTTCTTTACAAATCTGCTCCGCAAGCTTTTGTTTCAATTTCTTCAATTCTGTTAGTAACAACCTAAAAATGTCTCCATTGTCCGCTTCGCTAACCAAAGAAAAGCAATAGACCTTTCTCACGAGAATTCTGTCTTTCCCGAGAGCAGCGCTTACCTCTGCCCTACTACGGAATCGTTACTTCTGTTGAAAAAGTAGCACATCCCTCTACTTCACCCTTCTAACAAGCATTAGCTAATCGTTTCTCTAGTATTTAAGACACATAGTTGGAGACCCAATGCTCCTGAGAAATAAACCCAGAGTTTCACAATTAACCCAAATGCTATTTCGTTCACGCACTTTCACACAAGAAAATGTAGTACATTCACACAGTTTCACACTCTTTCCCGAGAACAGCGAACAGTCTGTTCTACTACAGAATTATAACACACGTTAACAAAGCAGCGCTTACCTCTCCTTTGTCCTTCTAACAAGCTCAGAGAGTACCTATTACCTTTCCAGTGATTAGCGTTATCGGAATGCCAGTTGGATCCCTGGTACCTAAGACCAGAATTTCACAGGTAGCCTTCGCTATCATACACACTTCTCTCACACAGAACATGTCTCTAATGACAACACACGGCGATGTCACCGAATCAAACCCAGACAATGCGTCGTGCAACTTCAATCGTCACACATTTTCTCCTGTGTGCCTACAGGATAACAACAATTCCGTCTTTCCCGAGAACAGCGCTTACCTCTGCTCTACTACGGAACCGTTACTAACTTCAGACTTCCTACATCTCAGAAGCCGTGCAAACAACATATAACTCGACGCGACTCAACATAGAGTGTTAGTACATAAATCAATATCAATAAACAATAATCAATAAGCTATTTACAAGCAATATTCACCAAACCAAAACAATAAAAACCATCGTCTTGCTACCAGAAAACTGATGCAGCGCAGAACGTCAAATTCCCCCTTCGGCACAGACCAACTACCTCGGCATCCAATTCCCTCAAATACATTCATTGGTGGAGCCCATAACACCATTATACTTGCACTCCGTTGATCTGTTTTCTGAGGGAAAATACGCTTCCAAACGCTGACATGAGAGTAATACCTTTACCTTACCCTTAAACAAATTGTCCTCAGACTCCTAAGATATCCCTCTCATGAGGAGATGGATCATTTAGTTGTTATATTTGATTTTAATGAATAATGCTCGTCTATCTATACATTACTTCTTTACCACATTTCTCTTATTTAAATAACCGACACAACACATTTGTCAATTAATCAAATATTCTTTATCTAAATTATATTTCAAGAAAATTAGAAATCATCATCAGCATTTCAGAGCATCATATTTACCTATTCTGGCTAAAGTCGTCCTCTAAGTCAATCAGTCAAAGAAGAATTTTATTCAGCAAAGTTAGGCCGCAATTCAGTCTTTCAAAGATTCAGGATAACAGCTGTCCAGCAGTGTCACCGTCCTCTCCGCCAGCATAACATCAGGAAATCGAGTTTGTCAAAGAAGAGCGGTAGATAGTTCAATTCCCTACGTACTTTTATAATGAAAATAATATCAAAATGTATCAAGATCGGGGTTTAGAGAGTCCGGATTGGTCAATTTGGGGTTGTGAGGTGAGGTTCTCACATAGTCCGCAAAATGAGGTCATCGCACTTGCTGGTTCCTGTTTTAAAATCAAGCATTGTCCTTTGTCTTGGATGGGTTCCCGGAGAGTCCTTGGAGGGTACATGTTCTCCCGGGGTCAGGTACAGGCCACTGTTGCTGGCGGTGACGCCTGCGCACTTCACCCAGAACCTCGTGTTGTCAGGGCAGTCACGTTTAACGTCTCGTTCTGCCATCTTGTATAGGCCGAAATGGTCAAATTAAGCAAATGAAACACAAAAACGTCGACATCGAAGAAGCCGTTACAACTGAACCCGAGTCACCGTGCTACAACTCAAGACCCCTCAGGTGCGTGGACAGTGTGGTGGGTGGACTGGAGCATACCTGGCAACTTGTCGGCAGAGCGTACACCCCGGGAAGCCCCAATCTGCAACTTAGAGGCTGATCGAGCACGCTGTTGCACGACCTCCACGTCCTGCCTGACCTTAACATGGCAGCCCAGCAGTGAACACAGGCTACAGTGAGCGTCTCCTCACAGCTCCTACACCTCGGCCTCAGTGTCTGCAGTCAGGAAGGCTGCTTAACGAGCGCACCCAGGGCTAACCAGGGAACAACCTCAGGGGCATATCGCTTGCTGCTGGCACTCCAGAGGCTGACCGATCGCACTGCTCCACAGCCCCCACATCCTGCCTGATGTTAAAATGGTGGCCTAATGGTGATCTCGGGCTACAGTGAGCGCCCCTTCATGGCTCCCGCACAGCATCCCCAGTGTCTGCAGCCAAGAAGAATGCTCAACAAGTGAAACCAGGCCCAAACCGTGCACGGCCTCAGGGACACATCGCTCGCTGGGGCCCACACCCACATCGTCTGCAATACTCACCGTAGGGAGACAGTGGGGATCCAGGCAACCGGGGAACATAAAGCCGGCAGCGAGGGAAAGGTCAAACGCCAGGTCTCCCCCTAAAGCCTGATGGGCCTCTGTATTAGCATTGAGAGCAGCACTACCATGGAAATCCACTAGCCGCTGAACGCCCTAACGACCTCCCTCTCCCCAAGATATCCTTCCTCAACCATGTCGGGATAGAGTTTCATAAGCCAGACTAGCTATCATAAGGGTGGTGCACGTTGAGACTGACACTAACACGATCCACGTTCGGTTTGACTGCGGCACTAACCACACACCTACCAGGACAGAGAGAAGCAGACGCCGCCACCCGGCAACAATGCCCGACCAACAGCAAGGAGAGAATTATACCACAGCGGTTGCTGCGGCTGCCCGCTTTGCCTGCCATCACGACAAGGGGCCACCTGGGCCTGCATCTATGCCACCGAAGAAGGTGTCGGGTAAGGCAGTGAACAGAGTTTCAGATTTCTTCACGGCAATGGACAAACCCCCACAATCTACACAAGACACTGATGCAGACACTATGGCCCTCACAAAGGATGACCTCCTGGCTACACTACGGGACTTTAAAATTAAGCTCCGAAAAGAGTTGGGGCAGGACCTCAAGGGCTCAATCGATCAACTGAAATCCAATCTCACAGAATGAATGGCCTCCCTTCAACAAGATGTGGACTCGGTGGGCACGAGAGTGTTAGACCTGGAGGCACAAACTCAAGAACTTGATAAACACACCGCCGATATGCAGGAGGACATCCATACCCTCCAGGACCAACTACTCCAAACACAACTGAAGTCTGAGGACCTCAAAAATAGGGCACGAAGGGAGAACCTACGCATTAGAGACCTGGAAGAGGGAGCAGAAGGTTCAGATCTTGAGCCCTTCCTGGATGGACTGTTCGCAGAAATCCTTAGGCCGCAGACACTCAAGATCAAATTAGAAAGAGTACATCGAGTTGGAGGCCTGGCGTCCGGTAAAAGGAAGCGACCGTGAGACTTGCTTGCTAAATTCCACTCCTACAAAGTAAAGGAAGCCGTCCTGCTCACTGCCAAAAGAAAGGGGACAGTCTCCTTCCAGGACCATTCCTGAACTGTCTTTCAGGATCTGGCACCGGCCACCCTGGCTAGGAGGCAACTATTCCGTCCCATCACATTGAAACTGCGTAACGACAATATTAGATACCGATAGACGTACCCGTTTGGATTAGCCTTTGAATACAACAACAAACAGCACCATCTCTCAGACTTGAAGGAAGGGATGGATCTCCTGGGCCTTTCTTCAGATGACCCTGAATCAGCTCGGGATGCAACACAAGAAACAAGGAAGAGTGTCCCATCTGTGTACCATTGGTTTACTGGCTCTCGGAGAAACAGTAAATAAGGTCCGCCCAAGAGAAGCCTTGATATCGCCAGAGACACGGTAAGACCCCTTGAAACAATCTCCGATCCTACTAGGCCATGTTGAGGCCGGGGACCGTACGATAGAGTGGATGAGGACATATGGGTGAACTGCTACCATAGATCATAAGATCATTTCCATTGCACTATGCCGAGCCCCTACCTAAAGGAAGTCCCACACAGCTGACTGCGGATAGGGGTTCGGCCAATGGATACCTAGGAAGGAGCGCAACTTCATTTTAAGACAATAAGAGAAACCTGGCTCCGACCAAGGGGCTCCTTGGGACAGGACTGTCCCCACACTAGGCCTGAGACCACACTAGTCGGAAATGAGCTCCTCATCACTAGACTCAATTCAAGGCTGTTACAAAATGTTGTTAAGCCGCTTGAGCCAGTTACCAGGCCTGACTGCAGGTCATAAGTCCGCGGAACACTATCTCAGGCCCTGTAAGGGAACTAAAGCGTCAAATTGATACCCCCTAGAAATCAGACAGCTGCAGGACTGAATTTGGGCTGGACCGCTCTATAATGGCCTTACCAGAAGGCGAGTGATGCATAGCCGATTGACGTTTTAAAATCAGCTTGTGATGGGCGCCCCCCCAACTCTCCCATTAGGACTTCTCAACCCCTTGTTGGGAAGTCGTCATCGACACAACATACATTAGTATCGATAATGTTGGTTTTTAGTTTACTTTGTTTGTGGGGAGGGGGTGGGGGCAGGGAATGGTGGTGGCCTTTGACAGACATTTTATGTTGGTTCATTTCGCTCAGACAGGCTTGCATTCAACAAAAGCATGTGGGATCTTCATTGCTAGTGATCAGGTTGACACGACAAGGGAGATGCGAAACACAGCTACAAGAGGGAGGAGGGGGAGTCCATTCTAGATAGATGGTAATAGCTATCAGCTCTTGGAATGTGAACGGTCTCAATTCTCCCCAAAAGCGTCAGAAGGTCTGGAAATATCTCATCGACAATCATCTCAACATAATGGCGCTCCAGGAGACACATCTTTCTAGGGCTGAGGACACCCGCTTTCGCCATAAGCAATACCCTTTGAATTACAAATCTTCCGCTCTCACTAAACACAGGGGAGTTGCACTTCTTTTCCACACCTCTACAAAATTTCAACCCTCTGCCGTCCAGACAGATAAAGATGGCCGGCTAGTCATGGTAAATGGCACCCTGCACATTTATTGCAACATATGCCCCCAACACAGGCCAGGCAGCTTTTATAGATACATTGGTGGGGAAAATTCAGGACTTCGCAGAAGGCCCAACAATTCTACTGGGCGATTTTAATTTAACGTGGCACTCAGACCTAGATAGCACCCACCCTCACAGCTCGGACACTAGTACCTTTTCCGCAGAAAGCTAAGCAACGGATACATGACCTCGGCCTTAGAGATGCCTAGCGCACCCTTTACCCCCAGACACGTAACTACTTGTTTTACTCACATGTTTACCGCACATACTCCAGAATCAATTACATTTTTAGTAGCCGGAATCTTATGGGAGCTCTGCGAGAGGCTAAGATCTTTCCTCTCTCAGTGTCTGACCACTGTCCTATATCTATCTGTCTAGCATGGGGTAACACCACATCTACAACTCCTGAATGGTACCTCCTGTCTGCTCTCACGAGGGATAGGGTGCTGTGTACTGAATTAAGAGAAACAATTACAGACTTTTTAAAACTGAACAATCCCGAAGACACCGCAGTGTATACGAACTGGGACACGTTTAAAGCAGTCTTTCGTGGGAAATGCATTGCCCTTAACTCGACCCTGAATAAACAACGATCCAAAGAGAGGGTAACCCTTGAGACTGACCTCGCCACAGCCAAAACTGCTCACAAAACCAACCCCCTCTAGAGAATCCCTGGGCACCCTTACCGCCCTATGTGGGAAACTAAGGGCTATTTAAAACAATAGGGCAGAATTCACCCTCCTAAAACTTCGCTACCTCTCATACTCACAGGGCAACAAGATAGGCAAACACCTCGCTCGAAAGCTAAAGGAAAAATGGGAAAGGGAATATATAGGAGGCATACAGAGGAAAGACAGAGAGCTGATGCATAAAGATGAGGACAAGTCCGATATCTTCGGTTCCTTTTATAAATCCCTCTACACCGGGGAACTGCGAGACACGACCACGCAACTTAATTACCTCCAGACTTTACAATTTCCCCAGGTTTCCCAGGAGTGGAACGATAAACTTACCTCTCCGATCTCCCCGGAAGAAGTGGGTACGGCCATATAAACACTTAAACTACATAAAGCCCCGGGCCCCGAAGGGTTCAGAGCCCAATTCTATTTAAAAAAATCCCCAGATCTTATACCACACTTAACCCGGCTTTTTAACACCATGGCAGAGAAAGGCGAGATCACCCACTCGATGGCCATTGCCATGGTCACGGTCATCCCCAAACAGGGGAAGGACCCTCAACTGTGCTCCACATATCACCCCATTGCCCTTTTAAATCTAGATGTGAAGCTCTACTCTGCCATTCTAGCGATCCGACTAAATGATTTCATGCCAGATCTAATCCACCCTGATCAATTGGGATTTATTAAGGGCCGACAGACACACAACAACACCGACGCATAGTACATTTAATCGAGAAAGCTACCAAAGTTCATATCTCCGCTGTGCTGGTCGGATTAGACTTCGAGAAGGCCTTTGACAGGGTGGACTGGTCATTTCTTTTTAACACACTCACAAGGTTCGGATTCACAGCTAGATTTATCACTATGATTCAGGCTAATTATGTGCAACCGTGCCCTAGAGTACAGGTCAATTGGGTGACATCGGCTCCCTTTCTTCATTCAAGAGGCACTCACCAGGGGTGCCCGCTCTCACCTCTTTTATTTGCACTTAGCATTGAACTGCTAGCGAAGGCCATAAGGGCGAACCCAGAGATACGGGGACCTCCCTTTAGTGGTGATGCGCACAAAATATCTCTCTTGGCTGACGATGTGCTTTTGTCCCTTGCCGACCCGTCACATTCCTTACCCCCACTCCTAACCGAGCTAGCGAAATTTAAAGAAGTGGCGGGATTTAAGGTAAATCTGGGTAAATCATACATACTTAACCTCACCCTTCCGGAAGCTGAAGTCCAGGAATTACAGAGACACACCCTGCTCCAATGGACTTCTAGCTTGCTCCAATATCGGGGAGTTCACCTGACGCCACGCGTGGATGGGCTCTACCGGCCCAACTTCCCACCCACCCTCTGTCACTTCCAGGCTGATCTTACGAGATGGAAACCACTTTTTATATCCTGGCTCGGCCGCATACATGCAGTTAAGATGACTGTATTCCCCAAGTTCTTTTACCTTTTTCAAGCCCTACCCATAGAACTTGAGAAAGATTTCCTCCCCAAAGCCAAGTCAATGATTCTGCAATTTATCTGGCAGGGTGGACAAGCACATTTTTCCTTTTCAATATTGTGGAGGCCATGGACTGAGGGAGGAGTAAGCCTTACCTGATTTTGGCTTATATTACAAAGCAGCCCAGCTACGTGTGGTGACGGAGTGGTCCAAATGCGAGTCGTAGAAACACTGGCTCCACATGGACCGCTCCATAGCAGGAAGAACCATTTGGGATCTCATATGGCGCCCTAAGAAGGAAAGACCCAAAAACGCTTACATTAGTACCCCCACTCGCACTACTTTGCAGGTATGGGACTCCATATCAGGAAACGACCAGTGGACCACCTTCCCCTCAGCCTACACACCCCTCCATTTTATTCTGGCCTTCCCACCAGCTCTCCAGGAGGGACCTTTCAGTGCCTGGTGTGAAGGAGGCTGCCTAGCATTGACACACCTCTTCCACAATTCTGATCCCCTCATCTTTGAAAACTGTAAAAGGGATCACGGCCTGGAGACATCTGAACATTTCCGCTATATCAAGCTGAAGCACTGGGCTCTTACTCCACACATATGTGAAGCTGCCACACATACTCTCACAAAATTTGAACTCTTTGTTCAACATGCAGACTTTATGAAAGGGGTGATCTCATTTTTATACAATTACCTACTCACTGCTACACACTCTCCCCAGCCACGAAAAATGCACATGTGGGAGGAGATGATCCAACGTGATATTTCGGAGAGGGAATGGTCTGAGCTGTGGTCCAACATCACGAAGTTCAACCACTCCATAGAACTCCGGGAAGTTCATCTTAAGACTATGATGGATTGGTATTTACACCCCACTAACCTTAAGAGGATCTTCCCAAACACTTCCGACAGATGCTGGGGAGGTTGCGGCCTTTTGGGTAACTTCCAACACATCTGGTGGGATTGCCCTACAATACGCCCTTTTTGGGAAGAGATTCTGGCGCACATTAAGGACATGCTAGATTATTCTATCCCAAATACCATGGTGCAGGTCCTTCTAGGCCTTCGTGATCCAGCCCTTGAGCACCAAACTAAAACGGACAAAGCCATTATGTGGACATGTATAGGAGCAGCGAAAGTGGCCATAGCGGCAGCTTGGAAGAAGAGGGAGGCTCCGGCGGTCTCCCTTTGTCGCTCTCGATTATGGACACTGCCCAGCCTCGAAAGAATATCTGATATCTTTCGGGATGATTATAAAAATTTTGAGTACAAGTGGGGACCGCTGGTTACCTTTCTTACACGGGGATGATGACAGGCTGTTTGCCGCCCTCCATTAGGGACATGCACCTCTTTCAATTCTAAACCACCCGTGTCTGATCAGCCATGAGCGCACTTCGTTAATTTATGCCACCACCATTACTTTGTGGGTGGGAGGAGGGCGGGGAATGGATCTTTTTATTTCATTTGGGCGTTTGCTCGGGGGGTTTCTTTTTTCTTAGGAAATTCCTTCCCCGTTGGAAGGTTTGGCACAACACTGTCACAAAAGAAAGATGGGCTGAGCCCGCGATGTCTTTTTCACCTCTTAGCATGACATGTTCTGAGCCTCTGTACATTAGAAACTGTACTTCTCAGTTTTGCATTACTACATGAGACGACAACTGGGACAAGACCCTTGTATTACACCGCTGCCCAGACCTCTTAATACTGCCTTACTGTAAACCCTTATCTTGATGTAGGACTTGATGCATTGTATAGCGGTTTAAACGAAATGCCAATAAAAATAAGTTTGAAAAAAAAGAAAAGAAAAGTGACTTTTGGGAGGATAGTCATTTTTATAAGATTTACCCTTCCATAAATATTTAATGGTAGGTTCGCCCATTTTGGCAGCAACCCTGCTGCTTCCTGACTGACTTTCCTCCAATTTGTTTTTGTGACATCTTCCATTCTCTGAGTTAATAACACCCCCAAATACCGTATTTGTGATTTCACCCCATGACTTGCCAAGCTCTGATTCCATTCCATTATCTCAGTTTTTGCTGTGTTCACTTTATAGCCAGAGATATGGCCAAACATCTCAGCTTTCCTCATTAGATTAGGGACTGTGTCTTGCGGGTTACTTGCAAACAGCATCAAATCTGACTTCCCACTCAAAAGATTTGAAAGGGAAAATAGTAATATCCGCCCTTATCAAGTTGGCTAATGGCTCAAAATATATGTCAAAAAGGACTGGGGACAGGGGGCAACCCTGCCTTGCCCCTCTAAGAATATCAAACCAATCTGGCAGACCCCCATTTATCAATACCCTAGCCTTAGGACCACAATATACATTTTTCACTGCGGAAAACCAAAGCTTAACAAAGCCTCCCAAAGGTAAGGCCAGTGTGCCTGATCGAGAGCTTTGGCTGCATCCACAGCCACTATGGTCAGGGTTAAGTTCTGAGCCTCTGCAATATCTATAGCTCCCGTCAACTGGAATGTTAATTCATTCAGCTGCCTCCCTGGTATAAAGCCTCTTTGGTTGGGATGAACATTCTCACTTATTACCTTAGCTACACGGGATGCTATGATTCCGGAAAAAATCTTATAGTCCGTATTTAATAAGGATAACGATCTATACGAATCCACTTTCTGTGGATCCTTATTTGTTTTTAAAATCAAAGTGACTATAACCTCTGACCAAGAATTGGGGACCTTCTTCCCATTTGTATATATCTCATTAAATGGGACTTTTAAAACTGGAATTATAGTATCTATTACAGGAAAAAACCTCAACTGGAAGACCATCTGGTCCAGCTGCCTTTCCCTTTACCATTTTCTTACACTGAGCTCTTATCTCCTCTTCCTTAATCTCCCCTTCTAGATTTTTATGTTGTTCCATAGTTAACTGCGGAAGTGACATCAATACCAACCACTCCTTTATGTCTTCCTGGCTGGGTTGGATGTCATCCATATATAGATCTCTCATAAAGATACAGGCCTCTTCACATATATCAGCATTAACATTCAATACTTCCCCTAATTCTCTACTTATTAACTCTTGGATTGTATTCCTAGCCCTATCTGCCTTGGCCTTCCAAGCTAATAGGCAACCACATTTTTCTTCATATGAAAAATGCTGAAGTTTACTCACTTTCCACCTTTTAAGTGATTTTTTTATCCAACTGTGCCTTGAACGCCCCTTGTAACTTCTCCAGCTCTTTCCTTAAAGCTTGAACTCTGTCTGAATCCTCCATTGACGCCTTCTGCAGCTCTCCTTCTTTTCTCTTGATCTCTTTTATCCTGTTCTCCTTCTCCTGTTTCTCCACCCTTCTTTTTTCTACCATTACAGATTTTAGGGCCCCCCTTAGGTATGCTTTAAAGCCATCCCAAACTATTTGTGTGTCTGCCGAACCCTTAGTAGCATAGAAATAAATTTCAGATTTTTCCCTTAAATCACAAACTACATTCTCATTTAAAAGTATCACCCTATCTAATGTCCACCTTCTCTGCTCCATTTTTTGATGATACCTCAATGACATAGCTACTGCAGAGTGATCTGACACAATTGCTGGAATGTGGGTCACCTCTACCACTTTCCCACATAACATCTGATCTAATAAAAAATAATCTATACAGGAGTGGTGCCTATACTTCCTACTATACAAGGTGAACTCCCTAGTCTCCTTTTTCTTAATCCGCCATATGTCAATCAGATTAAATTCTTTCATCATACTTTTTAATCTGGAGAACATTTTGGGTGGGTTGGTATATTTAACCTTTGATGTCCTGTCCAAACCTTTATTCATAACCAAATTAAAATATCCTCCTAATATAATAGGAGCTGTTGTCTTCAATAAATAGGACTCTAATTGTTCCAGGGCCTCTGAGTTATTGTTGTTTGGCCCATAATATACCGCACATACCAGAGGCCGGCCTTGAATTAAAAGGGTTGCCACTAACCACCTGCCTAAAGAATTAGATTCAAACGTATCTAATCTTATTCCATTGTTGCTCTTAATAACTATGGCAGCTCCCCTAGTACTCTCCCTCTGGTCTGAGCATACTGCCTCTTGCATCCATCTAAATTTTTCAAAACATTGCCTACACTGATTTCTTTCCAGATGAGTCTCTTGTAACAATATAATTTGAGCCTCACTGTCCTTTAAAGTTTCAATAACCCTCAACACTTTCTTTCTGGATCTCAACCCATTGACGTTCCAAAGTTAACAAATTAACTTTTTTTGTATTATCCATACTCTGGTTCTGTAAAATCGATTCGTCTTATGTAAATCTTAAGTCCATCCCTTTGTCTTGTTAGACCCAACTGATTCCCTAAACCTTCGAAATCTGGCTTAATGATGGCATTTTTCTTTCTCCTACTGTACCCCACACCCAGTGCCCCTCTTCACTCCTACCCCCGGGAAACCCCCTTTCTACATCTTAGGTGACACAATCCGCCCTTCGTGAACCCCCGTCCCACAAAGAGAAAGGAAGAAAGGAAAAAGAACTTAAGATTACATAGAAAAGGAAACAGCCTATCTATGTCACACAACTATCTATTCTAAACCTTCTTATAGAACTCTTGTAGACAATAGCTCATCCATCCATTTGTGATATGAAAGTATACACTTCCTCTGGATCACTAATATTGTGCATTTTGTTTCGCCACATTATTTTTAACATAGCAGGAAATTTTAGTTGAACCTGAGCTCCCTTACTTCGTAACTCGTTCATTCTAATACCTAGTTCCCACTGCCTCTGGGCCGTCCTCTTACCTAGGTCTGATCTTATTTGGTACGAGAAACCCTCATGCTTTAACCCCTTCCATGCTCATGACGGAACGGTTCCGTCATGAGCGTCGGTTGAGCTGTGCTCATGACGGAACCGTTCCGTCATGAGCCCGCCCGCGCAAGAAACGGTCAGCACCGCGGCGGAATTCGCGCCGCATGGAAGGGGTTAAGGAGCCCTCCTTTAAAGCCCGTCCTAACACTAGCTCTTTCACAGCAAATCTCAAGAAATGTATCAGTATCTTCCTCTGAGTTTTCCTATCCAGGTTCAACCTGAAGGGGTCTCTATGAGCTCTCTGGATCTCCTTCTCCCAATCAATTTCTGGTTTGTCCGACACTGTTTCTCTCAGGAGACCACATACAAAAGTCTTAACATCTCCCTTCTCAGCCCCTTCCGGGATTTTAAGAAACCTCAAATTATTTCTACGAGATTGCGTTTCCAACCTTTCTAAATCATCTTGTAGCATTCTGTTCTGCTTCTTTAAAGTCTCAATATCCTTAGAGTTTTCCAGCACTGCTACTGACAATGCTTTTACTTCCCCTTCCAAAGTACTGGTGCATTGCGCAATATCATCCAGTTTCCTTTGTTACTTTGCACTTATCTCGAATCCCCTTTTGATTGGTCTCAGATATTTCAGATTTCTCAAAGATATCTTGCCTCAAGTTCAAGAACATCTTTTACATGTAGTTTTCGCCTCTGGCGCAATGTGAGCTATTGTCACTATTGTCCCTATTATCGCTTTGCTTAGAGCTCTCCAGCCCTCCTGTTTTACTACTCCTACTACTTTGAGGAGGTTCTGTATTTAAAGTTGGAGTAAGCCTGGAGCCGGGGCTAAGGATAAGACTAAGGCTAGGACTGGGACTAGGACTGAAACTAACTGCCTCACTTGTATTTTCAGCTTGCTGTTCATCTTCATTAGGAGGTGACCCAGATAATAAGGTAAATCTATTTTCCAAGGGAAGTGGAACTATTTGTGACTGCTTCATTGTCTTTTTACCCTTCGTCCGTGAATTTTCAACCTGTTCTATTATCTTAAAGAAAGATCTTAAGGAAGGGGAAGGTTTTGCAGGAACCCACACTTCCTTTGGACCACAGCGCCGGGGCTTTCCTCCACCCTTCACCACTTTCTTTTTAGGGGAGACTGCTGTTGTCTCCCTTACTGCCTGCTCCCTGGTCCCACCCCCTCTCCCTCCTTTACCCTTACTTTTGACCTCCGGGATTGATCTCAACTGGTACCGGCTCCTCACATGTGTTTCAGGTTCTATCAAAGCATTTTTCATTATATTTTCTCCCCTCTCCGTTGAACCTGGCTCACATTAGGGGTTTTAATGGGGTGTGGTCAATTCCTTCCTCGTGCCCCCGATAACGCTGACTCCTCTCTCCTCCCGTCCCTCGTGCACCGAATGAATAGCTTTAAGAAGGGGCTCTTCCATCAGCCTCAATACCCCCCGTGAGCCTCCCTGTGTCTGTAAGCCCTTGGACTTGCCACTCTTTCTCTCAACTAATTGCCACACTTGCAACTCTCCTTGCATGTTCCAAAGCATGGGCTGTGCTTCCCTGCTTCCGCGGCTCTCCACACGAATCACAGCGTCTCTGCTCTTCACCGGAAAATAACTAAGTTCATTCCCAATTCCAATTTGACCATAACTGAAAGGGATGCATTAAAAACTTTACAAAACAATCCACATATCACAATTAAACCATGTGACAAAGCAGGTGGAATTGTAGTGATGGATAGTCAAATATATAGATAAAATCAATTCTATGTTACAAGTATCAGAACACTACCAACAGACCAACATGAGGGCCCTAGAACAGCTTAAGATATTAATAGATACCACAACGACTAGAGGCTTTGTTGATGGTTGTATCTGTCAGAAAGAATTAAACTTTCTTAATAGAACCAATACAGTTACACCAGCACTATATGGAGTTCCGAAAACTCACAAAGATACTTTGGATCCACCACTCAGACCAATAGTATCCTCTATAAACTCATGTACAGAACCGTTGTCAAAGTATGTTGATGCTTTTTTATGTCCTCTAACCACCCAATATACATCCTACATTAAAGACACAGGTCATATGATAGCTACACTAGAACATCAACCTTTTAATCACAACACACAATTACTTGTCACCCTTGACATAGAGTCCTTATATACCAACATTCCCCAGGACCTAGCCATTGAGGCGGTGGCAGTCCTCCTGGCAAGGACTCCTGGGGATAGACCTGATAGGTTCATTTTAGATTGCCTTAAGATCGTATTGCAACACAACTATTTTGAATTTAAAAAGGATTTGTACCACCAGATCAAGGGAACAAGTATGGGGGCGTCTTGTGCTCCAAGTGTAGCCAACATTTTCATGGGTGAGTTCGAGCGTAAACACACATTTAACAAGCTGGCCCCCTTCTATGAAAACGTAGCCCAATGGCATTGTTTCATAGATGACATATTTTTCATCTGGACGGGCTCGGAGTCCGAACTTTTGGAATTTATCTCATGGCTCAAATTGAATGACAACAATCTGAAATTCACTGGTAAGTATTCTGCGAATAAAGTGGAATTTCTGGACATATGGATTATGGGCACACAGGGCCAATTGGAAGTTAGTCTGTTCCGAAAACCCACAGCCAAAAACACCATCTTGGAACATAGCAGCTACCATCCACTATGCCAAAAAGACTCCATTCCTTTTGGAGAATTTTTAAGAATTAGGAGAAACTGCACTAATATCGCAGACTTCATGACACATGCCGAAGAACTCTAGGATCGTCTCTTACTTAGAGGCTATCCAAGGAGACTCATACGCCAATCACTTAAACGGGCC
This sequence comes from Triturus cristatus, assembly GCF_964204655.1. Classification (NCBI taxonomy): domain Eukaryota; kingdom Metazoa; phylum Chordata; class Amphibia; order Caudata; family Salamandridae; genus Triturus; species Triturus cristatus. The sequence goes on from NC_140589.1 coordinate 1,274,524,660, forward strand.
AAATATTATAACAGAGATGCCCTTATTAGTAACAGCTCTAAGGAAACTCTAAACAAACTTGTGTGTGTGGTGGACCACTCCAGTATTAACTATAAAATCAAACAGATACTGGATAAAAATTGGAAAATTCTGAACATTAAGGAAGATACAACCCCGATACATAAACCAATTGTAGCATTTAGAAGAAACCCTAACCTAAAAGACAAATTAGTGCATAGTAGGTTTCTACCTCAAAGTAAGACCAGGCAAACCACTCTGGATGGCACATCACTACCTCTAGGCAATCACAGATGTGGCAATTGCCATGCCTGTGATTCTGCTATAGTTTCCCAAACTTGGACATATGGAGAGAAATCAGGAAAATTACAACAGATGGCAAATTGTAGGAGTTCAAATGTCATTTACTTGAGTCTATGCCCCTGTGGCTTGGGCTACTTAGGGGAAACTTCGAGAGAATTTCAGACGAGATTCTCAGAACATAAATGGGCTATAAGAACTGGCAAACAACAGGCACCATTGGTCAGCCATTATCGAGACATCCAGCATATGGAAACAGAAATGAAATGGTTGATCTTAGAAAAAGTCAAAGTAACACCAGGAAAGGATCCAACAAAAACTAGGAAACAACGGGAAACATTTTGGATTTTCTGCCTTGATACTGTACATAAAGGCCTGAATGAGGAAACCATCTGGTTAGTTACAGGATGACTCACATAGGTTGGCTATTGGCACCTTCTGCCATACTTATGGTTAATATCTGTAAATAACGGTCTTAGAATAAACATCTGTGCAATGCAGTTTTCTTCTCCCTTTTCTCTTTTTTTCACTTCTACTTACAAATGCGTTGCCCCTCTCCTCTTTCTAATATCTTCCCAGATGAGGAGCTCTTATGGTATTAGATATTACCCTAAGCCGGGTAGTGTACCAGTAGGACATAGATTTTAAACCTATGGGCATTTCAACACTACGATTAAACATCTGAGGCATACGAATTCCTTTTAGAGTGCCATATTTTGTTTTTGACATTATCCTCTACAGCTAAGCAATAACTATGTTTGTGCTGTGCAGTAGATCAGTGCGAGGTTTTTCCGCATTTCTCATTGTTGTATAAACTGGTGCGTTACCATCTTAAGATGGCGGCCATAGCAATATATTGCTGCATGCCGTCCACGCACCCATGTACATTCTGAGAATGTAATATTGCAGCATGTATACATAAATATATCGTGTGAGCACATACATACCAAATTTAATAATATTTCTTTCCAAATGTATAGTGCTCTAAGGCATGCTATTTGCGTTTTTAGTATAACCAACAATTCGGCAATGAAATGTGGACATTTGCTCTCAAAAATAATACCCTACTGACCTACTTCGGCTATCTTTCACCATATTGGGGAATATTAGGCAAAAACCATTTGCGAACCATACACATAGAACTTTTGTAGGAGACGCATAGACCATCTTTTGCACCATTCAAAGATGGCGAATACTGCAATAACTTCTGTTTGCGGCGCTTGTGCCGCGCATTACCATTGTGTCGTAAGCCTGACGTAGAGGCACGTGATCTTACCTTACGAAATAAAAAACGTCAGCAAGATGGCCCCTGGGCTTTTCCGAACTGGCAAGAATGAAATGGCGTTAGCGTTTTTAAAATCGTGAGGTAAGAAAACCAGTAGTCCTAGTTACTCTGTCAGCTGTATGGTTAAACCTTCAACCTTGCTCTTTTCTATAGATTATAACCTTCCTCTTATTAATTCGAACTATACAGGAGCATCGTTTACTCGCAACTATCGTAAAGTAACGGTGCATTTATAAAAACTAAGTCGTATTTAGGGAGATTGAAGATTTTCTCACTATGCCCATTATCAGAGCGTCCTGCTCATTACCATCTTAATATGATAATCATTCAAGACACTCCTATAATAAAAGTGCGGGTATCACTATGTATGATATTGTGAGTACCAGCGCTACAGAAAACTATAAAGTACAAATGCGACTCACGTCTAAGGAAAAATAAGTCTTATGATTCTTGTGTGACAAATAATGTTTTATGATATTCTGCAATTTCTGACCATTGATAAATATATTGCTGAAACTGTTTGTTTCAGATGGAATTATGAAAGCTCCTTAGAAAGTGTGGCCACTCTCTCCTAAAGAAGAAAAAAAGAAAATAAGAACAATCAGATGTCTATTTGGCCAACACATACTGTTCCCTCTATAGCCTATCAAATTTAGAGGGTAAGATATTACCTTATTCTGAAGTCAGCTTGGTAAAAATAAAAGACTATATACAGAATACTTAAACTCATTTCTATTTTTGATAACAGAATTATAGCCAGAAAGTATCTGTCTACTTGATGTGAGTCGAAATACGGACCAGCCATCCCTGAACCAGATAGCAATTTTTATTTAAATATCCTCTTTATACTTTTGACTTTGTGCATGCTCGCTTGGAGAAATAATGGGTAATAATTCTTAAATCTGCTTCTGATCTTCACTGAGCACTTTATGAAAAGATTGGTTTAGCACATGGCACTTTTTCCTTTAGAACACATTCGGAGTATCCAAATCTTGGGAATTACTTCTTTTCAATTCTATTCTCAGATTCCTGAAATATTATTATTGGAGATGATAAAATGATGCTATTTAAATATATGAGAATTTACTTTGGCTGTAGGAGCTCTAATTAAACATGAGCTTCGCAATAGAAACGTTATAACTAAAATTGTTTGTTTGGCATTCCCCAGCCTCATACATATATTCTTTATTATTACATTATTACAGAGAACCCCTATTTATTACCGCACAGACGATAAAGAAATTTCTAAAAACTCTTTGGTCCTGAGGAAGGAGACACGAAATTTGTATTGAGTCTCCGAAACGTGCGTAGACCAGTGACTACACATCTGATAGATCCACAGAAGAACTACATGTCAATGTGTTGACTAAGACGCTTCATGACCTCTTAAGGCTTCCAAAAATTTATGGACTAGAATTTAAGCAGGATCTTATATCAGATGTGGTCTTTTGTGGTGTGTCTGATTGTATGCGAGAGTAGAGTGATAGGTGAGAATGATAGTGTGATGGTTGTCTTCATGGGGGTTTCTCCAATGTTTCTTTAAATTGTTTTTTCAAAATGTAGAAGTTGAGTAATTTTTTCTGTGTCTCAATTTTATAGACTGTTATAATTCAATTCAATGTGGAAACATTTTTATATAAATGATATACAAATCATATATAAAAAAGACTAAATGAATGTTTTGTGATATAAAAAATAAAACAATAAAAAGATGAAAGAGTAAGTTGTTTTGTAATGTAATTTTGCTCTGGGGAATGCTTATATATAAGTAATTACTATTGAAAAATCAGAAAGGTCAGATAAGAGGCTCTCTTTTTTTGCTTGTACCCTCTCCCCTCCTCTTGGGCCTATAAGTAACTAGGGGAACCCTTCCGTATTCACACAGTCTTCACCGGCCCACGTCCTGCCCTTCCTCCATCTCTATCAACCCGGAAGCCGACCGCCACAGTCTTTCACAGGAAGCCCGCTGCTCTCTGCCAAATCCCACGATGCGTTGCCGCCTCCAAACCCATTCACGCTGGGACTTAGGTATGCAGATTTATACAAATGCTTGTTGCTCTAAATATCAATTTCCAATACTCAACCGAAGCTGCTACGTCTTCTCAAGGTTGCATTTTTAAAGTCGTCTCCGGCTGTTTCCTCCAGACATCGCCTTTCTCCTCACTCGGTACGGGAGCCTCCGCGACCGGCGTCAGCCCGCCGCCATGTTCCCCCTGTCGATTCGTAGCCCAACATGGTGGCTATTGGTCTAATCCATCTTCTTCCACCACTTTCAGGACTCCATAGACCCAGGGAGATGGTATAACACAAACTGCTCTTTACCTCTGTGAAATGGTGTGAACTCTGCTTGCCACGGTTCTCTTCAGACCCATTTTGACAGGGAATACTAATTTTCACTGACACAGTCCCCAAACTGTTGGACAATAATTCTAATTTTACCATGCTACCACTAAGGTCTAAACCAAAGCCTTACAACACAGCATAACATGGACGAGCCATTTGTGCAGCATTTTGGTGGTAGAAAGATTCAATAATTCCCAAATGAAAACTCTGGGTGACTCGTCTTCAGTGATGGCACTGATGCTCATATTACAGCCGAGGCTGCTCCCTGGCAGAGTACTGTCCTCTCACTTCAGGTGGCTGATCTGACCAGCACTGCCCATATTTCCTCTTCACTTAGGGACCAATCATTAAAAAGGTACCTGGCCACACACTGTCCTTCCAGATTCCACAATCTTACGCGCTAGGTATACCTCTCCATTGCATCTGACATGGTCAAAGGGTAACGCAGTAAACAAGTATGTGTGATTCTAATGCCTGCCCTTAAAACTGACTCTTGTTCTTAAAAATAGAGGAGAGCTTTCAAAACTTTTCGGAAGAGTTGTATAAGTTAAGAAAGTGTTGCAGTGCACATATAGTACTTAAATTAAGGGAGGTTCTCATTCATTTACTGCATACGTATCATAGATTAGCACTGTGTGATTGGTAGAAATGTGTACTATGTCCAGGGAACTTGCAACTCCATTACGCCGTCCTTAATGTACTCGTCTTGAATTCAGTTAGGAAGGTTGATTACTTTAAAACTACTTCCACAATAAATTAGTATTTTTGGTCTGTTATCATGGAACTTGCAAAAACAGAATAACTCTTCCCAACCCTGAAAAGACATAACAGAAAACCGGTCCTTTGAATACTTTCACACATACACAGGTCATCAGGCCACTACCAATTGAGCCTCAAATGTGGGCACCCATTTGGTACTACCCTTCTCCAGATAGCAGGTCAATACCAACTGTATCTAAAACAATTGAGACTCATGTGCTGCTACAAATGCACCACCAGGAAGTCGTTTTTTTCTTATAGGGGCATGTGATCTTGCCGCCTAACATGTCACAGGTATACAGAGATATTGGAAGAGGACACTTCTCTCACTCAACTTCGTGGCATGGTTCATTATCTGTGTCTTCTCGACACCTAGGTAGGTGAATACCGCTTAGATGGACTTCACCATGTTCAAGAGTTCAAAGATATAGTAAACTTAATTGATAAAGGGATTCAGAATAAATTAAAAAATTTAAGAGGTATGCTCCAGAATTTCTCTTATATTAAGCGGGTACCTCCGTAATGAGTTAAATTTAAAAAATACTGAATGATCATAGAAATTAATGTTGCATGTATCAATTTCCACTTTCCTATATGTTCCGGCCAGCTAAATGCCCATAAATGTCAACAGACCTCTTCGGGGCTATGGGATCCCTAATTTGTGTGCATTCACTACCCTGCAACACAAAAGTAGAGGCATATTGCCCTCATACCTAGTATTAGAACCAATCTGTATCCACCCTAATTTGGGCTTAGTTATGCAGTCATGGGCATGGGAAGTGGAGACACTCCCCTGTAGTCACACATTCGTCAAGGGTTGGTGCCTACATCTAAGCCTACGCTTAAACGAAAAAACATCACAAAGGAACTGGCTGTTTTTTACCTTTCCCCTTATTTTCTCACAAGCCTTGAAAAAGCTCCTCTTCGACCAAAACCCGCTCAGCTTGACTGGCTTTGGTCACCTCCACATGTCCTGTTAACCATCACTCTACTTTGGAAGTACCACTAAACCCAAACACAATTGTATATGATTGATTTGATTTACCTTATTTTTGTTGATACAGACATGCTGGTATTGAGACTGACTAATAACTGAACTTACCCATAGAAGTTTTATGGACATTTAGCATACGGTGTACTTACCTTGACACTTTCAAGTGAAACTGTGCTCATACTAGACTGCAAAGAAGAATTGTATTCTCATGACTTGTTCGATCAGAATCAGACGTCTGCCATATTTGAGCGATTAAACAGAGTTATGTTTTTTATTTACAACCTTTCAATGATATTTAGCATGGCTTTGTGTTTGTGTTACCTCGTTCTTTAGGTGTATTGGTGGGAGTAGTCAAGAGCTGCACACTTGCATTGCACACTCTATCTACTAACATGACTAGCCCTTGGTGACAAGGGTCCATACAAAGTTTTGGCACACCTAACACCAAGACTGATCTTTCATTGTTTTGCCCTATTTGTAGTCTGGGTAGATCTGTAAGTGCAGCTATGCACACCATTGTCACATATATCTAACTAGTTTACGACGAAAAATTGAGGTTCCCATTAGGGTCCCATTTCGAGGGCCTTGGTTTTTGAGGATGAAATATAGCACCCAATAAATGACAATGTCGCTGAATGGTGTTAATGGGTGCAGTGCCATCCATCCATTCTGGAGTCTGTGGGCTGGAAAGAGGCATAAAACAAAGTAACCGGCAGCTTGTTTTGTCACCTTCTAACCATTTTTCTTCAGATACATTTTGCCAGGTTTTGCCTGGCAAAATATGTCTGGAAAAAGTTGATATGTGTGCTAATTATACTAAAACTCAGAGTGCAAACTCCTGTTCTTGGCCTAATCAGGATTTCCACAGACTAAGCCCAGATTCTTGTAGCTCTCAGGCAACACAGCGCCGCACCAAAAGAGGCTGTGCTGCATTGTCTGACAGGGAGAGAGCAGGAGAGCACCATATTCACAGTGATATGGCACTCTTCTCCAATCTACCCTGCGCAGTTGCTAATTTCTGCTGCTATTCACCAGACACACACCTTAGCGCCATAGCGCTAGGTTGCGTGCCTGAGTCTACCATAGGTCGGTACTCGAAGTGCCCCCTTCCAGTACAATATACTATGCGTAGACACACTTTTCCTACTTCGTATGTGTGCTGCTCAGTGCAGCACACATGTAAAGTTGGAAAAGTAAGGAGAAATTACAACATTCTTCCTTTTAACATCTGCTTTGCAACGGAGTTACTTTTTGGCGCTAAGCCTTGTCTACCAATGTTATAGAGTTTAGTGTCAAAAAGCAGGGGTGGGTGCCTGGGAATGGCGTTTTGCGCTGCTTTGGATTACTTTTTCATAGAAAACAATGCAAAGACCAATTTGTGTTGGTTTGTTAATTCCAAAACAGGTTTAGTGTCGGGTTTGTGTTAAACAATTAATGCTAACCTGACACCAAACCTTTGAGAATCTGGGCCTAAGAATGAACCCCCTGTGTCATGACCAGACCGGGGGCACTAGGACCCTGGGGCAAAGGGCAGAGGCCAGAGGACACTGGACACCAGGTCCGGCGAGGGGAGGGGACAAAGGGGACAAGGGCAGTCGAGGACACGAGGGGACTGAGGAGGACGTGGGAAGAAGAGCGCTGTACAGGCAAACAATAAAGAAGCATCACACACCATACCTGACTCCTGTGATTACGTAGAACACGACAACTGGCGATCGAAGGTGGGATGCATGAAGGACAGGAAGGCGCCGAAGATTGAAAGCAGCTGCGACGAACCAGGAGCCCACCCTGGTCCACTAGACGACTGGAGAGGAACAGCGACGATCCGCGATCATCGCGCCGATTCCCCCGAACTGAAAAGCCAGGAGCCCACCCTGGTCTGAGGGAGTAAAAGCTGAAGCGACGCGGGAGCCCACCCCGGCCGCGAAAAAGTGCAGAGCGGTAAGAGCGCAAGCAGCAAGATAAAAGAAATAAATTAAGCGCACCGCCTGTAAAGCGAAGAGCGCGAAGCGCTGAAGCATGCCGGAATAGAACTAAAACTGAATGGAGAAGCGCGAGGGATTCAAATAAACTCTCGCGAGACTACGGCGGTCATCTTAAAGTCAGGCAAAACGGGCCAATAGGAAGAAAGAACAGCGGGCGGCCATTGTTAAGTCAGGCAGCGCCCCGATTGGAGAAAAAGTTCCACGGGACCACCGGCGGCCATTTTGAGGTCAGGCAAAACAGACCAATAGGAAGAAAGAACAGCGCGACGGCCATTTTGAGGTCAGGCAAAGGAAAAAGTGCCAAATAGAACACCGAAAAAGGGAAAACAAGCACTGGCAAAGGCAAACAAAGGGCCAGAAGTGAAAAAAAACACAAGCATTGGCAAAGACAAGAGAAATAAAAAACCCAAATAAATAAATAAATAAAGAGGGCCAGAAGTGACAAAACAAGCTTTGGCAAAGGCAAATAAAGAGGCAGCAATAAAAGAAAAGGATGGCAGAAAGACAAAGTGCGCAATATCGTAGACCATTACAATTTAACCTATCAGAGCCACAAGCAGGAATACGGTGGGAGAAATGGATCAGGCGTTTTGAAAGATACACGGAAGCGACAGATGTGACAGCAGAAAAGCAACTAGGCCTATTCCTAAACTTAGTAGGGGATGAGGTCGAAGACCTACTAGTGACACTGCCAAAAGAAGAGACTACCACCTACGACAAACTAAAGGCATGCCTGACAAATAAATTTGACCCGCAAAGAAATGTCGATTTTGAGCGATACACCTTCACGGTTGCTTTCCAACAACAAGATGAAACGCTGGATGATTTCGCAACGAGACTGCGAAAGCTCGTAACACACTGTGAGTTTGACAAATTCGATAACGAACAAGCCATCAGACTGCGCATCATTGAGGGCTGCCGTGACACGGAATTTCGCGCAAGAATTCTAAAGGAACCAACGTCGCTAGAAAACATCCTATCACTAGCAAGAGCAGAAGCAAGAGCGACAGCACAAGCAAAGGAAATGGAACGAGGAAAGGAACGATCAGTGGACCAAGTGCACCGAATGACAAACAATAACAGCACAAGTGGATGGAAAAAATACAGAAACGACCAGACAGTGAAGAGACGACCAGAAGGAAGGTGCTACAGGTGCAGACTTGAATTTCCACATCGAGGTCCGTGCCCGGCGTTTGGTCAGACATGTCGGAAATGCAATGGGAGAAATCACTATGCCAGTGTATGTCAAGGAATGCAATTCAGGAACGATAGAGGAAGAACAGGAAGACCTCGAGCATCAACAAGCAGGCATGTCCGACACGTCGAAACAGGAACAAGGAGTTCCTCAATAGAATCTGAAGAAGAAGAAGAAAGAGAAGAGGCACCGACGGGACGACTATATCTCATGTCGGATGTCACTACCGAACATGCCGAGGAGGGTGAAAGCGGAGAAAGCATATGTCTGGTAGACAAAAGCAAGATGAAAAGGACAGAATCAGTGACAATAGGTGTAGGGTCACACAAAGCAAAGTTTGTCCTAGACAGTGGCGCAACATGTAACATCATATGTGTGTCGGAATACGAAAAAATGAAAATAAAGCCAAGTTTGAGGCCGTCCCGAGTTGAAGTATTCACCTGGGGGTCCCGGACGCCAGTAACAAACATGGGGAAGTTTACAGAAGAACTGACATACAAAGACAAAAAGACGATGGAAGAAATTCATGTGTTAAAGGGCGACATCCCAGCGCCATGCCTATTGAGCAACATCACGGCTCAGATGATGGGTCTTTTTGAAATGACTTACAATGTATCAGATAAAGGAAGCATCCTGAACGAATACCCCAAACTACTGCAAGGACTAGGGAAGCTAAAAGGGCGGCAAATAACACTACACATTGATGAAACAGTAAGACCGGTAGCGCAACATCATCGGAGTGTACCAATACACCTGCAGCCGCAGGTAGAAGAGGAATTGGATGCATTACTAAAGCAAGACATCATAGAACCAGCAGAAGGACCAACGCCGTGGGTGTCACCGATCGTGGCCGTACCGAAGAAAGATACGTCGAAAATAAGAATATGTGTTGACATGAGGATACCAAACAAAGCAATTGAACGCGAGAGGCATCCCGGACCGCACCTTGATGATATGATCAGCTGTCTAACAGGCATGAGGCGATTCTCTAAACTAGACCTGCGCAAGGGATACCACCAGCTAGAACTAGATCCTCAGTCTCGATACATCACGACGTTTTCCACACACTTAGGCCTGTTCCGATACAAACGTCTGAGCTTTGGTGTATCGTCGGCTGCGGAAATATTTCAAGAGACAATACGACAAGTAATAAGGCCGGTAAAAAACAGCCTGAATTACAGCGATGACATCCTGGTGTTTGGAAAATCAAACGAGGAGCACGACAAAGCGCTAAGAGAGGTATGCTCTCACTTAGAGCAGGTGGGTCTGACACTAAACAAAGAGAAATGTGAGCTGGAGCGAGATGAACTAGTATTCTTTGGCCACATATTCTCCAAGAAAGGAATGCGGCCGGATCGCAACAAGGTAAAAACGCTGGAAAGAGCACAACAACCAAGCGATGTGGCAGAAGTGAGGTCATTTCTTGGCCTGGCAAGCTACTGTGCAAGGCACATTCAAGACTTCGCTACTGTAAGTGCACCGCTGAGGGAATTAACAAAACAAGGACAAAGTTTCGCATGGACTGAAAAATGCAGCAAAGCATTTGAGGAGATAAGAAACGCCGCAATGGCAGTAGATCACCTAGCATACTTTGATCCGAGGCTGTGCACTGAACTGACAGTAGATGCTAGCCCAGTGGGGCTAGGGGCTATACTGGCGCAACATCAACCAGGAAAAGACTCCCCAAGACATGTAGTAGCCTATGGAAGCAAAAGCCTATCGGATGTCGAAAAAGGATACTCCCAGCCAGAAAAAGAGAGCCTGGTGGTAGTATGGGCATGTGAACACTACCACATGTTCATTTACGGAAAACCTTTCACAATAATAACAGATCACCAAGCACTGATAACAATATACGGAAATCCAAATGCAAAAATACCACCCAGGATAGAGAGGTGGGGGATACGGCTAATGGACTACATCTTCAAAATAATACACAAACCAGGGAAGGAACACAATCCGGCTGATTATGTGTCAAGGCACCCCCTGCCACAAGCATCTCAAGTAACGACCATGGCCGAGGAATACCTAAACTTCGCACTCGAACACAACACACCGGCAACGATATCCATGGAAGAACTGGAACAGGAGACAAGGAAAGACCTCACCATGCAAGCAATAATGAAAGTGATGAAACAGCAAAGGTGGAGGCACGTCAACAACAACAACAGCTGGGAAGAAGGAGTGAGAAAAGAAGAACTGCTTGCATTCAAAAAGATCAGCGAAGAACTCTCAGAAATCGAAAATGGAATAATGATGAGAGGCACCCGAATTGTAATACCCCGAACTCTGAGGAGAAAGACAGTAGAAATAGCACATGAGTCACACCGAGGGATTGTGGCAACAAAAAAAATGCTACGAGAAAAAGTGTGGTTCCCGGGACTGGACAACATGGTGGAAGACACCGCGATGCACTGCCACATCTGCCAAGTAACAGGGCCCCCATCAAAGCCAGAGCCACTGCAAATGTCCAAACTACCAAAGGCAGTGTGGACAGAACTGGCGGCTGACTTCTATGGACCTCTGGAGACAGGAAACTACTTGCTGGTAATAATAGACGAATTCTCCAGATTCCCAATAGTGAGGCAGGTAGCGTAAACGTCAGCAAATGCCACACTGCTAGTCCTGGATGACGTATTCGCAGCATGGGGCTCACCACAGACACTGAAGACGGACAATGGGCCCCCATTTTCAGGCGAGGAATTCAAAAGGTTAATGGAATACCTCGGGATCAATCATCGACGAATAACTCCCCTATGGCCACAAGCAAATGGGATGGAAGAACGGTTCATGGGGACAATCAAAAAGGCAATACAAAGAGCAAAGTTGACGCAGATCTCAATAGGACAAGACCTGTGCCAGGTCCTAAGGGACTATCGAAACACCCCCACAGCTCCACAGGAAGGTGCCCTGCAGAACTGGTGTTGGGGCGATCGAGCAGGATGAGGTTGCCACAAGTGAAAGAAGAGGAAAGCGTAGAGCGACAAGACATAGCAACGAGAGACACCGAAGCGAAAGAAAAGATGAAGGCATATGCTGATCGGAGAAGACACGCGGCAAGCTCAAAGATAGAAGAAGGGGACACCGTGGTAGTACGGCAGAAACAAGTGCGAAAATCAGACAGTGTTTTCTCAAGGGACCCATTGACAGTGACAGGAGTGAAAGGGCCAATGATAACGGCTTCAGCAGGGCCATACCACATTACTCACAACAGCTCGCACTTCAGAGAATTGAAATCAAAAGAAGAGGAGCTGCCAATACATGGACTGAAGGAAGAGACACACGAGGAGACAGCTCCAGCAGATGTCAGAACGCAACGACCAAGAAGAGAATGCAAGAAGACAAAAAGACTAATTGAAGAAATGTGAGGAGACAGAAGTCTGTAAAAACTATCTCTCTCTCTCTCTCTCTCTCTCTAACTACAAAAAAACAAAACAAAAACAAAAAAAATATTTTTGTTTGCAACAAAGGGGGAGATGTCATGACCAGACCGGGGGCACTAGGACCCTGGGGCAAAGGGCAGAGGCCAGAGGACACTGGACACCAGGTCCGGTGAGGGGAGGGGACAGAGGGGACAAGGGCAGTCGAGGACACGAGGGGATTGAGGAGGACGTGGGAAGAAGAGCGCTGTACAGGCGAACAATAAAGAAGCATCACACACCATACCTGACTCCTGTGATTACGTAGAACACAACACCCTGTATGCTTAATTTTTTTCAATCAGCCTGCAAATGCTAGACTCCAGAGGGGAGTAATGCATGGCCCTGCAGTGCAGGGGGGATCCAACCCTCCGGTGGGACCCCAACCCTTCAAGGGGACCCGTTCAGGACAAGGTCAATGAATATCTGTGAGATATGGGAGACTCATGGGCCAGTCATCACACTCTGCAGTAGTGGCCAATAATTTTACTTTACGCCACTTGAACTCCATGCTGGCTTTTACCAGACTACAACAAGTAGTGAGTAGGCGTTAGCCAGATCTGTTTGCAAGGAGCTGCACTCCTATGTTGTGTATTTCGTTTGGTATACGAGATGATTCCACATAACTAGGAATATAACATTACAGTCCAGGCTTTCTTTAAAAAAACGCCGTTATCTGGTAGTTTGATCGAAATCTATTCCAGTGACGTGAACCACAACCAAACCTCCCAGAATGCATCGGGATGCTAAATGAAAGCCCATGAGTGAAGCACTGATGCCCCCAGTGTCATGGTTTCATGTGATATTTAAAGTCTGCTGAATAATAGCAGTAGGCGTTTCCACTTTGCTTTTATTTACATGGCCTTTCTGCTTCCTTGTCGTGCATTTTGCTATCAAAATGTACCTGTTTGTTCTTTATTTTGTATGTAATTATGCTGTGCAAAAATCAGTCCTCAAATGCTTTTGCACAAATCACGCATTCTCCCACTCTACCACATAATTCCTCCACAGATGTTACTGTGATTTTCGATTGTCATGCTATGGCTTTTACAGCAGACTACATAGCGAGTGGGGAAATTGATTGCCTAATATATTGCCTCATTTAAATTGCTTACCACAAGATCAGCTAGCTAGGAGGTTAATAATCTAATTTCACATTTTAATATGGCCAGATAATACAGACTGCAAGCATCAAAGGGTAGGTCAGGAAGGAATTATTACTCTAATAAACCCAGTCTTGACAAATGTAGATTTGCAGAATTCCGATAAACTGCACACAGCAAAGTGAATCGTTAATAAGCCTTTTATGGAATGAACCATGCATATTAATTAACGTTACAGTGCAACATGATGTCATGGCATTGAAAATAAAAAATCTAATTTCTACAGAAGTAGTTTAAAAGCACTAATGGATAATTTGTTGAACAGTAAAAGCCATAATTGCATATTTTGTCATTTTTCCATAGAAAAGAGAACTATTTTAACGTGAAAGGTATGAACCTTGGGGCATATTTACTAATCTTTCACACAATGCAGGGCAGCGGGCAAAGTTACTGCGCTTCATTGTGCAGAAGGAAGAGATCAGAAATGCTCCATATTTACAAAGATATTCAGCATTTCTGCCCTCTCCTTGCTTTAGCCCATTGTGTGCTACCTAGTGCCAATGTAAGCACCAATGCACCATCTGTTAAGGGTTCCTCTATTACAGATAGGATTGTTTTTGTGCAGGAAGGGAAACCTTTCTGCACAACAAAACAAGCAATTGAGGCATTTTCTCTTTCTATTTGTGCTGCAGAATGCCTCGCAGTTCAGATTTACTGTGGTGGTGCGTTGGGGTTGTGCCACCTTTGTAGCACTGGCTTGATGAAAAATCCTTTTTGTTATTTGCTAAGTCAAGACAAGTCACTTTGCCTGGCTTTGCGTGGTTCTAAAAGTAACACAACACAGTGCACAGTGCTGCCTTGCTTTACCTAGTATTGGGAAGTCGATTGAAGGGTGTATTATGGATGTTTCCATACATCCACCCATGAATTTCGGAACATTACCAGATCTACCAAAGCTAGTAAATCTGGGAACGTGTCAAAAAGTTACGCCTTCCCAAGTGATATGTAACAAGGAGAAATTGCTGTTATTCTCCTTGTTATTTCCTCCTTTGACGTGTGCTCCATTCTGCAGCACACATTGAAAGAGGATTGTTGTTGGACAGGAAGGTGTCCTTTCCTGCACAAAAAACAATCCTGCTTGCTACGTAGGAATACTTGCACCATGGTGCAGTGGTGCCTGTTTTGGTGCTAGGCAGCCTCAAGTGTGCCAGCTCAGCAAGAGAGCTAAAGAGCAGTAAATCTTCCTCGTAGCATTTTGACGTATTCCCAGATTTACTAGCTTAAGTAAATCTGGGAATGTGCCAAAATCCATTGGTGGATGCTTAGGGACATCCTTGCTCCTCTCACAGATTGCCTCCCAAATTGAAATGTAATGTAACACAGTGGTAGCAGCTGCCTTGCATTACATTTCTTTACAAAACCACGCTAGGCAGCACAAATCACTCCGCATGATTTTGTAAATACGACTAAAAACTTTAGGCCTGATTACGTCTTTGGCTGTGTGCCCCTCTGCCACAGATTAGGAGTTCTCTCTTGGTCTGGTTGGTGGTGCTTTGGCGGTCTGAGGCAGTTAGCCTTAGAAAGGCATCACAATGGGACTGCCACAGCTAGCACCTGCACGGCATGGACTGCTAAGTCCATGCTGTGCAGGAACTGGCCATGCATACAGACAGAAAGGGGCACACCATGTGTCCCCCTGCATGCATCCCTATGGACCTGAGTCACCAGGGGCCCTATAGGCCCCCCTTAATTTCCTCACCACCACAGTTTTCAAGCGGGTTCATCCTCATGAAAACTGTGGCGGTGAGAAAACTTGTAATATGCTTGGCTGTGCCACAGCGGCACCGCCAGAATATTGCTGGCCTCAGACCGCTGCAAGACCACTAGGGATTGGGGAATCCTGGCGGTGACAGTGTTCCTATTGTGATCTAACTGCCCAACTTGTAATAGGGCGGTCGGACTGGGATGCCCACACCGCCACCATGCCCACAGCGGTCCATGGGACTGCAGTAGTCATAATAAGGCACTTTGGGCCATATGTAGGTAGCTAAATACCGGTCGGTAACAGCCGAAATTCGGAAAATATCCCGTTACCGACCGGTATTTAGCCAATTGAGATGTAGGAGTCCAAAAAGAAGGATTCGGTAATTATGAATCGGTAAATACCGATTCATCTTTACCGAATTCTAAATTTCCGATTCATAATTACCGAATTCATATTTACCGATTCGGTAAATATGAAATGGTAAAACGAGAAAAGAGATGTAGGTAAATTCGGTATTACCGAATTCCATGAAATTCGGTATTTAAGAGTCGGTAATTAACACTGAGTGAAAGCAGGTGGTAATCAGCTACAGTGCATATAAGCAATCCCAAAATGCAACAGTGTGAACACCATGGCGGCCCTGTATGTGATTGCAAGGCGCAAGGAACGCATTTACAGACAGCGCATCACACTCTTTCAACAGACTGAGGCTGAGATACATGACAGGTACAGGCTACACCCCCAAACCATCATGGACCTGATAAGGGACCTGCACCCACTCCTGGACCATCCAACAACAAGGGCGCATGCCATACCACCACATGTGCAGGTGCTCTGTAGCCTACATCTACTCGCATCTGGCAGTCACCAGGGGGTGATAGCTGCGGTAGGCGGGGTATCCCAGAGTTGCCTGTCCCGTTTCTTCAGGAAGTTCCTGGATGCCATGATGCAGAGAATGCAACACTACATTAGCTTCCCAAACACACAGGCTGAACTGCTGAAAACAAAGACCGACTTTTACCAGATGGCACAGTTCCCGCATGTCATAGGCTGTATTGATGGCACACACATTCCAATCTGCCCACCAGCAGCCACTGAGCACATCTACAGGAACAGAAAGTCCACCCACTCCATAAATGTGCAGGTAATCTGCGATGCAGGCAACATAATCACTGATATTGTAGCTAAGTTTCCAGGGAGCACCCACGACTCCTACATCTTCCAGAACAGTGGGATCTACACACGCCTGGTTGCCGGAGAATTTGGAGAAGGATACCTGCTAGGTAAATCACTGTGACACTCCCTAATACTTACCGCATATGAATGTGTATTGAGGTATGTGACTAATGGTACTCTCCTACTCACCTAGGCGATAGTGCATATGCCGTGCGGTCATTCATCCTCACTCCCTACCTACACCCATCAACCCTGAGTGAGAGACGATATAATGTGGCACACAAATCAACACGCAATGTGGTGGAGCGCACGTTTGGACTATTGAAAAGCACGTTACGCTGCCTCCACAAAAGCGGAGGTGCACGCCAGTACACACCCATCATCTGCTGCAAGATCATTGCCACTTGTGCAATGCTGCACAACCTTGCCACAAAGACAGGTACAGAGGTGGAAATAACAGATTTTGAGGACAATGATGATGAGTTTGCACAGCCAGAGCCCAATGCAGCAGGAGTGGCAGCAGCAACAGATGGGAGAGAGAGACAGGCAGAGATCACATGCAACTATTTCTAAGTAAGTAAGGGGACACAGCCAGTAGTTGGATGCTATGACGTAGTTTTAATTAGCCGGCACTACGCCACAACACATCGGCAAAACTGGCCTATCAAATGGGTGACATCCATAGTTGGAAGTCAAGGGTTCCTTCACCCAACTGTGTCCTGTAATTGTGTGCTGCATCAGCGTCTGCGCCCATGCACTACAGTGCGGGATGCCAGTGATTGAGTGTCCTCACTGGCTGTGGGACCAGTGGCAGCCCCATGCTGTCTGATGCTCCTCCATGTGTCTGTGACAGGGGGGGTAATGCTGCTCCTACTGGTGGTGTCCTTGCTGTCCCCAGCATCCACAGCACCAGTTGTGGCAGACTGGCTTGTAAGCAGCACCTCAAGTGCACTGGTCACCTTCACCAGCCCCCTTGAAACATCATTGCTGCATTGCGCAAGCCCCTCCTGCATTGCCACGGAGCGCCTGCAGAGCAGAGAAGTGGCAGTTGCTAGGCGGTTCACTGCCCTTGTGTGGTGATCAATTTTCTGCCTCTCCCTTCGCCGTGTTGCTCTGTCCTCATCCATTTTTGTGCACAGCAGCATGACGGACTGGGACATGTCCCGCATGCCCGCAGCCATCTCCCTCATGCCCTCAGCCATTGAGCTTATGCCCCTGTCAATGTTGCCCATTGTGTCATTGAGGCCCTTCATTTGGCGCTGTACTGGCTGGATTGCCTTTCCTTATAGGCGCTGCACCTTTACCATGGTGGCCTCCAGCCCTAAGAATACACCATGGCTCTCACCCTGTGGAGGTGGACTGCCTACCCGATCCCTGCGGCGGCGTCTGGCACCTGTGTGTGCTCCCTCAGAGGCAGAGGGCAAACCGGCATTGCTACCATCCAGTGGCACAGTGGATGTTTCCTCCCCCCTCAAGTCTTCTGATGAGGACTCTGACACATGCAGTCTGGCAACAGCACGCCTCCTAGACCTGACCAATGCAGGTGGTGTTGATGCGGGTGAGGCCAGCAGGAGTGGCGAGGCTGGATGTGGTGGCGAGGCTGGCTGTGGTGGCGTGGCTGGCTGTGGTGGTGAGGCTGGCTGTGGTGCTGTTGTCTGCCCAGCACTCGTGGTGGCCTTCTCTGTGCTCTCCTTCCGGTGTGCCCTCTCTCCCTTCTCCTGAGCAGTCCTGCGCGAAGTATCGCCTATGGACAGAAATTCAACATCAGCTCAGTGTACCTGCAGCCCTGCATTGCTAACATCATAATACATTTCTGCAACACTATCTCATTGTCCTCTGCCTGCTTATCGCTGATGTGTGTCACATGCCTTGTTGTTCTGTGCGATTCTTGTCATGATAGGGGTTTCACAGACTACATCTCCCATAATGCATTGCTGGTATGCACAAACACCTGTACTGGAGTGGGATTCACATTGCCCAATTGGGGATTTGGGATAGGGGAAGGGGGGGCACAATGCTGTGCATGCGTCTTACCTTCTTTGGTGGCAGCTCTGGCAGAGCTGTCTGCATCCCCAATCCCAACGACACTTTCGGGCTCAATCGTGGACTCCACGAGCTCCTCAAGTTCAGTCAGGGCAGGTGCCCTGTTCCTTCCTCCTCCTGTCCGGCTGGCCTGTTTCTTCAGATCAGCCATCTTCCTCTTTGTGATGATACAGATGTCGTACCACCACTTCTTCAGCACATCAATGTCCCGGGGGGTCACTCCTATGGCATTTACCTGCGCCTGGATTCCAAGCCAGATCCTTCTTTTCTCTGATTCTGTCACTTGCAGGGACTGCTTTCCAAAAAGCTTATTGTGCTGCTTCACCACCTCCTCCACAAGTACCTGCTGTTCCTTTGGACTGAATTTGAGTTTCCTCTTCCTTTCCCCTCCATCTCTCTCTGTGTCCTGGCTGGCCATTGTGTCAGATTTCTTGTGCAAGTTTCGGCACTGGCTCTGTTGCTCTCCTCTGCCTCTCCAGAGTCAGCTGATTGTGTGCACCTGCCTGGGTGTGGCCACTTCCTGGTTGGGTGGGGTGGGGTTTGCACAGGATTGGCTGATTCCTCAATTGCTGTTCATTTGAATTACCGAATCGGTAAATTCCGAATCGGTATTTACCGAATCGGTAAATACCAGTTCGGAAACACCGG
Source organism: Triturus cristatus (assembly GCF_964204655.1). NCBI lineage: Eukaryota > Metazoa > Chordata > Amphibia > Caudata > Salamandridae > Triturus > Triturus cristatus. The sequence goes on from NC_140589.1 coordinate 1,274,543,672, forward strand.
TCGGTATTGTAGAATCGGTAAACATTTACCGATTTTTACCGAATCGGTAAGAGTTACCGAAAAATTAGGTACATAGGAAATACCGATTTCTAAATACCGATTCGGTAAAATTCGGTATTTAGGAATCAGTATTTCTAGGTTACCTACATATGGCCCTTTATGTTGTCCTTATGTCAAATTGTGTGATGTAGGGACAATGCAAAGGCTTCACAAATCTGGGCCATCACATAGAAATATATCTCTGTCATGTTACATTTTTGCCCAATGAGTATTTCACAATAATATGTATAATCACATTGGGGTCGAATCACAAACATTTTTAAACATCAGAAATCTACTCATCCCTTATTTACTTCTAAAATTTGAGTGGATTTTTGTTTTTTGGTATACTCACCGAGTTCCCAGATGTGCTTTTGACGGTCATAGATTTCACTGAGTTCTCCTGATGCCCTATTAAGGTCCCAGCAACAGACAGCTTTAGCTGTCTGTAGGTATACCTATAGTTTCCAATACACTTGGAGTAGATTTGTTGTCTATCTTAGTTGTGTGATCCTAATGCAATGGGTTTCTTCTCTATTCTTGTGTTTGTTCCAACTAGGAGCATTTGGGGCTCACAGAGTTCTGACTGGATAAGTTGTTTCCTTCCACTGTTTACTTGAGGAGACACTTTTTAGATGTAGCCTATTCAGAGACACTCTTTTGCTAGCCTTGTGTTTTGAAAAACAAATCTTAATACAAAGTGCATGTAGATGGCCCTTTGGTCAACCATTTCACTAATTGAACTAATAAAATATTGCTAACATTTGGTTTCCTCTCACCACAGCGCACTGCAATGTGATTGCCCACTTCAACCGTTCCTTCTGCATTTAGTATGTTTACATTTAACTACTGTAAATCTACAAATATGTCATTTGGCAGACTTAGCAAATAGAAGGAACTTGAATTTACCATTGGCTGCTATTGCCGTTATATAACTGGGTGTCATCGCTGTCTTTCATAACAATAAAAATATTCTGACTCATCAACATGAACAAGAGTTCATATTTTTCTTTAACCCTTTTGACGGCAAGCAAAATTCCCTAGTGTAACAAAAGTGTGCACGAAAATGTATACATTAAAGTCACACCCCTTAAACATGTGAAGGACTCCGCAAGCCAGTTCATCTCACCTTGCGGTACAGCAGCTTTGTAACACATTTCAAGCATGTCTTCAGCCTCAAGAGGGACACCAAGTAATATTTTTCAGCACCACTGCTTTGTGAAACTGTCAAGTAGTTGGTTCTGACTTCAGAGGAGCATCTAGTATTGGCTTAATGAACTGCAGCTTTGTGAATGCCTTCCTAATGTCATATTTTAAAATAATTCTGCAATGGGGAAAATGCTTTTTGGAAAACTTTCTTTCTCCTTTTTCTCAACCCTGATTATTTACCCCAAAACTTTGCAAGAAGAAGCTGAGGTGGATCAACTTTATTTGTGGAACGTTTTGTGAAGATTTGCCAGACAGTGCCCAAGTCATAAGTATACCAAAATATTCATTTCCTATGGATAAAGTGGTCCTAATCATAACTACCCAGTATATATAAATAACCTACTGATGGTTGCCAGTAGGTAGTTATAATTAGCACCTAGTTCCTATAGGAAAAGCATTTTATGACTTGCCTATAACTTTGGCGATGTTTGACCAATCTTCCAGAAATTTTCCCAAAAAAGTGTCAGAATAGGTTCTGTGTGTCATGGAAAGTTTGGAGGTAACCCATGCAGTAGGGACCAAGAAACAGGGGTGCGAAATATGGGTACGTTTGTAAGGTTAATTCCCATAGTCAGTCAAACCACTTTATTCGACTATTTAAAATCATAAAAGTATACAATACAATGTAAAAACAGTTAAAAAAAATATTTAAAAAGAAAAAGACATTTTCATTATTAAAAACTGTTAATCCCTATCAATAAACTTATAATGACTAATTTATTCTCTCCTGTTGGGCTGCCTGTCTATTCCTCCTACTCCTAATAGACGCAACAAGAAAACTGGCAACACCAAACATTACAGGGGATTCCATTAATTGTAGAAACAATAATGCAGGTTTAGACTGTATAAAAACTTTCTTTTTCAATATTGAGAGAATAAACCTTTTTCTCGCTTCATAATACAGAGGGCAAAAGAACATAAAATGCATGGTATCTTGGGGGGAGAAGTCATCGCATTTACAAGGAGCCGCATCTTCTGGCCCTATCCATCCCTGTGAGTCACTCAATACCAAATGGATCTGGTTAAAACAAAATTTTGTCAATAGCCATCTGTGAAAGGAATTCGTAACAATGGACAGATATGGTTGCGTGGCTAAGGACAAAATAAGCAACAAGTGAGCCCTAACTGTGGGTTTACTTAGCTCTTCTACTTCTCGGTCAACCTCGCTAAGCTTAATATAATTTGTTTTAACCCACTTTAGATAGGCTTTATATAGGCCTTCAGGATTGGAGAAAATCTCTGGGCGCCCCAATTTCTTAGTTGACATTTTAATGTAGGACAGCCACTGGATTTCCTTCATATTATCTAGTTTAATACAATCCTTCAGGATCTTGTGATTTAACATAAGATTCAGATTTAACCAAATTCTAATCCATAACAGGATTGGGGCAATTTTTAATATGTCAGAAATGTGGCCTATCCCCAACTCAAGATGGACCGAATGGGTCGCTGTGGATTGTGGAAGGCCGAGGAGGGCACGAAGAAATTTATTTTCTTCTCTTTGTATGGGATCAGATTTAATGTACCCCCATATTGCAGCCCCATACCTAGCAATTGAAATAGTTTTGGCTTTGTATATAGCTAAGATAGCCTCACAAGGCTTTCCTCCCAGTCTTTTTGCAAAACCTGATATTGCAGCTGAGGAGTTTCTCACAGCATTTGCCTTTATTGAGAGTTGCGGTACCCAGGTTCCTCTTTCATCAAAAACAACTCCCAGATAGGTAAACACTTTCACTCTGGTTATTACTTCCCCGCCACAATAAAAGGATTTATCATTGTTTTTACCCTTACCTAAAGACATAATATGCGATTTACCATTATTGACCACAAGATCCCGCAATTTCATAAAATCCCCAAAGGAATCTAGTAATCTTTGTAAACCGAGAGGAGTCCGTGCCAGTAAAACGGCGTCGTCCGCGTAAAGGAGTACAGGGATGGATGTTGCTCCAATACGCGGAATATTGAGTGTAGCCGTTAACAGGTTATCTTCCAAGGAGTTTATATACAGAGTGAATAACATGGGGGCCAGGATGCAGCCTTGGCGCACCCCTGTTCCTGACCTAAAACTTGCAGTACATTTCCCCTCCTGCGTCATCCTTATTGAGGCTCTCAGATCTTTATGTAGCTCGGCCAGGAAATACACAAGGGGCCGGTCGAGTCCTAGTTCCAAGAGCATGGACCACAGCCTTGACCTATTAACTAGATCAAAGGCCGTGGACAGGTCCATGAAACCCAGAAAGATCGAGCCCCCTGCAGCTTTCGTGTATTTAGATACGATTAAATGTAAATTAAGACATTGGTCCTCTGTGCCTCTCCCGGATCTAAAGCCGTACTGGGCATTGGATAATATTTCTTTCTCCGTAGCCCAGTCCGTTATCTTTGCTAGAATAACCTTCCCTAAGATTTTAATTGAAGAATCCAGTAAGGATATTGGCCTATAGCATCTGGGGTCTCCCCTTTGGCCCTTCTTAAACACGGGAATTATAATTGAACGGGACCATGACTTCGGAAAATCTGTAACAGCCGAAGTATTAAATACATTTGTCAGTATTTTAGCCCAGTACTTGGGGTTAGCCTTGAACATGTCAGAGGGCACCCCATCAGGGCCTGGCGCCTTGCGCCCAGCCGTTCCCTCTATTGCTTTCTCGACCTCCACTATATTAAAACTAACAGGTGTCGTAGGAGGATCAGAGATTGATACCTCAAAGTTTTCCAACTCTATATTGCTCCCATAAATTTTTTCAAAATGGCATAACCAGTCCTCCTCTGGTATGTTGAGTTCTAATACAGAGTACTGGGTGCCAATGAACAGAGGAGTATTAACGATTGCCCAAAACTTGGAACTATCTTTCAAGGTAGCTTTATCCATTAAAGCTGCCCACGCATCTTGTTTGATTTCGTTTTTCCGAGCCTGTACTACTAGTGAGTACTCTTTCCTGAGCTGAACAACTAGCCGTTTGTTCCTATGGCTATCATTAAGAGCATTTTTAAGTAGGTTATGGGCTTTAGTGCATTTGTGGTCGAACCAGCCAAATGCAGGTTTATTTTTAACTACTCGGCTATTAATTGTAAGATCTTTAGCCACTTGAGTGCAAATGGCTTCATATGACGCTATTACATCCCCCCCATAATTGAGGGGGTCTGTACATGTGTTTACTTCCGGGCCGACCTTTGTTATAATGGAGTGAAGAAAATCTTCGGGGGTAACCTTACTCCAATTTAATCTCCTCCCCTGATCTGTAGCTTTTACATCAACTGCAACAAGTGACAAGACTGTTTTATTCAGGAGGGAAAAGCCATTATCCAATTCAATCACCACCGGGTTGTGGTCACTGAAAGAAGAGAGTATAGCATTATAAAAAATCACATATCTTAGAAGTCCTGGGGATAGGAATATGTAGTCTATTATAGATTCACACTCCCTAGCTATGTACGTGGGAACACGGTTACTCTTATCAAAGAACCCTGCCTCAAACAGTTCATTATTAGACAAGAGAACCTCCAATGCTTCCCCCTTAGAGCTATGTTCAAAATGTTGAGGGGATGTGAAATCCGGGCCATCGCTATCTCTATATTGGCAATTTAGTCTGCATAAATGCACGTTAAAATCTCCCATCAGAATATAATGACAAAAAGTGGTTTGATTTTCCTTATATGTTTTTAAAAAGTTTGACAACAGATGGAGATGCACATTTGGAAACTCCCCTTGGTGCGGGTTATAACAATTGACAAGAATTAACTTAGTATTATTTGCCAAACTTACTTCCAATATAAGACAATTATGGGAAGTACAATCAACCTTTTTGACTCTTCCTGTAATGTTTACTAAAACCAGAAACATAAGTCCCCCTCTGTCTCTCCCTGCTGACGAACTCAAGGCAGGAACAAAGTAGGATGTAAAACCATCAATCCAGAAATCACAATCCTTATCCCATGTCTCTTGAAAAGCAACAATATCATACTGTTTTACAAAATTTAGCCAACCGTTATCGTCCCTTTTGGACCGCAAGCCAGCAATATTCCAGCTTAACATCTTTACCTTTTCCCCATACCATTAGCGATACTAGCGGAATTGGATTGAGAGTTTTCATTACTCATTATTACTTGTGCAGGTTCCATAAATCCCAATTCAGCCAATCTGTCCCTTCCCTGACCCTCAGAATCCTCGCGTCAGTCACACGCCTCTAGGCCCGAGAGTACATCAAATCTATTATGTGTGACAATGTTAGATCCAATCCTGCAGTAATTGTCAACATTGTAGATTTGCGATACTCCAGGGGTCCGAGGCTCAGTAGGAATGAAAGGTCTAAATCTCCCACAATTTGGGGGAGCTTTAATTAAATGCGTGTAAAAATAACCCAGAGGACGCACACAAACACTATTTACGTCATAGACCAGAGAGGCTGCCCTTAACAAAACTGTGGCGACATGTTGGGGGTGTTTGAAATTTACAATTATACAATCCCCACTGCACGTCTTTCTGGACGGGCCAATCCAGTTAGCCCTTCTAGTAGATAAAATTTGGTCAGAAAACCTAGTAGGGAAGCCACATCTCCTATTTAGCCATGACAATGTTTTGTTTTTTAGTGACTCATGCGATTCCTCATGGGACTGGGCAGAGTGATAATCAGGAGGGGGGACATTGGTTAAAACAACCACATAGGGTGCACAATCAGGGGGAAGATTTGTAAAGCCACTTTTTCTTCCCTGTCTAAAACCTGATGAACCCTCTGAACCTGAATAGGATTGTTTTATTAGACCGGTTAATGGTGTAAGGTCAGGGGGAACGATTTCCGGTGCAATTGTTTGCTGGATAGGTTGCTGCAGGTTTAGTTTGCCTGACGCGTTTTAGGGTCGGAACCCCGTCTTCAGAGGCTGCAAAATGACACTCAGGAATCGTTTTATTTTGCATTTCTGGCTCATTTTATTAACAAGTCCCCCAGTGGGCGTCTGCTGAGTGCAACATCACTCTGGTGATTGCTGGGACTTGAAGTCCGTAAAACGATAATCAGCGGAAAGCAGATGAGGAAGTCTCACCTCCCTAAAGTGAAATGTAGAGGAAAGGTGTCACCTCTGACCCGGGATGAGCTGGTCTCCTCCGAGGCAGAGTATGTACTCTAGAGCAGATGCTCAGGAGTAGTGCCCACACCCCTTGCGCAGTCTCATCACGCACCTGAGGCAGCTTATAAGGTGGCTCAAGCTTGACAGGGCGTCTGTGCTGAGAAAGAAAGGCGCTCCTTCGTCGCAGACACTAACCTCCTTTGTTGGAAGTGGCTCAGTACACACATGCGTGGAAAAAAGGAGAAGTGACGTAAACCTCACGCCCTCAGCAGGTGCTCAGAGGGAGTCCACCAAAAACCCTTTCGCAGGCTCCTCACCGAAACAGAGTCAGCACTTCGGAAGCTTGACTTTACAGGGCACCTGCGCTGAGGAAATAGGGCGCTCCCTCACCCCAGACACTTACCTCCCTTGCGTGGGGCAGCTCCGTAACACACTTGCACTAAAGAGAGGAGGCTCCGGGAACACAGTTCACATGTCCTACGCTACAGCAGAGGAAAAGGATCTGGTGACAGGAACTCTGCAGACGAAGATGGCAGTTCTCTAGGAGGTACTGTGCAATCCTTGTGTACCAAGGTAGGGATGAATATCTGTCAGGAAGGAAGCAACATCTGAAACACCTTGGCAAGCGAAGACGATGGCTGTACTTTGCCAAGTTCAAAGTGTTGTCCACGCCATGAACAGCTGATCTTTGGGAGTACCACAAGCAGCAGTCCTTGGCAGCGAGGAGTGCCGCACTCACACGTTTGTCTGACGGACAGCTGGGGGGAAGCTTACTCCTGCTTCCTTCTACTATGGCACCACACAGATCTTTACTGAGACTTGATGTAGCTGCTGGAATCCAAACCATCCCAAGCTCTTTCAGTGAAGGTCACCACTGCAAATGGAGAGAGCACACAGAGGGGAGATGGCCAAGACTGCCCCCTACACAGGAGATTATCACCAGTGTTGAAAAGTAAAGATGAACAGACAAGGTAAAAATTGAAGAACTTCTTTATTGGCCATCCACTCTCCTACTCCCTTCATAGTACCCTCACCAACATTCTAAGGCAGACTCCGAAGGGTGAGTCCACTTGGGGAACCTGGGGAGTGGGAAGGAACCAACATGCTACCTTTAGTCACCGAGCATCTCCAGGACTTCACAGAGGGAACTTCTAGGTTGTTTTTTAAATGTCAAGTAAGATGCCCATCACAGTGCACGGTGGAAGGGGGGATTGGACACATGGTCTGACCTGGCATTGTACTGCCCCTACCCAAGCTTGCAGCTCCTGCCCCCCCCCATTCCTTGCCATCTGTTGTCCAACTCTATGACACTGCTCCCTCATTACATCAGCGTGTGGCCATTGTTCTGCTGCTGCCCTTTCTGTCTGCCCTAAAAAGTTAGCTTGCTGCCCCCCACCTCCTTCCTTGCCGGCGGTGAATGCAACATTTCTACTCCGCCCCCTCCCATTGATTCTATTGGAGCTCTCCTGCCCCTCCCTGCTCCTCCGTGGCTGCCAGTGTGGGACCCTCCCCTTGGCTCTGTGTGTCGGAGGCTCCACGTGCTTTCCAGCTGCAGGAGCACCAGGTCCTGGGGGCATGTTCTGAGGTTCGTGGAAGGTCCTGGGGTCGGTCACTTGACTCGGAGACATTGAACAGGGGGTGATACCCTGATAACAGCTTTACCCTCCCTCACCTGTGGAGCGACTGCTAACATCGGGACTTCTTTTGGGCTGAAGTGTGCATTTGTGAGCGCCCATTTTGTATGTTTATGGCCTGTTGCTATAATTAGACAGCCATGTCGTCCTCCTACCTCTGATCCCAAAGATTGCGCCCCCTTCCTGGATCTGGAGGATCTGCTGAGCATGGAAATAGAAATGGGCCTGCTCCTTTCCCAGGTTTCGATGATCTGCTGAGCACGGAAATAGAAATGGGCCTGCTCCCTTCACAATCTACGGTGGCCATCTTGGAGTGGTCATTCATTTACCTATACTCACACTCCTGGTCCCTGCTATGTTTGCCCAATATCACATACTGGGTGATGTCGCCTATCTTCAAAATGATGCCGGTCAGGCGATTTCAGGTCTACGCCCTGTGTGTTCCCCAAAGGTGAGCAGAGGAGCCGGCTGGACATCAGACATTGTTTTCTTCCTCATCTTGTTTTTCTATGTTTATTGAATGCACTAGCAACGGATCTAACTGTAATGTAACTGCAATTGATGTAACGCTGTAACACACCTTAATCCTCATGTAAAGCGCTCTGATACCTCCGGGTCTTGCCTGGACTTCCTAGTCTCCTCACTGTGTCTCCTACCCCCCTCTTCCCTCCTTCATTCTTTGCTTGCCTCCCCTATTCCTTTCCTCTCTCCCCTGAAACTCTTTCCCCCTACCTGCTTTGTTTATCCTTGTGCCTATGCTCCGCTCAATCTTCCTCCCCATCACCCTTTTACATTATCCCCTTACCCTTCTACACGCCTTGATCCAATGGATGTAACTCTTAATTGACGTACCTTCTGTAATAATTAGGCCTGGGCGGCAAATTCCGTTCCGCTCGCGGAATTTCGGTAATTTTGCATTTCGCGGAGAACGCAAAATTGCCCAAGATTCTGCTTTCCGCGACTTCGCGACTTTTTTTCTTCTTCGCGTTCTCAAAATGCGTGTTCGCGAGATATTTCTCCCCGATCACGCAAACAGCAACTGTGAAGAGGAAAAAAGCATCGCGAACAAGCAATTCCGCGTGTTCGCGGAAATTCTGCATGTTCGCGGAGATTTTTTACCGTTTCGCGGAGATTTGCGTAACGCGATTATGCAAATTCCGCCCACCCCTAGTAATAATGTGTATTTTGTAACCTATGTAGCCCTACCAGCCCAACTCCCTATTATTGCCCCCTCTAGTATGCCCTTGTCCAAAGCACTCCTATTCCCCTTTTTTGGGGATGGATCCAGCATTTTTGCCCTGGAGTCTCAGAGACCCTTCTGAGAGAGTCTACAGTGACAAGGGAGTCCCACATAGTAGAGGACTGGGATTGATCCCCTTAGCACTGGGAACCGTCTTCTACCCTGCCTGAAGTTGGACACTGTGCTCACGCTGGGTTTTCTACCCCCTCCCCCTCCTCCTCCCTCCTTCATTCTTCTAAGTGTGCCCATGACCAAAGCACTCCTCTCCCCTTGTTGGGGAGGGATTGTCGTACTTTAATATTCGGGACCGCGTAGGGGACAGGGCCCTACCCCTGTCTATCTTGGTATTAACAAACCGCAAATGGTAAATGCGGTATGTACGAGTGCTTTATATATCGTTCTAGCTATGAATGCACTGTGTACACGTTATTCTGCTTCACTACGCGGGTTCCATTTTGGGAGCAGTGGCCATCTTGTCATTGCCCTCACATAGGCTATAATGGAGTAAATACGGGCCTCACAGTACATGGGCTTCTCCTTTGACTTCTCTGTGACCTGGGCAGCTGGCTCTGCTGCCCCAGGTCAAACCGGTCTCACGAGCTCCCCTTCCTCCGTCCACCTGTGATTAGCATCAGGGCTTGACCCGTCATAAAACCCTTTTATTCTACACAATCCCCCGGCTAATCTCTTCCACACCTGCTTGTTCCTGCTTTATGACTTGTTTCCCAAAACAGGAGATGCTCATGTTTATTGGGGGGTCTATTGACATCAAATGTGGGATCTGAACCTTACTGTGTAAATCATTGTGGGCTGGCCGAACTGGAATGTGGGATGGTCATCATGACTCTGCTTTTTCGTTTGTAATGTATACTTGTAATGGCCATATCGTAAACCAAGGAATGTGTGCCTGGAGCATGATATTTTGTACTTAAGGAGAAGCCCGTTCCTATGATTTGCAGCAGTCTCCTGAGAACATACACGCTGTTGTACTTCTAGGATACCTGTAATTGGTCTGCAGCCAATAAACGAATCTTTGACTTCACCCAGAAGACTCTGTGTTTCTGTAGGTCTGGAACAGGGTGAACCCAGAAGTCATAGGGTGTGTGCCCCTGCACCGCTGGGTCTAAAATACCCAGTACTTCAGTTTGGCGCCCAACGTGGGGCGATTTCAGCGGTACCAGTCCAAGCCAGAGGTTCGTGAGGAGCTTCGTGAGGAAGGCCGCCACTTCATCGACCCCTGCATGTCGACGTGGTCCGAAAGTCTTTTCTGCGAGGTTCTCCGCGTCCCGACGGCTACGAAGGACTGCTGCCCTGATTAATCGACCTGTTTTGGACCCTTGACGAGTTTTGAGAGAGCGAAACAATCGAGAGAGTCTTCTGGTGACGCCATCGATCAGCAATATTCAGTTAAGTATAAGTGGAGCGTCTCCCATTTGTTTTTGGTATCCTTCGGGATCGTTTGATTTGGTAATTTGGTACTTTGGAGTTTGCAAACGCCAAAGCCAGAGGACTCGTGTATTCACGAGAATATCGTAATCGATAATCCTTTGACGTTTGGATCTAGACTAGTGAGCAAAGATGCCTGGTTCTGGACTATTTGGTAGATTATTCTGTTTGGGTTGTGGAAAGGATTTCCAGCTAGAGGAATCATGTCCGGTTCCTCCGGTTGGAACTCCAACTTATGAGCTCTATGTAAAACATGGCGTAGGCCCCATTGCATATAACGAAGTATGGATCCACTACACTAGGAAAGATGGTGTTTTAAAATGGCCCCAAAATGGTAGTTTTGATACCGATATTTTAGATAATCTGGAAATTAAATTGTTTAAGAAAAAAGCCCGGCTGGCGATGTTTGATTCTTTCCGCTTATGGCGAAAGGAAGCCAAACAAAAGGAAATTAAGTTAGCGAAAAAGAATAAGAGAGAGAAAGGTATGACAGTAATGCAAGCAGCTGTACAATTTAAAGACAATGAAGAGGAGCAGATGAGTGAGCAATTGCATAGGCAGCGCAAGTTAGGGATTGACAAATGTTACCCAGCCTTACCACATTCTAAGCAGAATGAGTTAGAAGAAAAGGAGAAAGATCCCCTGATGTCACATTTGTTGAGTTCGCCACCCCCGTATGCTCAAAATGCCACGGCGCCTCCCCAGCTTGTAAATATGCCACCTCCAGTGAATATACTGCAAGCCTTGCCGCAACCGCCAGTTGCTTTGCAGCCGGCTCTTATCCATGTAGCGCAGCCCTCTCAAGGGCCGCCAGTTGTGCTTCCAACTGCCCCCGCGCTTCCTGCGACTTTGCCTAATACAGCAGCTGCCTCCCCTGACACTCTTCCTTCCACCACTCCAGTACCTGTCTCTACATCCTCTTTTCTTCCCTCTGTTTTTCCCCCTGTTCTCGCCTCAGCTTCTCCTTCAGCGCGACAGCGCTTAGCTAATGTGGTTACTACATTAATGTCTCCTCTCTTTGAGTCATCTGGTGCGACTCCTGGTTTACAGCGTAAGCAATTGCGTAGCCAATTGCCTAACCCCGATGAGAAAAAGGTAATAGATAACATGGCGCGTAGATGGATTGTTTTCCCTTCACTGTATGATGTGGAATCAGTTGTCAACGTTTTCCATCAATGGGATGCCCCAAAACAGAGATATGTGTTTGAGAAAATGTGCGAAATTCTCTGTGAAGAATTGGAGGATAGTGGTAAAAATCCGAACCCACAGGAATTGTGTAGAGTGAGGTTCGATTTTGGAACTGGTATAATTGTGGACCGTGGAGTAGATAAAGCAGTTGCGGTTGTATTGTCCTTTAGGAATGATGATTGCCAACAATCATTGTTTGAACAAGATGTCCTTGTGGGGAAAAAGGTAAAAGCGCGACAATACCCTATGAGAGAAGTTCCCCCGGTATGGAAGGAAGCGGTTGCAGCTGCCGGTGGTAACCCCGCTGTGCCAGCGCATTTCCAGCGTGTTTGGGTGCATGTTCCATGGAAGCGCTCTGAGGTGTTAGCGCTTAAGCAGTCCTCGCCTGATCCCCGTAAGAACCCAGCAGGTTATTATAAAGAGTTGTCACAGACGGCAGGGTCATGTGTTATGAATCTGGCCGACATAGACATGTTGTTTGGTAATGTTGTTCCACAGCCTCTATAGGGATCAATTCGTAATGTAGATCACAATGCAGAACTAGGGGATCCATGGGCTAACATTGTTGCTGCTGATGCTAGACAAACTGGTGGTGCGAAACCAGAACCTTTAGTAGCTGAACTGCCTGGTAGAATCATCACGTATATGAAGACAATAATGCCTGCGATGCGCGTAAATTGGGACAAGTTATCTGCATGCAAGCAGAAGAAAGATGAGACAGTGTCAGACTTCTTTACTAGGTTTGAAGAAACATTTATTGACCACAGTGGGCAGGATATGAGTACTGAGGGTGGCCAACGGTTATTTGTGGATACGTTTGTGCAGAATTTACTTCCTGACCTGTGTAAAAAGTTAAAAGATTCAGAAAGTTCTTGGGCTGTTTCTTCTTCAGCGCAAATACTGGCTACTGCACAGTATTATGAAAATAGAGATAAAGACGAGAAAGATAGAACAGAAAAGAAAACGAAGGAACTAAAGACAAAGGTCCTTTTACAGCAGGCCTATCCGCCACGTGGAGGTCAGAATAATTATAGGCAACCCCAAGGTGTCTATCACCAACCCCAACAGTTTCAGAACAACCAGCAAATGAACGGGTATTATCAACCACGTGTTCCTGTAGGTCCCAACCAATGTTCATACTGCAAAGAGGAAGGTCATTATAAATATAGTTGCCCTAAATTAATGCAGCGGAACGGTAATGCGTATGGCGCAAGAGGTAGGGGTGGTCAGCAAGCTCCTAGAGGCTGAGGGCGTGGAAGTGTTCCCCAGAACGCGCGTCCTCTGCCGCCTCAAAGTACCATCAATAGCTTTGATCAGCAAGCTAACGCGACTAGTAATACGGCCCAGTATTATAATAATGATTATTATACAGAGGACGGCGATGCAGAAAGTAATGATTACTAGGACAGCCATAGACAGAGAGAGGGAGTTGTTTCAGTGCCAGTGGATCAGAGTGGACCATATGTTGAGGTAACTACAGCAAATGTAACGGAGCCTTTTCTGCTAGACACTGGTGCTGCAAAGAGTTCAATCATGCATTCAAAACTCCCTGGCGCACCTTTGTCTGGCGATATAAATGTTTCAGTAGGTTTTTCTGGCGCCCCAGTTAGGAACCCGATTTCTAGTCCCATGTCACTTTCTGTTGGACCTTGCGAACTGAAAGCACCCCTGATTCTGACAACAGGTTGTGGTGAGAATTTGCTGGGATTAGATTTGTTGAAAAGATTGCATGCTACACTGTATTGTTCTCCTTCAGGAGTACAACTTACATTAGGCAAGAAAGTGATTTCCCCAATGTATTTGTCTAAAAATACAATGCCGCCTGAATTGTCATCCCTTTCGGATGCCCTTTGGGCTACTGGCCCCAATGATGTGGGCCTCTTGGAGATACCGCCATATGTGGTGACTTTAAAGGCTAATGTCAGACTGCCACGTATTCCCCAGTACAAGATCTCTAACGAAGGCCAGAAAGCGTTGTTAGACATTGTCAGCGACTTGATTAATAAGGGTGTGATTGAAGAGACAAGAGGCAACATTTGCAATAGTCCGATTTTACCTGTCTTAAAACGAACGGATCCTTCACAGCCACCTGTTTACAGATTTGTGATCGATCTCAGAGAAGTTAATAAGATTGTTGTGCCACAGTTTCCGGTTGTCCCCGATATAACTGCCTTGTTAACGATGATTCCAGCCTCTGCTGCATGGTTTTCAGTGATTGATTTAAAGAATGCTTTCTTTAGCATCCCAATTGCAGAAGAGAGCAGAGACATTTTTGGTTTTAGTCTGGGAGGCCGAAGCTTCCGCTTCAAACGCGCTCCCCAGAGCTACTGTGAAAGTCCATCAATATATAGTCAGGCTTTGAAAGCGCAGCTTGATGCACTTGTTTTACCTAGTGGCGCTATCCTGATTCAGTACGTGGACGATTTACTGATCGCTGCGGATACTGAAAAGATTTGTAAAGAAGCCACATTGTCACTGTTGCGCCATTTATCCGCTTTCCATCACAAAGTGTCTCTCTCTAAGCTGCAATATTGTCGACAAGAAGTGACCTACTTAGGTCATCTCTTATCGAAGGAGGGAAGGAAACTGACCCCAGAAAGAATTCAAGCCATTGCACAGTTGAGTGTGCCAAAAACACAGAGAGAAGTACGTGCTTTCTTGGGCATCACTTCATACTGTAGGCATTGGATCCCTAGTTTTTCTTTATTGGCAAAACCTTTGTTAGCCTTAACATGCAAAGACACACCGAATCCTATCCCATGGTCTGAAGAGTGCCAGAAAAGTTTTGTGGAATTGCGTAATGCATTATGTTCGGCTCCTGTGTTGGGAACCCCTGACTACAGTAAGCCTTTTACATTGTATGTTCACGAGAAAGATGGATGTGCGTTGTCAGTGTTAACACAGCCTTTTGGCGACAGACCGCGCCCATGCGCATATTTTTCATCAACCTTGGACCCTGTAGCGAGGGCATTGCCAAGCTGTCTGAGAGCGACAGCTGCTGCAGCGATGTCTATCCGACAATCTGCTGGTTTGGTAATGGACAATACATTGATTGTTATGGTTCCACACGCAGTAGACACATTATTAAATAGGACCAAGACACAACACTTGACTAGTGCGCGATTATCAGGTTATGAACTTACACTGTTAGCAAATCACATACACATAAAGAGATGTAATACGCTGAATCCAGCTACATTGTTACCAATTCCAGCAGACTCAGATGAGACTGAGCAACATGACTGTCTGTTCAGAACAGAAGAAGAGACGAAAGGGAGAGTAGATCTAAAAGATACTCCCCTGACTGAGTGTGATGGCACTTTATGGGTAGATGGTTCATGTTTCAAGCTCCCTAATGGTGACACGACTGCTGCATATGCTATCACGACTTTGCACACGGTCGTGGAAACTGCACGAGTGCCACATAATTCGGCCCAAGCAGCGGAATTAATCGCCCTCACGAGAGCATGTGTGTTGTCTGAAGGAATGAGAGTGAATATATACACAGATAGCCAGTACGCCTTTGGCGTGGCTCATAATTTTGGGCGTTTGTGGAAGGAGCGTGGGTTCCTGACGTCGCATGGAGCTAAAATCCAGAATGGCAAGTTGGTGAATGATCTCCTTGAGTCACTGACCCTACCGTTGCAAGTTGCGATCATGAAATGCAGTGCGCACAGGAAAGTCACAGATGATGTTGGACGTGGGAATGCGTTTGCTGATGAGACCGCGAAACAAACAGCACAGAATGTGAAGACTAGAATGTATGTTGCAGGCCCCGCAAGATGGGTTAATGATGTGGGAATGTGTGAGAACACAATAGAGAGTGTGAAGTTGCTTCAAGCTGAAGCCACAGAGGAAGAGTTAAGCAAGTGGAGAGAAAGTATGGGTAAGTTGGATGAGAATGGTTGTTGGATTGATCTGACAGAACATAGGCGATGGTTGTTGCCTGATGCATATGTGCTTCCAGTGGTTACTATGGCACATGGAATGGCACATATCAGTACGAAAGGTATATGCAAGTTGTTGGCTCCAGTATGGCAGAATGCTGGGATTCCCAAGTGTGCAGAGAATGTGGTCAAGAATTGCATAGTATGCTTGAAGTATAACCCTGGTAGGGGAACCCCAACTCCAGCTGGTCACTTTGCACCCCCATCATGTCCATTTGAAGTTTTGCAGCTGGACTTTATTCACATGGAAAGATGCAACAACCTGAAATATGTACTGGTGGTTGTTTGTGCTTTCTCAAAATGGATAAGAGGCTTATTCTCTGAAAGATAACACTGCCCTATCCACAGCCAAAGCCCTTGTGAAGGAGTTTTTCCCTAGGTTTGGGATGCCAAGAATGGTGTGGTGTGATAATGGAAGTGAGTTTGTGGGTAAAGTGATGAAGAATGTATGTGAAGGGCTAGGGATAAAGTAGAAGTTCCATGCTGCAAATCACCCCCAATCAGCTGGATTAGTAGAACGCTACAATGGAGCCTTAAAGCTCAAGCTGGCCAAAATCCAGGCGAGCACCGGTCTTAAATGGCCTGACGCTCTGCCTTTAGCACTCCTGTCCACCAGAATGACCGTACACTCACGAGTGGGACTTAGTCCTTACGAGGTAGTTTTTGGCCGTCCGGCCAACATATGGGGTGTACCGAGGCCTACGAAGTTCAGTGAGATAGAGCATCCAGTACTGCTCGATTACCTGTATGATTTGACTGTTAAACTGCGTGTTTTGCACCAACAGGTACATGATACTCTTCCCCAAGCTTCTGAACCTCCTGGACACCCTATCAACCCTGGTACGTGGGTGCTAGTCCGAAATTTCCAGCGTAAGAGCAACGACGAGCCTCGCTGGATCGGCCCTCACCTTGTATTCCTGTCAACAAGGTCAGCAGTGCGAGTAAAAGGGAAGAAACACTGGATCCATGGTACCCACTGCAAAGTAGTCCCCTTGCCTCTGCCATATGACCAGTGGGTCAAGGAGGGTATCGCCGACTCTGAGACGGACACTGTGCCTCGTTTTGTACCATTCAGTGACGCACGCCTAAAAGACACAGTTTCAGACCAAGAGAGTGACAATATTCTGCAGGAAGCTGTGCCACCATCAAATCGATTGGACACCACTGAGCCTGAACTTTTGTTTCAAGACCAAACAGCACCTGGCCGTCTCCGCTATAATTTGAGACCAAGGCCCATGGACAAATAAAGATTTCCTTACTATTTCCTTCTTGTCATTTTTGCTCTCCCATCTGAAGGACTTTCTTGATTTTTGTTTTTCGAACCACCATCCGGGTTCTGCCGCAGGGTCGCGGTGCCAAGACTTTGGGGTACAGGCCGAAGACGCTAGGTCAACGGTTCTGGTTGGTCTAGGGCGTTTCCCTGGACTGACAGGCGTACTCCTTAGCAGAAGAAACTCATCCGCCGCGAGCGGCCCGAGTAGAGGATGGAGTTTTTTAAGATGGAGAGACCGATTGAGGAAATGAACTTTAACGCAAGGATGTGTAGAATTGTAAAAAGTAAATGTTTTGTCTTTTTGTGCCTTTTTACACTGTGTAGCATAATGATGTTTATTGTAGGATTTGTGTTTTTCTCCGCTCAAAAGCCCATTACACCCACTGAACAGCCTATATCTCTTTCTACTGCCTCCTCTCACTCTTTTCACCCTTTGCCTGAGCACGAACAGACCAGACGATCAGAGTTCGTAAATAACTCGTTTATCCAGCTCTTGCACCAGCACCAACTGGTAATGAATACGACCAATTGCTGGGTGTGTGGGTTAATGCCCCATACCATTAACAAGGGTATTCCCTACCTGGTGCTGCCGTATAGTTACAATGGATCGTCATGGGCATTCCAGACCATGTTTCTCTATGCTCTAGATACATATTCCCCTCGCCAACCGCGTTCCATCAGACCTATCACCAATAATAAGGCTTTGATAAAAGGAGTTGCCGATATGAGTAGGGATATCGATGCATACTCATCCATTCCCAAAGAAGAGTTGAGACCTTATGTAGGATGGAACGCGACGGGGTATAGTATTAGTCTGGGTGAAAGACAGCGAAAAATCTCATCTCCAATCTGGGTCGTACCCCACATGGGTCGGTTCTGCTTACAGGGTAATGGTCAGAATCCTAGAGCTCAACTGGGAAGGAGTGACTGTACTGAAACGTACACCTTCCCGTCACAGTTTTCCCCTGCGTTTTTGGCTGCCAAGGGCACATATTTCATCTGTAATGACCGAGCATATACATGGCTGCCCCCTGATTTCTCGGGCACATGTTATATTGCGAACTTGCTACCGCCGACATTTACTGCTGCCTCTGACTATCACAAGACCAGAGTTGTGAGAGGTGTGATTAGTAAGGAGGATACTGCCGGTCAGGAAGCGGGAGACTTCTTCTTGGGTTTCCTGCCGTTTTGGGGACCTATGGTCAATAGTAGGAACCTGAGACAGCTGACACGTGTGGTTGAATCCACTATAAAGGTAACGGCTGGTGCCCTTAGTAATCTGACGGCTGAGCTCCAAGCGGATCATGACTTTGCAGAACCGCATGGTTCTAGACGTTATTCTTGCAGACCGCGGTGGGGTATGCAAGGTCATCCAATCCAGTTGCTGCATTTTCATACCAGATAATGCTCCAACAGTGTATCAAGCCATCTCCAAACTCCATAAAATATCTGAATTCATACACGTGGATAAGGGAGATTGGTCACTGGTGGGGTGGTTCTGGGAATTGATATCTGCCTGGGGTTGGAAAGTTCTGATGGTCATTGGAATGATCTTAGCCATTCTTTTCCTGTTCTGTCTGTGCATACAGTGTGCTCCTGCGATATGTGGCCTCTGTGCTACCTTATGTGTAAGGAAACCTGTATCGAGGGACGAGCTAAGTAATAGGATGATGCTACAGCAACATCTCCATGACTTTGTGAACATTGACCTAGACTCGGATTAAGATGAGTATAGTGATTGCCTATGTAAGGGCAAAAGGAGGGTCTGTCGTACTTTAATATTCGGGACCGCGTAGGGGACAGGGCCCTACCCCTGTCTATCTTGGTATTAACAAACCGCAAATGGTAAATGCGGTATGTACGAGTGCTTTATATATCGTTCTAGCTATGAATGCACTGTGTACACGTTATTCTGCTTCACTACGCGGGTTCCATTTTGGGAGCAGTGGCCATCTTGTCATTGCCCTCACATAGGCTATAATGGAGTAAATACGGGCCTCACAGTACATGGGCTTCTCCTTTGACTTCTCTGTGACCTGGGCAGCTGGCTCTGCTGCCCCAGGTCAAACCGGTCTCACGAGCTCCCCTTCCTCCGTCCACCTGTGATTAGCATCAGGGCTTGACCCGTCATAAAACCCTTTCATTCTACACAATCCCCCGGCTAATCTCTTCCACACCTGCTTGTTCCTGAATCTCTCTCCCCCTGCCTGCTTTGTTTTTCCTTGTGCCAATTCTCCGCTTAATCTCTCTCCCCGTCACCCTTTTACATTACCCCCTTACCCTCTACACGCCTTGAACCAACGGATGTAACTTGTAATTGACGTACCTTCTGTAACAATGTGTAACTTGTAACTTATGTAACTCTCCTCATGTAAAGCATTCTGATACCTCCGGGTCTATCCAGCGCTATATAAAACTCAATTAAATAAATAAATGAATAAATAAAATGTATCACTGGGGTAGGGGAGAAAAAGGGAGATAACAACACCGGGCTCCCACCCTTGCCCTTTGCACTCTTGGCACCTTGACTATGTGAGCCCCTACAGATCTTAGATTACATGCAGGTATGTAGGCTGTTCTCATACATTCGCAGGTAGCTCTGGGCTTTGTTCCACACAATTCTGTGGCAGTAGCACATGGCCTTGTAGGTAATCCTCTTGGAAACCAGTGAAGAACAGACAGTTTTAGAGCTGCATACTCTTCTCGGAAGATTAAGGAACAAACATGCAGCAGCATTTTGGATGCGTTGGATTTTGATTAAAATTCCTTTAGAAGCTCCCAAATATTACCTTAGTCTATTTGAGATGTAACCAGGGCATGAACAATAGGTTTTCTGGTGGTAATAGATAGTAGCTCTAGGAGTATTCGTAGGACTTTGAAAGTCCCAAAGCACTTGCCTGCTACCTTGCTAATTTGACTCTCAAACAAGAGTTTAGGATCAAATGACACCCCTAGATTTTTAGTTTCTGCTTTTGAGACAGGGATTTTCTAGACCTATGACCAGATAGAATGCACTTTCCCAACTATCATTACTTCTGTTTTATTGCCATTAATAATTAGCCACTAATTGTTGGACACCAGGAAGGCTAGCTCCTGTAGACATAAAGAAAATTGAGTTGCAACCGCCTCAGTGTCCTAAGACAGAGTAACAATAAACTGCATATTCTTCTGCATATGACACAGTTGTTTCCTTGTGTTTTTCCACAATTTCTGCAAGGGGGCCAATATAAAGATTGATTAAGGTAGGGCTCAATATAGAGCCCTGTGGGACCTCTTGCATGAGTAGAATGCTATCTGACATATTCGGGTCCTGGGCAACTTGTAAGCTATGTGATAGAAGGAAAGAGGTAATTAAACATAAAGTTGTACCCCTATCCTCGCTTTGACTTATCCTCTGAAAAAGTAGATTATGCCATACTTTGTCAAAGTAACACCAAAGCAGCTGTTTGTCCTTCGTTCGCACATCTTCTCCATGTTTCAGGGTTGACTCTGTAGATTAAAAGTCTATAAAACCCAATTGCTTAGGGAGGAATAGATCATTTGAGTTGACATGATTAATAAGTTGGTTATTCACGACTTTCCCCGCAATTTTGGTAAAGAATAGTAACAGTGAAATAGGTCGTAAGTTTTCTAGTAGCATAGGGTCAGCAGAAGATTTTTTCTGCTAAGGAAGTACCATTGCTTGTTTCCATTTCTGTGGAATTTCACCTAGGCGAAAGGATAGAGCTATTAGCTGTTGTACGTAAGGGAGAATGATTTCCATTCCTTGCATCAAGATTTTATTTGGAGCTGGATCAAGGGGGGATCCTGACTTGCTGTCCATGGTCAGGCCCTTCAGATCATCCAGATCAGGAGTCTAAAATTCATTAAGACCATTCTCCATAAGGGTTTCTTCAAAACAGTTATCTAGATTGATACAGCTATGAGCTTCTAACAGGAAGGTGTCCTAAATCTTAGCTTCTTTCGAAGCAAAGAAATAGGCAATCTTATTGCAGCTCTCAAGAGATGATGATGCTGAGGCACTCGTGTATTCCAATGAGGACAGAGATTTAAGAATTTGCTGAAACCAGAGGATTCTGTTGCCCGTGTTGGTTGGAGTGTTGGGGGACTCGAGCCTTGCT
The DNA here is from genome assembly GCF_964204655.1 of Triturus cristatus. Classification (NCBI taxonomy): domain Eukaryota; kingdom Metazoa; phylum Chordata; class Amphibia; order Caudata; family Salamandridae; genus Triturus; species Triturus cristatus. Next base: position 1,274,564,830 of record NC_140589.1, read on the forward strand.
GCCTGCGGACTCTGGCTGCGCTACGGGAGCTGCTGTGTGTGCCCTAATCGCTGGCGGGACTGCGAAGACCACTGTGCACAGCGCGGAATTCACCGCAGCACCTGTGGCCTCTTCCCGCCAGCTCCTCCCGGAAAAGCTGCACCGCCTCCTCTTAAGACTCGCGGTCCCCGCTTCGCGGGAGCCGCTCGTTGCTGAAACCAGAGGATTCTGTTGCCCGTGTTGGTTGGAGTGTTGGGGGACTCGAGCCTTGCTGCCTGCGGACTCTGGCTGCGCTACGGGAGCTGCTGTGTGTGCCCTAATCGCTGGCGGGACTGCGAGGACCACTGTGCACAGCGCGGAATTCACCGCAGCACCTGTGGCCTCTTCCCGCCAGCTCCTCCTCCGACTCCTCCCCCTATTTAATATACTACACCCTTACGCGCTAGCGGGACGCGCGCGGGGTGAAGCTCGGGGCGAAGACCGGGCCAAGAGCAGGGCCCGTTTGTGCCCGTTCGTGACCGGTAGTGACCGGACCGGGCTACCCCCCTTAATCCTCCTGCTGCCTGAACCCCTGTGTATCACGCGAAACCAGGAGCAAATCCCGGTTGGCTGGAGGATCACAATCTGCCGCAGGAGGTATGGAGAAGTTTCTCATTAGGGCTAACAATATTATTGACAAAGAAATTGTTACACTGGAGAAACGTTTGTCCAAGGAACTAATGTCTCTTAAACGTTCCAGTATGGGCCCTTTTGCTAATGCCAAAACTCCTGAAAGACCTACTGACTGCTTGCCTGTGGTGGATGCTCATCCTTTACCACCCGATTCCGCCCCCCAGCTTAGTATTGACTCTGTTGTTATATCTAATCCCTCCACCGTCATTGCTGATTTTAGCCATGTCTCTGATTGTGCAAATGTTTCCCTTTCCTCTGTAATTGATGGAAATTCTCCCCTTCTTTCAACTCAGGGGGGAAAAGAAGGGGCTATTAAGAAACGGAAGAGACAGCATTACAAAAAAGGTAAAAATAACGGGAGGGCATCCAAAACAGCTAGAATAGACGGAGTATCGGCATTGTTGAATTCAGAAGGTGGAGGGAGTTTACCCAGTAACGATATCTCCATGGATAAAATTGCAACCCTACTAAAATCTTTTATTTCTCCCTTAGAGGCCAAACTAGATAGGCTTGATTTTAGAATGTCTAATATAGAGAAATCAACCGCTTTACTTTTAGCTAACTCCCCCAAGCCTAATAGTTCTGGTCTCCCTCCTAGCATGCCTGCCCCCCAAATTATCCCTTCTACTACTGTGCCCCCAATTCCCGTTTCAATGGCCACAAGCATCCAACATGTTCCCCAAGTTCCTAGTTCTGTTAGCCTAGTTGCCCCCCAGAATATCCAAGTCCCCCCCCCAGGTTCGCATATCCCACCCGCACTTTTGCCTATTGATACCCAAGGGCCCCCACCTGAAGACCTCAAAACTCCAAAAATTAGACGGCCCGACCTACCACCGGAGGCCAACCGGTTCATGGTAATTCTGGCAGGAGCACCTCCATTAGACAAGGGTGAAACCGAAACCTATAGCTCCCTTAAAAACCAAGTCATAAAATGGCTTAACTGGAATCGACCATTACCGGCACATCTGCACAATGAAGTCATCATGGTGAGGAGGGTACCATGGATTGGTAAAACCCCTAAATCCATTAAGGGAGACTGTATCACTGTCAGTTTTAGAGACCCACGTACTGTGTCTTACATATGTGCGGGCGTTAATAGATCATTAGATTCCACTATACAGACTCTCCCTGTCTCCTTTTTCTTCCCCCCACCCATTAACCCCTTGTACTATGATGTAAGCGATGAATGGACAAGGGTTGAACGTAGGGGAAGACCTTTTCGCCCAAGATACCCCAGATTGCCCCCATTTTCAACCCCGCAGAACACCTTCTGGGATTATAATCGATATAGTTGTCTCGATGGGCTAGAGGGAGTCGACTGACTACCCAGTGCTTTCACCACTGTTCCCCCCCTACCCACCGTGACTAATCCGGTCGATAGCGGGGCTACTGGGGAGGATTATATCTTACCAGTAACGGTTGGCAAAATAACCTCTGATCTACTTGATCTGACCCCCTTAACTTTTGACAAACCTACTGAAGTCCACCTTTTACCACACGATGAGGTTATTGCTGATAGCGGACGTTCAATGATTACTCCCTTGGAAGAGATATCAACCCCAAGGGATCAAGGGTATTCTATGATGAGCTGGAATATAGCTGGCTGGCGACAGAGAGCTTCGGCTCTAGGGTGGAGGGAACTTATCCTTGGGTTTGATATTCTATGTTTACAGGAAACATGGTCCACTTTAGACATTCATTTTGATGGTTTTGTTTCCTATAACTGTGTTGCCAAGGAATCTGCTATGGGGAGGGCTAAAGGGGGTCTGCTTGTCCTCATATCAGTCGATCTCCCGATAACTGTAGGCTCATATTCTACTGTTGGCACACATTCACAAATCCTGGAATTACAATCTAAAAAGGGTAGGAACACTTTACTGATCAATCATTACAATAACACATTTGATCCGACCAGTACCCTGGTTGTGGACGAACTGGAAGCCTCCCTAAACAGAATCTGTAATAATTCCCACACAGTTTACGACATCATTTGGGGAGGGGATTTCAATATCAGAACGTGCCCGCACTCTCAAACCTCAGTTTGTGGGTTCGATGGGGATTCGGGGGAGTATTTAGCACATTTTCAACACACCCCATATGGGACTTCCCTTAATGGTCTTCTGTTAAAATTTGATCTAGTTATCCACCAACCAGCTCTTGATAAAGAGGGCAACATTGTTCCCACGTTTAAAGGGAGGGATACCGAGTCGGTTATTGACCATGTATTGATTTCAACCCTTTTGATGCCATTTTGCACTGTGCCAATAATTAAGGACTATTGCCTGAGTGATCATAATGCCCTAACTATGTCTACTCTTATCTGGGGCCCCAGAATTACGCCTACAGGTAGGGTTGTCGACAATATTGTCCCAAATAGGCCTAATGGAACCCGGAAAAGTGGTGCACAGAAAAATCAGAAAAACTACATAGTGCAGTTGTGGCAGGTGGTTCCAGGCAGATATTTCGCTGTCTGGAAGTCAATGCCCTCTCTAAGGGTATTATAGCGGATTTTGAGGATTTAGGCACTATTATTAATAGAATTTTTACTAATAATAAGTTGATTTCTAGACGGGATAAGGTTGGCTGGTTCGACCAAGCCTGTACGTCAGCGCTAAAAACCCTGAAGCAAGCACTATCCAACCATCCTAGAGACAGGGAAGCGATTAAATCCTTGCGGTCCAACTATAACACTGAACTTAAACGCAGGAAAAACGAACTCCGGGAACAAGCCTGGGACAATCTGGATTGTGCAGCAGCTCTCCGGGATTGTAAATTGTTCTGGAATACGATTAATGCCCCATTCCTCCAGAAAGAAGATTTCCCAGTACTTACCGCATTAGTAAGCGAAGATAGCTGGGTCCGATATTTTTCAGGAATATTTGACCCCCCCGAGGAGTCTTATGATAAAATTTGTATGAATCCCCAGCTGACCCCGCAGACTTTGGGAATCACCATCCGAGAAGTAGTCACAGCGATTAATTCTAGTAAAGGAGGTAAAGCCCCGGGACCTGACGGGGTCCCTATAGATCTTTACAAACACGATCTGGCCCTTTGGAGCCCCCTATTGACCCAGGTCTTTAATGCTGCCAATGATCTCTCCACCCCGGCAACCTGGAGTGAATCCGTTATTATCCCGATTTATAAGAAGGGAGATAGAGGAGAGGCCAAAAATTACCGTCCCATCTCCCTTTTAGACTCCTCCCTTAAAATTATGAGCCGCGTACTACTATTACGCCTGGAGGAGTGGGTGACCAATAATAATATCCTGGCACAATCACAATATGGCTTTAGAAAGGGTTTGGGGACCATTGACCAGTGCATTAACCTCAACCTTTTAATAGGAAAATATACTAAGGCCAAATCGGGTTCCTTATTTCTTTGCTTTGCGGACCTCTCTAGTGCCTTCGACCTGGTGAACCACTCCCTGTTGTGGACAACCCTTCTCGATATGGGAGCTCCCTCAGCCATTATCTATTTCTTAGCTAGGTTGTATTCCAACCTCACTACTCAGATACGATATGGACCAGCAGGAGAGTGTACGAGAAAGATTATGGTAAAATCAGGCATTAGGCAGGGGTGCGTATTGGCCCCCTTGCTTTTCTCCCTTTTTATTAATTCTATGGAACAAGAACTAAAACAGGTCCAAGCTGACGCACCACAAGCAGGTGGCCTTCCAATCCCAGTGTTGTTATATGCGGACGACACCGTTTTATTATCTAGAACCCCAATCGGCCTACAGCGGCTAATGAACTGTTTTTATGACTTTATCCAGGGTAAGAAACTTAAAATTAACAATTCTAAAACATTCATCATGGTCTGTGGCAAAAAGGTGAATCACCATAAGTCTTTCTATTTTAAAGATAACAGAATTGAGGTTGTAGATAACTTCTGTTATCTGGGCATTACTCTTAACAGTCGGGGCTCATGGACACCTGAACACATTAATATAAAAGCCAGGTTGGAGAAGGCTACACTAGGTGTCTTCCGATTTGCCAACAAATTGGGAAGCCGACGGATCCCAGCAATGCTAAATATTTATAGACACAGATGTTCATCAATAGCACTTTATGGTTCAGGGGTATGGGGGCACGGGTGTAACAAAGACTTACAAATTCTGGAAAATTTATTTTTGAAACGGCTACTTTGTTTACCCTCATCGGCATCTAATTACCTGGTCCACGAGGAATTAAGGTTGGACCATATAGCCGATCTGATTGAATTGAGACCCCTCCTGGTATGGAGGTCTATTTGGCTGAAGGACGAAACAGGCTTCACAAAGAGTATTATCCAAGATTGTCTGTCTTTGGATAATTTCAAGAATATACCATGGATAAAGTATGTGTTCACTACTTTTAGAGACATCTTTGATTTGGATGTACGCAAAGATCCCGAGATTGTAACCACTTTATCCAAAAAGGAAGTGAAAGAGGAATTTTTGAGGGTAAAATTCGTTAAACGGAAAGCAGACACAAGTAATTACTCAACTCATGCTTTCTATTCCTCCAATGCAAACGAGGGTCCTGGTTTGCCTCTTTATCTCCAAATAATCTACAGGCAATCTCACCAATTCGACCTATCCAGACTTAGGCTTGGTATTGTCCACAATCTTGTGGCCTTTCCTATAATGAAACACTATACAACATCTGTCTGTCCATGTGATGAATTAACCAAGCAAAGTACCCTTCATTTTATGTTAATCTGCCCCCTTTACAAAGCCCTACGTATTGTTTACTTGAAACCGTTATTTAAAAAACATTCTGTGTCTTCTACCTCAAATGCCATGAAATTGTTATTTTCACTTGCTAGCCCGGATTTGTGTTTTTATATAGCAACTTTTATTCTGAAATCTGTTGCTGCAAGAAAAAGTATGTTTTTTTAGCTATTTTCTCTGGTTTTTTACTGCTGACTTTTTTATGCCCTGTAAACAACCTATGATGATATGTATTTTTCCTGTGTAATGTCACATGTATGTTTTTATCTATGTACTTTTATGACGTTTTTTTAACTGTCGAATAAAGTTTATGAACTGAACTGAATGGAGAGAAGTTCGTTGGAAGAATTATTAGCTTTCTCAATTTTCTCTGTGTAGAAATTGTACCTTGTTTTCCTAATGAGCGCATCATACTGTTTAAGCTAATTTTTATATCTGGCTCTACGGATTAGGCAATAGTCCTTCCTTTAGATTTGTTATGGGCATTTACATGTTTTCTTAGCTGTAGTAAGACCATCGTTAATCTTTATAAACAGAGAGGGACCCCACAATCCAAAGGGACAGGGTACCACAACTAGACTATCAAAAAAGCTCCCTTTGGATATGTCTCATTAGATCTCACACCCAGTTTGCATTCTACTCACGATCATACCATATATTTCTGTTATAGTTTGGTATTAAATCATTCTTCCAATTTATGTAAAAACCCTTTTTATTCAGGACAGACATTGCGCTTTTTATAAAGAAAGAAAGAAGTGTACAGTCACATGGTTCTACCTTGATGTCGCCAGGGAAATATATGGTATGATTGTGAGTAGTACGCAGATCCATGCAAAGTAAGAATGCATACTAATTTACAAGGACACTCATTAGAAAGTGTGTCAAAGCAGCTTTCGTCATTTTAGAATGTTAGGTGTACACCATTCAATAATGAGAACTTTTGTTAGAAGGCTTTATTATGCAAAAACTCCTGCTCTATTTTAGGAAAAATGAATCTTTTTTGCATGGTAGTGTAGTACAAGTAGGAGTGTAGGGAAAATGAAGAGATGGTAACAACAGGAGTTGTGGAGCAGAACAGATGAATTAGTGTTGGTAATTTTATGAAAGAGCTTAGGGGCATATTATCAAGCACTGCGTTAAAATTATCGCTGCCTTAGCGGCAGAAAACTGCCGCTAAAGCGGCGATAATGGGCTTGATAATATGCCCTTGCGAATTCCCATAGAAGCCCATGTTCACACCAGAACCTGGGCTTCTATTGGAATTCTGAAGGGCATATTATCAAGCTCATTATCGCCGCTTTAGCGTCAGTTTCTGCCGCTAAAGCGGCGATAATTTTAACGCCGTTTCTTGATAATATGCCCCTTAGAAAGTTTAACGCCGTTCCTTCAGAGCAACCAACCTGTGTTTGTATATGTTGTTGACTCACTCACTCACTACAAAAAACAAACTTGCAATGTTGATTTTCACATTAAAACTGAAAAGAATTTTAAGTGGCGAAAATGTGCTGTTTATTTATTTGAAGAGGGAGGATTTGACTTGTTAACCTGACAAGTTATATGTAAGTACTGATATAATAAGGTAGAGGAAAATAAAATGCCTGCTTAAGCAGTACACAACAACTTAGAAATAGTACCTGTTCCAGAAGTACTTAAAGATTTGAATGTTTATGAATCCATATTAAGACAGTCTATACATCCATTTCAAGCTATAATTTGCATGGAGCCAAAGCCAAATTACCTTTAACTGAGTTCCAGAAAGTTCTATATGGTAGAGCTTTGTACTCGCCATTAGATTTTAAGGAAAATATTGAAGCTCTAGGGGTACAGAGAAAGTTGGAAGAGGGGCTTGTAATTCTAGTAAATAGTGTCCTGGCCAAGAGTAAACAATATGGCAAGAGTTAGTAGATGTTAGCAAAGTTAAAAATGCAACTTCACATCTAGAACAAAATAGCATATAGTATCAAAATGAAGAAATTCTTCAAGATATCACACATCTGGAGAACAGGACATCATCATCAAGTCAGATAGAAAAAGTGGATCGAAGCAGAGTAGAAGAAATGTATGAACATTACAGCACCCATCCCTTACATTCAAAAGAGATTGTTGGAAATGCTATTGATCTATGTCAACTAAAAGAAGCAAAAGGGACTCCCTTAAGTGAATGGGAAGAAAGTTTAGAAGATTGGTGTTTCCCTCATCTCTTTTCTACTAGAGTAAATGGTAGATATGATGATTGGTCTGTACAAATACCTGAGGCTGAGGACAGATGTACTAGACTTTATTCAGAGTATCCTAGATTTCATCAATGTATCCCTTATATGTTTCATCTATTATATGAAAGTGATTTGTCTTCATTGTCTTATGCTGTAAACAGCATTTTAAAAACAGGTGTAAATCTGCAAATCTATCTGCAAGAGAAGTTGTTTAGGAAATCCATGGTGAAGATAAACAACTGGAATACAACTTGATTAATCTTATGGCATATCAACGTGGGGCCAATGAATATTGATATCGTCGTCAGAGGGCATTAAAATGCATGTTAAGAAATTTAGGAGCCCCTACATGGTTTCTAACACTCTGTTGTGCTGGGTATGCATGGAATGACCTGTTTCAATTCTTGTGAGTAGCAAATTCAAATATAGAAAACATTGATCTAAAGACTCCAGGAGAACTCTGCTCATTGGACCCTGCAAATGTTTACAGATATTTTAACCACAGATTTCAAGTTATAATGGCTTGTATCTGCAACAAGAGTAATCTACCTCTCGGTGAAATGACTGATTTCTTTGGGCGCAAAGAATACCAAGCCAGTGGTGCTCCACTATTAACATGCTACTATGGGGAAAAGATGTTCCAAAGTTTGGAACATACACTGATAAGTCTGTGTTGTCTTTCATAGAGCAGTCTGTCACTTGCATCATCCCAAATGAGAATATTGATAAAATATTAAGACAGCAAGTTCTAAGATTCTAAACCCATATGTGTGGAAAATACCGTCGTAGAAAATATAGATCTGAAGAACAATTTTATGCAAGATGTCGTTTTGGATTTCCACGACCTGTGATCATAGAAGGAAGAGTTAATAGCTTCTTGTATGCAGTCAGACACACTCTCACATGGAAATCACCAAAGAACACATAAAACCTCATAAGAATAGAAGCCTCAAAATACATCAATGACTACAATCCTGTGATTTTGAAGATGTTAAATGTGAATATGGATCTACAGTTTGTTGCAGATAACTCAGTGGCTGCTGCTTGGTATGCCACCTCTTATATAAGAAAGTCAGAAAAAAACAAGTTGAAGGAGATGTGGGAGATGATTTCAGCAGAAAATAGTCTTACAAAGAAATTGTACAGTTTTAGTATGCAAATGCTTTCTCACAGAGAGATGGGTCTTATGAAAGTGCAGATCGGTTAAGCTCAGCTAGCTAATTTTCTAAATCTAGAGGAGTTCTAGGGGTGAGTTTAGGGCTCGCTAATCCTGGTAACAGAGTACTGAAGTATTTTCCTGAAATCCAATATCTTGCGGAATTTGAGTCACACAGTACAGATATTCTGAAGACCAACATGTTGGATATGTAATATCCAACAAGGAGTCTTCCTCTCAAAAAGGATGTGTCTGTATGAAATACTTCAGCATTAGACATATAGAAATAATGTCAATGAAAACATACAAGAAGGAAAATTTGCGGTTGATGGATGTGAAGGAGGTTTGGCCAGACATAACAAAGGACGTTTAATCACCCATTAAAAAAACTAAGTGGCCAAAGTTATGAAGACTCACTCAACGCTGTTAAAGACAGCATTGAGTTCTTTGGGTTTCCAGTGCATCTTCAAATGTTGAGAGATGAGATTGAACAAGAAGAAACAATTACTGCAGAGATAGCAAGAGAGAGTTCACAGAGCAGTTAAAGTTCAGCACGTGGAAGTCAAGATCCTCTTGGACAGCCAATCATTCAAAATGAAGCTGCCATAGCCATGAATGAAGTGGAGAGTACAATGCAGCAAGAAATACAGAAAACTCTGGAGCGAGAACAACTAATACAACAAGTGAATACAGATCAGAAAGACATTTTTGATGAAGTGAAAGGTAAAATAGAACATGAATTTCTGCATGAGAAAAAAGAGTGTGCTTGTTCTACATATAAACCAGTTCTATTGTACATAAGTAGTCAAGCTCGAACCGAACATAATATTAAAGGAGTTACCCTTCATCAATTCTTAATTTTGCCTGTTGAACACAAGAATAGAACAAAATATCCGATGGTACTTGTCATGAAGTGGGGAGACTATTAAAGAAATTAAAGCTGCTAAATATTGATTAAGTCAGCATGGTATCTAACGTAATGCTAGCTTTTATACATTTAAGAATGCAGCAAATGTTAAAAAATGACAATAACATGCTTTTTGGAGGAAAACAATTAATAGTCTTTGGAGACCTGCTACAACTAACTCCACTCAAAGGACAACCTGTTTTCAAGACACTACTACATAGAGAAAATAGGAATTCACTAGGAAGTATTGGAAATGTAAACATTTGCGAAAACTTTGAATTCAAAGATTTGATCAGAAATGCTATACGGAGATATGCTAAAGGACATTAGAGTGGGAGCTCTCACAAAAGAAGGAAAGAGAGCATCACAACCTTGTCTCATCAAAAATCTATTTCCAACTCATTTTTCAGCTGCAGAAGTAATGTATAAGTGTGTTAAGGAAGAGAATTCTATTGTTTATTTGATGCTAACTCTTGTGGAGTGTAGTAAATTCAATAAACAATTATTGCAACTGGAAAAAGACGAGATAATCGGAATTAGAGCAAATGATAAAATGGAACATCTAGGAGTTACAGTGCTACTAACAGAAAAACTGTAATCAAAATTGGATAGTTTAGAAAAGTCTGTCAAAAACTGCAGGATTAGAAAAACAGTTATGTATCTGTAAAAATTGTTGTGTAATCTTATGTTGTAATTTAAATGCTGAAGAAGGGCTAGTGAGTGGCACAATGGGCAAAGTTATGAAATGTATTATTATCCGAACAGAAATGATGTAGAATACTAAGCCATTAAATTTGATGATGTTGGTAAACTTAAACAGATTTGTAAATGAGTTGTACGTTTCCTACTTTGAAAGACTTGTATGTCCAGCTAAATCAGTTCCCAGTGTCTTTAGTGTATGCAGTAACTATCCTCAGATGACACGGTTTAAGTGTATATACAGCTCTTGTTAATATTGATAGTGTTTTCAAAGAAGGAATGCAATATGTAGCATTGTCACAAATCGGAACATTGTCTGATTTATTCCTGATTGACTTTGATGAGAAGAAAGTAAGTGCTGATGTGAGCTGTGTAAGGGAGTATAATCTGTTAGGAGCTCAATATGCTCCTCATTTAAGCCAGTATCCTGTGATTGAAAAACTGATAATGTGTCCAAAGTAGAAAATATCAAAAAAGTCTATCAGAGCTGAACATAAAGATGAACAAAATGAAAAACAACAAAGACCGGATGAAAGAAAACTACAGCACAATGAGGAAATAGAACTGTATCACTTTTATAATAAATCTGCAGTGAACTGTTTTGCAAATGTAGGGTTAAATGGACTATACCATTTGCCTCATTTTGCAAATTCTATTAAAAAAAAGGTGGATAAAAGAATGTCTTCTCAACAATGGGCCCGATTCGGATGTCGTTAGGAAAGTCCTCCGGACGACTCAGATTCGGAGAGCTTTCTGAACGAATCGCACTCCAGGAGCCTGAGCGACCGAATCCATGTGTCCGTATAGTGACGTACTAGGTTCGGACGGACTCCCATTGGACTCAATTGGAGCCTGGGTACCGAACATGTACACAGGCTCCCATTGCAAAAAGGGGTGGGTGGGGAAAAGCGTGCACCCTGTGGCGGGCACCCCATGGTGTCCACCACACTGTGCATGCATGGAAAGGGGGGACCCATGGATACCCCCTGTGACCAATTTGGCGGGCCCCAAGTAAAGGGGGGCCTGCCATGGTCCCCTGAAGTCCAATTCCAACAGCCATTTTGTCTCAGCAAAACAGAGTCTGTATGACTGTCAGAAATGGTCATTGTACTTCCTCATTTGGAAGCCGTCCCCCATTAAGCTGCACGAATCAGTTCAGAACGACTCAGACTGACTGATTCTGGTTCGGAACTGATTCAGTCAGTGAGGACGGCTTCCTCGCATCGTACTTGATAGTTCGTAACGGGGGACAATTTGGTCTGAATCATACACTCCGAATCGAATTTGCTTCTCCTGAATCCCGTTTGGAGCCCTGCTGAATGAGATTGGAATCGGGCCCTATGTAGTTTACTTGAGGAATTAAGAAGTGACAGAAGTGTTATACATTCTTCTACTGGAATAACAAAACTTACAGATCACTGAACTGAATCAGTAGTGTTTTCTCAGAATCTTCAGCAGGATGCTCATGCATTTTTAATGGTAATGCTAGGACTATTAGAGGAAGAAGATGTGAATATCAATTAATTATTTGGTTTAACTTATAAATGGAACCATAGCTGTGAAGATTGTGAATTTGCATCTAGCACTGAAATTAATTCAGAACAATTCCTCTACTTGACATTACCAGATTGTAAAGCAGTAACCTTTGAAAATGTACATAAAAACAGCCATCAAGATATGACCTGTCCAAACAGCAGATCAGAACTTAGGTCAACGTAGTTTCCACAAAGGTATGGAAAATATGTCATAGTCATGCTACAACAAAGCAGAGTGGATGGTACTAGGGGCATATTATCAAGATCGGCGTTAAAATTATCGCCGCATTAGCGGCAGGAAACTGCTACTAAAGTGGCGATAATGGGCTTGATAATATGCCCTTGAGAATTCTAATAGAAGCCCATGTTCACACCAGAACTCCACCCTCGGCCCCTCCCAATCTGGATTCCACAGCAACCGCAGCACCAAGACAACCCTATTCGCCACAACGACCGACATCCGCAACCTCCTCGACCAAGGCCACACCGCAGCACTGATCCTACTTGATCTCTCTGCAGCCTTTAATACAGTTGCCCACCACCAGACTCCACAACACCGGCATACAGGGAACTACCCTCGGTTGGCTATGCTCCTTCCTTACTGGCAGAACCCAGAGAATCAGACTGCCACCCTTCCTCTCCGAACACACAGAGATCAACTGCAGAGTACCTCAAGGATCATCTCTCAGCCCCATGCTCAACATCTACATGGCCCCACTAGCTGCCATTTTCAGACAGCACAGCCTAAATATATTCTTCCAAGCCGACAACACCCAGGTCATCCTCTCCCTCAACAAGGATCCCGTCACCACCTGACATTGGACATTGCATCCTGGATGAGCAGCAGCTGCCTTAAGCTCAACTCAGAGAAGACAGAGGTCCTCGTCCTCAGACCCCCACCGACAACATGGGACAACACCTGGTGGCCCACTGCCCTCTGAAGCCGTCCACCTCAACGGACCACGCCTGTAACCTCAGCATCATACTCAACTCCTCCCTCTCCATGACCTGACAGGTCAACGCTGTTGTCTCCACCTGCTTCAACACCCTGTGCATCCTTAGCAAGACCTGCAAATGGATCCCCCGAATCAAGAAAGACCATCACCTGCGCACTCATAACTAGCAGGCTGGACTACGGGAACACCCTCTACACCGGGATGAACAAGTCTGCTCAGCAGACTCCAGACTATACAGAACACTGCAGTCCTCGGCATCCCACAACAAGAACACGTCTCCCAACACCTGCGGGACCTCCACTGGCTCCCCGTCAAGAAGAGAGTGACCTTCAAGATGCTCACCAACACCTACAAATGCCTCCACAACACCAGACCCCAATACCTTAACGAAAGAATATCCTTTCATGAACCCAAGAGAAACCTCTGATCCGCCGAACTCACCCTCACCAAAACCCTACACATCTGCAGAGCCAGAACAGGTACATCATGGCCAAGACCTGGAACGTGCTCCCGGTCGACATCAGACACGCTCCCTCCCTGCACATCTTCAGGAAGACCCTCAAGACCTGGCTCTTCGACTGATCCGAGCTGCTCACCTTCCCCCTTCTTCCCCCAGTGCCTTGAGACCCTTGTGGGTGAGTAGCGTGCTTAACAAAATCCCTGATTCATTGATTCAATGTTTAAAATAAAATTCTGACACATTTTTCTGTTTATATTTTTTCACAGTGGTTGGAGATCAGTATATCTTATGTGTATCAAATCACTAATACAATCACATAGGTGGTACCCATGGAGTCATGCCTTCACTCAGTCACTACTAATTCAGTTATGGAATCGTCCAGGCACTGCACTTGCAATCATCCATTCACCTGGCACTACACTTGCAGTCATCCAAACACCCAGCCACTACTCATGCAGTCATGCAATCACCCAGGCACTGCACTTGCACTCATTCATTCACTCAGGCACTGCACTTGCACTTATCAATTCACCCAGCCACTGCACTTGCACTCATCCATTGACTCAGACACTACACATGCAGTCATGCCATCACCAAGGCACTGCACTTGCACTCATTCATTCACCCAGGCACTGCACTGGCACTCATATAATGAGCTAGTTACAGCACCTGCACTCATACAATCATTCAGTCATTACTCATGCAGTTTTGTAATTAACCAGGCACTTCCAATGCACTCATTCCAATCACCCAGCCACTACTCATACATTCATCTAATCACCTAGGTACTACTCATACACTCAATGAATCACCCAGGCACTACACATGCACCTATCCAATCCCCTGGTACTTCCCATGCACTCATCCAATCGCTCTGTCACTACCGTTGCACTCATAATTTTACCCAGACACTACCCATACACTCATCCAATCACCCAGGCACTATCCATGCACTCATCCAATCACTCGGGCACTACCCATGCACCCATTCATTCACCCAGCCACTACCCATGCACTCATGGAATCACCCAGACATTACCCATGCGCTCATCCAATCACCCAGGCACCAACCATGCACTCATTCAATCACCCTGGCATGACACATGCACCCATAAAATCACATAGGCAATACACATACACTTACACAGTCACCCAGGCACTACTCATGCACTGATCCAATCACCCAGGCACTACCCATTCACTCACCCAATCATCCAGACACTACCCATGTGATCATACAATCGCCCAGGTGCTACCCATGTACTCACAGATTCACCCAGGCACCACTCCAGCAATCATTGTAACATCCATGCACCAGTCATGCACTCCATGAATCATCCATACACCAGTCAGACACTCAGATCAAATCAAATCAAATCAAGCTTTATTCGGATCATACAAAATGTCAATAAAAGCATACTATAAAATACAATAAAATCCATTGATGACCAAAAAATATCAAGAAAAAAACAGCATCATAACATATTTAAAATACGCATAATCATTATACAGTTGTACATATCATAAAGACAATACACTCTCTATTGTTTCGTAGTTCAGGTTTTCTAAGTAATCGAGTCCATTCCTTTGTTTGGTTGCCGACATTATATAGCAAATTACTGCATTACAGACAGATATTTTTTCCAAATTTCGCAAACAATTAAAACTAGCTTTATAGGAGTACAGGCAATTATCTTGAAAAATTGGACGGATTTTTTTTTTCTAATTTGCGTATAAAAATTACAAAAAAGTAAAAAATGAAGGGTGCTTTGTTTGGACCTACCATCACATGGGCAATTTGGAAGGTTAGCACACCACTTGGCCCTTTTAGGAAAAGCAAAAAGATAGTGTAATGTGTTCATCCGTAGTCTGGTTAGGTAGAATCTATGCTGAACATTAGTTATAAAAACGAGGTATTGCTGTATACCCATTGCAATTGGCCCCTCAAGAAAGATACAACAGTTATCTTGGTACTTGAAGCCTCATCTCTTGACGCTGTCCTAGCATTCCAGAGGCTCCTTTTAATTCAGCCTTACTAGTTTTTTGTATATCTTCAGGTTGATTCCAGTTCAGGGCCAAATTGCATTCTTCTAAAAGACCACTGATATAACTTAACCACGGTATTTTCTTACATCGGTCTTGGGACAAACAGTCTAATATAATATCCCTCGTAAAATAAGTTTCTTCCCTAATCCAGACACAATGCCACAAGTTTAAAGCGGCCATACTAATCAGGTCACGTATATATGATATTCCAGTTTCTCTATGCAAAATAATCGAAGAAGTAGAGGCAGGTACGGCTAGCAAGCATCTTAAAAAGTTATTTTCAAGGGTTTGTATCTGCATAATATCTGCCTGGCCCCATAGGGCTCCCCCTTCAACTCCCTGTAATGCACAGTCAGACACTCATTCCAACATAAATGCACATTTTATCTTTTTTTTAACTGTAAAATGTGGTTCCAGCAGGAACCTTTTTTTTGCATAAAACTTGTTTTTTTTTCCTATTTATAATGTTTACATGTTTTTGCTCTTTCTTGTAAAAACAAAAATGGCAACTGGGACAGGAAAAATTACTAACATCTGCACTAACAAATGTGAAAAAACAATAAATGGGGGGTGAATTAGCACTTGTGATTTTTCGCAGCATTGCTAATAGCTGTAGCAAACAGCTCGCCGACAGTTATAACTACACTACAGTCCATGCAATATGCGGCCGTTCTTGAAAACTCCGGAGCCATATCTATACTACTAGTCTGGACCTCTGAAGGGGCTTTCTCGCTGGGAATTGTTGCTGCTGCCTCTGATGTTGTTGGTCCTCCAGCTTCTCGTGCTTGATTGCCAGTTGCAGACATTTTCCATGGTAGGTTTTAAGATGATATAACATGGGCATCGTCCCACATGAATATTTTTTGTTTGTCCCTCTATAGAGGGTCTTGTCACAGATTATACTTTGGACTAGTTTTGCAGCAGTTTTGGATTCCCCTGATGAGATTTTTAAAAAAATCCCAAGCCACACTTGCCTTCTTCTGGGGAGGCCCCTCATATTCCACATCTTCTGTGTCGACCTCCTCCACATCCTGCTCCTGCTGTTCTTGTGGCTTATCCCTATCTTCTTGCTGTGTTGGCATTTTTTGTGCAAAAAAGTCTCCAGCCAAAATCTACCACAGTCTCACAATAAGGTTCTGGAAAAGAAGATTCAAGAAGGAGCACTGGGTGTGTACTTCCTATTCATTTTGCTGAAAAGTATATTAACCAGTGATATTCCTTTCTTTCACAGTCATGTGGTATACGTCTTGGCTGACATATTCACGGTTAACAACATAATTGCAGTTACCGCCCAAAAGCGGAAATTCACAAGACAAGTTTAAAGTGGTTTTCTTTAAAAATAAAAACAAAAGCAAAACTTTCAATAATATAATCTTGAACAACTATACCAAATCTTGTTGACAATATCTCTATATATATGTTTCAGAGTTGTTGAAAAACACGTAGTATCAGGGTTTACCAACATCATTGCGACATTTGCTGTTTTCAAGATAAGGGGAAACGCTAAGTAATAATGATTTTGTTAAAAAAGTACTATTGGCAGACACTTTTAAACAAGAGAGCAGTAAACAACCAGTGTCAAATATCAATTATAATAGGTTGTTATATGTGATTTAGAGTTTTTGTAAAACACGCGGTATCCGTGATGAATGAAGTCATCACGACCTCCGCTGTTGCCGTGATCACGGGAAATGCTAAATGTGATTTTGGCAAAAAATTATTATGGACAGACAGCTTTAAACAGAAGATCAGCAAACAACTAGTGTCAAACATCAATTTAAATATCTGTATATAGATATGCTTCTCAGAATGTGGATGCAGGCGTGCTGCCCGAACGTCAGGGGTGCCTCCTCTTACAGCACTTTCACAACACGCTATGACTCAGTTCGTCTCCGCATCAAAACACCAAAGGGGCACTTCAATTTAAGTTTTTCAGGTAACAAATTTAGTCAAGGCATAAGGAAAATCAACATGTTTTGGTAGCCTGCCGCTACCTTGGTCATGATTACTATATAATATATTTATATAGTCCCTGAAAGAAACCAAAGGGCATCTTAGAGACTCAGGGAGGCGGACCACATACTTCTCCCAATGTTAAAATCGGCACCAGGGAATGGGATGGGGTTTTAAGAAGAAGTCCACATGCCCCTTTCTCAGTGTTATACTTATAATAGGCTCCAGGGGAGAAGAAGGAGCTTCATGCCGCCTCACTGGTTAAATAAGTTTTGCCACTCCTCAGGTCCTGGCCCATCCTGGTGGGCCACAAGTCCTAAAATGGCTGGCCCCACATCTTTATTGATGTAGTGGCCCAATCTGATCTTATATCAGGATTTGCCGGTTCTGTAGCTCCCATGCAGCATGACTTATATAAAGTTTGTGAGCCTTAATTTCTCAAAAACTACTGAACAGCGTTATACAAAATCACAAAAAGCACAATTTCTTGACCAAGATCAAGCATTCTACCAAAATGGGTGTAATTCCGTTCAGCAGTTTTTGTGGTATTGCTGTAAAATGTTGCTATGTGAAAGTAAATAGGGAATATGCATGTTGAAACCCACCCCTTTTTTAAGCCCCTGCTAGTTGGATCACACCAAAATGTTCCAGGAAGAAGCTGAGGTGGATGATACTTTATTTTGAAAAGTTTTGTGAAAATTCATGAAAGGGTGCCTATGTTATTAGGAGGTTAAACAATAAACTTTCCTGTGAAAATGCTGCCCTAGGCACATGAACTTAGGGAATGGAAAAGGAGCAAGGGGAGAAGGGAAAATGCAGAGGCAAAGATAAAAAGAAGAGGAATACCACCCCCATAAGAATGTCCACAGGGGGCCAGAAGATGTGACAATAATTGACAGTACACCCAATGTGGTAAATCTTTCCGATATACTTCATACAGATACTGAAGTGAGAGTACTTGAGTTAAGTTTATTCTTTTGCTCAACCAATACATTTACCTATGCTCAATGCCATATGGGCCTGCATACATTTTATAGGAAATTGAAATTACATAAGTGGTGTGCCCCTATTATTATTCTATTCACTTTGGCACAATTTGATCCAGAAACTACCGACACAGGGGACCTCTATTTGAATTTAAGAGCTATGGGGAATGATTGGACAGGAGTTGGCCTAGTGGCTTTAGGACCAGATCCACTTTTACATTTACACTTCCTAACAATACGAACACATTTGAAGAAGTGGTGACACAATATTTCAGAAGGTTGGTTTACAAAAATTGTAAAGTAAATAACATGACATTGGCCCAGAGAAAAGCTGTGAAAGATCTGGAGAAGGATGACTCTATTGTCTTTAGACAATCGATTAAAGTAGGGAATGTTGTTGTGTTATCCAAAAACATGTATTTAAAAGAAGGATACAAATGAATGTGAGTGAATGTTATGAGATAGTAAAGAAGGAGATGATTGTCCAAACCAATACGGAATATCATGACAAGTTAAGAGAATAGAGAGAACGAGGCGTGATTGAATGGGAGGAGGTCAAGTTTCTGTATTGTGACCTTTCAGAATATCAATTCTCTTACTTCTTCCTGAAACATACAAGAATGCAAGCAGTTCTCTTGGGAGAGCCATTGTATCGTCCCAAGTGAAGGACGGGGCTCTCTAAGGCCCGCAGAATATATACAACCACCTAATTCACCTTCCCAAATGAAGAGTCGGTCAGACAGTAGAGAATGAGAGGAGGTCAAGTTTCTGTATTATGAACTTTCAGAATATCAATTCACTATCTTCTTCCTGAAACATACAAGAATGCAAGCAGTTCTCTTGGGAGAGCTATTGTAATGTCCCAAGTGAGGGACGGGGCCCTCTAAGGCCCGCAGATTATATACAACCACCTAATTCGCCTTCCCAAATGAAGAGTTGGTCAGACAGTAGAGAATGTAACTTACATGTTTATTTCCAATACTCTACAGAGGAGTCCAATCAGACCTTCACCCTAAGATGTGTGCCGAGGGACTGCCTACCCAAAGTTTGCTAACACATGATACACTATTTGGAGACTTCAGCCACACCTCTAGAGGAAAATTACCGGCCTGTGCCGGATACGAACAAAGAGGCACAGAGACGAGTAACACCTGCCAGATGGGTACATTTTATCGACAATCTAAGGCCACTGTGCCGAGTCACAGCGTCTCTTAATGTGGGAGCAGAGCTACACATTGAGAATGGTATGCAAAAGAAAATAATTTTTGCTAGTAAATCGGGTAGCAACCTTGAACACAGGAGAAAATAATAGTGAAATGCAGGCCTCTGCTGAGGTAAGAAATTCTGAATACTGAGGCCTAGTGCGAGCACAGCCCGGGTAGTCTAATATGGGTTACGAAATATAAAATGTAGTTACACAGGTTAATGTAAGCTTGCATGTTACACAGGACAACTGAGTGGGTTACATTACGTGAACACATGTGGCATCTATTTAGCCACATAATATATTTTAGAAACATAATGCTAACCAAATATAACATAGACGAGTGCATAATGTTGGGAGGGGAATTTAAAACCTAACACAAGGATGCCTGCTGGAGAACATGTCTAAATACATAGATTTCTTTTTACAGCCCTTTGTTTCATCATTACCATCCTACATTCATGATTGCAGGGACTTTCAATCTCACACTGAAGGTTTCCACTGGGTGGAAGACTACTTATTATTGACCTTAGACATGGGCAGCCTTTCACTATGATAAGACGTGCAAATGGAGTGAATGTCTGCAGACATTTTTAAGGTAAAGATCATGATAATTTCTGTTTCATACAGAGATGATCCTAGAAAGTATCTGGTTCTGTCTCATGCATCATTTTTTGTCTATGATGACAGTTACTTTAGATAGATACAGGTCACGGCGATCAGTACTTGTTTTGTTCCCAGTTATGCACATCTCCTAATGGGTTGGTGGGAGGAGTGAGTTGTCAGTGCCCAGGAACTTTTTAATTTCCATGTTGTTATGTGCATAAGATACATAGACAATATTTTCATGATTTGGAAAGGCACTTGTATAAATGAGATCTCCTCGAACCTCAAGTTTACTGTGAGCATAAGCAGAACAGAGATTGAGTTCAGAAACATAAAAATAACAGTCATTTAGAGCAAACATATCACTAAAAAACATGTCAAATCTACTGCAGCGAACACTAAATACATACACATAACAACCATCCAAATCCCTGATACTTAGTATCCCATACGGAGAGTGGCATAGGGCGTGCCACAATTACAACACCAATAAAGTCTTCGAACAGGAATAGAACATTATTATGTCAAGGTTCAGGGATAGGGGCTAACTCAAAAAAACTCTAGAGGCAGGCCTAACACGAGTAAGGAAAAAACAAAAACAGGATTTATTGATACCGAAATTCTCTGCCTGTGAAACAGGAAATGCTCCTGTTAGATTTTTTAACATCTACAATAACAAATCACATTGTGTTAAGTAAATAATCACCAAACAGATTCTGACCACGGAACAAAGTATAACAGATTGTATAGACACTCACCCTCACATTACATTCAAGAAAGGAAGAACCCTTAAAGATAAACTAAGTAAGTACTCCGTCATGAGTAAGTAAAAACTTGACAGAAAACTGACTGATCCAGAGTTCTATACAATCAGGAACTGCAATGTCAAGTAATTACTATAAATCTATATATGATCTGCATGTTTAGACAACATAGAATGTGAGATTGGTGTCCAGACTGATTTGAGACATCCCCACCGGGTATGTTAGCCTGTATACCAGCTAGCTCACAGTGCCACTGTAAACTCCTCTTATCAAGGAGACAATAGTTTCTGGCAACTATTGAACAGGACAACCCTGTCCCATCAGGGATTGTGGAAACAGTACAGTACTTTTCACTCAGTCACTTGTGCTCACTTTGTCTCAGAGACATACACAGAATAAACGGTGGCGACGTTTTCAATAAGCATTTCTTGAAACAGCTTCAGTCTAGTGTAAAATAGGTGTGCTGAAACAACCATAAGACAGAAACAGATATAAATGATTATAAGCACCAACAGAGTAAAAGGATGGTAGATTTCTACCATAGTGCTAAAACAATGAATATAGGTAGGTATATAAATGCATGATGTTAGAAATGGGATTTCTGGCCAAGTCCAACACATGACAATAATAATGCGTACTCCTACGATGCAACCTTAACTAGATGTACCCAAGTGCACTTAGTATGTATGTAGATGTAGAGTCAAGAATCCCCTAGAATGAAGCCAACACCGTTACCTGGTGTGTGAGAATGAAGGACCCTGTCTTGGCCTTGAGATGGACACTCCACAAGGGATGTCAGACCACTGTGTGCTGGAGTGTATGCGTGCAGGAACCTCAGCATCTCGTGTCAGTGTGTCAGCATGGAAGTCTTTCTCCTCTGCGTGCCCAGCAAATATATGGTGGATCTATACCCAAAAGGTACCCTCAAGGGTTCTACCTTGCAGTCGTCATGTCGGCCGAGGATGTCGAAAGGGATGACCCTTATACATAGTTATTATGCAGAAGATGGTAATCCTGCTGTGATTCTGAGAATCCTAATGCATAATAAATGAGGCTAGTTTTCTGGGAAAAACACAAGACATTTGTGCAGCACCTTAACTAGGTAAAAGGTTAATTCCCAAAATAATTATGTAGTACAATGGCAGGGAAAATATAGGTAAAAGGTTAGGTGACTATCCAGGCCTATATTGGGGTACAATACAAAACATAACAGCAAGGCTTGCAACAACAGCAGGAGTAGGTGTAGTTTTCACTCAACATGGCAGTCAGGAGAGAGTTTTAAAGAAGCATCTTACATATAATTCTGATTTTACTGTCTGTATTCTAGCATGTCCACGTGACAGAAGGTATGTGGGTAGTACTCTACGCCCTCTTAAGAAACAGGTTTTGGAGCACCTCTGGACCATTACTCATAGGGACCATAAGTATCCTGTTGCACAAAATTTTGTAGAATTCCATGGGGGCAATAGTAATGTTCTTTGATTTTCGCAATTGATAGAATGCCACTTACAAAAAGAGGTGGCAAAAGAACACAGGCCCTGAGATGACTAGAATCAAGGTACAATGTGGAGCTTCATACTAAGGTTCTCAATTGATTGAATATATGTATTTTTTTATTTATTTATGAAGTTTTATATAGTTTCTAGGATTGACCATTCAAAGAAGTGACCACATCAAGGTCACCTGGGTTGCAACCTGTAGAAACAATTTTTTTAGTATATCTGTTTTAAAATGGTTTCTTATCTCATTTTGATTGTGTTTTTACACAGGGTAGATGAAAGTACGGCAAGCATGATAGTCCTAAATTGTACAAGCTAGGAGTGTTTATTCATTATTTTATATCTAGATTTTCTCTGGAGTTTACAACCAATTGGGTCTTAAAGTGTTATGCACTTGATTTAAGCTGAACAGTTGGAATCAATGGACTAAAATTCAGGATTAGAAGTAATAGGGAGAGAACATACTCAACCTGCTTAGCATGGAGAGGTTTAGCATATGGTATTCAAGACTAAGGATCACCACTATAGCAGATCATGTCATTTGTGACCTTTAGCCTGATTAGTAGGTGTAGGGAATTGGGTTACTGATTGAAAGGGATGAAATCCTACTCAAGCAACAACCACAATTCTAGTTAGGGTGAAACACAAGCAAACCCCAAATTAACATATACTCAACCCTCTTGTAGCTTGATACAAAAGCAGTCATGCAACAACCACAAGTCTAGTCAGAGTGAAACACAAGCAAACCCCAAATTAACCTATACTCAACCCTCTGATAGCTTGGCACAAAAGCAGTGTCACATAACTTAGAGGCAATGTGTAAAGTATGTGTGCAGTACTTCAAACAGTTATAAAGTAAAAATACAACACAAGGAAAGCCCTACACCAAATTAGAGAAATAGAGTCAAATTTAATGAATTATTTGAGACCAAAAAGACAAAGATAAAATTAGTAGCACCGGAGATATGCAAGTTAGGCAATGTGGTTATCTGCTCACAATGGACCAGAACAAAGTCACAAGTTTAGGCCAAACGCAATGGAGTGCAGGCCCGATACAGGGACCCATTTAGGCCCACTGATCAAAGTACCTTAAATCCCGGAGTGCAATCTGAGCAGCATAGCTTTGTGAGGCTTTGTGTTGTCAGGCGTCGCTTCCGATGAAGATGTTTGGTGAGGCTATGTATTGCTCTGCATCGGGTCCAGTGAGCTGTGCAGCAAAGTTTGGCAGGACTTTGCATCGCTCTACAATGGTTGTGATTAAGCTGGCAGCTGTACGACAAGACTTTGCGGGCTTGCATCGTTTGGCATCGACTCTGATGAGGCTGGCAACTGTGCAGTAAGGCTTTGTTTGGCTTCACATGGTTTCATGATGATTCGTATCAGTTCCAATGGGGACCACAGCTGGGCTGGCAAAGAACTTTAGCCCCACTTCCAAAGGTCTAGGGCTGGAGAGGCTCGACTTGGGGGCTAAGACTCACAGTAGGCAGAGTCCAGGTGCAGGGTTCAAGGAAGTTAGACACTTTTATGTCTGTGAGGCTCTGATCAGGAGGCCAGCCATCTAGACCTTGGAGTCATTCTGGTTGTTCTGTAGGTCCAGTCCTTCCTATTCCAACAGCAGGGCATCAAAGTTGCAGGGCAGCAGAGTAGCAGTTCTTTTTGCACCAGAGCAGCACAGCAGTTCCTCTTCTGAGTCTTCCACAGGTCCAGATGTGTACTGAAGAGCTGGGTCGAAGGGTCCAACATTTATAATTGGTACCGGCATTGAAGTAGGAGAAGGTTCTAAAGGGTTCCACCCCTCAGAAGTGTTGGGCCTTTGCTTCCTGCCTGCCCTGGCCCCAGCTTGTGTGGGGGGCACAATACACAGGTGTAAAAACCTTTGTGAGAGTACTGAGTTAGAGACTTTGTGATGTATAAGTGAGGTAGATGACAGCTCCAACAACTATCAAATCAGAAATGGCCAACCCAGCTAATACCTATGTCCCCTTTGTCTCACTGTCTGGGAGTAATACACAATGTCCAACTGCCAGCTATACCTAGTCATGTGACCCAACATTTAGGCTGCAGGAACCAAATGTTTGGGACAGGAGAATGCCAACTTTCTGCATTTAAAGAATTGTGACTTTAAATCTGACTTTACCATTACCTACGTACTCTCAATTGAAAGTTGGCACTTATTATATGTAATAGGATAACCCAATATTATGCTCTGGTAGGTAGGCCTTTCAGTAGTCGCAAACAAATTTAAGAGTTTTTCACTACCACAGCATGTAAACCTTAAAAGTACACGAACAACCATTTAAATATACAGCATCCAGCCCACTGGGTTGTGAAGGGCCTACTCTAAGATTAACTTATATTTATTAAAAGAGAAGGTTTAGGCCTGGCAGAATGTGCATTTTTCAATGCTGAAATGGGAGTTTAAAACTGCACACACAGGTTGCAATGGGAGGCCTGACCCTGTGTACATGTTGTACCTCTTTACTAAAGACTGAGGGAAAGGGCAAACAACTTCAGCACTGATTAGCAGTGGTAAAGTGCTCAGATTTATAAAGACCAACAAAAACGAGCAATCAAATTATGGTATGCAATAATAATTGTGTCAGGTGTACCTGTGGTGCGCCCGCGTGTCTCGGTATAAAGCTGTACTCTGCACAGCAGGAAGTTGCTTGCCATTGCAGTTTTCGTGTACATGCTGTAGCTTACTGTTCTTGCCTCTTATCTTGCCACTTGAACTCCCTATTTTCTATGATCACCTGTTATGTTAAATCTCAGGACATTGCTTGTGAACTTTTTACAACAATGAAGGCAGTACCCTATCAAATAGAAATAAGGGATGGAGACAATGAAACAAAAAGAAGAGGGAGAGTAAAATAAATCAGAAGAGGAGGCAAATCAACAAAAGACAGGGTCAAAATCAAGCCCCAGCTGGAATCAATGAGAATACTAAAATAAATCTGACAGAAATATAGTTATCAAAGGATGAATTGGAAGAACTGAATTTTGGCCTGTACTTTTGTTCAACCTCAGACTTCTACTGCACTAAAACTAGGGCAGATCTATTCATTTTTGTTTGCAAATTGAAATCGTATTGTATATTCCTTAGAAGTGATTCTGGAATTTATGTGCTAAAATAGAATATGGCTCGTGAGAAGAAAAAAGACTACGTGAAATGTCCATATGTCCTCTATGCTGACACTCCTGCAAATTCTCTTTAAATATTGTTGTTTAAAAATGGCTAGGGGTAAGAGTTGAAACACGTTGGGTCCTTTTCAAGTGAATTGGAATAAAAGCAATATCTACCCGAGTAGTGGGCCTATGGTCTTAAACTCTTGTAGGAGTAGAAATGTTTCCATATATATATATATATATATATATATTCACTGAAAAAACCATAGGTTTCACACACGTTATAGTTAGGAATTAGCATTTAAAAAACCTTGCAAATTTACTGAAAAAACCATAGGTTTCAGGGGCGTTATAGTTAGCTGAACATTTCGCTCGTAAAAAACCAATGAAATTCCCCCGTTGTAGTTAGTTCAGCTAACTGATTGATTGATTGATTGGCTTTATTTCGATACATAAAATATCTTGAAAGCAGTTCATCAGTTAAGGAAAACAACAAATAAAACACATTCCCAGAAAAAAAGAAAGTAAAAAAAACAATAACTTAGTAAATACAATTAATACAGTTAAAATCAGGATTAAATTGATATGGAAAGCCTTTTTGCACGAATCAACCAAGTCCACTTTAAAAATTTAGACACACCACAAACCACCAAAGTGGATGTGTCGGACAATAAAATGCGTAGGGCCTCAGTGTGATAGCGAGTTCCCAACTGTCTACAAAGTGGTTTGAGCCAGCGCCTCCTGGGAGAGCAATAGTCAGGGCATTCAAAAAGAATATGTGCCACCGTCTCGACCCGGGTGGAACAGAGGGCACAAAAGAGGGAGGGCTGGGGGGACAATTTCCACCGGGATATCAGGTCACCTACAGGTAAAATCCCTACTCTAAATTTAAAATATAGAGCCCTATTAAATGGAATGGAAATCATATCGAGATAGGGTTCGTAAGCTACCACGTCTTTAATCCTCAAAAAGGCTACAGTTGACTTGCATAGGCGTGGATCGACAGTGAGTTTGGTCGAAACCCAATCCCAATACAGTTTCTTTTAAGTGGCTTTAGGAGGGGCAGATCGAGTAACCCAAGCTTCACCTAAGCCCAACTCCCCCAGAAGATGTTTAACGTCCCTCAACCATTTAATCCTATACCAGCCCCCCATTGACATCACCTCGGACAGTCCCTCAGCATAGGAGGCTAATTCGGGCACCCTCCACAAGCGGGCCCACAGGAGCAAGGGACGAAGTCGAGCTTGGTCCGCAATTGATCTGCAACCTAGATCCAGCAACACTGGAACTGTGGGTGTGCTCAAAGGGAGAGCCATCAGCTCTTTCAAAAATGTGCTCTCCGATTTTGCAAGTACATCGAGATTACTTGTACCCCACAACTCCGCCCCATACAAGGCAGCACTAACCCCTCTAGCTTTATAAATCTCCACAGCTGGGGCAATAAATTGTTTTGTGGAAGAACGATGTTCCCTAAGCAACGCACCACCCACCCTTTTGTGGTTAAGGAGCATCTTGTGAATGTGCGGAGTCCAACTCATAGAGTCGCTAAGGCGGATTCCCAGGTAGTTGAACTTTGATACCCTCTCCAAGTGAGCAGAGTTCAAGACCGGGAGGCGCCCCAGTTTCCTAGGAGGATTCATGATCAAATATTTGGTCTTGTCAACATTGATCACCAATCCCCTAAGGGAACAGAACTCCTGGAAGCGGTTAAGAAGTTTTTGGAGGCCCTGTGGGGTCTTTGCAATGAGGAGGGTATCATCTGCAAAGAGCAGTGTGGGGATCCGAGTGCCCGCCAGGGAGGGTGCATCAGCAGGTTCTTGTAGCAGATACTCAACCACACCATTCACATAGAGAGAGAATAGGGTGGGAGCTAACACACATCCCTGGCGGACACCCCTGCTCACTGGAATTCTATCAGTTTTCTCCCCATTCTTACCCCACCGCACCTGCGCATAATTGCCTGTGTGTAGTTTTATCAGGAGTGATAGGATATAAGAAGGCACCCCCAAACCCTGCAAGACCCTCCACAGTTCCTCCCTAGGTACCAGGTCAAAGGCAGTCTTGAGGTCGATAAAGGCCAGATAAAGACTGCCCTTGCCCAGCACCACCACCTTCCAATGCAGGAGCGCCAGTCTGTAGGCTTGCTCGATTGTCCCGGTTCCAGAGCGAAAGCCAGCCTGGAAATCTGACAGGATCTTGATATCATCCACCCATTGGAGGATCCTCCCCAGAATCACCTTCTCTGCCACCTTTTGGGATGAATCAATAAGGCTTATGGGCCTATAGTTAGCGGGGTTATCCAGACATCCCTTCTTGAATATCGGGACAACCTCCGCCCCTTTCCAGGATTCAGGTACAGGTGATCCCCCCATAATAGCATTCAGTAGAGTGGAAACCAACTTCCCCCATTGCTTAGGATAGGCTCGTAACAAGTCACCGGGTATCCCGTCAGGCCCAGCAGCTTTTAGGGGGACCAGGGACTTGATTACGACCTCCACTTCTCTGTCAGTAAAGGCATCGGCCTCAGTGTCCCCTGCCTCGACCACCAGAGCAAAGGAGTCATTAAGGACCCCCTCGGCAGGGGTATAAAGGGACAAGAAGAGGCTAAACCAATTCTGAGCTGGGATATTACATGTCAGCAATGTGCCAACAGGTCTATCCCTGGTTCTTACCAAACTCCAAAATCCCCTAGTATTCCTGTCCAAGCTTGCAGCCAAGAGGTCCGCCCAGAACTTCTCCTCCCCCTCTCTTTTTGCTACCTTTAAGGTCTGGGAGTAATCTTTCCTAGCAAGCCTAATTGCAACCTGGGATTTAGATTTCACAGCCCCTACCAGCGCTTTTTTCTTGACTCTGCATTTTTTAGTAAACCAACCCTGCGTTTTGGGCAGCAACTTCCTGTTGTTAGCACGAGGAGCCATGCTAGGGGAAATAAACAGGTTGCTCAGCGCCCTAGTTAAGTCGCAGAAGGTCAGCGTGACCTCCTCCGTCGATCGGGTCAGTGACTCCAATTTGCACTGTGCTGCAGCCAGGAGTGCCCCTATATCTGCCACTTTCTCCTCAGACATGATAAGCTTAGCCCACTTCAGCCGTCTACCACAATTGGATGGGAAAACTTGGTGGGGGTTTGGAGCTATATAAGATGATAATCCCCCCTTATCAGTTAACCACTGGGGAAAGAGGGCGAGTGAGAGGAGATTATGATCACTCTCAGTGGTCGGTATGATCTCCATATCCTTCAGGATGCCCCATAGACTTACGTCAAGAAGAATATAATCTATTCTAGACGTATGGTTCGGCCTATTATAAGTATGAGCTCCCACTAAGTCAGACTTTGACCTCCCATTAACAGCCCTAAGGTCAAATTCCATGTTGAGGGAATTAATCTGTACCGCCACTTGGGTCCACCTCTTGATAGGAGGCAGCGCTAGGGCAGGAATTCCCCTCCTGGAGTCCTCCTCACCATTTCCCAATGTATCGTCCAAGCCCAAAGGCTCGAACGTACAATTCAGGTCTCCTGCCACCAAGATGCGAGATTTGTTGGGGCGCTGCCTGAGCAAACCTTATAATAGGGATATTGTGGCCGATTGTATACCACCCTCCGTGCCTCTGGCATAGATGTTAAAGATGTCCAGGAGGAGGCCACCCCGTGCACCCTTTATAGTAATATTGAGGAGATCGGGAGAGTTGGTGGGATGCTGAACCACCTGGCAATCGAGAGCGACATCAATCCATATGAGGAGACCACCCGAAGGGCGTCCCTTCCCTAAAACAGGGGGGACAGCGGGAACAAAATATGTTGAATATCCTACCTTATGGCAGGGCTCCCTGCACCATGTTTCTTGAAAAATGCAAATAGAGTAACCCTCCACAAGGGCGTTCCAGTCTGGTAGTCCCAGTTCCTCGAGATACCCGCAACGTTCCAGCTAAAAATCTTAAAGTCTGGATCCACCACAACCGGCTCCCTGTTGGGCTCGGTGTTTAGTGCCCCCACCGTCAGATCTATAAAACTTAATTCACTGCCCCCACTTAGTCTTCCTACGAGCAGGTTAATATCCTGTGATGGGTTAGTGGGTTCGTCTAACTGAGAGGGAAGAATGGCATTGCTTTCACCCAACTTATTTAGCATAGGAACATCACCTGGGCTTAGGACCCTGATGGCCAGCCTATGGCAAGTGTCGGTTCAATATCCCGACAGCCCCCCATAAGACCCGGGCCGGGCTGCCGGTTGGAATAATTGAGGGATGACAGGATTCTCGGGATAAATAGGATTATTGATCCAACCCCCACCAAAATGTAAACCATTATAATTTGCTGCAGTTCTAGGGTAAAAATAGGATAAATCTACTACACCAATGCTTGCCCCCCCAATTACATACTTTTGATTGCAAATAGTTTGAGCAACCCTATTGTCTTTGAAGTTTACCACCACACAATCTCCTTCTAGGTGCTTACGACCATAACCTACCCACCCTACCCTTCTCACTCCTACGATCAACACATCTAGACCCCTAGGAAGAGGTCTATTGGTCTTTAACCAGTGCATGGTTTTATTTTTCAAAGCCTGGTGGGATTCATAATGATCATCCTTCAAAGTGGGTACGTTAGTAAGTATGGCGACATACGGGTGACACTCGGGGGGCAAATTCACCGGTGGAAAAGTTGGAGACGCTTTGGGGGAAGATTCTTCTGGCTGGGTTTCTCTGGGGAGGTTAGTACAAGTTCTGATCGGGTGGGCTTGATCGGGACCATTGCCTTTGGCAATCCCATTCGAGGTTCCCTTATATTTAAGAGGTCCCTTCCTACCCGGCAGCTCAGCCCGAATAGGCTTCTTTACCGGGACTTTAAGAGGCTTGGGTACACTCGGTTGTGCTAGGCCTAATTGACTAGTACTGCCTGAGGTATCCGCAACCTGTGCAGCAGGTGCATTAGCCACAGCCAACATATTTACAGTGTTTGCTGTAATTGAGGCGGTAGGTGTGACCTGTGTGGATACAGGGATCATCCGGGTGCCACTATCCCCTCCCTGTCCATCCTCCCTGATTTTAGAGTGCAGTTTGATAAGGGTTTTTAGAGAGAAAAAAATTTCCAAGGTTGCCTGTTCGAATCTGTCCAACCACTCTCCCAACCCTTTTACTCTCTCCACAATCGGGGACAATGATATTATGATCAGATCTTCAAATTGTGTAATTGTTACAGAGTCATTAGATGGGGCTAACTGACAGTCTGATGTTGGATCTACACATGCTTCCTCAATCATATGACCTGAGTGATCACCCCCCTTTTCCATCCCGGGGTGTTTCGTGCCCAACCCCTCACCCGCTTTAGTTCCTATTTCCCTGGCACCATGCTTCCTTGGTCTCTTATAGAGTTTTGGGAAGCTGCCTTTACGTGGGCTAGCAATCCTTTTCCTTTTAGTAAAAGTTGGACTCTCGGATACCGTCAGTGGTAAGACAGGTGGCTGAGGGATATTAACTTGGATAGTAGGAATGATAGGACGGGTTGTGAGGACGGGGAATTCACTGGAGCATGGGTCAAAACTGCTACTATCAACAGGAGGGGGAATAGATATGGCTGCCAAGCTCTCCAACCTATCTATACTGGCCCTCAAAGATGCAACCCGTAGATGCTCCAGTGGAGGGGGTGTAATTGAGAGAGGATCTGGACTACACACAGGCGAGGTAACAAATGCCAGGGAACCCAATGAGGACCGTTTTGACGGAGGAAGTACTTGGGAGAGACGCCGCTCTGTCATTACAATCTGCTTCTCTATGACATCAGCTACCGGTGTAATGAACTGATCCATAGTGCCTATAATACAGCTGGCTCCACCCTCTCCTCCTCTCCTGAGGCTCTTCCCTGAACGGGTGGACATTAACACAGGCTATAGTGGTAACCAGATATTGATGGTAATAATAGACCCCTATATGTCTACAGGTACAAATGTTATTATCAGGGGGGTGGCCCGACCCGGCCCTGGACAGCCCCGGACTGCCACAGACTGCCCGCCCTTTGCCCGGGCTTCGCTCCGAGCTTCGACCCGCTCGCAACCCGCGTTCGCGGACGTGAGCGTGCTTAAGTACGTATACACTGGGGGCGTGGCTTGCAGGGGGAGCGGGCCAGGTGTCAGCTATTGGCCAGGCAGGGACTCCTGGGAGATGGAGTCCCTGCAGTAACGCTCGCAGCCCTGCTGCACTGCCACAGACCTCCCCAGCTGGCGTAGAGACTACAGGTACTCCACTGATTTTTACCGTGAAGCGGGACCCGCGAAGCGGGTCCGGCGAACAGTGATGACAAGTTCAGCAATTAGGTCCAGGCACAAAATTCCTTGGGATGAGGGTCCACTTGCCCAGGGTCCAAGTAAAAGCACACAGGGTCTCACCAGCACCGGGAAAAGAAGGTGTTCTTAAATGCAGCCGGTGCGCTGGGGGCGTGGCTTGCAGGGAGAGCGGGCCAGGTGTCAGCTATTGGCCAGGCAGGGACTCCTGGGAGATGGAGTCCCTGCAGTAATGCTCGCAGCCCTGCTGCACTGCCATAGACCTCCCCAGCTGCCGTAGAGACTACAGGTACTCCGCTGATTTTTACCGTGGAGCGGGACCCGCGAAGCGGGTCCGGCGAACAGTGATGACAAGTTCAGCAATTAGGTCCAGGCACAAAATTCCTTGGGGTGAGGGTCCACTTGCCCAGGGTCCAAGTAAAAGCACACAGGGTCCCACCAGCACCGGGAAAAGAAGGTGTTCTTAAATGCAGCCGGTGCGCTGGGGGCGTGGCTTGCAGGGAGAGCGGGCCAGGTGTCAGCTATTGGCCAGGCAGGGACTCCTGGGAGATGGAGTCCCTGCAGTAAAGCTCGCAGCCCTGCTGCACTGCCACAGACCTCCCCAGCTGCCGTAGAGACTACAGGTACTCCGCTGATTTTTACCTTGGAGCGGGACCCGCGAAGCGGGTCCGGCGAACAGTGATGACAAGTTCAGCAATTAGGTCCAGGCACAAAATTCCTTGGGATGAGGGTCCACTTGCCCAGGGTCCAAGTAAAAGCACACAGGGTTCAGCTAACTATAACTTGCGCGCCCGCAATCCCCTGCTGATGACGTCACATATTACATCACTTATGACATGGTCAGTGACATCACTCATGACATCACTGATGACATCACTGATGACATCATCCAGTGAATATGTGTCTTTCTGAAAAATAGATATTTTTTATATATGTATATCTAAAGGTTAATGGAAGAATAAATGGGTAAATAAGTGTCTAAATGGATGTTTTTTTTGTAAAATTAATTGTATAACTGACAGTATCTTAGTGAATACTGATGACATCATCGATTGAGTATGTGTTTCTGAACAATTTTAATATGCTTAATATATATAGGGAAAGGCCAGTTGAAGAATAAGTGGGTGTACAAGTTTGTAAATGGATGATTTTCTGTGGTGCGTAACTGACTCTATGTGAGTCATTAAATGTATCTTACTGCAGACTAGTGACTAAACTGTGTAAATGTTTGTATGTGTCTGTATGTTGGTGTATAAGTGGCTGCATGGTTTTGTGAATAGCTATATGAGTGTCTATATGGGTTATTGATTGGTTGTCTGAGTATCTGTATGGGTGCCTGATTGTTTGTGTGGGTAGGGTGTGTGTGACTCTGTGACTGGATGTGTGAGTGGGTGATTCAGTGGGTGCATGTTTTTGAGAGTGCATCTGTGATGGACTGTATGGTTGGGTGAGTGTATGTATGGGTGTGTTAGGGATTGAATGTATACATCAGTGGTACATTTGTGACTAACTACATATTTGAAAGGCAGTATATATGCGTGTAAGAGTATATAAGTGGGTAGAAGTGAGAGTGTGTGATTGTGAGAGTGACTGTATGGATGAGTGTGTGCTTGTATCAATGATTCTATAAGAGCGTAAGAATGTGGTACTATTTTTGAGTAAGTGAACTTGAGTGTGTATAACCGCATATGTGAGTAAATGGGAGTGTGATTATTTGCATGACTGACTAGGTGTGAGAGTACCTCTATGGATGACTGGTGGTGTGTGAGTGTCTATATAGGTGTATAAACGCATATGTTAGTCTTGTATGGAGTGACTGTAAGTATGAGTGACTGTACAGGTGAATGAGTGGAGGTGTATGTAGACCTAAGAGTTAATAAGTGGGTATGTAGTTATTGGTATTGCAGTATGTATGGTTTTGAGAATGGAACTCTGAAATTTTGAGTCGGTGTATCAAAGGTTATATTAGGGTGTTAGAAGACGTGGTAATTTATCACATGGATGACGTCATCAGTGATGTCATTTGAGATGTCATCAGTGATGTCATGAGTGATGTCACTGACCATGTCATGAGTGAAGTAATATGTGACGTCATCAGGAGTGGATTGCGGGCACGCGAGTTATAGTTAGCTGAACTAACTATAACGGGGGAATTTCATTGTTTTTTTACGAGCGAAATGTCCAGCTAACTATAACGCCCCTGAAACCTATGGTTTTTTCAGTAAATTAGCAAGGTTTTTTAAATGCTAATTCCTAACTATAACGTGTGTGAAACCTATGGTTTTTTCAGTGAATTTGCAAGGTTTTTTAAATGCAATTTTTTTTATTTAATATTTCTTTTGAGATTATTGTTTTTTAAACAATATGCTACCTATGTATATAATTATAGATTTACTGTATCCTGCAATATGGAATGGTTCACCTTTTTTAAATACATGTTTAGATATAGTTGAACAACATAGTTAATATCTTCTACAAACCTTTATACTTTTTTTTTTTTTAGGATTTTTTACCGTGCGCGTACGGTAAGCTTACGGCACGCGCACGGTACGCTATAAGTACGGTGCGCGTACGTAATATCTATGCTCCGTGTGCGCATGCGTACGCTATTTACGTACGCATGCATACTTCGTCTGCAACGCGTACGCGCTGGCTTCCTACGCGCATGCACGCATTTTATTTCTGCGCATGTGCATGTGCTCCTTACGCGGAACCGCCGTATGCGCATGCGCGCGTGCCTCTAATGCGCATGCGCGTGAGCGTCGTACGCGCGTGCTCCTTACGCGCATGTGCGCGTCTTACGTACGTGCATGCGTACTTTTGCCGTGACCGTACGGTAAGCGTATGGAGCGCACACTGTAGGTCAGAAACAACACTTTTCATTGGTTTAAACTTCTTTCATTTCCAGAAACTTCCAACACCACACCCATTCCCCTCATTATTGCTTGTGATTCCCTAGGAGAAGGAGCTGAAGTGTCTTTGTGATACAATGGCAGAGCAGCAGTCCTCTTCTGGGAGTGAGCAGGACAGCATTATCAGACAGAGAAAGAGGAAACAGAAGGATTCTTTTGTCTGGCAATATTTTACATTTCCAGAGGGGCAGAAGAAAGTCAATGCTCCATTAGTCACCTGCAAACTTTGTGGGCGTGACTTATCTAGAGGAGATCCAAAGAAGAAGTACTCTTTTGGAATCTTCACTATTTTCAGACACATTAGGGATGTACATCCCAAGACTTTTGCTCGAGCTACTGCAGCAACCCCTCCAGCAGCTCAGCCGAGCACATCCGCAGCTGCTCAGCCGAGTACATCTTCGGCAGCTCAGCCGAGCACTTCCTCTGCGGTGGGAGCGTCCCCCTCTTCTGCTCCTCTGGACATTTACCCTCGATTTCAGAGGGTACATATAAGGTGCAATACTTGCTATGCTCTTATTGCTTTTGGGGAGTCTAGTATTCCTCTAATAGACAATAAGATAGAGCAGCACAAGTGCGGTACCTTATAATATTGCCATTCTTTCCTTCCTCTGTCCCTGTATTAACACAACGGCTCTTTTAAGAGCCACCTTACCTCACAATTTTTATTTATTTTTTTAATCACTTTTTTTAAAAATAATTTCCCACCGTGCGCGCACGGTACGCGCACCCATTTTTTTTTTTGTTTTTTAAATTAAAATCTTTTTTTCACCCTTCAAGGTACTTGAGGGACCACAAGGAAAATGAGAAAAGCAGAGTGAGGAGAAGTGAAAAAAAGGGAGCATGAAAGTAAATGTGTGATAAATACAGATATTTCAAACTTACCTGACCAACAAAATAACTTAATTATCAATAAATGTTTTTTTTAATTGCTAGAAAAAAGGATTAATTTTCCTAAATTTTCTTTCTCAATCTGTAAAAAAAGAAAAAAGTATTAACATTTAACAATACATTTTAGAATACAGTACACATATTTTCATATTTAAAAAAACTATATTTTGCCCTTTTTTTGCTGTTTTCAGAATATATTGAATTTCACTGTAAATCGTGAAACCAATTGCATTCATCACTTAACAGCGGGCAAAAAAATTAACAATCTGAAAGATTGTTTAAAAAAAGCCCTGAATCTCTTCTCAGTAAAACATACCTTTATAGAAATGTAACATATTTAATAAAAACATCATCTAAGAACAATAACTATTTGCAATAAATATCGTCTGTAAATCTTGTTGCTTAAGCACATACACCAAAATAATATCTATCGAAGAAGTCCACAATCGAAATTTTTACCTTTCCATGAGGCCAAATGGTAATTTTTAAATTCTGTTTTGATGAAATATCCAATGGTAATCCAATAAAATCGCAAAAATGATTTGTTCAGATGTTGCAATTTGTATCTAAAATTTTGGTTTCAGAAAAATTAAATAGGAATTTGGTAATTTTGCAGGCAAACGTTGCTTGAAAATCAATTGAGAATCATTACACAGTGTCCAGCCTTTTTCACATTTAAGATAAACTGTGTAATGACCAGAAGTTATAGAAGGTCCATCATGGAAAATTATTGCAACCGCAACAAAAGTTTTTCCAGATATTGATAATTGATGTCCTGTAAACTTCTTTATTAAGGTGTCCAATTTTGAACCATCAGCTCTACAACGTTGCATCATTAAAATTACATACTGTCCATATTTCTTTAAAAATAACGTTGAAAACTTGTCTGATTTACATTTAGAACATTCCATGTTGTGATTGGCATCTTTAACTAATTTACTAAAAGTCACTGATTTAGTCTCTGGTAATGTTAAATATATAAACCTTTCTGAATCAACATTAGAGCTGCATGTGTTGAAACAGTTTTCACAACTATGTTCCCATTTATAAGAGAGACCAAACATATTTTCTATTTCTACCCCTTCTTCTTCCAGTACCATAAGGATATACATCAAGAATTCCTGTGCATCTTGCTGGACATTTTGAGTAAACTGTGTACATCCTGAACATACATCTAAAAGTTTTCTAACATCAGAAGCACTTTCTATTTTAGTTTTATCAATACTCAGCTTCTCAAAAAGAAAACTCATCAGAGAACAAAATCTTTTTTCATGATTTACTATTATCTGCTCTTGCAAACTTTCAAGATAAAATACAACATTCAGCACTACATTAGCGTAGCAGTTGACACCAGAGCTATTTTCAAAATGACAACCAACAACCTCTTAAACATTGTCCTTTTTCTTTTTGCTTGCAATCACATCACTCTCCTTTTGTTTTCTCTTCTGTACATCCTCATTACAGATATTCCCAATTCTCCTTTTCCGAGAAACAACACGTTTTTCAAACACAGGATACTGACCTAAATGAGGAGCATAGGTTCTTCTTAATCTATTATACTCCTTTACACAATTTGCATCAGCACTAACTTTTGAGTCATCAAAGTCTATCATGAATAAACCAGATAATGTTTTCACTTGTGACAAAGCAACATATGCCATACCTTCTTTGAACACAGTAGAACCAATGTTTACAAAAGCACTATCTACAGTTAATCCTTGAGATTTGTGAATAGTTACAGCATATGCTAGAGAAAACGGAAACTGCTTCCTACGTATATATAAGTCTTTTACAAGCAAAAAACGGACTGAACAACGACTAATCTCTTTAACCTCTTCAATCTGATCAAATTTTATTTTTAAAAATTCAATCCCATCTTTTTTCTGGTATTTCACAAAACCCACAACTTTACCCATAGCTCCATTCACTAAACCTTTTTCTACATCCAAATTTCTTCTTAAAAATACTCGACAGTTCATACAAACATAAAGATTTTTTTCTAATCCAGCTGTTTTCGAAATGTTCTTCTCTAGAGAATCCAATTTATTTTTCAATTTGCCTGTTAATGTAATAGTAATTCCTTCATGCTGAATTTTGTCCACTGCTTCCATTTTCTTAATCTCTTCCTTTTCCAATTTCAAAAGTTCCTCATTGAATATCGAGCATTCACGTAGTGTTGGCATTAAGCAGATTTCAGTATTTTTTTCTGCAATGTTCTTGTATATTTTCTCTGCAACTATTTCTTCACTTGGAAATAAATTATGTAGCAACCGACTCTGTAATGCTTTTCTGCCAACTTCTGTCAGTAGTCCAATTCTGATATCTTTCAGAATACTTGCATAATCTTCATCATTTGCTTGCCTCATATTGGTAGTGAGTTCTTTGTACTCAAAGAATGACCAAATATTCGCATTACCAATACTTCCTAATGACTTCTTCGTGTCTTCATGTGTCACAGTATTAAACACTGGTTGTCCTTTAACTGGAGTGAGCTGCAGAAGATCCCCAAAAACTATAACATGTTTTCCACCAAATAACACGTTATAGTCTCTCTTTAGAATTTGCTGCATTCTTAAATGCACAAAGGCAAGCATTAAGTTAGATACCATGCTTACCTCATCAATAATGAGAACTTGCATCTTCTTCAACACTCTTGAAACTTCGAAGCATGCTTCTCCTGTTAGCTTGTGATATTCTATTTTGTTCTCATGCTCCACTGGTAACATTAGCAAGCGATGTAAGGTAATTCCTTTTATGTTATATGCTGCTAACCCAGTTGGAGCAGTAACAATACAAGACAAAGTTGAATCTGTTTTTTGCTGTAGGTAGCTTCTGATGACTTTAATTAAGAAACTTTTTCCAGCTTGTCCACTCACATACATCCTGATTGGTTCAAATGATGTGCATGAGCACTCTTTCTTTTCATGTAGTAATCCATGATCAAATTATTTTGTGACTTCTTCATAAATTTGTTGTTGTTCTTCATTCAGTTGCTGTTCCAAATTTGGTAAGTCTATTAAATCTTCCTGAGCTTGATTCATAGCTGTTTCCACTTCAGTCATGGCTATTGCAGCTTCATTTTCTATGATTGGTTGTCCTAGGGGATCTTGACTGAGCGTTCCAGAACTTTGTCTGTCTTGAGAACTGTCTCTAGCTACTTCAGCTGCAATTGTAGCTTCCTGTTCAATTTCTTCATTTAACATTTGTACATCATTTGTGAAAGCACTGCATTCAATCGTATCTTTACATGCATTAAAGGAATCTTCATAGCTGTGAAAATCTCCAAGTAATTCATCCTCTGAACGCCATGGTTTAAACAGCTGTAAAAGTGCTAAGTAGTAAAATTCCTTTTTGTCAGGAGTGTCGCAACTCAGCTTCCTGTGATTAATCAAACTTCCTTTTGTTTGCTTCACCAAACATCCTTCCTCACCAATGACTTTATATTTTCCATTGTTGATGTCTTCTGTGGCTTTCCGTGTAAAAATGTAGTTCTGCAGCACTTCATAGTTACACATGTTCTCAAGATGACGACTTCTTTTTGGGTAATATGTGTCCAACATGTTTGATTTCAAAATATCTGTACTTTCCGGGTCGTTCTCTGCCAAATATTCAATTTCTCCAACAGATTTCAGTAACCGATTTCGCATTCCTGCAAGGCCTAAACTTACCCAAATTATTCTTCTGGATTTGGAGTACAGACTTGCAGATGATAACCTATCTGAGCATTCGTAGGATCCAATTTCTCGATGCGATAACATCTTTAAACTGAAACTGTATAGCTTCTTACTGACAGTCTTCTCGTGAGAAATCTCTTCCCACATTTCCTTCAATTCCGTTTTCTCAGATTTAGTGATGTAAGATGTGACATACCGAGCAACAGCAATAGAATTGTCAGCAACATACTGTATATCCATGTTAGCATTCCACATGGATAAAATGACTGGGTTGTAGTCATTTATATATTTTGACTCTTCTTTTCTTCTTAGGTTGTACGTATTTTTGGGAGATTTTCTTGTAATAGTATGTCGCACAGCTGACATAAAACTGTTGACTCTTCCTTTTGAAAGAACAGGTCGTGGAAATCCAAATCGACATTTTGTGTAGAAGTTTTCTTTACTTTTGTACTTTCGTCGACAGTATTTTCCACACCGATGACTTTGGAAATGTAAAACTTGCTCTTTTAAGTTTTTCTCTTCTGTGCTTTTAGGTATAGCACATGTTGCATATTCTTCGATAAAACTTAAAACTGCATCATCAGAATCTGTTCCAAATTTTGGGGCATCCTTGATCCACAACAGCATATGAATATGAGGAGCACCTCTTGCTTGGTACTCTTTTCTCCAAAAGAGATCCACAACTTCTCCAAGAGGTGGATTTTTTTTATTGCAGATGAAGGACACCATAGCGTCAAATCTATGATTGAAATATCTGCAAACATTAACCGGATCCAATGAGCACAATTCTCCTGCTGTCTTGTATTGGATGTTTTCAATATTTGAATTTGCCTCTCGAAAAAAATCCAGAAGATCATCCCAAGCGTACTCAGCACAGCTTAGGGTGAGAAACCATGTAGGAGTTCCTAAATTCCGTAACATACATTTCAATTCTCCATGGCGTCGGTACCAATATTCATTAGTTCCACGCTGACAAGCCATCAGATTCATCAATTGTGATTCCAAATGATCATCTCGCTGTTGCACTTTGTTCATAAAATCCTTTGCAGACACATTATGTAGATGTACTCCACTTTTTAAAATGTGATTTACTGCATAAGATAGTGCAGACAAGTCACTTTCAAATAAAAGATGGAACAAATAAGGAATACTTTGAGGAAATCTTGGATCTTCTGCATATAATCTTGTAGTCAGAAGCTGGAATCTGTACTGGGCGTTCATCATATCGTCCACCTTTTCCTGTAGGAAACAGCTGGGGAAAACATCGAGCTTCCAAGCTCTCCTCCCATACACTCACGGGAGTTCCTTTTGCTTTTTTCATCTGAAACAGATCAATAGTGTTTGCCATAACTTCTTTTGAATGAAGAGGATGTATGCTGAAATGTTCATAAATTTCTTCTTCTTTTGACTTATCCACTTTTTCAATTTGCCCAGCTGGTATTCCTGAGTCTGGTAGTAAAACGTCTTCATCTTCATCCATATAAATTGTTTCATACCATTTATTATTTCTTATCAAATATAAATTTGCTCTTTGTACTTTTCGTACATCTACCAGCTCCTGCCAAATTTTCTTATTCTTTGTTGGTACTCCATTAACCAGAATAACTAATGGTTCAGTTTCCAATCTATCTGCATCAATTGTTTCCATATTCAAATCCAATGGCAAATAGACAACTCTTCCTTTTAAACCTCTTTGTAAATCCGAAGGAGGTAATTTACCTGTTTTGGGCTCCATACGCACTATGGTCTGAAACGGATGGACACATTGACAGAGTATAGACTCATACGTATTTAAATCAGAAAGTTCTGCAGGAACTGCAACCAATTCTAAATTATTATGTACAGCTCTGGCTGGCATTCTATTTTCTTCTAACTTGTTATAACAGTATTTACAAATACGCTGATCTTCACCCAAATCAAAACTATTTTCCAGAAATATATATGTTGCAAAATCCTTCCACTTATAATTATCTTCATTTTCACTTTTTTTTATACAGATCAACATTTCTTGTTTGAATTTTATAATGGCTTCTCCGGCAACAAATACAAGTTATATTTGGTCTTTCATTAGAGATGATAGTAAATGTTGTCATTTGATCTTCAAAATTTTTACTAACAGTGGGTTGTACATTCTCTTCCACATTTTCTTTAATAACTGTGTCATTACCTGCACTTTCTTGTTCTGGACCAAAGTAACAAAACTGAATTTCATCAGTAACCTTCTCTACATCTGATACAGATCCACGGAACAGAGCCCTATTCAACTCATTTAACTTTAGTGCTGGACTTTTAGCAAAATACAATCTTCTCACAAACTTTCTCATTTCAGTATGATGAACTGCCAGCATCCTAAAATGGTGAAAAACACTTTGGCAAACTTTCCTAGAAAGACAAGCCAGAGACTGTCCTTGCAAACCAGTATTCTCTCTCACTCTACATGGATCTAGTCTTTGAAGCACCTTAATCTTCTGTTTAACACTTTTTTTACTATATTCTCTTAGAAACTCACGTAATTTATCAATAGATTCTTGTCGTACAGTACAAATACTACTACAATTCCAAGTGTACACTGGGGCTTTAGGACGTCTCCCCATAACCTCATCAGCTATCACTTCTTCCTCATTTCTTGGAACCATTTTCTCCTTTTCCATTACACAACCATCTTTCACTTCATAAGCACGGCCTCTGGTGTCAACTGCATGCAGCAAACTATTACTTTGAAGATAACTCTCTTCATTAAAAAATGGTTCAGTACTTGAACTATGCATCCATTCTCCTAAAAACACTTTACAAAAGTTATTTCTTTTCACTACTCTTTTCGTTTTGCTTTGTGACTTCATTACATTGACCATTTTATCTATTGTACGGATCCTGTTCAAAATTAAAATGAATAGTTTTCTTTTTAATTCTAAAGCCTTAGCTACAATTGATTCAATATCTTACTTTCTCTTATAAAATTTTACTTTCTTCTTATATTTTTTCACATCC
Source organism: Triturus cristatus (assembly GCF_964204655.1). Taxonomy (NCBI): domain Eukaryota; kingdom Metazoa; phylum Chordata; class Amphibia; order Caudata; family Salamandridae; genus Triturus; species Triturus cristatus. The sequence goes on from NC_140589.1 coordinate 1,274,607,038, forward strand.
TTTAGCAAATTGGACATCACTCTTCTCTGAAACATTGTTCTACGAATGTCTTTAAATGCTGTTTTTCTTTTTAAGTCAATCTTTATTGCTTCTGATTGTACATTAGCATTTAGTAATTTCTCACTTTTGTCCTGTTGTTTTCTACTTGAAACACTATTTGCAGTGGGGACATTTTTCAATTTTTTTCTTTTTTTGAAGATATTTAAAAAAAATCCTTAGTCTGCTTACCAGAAGACTTTTTCTTTTTTCCAACATGAGGATCTTCAACTAATTTGGGTCCTCCAGTTGTCTTCAAATATAAATGTTTTTTCTGTTATTTTCTCTTTCTTGATTTTATAGGCATCTTTAATTTTTTTCACAATACCTGAAAGAAACTAAAAAAAAACTACATTTATGTAATTTAAATATATTACTATATTTTTTTTGAGCTTTTCAAATCTTATAATACTATCTACCCCTTTCCTACAAGTGAAAAAAACAATATAACCAACACGAATTGTTTGTGAGATATCTCATTTGTGAGATATTGATTTGTGCTGAATGCTAGCCATCACAGTTCAAGAAAACAAGCTGCCCCTTTCCTACGAATGCAATTCTAAAAGAACCAGAGTAACATGAATTGAATCTCTGACAACAATTCCTGTGTGCGCACAGACTCATGGTGTGATTCTAGGCAGAAAACGAAATTTGATTTGCAATTTGAAAGCACACTTACCACTGTGGTAGAGCAAGTGATAATTACTTTAACAGTCTGACACATTTTCATTATAGTTTTCAGAAACAGAAAAGAGCACATGTCCAAACAGTTTTTTGAGACCATGAACATGTGTAACCTGGATGACGTACTACACTCCAGCAAAGGAAATGAGCCTTGGTGATGTTGAATGTATTAGCGTTAATCACTGCTATCTGAAACACCACACAGTGCTGAATAGTAAGCATGACTGTACAGGAGAAACAGCTTGCTCTCTGCTAAGAGTGTGCTTCTGGAGACTGTCTACTGTCAGGTGCAAGAGAGATCTGCATGGACACTTGCACAACTGCAAAAACAGTGGAGACATGTATGTAAGACTACATGTGTGGTAAGGGTTAATAGGAGTTTTGAACATGTAGGAACTACATGACCCATTGCACGAGTGGAAGTAAAATCTACCATGTTGATTTCAAATGTGTTAGCAATGCCCTCTCTTTTGTGACATATTAATTTGGGCTGAATGCTAACCAACACAGTTCATGAAAACAAGCTTCCCCTTTCCTACGAATGCAATTCTAAAAGAACCAGAGTAACACGAATTAAATCTCTGACAACAATTCCTGTGTGCACACAGACTCATGGTGTGATTCTAGGCAGAAAACGAAATTTGATTTGCAACTTGAAAGCACACTTACTACTGTGGTAGAGCAAGTAATAATTACTCTAACAGTCTGACACATTTTCATTATAGTTTCAGAAACAGAAAAGAGCACATGTCCAAACAACTTTTTGAGACCATGAACACGTGTAACCTGGGTGAGTGACTACACTACAGCAAAGGAAATGAGCCTTGGTGATGTTGAATGAATTAGCGTTACTCACTGCTATCTGAAACACCACACAGTGCTGAATAGTAAGCATGACTGTACAGGAGAAACAGCTTGCTCTCTGCTAAGAGTGTGCTTCTGGAGACTGTCTACTGTCAGGTGCAAGAGAGATCTGCATGGACGCTTGCGCAACTGCATAAACACTGGAGACATGTATGTGACTACATGTGTGGGAAGGGTTAATAGGAGTTTTGAACATGTAGGAACTACATGACCCATTGCACGAGTGGAAGTAAAATCTACCATGTTGATTTCAAATGTGTTAGCATTGCCCTCTCATTTGTGACATATTAATTTGGGCTGAATGCTAACCAACACAGTTCATGAAAACAAGCTTCCCCTTTCCTACGAATGCAATTCTAAAAGAACCAGAGTAACACAAATTAAATCTCTGACAACAATTCCTGTGTGCACACAGACTCATGGTGTGATTCTAGGCAGAAAACGAAATTTGATTTGCAACTTGAAAGCACACTTACTACTGTGGTAGAGCAAGTGATAATTACTCTAACAGTCTGACACATTTTCAATATAGTTTCAAAAGCAGAAAAGAGCACATGCCCAAACAGCTTTTTGAGACCATGAACATGTGTAACCTGGGTGACTGACTACACTCCAGCAAAGGAAATGAGCCTTGGTGATGTTGAATGTATTAGCGTTACTCACTGCTATCTGAAACACCACACAGTTGTGAATACTAAGCATGATAGTACAGGATAAGCAGCTGGGTGTGTGCTAAGAGTCTGCTTCGGCAGACTGTGTATTTTCAGTTACAATAGACATGTGCATGGACGCTTCCACAACAGCATAAACATTGGACTGATGTATGTAAAAGTACATGTGTGGTAAGGGTTAATTGGAGTTTTGTACATGTAGGAACAACCTCACCCATTGCATGATTGGAAGTAAAATCTACCATATCAATTTCAAATGTGTTAGCATTTGCCTCCCATTTGTGAGATACTGTTTTATGCTGAATGCAAACCATCACAATTCTAAAAAACAAGCTGCCCCTTTCCTACGAATGCCATTCTTACAGAACCAGACCAACACAAATTAAATTTCTGACAACAATTCCTGTGTGCACACAGACTCATGCTTTGATTCTAGGCACAAAACAGTATTCCTCAGTGATACCAGTACACCTTAACTTATGGTGAAGACATACTCCATAATATCTTACAAGTTCAAGACAGTTAAATATCTCCCAAAACACAAAATGTGAAACACAACTTTAAAAGAAAAATCAAATTTCTATTATTTATATCAAAATGCACCACATACATCCCCTCTCAAATTCATAACTCACCTTTAAAAGTAGTTAGTTGAGAAAGAAATGTGGCACTCAAACAGCAGATTATCAGAGCAACAATCTCTGAGCTGTACACCTCTCTCCTCTCACCAGAACCAGGTAATGGCAATGTTTCCCTCTCTTTTTTCACACATATACATGTTAACTCCAAATCACAGTGCTTCCCACATTTTTTTCAAATGGAAACACACATTTCTATTGGTTGGAAATTCCAACCCTTTTCCAAATGATCCCTACCCCCAACCTGACTTCTGCCTGCTACCATAGCAACAGGTCATGGAACACTGGTGTGAGCAGAGAGGTCAGAAGTTCAGCACACAATGTTTCTATTCCTTAGAGCAAGAGTGCTTGACTTTTCAAACCTAACAGCAAATCCAAAATAATGTTCTGTGGGTACACATTTTTCTGAACCAATACAAAACATGCTTGTAAAAATCTAAACATACAGCCTAGTTTTAACTGTAAAATGGTGTGAATCAGCCAATGAGTTCTTTTTTTTTTTTTAAAGTATGTTAGCCTCCATTTTACAACTATCTTTCTTTTCATATTGCCATTCTACTGAAAGACACCTTCTGAGTGCATCCAGATCTCCTTGAAAGATGTTCACAGTGTGGATTGTAGGTCATAGCTATGTCTTCTGGAGTGAAAAGTTTGCAGAAAAAAGAGGTATTGTGAAAGACCTTGCTTTGCCAAATGTAGACATTAAATGGATTGGTCAGAGAGGGTTAAAGTGGCACCAATGAATGCCTTTGGTGAAAACCTTTCTACATCTCCCACAGCCTAACCTTATAATTGTGCACTGTGGTGGAAATGACCTAGGCACTTTAACTGGGGTAGGTCTGGAAATGCTTATTAAGGACACCTTTGTGCAATTGATGTCACTTCTTCCACAAACTGCCTTTGTATATTCTAATATATGCCAAAGGCAAAAGTGGAACTGGTCCAACCAATTTTGTCCGCAGATTGACAAAGCAAGAAAGCACATCAATAAGTCTGTTTCTGCTTTCCTCAGAGACTATGGTATGGGTTCTATATACCACAACAACTTGCGTTACAACATGCAAGACATTTATAGAGGAGACGGTGTACATTTCAATGATGAAGGGATCAGAGTCTTCCTCTTGAACTTTAGACTCTGCATCGGTACTTACTTGTAGGTACCAAAAAAACACTTCATAAACACAACGGCTCTTTTTAGAGCCACCTAACATCGAAACATTTATTTTGATTTTTAATTCTATTTTTTTTTTTTTTACCGCCGTACGCGTACCGTACGCGCACAGTTCGCACACAGGCTAGGGGGTCTGCAACTCTCTACCTTGCCCCCTTTTCACGTCCTCCACCTTTGTTTTTCAGTGCGAGACACACAAAATGGCGGCCGACACTTCCTGATTTCGACCGACTGGAATGTTTACTGTTATGTAACCACCAATCAGAATTACGCTCGCGCACGGCACCGTGCGCGTACGGTATGCGTACCGTGCGCGCACGGTGCGCGGCTATAGATATGTATGTACTTTTAACTGCAATTTTCTCAGGAACTACTGAACAGATTGACTCCAGATATGCAAAATGCACATGCCTGACCTGAGGACTTTCTCTTTGCCAAATTTCAAATAATTCTGTTCAGCCGTTTGGGCTGTACCTTGGACTAAAGGTCCCTATGGAAAATTGCATAGGAAAAACGCGTTTCGGGACCCCCCTTTTTTCTCAGCCCCCACTTGACGAATCCCCCCGAGACTTTTAGGGTACGAGCGGAGCAGAGCACCCCACCTATTTTGAAAATTTCGCGAGGATTCGTCAACCGGCGCCAAAGTTATTCCAAATAGAATGTTGCGGATTCCCTATGGAAACACAGTCCTAACTATAACTATCTACTGGCGACCGCCAATAGTTAATATATATATATATATATATATATATATATATATATATATATATATATATATATATATAATATATATATAAATATATATATAAATATATATATATATATATATATATTCACTTAAAAAACCATAGGTTTCACACACGTTATAGTTAGGAATTAGCATTTCAAAAACATTGCAAATTCACTTAAAAAACCATAGGTTTCACACATGTTATAGTTAGCTGGGCATTTCACTCGTAAAAAACCATTGAAATGTATTATTATATTTAGTATATATTTATTTTACAATAAACTACCAATGTATATAGTTATAGATTGACTGTATCCTGTAATATGGAATGGCTCATTTAAAATGTTTTTTTTTTTTGTAAGGGTTTTTCACCGTGCGCGCATGGTGCGCGCACCCCGCGATCTTTTGAAAAAAAATAAAATGTTTTTTTCACCCTTCGGGGTCCTTCAGGGATCCCCTGACAAAGGCAAGGGGGTCAGGAACTCTCTACCCTGCCCCCTTTTCACGTTCTCCACCTTTCTTTTTCACTGCCACACACAAAATGGCGTCCGACACTTCCTGATTTTGACCAATTTGAATGTTGACTGACATCTAACCACCAATCAGAATTACGTTCGCGCACGGCACCGTGCACGCATGGTGCGCGCATATAGATATTTATGTACTTTTAACTGCAATTTTCTCAGGAACTACGGAACAGATTGACACCATATATGCAAAAGGCACATCCCTGACCTGAGGACTACCTCTTTGCCAAATTTCAAGTAATTCTGTTCAGCCTTTCGGGGTGTACCTTCGACTAAATGTCCTATGGGAAAATGCATGGGGAAAACGCGTTTTGGGACCCCCCTTTTTTCTCAGCCCCCGCTTGACGAATCACCCCGAGACTTTCAGGGTAGGAGCTGAGCGGAGCGCCCCATTAGTTATGAAAATTTCGTGAGGGTTCGTCAACCGGCGCCAAAGTTATTCAAAATAGAATTTTCAGATTTCCTATGGGAACTCGGTCCTATCTATAGCTATCTACTGGCGACCGCCAGTAGATAATATATAATATATATATATATATGTATGTATATATATATATATATATATATATATATATATATATATATATATATATATATATACATATATATATATATATATATATATATATATATATATATATATATATATATATATATATATATATATATATATATATATATATATATGTGCCCAGAGGTTGATGATAAGTTATAGACAGAAAAACTTTATTGATCATCTGTGTCAATTTATAAAACTTAAAGTTATACTTTATACCTTGCCCAAAACCTACAAAAAATCGCACACTTCCATCCACTGTGTTGTCAACTCTCTAGCCACACTACATTAACCATTACTCTGCCTGCTGCCAAGCACAGTATTCTTATAAATGATATAATTTGAGATGCCATGGGCTGGGAATGGAGTGAGTTACAGTTACTGTATAGTTTCTGGAGAGTCCCAAGGCATTGTTAGGCTCAGGAGGGGGGCCTCATGGTCCCCCTTCCCCATTTTATTACCTTTCAGCCCTGGAGGATGGGGACACTGGGGTCTTGTAAGGCTCTGGGAAAAGGGACATGTACCCCTCCCTTTTTTGTATACGTAGGCACAGGGAAATAGAGTCCCTGGGGCATGTCAGAGGCTTGGGGAGGGGGGCCCTGGCCCACCCCAGAGGGGAGGGTTCATAAAACACGAGCATTTGTCACGGATACATGGATCATCCACAAATTTACAGCAACATAAAAAAAAAACATTATTGCCCCTGGGCAGGTTCCCTCTGGGAACCCACCACCAGTCCTAGGGTATCCTTACCCTGTCCCCTTATTTTTTTCTTTATTTTTTTTTTAGAGCTCTGGACTGACTCTTGAGTCATAAGATGGCTGCCAGCCCTTCCTGCTTTATGTGGCGGCAGTCAATCAGATCTCAGGAGGAGATCTTTTGGAGATCTGTCGGCTCCAGTGGATCCTTCCTGGTATGATATATACATTTTTTAGTCCTAATTTGTCCAAAACTACTGAATGGATTTACATCAAAGCACAAACTTTGGACCAAGATCTAGCTTACTGCCAAATGTGGTATGAATGCGTTCAGCGGATTTACGCTAAATCCGTTCAGTGGTTTGAGCTGATTCTGTGTCTAAAGTTCCCATGGAAAAATGAGTAGGAAAAACATGTTTTGGAACACCCCTTTTTCTCGGTTTCAGCTTGACAGATCACCCTGAAACTTTCCATGCAAAAACTATTACAAAATTAGCACTTTTTTGGAATATTTTCTGAAGATTGGTCAAATGGTGCCAAAGTTATTAGCAACACAAAAAGGGCATTTCCTATGGAAACACAATCCTAAAATATCTGATAGGGGTGGGCAGAACTCGTGGAGTTTCACTCCACAGAATTTTGTGCAGTTACTTAAAAATTCCTCGAGATTCTGCAGAGTTCCGTTAGCATGCAGAATTCATCATGTTGCACTGCTCGTGCTACATTTGAACGCAGTGAGCTTGTTCTGTGCTGTAAAATCAGTGTGAACAGCACCATGCGGCACACCAGAGGGTGCTGCTGTGTTCTGCCACTTGAGTAGATTTTCTTATCGAGCGTCAGGTTGCTCACTGCGAATGGTCACAACTTACTTCAACTGTCCACGCTGAGTAATCTCTGTCGGGAGGCGTTCTAGCACCTAAAAATCGTGCTAGGGCTTGCAAATTCTTGCTCACTCTCACCAACTTAACATTGATAAGCAGTTCTTGAGAAAAAACTCCGCCAGAATGCAGAGTGGGCAAAGCTCCGTGAACTCTCCTGGAAGAGCAGAGTTTATCACCTACCCCTAATAACTACCCCGTGGTGACTGCCACTAGGTAATATATATACACATATTTATCACAAAAAGTCCTCACTCCAAATAGGATAGTGCTGGAGCGGGTTATGCAAAATTTTGTATACCCACCCCATTTTGCATGTTGCTTTAATAATTAGATTAATTAATTAATTATAACCGAACTAATGGATTGGAGTGATGTGGAAAATATTTACCAACCTTATTAATATAATACTTACACGTGGGATTTGCATCTGCATGGATTAATTAAGTTTAGAAAGCTTTATTTAATATCATAAGCCAAGTAAAACATCATTACAGAGAGAATCAAAGGCAGTGTAACAAAACAATAGAATACAATTGCATTCTTACAATATTAACAAGTGCCAAAAGGGAAATAGGGAATATACTTAGGGGAAAAGCTTTTAAAGGTTTTTAATTAATGGGCAGGGAGGGCAGAGGAGAGAAAAGAGAAAAAGAAGGGGAAGGAAGGGAGGAAGGCAATCAATGTACAGAGTAAACATCTTGTAATTAATGTGAACTAATAAATGTATATATAAAAAAAAAAGAAGCTGTATATTGGTCATGAATTAAAAAAGATAGAAAAACAAGCTATTCAAGGGACAATTTGAGAGAGAAAGTTAGTTAGCGGCAACCATAACAAATCATTTGTGATCAAAAGTGGTACAGTGGTGGCAAAAGCACGATCCAGCCGATGGTGGTGGCATAATAGGTTCCACCATGCATTGTATGAAATCTTTGAAGTGTCTTTCCAGTTGGATGCAATTATCTGTAGAGACATGGCTATATACAAATCTATACATTTACGCACATTACAAGGAACATTCCAGATAGGTGCAGCACCACCCAGAAAGATATGAACAATCTCAAAGGTGTGGTCAGTAGCTAATATTTCATTTAATTTAGACCCGCATGGCTTAATTAATATGTGAACTAAATTTCGTACGCATACTAATAATAGACAATTAGAATATTGCATGATATATGTCGCTTTTGTGATGTAATTGCGATTTGTGCTTTATTTAGTAAGTATAAACCACACTGAGTGTTGCTTTGGCTGGATAAATACATACACATATGGGTATTAGCGAGGGAATAACATTTAACTAGTTATTTTTATGTATTAATTACGTTTTTGTGTTTCTTTGCTTAAGTTGACCATTTTGGCCTATCGAAAGATGTGAAGTGCGCCTGCGCTGACAACAGATACACAGTGGCCTGGACCTGACCCCAGATGAACATGTACCTTTCAAGGACAGCCTGGGATGTCGTCCAAATATTCCGAACAAAGACTGTTGTGTGAACCGGAACTGACAAGGGTCATAATCCAAAAAACACTTTCGTGAGAACTTAAAAGGATGATCCCTGATTGTCCAATCAACGAACTCGGATGCCTAAAACTTTGATACATTTGATATTGATTTTACTATAAATTATGGTAGAATAGAGAGGTGGGAGCGGATTCGTTTCTGGCCTTTCTCGATTTCCTGACGTTATGCTGACGGAGAGGACGGTGACACTGCAGGACAGCTGTTAGCCTGAATCTTTGACGGACTGAATTAATGCCCAAACTCCTGATGAACTGAATTTGCTAAAATTGATGGGCATAGATTTGCGAGACTGCCAGATTTGACATAGAGGACAACTTTAGCCAGAATAGGTAAATATGAATGGCAACTTGATCAAATGAATGATTTAGTTTGCAATATTAATATAAATTTGAATTTGAATATCTACAGAAATGAGTTGGGTTGTTTATTCATTGAAATGTGTTCATGAAAAGGTTAATTAGAGAATTAGAAATTCACTTAAACCAGCAACTAGCTGATCCGTCCCATTTTATAAGAGGAATACTAAAGGTGAAGTTTAGGGCCTAATGAGTATTAGAAGGTTGTGTAGATTTGTTGCTCATTAGGGTAGAAGTGGTATTTCCCTCTCATTTTCCAGCGCTTAGAAAGATAATCGCTTCCCACACGGACTGGTGGTGAGTGAATGTTGGTGTTATGGGCCCCACCAGCGAATGTATGGATAGTGTGTGTATGTGAGATCTTTTGGTCTGTGACGGAAGGAGGGATTTTGTACTCTACGCTGGAGCAGTTTCTCTGGTAGCAGGATGATGGTTGTTATTGTTTTGGTTTAGTGATTATTGCTTGTACATTGCTTATTGATTTGGTTATTGATTGGTATTGATTTATGTACTAACACTCTATGTCATGTTACGTCGAGTCTTATGTTGTTTGCACGGCTTCTGGGATGTAGGAAGTCGGAAGTTTGTAACGGTTCCGTAGTAGAGCAGAGGTAAGCGCTGCTCTCGGGAAAGACGGAATTGTTGTTGCCCTGTAGGTACACAGGGGAAACGTGTAACTATTGAAGTTGCACAACGCATTGTCTGGGTTCGATTCGGTGAAATCGTCGTGTGTTGCCATTAGAGACATTTTCTGTGTGAGAGAAGTGTGTATGATAGCGAAGGTTACCTGTGAAATTCTGGTCTTAGGTACCAGAGATCCAACTGGCATTCCGATTACGCTTATCACTGGAAAGGTAATAGGTACTCTCTGAGCTTGTTAGAAGGACAAAGGAGAGGTAAGCGCTGCTTTGTTAACGTATGACATAATTCTGTAGCAGGACAGACTGTTCGCTGTTCTCGGGAAAGACAGGATTCTGTGTGAATGTACTACATGTTCTTGTGTGAACGAGTGTGAGTGCAAAGGCATTTGGGTTGATTGCGAAACTCTAGGTTTGGTTCTCAGGAGCATTGGGTCTCCAACTATGTGTCTTAAATGCTAGAGAAACAATAAGCTAATGCTTGTTAGAAGGGTGAAGTAGAGGTATGTGCTACTTTATCAACGGAAGTAATGATTCTGTAGTAGGGCAGAGGTAAGCGCTGCTCTCGGGAAAGACGGAATTCTTGTGAGAAAGATCTTTTGGTTAGTGAAGTGGACAATAGAGATGTTTCTATGTTGTTACTAACAGAAGTGTAGAGATTGAAACGAAAACTTATTGAGCGGATTTGTAAAGGAGGGGTAGACAGAAGCAGGAGCAGGAGTTGCCGCAGCGGCTGCTGATGTCAGAACCACCGCGCTGGGATTGGACAGTCGGTCAGGACTGTGAAACGCCCCGGGTTGGTGCGCTAGTGTACGCCGCGCTAGGATTGGAGGAAAACAGGGTGACGTAGAAGCTCCTTATTGGTGCGTTAGTGTGAGTCGCGCTGGGATTTGAGGACTGTGACAGTGACGTGGACTCTCGGAATTGGTGCGTTAGTGTGAGTCGCGCTGTGATTGGACAGACTAGCGGTACAGTTAAAAGAGATTAGTGATACCAGAAAGACAAGAAAATGTATTACGATCCACCAGAGAAAGAAAAGAAAACCTGGTTAGGGAGAATCAAGAAGTGGTTTAAGAAGGACAAACCAGTTAAGACTAGGGAAGGACAGTTACTTCCTCCACCGAAAACCCCTGCATCCTTTATGATTGCGAAATATGGGTATCATACTTGTATTTGGTTGGATAACTGGGTGAGATATACCAAGGAAGATGGAGTATTAGCTTTTCCAGAGCATGGTTCATTTAATTTGGCTGTTTTAAGAAATTTGAGGGAAAAGATGATGAATTTGGAACCAAGACCTAGACCGACACAGTTTGAGGCTTTGACGGAATGGGAAGACGTAATGCATGAACGAGAAAGACAAAGAAGTGGTAGAGGATATAGGTACTTGTTTGGAAGACCATACAGACACGAAACGCATAGCGATCGAATGAAAAGATAGCGAGATGCGAGTATGACTGAGGGTGTGTTCCCCGTAAGAACTGTAGGAGAGAATGAAGGACGAAAGTGTGTAGAAAAGAGGCATAATGTGGAGTAGAGAGGGTATAGAACGAATGAGTCTGAGGATGATGTTCTTGATGATATGTTCTATAAAAATCCACCACCGTATCAACCAGAACCAGAAATGTTAACTCCAAGTGCCCAAATGAGAGAAACGATGCAAATTATAAAATCGGAACCAGAATCCCTAAGTTTGAGTAAAAACAGTGTTACCAGGGAAGTAGAAAAGAGATCAGAAGGAAGAACAGATGGAGAAAATTCTGCAGAATTAGCGAAAACAACCCTGGAATTAACTGAGAAAATAAGAGAATTGACTAAGAATTTAGAAGCGGTAACTGTTCCAGTAACGATAGGTCCAGTAATGCCTATTTTTGACAAACAGAAGGACAGTGAGCATTGTTTGACAGTCCCTTATAGAAATAATAAACCAGTAGAACAACCAAGAGTGAGTCAGAATGAGAATCCATGGAGGCAGACTATGAGTGTAATGGAACCAAATTTTACAAATAATCCATTTGTAGATCAGAATTGTGCACAGAGACGTATGACAATGATAGAGACAGTGTCAGAAACACAAAAAGATTTTGGACACGGAAGTATAGAAAAACCAGTAGGACCATCAACAGATGAGTTAAGTGAATGGTTAAGAAGCTTTCAGAGGAAAGACAAAGAATCCCAATCAATTGATGTGGCCAAGTTACGAATGGTATTGGAAGAATTAATCGTAGGGACTATCCAGACAGAAAAAATGAAAACCTATCAGGATGAAGAACTATTATTTTTGTGCAAAAGTGTGACCTGGAGAGCGAAAAATTTGCATGAAAGGTTAGAAGAAGTAGCAAATGAAATGGGTATTGATATTGAAAAGGTAAAATCCTTACAGAAGCCATATCGAGTAGAATTCACTGAAAAGGACATTGAGAATATGAACACCACAGGACGAATAGGTCAAATTAAGGACATAATCATTTTGTTGAGAAAATGGGGAGACGTGGATAAATGGAGAAGCAGGTGGTGTAGAAAACGTGATGATGCCTCAGATAAGACATTTTCAGCTTTTCCTGTAAGAGAAAAGGAGAAGGTAGTGAGGGAGTGCCCTATGAGAGAGATTCCAGGAGGAGGATATGTACATGTCCCATGGACGAGACAGGATATTTTGTCTTTTACGAATGATTTCCCTCGACTACGCGAAAAGCCCGTCAAGTTGTACAGGCAGGTAGACAGATTTGTGAAATTGTCTAAAGAACTATGGATCGATTTGAATAGTCTATTTGACATAATTGTACCAGCAGATCTATGGTCAGAGTGTAAGCTAATGATAAATTGGCCAACCAAGGAATATACTAGGGATCCAAAAACAGGAGAACCAGACCCGAGGTAATGAAGAAATATGAGCAGGTTATGGTATTTCTGAAAAATAAAGTGCCCCCTAAAGAGACAGACTGGGTAAAAATTGATCGAACACACCAGAAAAGTAAAGAGTCAGTGCATGCATACTACGAGAGGTTAATACAAGCTTTTAAGCAGTTTAGCGGAGATGAGAATCTGAGTGAAAAGGATTTGAGCCATTTTGTATACAGATTTGTATATGGTCTACGTCCAGAAATTGGTGAGATGATTAAACAGCATACGGTAGACTGGCAAAACAAGAAAATAGATGAAGTATTGAGACATGCTAAATACTTCAGTGATGAAATTGAAGCAAAACAGCGGAAGCTAAAAGAGAAAGCAATGTGGGCACAGGTAAAGGTAGCGGAGAGACAGAAAGCACAATTGGTGGAACAAGCAGGGACAAAGCCGAAATTTAATACTGGGAAGTATAAAGGGAATATTGAAGAAGCTAAAAAGAAATTTCCGTGTCATAATTGCGGCAGGATAGGGCATTGGAAATCCAAGTGTAAGATTCCCCCGAGTACTAACAATGAAAATCCATCATTGAACCCACAGGTGCAGCATGAGGTGAGTGGTCAACTGCAGCAACAGCAGCAAGTTGTTCCCCCACAGAATCAGGTGCCAAAACCGCCATTTCCAGAGAGCAGAAACACACAGAAGTATAGTAGTGAATCGGGATTCTACAATGAAGAACTGGTAAATAAACCACCACGCGCTAGCGCTGTCCCGCAGTATTGGCTGCAACGCGATGAGAGTGACGCAGAAGAAAGCTATTGACAGTGCCGAAGGGAAGAAGAGTGCGTACTTGGCGCAACTCTAGAAGCAGACCAGACAGGACCTTTTGTAGATGGGAGGGTTAATAATGAAAATATTACTTTCCTAGTGGATACTGGTGCTACTCGATCAACTATTAGATCAGCTGATGTTAAGAATCTTCCTCTCTCGGATGAAACGATCCAAGTAGTTGGTGTGTCCGACAGACAGATTAAGACATACCTTACAGAACCAGTGAAAGTTAGTATAGGGAAAGTTTCAGAAATGCACCGCTTTGTGGTGTGTGACTCCAGTCCTGTGAATTTATTAGGTAGGGACCTGTTGTGCAAAATGAATTGCACTATATTTTGTACTCCGGATGGAATAGCTTTTGAAACACCAGATGATGATGTGTTGTACAAGATGACCATAGCTAACAGAGAAAGTGAAGTTACTGAAACATATGCTGTATTCAATCCTGATGAATTACCTAAAGAATTGAGACAATCTGTAAAGGCAGAAGTTTGGGATTTCACTGGAGAAGATGTAGGATTAATGAGAAATGTAGATCCAATCAAAATAACTGTAAAGGAAGGAGTAACATATCCAAACGTTCCGCAGTACAAATTGACACCTGAAATAATTGAAGGTGTAACTCCTGTAATAGAGAAGATGATCAGGCAAGGAATTTTGAGAGAAATAATGAGTAGTCCATGTAATTCACCGATAATGGGACTGAAAAAGCCTAATGGGAAATTCAGGATAGTGCAAGATCTGAGAAAGGTGAACAAAATTGTGGTATCATGTTGTCCCATTGTACCAAATCCATCAGTGATTTTATATTAGATTCCCCATGATGTAGAATGGTACACAGTGATTGATCTGTGTCATGCTTTCTTTTCCATTCCATTGCATCACGACAGTCAGCAAATTTTTGCATTTCGTTTTGGTGAGCGTATTTTGGCATGGTGCCGAATCCCACAGGGGTATACAGAAAGCCCCTCAATATTCAATCAGTTATTAAAGAAGTCTTTGGAGAGTTTAGAAATGCCAGAAAGATCTGTATTGGTCCAGTACATTGATGACCTTTTGGTGGCATCAAAAACACGTGAAGCCTGTGAGGTAGATACAATAGCCTTGTTGAATCATTTGGCAGATGGAGGACTTAAAGTGTCACCAGCGAAACTACAGTTTTGTAAGAAGGAAGTGCAGTATTTGGTACATAACATTGAGAAAGGACTAAGGAAAATAACCATAGACAGAATCAGAATAATAAAAGGAATGAGAGCTCCCATGACTCAAAGAGAAGTGAGAATGTTTTTGGGAATGGTTGGGTACTGTCGTCAGTGGATAGGTAACTTATCCTTGATCGCAAAGCCTTTGGTGCGATTAACGAGAAGTTTTGTAAAAGATCCCCTTGAATTAAACAAAGAAGAATTGGCAGCATTTAGACAATTGAGAGATGGTTTGTGTGAAGCACCGGCATTAGGTATGCCTGACTATGAGAAATAATTTGAGTTGTATTGCAGTGAAAAAAATGGATGTGCACTTTCTGTGTTGACCCAGAAACATGGGAAAATGAGAAGACCAATTGTATATTTTTCATCCATGCTAGATCCAGTAGCTGTAGGTTTACCTGGATGTTTGAAAGCGGTGGCTGCAACATGTCGAAGTTTGGAGCAGAGTGAAGGAATTGTGATGGGATATCCATTGAAAGTGTTTGTACCCCATGATGTAGCAATTCTGTTGACAAGGAGTCGTACTCAGTATATGACACATAGTCGGCTGACAAAGTATGAAAAGGTCATATTAGGTGCGACTAATGTGAGTCTTGCAAGATGTGTGAATGTGAATCCTGCAACGTTGTTGCCTGATGCTGAAATTGTGGAAGTGAGAGATGAAGTGGTTCATGATTGTCTGGATGTACTTGATTTTTGTACAAAACCACGACCAGACATAAAAGATGTACCTTTGCCAGAAAGTGATTTTGTGATGTTCGTTGATGGGTCATGTTTGAGAACAGATGAAGGAGTGCTGAGTGCAGCATATGCAATATGCACAGTCGCAGCAGTAATAGAAGCATCATATTTGAAAGGAGTGAAATCAGCCCAAGTAGCAGAACTTGTGGCTTTGACTAGAGCATGCAAGATTGGGAAGAGTGTGAGAGTGACTGTGATAACTGACAGCCAGTATGGCTTTGGAGTTGTCCACGACTTCGGCCAACTGTGGCTACAAAGAGGTTTCCAGACCTCGAGTGGAACTCCCATTAAGAATGCAGAAGTGGTTGGAAAGTTGCTTGAGGCGATACAGCTGCCTAAGCAATTGGCTGTTGTAAAATGTGCTGCACATAGTTAGGGTGGTGATTATATTGCCACCGGGAACAGGTACGCCAATGACATGGCACAGTATTGTGCAAGAAATCAGAATTCGGTCAATCGGGCTAAGGAAAGAGAAATGTCTTCTTGCTCATTGTTGTTCACTAACATTGTGGGAACTTGGGAAGAGGTAAGACAATTGCAGGATGAGGCAGGAGATGAGGAAATGAGACAGTGGGTAAAAGCAGGATGTGCCCCAAGGGAAAAGGATCATGTGTGGGTCTATCGAGATGGAAGACCAGTTATGCCTGATAGCATGATGTCTACCATGGCACAGATGTATCATGGCCAGGGACATATTGGGAGAGATGCCATGATCAGGTCATTTAAGCAGACCTGGTACAATGCAAAATTCAGACTTGTAGCAGAAAGTCTTTGTCAGAGATGCTTAATATGTCAGCATTACAATCCTGGAAGGAAGATAGTAGTGAGTCTGGGAACAATAGGTCATGAAGGAGGGCCTTTCACCAGAATGCAAGATGATTTCATTGAGATGCCTCCCTGTAACAGACTGAGGTATGTTTTGGTTGTGGTCTGCCTATTCCCCAGGTGGGTGGAAGCATTCCCAACAAGAAGAAATTATGGGTTGACCGTAGCTAAGCTACTGCTGAGAGAGTTCATCCCCAGGTTAGGGTTCCCAGTGACAACTGAGTCAGACCGAGGAGGACATTTCCATAATGAGATTGTAGGATTAATTTGTGAAGCATTGAATGTACAAAAAAAACGACATTGTGCCTACCAACCAGAGGCTTCTGGTGTGGTTGAACAGATGAATGGTACTATCAAAAATAGAATAGGGAAAATGTGTTTGGCCACAGGTATGAAATGGCCTGATGTCTTGGCTCTAGTACTCATGACAATAAGGTCAATTCCAGACAGAACTACAGGATTGAGTCCTCATGAAATAATCAAGGGCCGTGCTATGAGACATGTATTTATACCAGTCAACAAGCTGATGACAATAACTGATGACATGATGTTGGAATACTGTAAAGGCCTGGCTGACGCAGTTCATTCTGTGTTTCATCAGGTTGGAGCAGATGCCACCACACTTGAAAAGAAGCCAGCCCATGATCTGAGCCCAGGTGATTGGGTAAGGATAAAGGTCCACAGAAGAAGAAATTGTTTGGTTCCAAGGTGGGGAAAACCACGACAAGTCATTCTGACCACAACCACAGCTGTGAAGTGTGCTGGACTGAAGAACTGGATCCATCCCAGTCATACATTGAGAATTCCAAATTCAGTGGACAGCACAGGAAAAGAATACTTTGATGAATCAGAATCAAGTACTGAGTCGGATGACGAAGGGTCAAAGAGACGAGGAAACTCTGAAAGGGGGGAAACAGAACAAAGTTCAGCTCTGGTCCCCAGAAGTAGCTCTCTGAGAAGAAGATTGCAGATTTCGGAATCAAGCAATTCTGGAAACGAGCAAGAAGCGCAGGGTTCTTAGAAAGAACACAGAAAGAAAAGAGGGAAGAGTACTGAAGCCACAACAAAAGAAATTCGTGAAAAGGAAGTACCAGATGAGAGACTGAGAGAAATTCCACCTGAAGTAACAAGGGACAGGTACAGAGAGAGAGGGACAGGTTTCTGCGGAAGACCCCCGATGAGGTGTAGGGAACTGCAACATCCAGTTAGGTGAAGGGACAAGTGGCCAGCAGGAAGATTGCGTGTCGGAGATCCGAGGAGGGACAGAAGTAGGGAAAACAAAACAAGTGGTGGAAGAAGAAGTCACTGAAAAGAAAAAGCAAGTCGAGCCAGAGTCTGAAGAGAGTGAAAATGAAGTACCTGAAGGTCGAGTTCTAAGAAAGAGAGCTTGGAGGAATGAAAAGAATGACAAAGGAAGTAAAGTAAAAAGAGTTGCAAGAGATGATGTTTGGCCCAATAAAATAAGGAAGCTGAGATACCGACTGACACGAGTGAATTCACCGAGAGCTGAACAGGTGAATGAAGTGACAAGTCAAGAAAAATCAAAAGAAGACGAATTAACTGAAGACAAAGAGAGTAGAAGAACAAGGATACCTAACCAGAAGTATAAGTCACTAGAATGGACGTACGCGGCTCTGCCTGAAAAGGGAGAAGAGGCAGATAGTCAAGGAGATCCAGAGGAGACTGTACTGAAAGTGGTTGAGGATGAAATAGAATCGGAAATCCTGAGAGTTCTCTTGTCCGACATTGGAGAAGAAGAAACGGAAGTTCAGGAAAATCCATATTTGGATGACGAGAGGAGAGTGAAGAATGATGAGATGCCAAACTGAATAAATCAAGAAAACTATTGATGAAGAAAACAAGATATTGAATCAAAAGATAGAGACTGGTAGAACCAAATAGGTGTTAGAACCTTAGGTTAGGAAAACTAGTTGTGAAGTAGAAGAGGCTAAGTCAAAAGACATGGTCTATTTTACCAAAGATGGCTAACATAGAAAGTAGTAAAGGTAGATGTACATTCATGAAAAGATGGTGTAAAATGTGTTGTTGTTGTTGTACAGGATTATTAACCCCTTGAGTGCCCATGACGAGATGGTCTCGTCATGGGCCGCGGTTGCGCTGTGCCCATGACGAGACTATCTCGTCATGAACCCCGCCCGCTAATTCAACGCCCGGCACAGGGCGGGGAAAGGGCGGGGCACACAAGGGGTTAATGCTTTTATGGAGCATCCTTGCTCATGTCATTTCTTTTAAGGCCACTATAGATACATTAGAAGGACATAGTGAGAATAAAACTAATATAGGGAAGATTTCAAAGGTAGTTCCAACTAGAATAGATAATAACTATTTACATAAAGACAGGTCAATAACAGATTTTTCTAAGAATGTGTTTTCAAAATTATTGTATGAATATGTAAAGACAATGGACGTACGGGACTGCTACGTATGTATGCAGTTACCTGCATCTGTTTCTGAAGGAGTGACTTA
Source organism: Triturus cristatus (assembly GCF_964204655.1). Taxonomy (NCBI): domain Eukaryota; kingdom Metazoa; phylum Chordata; class Amphibia; order Caudata; family Salamandridae; genus Triturus; species Triturus cristatus. The sequence goes on from NC_140589.1 coordinate 1,274,625,949, forward strand.
TCATCATCTCCCAGCAATGTATGGAATAACATGTAGTGTAATAGCTAGTTTATTTTATGAGACAGGGAAATTAGAATATTATTTTTCAGATGTAGATAACATTTTTGCGCAAGTGCCTTCTTATAATAAATTGAACAAAGTAAAACCTGCTAAGGTATTAGGTGAATTCTTCTTAGAAACTAAGGAACTAACATTAGAGTATATTTTTAGAAACAATCTGACATGCAGTTTGAAGAAGGAGGAAAAGACATTCCTAGACATGGTTGAGGAAAGAAGATTGAAAATGCAAAGAAAGGCAGCAGAAGGAAAAGTGGAGAAAACAGTCTGGGATATTGAGAAAGAAAAACATTTGAAAGGAGAAGCTAGTCCAACTATAGCTTTAGATTGGCATCAGAAAGGGAAATTTTGTATTCGAAGGAATCAAACTGTGTATGATAATTATTTCCAGGTAATAGCGAGTGCCATGATACATATCGAATCATGGGTGGATGGGGATTTAAAGGTGGGAGAGATCCAGTCTTTCCATGATTATATTTTATTTGTGGGAACAGGGCATATTATCGTTTGCCAGACCATTGGTATGGCACATGTTACGTAGGCTTGGTCTTTTCGAAAATATTTCATATGGATAGAGGAGAAGATGGTGTACATAGCTTAATTAATCATTTAGCTAGATCCAAGAGAGAATCTTGGGCAGAAATTGTAGGTGACAATTTTCAGGCATTGAGACCAGCAGTGGGAATAACGCTGAATGCAAACAAAATTAGAAAATTATCAACAGTAGTGGATCGCTTGTCAACAAGCACCGCTGGAGGATTTTTATTGGTTAACACTGAAATGGTTGCCATGCGTGCTATGGTAATGCAAAATCGACTTGCCCTTGATATATTATTGGCAAAAGAGGGTGGAGTCTGTGGAATGCTGAAAGTTCAACATTGTTGTACTTACATTCCTGATGAAAGCAAAGATCTGAAATCTTATATTAAGAATATTACTGAATTGCACGATGAACTTGCACCACTGGAGGTTGAAGGTGTTTGGCAGAGAATTGGAAAGAAAATAGCTGCTATTAAGAATTTCTTAGTAAAAATAGGTAGTACTCTTATAGGTAAAATATTGTTTCCAGTAACATGTGTAATCTGCATAATTTTAGTGATAAGATTAGGTTGTATGTGCTGTAAAAATAAGAAAGATTAGAAAATAATAAAAAGAGAAAAATTAAAAAGAAAAGACAAGGATCAAGATAGAGATTTGGAAGAGATAACATTAGAAGAATGGAAGGAGAGTATGTACGAATCAGTAAAAAGAGAAGACATAGGTGAAACTGAATTATGATTAAGAGCAAGAAAACATTTTAAAGATTCCGTAAGACAGAACAAAATTTTGGGTGGTGTGGTGATAAAATCACCAAAGGGGGGATTGCTGGAGCGGGTTATGCAAAATGTTGTATACCCACCCCATTTTGCATGTTGTTTTATTAATTAGATTAATTAATTAATTATAATCGAACTAATGGATTGGAGTGATGTGGAAAATATTTACCAACCTTATTAATATATGAATTACACGTGGGATTTGCATCTGCATGGCGTAATTAATACGTGAACTAAATTTTGTGCGCATACTAATAATAGACAATTAGAATATTGCATGATATGTCGCTTTTGTGATGTAATTGTGATTTGTGGTTTATTAGGTAAGTATAAACCGCACTGAGTGTTGCTTTGGCTAGATACATACATACACATATGGGTATTAGCGAGGGAATAACATTTAACTAGTTATTTTTATGTAGCCTATCGAACGATGGCTGCCTTTGGTGCCTAACCCGACTGCCAACGCTGAACAAGACTTGGGTGAAGTGCGCCTGCGCTGACAACAGATACACAGTGGCCTGGACCTGACCCCAGATGAACATGTACCTTTCAAGGACAGCCTGGGACGTCGTCCAAATATTCCGAACAAAGAATGTTGTGTGAACCGGAACTGACAAGGGTCATAACCCAAAAGACACTTTCGTGAGAACTTAAAAGAATGATCCCTGATTGTCCAATCAGCGAACTCGGATGCCTAAAACTTTGATACATTTGATATTGATTTTAATATAAATTATGGTAGAATAGAGAGGTGGGAGCGGGTTCATTTATGGCCTTTCTCGATTTCCTGACGTTATGCTGACGGAGAGGACGGTGACACTGCAGGACAGCTGTTAGCCTGAATCTTTGACGGACTGAATTAATGCCCAAACTCCTGATGAACTGAATTTGCTAAAATTGATAGGCATAGATTTGCGAGACTGCCAGATTTGACATAGAGGACAACTTTAGCCAGAATAGGTAAATATGAATGGCAACTTGATCAAATGAATGATTTAATTTGCAATATTAATATAAATTTGAATTTGAATATCTACAGAAATGAGTTGGGTTGTTTATTCATTGAAATGTGTTAATGAAAAGGTTAATTAGAGAATTAGAAATTCACTTAAACCAGCAACTAGCTGATCCGTCCCGTTTTATGAGAGGAATACTAAAGGTGAAGTTTAGGGGCTAATGAGTATTAGAAGGTTGTGTAGATTTGTTGCTCATTAGGGTAGAAGTGGTATTTCCCTCTCATTTTCCAGCGCTTAGAAAGATAATCGCCTCCCACACGGACTGATGTTGAGTGAATGTTGGTGTTATGGGCCCCACCAGCGAATGTATGGATAGTGTGTGTATGTGAGATCTTTTGGTCCGTGACGGAAGGAGGGATTTTGTACTCTGCGCTGGAGCAATAGAATGTAGGAATTGCAATTTTATTCATGGCAACATGAGAGCAACAGAACGCAATCGGCTGGCAGCCCAGCCTTTGTCAATCTGGTTGTCAAAGGCTGAGCTGACAGCCAAAATGCGTTCGAGTTTCCGATGTTGTCTTAAATAAAATTACAATTTTCGCATCCCTGAGTGCCAGACCCCTCTCATTTGGAGTGTGGACTTTTTGTGTTGTGTAAGGCGGTGAGAAAGAATGAATGAAAAGGATGTTTAAATTATTTTAATCTACCATCTTTAACTCTTGATCTGTACAAGCATCATTCACATATTGCTTTCACCGACCACTAAACAGCATTGAACTATGTATCAAGCAAGTTTAGCCATTATCTATCCTCACCATAAGCAATTATGGTTTGCTAGTGCAAATATATATACTCACCTAAAAAAATAGTTCACCACAATTCTGCATAATTGACTCATCTTTATAAATTAGCTTTTGCACATTGCACTTTGCATATATATTAAGCCTATATAAAACAAAAACAAATAAATAAAGGACGATAGTGTATATGCAAATGTATATGTTGAAACTACACCCCCTCTGCTCTAGAAAGGACTTTTCATGCACTTGTATTTGCTTCAAGAGTGACGTCTAATAAGGACTTGAGGTACAGCACCTTTGTGAAAGACTTTTCAAGCAGTTTCATCTTACTCAAAAGGTATATCTAGTAAAAGCTTGAGTGGCAGTAGCTTTATGAAGAACTTTTCAAGCAATGGCAATTGACTTAAGTAGAACAGCTAATATCACTTGCCAGCTCTGTATTTATCAACAAATTCACAATGAAAAACCCACTTCATCCACTAGCCAATTATCTGCATTCTGCTCTTGTACGCGTATGCATGTATGTATGCATGCATATTGTATTTCTATAGCGCAAGTCTCGCTGAAAGTCAGCAGCTGAGCACTGTACATGGTGAAAGTTAAGCATACAGTCAACAAGTGATAGAAGAGGTAGTTGGTTTGTAGATAGCTGTTGTATTGCAGTGTAATGTTCTATAGAGGTGCAACTTCAACCTGTTCCTAGTGTTGGGGTGTTCCTGATTGATACACGCACAGGGGGGATGTTGTTTCAGGACTTGGATGAATACCAGCTCTTCTGCATTGTCTTGGGAGGTGGGTTTCAGAAGTGCAAAGGATACACAAATGAGGATCTGTTTTGAGCTTTTTCTGCCATAGGAAGGGCACTTGCCAAACAGAGCAGACATTTTTAAATGCAAAAAAGAAAATCTTTGTCTGACATATTAAGAAAAAAGTTTGCTAGTGGAGTCAGCACTGAAAGTTTTTTTCAGAAGAACACAAGCCTGAAAGGCAAAGTTCTGCGCTTGAGAATCTGCAACTGAAAACACAATTGGAGCAATTGCCACTGATAGGGTATAATAGGATTCTGGTGACTTGGGGGCATATTTACAACAAGGCGATAAAAAACTTATCGCCGCTTTAGCGGCCGTTTTCGGCCGAAAAGCGTAGATAATTTTATTGCTATATTAGCAAGGTCACGCTAACGTGTGAAACCTTGCTTTAGCGTGGGGATTTCTAACCCCCAGCTTTGCATCTCTAATGAGATGCAAAGTGGGCGTTCCTGACCTGACATGATAGGAGAAATGTCGCTAAGCGACATTTCTCCTATCATCAAGCCCCACGCTATGAAGCATAGCGTCAGGAAAAGTAGCGATAACACCTGTTATCGCTACTTTCCTAACACCTGCTTCAGGACTGACTTAGCCATGATATCCTATGGAAGGTGGATATCATGGCTAAGTTTGTGAGTCCCTATCAACTAGCTAACGTGAGATTATCGCTGGGTTTCCAGCGATAATCTCGCGTTAGCCAGTTAGCGCTAGGATTTTTATCGCCGATGAGATAAGCGTTGCTAATAGCACGCTATCTCAGCGATAAAAATCGGCGCTAGCCGGCGATAATTATCCGAGCGCTAAGTGCGCTCAGCGATAATTATCGCCGGTTGTTGTTGATATGCCCCGTACTTTCTTAATGGAGCAAGCTCAGCTTGTCCCATCGTTTAAAGGTTCCAACCCAGATTGTGATATTGACCTCACTTTCTAAAATTGTCCTTACAGAAAAAGGCTTTATAACTGGCCTCACATTTTCGTAAAGCAAATTAATGACATTTGGACAATAAAGCAAACCCAAGGAGAAGATGGAACAAGTGCTGAAACCTTTCAGACACTCACCCCCAGTCACAGATCTGAGTTGAATCCATCATCATTCTTTAGCCCACTTTGCCACCTCAGTTCAGACCCAGCTATATGCAAATCAGTCTAGAACCTGTGCCTCATGGGAACAGTCCAGCCCAAACTGCCAAGCCAGGTCTTCCCTGAACCAGAAACAAACATCCTGGGACCGGTTTCTGGGTAAGACCCTTCATCAGCCAGGCTAGCTTGAATCCAGTGGCAAAGTGAGCAAGGGACCCACGTCTGGGCATACCCGGCCAACTTAGGGCGAACAAAGCAAACACAAGGAGATGATGGGTGGAGTGCTGACACTTTTCAGACACTCACCCCCAGTCACAGATCTGGGTGGAATCCATCATCATTCTTTAGCTCACTTCGCCACCTCAGTTCAGACCCAGCTAAATGCAAATCAGTATTGAACTTGTGCCTCATGGGAACAGTCCAGCCTGAACTGCCAAGCCAGGTCTTCCCAGCTTGCACCACAATCTCCCCCTGCCATGCTGCCAGTGATAGTACCAACACAACCACTAACCATCACACTCCTACAGGTGTGAAAATTCAGACTATTCCTGGCCCCCAAACTTATAAGAATGGCTTGGGTGGAAGGTAATAGACATTTTAATGTATACTGAGTTGAAAATAGACTGCTGTTGGGGTCATCTCTAAATTAGCCAGACAATACCACCTTGTGGTGGACTGTCGCAAGCAACAGTGTTGACAAATAAGTGCCAATGCCGAGCACTGGAAACCACCAGCTAAAACTAAGCGCTGTTCCTTTCTCGCTGTTTTCCTATCTCTTTCCTATGAAGCTCCTGTCCTGAACCCCTTCACGCTCCTTATGCTGATCATATATTTTTATGCTTTTTTAATGAGGGCCCAATGGATGTTAATTGCTGCCTGACCACCCTAATTCATTTATACTCTTCACAAGCATTTCTTTTTCTTTTTTTGCATTTAAGTTATCATTCTTGCATGGCTGTCCACCCTGTTAGAAAGGTTAGTTAAAAATGGCTATTTATGTTTTAAAGCATGGGTACGCACGCGTCACAATGCATTGTTTTTGACTCACTTTGTGTGCATCGGTGTCCATTGTGGCATGGATTTTGTTTACTTCAAACCCCATTTCAAGATTGCTACTGATGCATAAACAATCGGCATAAAGCATTGGCAAAGGCAATAGCTTGAGCAAACCAAGCTCTTTCCCAAAGCTTATTAAGGTATGCAATTCACCCAAGTATTAAGTGATGTGTGATCTGCCTTTGCAGATTTAACATTTGTCCATTGTAGATACACCAGAACAATGGTCCTCCTGGTTTAATAATAATTTTACCCTTTTCCCATAAAAAATTGTGAGGTGCTTGGAGAACCTCCACCCCTAGTTCACACATTTACTTTAAGCATTTTTTGGGAGGGAGTATATATAAAAGTGCAAGTGAAATGTATAAATTAGAGGGCATTTGTGACTCTGAAACTTGGGGTATCACTACATTCCAAATAGTCATACTCTATGCACAGCCTCGTATTACTCATTCACCCATCCATAATCCAACTGTTACTACCACAGTGGAACATCGAATATGATTGTGGATTTCTGTGGTAGTACATTCCATCTGAGAGTGTAAATGTTTACAGATTCGGAATCAGCAATGCTAGTTGAGTCGAGGTGGCATAGAGATGCAGTGGGTCTATGCCAATATGTCAGATTCCCTCACCTGGCACAAATCTGCAGAAAATATAGGGCGGCTTCATTTACAAGTTTTTGAGGCAGGGCAGTGCAGTAAGTCACTTTGCTGTGCTGCCTTGTGTACCAAGCATTTCCAATGCAATCGGTCTCGCCTTTGGGCCCTAATATATATTTAGCTATGCAGCACATTAGCCTGGGTGCTGAAACATCTACTGTTCTTTAACATGGAGGGAAAGTAAGCACCAAAATGCGTGACATGCCAGGTATGGGAACACATGGAGAGAAATATTGCCTTTCAGCAGTAAATGGTATAGTCCGAAGCTCTGTTTTTAATATAGAAGCAGGACCTTCGGTGGTCATATCACTGAAAATAAAAGATTTGAAAAATATATTATTGTCTATGGGTAGTCGTGGAAGACAATTTCTATGGTCTGGAATCTAGAGAATGCTAGAGTGTTTCTGGTGTTTTACTGACCTTTGCTGGTTGTTTTCTATCAAGAAAGTTATATAGAGGCAGTTGCAAGAAAAATGTAAAAAAGAAAGTCCCACAGAAGAAAGCAATTCTGGTATTTTACTGACCTCTGCTGGTCGTGTTCTATAAAGGCAGTTAAATAGAGGCAGTTGAACAGGAAAAAAAGCCCCTAAGCGGAATCAGGCAAGTCCTAGAGCTGATCTCCAGAGCCCACAAAGTACATACACATATAAGTATATACTAAAGTATATACAATAAAGTATATACTAAACTATATACAAGAGGTCTTGAATGCTCGACCTAAAAAGGAAAGGGCAGGAATAAATTGTATTTATGATATGCGACTTATTCCTGTCCTTTTCCACTCCGCTGGTGCCTGAGCTGGTACCAATTCAGGCACCCCTGTACCATGGTGCAAGCGTGTCTGCATTGTAGGAACTATTGTTTTTGTGCAGGAAGGGACACATTACTGCACAAAAACAATCAATGGAGGTTTTTCCTCCTTTGTGTACCGCAGAATGCAGCATTCATGGAAAGAGAAACAAATAAAGAGAAATTAAAACATTTCTCCTCATTACACTTGCTCTGGGGTGGAGTAAGGTTTTGGTGCTGTCCCAGGTTTACGTGATTTTGTAAATCTGGGGCAGTGTCGAAATCCATGGGTGTTGTGCGGGAACATCCATACCAACACCCATGTACCACCTCCTTGATGTAGAGTAAGGCAATGCAGCATTTTACGCTTCCTTGCCTTACTCCCTATCTATGATGCCATGCAAAGCCACACAGGGTGGCTTTGCGTTGCCTCATAGTTATGACTAAGAGGCCTGTGCCACAGGAGCATCAAAGTGAGTAATGCTCTAGTGGTGCAGTCCCTTGTAAATGATGCCAATAGTTTTAGCATATTTATGGATGCATTTGTGTAGTCCCAATTGTCGAAAAACATCCCTACAGTGTCATCAAAGCCACTTTTTGCTTTCTATAAAGTATGTTGGGCAACCATTTCCTTGGGACCCCTCATGCTCAGGGGCAGCTCATCCATAATGGCGGGGGAGCGTCGCCACACTTGTTAAAGTCTTTCACAGAAAAAGAAAATGATAATGAAATTATATCAGTTTATTTTTCTGTGACTGCGGTGGACTGGGTGTACGGTGGGGCGGGGCCGGGCGCATGACAGGCAGGAGTTGGGCACTTAGAAGTGTGCACATAAGTTTGGCTGGCAATCGTAGGCCAGCCAGACATGCATGCACACTTCGGGTTGGAAAAAGCCACAGGCTATAAGGCAGTGTCCCAGAAGCAGAGTAGGCCGCTCAGACCAATCCTGGCACTCCTCTCATAGCATGAGAGCAGTGTCTGGTTTGGCTGGGCAGCCTCTGCATTCTCAGAGACGGCTGGTAGAAAACCGAGGTGGCCGTCGGTGTGGGAGGCAGCAGCGAAAGGTACGTTTTAAAAAATTATTATTTTTCGTTCGTTCCCATCCCTCATTCCGTCCCCTGCCTGTCCTCCCACCTTGTGTTGTGGCAGCCGCCACTGCTTATACTGCTGGGAGAGGATGAATGCATGCCACAGAGGACATTCCGCCCCACTTCCTTTTTCTTCCTCTGCTATCCTTTATTGCCAGTTCTGTCTAGAAAGAACACACAAGATTTCTCATCAGAGATGCACCCTGGATCCAAATCATCTGCATAGAAACATTGCGTATTAAAATGAGATTATACTTAGACAGCAGGTTTATACCACAAAACCAGAACAGTAGTGCAGATGCGTTCTTGGGAGAATTTGGGGGCATATTATCAAGCCAGGCGATAAAATTTCGCCGCTTTAGCGGCAGAAAACTGCCGCTAAAACGGCATTAATGGGCTTGATAATATGCTCTATGGAATTCCAATTGAAGCCCATGTTAAATGAGAAGGACGTCTACCATGGGCTTCAATTGGAAATCCATAGAGCATATTATCAAGCCCATTATCGCCGTTTTATCGGCAGTTTTCTGCCGCCTAAGCGGCGATAATTTTATCACCTGGCTTGATAATATGACCTGTAATCTCTTGTTGCAACCTGTTAAACATCTGACAAGTAAAGCAGCTTCGTTATCCTTATATCCATCTACTTGTTCCCTTTCAAACAACTAATCTGTAGCAAATTCAGCAATGGGATGGCTTGACTCAATTGTTTAATTTTCCCTCCTGGATGCTTGTGTCAAACCCTTGAAGGGGGCAGGCTGAATTATAATGCTTAACCATCACTGGCATGCATTTTGGAAGATGCATCAATTTGTTTGTACAGTTCAAAATTGTATACATCATTTTGAAGATGGAATTTCAACAGATGTACATACACCAGGTACAACATTTTATGACATTTTATAAAGAAATGTAAGGCTTTGATGTCGGACTGTGCAGTGCTAATGCTGTTTTCAGAGGTGTCATACTGTCACTGTCCCTTTTGTTATGGCAGGAGCCAGTTTTAGGTCTGCAAGCTAAAAAAGTTAATTACCCAAGAGGTCCAGAGTCAAGAGATTCATGAGATGAGTACTCCCTTTGTGCCCTGTCTTGTCTACCTGCAGGTACCAATAAACAAGACGGTAGACTGTCAGACGAGGCCACTGAGATGATTGGGATCTATCACACAACACTTAACATTAAAAACATTGTGTAATAGTTAAACAGAAACTCTTCATGAAAAATGTATACTATAGAAATATTGCAAAGCATGTTTCATTTCAAAAGTTGCAGTTATTGTTTGTAAACAAGAAGGGTGACCTGCACTCACGTTACCTACAGAGGCCTATAGCAATGCAAGGGATGAAACATTGGCTCACTAACAAATGAATAGGAAAGTCTTATAAACTGAAACTCGTGCGCACTTACAAAATGGAGGTCCTTCCAGGAGCACATCAATACACACTTGCCACCACAGTCATACATCCAGTAAAAAACATGCAAAAAAGTGAAAAATAATCAATAACCTTCAAGGGCTACAGCAACTAGGGCTTCTGAGATTCCTGGTAGAGCATCAGCAAGGCTGAATATAATGATATAAACAGTAACAATAAATCTAGCGCTTGCAGATCTACCATTATGCCCCAAGCACAGTAGCAGCATTTTAGATAACAAAATGAGCATCAGGGTGACTGGCTATATAAAAAATTGGATTACTTGTGAAAGGTGTGAAACCCTACTCGAGCAGAAACCACAATCCTTGTCAGGGTGAAGTCACAAGCCAACCCTAAATTAACCTGTGCTGAACTTCAAGTAGCTTGGCACAGAGCAGTCAGGTTTAACTCAGAGGCAATGTATGAAGTATTTGTGCAACACTTAAACCAGTAACACAGTGTATACAATCCCATACCAGAGTTAGAAAAATAGAGTAATTTTGATTAAATAAAACAAGACCAGAGTGACAAAAATCCATTGAACTGGAGATATGCAGTTTAAAGATATCAGTGAGAATGGCACCAACTGTGGATATCTAGTCGCAACGGACCGGGACAAAGTCACAATTTCAGGTCAACCATGATGGAGGGTGGGCCGGTTACAGTGAACCAGTCAGGCCCGCTAAACAAAGTACCTTGGATCGTGGTTGCAGAGCGTTACAAGGTCTTGTGCTGAGATGCGTTGAACCCAGGAGATGTTATGTTATGTTAAAAAATATTTGTATAGCGCACGTTCCCATACGGGTTCATGGCGTTTTGTAAAGAGAGGTGGCCAGCTGCTCATTAGATCATTCGTTCGTATGCCTGAGAAAACAACCACGTTTTTATTGTCTCCTAAAATGAGAATGTAGAAGATCTGATGTTAAAAGGGAGTGAATTCCAAAAGTGGGGGGGTCAATACCGCAAGTGTCTTTTCCATTTAAAGGTGGGGATGGCCAACAAGATCAGGTGGGATGCCCTAAGGGCCCGGATAGGGGCATACCTCTGAATGAGAGTGGAAATAAATTCCATGCATGTGCTGTGAAGGGATTTTAATATAAAGCATTCGGCCTTAAATGCACAGCGTTGAGTTAACGGGAGCCAATGTAATTTCCTCATGAGGGGAGTGATGTGGTGCCATCTCAGCTGGTGATAGCTTAGTCTTGCTGCCTTGTTTTGCATGAGTTGCAGTCTTTTCATTAAGTACCCTGGGAGGCCAAAGAAGCAGAGTCACGATGTGTAATTACCAAAGGTAGAATGACTTGAATAACAGCTTCCGTTGTAAGGAATCTGCTGATTTTCCTGATCTTCTGAAGTTGAGAAAAGCAGGTAGAGACTTCTGTTTCAATCTGTGTCTTCAACATGAGATCCTTATCAACTGTGACACTGAGGCTCTTGGCTGAGGAGGAAGGAAGTGGTGGCACTCCCAGCTCTGCTAGCCATAAATTGGAAGTCCAGGGATTCCGAGAGCCATCGGTTAGGATCTGTTGTGTTTTATCAGGATTTAATTTTAAGTGGTTATTATTCAGCCACTTGCCGATGTGTAACATACAGGTCTGAAAATACAGGATAGAGTCAGGGGTGATGTCGAGGGTGAAGATCTGTTGCAGATCATATGCGTAGTTGAAGGTACACACCTTACTTTCACCCAGGGACTGAATAAGAGGAAAGAGATGCAAATTGAACAGGGACGGGGACAGAGAGGAGTCTTGCAGGACCCCACAAGTTGGTTTAACTCTGGGAGCCGTGTATTGGGAAAGGCGGACTGATTAGAAGCGATCATCTATAAAGGACGTCAGCCATTGGAGGGTGGGTCCCTGGACCCCTGTGTCCCTGACAAAGTTCACCAGAATGTTATGGTCGACCGTGTCAAAAGCCGCCATGAGGTCAAGGAGCACTAGGGCCTGGGTGGTGCATTTGTCAGCCTCTTTCATTATTTTATCCAATACAGTCAGGATTAACATCTCAGTTGAGTGAGAGGAGCAAAAGCTTGCTTGGCGAGGATATAAAAATTGAGATTGTTCAATGAAAGAGCAAAGACAGTTGGCCACATGGGCTTTCAACACCATAGCCAGTTAGGGAAACAGTGAAATGGGGCGATAGCTCAAGAAGACCGAAGCGTCTGCACCGATGTTCCTAATTAGTGGGACTATTACAGCTTATTTGAAGAATCTGGGGACCAAGCCCCAATTTAGTGAGCATTTAGAAGAGCAAGGGCTGGCTCAGGGCATGCAAGGAAGATTTCCCTCAACATATGGGGGGGCAACTGTCAGCAGGGGAGCCTGATTACACTTTGGTTAACAGGTCCAGGAAGGCTTCTCTGCTAATGGCCAGGAACTGATCTAAAGAATGGGGGTTCATGGATGTCACATACTGTTCACCAGAGGATGGATTTATCAGAATCCTTGCTTTGATAGAGCTGATTTTATCAATGAAAAAAGTGTACAGGGTAGGGACTCATTTTGTAGTGATTCTATCTGGGTTGGATAACTCATTCACAATCACAAATATGTCTTTAGATTTATTTGTAGAATTCAGAATCTTGTTAGAAAAATAGGCAGCTTTAGTTTGCAGAATGGATTTTTTATATTGTTTCAGTTGAGCTTGATAGATATCTTTTTATCAGGACTATGATTCCATCTCTTAGTACGCTCAATCCAACGTAGAGTTTGTTTTTGCGATTTTAAATCATCTGAGAACCACCTCTGAGCATCATGTTCCTCAGAGGGGCATAGGAGTTACTGGTGGCTATCAGCCAAGATCTAATATTTTCTTCACTTTGATTAACAGAGTACTGATGTGTGGGTGCAGTAGATTTCAGTGAGTTACAGAAGGCACTGATATTAATGTGATTCCAGGATCGTGTCATCAAACTCCTCTTGACAGAGGGTTTGGTTATAATCAAGTCGTTGAGTGAAATGTTTATTACAAAGTGGTCGGACCAGGTGCAAGGGTACACTGTCAGATTGGACACTGTAGGATTAGTGGTCCATATTTGGTCAAGGATATGGCCTTTTGTACGAGTGCGCAATGACACATGTTGGATGAAATTCAGCCCGTTGAGAAGATCATTCACTTCTGTTGAGTATGGACCTTTCAACTCATTATGGGCCCAATAATTAAAATCCCCAATTAATAATATGTTGGCATAGTGGATGACTAAATGAGATATTTATTCCGCTAATAATTGAGGGAAGAGAGGCATGTTGTAAGGGGGTCTGTACAACAATACACAGATCAGGAGGGGAGGGAGGCGTCAAATTTAATGACTAGGCTTTCCACAGAGGTGATATCTATCGCTGTGAGGGTGGTGAGCTTCAACTCTTGACGAATTATAGCTGCTACCACTCCCCCAGTTTTCCCTAGAGGCCAATTGATCTGAAAAATGTAGTAGTGGTTAGGAAGACCAGAGAGAATGTCCGGGCTGGACTCCGGAGAAAGCCAAATTTCGGTTAGGAAAAGTATATCTATTTTTGGCAGAATCCAAGAGATGGAGTATTCAGATATATCAAGGTTAGGTCAGGCGACCTGTGTTTATGATTATCCTTCCTCTGTGTAAAGTTTTCAATTGGGGAGGCAAGTTAATTTCAGGGCGGTTGTCCCTGGGATTCATATTCCCCAGGTTAATAAGTCTAGCATGGATATCAGAATTAAGTGGGTAATCTTTGGAGTACTTCAGTTCTGCTTAGGTTTGCGCCACACAGCGGAGGAGATAATTCGGCTTGGTTGGGTCCACAGATGGGCTGGCCGAGAACATTCAGACCCACTTACAAGGGTCCATAACTGGGGTGATACCACTTGGCAAGGTGGGACTCACAGCTGGCAGAGTCCAGGTGCTGCTTTCAAGGCTATAGGAGCCTTTTGTCCCTGAGGCTCAAGTTAGGAGGCCAGCCAACTAATCTTTGGCGTCATGTTTGAGTCCTTGGTTCAACAGATGCAAGGCCAGTCCTTATCACCCAACAAAGAGGGTAGCAGGCATCAGAGCAGCACAGCTGGGCAGAAGTTCCTTCAGATCAGCACTCCAGTAGAGTGGCAGTCCTTTCAGCAGCATAGTAGTCATTCTTCCTGGAAGAGTATCCACAGGTCCAGAAGTGTACTGAGGAGTTGGTGTCTGACGTCCAATAAAAACACAAACAGGCCGAGAGGAAATGGAGAAGATGGTATGTAGAATCAGATAAAAAAGAGCTGAAACTGTTGCAGGCTTCGTATAAGGAAACTATCGCTAGGTCCAAAGCAGAGTATTATGCCAAAACCATCCTGCAAGCGCCTAATAGTACTAAAGTGCTTTTTAATATTATAAAGGACCTATCCAATCCAGCTTGGGCAATAAGGTGGATGCAACACAAAAACTTTGCGAATATATTGCTGCCCATTTTCACGAGAAGATTAATGAAATTGTTGGGGGTTTAAACTCCAACAATAACAGTTGTATGGACGAGGAAAAGGAATCATCTCAGACACTAGCAGAAGAGCCACAGATAGAAGCATCTCACAGCCGTCAGCCGCCTGCTCTAGAGTGCTTTCAACCTCTTACAGAGGATACATTTAACAGCCTTGCTCAAAGTGTATCCTCGGGCTCCGCTCTGGACTCTCTTCCACATGGGATATGGAAAGAGTTTCGGCTGGAATTATTTCTCTGGCTGCGGCAGATTTGCTGTCAGTCACTGGAAAAAGGAATAGTTCCAGAAGTTTGGAAGCAGGCAGTGGTGACCCCGCTGCTTCAGAAACCGTCTCTTGATCCTAAAAGTCCAATGAGTTTCAGACCAATCTCTCTCCTGCCATACCCAGTAAAAATCCTGGAGAGGGCAGTTAGTAAATATTTGTCCTTATATCTAGAAGAAAACCATCTGCTAGATAAGGACCAATTTGGGTTCCAACCAGGTCATGGAACAGAAACAGTCCTAGTGACCGTACAGGACAACCTGAGAATGCGAGCCGACAATGGTAATCCATCTGTACTAGCGTTACTAGACATTTCGGCCGCATTCGACACGTGAATCACATAATACTGCTGAAAAGACTAGAGAATATAGGAGCGAAAGGATGGGCACTGAAGTGGCTGCAATCATATTTGACGGGTAGACAACAGGTAGTGACCATTTCACCGTTCACATCCACAAAGACCCCGGTGCGCCACGGGGTGCCACAGGGCTCTGCAATAATCCCCATTCTATTCAACATCTACTTGCGCCCTTTGATCCCTATTATCAAGTCCTTTGGAATTGATCTAGTCAACTATGCGGATGACACAGTATCCATAGACACATTTCAGGAGTGTATGCATCAGACCTCCAATTGGCTTAGGACAAACTCCCTACAATTTAATGGAGGAAAAACTGAGGTTGTGTACTGCTCCACGGCCAAAATGACGTGGCATCTGCCGTTGGAGTTCAGACTCACCCTTATGGACAAACCACTGGTTCGAGTAAGAACAGTACGTAACCTGGGGGTTTTAATGGATGATAACCTTCAAATGGTGTCACAAGTCAATAAAACGGTTAGTATTTGCTTCTCCTTGTTAAGAGCGCTACGCCAGATTCTCCCACTACTGCCTAGTGCCACTAGACCTCTAGTAGTGAGGAGTATAATTTTAAGTAGACTGGACTACTGCAACTCTCTGTACTTGGGAGCACAACTATCAGTATTACAGAAGCTGCAGAGAATTCAGTCCATAGCAGCCAAACTGGCGTTAAACAGGCAGCGCAGGTCTTCAATGACGGCAGCTCTAAAGGACCTCCATTGGTTACCCATCAAGGAGAGAATCCAATTCAAATCTCTCTGTATTGTGTTTAGAGCAGTACGTGGTCTGGGCCCACTGCCCATGCAGGAGAAACTTACCTGGTATAATCCTGGGAGAAATCTTCGTTCTTCCAGTGCAAGTATGGTAACCACCACTAGATTTTAGAAGACCAGGATGGGTGGCAGAGCATTTGGTGTAGCAGCCTCACGTCTCTGGAATGATTTGCCCTCGAATATTAGACAAATTAATTCTTTACTTCCATTCAGAAAAAGCTTAAAGACTTGGCTCTTCCCTAGGGATGATTAAAATGAGTTCTTTAAATCAGCGAATAGGCTATCTGTTTTGCCTGGTGCCATCTTGGTAAGTCGCAGCGCCAGGATACTCGTAGGGTGACAGTTTTTGCGCTATATAAGTCTATGATACTATACAATACAATTTACACTCACTTCTGCATTTGAAGTGGGAGAATCTTCTAGAGGTTTCCCTTTGAAGTCCATAGGCATCCTTCCTTCTCTGCCCTGGCTCCGGAATAACTACATGTGGTATGCGGCCCTTTGTGTAGCGACATACCACAGCCTATTCAAGTGTACGTAGGCCTGTGCCTGGGTCCGCCCTACCATCCAGCCACTGAAGGGTCATCTAGGCACACCTCAGCTCTCTATTGTGTATTGCTGTCTTGTAGGAATATACAACGCTCACAGTCAGCTGCACCCAGTCGTGACAGGATGCAGGCACTAAATTGCTAAAGGAGAAAAATGTAAACTTTCTAAACTTTTCAGAATTGAAATTTGCAATTCGACTTTACGATAGGAGAGGGCTTTTCATTACAATTCCAAAGACACAAAACATGAACTGGTTACCTGTTATAGCTTATTAAAGTTAGAAAGGTAACTCCCATGTTATCCTATAGGAGAGGTAGGCCTTGCAGTAGTGAAAAACAATTACCAACAAGCAAAGTGCAACTTATCAAGATGAATGTAATGCCTCCACTCATGTGAAAAATGGCCCGGCAGCTTTGAAGCCGCACCATGTTTCACAGTGCAGGCAGCAACACACCTGTACTTTTAAGAGGGATTAGAGATCCCCTTGCAGGTGGGTGCAGTGAGTGACTGCACCCACCTGCAAGGCATTGTCTGAGGGTTCCATGAGATCCCCTTACACCCTCCAGAGGGCTGCCATCAGGGGGCACACTCACAGTGTGCCATATTATAGGTAGTGCACTGTCAGTTCTGTCTATCAAGTGTTCTTTTTGCATTTGACGCACTAAGTGGGAAGGGTTTGCTCATATGTCAGTCCCATGCTCACCATGCCACTGAAGTCAAGGTAGCCTGACTGATGAGGGGTAATACCCCGTAACCGGCCCCAGGATGTTTGATTACGGTCCAGGCAGGACCTGACCTGGCAGTGCAGTTCAAGCTGGACTGTTTCCATGGGGAGCAGGATCAAGACTGATTTGCATATGGCCGGGTCTAAAGTAGAATGGAATGGTGTGCAAAAAACGATGGATTTACATTGTTCAGTATTCCATCCTTCAATTGTCATTTTTGCATGAAACTTTCTGGAGGTCATGACTACGTTTCCCACAATGCATAAACCATCTACTGTTGAGCAATCCGTCAGAGAACCTGATGGCCAGCGAGTCTTTGATTCCAGTATGTTGTTTTTACCTGGGGTGTGCAGGGGACTATTGACATTAGTCCAGGAAAGTCTGAAGTTGCCTTTAGCTCTTGAACGGGTCCCTCTATCTGGGGGAACCAGCCTTTGGTCCGGGACGAGTCTCACTCATGCAGTTCCAGAAAGGTTGCCACAGGTGCAGAGTATCACACCTTTAGTTTGTGTAGCTTCTCCTGTTGCAGACTCAGGTCTCTTCTTGTGTCCTTTGTTGCAAGTTCTGAGGTTCTGGTGTAAGAGGTAGCCTTAAATCCTAGAAGTGACCAATGGGCTACTAGGCCTAACGGCTAATCTGCCCCTGAGGTTACCACATCTGGGGTGGGTGTGTCACCTTTTCTACTGTCTATTCCACCAGTTTAAAAATGACAGAACTCTTCCATAGCTGTACAGACCAGGTAGCCCACCCTAGAGGTGTGACTAGCTTTCTAGCAGTGTATACCTCCTGAATACCTAATTCTTCTGTCTGCCTTGGTACAAATGTGCCTGGGGCAGGGGAAGGCTGTTTCGTTCTTTGGAGGGCAGCCTGGTTGCATATCACAAGCAATGAAGGCTTTTAAGCTCACCACCTTGATGTGCTACTTCGCCAGCCATCCTCTCAGGGAGGGAGGTGTGACCTCCTTCTCATCCAGGCCATTGTTTTTGACTTGTGGGAGAGTTCATACCTGCCGGCAGGAGGTTAGATTCCTGTCTTGGC
The DNA here is from genome assembly GCF_964204655.1 of Triturus cristatus. NCBI lineage: Eukaryota > Metazoa > Chordata > Amphibia > Caudata > Salamandridae > Triturus > Triturus cristatus. Next base: position 1,274,644,121 of record NC_140589.1, read on the forward strand.
AGCAGCAGATGCAGCCTGGCATCTACAGCACAGGAAATGCTGGGGCATGTTGTTTGATACCAAACATGACATGTTTCAGCAGTACCATAATGGAGTTGGCGACCTTGTGTTTGCCTGGGTGGCAGCCCATGTTATCCTATTCACCCCATATCACTTATAGTAACTTTAAATGAGAAAGGCCACTATAGGGTCATATAAGCTTGCACTGATATGTTATCACCTTTAAGATAATGCACCTTGCCTCCTGGCCACAGGTGGCCTTCCTTAGGGGTGACTGGCATATATTAAAAATAGAACATTGACTTTGCCACACACAGTGAGGGCAGTCTGCAATGGCAGGGTTGCTGTAATTAATTTACTTGGGTCACTCAGTGCTTCAGGCCCTGGGACCCCTTTTAACACCCATGGCCTTGGTATGTTTGGTACCAGACACTAGAGACTTATAAGTGGGCCACAATCCTTGCCAATTGGGGTTGTCAATTCAAATATATAAGATTTAGGGAGAGAGCACTTGCATTGGGGACTGGGCAGCAGGCACCAGTGCACTTTTAAAGCCATGACCATCAGCCTTGGAGCAAAATGTGGGGGGTGCTCATTCAAAAAGGGCACTTTTCTACAGCTATCATTACCTGAAGCCTGATTAGTAAGGACCCCTTGCATTCTCACCTTTGGACTGCCCGGTGGCCACTGTAAGTGTGGACCTTGAAGAAATATTATATCTGCTTGTGAGAGAATATTTGCATTCTTAGAAATTCAAAAAATGTGCAGCTTTCTGGATCCACGTGTACAAGGACTTATAGAGTGCACATGTTGCACAAATTGCACATCCAACAGGTACGTATGGTGTATGCAGCACAAAGAGAACCAGTATCATATAGCAATCAGTCTTTCAAACTTTACTCTCACACACAGAACATCCAACTTGCTCATATTTATGGAGACGACTAGGCATCTGTAGCGAGGCCACCATTAATTGGGGTTGCACTGGGTCAATACCGAGGGACTCATGAACTAAAAACGCTTTTGGTAATAAAGGTTGCAATTTGCACATCAACTTTTTCTGAATGCATTTTTTATTGTGAGATCCGACCTATTTATTACTAGGTGGGTTAAAAAAATCCAGGCTAGTACTTCATAAATATTGATGAGGTCGTTCACAAATTGCATCCCACTGTGATTGGCGTCACCAGACCACCATGTCTTTGACTGCTTTTCAATAAAGCATTTTTTTTTTTAATGCAGCCAGTTTTCCGAAATAGGAAACAGGATGCATTTGAAAAGAAAAATTAAATGTTTTACAAACATGTTTTATTGGTAAGCAGTGGTCCTGTCCACCACTGCCTACTTCTAAAAATGTTTTCTTGATTCTCAAAGGGGAAGGGGTCATTTGCGAAAGGTATACCACCTCCTTTGCATTGGTGGTAAAATATTAATGTTTTGAAATCAGATTTAATTCTCAAAACATTAATTCACACCATAAGAAATTAGGCTTTGGAAGGGACACCCTTAAAACGTCTCTTCCAAACACTGATTCCTGTTGGTTTCCTAAAAACATTTAACCATTCAGAAAACATTTTCCAAATCATTAAATGCCATTGGTGGCTCCTTTATAGGGGCGTGGGGGCGTCACCCCACTGCTTTCTCGCAGTGCCAGAAGGCAGAAACATAAAATGGTAAAACTACTATTTTATATTTCTGCTTCCCGCATTGCGAGAAAGCAGAAGTGCCTGGAGTGCCTGGTTGTGGGAGGGTGGGTGGGCGGTCTCACTCGAGGGCAGGGGGGAGTGGCTAACCCACTGTTGTGAGTACTGACTGTTTGGTCAGTCATGCTCACTACCTACATAGAGAAAATGGCCCAGAGCTGGGGCGCTCTCCGCTGCGCCTCACCAATCACAATGCTGCCATTGCAGCGTTGTGCTTGGTGGAGGGGAGGGAGGCTGCCTGTGGGTGGCTGGCTTTCCTTATGAGAGCAGAAAACGTGGGACTGCAATAGTCGGAGCCAGCAGCTGAGGCGGCGCGGGGCGGTTAGTTTTATTTTACTTTAATTAAATCCCTCCCGCCTCCCATCCACCCTCCCACCCCCCTATGACCTCATCCCCCCCCCACCCACCCGTCATGCCAGCCGCGACTGCCTAAAGGTATAATCCCTGACAGTTAAACAGTGACAGTAAGATTGCAAGGTCATACCTGACAAGCTTGATTTGCCAATATATTTACTGACAAAGTACCCTGGTAATAATAGCCTGAGGCTGATTGTGCTGACAAAGCGCAGGTTGAGGAGGACCAACACTAACGGAGTGTAGTAGTGTACGCCGTGTCTGTGGCATTGTGAGCAAACATCAAAAAGAGGGAAAGGTCAGGCTTCAAGGAAGCGCGCGCGCTCCACGCCTTGTCTAATAATACGGAGTTACTGAGGATAGATTGATTGTCCACCGCTAGCATGCTGCTGGGTTACAGTGCACCAGTCTGGGTATGGAGTAGGGTGTGGATCACCTGTTCCTCCGCACACTGTCACCAAACACACCTTGTTATTACTGGAGGGAGAGTCGTGCATTCGCTGCATGCCTTTTATTAGTGAGGGGTCCTCGGCTAAGAATAGCACAGGATCATGTGTGAGATACAAATGCGGGCTCTGTGTGGTCTCGAACAGGAGGCGCAGCGGGTCACGGATTGGGGTATTATGTAATGTAAATGTTTGCAATGTAAATAGTCCATCAGCGCTGCAAGCGCAGTTGGGGCATGTGGTTAAAGGGTTCTTGGTGGGAGAGATTAGGTGGATTTTGGTAACAAAATCCATGGGAGAGAGACACTGCATGACTGAGACCACTGGAGTTAACAGAGAGAATGAGGCATAGGCACTGTAAAAACAGTTTTAAAGTACGACATTGCTATCTCAAAATGGGGACTACAATGTGTGAGGCTCGTTGGCTGTAAAAAAAATATATTGTACGATGGAATTTTACACAGATATTCTCTGACAGAAAGAACTGACAGTGGAGGAATCCGTAAATGCACTGTCGTGGAGGTGCTAAAATCTATCAGGTGAAATGCAGACCCAAGAAGCACATCTGGTGTATGTGTAGAAGGCAGAAACAGCCGTCCCTAGCTCTGTGCCACCTGACCGTATTACATAATTAGGCCGCGTTTACTTGAACATAAGTGTGGCCCTGAATGCAATTGAAGCTGTTCTGTAACACAGGCAGGCGCGCAACACCCATTGGACTCACAGGGCTTCAGCCCCCCCCGTCGCGTGTGGCAGCCCGGGCTGAGACACCTTCCCGGGCAAAAAAAGCAGCCGCACCCGAGCACTTCACAGGTCTTTAAAAGACCATTTGCATGTTAATGAGGCCTTGCTGTTGTTTCACCCCCTCTAAGAGCCCCTGCAGCTCCACTCTGCCTATTGCTTAAAGCCCCCTCGAAATTGATTTGTAGCTTAAACGCAAGTGTCATCATAAGGCCACAATGGGCTCTGAAGCAACCAAGGAAAATTGACTCTTTAACCCTTGGTTTGGTAGTAATGACAGCCATCCTTAGGTTGCAGTTAGCTCCTCACGGTCCACAGACCAAGTGCCACTGCACCTGCTGCACTAAAGATAGTGTTGACATTCCACACCTTACTAAGTAGTGTGGATAGGCAGGAAAGAAGAATCCTTTTCTTTAACTCTCACTTAAGACCATTAAGAAAACCTGCACAAAAAGGCGTTTCCAGTTCTCAGTATTGTGGATTTATTAAAATAATAGTATCATTGCAGAAAGCACGAATAAAATATTTATGAATGTTAGAATAAGCCAAAATAGTAATAGATGTAATACTGCAAGGTGCTTTTAGGAAATTAAGTAAACAGTGCACATCTGGCACTCAAAATATACAAATAAGCCCTAGATACATAATGAACCACTAGCATTTACCTCTCTAAGCAGCAACCCAAGTGTTCTGGACAATGAAAGCAGGCAATTATCATAGCAGGATATTATGTAAAATATTACTTACACAGTAAATCAATCACATTATTATTTTAAAATGACATATACTTGCACATTATACTCATTAACTGTTAGATACATAATTTGTTACTATTAATTAATGCAAAAACACTAGAGAAACACTGAACTGCTTTTGAAGGTAAATAATATTCACATGTTAATGGAGACTCAGCTCAGTGGCCTTGCAATGTGGTAACACCAGAACACCCTTTCACCAGGAAACCAATGAAACATTATTGTGTTACATGCAAATAGAGACCATGGTTTGCAGCTGAATAAAAATGTTTTTTCTAAAAGAAAAACTAAACATGAACACACACAGCTCCTTCCAAGAAAATAAACGTATAGCCTAGTGAGGCCTCGCTATACTAACAAAGCAAACCTACATTAGTCACTTTTATTTTAATATAAAACTAGACTCTTAAAATAGATTTGCTGCTAATGAAAGACCAGGACTTAACATTTGGTGATAAAATCACATCAGATATTGACTCTACACATCATACTCCTGCACCATTAAAAAAGCAAAACAAAATTGACAATGACAGCTGAACTGGGCACACTAGGATGTAAGGTGTGTGCCTCCCTCATAAGGGACCAGAAAATGTGTATAACTTACAAATAACTCTTCCTGGAAACATTGAGCAGCCTGCAGAGGTGAATAATAACCTATTTAATTAGCCTCACGTGAAGGGTTAGTTCTCAAGCATCCAGGTCTTGCCTACCAGTTTGGTGGTAATCACCAAACTCACACATTGAGTAAATATGAATTCTGTGGGTTTAGGTAAATAAAATCTGCATGAAATATTACTGATTATGAGTTTTTATAATGTATAATGGAATTGCTATTGAACATGCCCATTTTCAGATGCTGGAAGTTCCTGTAATGCACACATTAATTCCAGGGAGATGAAACAACCAAAGTATCACACAGAAGGAATCAAGACACCTCTAAAACTCACCAACACCTCTTTCCTGTGTGGGCGTGTGCAAGACGTTTGTGTAGCTAAAGCACATTAAAACAAGACAACCAGAATCCACTGCCATCCTCTGATATCACTCAGTCATCAAAATAAGAAGCATGCCAAACTTCTCCTTCATGGGCCCCAGCAAGCTAATTAATTACACTTTTTATGGATCCTGAGCTGCAGGTCCTGGCCAAGGGAGTCGTAAGACACCAGGGGGCATATTTAAAAGAGAAGTGGCGAAGCTTGGAGTTAGCCTCCTTGGCTTAACGCCTCGCTCTGCCACTTCTGAAACGCAGGGCTGCACCTTATTTACATCCCTGCATTTCCCCCTGCGCTGCTGTTAATTTAGCTGCCTAGTGCCAACACATGCACCCTTGTACCATAGTGCAAGGGTGTCTGCGTTGCAGGGGAATGATTATTTATGTGCAGGAAAGTGTATCTTCCTGCACATAAACAATCAGTAATGGCACTTTGTAACTTCTGTGTGTGCTGCTTAATGCAGTACACATAGAAGCTGCAAAAAGTCATTTTTTTCAATGATTGTTGATGTGCAGGAAGGGAAACCTTATTGCACATAAACAATCAATGGCGTTCTGCTATTTCTCTGTGTGCTGCACAATGCAGCACACATGGAAACAACAAAAACTAGGAGAAAAAAGTATTTCTCCTCGTTTTGCCTGTTTAAAACCAGGTTTTCCCTGGTCTTAATTTTGGGGATGCCTCCTATTTATGCCACCCTTGTAAAAAGGGGGCAGCATCAAAATCAATGGGTGTTGTGGTGGAATGCCAGCCGCAAAACCCATTGCCCTCCCCTTTCACGCTAAAGTGTAGCATGAAAGGGTGCCTTATTTGCAAGTCAGCATTAAGCCACATAAAGTGGCTTAACGCTGCATTGTAAATAAGGTGCAGTCCCTATCGCCACCACACATCTTAAAAAGTTACATTGTGATGGCAATAGGGGCTTGTAACTATGCCCCCATGACTGCCCAATGTGCCATTCTATGCTGAAGACTGCCTCTGAAATCATGAACATGGCTGTTCAAGGAGATAGTAGACAAAATCAATGCTATATCAACATATCCACACCCCGTTGAGAATGTCAAAAACACTTTCCAAACAAAGGCTAGGTACGCAACTGAGTCACTAAGCACAGGCATGAAAACATGGCAACTGGTTGTGGTGCTCTTCCTCAGTTCTACCTTAAACAGTGGGAAGGAAAAATCATGACATCATCTACATGTCCAGATTGGAAGATATGAATAAAGATCTCATGAAAAATCCAAGATCAGAGACATGAGAGTTGTAATGGAAGTACACGAGGTAGTAAACAGTTGATCTGACTAAAAACCATCTTTGTGAAGAGTGACTGATGTAATTTGTTATACCTGTTCGCAGTGGTCCATGTATGTGCTTGCATAGGAACCAACATCTCTAATGCTACTGCTAACATACTGAGGTCTAAATATAGAAATCATAATGAATTCTAACCCTGAGGATGAAGGATAGTATAGTCTGCTGCACACCAATAAAGCAATTACATTAAGGGTAATGTGTCCCCGTACTATGACTAATGTCCCTTGACAGGATCAAGGCACACAAACTTTGCACATAAATGGTGCTTCATTTCACAGTTTGAGCAACTTGTACAGGTCCATCTCAGCTACCTGGTATATGCAGTAGTGCAGTCAATTTATCCTAGGATATCAGGAAATCTGGATGTGGCATAGAAGCTTGCTTTTTTAGCTTTGGCTCTGTGGGTGTCCATGGGGAATTACATGTGCTTCCCACTCACTCTCAGCAAGGAATTCATTGCTAGGTTTGTATTTTGCTGGGGGTTGGCTACTGTCAATTGTGTGGTGCCTGTTGCAAATAATTCTAGCAATTCTCGGAAAGAAGGCTGCAGTGGATCCCTATAAGGTATTCCATGGTATCCCTAATTATGCAAGCTTTCTTATGCATAATACCTATATTCAGTCTGTATGTCTTTATGGTCTCAAGCTGAATCAAGGTTTGAGGGTTCAAGCCTTACTCTGACATCCTTGCTCTCATCTGATAATACTACGACTTTTAATGTTCTAGCTTTAGGGCCTAGTTTCCATCCTCAAGGTGCATGGTTTATTATAGCAGAACAACGATCAGCCAGAGTCTGGCGTATGGCCTAGCAGTACTGTATCTCCAGTGGTGTACTGCTGAATGAAAGTGTGAGCTGCTGCAATCAAGCTGTGAGTGCTTCATCTAAGCATGGCTGTTTATGTAGGCAGATGTGTTTGTGATTTAATTTTGTCAGCTCAAACAGTGCATCTAGTACTTTTTTGTACATCTTTGTGTTATTCCTTTGCCTTGTTTTCCAGCTTTTCTTTCATTCCCTACAGTTTCAGGGACTTTTGCAAACTGCTTTTCACTTGATGTATCTTAAGCAGGTATTTTCCACTGGTACTCAATGATCTCGCATAATTGTTATAGGGATTTATTTAACAATTGTGTCATTTCTCGCATGTGGTAAATAGGACATGCTGTAATTGCAATAATAAATTGGGTACCTGGGTCACAGACATGCTCCAGCTGCCAGAAGCACCCCTGGCCCCTACCCAACACAGGCCTGCACCCGACTGTGCAGTCCATTCAGTAACATTATGAGTAGGGATTGGAAAGAGGTAAATGTCTGCTTCTTAAGCCCTACACAGATTACAGCCCTGAGCACAGTACTTCATCATTTCAAGGTCTGTAAAATGAGTATTATAAAGCAGATAAAAATTACACATTTTGATATTCAGTAATATTTTGTTAGAGATCTTCTTCATGGAATAGAAGCAATAGAATGGAGAAACCTGAAATCTTACTCGTTTCCCTTCTTCAGCACTTATTCTTTTTTTATCAAACCCCTTTTACAGATCCCCATTTTTTAAATCCCACTTAAACCAATAATGCAAATGTACTTCAAGCACAGAACATGTAAAGCACTGGATAAAAAGTTGCAAACTTTTCTCACAAATAGAACAGGCACTGCACAAGCATCAGCAACATGCATTATTTCTATGCTAATGATGCTTTCATTGATGGGTCCCTAAAATGAAGGTGTGTGTTTGCAGAGGGCACAGATGTGCACCTGTTGTATGCAACTGCAATTTCTTTTCAAGTTTAAAAGTACTTTTTATTTGGTAAAGCATGCAAAATACAATAGAATAAAAGAAAAAATAACTAATAAGCAGAACATCATAATGTTAAATATAAGAAAAGAGAAAAAATAAAAGAAAGAGAAAAAGGGAAATGGAAAGAAAAATAGCAATCATATACCATCAAGGACGCCGGGTCCCATAAAGGACTTCTCTACTAAATTAATGGAATTGATCGCCCCTCACATGATCGCAACGGAAAATTTCCTATTATTAGGCGACTTCAACATACATAGTGAGAATCTTCTGCTGCCTGAAACAGCAACCTTCTCCTCTGATATGGCCTCCCTGCACCTTATTAAAAAGAACGAGGGCCCCACACATACGGCCGGTCATACCATTGACATTATTTTTTCTAATTCAGATTGCCTTACCTGTAATACCCCGCGCCCTCTGTGCTGGACCGACCATGCCCTTATTAATTTTCAAGTGCAGTTCCCCTCTACATCTGTGAAGATGGCTGCTCATATTAAATTCCCTTATAGACAATGGGCGAAAATAAATCATGAGACTTTTTCATCAGCCTTTATACCTCCTAAGTTTCCTCCGAGTAATAATATAGAAGACATTCTCACTCTTTTCAATACTACTGTTTCATCAGCCATTAACTTAATTGCCCCCGAAAAGTTCTGCTCCAAAGCCCCTAGGAAAAATCTGGCGGTGTGGTTTACCCCTGAATTGCGAATAATGAAAAGTAAATGTAAAAATCTTGAAAGAAAGTGGAGACGGACTAACTTAGACACTGAGAAAGGAAATTTTAGAGCAGCACTTTTGCTCTATCACAAAGAAATTAAACAAGCACGTAGACTATACATAGCGGCTCAATTGCGAGCCGCGGGTAATGCGCCAAAAATCCTGTATCAAATCTTGAAGGATTTTACTTGCCCTAAAGCCTGCGAGCTGGACAACCTGCACTCTCAAGCCCTCTGCAATAAAATTAGTTCTTTCCTTGTTCAAAAAATTGACACTATCTACGACAAATTTCCGAATATCCCCCACCCCTCAAGGTCGGATGACAATGTTATACATTCCATCGCTAATCCAGCACCATTGATGTCCTTTCCCCCTATCCTTCGAGAGGAGACTATCACATTACTACATAATGTTACCTCCGGCTCTCCTGCTGATGTTATGCCGGCAAAATTAGGAGCATCTCTGGCACACGTACTTGCGGATTCTGTTTCCACGCTGCTTAACGTTTCCCTAAGTACGGGCTCAGTTCCCCTCTCTTGGAAAGCTGCTCAGGTTATCCCTCTACGAAAAAATAATAAGCTTCCCATGGAGGATCTTACAAACCTTCGACCCATCTCCCTCCTCCCTCATTTGAGCAAGGTCCTAGAGAAATATGTTAAGAAACATATCTCTAACCACATTGTATCCACCGGCTACCTGGATCCGTCACAATCTGGCTTCCGTGCTAATTATAGCACTGAGACGGCCTTGGTGGCAGTGACCGACTGTATCAGACGGACGTTAGATCGGGGACAGTCTGCTATCTTGGTCCTATTAGATCTCTCGGCCGCTTTTGATACGGTGGACCATCGGACCCTGCTCGAAAGATTAAAAGGGGCAGGACTTGGAGGTACGGCGTTTAGCTGGGTAGCCAGCTTCCTCACTGACCGTACTCAGACATTGAATTTTGGCCCTTTTCGTTCACCCACCGAGTGTCTGTCCAAGGGTGTCCCGCAGGGCTCATGCTTGAGCCCTATACTGTTCAATATTTATGTGGCTCCCCTTGCCTCTCTTCTAAGATCTCTTGGGTTCATCCCCATTTCTTATGCGGATGACACTCAACTAATCTTTCCATTTGACACATCCTCATCTTCTGCTCAAATCCGTTTCTCACATGGTATGCTTGCCATCTCTGAGTGGATGAGTAGTAATTTTCTGCAGCTCAACACCAGTAAAACAGAAATTATTCTTTTTGGAGACGCGACCATTTCGTGGTCTCCCACCTGGTGGCCTACTGAGCTGGGGCCTGTTCCATTACCTAAACAGACAGCAAAAAATCTGGGCATCCGTCTGGATCAGGCCTTGTCTATGAAGGAGCATGTTTCTCACACCGTCAGCACATGTTTCTTCACCTTGCGCCTTCTGAAGAAAGCCTTGCCATTTCTTCCAGACCCTTTTCGTAGGACTCTGGTCCAGGCCTTGGTATTGAACAGGCTGGATTATTGTAATGCATTACTGGTTGCTGCCAATGATTCTGCTCTTAACCGTCTGCAAGTGGTACAAAACACCGCTGCACGACTGGTTATGAAAGCTCCTAGCAGATCTGCTTCTATTCCGCTACTCCAGCAATTACACTGGCTGCCAGTGAGGAAGCGTGTGAAGTTCAAACTTTGCTGCTTGACCCACAAAGCACTGTGGGGTCCCGGTCCGCTCTACCTGACTGATAGGCTCCATAGGTACATTCCAAACCGTGATTTGAGGTCTGGATCCAAAGCGTTGCTTCTTGTTCCGAGGATTAAGAGAATACGTTTGGGAGGAAGATCTTTTTCCTACCAAGCTCCTGCGGTATGGAATCAATTGCCTCTCCCTCTCAGACAATGTTCCGACTATCTCGGTTTTAGAAAGGCTCTTAAGACCACTCTCTTCTCAGAATGACCATACTTTACCTCCTTTTGCACTCGGTGTCCAGCGCTGAGAGACCCCTGCGGGGGTGATTCATGCGCTTTATAAACTATAAACTAAACTAAACTAAACTAAGGACAAGCACACAACTATATAAGAATATAACTACATTAGTAAATATAAGAACTGGCAAATATAGCACTATTTATTATAACAAGTCTGAATACATTCACAAAGGTTTAGGCACTTCTTCAGTGTAAGTATTATGGGAACATGTCGTGGCAGACATTTTTCAAAAATGTATTATGGGTAACCAGGGAAGATCCCTTTTATTAGCGAGAGTAACTGGATGTACATATGCTCTATCTAATCTATGATTGCAACAGACTCCATTCCACCAGGCCTGAAAAGATACAGTTTACGCATCCTTCTGTGACTTGGTAATCTGTTGAAAGGAAACAGCAAGAAGCAAGTCAACTTTACGAAAATCATTAGATTGAGATGACCAATACTCTGAAATGCTTCCCAGGTAAATATTAATTGAAGAAAATGGAACATGTGTGTGAAAAATAGTATTTATCCGTTGCCAAATTCTTATCCAGAAGTCATGAATAGAAGGACATGAAAATAGCAAGTGTTTGAGATCTGCTGAAGTGACAGTGCATGACCAACAGGTAGAGGGAGTATTGGGATCAAATCTATATAATTTAGCAGGTGTAATTAGGAGTTAAATATAAATGAAAAATAAAGTTTGAGTTGTATTCGCTGCTCTAGAGGATTTCCTTGTTTTAGGCCACATTTTATTCCATAATGGAATTGGAAAAGAGCTTTGTAAGTCAGATTTCCAATAATATTCCACATCTGTTTTTTCTCGAGTGTCTGCAATATTTGTAAATTTGAGACACAGAAGGAGAATAACAGAAGATTGACTATATACTAGATGCTGGCGAGCTAGGCATATGATCGTCGAGAAGTTGATTATAAGAGGATTGAACCACAGAGATTAAAGATCACTATTTAGTTTGATAGGAGGAGGGAAAGGAAAAAAATGTGCTTTAGCTATCGAAAATGGAATGCAAACATCATCTTGAAAAAGTTGATAAGTCCACCTGAGTCCTGTAGCAAACAAGGCTTTCCAGAAAATCAATTTATCATGGATCTTAATATGTTTATTATACCAAATTGATGATATTAAAAATTGAGTATTAATACTTTGACAAGAAATAAAAATAGGTTGTAAAAACTTACAAGCATTTTTAAAGATAGGAAAAGATAATGATAAGGGTTTATGAGAAAAGGAGAGATATTCCTCAAAGTAGAAAGGATGAATAATAGATTTTTTAAGATCCACCCACAAGGGATAGGTTATAGAATAATTTTCAGATAACAAAAAAGAAGACTCTTTAAGAAAGAAAACTGTGTGGTAAGAATGAAAATCCAGAAAATTAACATTATCCACCTGTTTAGGTATTTGGAGTTTACAAATAGACATTCTAGCTTTTTTGTTGTGCCATAAATGCTATGGTAAAATATTCTATAATTTCTTATAATATAAAGTTAGAAATATTTATAGGAATATTAGCTAAGTAAAACAGTACTATGGGAACTAACATCATTTTTATAGTATCTAAATGACACATGCATGACAAAAAAAGGGATGCAATTGAGATGAAAGTAATATTGATTTTAATTCCTTCAGATTTAAGGTGACAGTTTCTTCAATAGAAGCAGTGAACCATAATCTGAGATATTTATTATTATCTGAATTCCAATGGTAAGAAGAAGATGCAAAATCAGCATCTAAAGAAGCCACTGCCAAAACATATTTATTTGATTTGGATTTACTTAGGACAGTGTTTCCCAAACTGTGGTCCGCGGACCCCCAGGGGTCCCTGACACATTACTAGGGGGTCCGCAGGCAGCAGTTTTGAAAGCACTGCAAAGTATTAATTAGCAGTTTTCAAAGTTTTCAGAGATGCAGCACCAACCTTTCCATTAACGTTTTTCGTTTTCTTGCAAATTCTTTCAATAATAAAATACAACAGAAGTGGCAGAGAGTGTCGTTAGCCTCCTTGGCTTAACACACTCCGCCACTTCAGAAACACAGAGCTGCACCATATTTACAAGAAAATGGTGCAGCCCTGCGTTTACCCTGCGCTGACGTTACACTTAACAGGGGAAGATTGTTTATGTACAGGAAGGTCCCCATTCCTGCACATAAGAAATCTTGAAATGTCGTTTTGTCACTTCTATGTGTGCTGCTTAATGCAGCACATATGGAAGTTACAAAATGTCATTTTTTTCCCTAAAAAGATTGTTGATGTGCAGGAAGGGTCACCTTCCTGAACATAAACAATCCAAGGCGTTTTGCAAAAATGAGGAGAAATTAAGCATTTCTCCTTGTTTCACCAAGTTAAGACCAGGTTTTCCCTGGTCTTAATTTTGGCGCTGACTCCCATTTACACTGCCCTTGTAAATAGGGGGCTGCGTCAAAATCAATGGGTGTTGCAGGGGAAACGCCCACCGCAACACCCACTGCCCACCCCTTTCACGCTAAGCATTGGGTGAAAGGGAGTCTTATTTACAAGGCAGTGTTAAGCCACGTTAAGTGGCTTAACGCTGCCTTGTAAATAAGGCAAAGCCCCTATCGCCACGGGAACGTCTCAAAAAGTGATGTTCCCATGGTGATAGGGGCTTGTAAATATGCACCTAAAATCATTAGTAATTCGAGTATTTGTTTTGTGTGCACACGTGTGTTAATTTTTTTCGATTTACTGTTTCAATGTTTGAAATTTAAATTCTTCAAATTGCTTGGGGGTCCCCTGCTTCCAGTGGTGACTCAATGGGGGTCCTCAGTAGTCAAAAGTTTGGGAACCACTGACTTAGGACATTAAAAAATAATCTATTATTATCTGATATATGTCTTGCTTTAAAAAATCTACACTCTTTCTTCCCAATTAATTGAGGTAATAAAAAATCCAAATGCAGAGCAAGTATTTCCCCAAATATCTTATAGTCTAAATTGATTGAAGAAATAGGCCTATAGGTTTTGCACAGTGGATTGTCTATAATTATTTTTAGGGAGAAGAAATATTAAAGCATCTTGAAAAGACCCAACAGATTTCTGGGAAGATATATAATAAAGAAACAATTGATTTAATTTAAGAATAAGAATATAGAGAAAAACTCAACAGTGAACCCATAAGGCCCTGGAGCTTTCTCTACTTTAATACCAGTAAGAATATCATTACTCCGAGTATCAGCATCCAAAGTGGAGAAATCCAAATTAAGTGAAGAGGGAGGATCGATAGAGGATAAAAATTGAACAATATCTTCTTGATGAGAGGAAGATTCGGGAATATAAAGAGATTGGAAGAAATTAGTAAATTCTGAGACTGTATCTTCATTTTTATGAACAATGAGATTAGTAGCGGTAAGAAGAGATTCAATCTTGGTGCAGTCTTTTTTAATCTGAAGGTAATTAGCGAGAAGTTTACCTGCCATGTTTTGATCACCATAATATTTAGCACTAGTTTTAAGTACATATGAATTAGATATTTCTGTAGAAAGTTTATTGAAAGCAAATTTAGCCTTGATGAGTTCCTCAAGGCAAGATTTAGAATTTGTAGAAATTAAAGAATGCTCTAGTTGTATAATATGTAAGTTAAGTGATTGTATATTATTAAAAGAAGAATTTCTTGTTATGGTTACAAAAGAAATAATGAAATCTCTAGAGGCAGCTTTAAAGGAGTCCTAAACAATCTGAGGAGAAGTACCTGGAGTTTCATTTTCTAAAAATGTGTCACAACTTTTTGAAAACCTTGAGTAAAATTAAGATCTAAAAGAAGAGAGGTATTGAATCTCCATCTCCTAATTTTCTTAATAGGTGGAAGTAGATCTAAGTCCAGTGAGACTGGAGCATGGTCTGAAATTTATACGGAACCTATATCAGAGTGAGACACATGCTGTACAAGTGATTTAGGAATGAACATGCAATCAGTTCTAGATTGAGAAGAATGCACAGGAGAGAAAAACATATAATCTTAGATCAACAAGGGACCTTTGATGTATAGTAGATGTAACTTGAGAATTCAAATATGAAGGAATGAATTTAGTTTTGGAATGTCTATCAATAATGCTGTCAAGGACCATCTTACAGTCTCCACCAACTAATAAATAATCATCATTATAAGTCATTGTTTTAGACAATATCTTGGGCCAGAACAATTTATCAGGATTAGTGGGGGCATTTAAGTTAAAATAGTCATAGGTATTTTATTTAGTAACAAAGTAGCAGAAACCCATCAACCCTAAGAATCATCATCTTGATCTATAATTTGAATATCCAAACGTTTGTGTCATAGAATAGCTACACCATTGCATTTTCCCGATCGAGTAGAAGCAAAAATATGTCCAACCCACTGGCGGTTAAGTTTAGAAATTTCCTTCTGAGTTACATGAATTTCTTGCAATAAAACAATGTCACCTTTTAGACCAGAAACATGTGACCAACCCTTTGGCGTTTTATAGGTGCTCCTAAACCTTTAACATTCCAATATATAAATCTTAAAGCCATCTATACAATAAAGAACAGGCTTAAAGCTTTGAACAAATTATCATATATGTAATGATATTTAGCAAAAAAAGAAACAACAATATACCAATAGAAATGCATAGTATATAAGAGAAAATTATATTCATGGAATAATAGAAGGAATTCAGTAAATAGAGAAAAAAGAAAAGAAAAAAGGAAGAGAGAAAGAGAAATGATAAATATATAGTATACCTATGAAAAATCTAGGATAAAAGACATATGAAGAGAATAGAAGTTGTGTTTTGTAGTTCATGTTATAATTCATAGTTGAAGCACAGGTCTCATATCCAAGAACTTCTTCCTCCTATCCGCCTATCCGCCGTTGCTTTCGCATAGTTCTGAGAAAAGAAAAGAAAAGAGCAGAGCCTTGCCATGATATTTTGCCTTTAAATTCTGCTGCCTGTAATACCTTTAGTAGATCAATATATTCCAAAAAATAAATAATTTTGGTTTGTTTGATGAAGATGGCGATTGTGGGTTGTGACCCAGGTGATGTGTTCTTTGGATGTTTAGTGCTGGAAGATCAGAAAAACCAAGAACTTTTGCAAGAAATTATTGAAAAAAGGAGAGATGATTAGATACTTAGTGTCCCTCCGGCAGTCCATAAATACGCAAATTATTGTTACAACAGTTTGAAAAGAGTCCACTCGGTTTTCTATTTGAGAAACTTTGTGTTCCATATTAGGCCATTTGCCATCAAGATGTTGAAGATGCACATTTGTTTCTTCCATGTATGGTTTAAGTGCTCATATTTCCTAAAGGATTCATTCCATAGATATTGGTGGCGGATATATAGCAGGTAAAGGAGGATCCTTTTTGGCTAGTTTATCAGATGAAAGTGACGAGGAGGTGGACAACTTAGACACAAGTTTAGAAGAGGGGAGTTGAATGTTAGATGGCGTTGGTCCTACTGGAAGAGATGACACACCTTACTCTGACTCCTCCGTATTTTCTTGAAGAAAACTAAAAGGATTGTAGTTCACTAACAATGGAGAATTCGGAGGACCCTCAACAATACGTCAAACAGATCTTGTTTTCCCTATAAAAAAAGTAACACAAGCAGCAAATTCTATGAATTAAGGAACCATAATTTGAAGATGGAGCAGACAATAATGCAAAACATCAAAGACAAAAGACAATCTGTTAGAGATGGAACCTGAAAAACTGGAGCAAATTCCAAGAAGTCCAATAACAAAAAAAATTCTTTAAAAAGATAATTAGAACATTGGAATGTTGGGAGCTCCATTGAAAACAATGGAGTGCTCCAGGCTTATAATGGCTGGTATAAGCCCGGAGCACCAACATTCCAATCTGTCTTTGTTGACAGCTCTGGCTGTGAACAAAGACTTCAGGGAGCCTGAGGGGATTTGAATCCCCTCGCGCTCCCTGAAGGCTTTGTTTTGTTAGAACATTCTGACCTCTAGTGGCAGAATGTTCTAATAGCCTTATAGCCCTTCGTAGCAGGGCTATACCGACTTTTAAAGTCCCTCTGCTTTGTTAAAGTCCCTCGCCTTCGGCTCGGGCCTTTAACGCTGCAGCGGGCCTTTAACAGCCGGTATAGCCCGCTACGGCGGGCTATAAGGCTATAGTAAACATCCCACAAAGATAATGAAAAAAAACTTGAGCTGACAGCAAATAGACTAAAAGGTCAAATAAGCAGTCACCAGTTTAAATTCATATGCCAAAATCACAGATTATAGCTTGTATAGAAGTATGTTGTAAATAAAAGGAATTTCTCGTATATAATTACTACTGGATAGATATGTCACTTGAGCAATCCGAGCAGCATATTAAAACTTCCAAAATGCTATAGAAAGTGTCACTTTATTTTCCATCTGTTGCCAGAAGAATAGAAAAGGTTGAGGCAGTCAATCAGAGAAAACAAAATGGCAGACGTGACTCCTGTGATGGAGACCCGCCTGACGATGGGGCAGAAAAAGCATTGGCACATTCTTGCTATGGGCACTCTCCTCAATCCAAATTTGACCAAAAGCCCTTCATGACAACAAGGACTCGACTCCAGGTGGTGTATGAGTGAAGAAGCTGCCTGGAGGAAACACGTTTTCGCAGTCCACCGCAGAGTCTCACACAGAGGCAGTCATCTTCATCAGCATCCAAGCCACAGCCCCTCGCAACAGCACTTTCTGAAGCACATAACTCAACTCAAAATAACTCCAAGTTAATGCATGTTTTCCTAACAGCTGAGCTCGGAAACATATTTATTTTTTATTTATATATAATTTGTTAACATTAAGCGGTATTATTTGTTAAAGCTTTTCCTCCATTATTTTCTATGGGTAGGAGTTGTAGTACCAGTTGCCATGTGTTGTTGCTGGAATTACCCCAGGGCCCTTTTTGGTTGTAGTAACTATACACAATATTGCTACCCCGTCTGTTTCAGGTGGTGATAACATGAGAGTCTACACTTTGTAGCAAATGTACTTCCTGAATTGGTGAATAGAAAAAAGTAGTAAAGTAATTTAATAGGAAGTGTAAGAGTAAATTTACATGTTAAAATGTTCTGATGTGTAAACTGACCTTTGTGAATAGGCCCCACTGATTTGGATATTGGGATTATTTGCAAAAACTCTTTTAAGCACTCATAATGTACCATCCATTTGAAAACGCAGGTGCAAAATTTAGATATTATTGAAAATATCCTAATAGCTTTATAAATGAACCTGAAAAGGAATGTAAGTCACATGGGTGAATCATATATCAACCTAATCCCATTTTTGAGAGTAGTTAAAAAAAAACAGACACCCAAAATTAAATGCTATGCAAAATTCATGTTAGCTGTTTATTCACAGAATAATGTAAGGTAATTTATATTAGAATTTTGGTCTGTTTAACATTTTTGAATAATTAATTTTAATAAAAAATTTCAATAATTACTTTTGAAAAAAACATGTATATAATGTGTACAAGTACATTTTTTTATCTGTGTCTCCTTAGGCCCATGTTTTGTGCCCCAGTTACTTTAATTGTTGTAGCACTGCCACTTTCTACAGATTGACTCCTGGTATGACATACTTTTGTTCCAATACGATATTTGGACAAAATATCGATTTGTAAATATTGAAAGCCAGAAATATAGAAAAAAATATGGTGACACAAAAATATTGTGATGCAGAAATATCATTGTCAAGAATATCATTATTTCCATATAATATTGTTGCTAAGAATATCATTTCCTTATATTTGAGTTATATTTTAGGTGTGGGTTGTTGGTTTGTAGGGATATAAGGTGGGACATTAAGTAAGTAATTATTATTTCATAATTAATAATGTAGTTAATAATTATATAATTGATAATTATTTATGTACATTATGTAATACTGATTGAGTTATATTTTAGTTATGGGCTGCTATGGTTGTAAGGCTATAGGGCGGGACATTAATTAAATAATACTTAAAAAATAATTCTTAGTTGTTAATTAATAAGTTACATGATTATCAAATATGCAGACTGTGTTTTACTTATTTAGTTTAGTTTAACTTTATATATATATATATAATGTTTTGGGGGGGGTTATTTAATAAAGTTCATATTAAGAGTCTTATTAATAGGGTTATTCAAATATGTAATGTGTCTGAAGTGAAGTACTTTCCCTACTGTTGCTTAGATTGGGGTAGGAATAGTAGATTTAACTCCTCGGAAGTCCAATGCTTTCCCTACTGTTGCACAGACAGGAGTGGGAATAGTAAATATTTCCCTTCAGAAGTCCAACACTTTCCCTACAGCTGCACAGTTTGACTGGAGTGGGAATATTAAATTGAATCCCTCCAAAGTCCAACACTTTTCCAACTGTTGTGCTGGTTAAATTGGGAATAGTACATTTAAACACTCCGAAATCCAATACTTTCCCTACTGTTGCACTGTTCGGATTGGGAATAATTAAATCTTGCCCCTCAAAAGTCCAATACTTTCTCTGTTTTTGTACTGACTGGATTGGGAAGAGTAAATGTAACCAATCAAAAATGTAATATTTTCCCTACTGTTGCTTAGACTGGTGCTGGACTAGTAAATATAACCCCTCCAAAGTTTAAAGCTTTCCCTACTGTTGCACAGACTAGTGTGGTAATGGTAAATATTACCCCGCTGAAGTCCAACGCTCTCTCTACTGTTGCACAGGCTGGAGAGGGAATAGTAAAGTTAACCCCTCTGAAGTCCAGCACTTTTTTTTACTGTTGCACAAACTGTAGTGGGAATAGTAAATTCGACCCCTCCCAAGACCAATACTTTCCCTACTGTTGACCTGTTTGGACTGGGAATAGTACATTTAACCCTGCTGAAATCTGCTTTTAAAATTATATTATTTGTATATATATTTAGACTATTTTCAGTAAATATCTTTTGGGGGATTTTATATTTTATTTTCTTGGTAATGTAATGTATTTAAAGTTCTGCTCTTGTTTATTCTATAATTTTTACGTTTCATTTGTATACATATATATGTGTGTGTGTTGTGTGTGTGTGTGTGGTGTGTGTGTGTGTATGTGTATATATATATATATTTATTATCTCTTTGTGGTCGCCAGTAGATAGTTGTAGTTAGGACCGTGTTTCCATAGGAAATCTGAAAATTCTATTTTGAATAACTTTGGCGCCGGTTGACGAATCCTCGCGAATGTTTCAAAATAGGTGGGGCGCTCCGCTCCGCTCTTACCCTGAAAGTCTCGGGGTGATTAGTCAAGTGGGGGTCGAGAAAAAAGGGGGGTCCCAAAACGCGTTTTCCCCATGCATTTTTCCATAGGGACCTTTAGTCCAAGGTACAGCCCGAACGGCTGAACAGAATTATTTGAAATTTGGCAAAGAGAAAGTCCTCAGGTCAGGGATGTGCCTTTTGAATATCTGGAGTCAATCTGTTCAGTAGTTCCTGAGAAAATTTCAGTTAAAAGTACATATATATCTATAGGCGCGCACCGTGCGCGTACGGTAAGCATACCGTACGCGCACGCTGACGTGCGCGAGCGTAATTCTGATTGGTGGTTACATGACAGTAAACATTCCAGTTCGTTGAAATCAGGAAGTGTCGGCCGCCATTTTGTCTCTCGCAGTCTGAGGCAGTGAAAAACAAAGATGGAGAATGTGAAAAGGGGGCAGGGTGGACAGTTCCTGACCCTCTAGCCTTTGTCAGGGGGTCACTGAAAGACCCCCAAGGATGAAAAAAACATTATTATTTTTTTCGAAAAAGGGCGGGGTGCGCGCACTGTGCGCGCACGGCACGTACAACGCATCGTGGGTGCTCGGTGCGCGAAGCGCACCGTGCGCCCACAGCGCGGGCACGGTGCGCAAAGCACACCGTGCGCGCACGATGAAGAACCTGAAAAAATATATATTAATAAATACATAATTTAGCATTTAAAAAAACGTACAAATTCACTTAAAAGACCCATAGGTTTCACACACGTTATAGTTAGGAATTAGCATTTAAAAAACCTTGCAAATTCACTTAAAAAACCATAGGTTTCACACATGTTATAGTTAGCTGGACATTTCCCTCGTAAAAAACCAATGAAATTCCCCCGTTATAGTTAGTGCAGGCAACTATAACTCACGCGACCGCAGTCCTCTGCTGATAAAGTCAGATATTACATCACTGATTAAATATGTGTCTTTCTGAAAAATTTATATTTGTAATATATGTATAGCTAAAGATTAATGGAAGAAGACATGGGTAAATAGGTGTCAAAATACAGTGATGTAATATCTGACGTCATCAGCAGAGGATTGCGGTCGCGTGAGTTATAGTTTCCTGCACTAACTATAATGGGGAAATTTCATTGGTTTTTACGAGGGAAATGTCCAGCTAACTATAACATGTGTGAAACCTATGGATTTTTAAGTGAATATTATATATATATATATATATATATATATATATATATATATATATATATATATATATATATATATATATATATATCGATGTCACCTTCCTGTACTCCAGCATTTCACATCAGGATGGTTTAAGAGCAATGAAACACTCTCAGACACTAGGTCTATCCACCTGCCCCAACATACGCAGATGGTCCTTCAAATGAAAAAATGAAGCCTACAGAACAATCTTTTCCTATTTG
Source organism: Triturus cristatus (assembly GCF_964204655.1). Lineage (NCBI taxonomy): Eukaryota > Metazoa > Chordata > Amphibia > Caudata > Salamandridae > Triturus > Triturus cristatus. Next base: position 1,274,665,498 of record NC_140589.1, read on the forward strand.
GCAATGAGACATTCAGGCAAGTCAGAGGTACGGCTATGGGCACCTGCTTCACCCCCAGGTATGCTAATTTGCATATGGGCTGGTGGTAGGAGTTGGTGCTTGCGGTCGGCTTTGCCCAGGAATGGTCCGAAAACATGGTCCTATGGACGCGTTTTATAGATGACCTTTTTATATTATGGAAGAGCACACCTGAGTCAGGCAGGTTGTTTGCAGATCAATTAAACATTAACAACCTGAACCTCTCTTTTACCACCAACATAAGTACAACTGAAGGGCACTTTTTAGATCTAGTCATATTTGTCAAAGACAACCAAATACATACAAAATCATTCAGAAAACCTATGGTGGGAAACTTCATTCTCCATCCAACGAAACTGAGGAACAGCATTTCGTATGAGGTAGAATTGCAGTTATTCAACTATACTAGCGGATTTTCAGACGGAACTGAATGACAGATTCCTAGCCAAAGGATACAACCATGCAGTGTTAGACATAGCTAAGAAGAAAGACACTCTAAAAGAAAGAGACACATTATTGTTCAAGAAAGGGAACAAGAAGTCAACCAATTGAGGGCAACTGAGAATGATCACAAGATATTCTGTATACCATCACAAATCAAGGGGAATTTTATCCACACACTGTGATCTCATCAAGAGTGACCAAATAATTAGCCAGATTGCTCCAAGGAACCCTCTCCTGACCTTCAGAAAGATGAAATCCATGCGCCATGAACTGTAGTCAGTAGTCCAGAAATGACCAAGCCAGAACCTTGGTTGAGGGGGAGCCCGGGGTTCCAACGGTGTCACAGATGCAAATCCTATAAACATGGCCAGAATACTAAAGAACTGATTTCACCTTTACTGGACACCCCACTTCACATTCACAGTGCATATTACTGCAGGAGTGATTTTGTTGTTTATGTACTTCAGTGCTCCTGCCCGAAAATCTATATAGGCAGCACATTTCATATGGTGCATGTTGGAGTCCTACAAAAACTAAGAGCCATAGCCAATGATGACAAGAGTTACCCGGCTGCCAGTCATATTCATGAGGTACACAGTGGCAAAGCAGCTGATCTTGTCTATTTTGTAATAGACGCAGTCCCAAAAAGCATCAGAAGAGGCAACAGGGAACTCCAACTAAGGAGATTAGAATCTTGCTATATAATTATCTTGAACAGCAAAATGCCGAATGGTTTAAATTCCGATGAGGAATTACATATTAATCTGTGAGATATTCTAAATAGTCATATTAAAAACTGAGTAAACTATTATTTTATTTTTATAATTTTTTTCAATGTGGGCACTTTTCTGTTAATGTTGACTTCTCTGACTATCCAGTGCATACAGCAATGAAGGTGGTCCTTTAGAATGGTATGTTGGACTTAAAAGAATGAGTGGGCGTTGTGTTCAGTGTAAGACACAGAAAAAGGAAAGTTTTACTTACTAATGTGATATTGAAATGCTACCCACTTGGGAGATTAAGTTTGGTTTTGATGAATTGAGCCAACCCTCTCTAATGATTTATACAGTTTACCCATTTGAACATGTATTGCAATACTCACTGTTTCTAAACCATACCATATCAGATGAAATTAATGAACCAGATCATTATGACAAACCTTTGGCAATAACCAATTAGGATGAATTTCAAAGACACACTGGATCTAAAGTCTTGTTTGTTTATATGTACACATTTCTTCCTAAAATACATTTGTGGTATATATACATACAGATATGATATTTAAAAAATGTATAATGGCATTTATTTACATTTTATTTATATTTTGCACTGAGCACCTTTCTTTGGAGATGCAAATAGTAATGCAGAGTGTTTTTACTATGCCCATGCCAGAGGGCGTGGCATTCATGGATGTTTAAATTACATGAAAAATGGCATCTATACAGTGAGAGCAAGGTGGTGCAAACTGCTGAAACACGTCAGTGCCTTCTGCAAATAAAATCTTTTTGAAATTGATTCGAGACATGTAGGTACCTGTGTCAAGGCAGTAAATCAGGAGTGGGAGTAGATATGTATAGATAGGACCTAGTTTCCGTAGGAAAAGTATTTTTTGACTTACCTATAACTTTGGTGCTGTTTGGCTAATTTTCAGGAAAATTTCCCCAAAAAGTATCAACATAGGTTCTGTGTGGCATGAAACGTTTGGAGGTGATCCGTGTAGTGAGTACAGAGAAATTGGGGCACGAATTAAGGGTGCGCTTCTCATAATAATTCCCATAGCAACGCGTTGTCAAACCTACAGCCCGAACTGCTGGACGGAGTGACACCAAATTTGGCAGAAAGGTAGATGTTGTTACGTAAATTGTGCTTTTTGTTATTTGGTGTAAATCTGTCCAGTAGTGTTTCAGAAACTTAAGAAGAAAAAGATATTTCTCTGGTCCCAAAGCCCTCGTGAAAAAAGATGAACTTGTGCAGGGAAATACACCGCTCTGATTGGCTGCCAACACAAAGTCCCCTCGAAAAAAGTGAAAACAAAGAAAAAGGGGTAGGGAAGGAATACTCTTAACCCCAAGCTATGGTTTTGGGGTCCCCAGGGACCCCACCATGACATAAAAGATTTTGAAAATTATCAAAAAATCTGACCCAAAACTGCGATATTTGCGGTAATTTTTTTTTTTTTTTAAAGCATGTGCGGGCTCCTTCGCTTGCTTTTAAAATACCCCTGGGTGGGCCAGGTCCCTGGGTCATATAATAAATATTGGAGAAGATTTACAGGGCCCCCCTCCTCAGGCTATTTAAAGCCCTGGGGTCTGCCAACTCCCCGGTGCAGTCTTCATTATGAATGCGGGCGGACTGCAGCCTCCCTGGGGCTATTTCCAATTATGTGCGGGGGCCTTGTGGACTATCCCCACACCGGGAACCGCCACCTCCCTGGGTCTATTTACAACAATATGGGGGGCTTGCAGACCTCCACTGCCCTGGGGAATGCCACCTCCTGGGGCTAATTTCAATATTATGGGGGGCTTGTTGATCCCTCCTGCCCTGTGGCCTGCCACCACCCCGGGGCTAATTCACACAAATGGGGTGGTCACATGGCACCTGTGCAGCCCTGGGAACTGCCACCACCCGGGGCTACATCAAATAACAATGAATTGTTATTTTATATAGCTCCGGTGACTGACACCTCCCTGGAGCACACATAAAATTAAGGGGTTTGGTTGCGGACCCCTGGCCCCGGGGCCACCACCTCCCCAGGGCTATACAGAAGATGGAAGGGGGGCCCCCCTCCAGGAGTACATGGCCCTGGGGACCACCACCCCCAAGGCCAGCTCCAGCAATGTCACGGGGTGCCACCCCTGGGACACTGCAGTTTGTGTTCGCTTGGTGGGAGCTCTGCTCCTGCCAAGCAATAGCAAACACTGCTCTGCTTCGTGGAAGCAAGAGCAATAAAAATGCGAAGCGGAGCAGAATTGCTTTTAGACAGTCGGAGCTGCATGTTAGCATGACTCTATGAGGAAACTCCATAACATGACTGTATGCATTACTTCCAGAGTTTTTTTACTACAAAATAATGGATTGAAATGATTGAAAATGTAAACAACATTATAAAGATTATTGCATTAAATTAAAATATTTACTAAATATGTGTGCTATTGTGAATTGTTACAAGTAATAATTCAGTTAAACAATAGTATGTGTGTGTCAGTGAGTATTACACATATGTGCAGGTGTCTAAACCTTTTACTCGCTGAATCACGATTTTAAAACTTTTCATGTTGTTAAAATACATAATAGATTTTGAAAACTGCAATTTCCATAATGCAATTTAGGAGTTATTGAAGGAGTTAATATCACAATGCCATTTGAGAATTCCTTATGTGATATCACGAAGTTGTTGCATGGAACTTTTGTTGTTAATCTGACTTCCATGTCCACATGATAAACTTAAAAAGTGGTGTCTCTTACCTGGTGCAGTAGGGGCAGATGTGTCAATATTGATAACATCAGATGCAGCTTCAAGCTATTCAGTCATCTGGTCCTGTGCCATAGCGGCTGTTTGTCTGGTAGGTTCACTACCGGTTGCTGATGCAGCATTCCTTCTAATGAGCGGAATGGAGATCATACCTTGCTTTGGTTTCTTATCAATACTTGCATTTGTTACACTCATTTCATTAATATATTTCGGAATCCGAGTCTAAATTTTCTTCTTGATCACTTCAGGAAAAGGAAGCTTTTCCATTAATCTTGCAACTTTCCTGAATACACTTTTTCACAAATGTTGGAATTTGGGTTACTGGTTGAGAAGGGTGAAACCTTACTCAAGCAGCAGACACAATCTCTGTCAGGGTGAAACACAAGCAAACACCATATTAACATGTGCTTAACCCTGGGGTGGCTTGGCACAAAAGCAGGCAGGTGTAAAATAGAGGCAATGTGTAAATTATTTAGAGCACTTCAGTGAAGTAATAAAGTGAAATACAACACAAAAAAATACCACACAAATTTACACAAATAGATTCAAATTTAATAAATTATTTGAGACCAATCTGACAATAATTTAATCAGCACAACTGGAGATATGCAAATTTTTAATGATTTCAAGTCAGTAAAGCACCTAAAAGCACAACTCACAGTTAACTGGTCTTTCGAGACTGTAGGACAGTCACAAGTTCAGGTCGACTGCAATGGAGCGCGGTTGCAATATATGGGCCGGGTTAGTCCAGCTGAAAGTGTTAGTTTCTAAAGTCCAGCACAAGGAGTTTCTTTCACAGTGGAGGGGGTTGCAAGGAGCAGGGAGGTGATCGTGGATGGTTGACGATGTAGTGAGAAGAGCATGTTGGGCATCACAGATGGCCGTAGTTGGAGCTTCGTCTTAGCAGCCACCTCGAGCTGTTGATGCTGTAGCACAAAATGCAGATCTTGCCTTGCTGGGAGAAGAGTTGGGTACACTGAAGATTCATAGTGGCAGTCGGCGTGAGCAACAAGATCTTGGCGCAAACAGGCCCATTTGCAGTCTCAAAGAGCCCAAAACTTCAGGATGTCTTCTTTTCTTTGGAGAGGAGCTCAACTGATGCCACACCAAAGGTACAGAATTGAAAGGCACCAATTAGGGTTTAGGAATATACTCTAGTGGAGACCAGTAGGTTGCAGGCAGATCTAGCTGCAGGTTCAGGCAGCTGACCAGCTGGGCAGTTGCATGAATTCGCGGAGGTTTGTTATATCCCTGTATGTCAGAACAGGAGGTCAGTCAGCTGACCCATGGATTTACTTCAGCCTGGGATGAAGGATGCAGGTCCAGTCCTTCTTCTAAGCAAGCAAGGCAGCAGGCAGCAGGGTAGCAAAGTAGCAGGGTAGCAGATGGCAGTCTTTCTTCTGTAGTATCAACAAGTTCAAGAATGTGTTGAAGAGGTGAGTCTGAGGGTCCAACCTGTATACCTGGTGTCCATTTTGAAGTAGGGGGAGTTTCTAGAGAATTCACCGTGAAGTTCTTGAAGTTCCCTGACTCCCCTGCCCTGGCTCTAAGCTGGCTGCCTTTGTGTGGCATAGCCTATTCCATGGCAGTAGAGCTGTGTTCAACTGCACCCCTCCCATTCTGCCAGATAATGGCCCATTCAGGCACACATAATCCCTCTATTGTGTGGCGTCTGTGCGGAATAAACAAAGTTCAACTGACAACTACACCCAGTCATGTGACCCAGGAACAGGCTGCAGGCACCAAAAAGTTAAAGCAGGAAAATGCCAGCTTCCTAAAAGTGGCCTTTTCAAACTTGTAACTCAAAATCTGACTTTAAGATTAAAGAGGATTTCTAGTACGATTTCTCAGACACCAAACAGAAAATGTTCACCTTTTCCCAATCAGAAGTAAGCACTTATTACATTTTATAAGGCAGCCCAATGTTATCCTATGGGAGAAGTAGGCCTCACAGGAGTGAAAAAAGAAATGTAGAAGTTTTTTTGCTACCAGGACATGTAAAGCTTAAAAGTACATGTTCAACCTCTTAATCACAATGCACTCTACCCTATGGGCTACCTAGGGTCTACCTTAGAGTGACATAGTCAGGAAAGGGATATTTAAGGCTTAGCATGGGGGTTATATTGTCAAGTTGAATTGCCATGGCAGGCCTGGGCCATGTTTTAATGGCTACTTAAGTAGGCGGCACAATAAGTGCCGCAGACCCACTAGAAGCATTTAATTTACATGCCTAGGGTATAGGGTATACCACTCTAGAAGAGACTTATAGGCACTGGCATACCAAAACTTGAGGAGACCCCGCTGCAAGGTATGTGATGACCCACTCCAGACTCAATCAGCAGCTATCTGGCCAGAGTACTGTGCTGAGGGGGCCCCCTGGAATTTGGGGGCACGACGCACCACAAGGACTGGCGTGGCCTGTTTTACGCCAATGCTTCTAGGTAAATAAAATATGGCAATCTGTGTAAACCAATTTTACTCTGTTTAAAGGAAAGAGCACAAGCACTTTAATACTGGTTAGCAGTGGTACATGGATCAGAGTCCTAGAGCCTAAGCCAACAAAAATAAATTTCAGCAAAAACTAGAGGTTAAAGGCAAAACATTTGTGGGCGACCTTGCGGAGAGGGCCAAGTCCAACAACAAAACATCTTTATTTGAGTGTCAATTCATTTACGCTTTCTTTTTCCAATGGATTTATCCCCGCCATGTGGCTCCTGATTTGTCATTCTAAAGGGTTGATATGCTGAACTACAATCCTGCTCTCTAAAGCAATCCAGAACTTCAGGATTCTTCAATTTGGGTAATTTCATTGCCTTAAGATGTCTCCACCTCTTTCGCCAAGGTAAGATCAGGTTTTTCCTGGTCTTAATTTTAGTGCTCCCCCCTATTTACGCTGCCCTTGTAAATAGGGGGCAGCATCAATGGGTGTTGGGGTGGAACACCCACCACAACACCTACTGCCTACCCCTTTCACACTAAGCATAGCGTGAAAGGGTGCCTTATTTACAAGGCAGCGTTAAGCCATGTTAAGTTGCTTAACACTGCCTTGTAATAAGGCGAAGCCCCTATCGGCACGGAAAAGTCATCAGTAATAAAAAAAGTAAATACAATAAAGACAGAACAGTGCAGAGTGGGAAAGGATAAAAGAAAGTAGCAGGAAAAATATAAGAAAAAGAAAAGACAATAGTGGAAGTAAAAAAGACAAAACAAATAACGTTGAACGGTAGGCAAATGGAACATCAGGAACATAAAGGAAGCAAGGAGCCAAACAAGTAGTAAATTTAAAATAAATCTGTGCATGTACTATTAGCAATTAGAAACGTTGCACAAAAGGGATACACTAAAGAAGAACACCAACCGGGAAATGAATCTGCTGTTTCAGTCACCATCACTTGTTTTACTGCCCTCTTTCTCCTCATTCCACAAAGAGTTCTTTCTCTCCCGTACAGATACTATTCCTTCACAACAGTTATTATACATTTTTTCTTTCCCGCTCAGCATGTTTCTAAAGTCACAAAACTTTAAGCTTCACTCAAATGGGCAATATTTCAGGATCACTGCACCCAAGGCAATGTTTAAACAACACAATATACCCATATTACCCAGATGTTTGCACCAAGAAGTCCAGCAGTGGGTTACCGCTGGACTGCACATGATATTTCTCTCAAATATTACTCAGGGCTGTCAGTGCCTAGCCCTCCACCCCAACCCATAGTGTCAGGCAGTGGGGAAACATATTTGGCAAATTTAGTGTGGGACGAGCAGATTCCCTGTTGCAGCCTCTCCTCCTGGTATTCGTCTAGCAGCAGGAACCTTTGGAAGCTTGGTGCTCAGTAGGCACATCAAGCCCCCTAAAGGCAGACCACGAACCCTCATTTCCTGACTCTGTAACATTTTTTAAAACATCACCAGCTCCTTAAGTGTGTGGATCAGGTGCAATTTTAGAAAGAATACATGAAGTTGCAAAGTGTGTGGCTTTGCAACTTCAATGGCAGAGACATGCTGCAAAATAACCAGGTGGTTATGATTTTATTTTAAAATCAAGAAATAATAAAGAGAACTTACCACCACTGTCTCCACTAATAGGCCCTTCTGCAGGACCTGACGTAGCCTCTCTATCACCAGAAGGCTATGGTCATCATGAAAGGTTAGGATAAAAAAGAGCAATGATTGGTCGTACCAACTGCGGTAGCATATTAAAAAAAAAACCAGTTAAAGATATCTACTGTTTGAGTAACCAGACTGCTATTGTTATCCTACCAATAGTATCTTGTCCTCTAAAATGTAATTCTTTCGATCCTCACCCTTCCTACAGTTGTTGCTACACAGTAAGGCCTTCATTACAATGTTGGTCGGAGTTGCCTTCCGACCGACACCATTTCGGTGAGGGAGCCGCCCGACCAGACGCCAGCGGTTCCGCACACCTGATCAAAATTCGACCGCACCATGTGCGGTTGCAAACTCCCATTTCTCTATGGGAGCTTGTGCAGTAGGCGGAAACTGCAGGCAGCACAGGCTTCCAGGCTTCCATTGAGAAATGTGAGTTTGGGAAAATCACTATACCGTGTGGCAGGCACCTCAAATTGCCTGCCACACAGTGCAGGGATTTTCAGGGGAGACCATAGGTTGTTATGTTATGTTGTGTTATTGTGTTTGTAAAGCGCTCAACTCACCCTGGGGCATCTCAGCGCTGCCTGATAGACTAACAACCTAGACAAAAACCAGCAGAAAGGACTAAAAGAAAGTTCAGAACAGAAAGACTTTCAGCTTTTTCTTAAAAAGTTCATATCTGGGGGTTGATCGCAAAGCAAAGGGGAGCTGGTTCCAATATTTTGGGGCTAGATATGAAAAAGATCTACCGCCTGTCCGAAGAAGACGGAAGCGGAGGACCTGCAGAAGACCCTGAGAAACAGATCTGAGATTCCTTGCCGGGCAGTATTTAAAAAGTTTTTGGGGGAAATAGAGAGGGCCACTATTGTTAAGCGCAGAATAGGTGAGACAACAGATCCTTAAAAAAGATCTCTTTTTCACCGTTAGCCAGTGGAGTTCTCTAAGTAATGGTCGAGAGGGGGTACCTGCAGGTTGATTCAAGATCATCCTTGCAGCTGTGTTCTGGACCACCTGCAGCTTGGCTAGGTGGGTCTCGCCTACTTCTGCCATCAGTGCATTGCCGTAATCCAAACAATTGGAGGTTCTCCGCAAGCTCCTAAGTGGAAGGCCGGGGGGTAAGTGGGGCCTAGCAAGGCCACCAATGTCGCTTTCCAACAGCCTTTCCATGCCAGAAAGGCTGGCATGGAAAGGCTGTTGGACAGCGACATCGTAAACCAGAGGGCGGAGCTGAGCCTGGCTCTGCCATCATTGAAGGGATTACTATTCCACTCCTTTCTCACTGGCTCACAGAGCCCATTGGAAGAGGAGCGGCATCCCCTTATGTGTTTCCCTCTGACCACCGTAATCAATATACGGCAGTTGGAGGGGAGGCTCAGTATGACGGTTGGTGAGACTCAGATCGCAGGTTAGAGTCTCTTCGCCTGACATCCAAATCGGGCTCTTAATGTATCCTCAAAGATGCAAAGATCTACACTCTCATAAAGATGGAGGACCTGTGCAAAGAGAAAGAAGGATGAGTCTTGTAGAGCCCTACACCACCCAATGATTTCTCCTTTCTACTCAGTCCCATTCTACTAACCATCTACATTGCACCAGCCACAAATATATGCCCCTATTAGCCCCTTTTAACATATTTTTAAAGATATAACTTGTGCATTTTAACCCTTTACACTGACAAATCACCTGCTCTATCATGCTATATATTTTTTCATCTGTATACCTGGCGTAACTTGGAATTTTCTCCTGGCACCCTACTTCACCCCCTCTAGACATACCCTCTAGTTTCTGGACCCCTCGACCACCATGGGCTCCACCTTCTCCTAAAAAGCAGAGAATTTGCCATCATTTGGATAGAGGCTCTGAGAGAGCAATGCCTGATTCAATGAATGTTCTCTCTTGTTGGCCCTTGGATCAGAGCATACATGAGGCTAACAAAAAGAAATTGTGATTTTCAGGACAAAGGCCTCATCCTCATTTCACCAACTCCCTCAGGTCTCTCGTATCAAGACCCAAGAGGCAGGCCTACCATCACCGGTAAAGTGCTGCAGTCCTTCTATTCAGTCTTTGGGTCCATTTATGATGTTGGAAGGCCAGCAAATGGCTGTTTCCTTTTGTGCCTGGACAACACTGGAACTCCCACCAGCATCCCATCAGCCTCATCCTGAGCTTCAAAAACAACCACAAGTAAGATGGTAGTCATTTCATGGGCACACAATAGCACACAAAGCGTATGGATCAATCCAATTACATCCTTCTTCGTATTCTGCCATCTAAAGATATCAACAGTCTATACGTTGTGCCATGGTAGCTTGCAGGCAGTAGAACATTACATTTTTGGGCTAGTAGAGGGTGTGCGAGAAGGTGGTGAAGATGCACCTCTTGTTAAATCTCTACAAAGGGTGCTCAGGAAATTGGAAGTGCATCAGAGACTTGGTCAATTCAGTGACCATCTTCCTATGGGAGGTAGACAAAAACAATGGTTAAATTGCCTGAAATAGAGGGACAGGGAAATGACAGTAGGATAATTACTTAACGGTCTGACCATAGATGGAGGACTCCCTGAGAAAATCGGGGAGAAGATCTTTGGAATCCTGGACATGACAATACTGAAGGCATCAGTGAAGATCTAGGAAAATGTTATGCCTAGAATGGGTTGACTGTGATTTTGTGGGGCAAGAGTAATACCCCAAAGGTAGAAGAGACAAGAGTGGTGATGCTCCCCAGAGAGTATGGTAAGTGGCAAACAACATCTGTGTGGGGGTAGAGTACAAGCCAAGGGTGTATATTGAGAGGAACCAAAGGTGCATGGGAAATCATTAGATAGTGGGCTTATCCTGAGCTGTGTGTGGTGGCACATTCATTAGACAGGATTTCAGGATAACCTAATACTGTAATGAAAACCCTGTACAATAGGCCCACGACAAAAAGTTGTGCTGCACTCACATATCCTAGATGACACATGCATAAATGGTTATGGGAAAATCATTGGAGGAAAGATGACACTGTTAGTCTTTGCTTGTCTCAGCAAATAAAACTTACAATACCACTCATTGTTGTAAGGAGAATTGTGTGTTTTATATAGGTAGGAAGTCCACATGGTATCCATGATAGGGAAACAAAGCACCAGATGAAGGTACTGTCAAACAAAGCAATGCAGCACACAAAGTTGCAGAGCTAAGTAGCGTGATGGCAAGATGGGGAAGTGACATATCTACAACTCACCTCCCCCTCTCCCTAGCTCCGGCACGTGATTTTGCTGCCTAGTGCCACTCGCACACCTTTGTGCCATAGTGCAAAGGTGTCTGCTGAGTCTATCATAGGTTTTGTTTTGTACTGGAAGGGTATCCAGCATTTCTCCTTTTAATGTATGTTTTAAGTGGCGTTAAATTTTGGTGTAAAATCCTGTCTCATTTTGTTAGTAGATAAGGTTTTGCATTAAAAACCATGGGTGGAAGCATCGGAATACTCATTTAACAACCATGGAATTCTCTCTTGATGTAGAGATCCGCAAAGAAGCGCTTTGCAGTTGTTTTTTTCACTTTTTTCTTACAAGCTAACACAAATACCAATACGCGTTAGTTTGTAGATTGCAAAAAATGATTTGTGCTGGGTCTGTCTGTTTTAAAAAAGTAACGCAAACTGGGCTCCAGACATTTGTAACTCTGGCCCAGAGTCCTATCACCTGTCATGTTACAATGATAATTGGATGATGGTTTAATTGTGTCTCTGAGTGGTAGAAATATATGCACACATACAAAAAACTAATTAGTACCTCCCCAAGTAGGCAAAACTCTCCATTCCTCCCACATCACAACCCACCATTGCTCCTACCCCTGCAGCAGTCAAAACCATCACTGAGCTGCCTTCCTAGCTGCAGTTGCAGCTGCCACCCCAGTAAACAACCGCGGACACACCTGCCATCAGTCTTTTGATCCCTCTGCCTCCACCTCTGTTGCCCACTGAGATTAGCAAGGAGGTGATCAGTCAACTCCACAATAACTGTTGGTTACAATGGGTTATGGGTTATTCTTGAGCACTTAACTCTGTGTGCCTGGTATTTCTTTGATGACCTATTTTTTGATGCTTTGCCTTGCATTGATGCTGGGTCAGGTATACCACAGTCTCCCATTGAGGGTACAACTAGTCAATTGAAGTTGCGCCTGGACCTACAGTGGTTAGGCCAGGAATTTATGACTTTGGGGCAGATTTACAAGCCCCTTGCGACACTTTTACGCCGCCGTTGCGTCTCTTTTGTGACGCAGCGGTGGCGTAAACCATGCGCCATTTTATGACCTACTTACAACATGTTACATCTAGGCAGATGCGTCACGTTGTAAAGCCCTGCGCCACATGAAACCTGCGTCAGGTTTCATGTGGGCGTTCTGTTGCAGGGTGGGAGTTCCCTCGCAGGAAAGCCCCATAAAACTGACGCAGTGAAATCTACAAGATTTCACGGAGTCAGTTTTACGACGCTGCTGCGTCAAATCCTTACGCCTGCTTGAAGCAGGAGGAAGGAGTGACGCACCACGTTAAGTATGGGCAGCCCCTGTGCATTGCAGGAGTTGTGTCGCGCTTGCGACGCGACTCCAGCACTGCGCAGCCCATACGCCACAAGATGCGTCACGCATCTTCCCCTCCTTGCACCATGGTGCCCTGCATAAATGCGACGCCTCTGTGGTGGCGCAAAGTGGGATTACGTGACGCATCTGTTCTGGCGCATCCCTGCTGATTTGTAGAGATGCGCCAGAAGTTGTAAATCTGCCCCTTTGTTTGGACATGTGAAGGTTGTGCCTAGGCATTGTGAGGTTATGAATTTTGGAGTGGAGGTAATTTTCTCAGAATATTTTACAGTCAGACATGCTATATCTGAAGGAAAAGCTGCCGCAGAATTTTCAATGCTATCCCAATGCTGGAGGAAATTGAACCGATGAATTGTTCTCTGTGTTGAGAGCTTCCTTCACTGTAAATGCAATTACAATTACAGCATCAGAGAGTTTTTCTTTATCACCCTGCTTAAAATAGGACCCTTTAGCTGGGTTTTATTGAGATGTGTCTCCCACAGATAGAAAACGTCTTTTCTAATATCTGGAATTATAAAAAAGAAATGATATTCTAGTGATAAAGATTTATAATAGTGACTTTGGCCTTGTCATCAGTAAACTGTGTTCACAATTTCTTAACACTGTATTCTCGTTATACTAGTAGCCCCCGTAGATAACACAAATAATTCTGTCTGGAGCTACAGCCTTCAAAACAGCATGAATATAGCACATGCCACCTTCCAGTTGTGATGGGCAGTGCCTGCTGTTGAGGCAAATATCATCGACATGGCGAGGGGTGCTGATTTAACGTGTATGTTTAATAAAAAATATTTTACATACATTCAAATAATTTACGGGAAAAAATTAACTTACTTCATAATTCAATAAAATAAACTTTCAAATAGGTGGTGTCAGAAAGCACTTACATGATCAATCGCATATGCCATAAAAATGTGCAGTGGCTTATTCAAACATATTTTCTGGCGTTACCTTTTTGTAAAAAGCAAGAGACAGAGCAAAGGCTTAACAGAATTACAGCAGAAAACATAAAATGAGAAAGGGCCGTGAACAGGCTAAGTCACCTGCAAATAAAAAAATATGTTACTTTAACTCCTGATATACGCCAGACTTGTGTTTTGAATTCCTTGGAGTGAGTTTTTTTAGGCTTTTACCTTGTCAAATCAGGTTTTTTGCAAGCTGCCGGCATATTGCAATTTAATCCTCATTTTCAAAGGAATGTTTCAAGCAAGGCAATTTGAAGATAGCGAACATCTTTATGTCAATTATCTAGTGATAAACTGGTGCTTGCTGTAACCAACTGCATATACTTTAAACATAGCTCAGCATTTACCAAGCAGTCCAACCTGCTTTTTCAGCTGTTTTCTAAATATGTGTGCCTTTTGAAGCGATGTTTCTCAGTAGTTTAAAGCACGCTGTGCAAAGGAGACAGATAAAATGTATTTTTAATTTTACCCTTTAGCTTAAAATCGGTTTTAGGGAAGAAATGTCAATATGGCTGCGGAACATACTATTTAAGTCGTTGAAATAAAGTGTAATAATTAGAGGGCGAAGTGGTCTGACCGTTTCAGGGAAATCCTGCTAAAATATGGGCTGCACACCACTACCTTATAATAAAGAGCTTATTATCATACTCTGTATCAAAATGTGAGAAGTCTTGAGAGCACAAAAAACTAAAGGCCACATTTCCAGAGATCAGCGCTACGCGGTGCCTTATTTACAATGGGCCTTTTTTATGAGGGCTTGCGACACTTTTACACACCCGTTGCAGCACTTTTTGTAACGCACCAGCAGCATAAAAAAATGCGCCACGTTGCACCCTATTTACAAAGTGACACATCTGAGCAGATGCATCACTTTGTAAAGTCCTGCACTACATTATACCTGCGTCAGGTATAATGTATGCAGGGTGGGCATTCCCCTACAAAAAGCCTTGTAGAAGAGGCACTAAAATCTATCAGATTTCACTCCGCCACTTCTAGAACGCCACTGCGTCAAAACCTTACCCCTGCCTCACAGCAGTCGTAAGACTGACGCAGATCCCTTCATATGGGGCTTGCCCCATGAGAAAGGACACATTGCTGTTTTCCGACACACCCCAGCAATGCGTCACTTTTGCACCTACAGATATGTCAGTAATAGTGACGTATCTGTAACTCCTTGCGACATGGAGCGCCATATATTAAACACGGTTCATTCATCGTGTCGCAAGGAGGGCGCAGTGAAAACTGTTGCATCGCTGTTTTGTCGCAGCGATGCAACAGTTTTCATAAATGAGGCCCAAAAAGTGTTGTTTGAATTAAACAAATTGCCGGTTTTTTATGCTCATCAGGAGCAACAACCTTGGCAGCGTAAGTTAAAGACATATGGGAGCGAAGTCACAGTACAGCAGATCCAGGTGTATGTGACCTCTATTCTTCTCCCTTCTAAGGAGGCTGCTCTAGGTCCTTATTCGTGACCAACTGAAAACTGTTTCGCTCACACAAAGGACTGTTGATGAAATAAGGACAGGGTTGCATAGCATGAAGAGAAAAACTAAGGAGAATTCAGTGTAGAATCAGTGGGCTGTCATGACCATTGGGGGTGGCTCCCAAATAAAAATGCAGGTCACCACCCAGGAACAGCAGCGCAATAGCATCCACACTGCCAAACTAAAGGACATGCCAACTCAGAGAAAGCTATGCAACATACCATAAAATGTCAAACAGGGAGCAAACTACAAACTATATTTGACTGCCATATCCTGCCACGTGCACAATTATGGTTATTAAGCGTGGCTATAATTAACAGTATGACTTCTGTGCATGTAAATCACCAACCTCACTGTACTTCACAAGAAAACCAGTTAAGCCAAGGGCACATTTCTAACACATACCCTGTAGAAAGGTGATTAGCACATGCATGGCCTGCAGTGCTTTCTTTGAGGTTTGCGAAAAACAGCACATGTACTGCCTAGGCAAGCACTTCTTCTGATCAACAGTCATTTACAGAACAAGTAGCCTGCTTTCCTCAAAGAGAATTGCTACTCTGCCTCACTATAGGATCCACACAGCCATCAAAGATTGTACTGGGTGATTATTTCACAGTTCCTAAAGTTGCCTGGTGCATGTAACTGAGGCAAAGTAATCGTATATGCACATTAACCACCATCACTATTGTAAAAGTCCCTAGATTCCCCATGAGATTGCCACAAATTGCATGTGCAAAGTGATGTCATGCAGCATTACCACAAAGTCACAAAAATGCTGCACTGCAAAAAATTGTACCTGTCCAACCTGTCATCCTTAGAGTGGTCTACCCCCAAACCTTTTGCCGTCACCCTCCTATTTTTCATTTTTTAAAATTTGTTTTTGCTGGCTTTAGGACTCTGTGAGCTTTACCACTGCTAACCAATGATAAAGTGCTTGAGCCCACTCCATAAAACATGGTAAAATTGGCTTAGACCTGATCGGCATGTTTAATTTACTTATAAGTCCCTAATAAAGTGGTATACCATACAACCAGGGTGTATAAATTAAATGCTACTAGTGAAACTGCAGCACTTATTGGTCCACCCACTTAAGTAAGCCCCTTAAAACCAGCCTCAGGTCTGCCATTGCAGCCTGACTACAGTTTTAAACTGCCAATTTGACCTGGTAATACAAACCCCTTGCCGCTCTTTAAACTCCCCTTTCATTGCATATGTCACCCGAAGCTAGGTCCTGGGTAGTTGATAGGACAGGGAGCAGTGTAATTAAAAGATTGGGCATTTACAAGTTTTGCATACCCTGGTAGTGAAATACTTCTAAATCCGTTTTTCACTACTGTGAGGCCCACCTCACCCAAAGAATAACATTGGGCTGCCTTATTACATATAATAAGTGCTAACGTTGGATTGGGAATAAGTAGAGATTTCATGTTAAGTGTCTAAGATATTGTAATTTAAAATCTTTTTAATGGTAAAGTTGGATTTTAAGTTAAAATTTTGAAAATGCCACTTTTTACGAAGTTGTCATTTCCCTGCCCAGCTACCTGTTCCAGGGTCACATGAATAAGTGTAGTTGGACCTTGTTATTCTGCCCAGACAGCCACACAATAAGAACTTACAAGTAAATTAAATGTGTCAATTATGTATAGGCCTTATTATACCATAATATCTAGCATAGATTTTGTATTGGAAGGATAGCCTTCCAGTGCAAAATCTATGCTACACATCACATATACACCCCTGCACTACGGTTCAGGAGTACCCATGTAGTGCAAGGCAGTCTATAGTGTCCAGTACAGGGGAAACAGAACCATACTTGGCGCTGCTCTGCTCGCTCCCTTTGAGGCAACTCAGCAGACCAATTTTTATTGCTGTACTGCGTTTGCACCAAATGTTGGTAAATATTCTGCCCCTATCAATTTTGGATGTTGTCTACTTGTCTGCTTCATGCCAAAACACAAATAAAAAGAGTAAAGTATTTGGAGGAAAAGCATGACACACAAGCAGAGCAGTCCTGCTAAACCTGAAAGAAATTGTTTCCTTTTTTTGTTTAGATCTTTTTTATCCTTTCTTATCAACCGCATCTCACCTCAATTCAGGTAAAAATTGAAAGTAGACATCCAAACACACAGGTTCATTAACCTATTACTTCTACTTCCTTGTCAAAGGAATATGTTGAAGTCAACTAAATGCCTTTGGCAATTCAAGCTGTGGAAATTAAGGAGTGTCATGGCTTTAATCTAATGATTCATTCATTGGGTTAACTTGCAGATTAGTAGTACTTTTATTAGTTTCATTAAAAGCTTACATGCTTTGTTTGTACTGTGAGCAGCTCTACATATTCTGGTCCTCTTCTAGTTGCCTTTTTTGTTCAGTACACAATGTTTGCTTTTCAGGAATAAAAAGCATTAATGGGGTCTTCTATCTGTGACTGATGGTTAACAATATTGGAAGGTTTGCATTAATTCTAAACTATAAGTGCAATTTCAGTTTAGACTTGAAGGTTAGTTGCATATTGTATGCGGTTATATCTTGACTACAGTGATGCATATTGTAAGTGGGCAGACAATAAGGACTAAATGGAATATAAATCCAAAAAGAATCACGGTATACTAAATGCAAAATAATTCGTAATTAATAATATACAGCCAGATTTACAAAGCATTTTAATGCTTGAAAAAGCTCCTACAATGGTATTCGGAATGGATCCTGATTCAGTATCTGGTAGGTACGTGTTGTAGGAATCCTTCCATGTAATGAATTAGTATAAAATGTTTCATTTTTATTGACTAAAATCCGATTGCAAAATATAGATATTTTACTGACACCTCAAAGGAGGGGGGTAATCCATTCTTTGTGAAGGTAAAAAAAAGTTTTGTTCAAGAGTTGGCAGAGGTCCGCAGAGAAATTCTGCTCAAACTGGTTTTTGCTCCTGTAAGTATGTAGTCATTTTACCTGGAGTTAATTTTTAATACAAACCACCATGCTGTAATAATGCATTGAAAAAAACCTGAATATAACCTGTGCTCATTATTCCACTTTTTCAGCAATGATCTCTTAATTAATTTAATAGATTCCTGAATCAACTAGCGCTAATGCTTCTCGAGTGCGGGAGTCTTTTGACCTGAATTGAAGAGCTGGGCTAAATGGCTTCAGAATGTCATTTTGTCAAAGGTAATTTTACATTTCAACAAACTAACCTCGCAAATTTAATTGCACCACTCCTGTAACATGACTAACCAATCTTGTAGAATCCTTCACTGCACTAGTCTGTTATGGTTCTAATCATCACATGGGGCCTGATGTACGACCGTGTTTTGCTGTCGCAAAGGGGTTTTAGGCCTGTTTGCAAATGCAAAGAACATGTGGCCATTGTACCAACCCTTTTTTGCAAGTCGCTAATCAATTAGCAACTCGCAAAATAGGGTTAGCGACTTGCTATTAGGAAGAAGGCTTGCCAAGGGCATCCCTTCCTAATATTGAGTCCAGAACCCATGTATGAATGTTTACCACCCTTCTCAGAAGGGTGGTAAGGCACTCACAAATGGGAAGGGATCCCCAGGGGACCCCTTCCTCTTTGGGAATAGATGCACAAATATTTTTCAAGAGCAGGCAGTGGTCCTAAGGACCACTGCCTGCCCTTAAAAAATGAAAACTGAAAAGTTTCATTTTTATTTTTTAAATGCATCCCGTTTAACGGGCTGCATTTAAAAAAAAAAGAACTGCTTTATTGACAAAGCAGTCCCATACATGGTGGTCTGCTGACCCCAGCAGACCACCATCCCTGGGAGTGCTAGCCTTTCCCAATGGGGTTGCAAATTGCAAAAGCCTCATTAATATTCATTGGGCATGCAATTTGCGACCCCATTGTTAATCGCAAACAGTGTCTTAGACACCATTGTACGTAGCATTTTGCGAATCGCAAATTGCGACTCGCAATTTGCGAGTAACAAAATGCTATTGTCGTACATCTGGCCCATGGTTCTTTAATGCATCCTTAAATTCCCTTCATTGTCACACCAACATCAATGACGCTGTCTGACAACCCCATGGCCAAGCCAATTGTAAACCAATCCCTGATCTACCAACTGCTGCAAAGATTTTCAAACAGTGGTCATCTTGCAAATCCAGGCCATGTTAATCTGGCATAAAATCTTAGAAGAGAACATAAGCCACCCTAATAAACAACTGGGTAGTATTGATTGAGCCTATGACTTGGTTATGTGATATTTCTTGATCATGCTCCACGTCTCTGTGGCATTTAACACTTTAGACCACAATATCCTTCAGACATGTTTGGAGCCCTCCTGCAGAATCAGAGTATAAACCCTTCTAAGTCACCAGTTATTTGCATCAACTCACACAAAAAGGTGAATTTCATCCTTTAATCTCTGAAATTACTTACATACCTTGCTGTTGATTTTAGGATTCTTCCTACTTTTGGTTTATTTCTAGTCCAGTATGCTGCCCTTCCTTGGCATCCATAAAAAAGACTCTGGTAAATCTTTGACACTGACTTATTATTCAGCCCATAACTTAATGTGACAAGGTACATATATTTACATGCTCTGTGTTTGTGCATTGAGTATAATCACTTAATATAAAATGTAAACCTTGTAATAAGGCCTAACAAAGCATGTACATTGTTTGCTTCTCTTTCAAATAATGACAGAATGATATTTCACTCTCTTAATGCAAAATAGTCACATGTTCTTTGCTGTCTAAGCTGAAGGGGATTTTTAAACAGTCTCTTACAGCTCCCAGCCAAACTCAAGTTGTTTCATGAATATGTCAAAGCTCTTTGGAATTTTGCTGCTTTTGAGCTGTCAGAAGGATTTTGGAAACATGACAATACAAGACAAAGAACCCTCTTTTTTATCAAGCATACAGACCTAATGCAGTATATTTCTTCTATATGTTGTTGCTGTTTCCCTAGTCTATTTTTGCTGCAAAAGCTCTCTGAATTCACCACTTGCGTACTTTTGCAGTGCATGCAAAATAGTGAATAAAATGCAGATGAGAAATGGAAAAGTACTGAACTACTATGAGAAATCGCATGGGCATAAAGATGTGGCCAGTCATCACAGTGAAGGATGGGGATCTAGAGAAAAAATTCTAAAAGGCAATGATGCAAGATATAACAACTTTATAATGTAGCTGCATCTCTCTAGTGCTCTAGTGACAGCGGCCCAATCAACATGGTTGAGTAAGGGGGCCACTACGATGACGGACGGAAAAGCCCTCTGGTCGCCATGAAACTGGGAAAAATCCCCCCGCATGACCCGCGGCATTTCCATCGGTCAAATTATGATGAAATGTACGTGAAATCAGACCGTGGCGGATGGATGTCACAAAACAGCGGCCACCACGGTCGGAAAAGTTGTAAATCTGAATGCCGTGGACGAAGAAAGCTGGACAACGTCTTGAATATGCCGCTCCTGGCGTGGGATGACCGCATGGCCAATTACGATGAGAATGGGGAGCTGGCAGACTGAGCACTGCCATCCAACCGCCTCACACACACACAGGCCAAATGAATGGCAGGCGGAACCAACCCCACAAAAACGCCGAAGTGTGGCTGTACTCCCTGCTGCCCTCAATCACAACACACATGCCACAATGACACACCCCAACCTGCTCCTGGTAGGGAAAGCCAAGCGCTGCATGGAAGAGACATCTGGACGTCAACACCCATGTAGACACACCCACATACCACAGATGAAAACCAACCCCTTCCTGGACCAGCATCCTTTGCATAACACAAGCCAAGACAGAGGTATAACAGGACACCATTGACTCACACTGCACAACATCACACCCACCTATCTCTACATAACGCCACTTACACCCACACACCACACACACATCACATCTCTACACCATTACCTTGCACCCCTCATCCATTTGTACCATGCCCCCCAAGAAAATGCCCAACATCACCGACTTAGAGTTGCCAGACAAGACAATCAGGGTTGAACCACATTTGTTTGGGACCTGGTCCAACACATCCCACTTGCACGCAAGAATCAGATGTGGGCAAGGATCCACAGCAAAGCCAATGCCATAGGGACCACCCTATGCACTGTGCATGACATCAGGAAGCGGTGGGGCAACCTCAAGGGCTGGGACAAGCATCCGGCCAAGAGGAACCATGCGGCAGCCCAGAGTACTGGTGGCAGCCCTCCCATTCCACCACCAACCTTCCCTGAATGGGAGGAGAAGGCGCCTGCCATAATGCCTCTAGAGAGTCTCACATGAATGGAGGGGGGACTGGAGGCTGGTAAGTACCAACAAAATGATCACATCACACTTCAATACACCCTTGTGCACAACAAGTGAGCCCCAATTGCCCGCCCACATCAAACTCATGTGGAATGCATGCTTAAAATATGAATGAGTCACAAGGACAGCATTTCCTTAATAATTCAACCTCACAGGTAGGTGGTCAGCTCATGCACCCTGGCCCCCCCTCCCAAACAGCATGGCTCACCCTCCCCAACCCACAGCCATGTTGCAGCTAACCCCGTCGATTGTGCCTCCCAACAAGTAGCTAGCTATCTCACTGGGGAGGGGGATGTCAAGCCATGACCGCAACACCACAACTCCCACATGGGCCTCTGTCTCCCCTCACAAACAGCATGGAGCCAAAAAAAACACAAGGATGTTGCTGCTCATAAATATCCAAAGGAGTGATTGTCTGAGACAAAATGAATCCACAAAGGATCTCATTTCCCCACAACGCTCACCTGGCATGACGTCATGCTGTAACTACTCCACCAGTGAGGAGTGAGGAGTGTGACCATGTGCACATCGATGTGCCTGAAGGCTATGCATCCCAGCATGAAGAACGGACCGCCTCTGGCAGTGCACAAAACAGAGCATGAAAGAGACCTCTACCGAGGCACACTCAGAAAAAGAGACGGCCCACTGAAAGACCTGTATGTGCATCAACACCATGTGTGACTGATGACATAAAAGTGACCTAACTCCAAAAGGTGATTTGATAGCAACAGCAGGTGACCGTGCCATATATGAGCCCAGCCAGCCCCCCCCCCCCGGAAGATAAAGCCTCAGATGCATACTCCCTGGTCCGTTCAGGTGAGGAGGACCGACATGGCCCCTCCTGCATGCACAGGCCAGGCATTACATATATGGGAACAGTTGCACAACATGTCCTTTTTGTACCAATGTACTGCTGACTCCCCCATAAGTGATTGTGGATAGTCATTTGTGGCCTCACATTCCCACAGCGACAGCATACTTCAATGAGTGTGCATGCACAATGAGCCTCTGTGTAGACAAGTAGTCGCTCACACACATCCAAATGACCTTCAGATACCAGGTGTCTTGACCGTCCCACGCGATTCACTCAATGCTGAACACAGCTCGCCCACTATTTTTGCGGTGAGCTTACACAAAGTATTGATAGCGTCTGATACTGAAGGCCGTTGCACACTTTTTATCAGACTTGCAGGCTCTGGCCTTGTCCCTTCCTTCCATGCTTTTCCGGAAGTACCACCGGGTGCCAGTCCTCCAATTTGCACACTGCATTTTGCGCTTAGTGACCATTACTTTGGCTGTAAAGCTGGGCACTGGTTTTGAGATTGCGCTCACACCATGTCTGACCATCCAGTGGGCCAGGCCCAGCATGGTCAGTTGCAACTGTACCGTGACCGCATGCAGCTTGTCTTTGGATATGTCCCACTGGCTGTGCTGGGCACCAGTGATAGGCTAACGTTCCACTATGCCTATTTCATCTGCGTGCAACCCGTGTTTTCCTGCAGAAGATGTCTGTTTGGGTGAGTGGTCATCATGAGCTGTGGGTGACTCCTTTGTTGGTCCACATGCAAGACTGCTTTGGGGAGATACGATTATGGGATGCCTTTCAATGTGTCAGACAGGCTGACAGCTTTGCATGTGCGTTTGCACAATGGCTCCTGTGCCATGCCTACATCTAACCTCTCCCAGGTTGCGATGGGATGCTCCTGGCAACCTCATGGGGCGAGGAGCACATGTGTTCCTTCATACTGCTGGATTGGATGGCGGTCCTCTTCGCTGAAGATGAACCGGATCGTCTCTTGGAACTAATTGCCTTCAAAGCTGCCTATTCCTTCTTGCATTCGTAACGACTTTACAGCAACAGGAACTGTTGGTGACTGATTCAATCATCGTCTTCCTTTCTGCACGCCACCTGACAAGAAGTGGCATTCAGCTCTCTGACAATGGCCCTGTCTGCATTGGCTTGGACTGTGCTGAGTTCTGCGGTATTTGTGCTTGGTACACAGACCAGGGCAAGTGGAAGCTGTCATCTGACTGTCGTGGACTTTGTGGTCTGGCATGAGCCCGGCTTCCATTATGCAGCTGTAGCACACGAAGAAGACATGGCGTTGTTGTTTCGCAAGTACCTAGGGCTCAAGTCAGGGGTACACGCAGGTACACGGTGCCCCCCCTCTTTGCGCAGGTTTGACGCCGTTCCCCTGCCAGGATGTTGATCTCCAGAGTGATATGCTTAACTTGTCCCGGTGTACCAGATACCGGTAATGTTCAGCAGCACCTGCACATTGTCTGCTGTCCATTCTCAGCAGCAATGTACATGCAGAGAGTGTACCTTTTTTCATCTCCAGCCTGACCTAAGTAAAGGGGCCATCTGTCCTCCTTTTGTTTGTACATGCTGACTGGGTCCGCCTTCAACCTTACATGTGAATGTAGATGCCACAGAGGGAAACATAATGTAGGCAGGGTGGGCATTCCCCCACAGATTTCACTCCGTCACTTCTAGAATGCCACTGCGTCAAAACCTTACCCCTGCCTCACAGCAGTCGTAAGACTGACGCAGATCCTTTCATATGGGGCTTGTCCCATGTGAAAGGACACATTGCTGTAGTTGCGTCTGTTTTCAGACACACCCCGGCAATACGTCACTTTTGAATCTACAGATATGTCAGTAATACTGACTTATCTGTAACTCCTTGCGACATGGAGCGCCGTATATTAAATATGGGTCATTCATCGTGTCGCAAGGAGGGTGCAGTGAAAACTGTTGCATCGCCGTTTTGTGGCAGCAATGCAACAGTTTTCATAAATGAGGCCCAAAAAGCGTTTCTTGAATTAAACAAATTGCCAATTTTTATGCAGATCAGGAGCAACAACCATGGCAGCGTAGGTTAAAGACATATGGGAGCGAAGTCACAGTACAGCAGATCCAGGTGTATGTGACCTCTATTCTTCTCCCTTCTAAGGAGGCTGCTCTAGGGCCTTATTCGTGACCAAGTGAAACGTGTTGCGCTCACACAAAGGACTGTTGATGAAATAAGGATAGGATTGCATGTCATGAAGAGAAAAACTAAGGAGAATTCAGCGTAGAATCAGTGGGCTGCCATGACAATTGGGGTGGCTCCCAAATACAAATGCAGGTCACCACCCAGGAACAGCAGCGCAATAGCATCCACACTGCCAAACTAAAGGACATGCCAACTCAGAGAAAGCTCTGCAACATACCATAAAATGTCAAACAGGGGGAAAACTACAAACTATATTTGACTGCTATATCCTGCCTCGTGCACAATTACGGCTATTAAGCGTGGCTATAATTAACAGTATGACTTATGTGCATGTAAATCACCAACCTCACTGTACTTCACAAAAAAAACAGTTAAGCCAAGGGCACATTTCTAACACATACCCTGTAGGAAGGTGATGAGCACATGCATGGCCTGCAGTGCTTTATTTGAGGTTTGCGAAAAACAGCACATCTACTGCCTAGGCAAGTCCTTCCTCTGATCAACAGTCATTTACAGAACAAGTAGCCTGCTTTCCTCAAAGAGAATTGCTACTCTGCCTCAATATAGGAGCCACACAGCCATCAAACATTGCACTAGGTGATTATTTCACAATTCCTAAGGTTGCCTGGTGCATGTAACTGAGGCAAAGTAATCATATATGCACATTAACCACCATCACTATTGTAAAAGTCCTTAGATTCCGCATGAGATCGCCACAAATTGCATATGCAGAGTGATGTCATTCAGCATTACCACAGTCACAAAAATGCTGCACTGCAAAAGATGTGTTATAGTGTAATGCATCAAAGATGGAACTAAATTGTACCTGTCAGACCTGTCATCCTTAGAGTGGTCTACCCCCAAACCTTTTGCCTTCACCCTCCTATTTTTCATTTTTCTGAATTTGGTTTTGCTGGCTTCAGGACTCTGTGAGCTTTACCACTGCTAACCAATGCTAACATGTTTGAGCTCACTTCATAAAACATGGTAAAATTGGCTTAGACCTGATTGGCATGTTTAATTTACTTAAAGTGGTATACCATACAACCAGGGGCTATAAAGTAAATGCTACTAGTGGGCCTGCAGCACTTATTGGTCCACCCACTTAAGTTAGCCCCTTAAAACCATCCCCAGGTCTACCATTGCAGCCTGAATGCAGTTTTAAACTGCCAATTTGACCTGGCAATACAAACCCCTTGCCGATCTCTAAACTCCCCTTTAATTGCATAGGTCTCCCGAATCAAGGTCCTGGGTAGTTGATAGGGCAGGGAGCAGTGTAATTGAAAGATTGGGCATTTACATTTATGTTTTGCATACCCTGGTAGTGAAATACTCCTAAATCCGTTTTTCACTACTATGCGGCCTACCTCACCCAAAGAATAACATTGGGCTGCCTTATTACATATAATAAGTGCTAAAGTTTGATTGGGAATAGGTAGAGATTTCATGTTAAGTATCTAAGATATTGTAATTTAAAATCCTTTTAATGGTAATGTTGGATTTTAAGTTACAATTTTGAAAATGCTACTTTTTGCGAAGTTGTCATTTCCCAGCCCCAGCTACCTGTTCCAGGGTCACATGAATAAGTGTAGTTGGCAGTTGGACCTTATTATTCTGCCCAGAAAAGCATGAAACACGCTATGATTTAAGATGAATTCAAGCAGAGCAGTCCAGCTAAACCTGAAAGAAATTGTTTCCTTTTTTTGTTTAGATCTTTTTTACCCTTTCTTATCAACCACAACTCACCTCAATTCAGGTAAAAATTGAAAGCAGACATCCAAAAACACAGGTTCGTGAACCTATCACTTCTAGTTCCGTGTCAAAGGAATATGTTGAAGTCAACTAAATGCCTTTTGTCAATTCAAACTGTTGAAATTAAGGAGTGTCATGGCTTTAATCTAATGATTCATTCATTGGGTTAACTAGCAGATTAGTAGTAATTTTATTAGTTTTATTAAAAGTTTACATGCTTTATTTGTACTGTGAGCAGCTCTACATATTCTAGTCCTCTTCTAGTTGCCTTTTTTGTTCAGTACACAATGTTTGCTTTGCAGGAATAAAAAGCATTGTTGGGGTCTTCTATCTGTGACTGATGGTTAACAATATTGGAAGGTTTGCATTAATTCTAAACTATAAGTGCAATTTCAGTTTAGACTTGAAGGTTAGTTGCAGATCGTATGTAGTGATATGTTGACTACAGTGATGCATATGGTAAGTGGGCAGACAATAAAGACTAAATGGAATATAAATCCAAAGAGAATCACGGTATAGTAAATGCAAAATAATTTGTAATTAATAATACACTGCCAGATTTACAAAGCATTTCAATGCTTGAAAAAGCTACACTTCGTCTTTTTCCTGCTGTTAAAATGCTTTTTCTTGTGTACCAACCCCTTTTTCAGTGTTGTTTTTTTTCTTCTGAGTCCTACAATGGTATTCGGAATGGATCCTGATTCAGTATCTGGTAGGTACGTGTGGTAGGAATCCTACCATGTTATAAATTAGTATAACATGCATCCATTTTTAGTGACTAAAATCTGATTGCAAAATATAGATATTTTACTGACACCTCAAAGGAGGGGGGAACCATTCTTTGTGAAGGTAAAAAAAAGTTTTATTCAAGAGTTGGCAGAGGTCGACAGAGAAATTCTGCTCAATCTGGTTTTTGCTCCTGTAAGTATGTAGTCATTTTACCTGGAGTTAATTGTTTATACAAACCACCATGCTGTAATAATGCATTGAAAAAAGGCTGAATATAACCTGTGCTCATTATTCCACATTTTCAGCAATGATCTCTTAATTAATTTAATAGATTCCAGAATCAACTAGCGCTAATGCTACTCGAGTGCGGGAGTCTTTTGACCTGAATTGAAGAGCTGGGCTAAATGGCTTCAGAATGTCATTTTGTCAAAGGTCATTTTACATTTCAACAAACTGCAACTGTACCGTGACTGCATGCAGGTTGTCTTTGGATGTGTCCCACTGGCTGTGCTGGGCATCAGTGATAGGCTAATGTTCCACTATACCTACTTCACCTGCGTGCAACCTGTCTTTTCCTGCAGAAAGATGTCTGTTTGGGTGATCGGTCATCATGAGCTGTGGTGACTCCTTTGTTAGTCCACGTGCAAGACTGCTTTGGTGAGACACGTTTATGGGATGCCTTTCAATGTGTCAGACAGGCTGAAAGCTGTGCATGTGCGTTTGCGCAATGGCTCCTGTGCTATGCCTACATTGAACCTCTCCCAGGTTGCGATGGGAGGCTCCTTGCAACCTCATGGGGCGAGGAGCACATGTGTTCCTTCATACTGCTGGATTGGATGGCGGTCCTCTTCGCTGAAGATGAACTAGATCGTCTCTTGGAACTAATTGCCTTTGAAGCTGCCTGTTCCTTCTTGGATTTGTAACGACTTTACAGCAACAGGAACTGTTGTTGACTGATTCAATCATTGTCTTCCTTTCTGCACGCCACCTGACAAGATGTGGCATCCAGCTCTCTGACTATGGCCCTGTCTGCATTGGCTTGGACTGTGCTGTGCTCTGTGGTCTATTGCGCTTGGTACCACAGACCAGGGCAAGTGGAGGCTGTCATCTGAATGTTGTGGACTATGTGGCCTGGCATGAGCCCGGCTTCCATTATGCAGCTGTAGCACACGAAGAAGACATGGAGTTGTTGTTTCACAAGTACCCAGGGCTCGAGTCAGGGGTACACGCAGGTACACGGCGCCCCCCCTCTATGCGCGGGTTTGATGCCATCCCCCTGCCAGGACATTGATCCCCACAGGGATATGCTTAACTTGTCCCGGTGTACCGTCCAGATACCGGTAAACATTCGGCAGCACCTGCACGTTGTCTGCTGTCCATTCTCAACAGCAACGTGCATGTAGCGAGTGTACCTTTTTTCACCTCCAGCCGGGCCTAAGTAAAGGGGCCATCTGGCCTCCTTTTGCTTGTACATGCTGACTGGGGTCCGCCTTGAACCTTACATGTGAATGTCGATGCCACAGAGGGAAACATAGACACACAGCTTGCCATCTCTACACAGGTACTCAAGGGAGGCACGCTTTTGCCTTTGTTCTGTCCCTGCATATCAATGCTGACACTGTTAGACTGTCAGATGAGTTAGTCTGTCCCAGTATTTGCACAAATCATGTTGGTCGCACTATTTTCCTTCTTTCATAGCGCTACGTCGGGGCGTTGTGAGGTCAATTGCATTTTGTGGTCCAGGAGTAATGTCTGAACATTCTGTTTGTGGTCATAGAAGCCAGTTCCTTTTCATTCTGTTCTGTTCAGGCCATAGCACCCCAAATCAACAAGGTCTCACAGCTGCTGAAGGACACGGATCCCCTTTGGTTGACATGGGAATGCAGGCCAGTTGCTCCACACTTGGAGGGTCATCCATCCATTGATGAGTGCGACACAGCCAATGTTTTGTGATCTCACCATGTATAGTCTGGGTAATGGGTTCTGCTGACAAAGGCCATAGACCAGGGACATCCCATACGACCCCTTCCTGCAAGGGGTGGAGGAATATGTTTGTGGTTCGACGTCCAGAGGGGTTATTGATGCCTCATCTTGCTTCATGTTAAATTGATATGTCACTGTGGTTACTGGTTAAGTACTGATGCATTTTCAACCTGTTGTGGCATGTATTTAGCATGCTTTAACACTGTAGTAAAAACTTCACATTCGGAAACGTTTCTTTTCTTAAAATTGTCTGCTTGTGTACATGTGCTTGGATGCCTCAGAGTCAGTAGGGGAGCAAGTGAGGCAGTATGGCAATGGTGTCCTGTGTGTAGTGGTGCTTCGGGGCGCTCAATCCCTGCATGCATGTGTTTTCAAATCCAGCGCATAGTCTGGTATGTGTACGAAATCTCTGGGAAATTTGTATGAGTCTGTGAGATGACAGCAAGGCACACAGGCACAGTCATGGTCGCTCATTGTTGCATCACACTCAGCGGATGTAGTTGACGATGAGCTGTAGACGCTGGTCAAGGGCTTCTTCCTCACCACTGTCCTCATCATTGGACATGTGTGGGTTGGGTGCGGGGGTGATGTTGCTGTTCCACCAGATGTAGCTGTCATGTGCCGACCCCGGATACTCTGTACACACGTGTGAGATGATCTGCTCCACCTGTCATACCACTGGCACGTTGATGGAGTGGTAGCGTTTGTGGTTCCTATAGACGGGTTCACTTGCCTGTGGTGGAATGAGGCCAATGTGTGTGCCATTAATGGCTGCCATCAACATTTGGGATGCCTCTCAGGGAGGGCCGGCTCCAGGAATCTTTACTTGCGTGTTTCAATGATGCATTTGGGTGGGCCACTGCGTGCCCAAGTTGTCACTTATGTCTCTCGCCAGGCCTGCTTCAGGGCCCCACTTTGTCTCTCCTCAGTCTTACAAGGGCCAGGGAGACGCATTCTTTCCTTCAAAATTCTCTTGCTAGATGTCGTCACTCTCAAGAAGTGTGTTTTTTCCTTGAAACTTCCTCCTGATGGGAGGAGGAGTTTTCCTGAGGTGGGTGTAACAGGCAAGTGACACTTCTCATGCTCTCACTCATGCCCTCCTCCTTGGATTCCCTCTCTGCCACCCTCGTCCATCCCTCCTCATCTCTCCATGGCCGCTCGCTCATGTGCATTTCATTTGTTGTATGGTGCTACTGATATGGGTGTGGGGTGTGACAGTGATTTACATCACGCACACATTGCACAGAGACAATCAGCCATGCAAGTATATAAGTACACCCGTCAACAGGAATGTCATGTGAACCAATGAGGATTGCAAGGTGTGGTAATCACATGTGATCCATACTTGTGGGTGGGATTTTAGAGGGCATTTGGTCTGGAGAAGCACTGACTCAGGATGTCTGTGAGGACATTTACAGGCAGTGGCAGCTAGGCACACTGCACGCCACATCAGTACGTGTGTTGGGTTAGCTAGGGATTACACGTATGTCTGATTTGCAGACAATGGACACCTCTGATTGTCTGCCTACACCACTGACCCTTCACAATTCGACCCCTGGCCAACAGACGCCAGTCAGATGTCAAGGGATATTCAAGCGTGGTTCACAGGTTGGATGTTTCTTTACACAACATTGGTGCAGTGCGAGAGACCTTTGTCCTTTTTGACTCCTTCCCTCATTTAAGTCCATGCTGGCCACACGGCATGGCTATGTATGTAATTTCCCTATCCTTTCCTTGGACATTCCATGTGTGTAAAGACTTGGCTCACAGGTCACACTCTCTCATCCCTTCATGTATAGTGACCAGCTGGTCACTGTTCTATTTGTTCTGATGTGCCGGCCACTCCCAGAGGGCTGACTTACTCCCCACCCCACAGCCACCCAGCACAGGCATCACTGGACATGTGACCCTGCCTACAAACAGGTCCGGACGCACATGCCCTGGGCCAGTTCTCCTATGCATGTACGGTTTCTGTATGGTTACTCGATATGCATGGGGGCCTCATGCCCCACAACATTACACATGGGGTGCACTAGTCACTTTAGGCAAATGAGTTGTGATGTGTGATGTAATAGTCAGGGCGCCGATGCAAATGCAGTATGTGTTTGCATGCACGGTAGCTGGCATTCGCAGCGATAACATGAATTGGCCAAACTTGAAAGTTGCAGGGTTGTAGTCGCTGCTTCCGTGCCGCCAGGGTGTGGCACACACAATGCGGATGAGCCATCAGCCAAAGGGTGCCTTTGGCGTCCATGTTTAGATGTTGCGGTGTGTGCGCTCTGCAACTGCGAGTCTCGTCATTAGCTCCAATTGCCTTCAGGGGCACCGAGGGTCACTCATAGGGATTGGGTGGGCCTCGCACTTGGCAGGTTGCCACATTCATCGCGTTGCCACCATGCTTACTGGGAGTTGTAGTTGTTCAGGGGTTGCATGCATGGAGCTGTCTGGTACATACCTATGCTGTTGGGTGCAGCGGCGTCTTGTCTGCCGGAGGTGCAGCAGTAAGGCCTGTGGCGCAGGATCCATGGCCGGTCAGGGGGATTAGATGGGTACTGTATTGTCTCTTCCTCTCCGATGTTGTATTTCCGTCATCAGCAATGTGGTGGTTTTTACACGGCGGAGGGAAGGGCTGTCTGCAACATCGTGATTTGCTTGATGGACGGAACGTGTTTCCGCACGCCGGTCCTGCCCTGTTGACTCCGTCCGCCACCCTTGGAACAGTAAAAACGTGCGGAGCCCGACAGCCAGCAGACGACGGTGGATGAAAAATTGCCTCTGTGGGTCCATTGTGATTCGTTGGTCGCAATGACCGCACCTGGGACGGAAAACATGATGGTTTTCAGCCACCGCCACCAGCACGGATGGCCTTCCATCCTTCATCATAATTGGCTCCTAAATTTGTTTTTGGCAAACTACTCAGAGAGGTATTACTATATAACCACCAACAGTTCTCCCCGTGAGCAGAGCCCCAGACCTGCCTGCGTCTTCTGAAGGAAAAGGACAGGACTTACCTGAAAATTAAATCGTAAGAGATGTGGGCTAAGGTGCGAGATGGAATACTGTTTTCTTTCTTGTGGATTTCAAAAAAGGTTAAAGTGCACCAGTAAGATGTAGAAGCAGATGGCAGGGTCACGAGATAATGAGCCATAAATCAAAGTGTGCATCTGAATAGGATGAAAAATAAACTAAAACAGCAGCGTTTTAATGATGAATTGAGACTGGCACAAGTACACTGCTGTGGACAGTTCATTGTTTTTTTTGTTTCTGAGGCACATTCCAATAATAACATGACTGGTAAACTACTGAATAAAAAGGTGGTTTGGCATTTGTCTTTGAAAGACACATTGTTAGTTTGAATGGAGAATGCTCATCTGTGATCAAGGCCCCTGAGAGGGCTGAAAAGCGTAAGGAGGGAAAGTGGACTGCCGCATATCTTCTTGGTGAAATAAAGCGCCTGAAAATCATTTGAAATTGGAGCCGTTATACTTCTTTTGAGAAGTGTTGGTGGTATATATATATATATACATGTTTGCTAAAACCGTGGATTAAAACTCAGTGATTTATATACCGGCATATTACATTTAATTTATCTTGTTAAAACTAATATTAATATTTAATATATTTAATATATTTTATTTTATGTTATATATTTTTTTTAATCGGTATTTTATAGATCGATATTTTGTCAGTGATCCGGGGGTCTGTTGCAGATCCCCGGCCCCAGGGACCACCACTTACCTGGCACTTACCTAACAAAGGAAGGGAGCCACGTGGCTCCCCTCATGGAGCCCTACATGGCCCTGGGGACTGCCACCCCCCAGGGCTGTCTCCAGCAATGTCCCAGGGGGCCCAACCCTGGGACATTGCAGTTTGCTATGGCTTGGCGGGAGCACCGCTTCCACCAAGCCATAGCAAACTCTCTGCTTTCAGCAAGCGAGAGCACAAAATGCTCTCAATTGCTTAAAGCAAAGCAGTGTCTGTTTCCCTGCCCGCTGTGAAGTGAGCAGGGGCACAGACACATTGCTTTTGTACCATGGAGCTGCATGTCAGCAGCTCCATGGATCCCAAAGCAATGGCGACTTCCACAGGAGGCAGGGAGCCAGCAGGGACTGCAGGGGCCTTCAGGTTCCCCACTTGGTCACCAATGGAGAGGCCAGGCCCTAGGAAATGGGGTCCCTGGGGCCAAAGCCCCCTCCCCATAAAATAAATATGAAGGCCTGGCCCTGCGGAACCCATCCCCCGGGGCTGAAATCAGCCTGGGGAGGGGGTGCGTGGCCCTCCTCCCATGTAAAAATATAAAATAAATGGCAGGACCCGGGGATTGGGTCCTGGGGCCAAAATTGTCCCAAGGATGGGGGAGCCACACAGTCCCCCTTCCTTTATTTAAAAAAAAGAACATAATAAAGGAAAGAATGGCTGGGCCCCTGGGGATGGGGTCCCCGGGGCCGAAATTGGCCTGGGAGGGGGGCAGCGTGCTCCCCTTCCTTTATTAAATAATACAATTAAAAGAAGTGGCAGGCCTGGGGAATGGGGTCCCCGGTGTCCAAAATGGTCCAGGAAAGGGGTGCCACGCCACCCCCTTTCCAAAAAAATACAAATTAAAAAAAAGCCAGCAACTCGCTGAAGGCCCTGCCCACCCCCTTTTCCCACCACTCTGCAAACTCGCCTCATGGTTTGCTGTTGGTTGGGGGATGAATTCCACTTGGGTGCTGAGGGTCCTTAGGGGCCAACAAAACCTCATGTTACCTCCAGTAAGCCCCACACAGTGGGATTGCTGAGAGGTGGTCGGAGACCTCGCCCCCTTTCTCCACCACTGTGCAAATGTGCCTCTATGTGCACTGCTGGTGGGAGGATGAGGTCCCCTTGCCTCCTGAGGGCTTCAGGACAAAAGTGGACTTCTTTCCCCAAGCAGCAGTGTGCCAGGAGGCCCGTTTGCAGAGTGATGGAGGAAGGGGTTGTGGCCTATGATGTCCATTCAGCAATCCAGCTGTGTGGGTATTCCTAGAGGTAAAGGGAGGGCTAGTTGGCCCACAAGGACCCTCAGGAGCCAAGGGGACTTCATCCCCCAACTAGTAGTGTGCCATGAAGCATGTTTGCAGAATGGTGAAGAAAGGGGGTGTGGCCACCAAAAACCCCTCAGCAAACCCACTGTGTGGGACTTGGTTGAGGGAACAGGAGGGGTAGTTGGCTCCAAAGGACCCTCGATAGCCAAGGGGACTTCATCCCCCTACTAGTAGTGAGCCAGGAGGCATATTTGCAGAGTGGTAGAGAAATGCGTGTGGGCTCCTACCGAATCTCAGCAATCCTGCTGTGTGGGACTTTCTGGCGGTACAAGGAGGGGTGTTTGGCCCCCAAGGACGTCCTTGGGGGCCAAGTACTCCTCCTGTTATCTACAGTGAGTCCTACACAGTGGGATTGCTAAGAGGGTCTTCAAAGGCGCTTCCCCCTTTCTCCTTTCTCCTTTCTCCACTACTCTACAAATGTGGCTCCTGGTGCAATACTGTTTGGGGGATGAAGAAGCCCTCCTGGTACCTCCTATAAGTCCTACACAGTGGGAATCCTGAGAGCTAGTCAGATGCCATCCCCCTTTATCAACCACTCCTTAAATGCAAGTACTACTAAAACAAGCACTGGTAAAGCATTGGTTTTGCCTATGTAATACATAATACGCTGTTTCTATCAATCACCCTCTGGGGTGAAGGAAAGAGCTCCCTTACAAGTCTCCTAAGAGTGGAGAGGACGTAGCGCAGGGGCTAGAGCTTCTGACTTGAGAGCTGGGTATCCTGGTTCATAAAGACCTATTTTTCAAAGATCTACAGATTGGTCAGATTAGGATGTGTGCCTCTTCAATTATATTTTCCTGAGCAATATTTTTTTTTTAATGAGATAAAAAAACTGTTGGTTTTGCTAGGTTTCACCATAGACCCGAGGTTCATAGTCTCACAGAAACATGAGCATGATGGCAAATATGTTCCTTAATTAAATATATACATCAACATTTCATCACATAACCTCTACTAAAACCTAGCATTATTAGAATCAGACAAAGATTAAATGCACAACGCCAAGTGGTGTAATTTGTCCAGATGGCGAAAAGGCATGAGTTATAAAAAACGTTTAATTCTAATATTTCCCAAGTCTTGAGCATCTAAACCAGTACCTGTTGGCTTCAAAGTAGCCCCCATAAATAAATAAATGAAACCAGCTGCAATATAATAATGAAAATGGTCTCTGGCCCAGGAGTTTGAAAAATGCAAAACACTGAACCGACCAACTCACCTGAAACGCCTTACTGTGCACTTTTAGCATGAACTAGTAACATTTTAAAGCTGAAATTGTTGCTATTCACATACATCCGACCACACGATTACTCGTGGAAGTGCTGCATTGTTTATGTTGTGCTAAACTTGTTCTACGTGCTTTGAGCCAACTACTTATCACACAGTGTGAAATAAAACACTATTATATGACGTAAACAAATCACTTCTCACAGATACCTAACATGAATACAGGCATGTTGGGGCTGATTCACAGAACTAACTTAAGACAAAATCCTAAACTTACTACTTTTGGTATTGACAGAAGTTAGGATTTTGTCTTAAGTTTGTCTTAAGACAAACTTAAGACAGACTTAAGACAGTCTTAAGACAGACTTAAGACAAACTTAAGACAAACTTAAGACAGACTTAAGACAAACGTAAGACAAAATCCTAACTTAAGTCTGTTTTAAGTCTGTCTTAAGTCTGTCTTAAGTTTGTCTTAAGTCTGTCTTAAGACTGTCTTAAGTCTGTCTTAAGACTGTCTTAAGACTGTCTTAAGTCTGTCTTAAGACTGTCTTAAGTTTGTCTTAAGTTTGTCTTAAGACAAACTTAAGACAAAATCCTAACTTCTGTGAATACCAAAAGTAGTAAGTTTAGGATTTTGTCTTAAGTTAGTTCTGTGAAGCAGGCCCGTTGTATTCCAATCTTAAGGGTTTTCTACTGCTACAGAAATTCAAGGCATAGATAGCCATATGTGGTGGCTTACAAGATCTTCCATGGCTTATATCTGTGTGTTACCTCTCCTTTCTCCAACTCTGGGGTGACAACTTCTTGTTCATGGTTGAGAAAATCAAAATATACAAAAATATCTCTATTTTACCTGGGAATAGCTCTAGAACAAGGGGGTTGCACGGAGTGAATAATATTGTTTTCCCTGGATTGTTTGTGTGCTAAGTGGCTCACACCTTTGTATCCAATATCAACTGTTTAAAAGCACAATTGTGTAATTTCCTATGGATACCATACAGCAAGCAGGGTTGACTATCGGGCTTGACCACAGATTAACCGAGACAGATGTTCACTTACCCTACAAACAACCAAGAAGGAGGGGTGGACGCTATTGCCTCTGGCCCCACACATGACAATTCAGAGGCTACAGAATGCATTTCAGAGAATGGAAACCAATCCCATTTGATGACCTGTGCTTACCTTGTGCTACAACCAGAATGGTATTTGAAATGCTTTACTTTGCAACACTTGTTCAAACTGACATGAAAGTAAATGTTGGTTTGAAATGGACTCCATGCAGCCATCTGCGGTGGGAAGCCTGTTTGCTGAGGAATCTGGATTTAAATTTGAGGTTCAGTTTGTTCTCTCGAGCTCAGCTCCTATGACCACCAGTCATCCATCCCCTTACAGAGATATAAGCAAAGTGTCACCTCCACTCTCTCCCTAGTCCCCCTCCTTTGTCCAATAATCCAACATCCTTGAGGTATGTAAATCCTATTGCGTACTGTTTGTAACCACTCAGAGGAATGAGAAGTGGCTTATTAGCCAGAGCTGCAGGCTTTGGAACAGAGGAAAGGGTCTGACTCCCAGCCTCAGCTCAGCATCTTGTAATCCTTGGCAAATCACTAAATCTCCCCATGCCTTTAAAAAGTAATTTGATCTGATTCGCAAGTAAAGTGCCCTTGGTCTAGGTTCGCGCTATACAGGTCTTCAAAACATTAATAATATACCTGTCGCCCTCTTGTGGCTAGGTCTCCACTGCATATGAACGACAAATACAGCGAAAATCTGCACAATACATATTCTAAGCAGAAGCAGTATTTACAGCATATATGCCTATATCTGTGCTTTTTTGACATTTAAAAAGGTAAGCATGTTTCACAAGTAGATATTCTATAGAAAGAGCAAAAGTTAAGTGGTTAAATTTAAGACATCAGAAATAGGGGACATGAGGATGCGATTGTAGCTCCTCGCTTGATCAAAATTGTGAGATTCCGTGAAGATATTGTAATGCTACTATGATCCTCTGAGTGAAAATATAGCGATAAAGAAGAGGCTGAACAACAGTATGGAGTGCAATATAAACAAGCATTGGTAATGCATCGGTTTCGTCTGTAAAATTAATAATAAGCTGTTTTGCTCAAAAACCGTCTGGGATGAAGGAAACAGCTCCCTTACAAGAATCACAAGAGTGGATGTGGCACAGCAGCCAGAGCTGCTGACTCGAGAGCTGGGGATCCCAGTTCGAGTCTCAGCTGTGAAATATCCTCTCCCGGTGATTAGTGCCGCTGTATAAATCTGCTGCAAGACAAAAAAGCTGAAAGAGGGAGAACTTTATGCAAAAATAGTTGCACCAAAGCAGATGTTAACAGTATTTTGGCAATGGGAAACAGATAGGAGAAGCATATGAGGAACAAGCATTGGTAAATGCAGGAACATATACTACGGGCAATAGAAATGGAAGCACAGTCTGGCTAATGTACTTCTAAGCACTCCTTTGTTAAATTATTCATCTGTAACCTCACAAGCTGACCTTATTAATATTCTGATTGGCTGTGCCAAACTGACCATCGCTAGGATGTGGATTTCAAGTAATCCACCACACGTGATGGAGTGGTGGCTTCTGGTCAAAGAAATTCATACCATGGAAACTTCTCTAGCCAAGATTAGAGGTCCTAAATCTCTTCAAAAGATAGATCGAATTTGGGGTTCCTCAACTCTTTGTCAAGATTGATGCACTTAAAATTGATTGTAATTTGGCCTACTTGGACAATCTTGGCAGGTCTGTCGATGCATCCCCCCCCTTTTTTATTTAGACTAGCTCCCGTATAAGTCATATATTTCTTGATTTCTAATTCTGATGTGGTTCTCTATGCCCTGTTTGATATGTCTATTTGATTTCTCTGAATTGTTTGATTGTTTGACACTCGTTGTTCTGATCTCTTGTCCTGATCTCAATAAAAAAATTATTTAAAAAAAAAATAAAAAAAAATAAATGGAAGCACAGTAAGCAATTAAATGCCAGGAAAGAGAGGGGGTGAAATGCGAGCCCCTTTTTAGTTTGTATGAAAAACAATAGATTTCATGCACAACGCAAGCACTGCGCAGTTGAATCCTAAAAAAAACATAGAAATTCACTGGAAAAACCAAAGGTTACAGGGACGTTATAGTTAGACTGATGTTTGATGTCACTCACCATGTCATGAATGATGTAATATGTGTGGTCATAAGCAGTGTACTGCTGAGGTATGAGTTATAGCTAGCTCACTAACTATAATGGCTGAATGTCACCGGTTTTGAATGAGTGAAACGTCAGCCTAATTATAATGCCCTGTAACCTTTGTTTTTTGTGTGTGAATTTCTAAGTTTTGATTCTATTCCATTTCTTAACTATAACATCCCTGCCTGTAACCTTTGTTTTCTTCAGTGAAGATAATATATATATATATATATATATATATATATATATATATATATATATATATATATATATATATATATTACCTACTGGCGGTCGCCAGTAGGTAGTTATAGTTATGACCACGTTTCCATAGGAAATCCGCAACATTCTATTTTGAATAACTTTGGCGCCGGTCGACGAATCCTCGCAAATTTTTCAAAATAGGTGGGGCGCTACGCTCCGCTCCTTCCCTGAAAGTCTCGGGGGGATTCGTCAAGCGGGGGCTGAGATAAAAGGGGGGTCCCAAAACGCGTTTTTCCCATGCATTTTTCCATAGGACCTTTAGACACAGCTACAGCCCGAACGGCTGAACAGAATTACTAGAAATTTGGCAGAGAGGTAGTCCTCAGGTCAAGGAAGTGCCTTTTGTAGGTTTGGTGTAAATCTGTTCAGTAGATTCTGAGAAAATAGCCTTTAAATCAATATATATATCTGAGCCAGCTTACGGTGCGCTTACGGTACGCTTACCGTACGCGTACGGTGGCGTGCGCGAGCGCGATTCTGATTGGCTCTTAGATCTTAGTAAACATTCGAATCGGTCGAAACCAGGAAGCGGCGGCCGCCATTTCGTGTGTTTCACTCAGAAAAAAAAGAGTGATAACAAGAAAAGGGGGCAAGGAGGAGAGTTACAGACCCCCTAACATTTGTAAGGGGGTCAAAGAAGGACAGAAAAGTACAAAGAAAATATTTATTGATTTTAAAAAAAATCACGGGGTACGCGTACGGTAAGCGTACGGTAGAAAAAAAAATAAAAAAAGAAATGAAAATCAGATTTAAGTGTTTAGATATTAGGGGGCTCTAAAAAGAGCCGTTGTGTTTATTAAGTGATTTTTTAGTGGTACCTACAAGTAAGTACCGATGCAGAGTCTAAGGTTCAAGAGGAAGACTCTGTTCCCTTCATCATTGAAGTGCACACCATCTCCTCTATAAATGTCTTGCATGTCGTAACGCAAGTTGTTGTGGTAAATGGAACCCATACCATAGTCACGGAGGAAAGCAGAAACAGATTTGTTGACGTGCTTTCTTGCTTTGTCAATCTGCGGACAGAAATGATTGGACCAGTTCCATTTTTGCCTTTGGCATATGTTAGAAAACACAAAGGCAGTTTTAGGGAAAAGTGAAAACAGTTGTGCAAAGGTCTCCTTCATAAGCATTTCCAGACCTACCCCAGTCAAAGTGCCTAGGTCATTGCCACCACAGTGCACTATTATGAGGTCAGGGTGTTGGATGTGCATGAAGGATTTCACCAATGGCATCAATTGGTGCCACTTTAACCCTCTCTGACCAATCCATTTAATGTCTACATTTGGCAAAGCAAGGTCTCTCACCATATCTGTTTTCTCTGCATACTTTTCACTCCAGAAGACATAGCTGTGCCCTACAATCCACACTGTGAACATCTTCAAAGGAGAACTGGATGCACTCAGGAGGTGTCTTTCAGTAGAATGGCAATATGAAAAGAAAGACAGTTTGGAAATGGAGGCATACATATTTTTTTTTTAAAAAAAAGAACTGATTGGCTGTCTCATACCATTCTAGAATAAAAACTAGGCTGTATGTGTAAATTAATAGAAGCATGTTTTGTATTGGTACAGAAAAATGTGTTACCAAAGAACAGTACTATGGATTTGCTGTTAGGTTTGAAAAGTCAAGCACTCTTGCTCTTTGGAATTGAAACATTGTTTGGCGAACTTCTGACCTCACTCCACACAGCAGTGTTCCATGAGCTGTTGCTATGGTAGCAGGCAGAAGTCAAGTTGGAGGAAGGGTACTAGGCAGAAGTCAAGTTGGGGGAAGGGTACTTTTGTAAAAGGGTTGGTTTTCAACCAATAGAAATGTGTGATTACATTTGAAAAAAAGGGGCAAGCACTGAGATTTGAAACTAACATGTATATGTGTGGAAAAAGAGAGGGAAAGTTTGCCATTATCTGGTTCTGCTGAGAGGAGAGAGGTGTAGAGAACAGAGATCCTGGCTCTGATAATCTGCTGTTTGAGTGCCACATTTCTTTCACAACTAACTAATTTTAAAGGTGAGTTTAGAGTCTGAGAGGGGATGTATATGGTAAATTAAGAAATGAATAATAGAAATGCAATTCTTTTTGTAGAAGTTGTGTTTATTATTTTCTGTTTTGGGAGAAATTTAAATGTGAGGAACATGTAAAATAATATGGACTATGTTTTCACAATAAATTAAGGTGTACTGGTATAATAAAAGAATAGTTTAAGGGTTTGAGGTTGGACTCAGTAATGCAAATACATTCAGCATCACTAAGGCTGGTTGCCCTTGCTGGAGTGTAGGCAGACACCCAGGTTACAAATGATGCTGGTCTGAAAAAGCAGTTTGGACATGTGCTTTGTAAAAAATCTGAAAAGTGGATTCATAATGTGTCAGTCTGTAAAAGTGTTTATCACTTGCCAAAAAAAAGAGCAGTAAGTGTGCTTTCAAATTGGCAAAGAAATTTCGTTTTGTGACTAATGTGAAAACATGACTCTGTGTGCAAATAGGAATTACAGGCAGAGATTTATTGCGTATTGCTCTGGTGATTTCACAGTTGCATTAGATGGAAAGGGGGAGACATTTTTTGGTGCAGAAGCAGACTCTTAGCACACAGGTAGCTGCTTACCATGTGGAATCATGCACAGTATTCACAAGCGAGTGGGGTTTGAGGTTTCAGTCAGTAATGCAAATACATTCAGCATCACTAAGGCTGGTTGCCCTTGCTGGAGTGTAGGCAAACACCCAGGTTACAAATGATGCTGGTCTGAAAAAGCAGTTTGGACATGTGCTTTGTAAAAAATCTGAAAAGTGGATTCATAATGTGTCAGTCTGTAAAAGTGTTTATCACTTGCCAAAAAAAAGAGCAGTAAGTGTGCTTTCAAATTGGCAAAGAAATTTCGTTTTGTGACTAATGTGAAAACATGACTCTGTGTGCAAATAGGAATTACAGGCATAGATTTATTGCGTATTGCTCTGGTGATTTCACAGTCGCATTAGAAGGAAAGAGGAGCCTTTTTGTGGTGCAGAAGCAGACTCTTAGCACACAGGTAGCTGCTTACCATGTGGAATCATGCACAGTATTCACAAGCGAGTGGGGTTTGAGGTTTCAGTCAGTAATGCAAATACATTCAGCATCACTAAGGCTGGTTGCCCTTGCTGGAGTGTAGGCAGACACCCAGGTTACAAATGATGCTGGTCTGAAAAAGCAGTTTGGACATGTGCTTTGTAAAAAATCTGAAAAGTGGATTCATAATGTGTCAGTCTGTAAAAGTGTTTATCACTTGCCAAAAAAAAGAGCAGTAAGTGTGCTTTCAAATTGGCAAAGAAATTTCGTTTTGTGACTAATGTGAAAACATGACTCTGTGTGCAAATAGGAATTACAGGCAGAGATTTATTGCGTATTTCTCTGGTGATTTCACAGTTGCATTAGATGGAAAGGGGGAGACATTTTTTGGTGCAGAAGCAGACTCTTAGCACACAGGTAGCTGCTTACTATGTGGAATCATGCACAGTATTCACAAGCGAGTGGGGTTTGAGGTTTCAGTCAGTAATGCAAATACATTCAGCATCACTAAGGCTGGTTGCCCTTGCTGGAGTGTAGGCAGACACCCAGGTTACAAATGATGCTGGTTTGAAAAAGCAGTTTGGACATGTGCTTTGTAAAAAATCTGAAAAGTGGATTCATAATGTGTCAGTCTGTAAAAGTGTTTATTACTTGCCAAAAAAAAGAGCAGTAAGTGTGCTTTCAAATTGGCAAAGAAATTTCGTTTTGTGACTAATGTGAAAACATGACTCTGTGTGCAAATAGGAATTACAGGCAGAGATTTATTGCGTATTGCTCTGGTGATTTCACAGTTGCATTAGAAGGAAAGGGGGAGCCTTTTTTTGGTGCAGAAGCTGACTCTTAGCACACAGGTAGCTGCTTACCATGTGGAATCATGCACAGTATTCACAAGCGAGTGGGGTTTGAGGTTTCAGTCAGTAATGCAAATACATTCAGCATCACTAAGGCTGGTTGCCCTTGCTGGAGTGTAGGCAGACACCCAGGTTACAAATGATGCTGGTCTGAAAAAGCAGTTTGGACATGTGCTTTGTAAAAAATCTGAAAAGTGGATTCATAATGTTTCAGTCTGTAAAAGTGTTTATTACTTGCCAAAAAAAAGAGCAGTAAGTGTGCTTTCAAATTGGCAAAGAAATTTCGTTTTGTGACTAATGTGAAAACATGACTCTGTGTCCAAATAGGAATTACAGGCAGAGATTTATTGCGTATTGCTCTGGTGATTTCACAGTTGCATTAGATGGAAAGGGGGAGCCTTTTTTTGGTGCAGAAGCTGACTCTTAGCACACAGGTAGCTGCTTACCATGTGGAATCATGCACAGTATTCACAAGCGAGTGGGGTTTGAGGTTTCAGTCAGTAATGCAAATACATTCAGCATCACTAAGGCTGGTTGCCCTTGCTGGAGTGTAGGCAGACACCCAGGTTACAAATGATGCTGGTCTGAAAAAGCAGTTTGGACATGTGCTTTGTAAAAAATCTGAAAAGTGGATTCATAATGTGTCAGTCTGTAAAAGTGTTTATCACTTGCCAAAAAAAAGAGCAGTAAGTGTGCTTTCAAATTGGCAAAGAAATTTCGTTTTGTGACTAATGTGAAAACATGACTATGTGTGCAAATAGGAATTACAGGCAGAGATTTATTGCGTATTGCTCTGGAGATTTCACAGTTGCATTAGATGGAAAGGGGGAGCCATTTTTTGGTGCAGAAGCAGACTCTTAGCACACAGGTAGCTGCTTACCATGTGGAATCATGCACAGTATTCACAAGCGAGTGGGGTTTGAGGTTTCAGTCAGTAATGCAAATACATTCAGCATCACTAAGGCTGGTTGCCCTTGCTGGAGTGTAGGCAGACACCCAGGTTACAAATGATGCTGGTCTGAAAAAGCAGTTTGGACATGTGCTTTGTAAAAAATCTGAAAAGTGGATTCATAATGTGTCAGTCTGTAAAAGTGTTTATCACTTGACAAAAAAAAGAGCAGTAAGTGTGCTTTCAAATTGGCAAAGAAATTTCGTTTTGTGACTAATGTGAAAACAAATGTAGTAATATATTTAAATAAAATAAAGGAATTTTTTTTTAGTTTTTTTCAGGTATTGCTGAAGAGCAGTGAACAAAATTTAAGATGCCTACAAAATCCAGAGTAAAAAAAGAGCAGAAAAAAAACCTATATTTGGAGACAACTGGAGGACCTAAGTTAGTTGAAGATGCTCATGTTGGGAAGAAGAAAAAATCTTCTGGTAAGCAAAAAAAAGATTTTCTAAGGAACATATTCAAAAAAAGGAAAAATGTACAAAATGTCTGTACTGGAAAGAATGATTTGAATCGAAAAGGACAGGAAAAAATTGAGAATTTAGTTAATGCAAATATACCTTCTGCAACTAAAAAGATAAACTTAAACAGAAAAACAGCGTTTAAAGAGATACGTAGAAAAATGTTTCAGAGGAGAGTTATGTCCAATTTGATAAAGGATGTGAAGAAATGTAAGCAAAAGGCAAAGTTTTTTAAGAGAAAAAAAGAAATTGAAGCCATTGCAGCTAAGGCATTAGAATTAAAAAGGAAACTATTCATTTTAATTTTGAATAGGATGCGTACATTAGACAAAATGGTTAATGTACTGAAATCACATAGCAAAAGGAAAAGAGTAGTGAACAGAACAAACTTTTGTAAAGTGTTTTTAGGAAAATGGATGCATAGTTCAAGTAGTGAACCTTTTTTTAATGAAGAGAGTT
Organism: Triturus cristatus; assembly: GCF_964204655.1. Taxonomy (NCBI): domain Eukaryota; kingdom Metazoa; phylum Chordata; class Amphibia; order Caudata; family Salamandridae; genus Triturus; species Triturus cristatus. The sequence continues at coordinate 1,274,709,824 of NC_140589.1, forward strand.
ATTTTCAAAGTAATAGTTTGCTGCATGCAGTTGACACCAGAGGTCGTGCTTATGAAGTGAAAAATGGTTGCATAATGGAGAAGGAGATAATGGTTCCAAGAGATGAGGTACAAGTGATGGCGGATGAGGCTATAGGGAGACGTCCTAAAGCCCCAGTGTACACTTGGAATTGTAGTAGTATTTGCACTGTGCGTCAGGAATCTATTGATAAATTTCGTGAGTTTCTAAGAGAATATAGCAAAAAAAGTGTGAAACAGAAGATTAAGGTGCTTCAAAGTCTAGATCCATGCAGAGTGAGAGAGAATACTGGTTTGCAGGGTCATTCTCTGGCTTGTCTATCTAGAAAAGTGTGTAATAGTGTTTTCCATCATTTTAGGATGCTGGCTGTTCATCATACTGAAATGAGAAAGTTTGTGAGACGGTTGTATTTTGCTAAAAGTCCAGCAATAAAGTTAGATGAATTGAATAGGGCTCTGTTCCGTGGAACGGTATCAGATGTAGAGAAGGTTGTTGATGAAATTCAGTTTTGTTACTTTGGTCCTGAACAAAACAGTGCAGAGAAGGACACAGTAAATGAGGAAGAAGTGGAAGAAAATGTAGAACCCTCTGTAAGTAAGACATTTAATGATCACATAACAAAATTTGCAATAATCTCTAATGAAAAACCAAATATAACTTGTATTTGTTGCCGCAGAACTCATTATAGAAAACAAACCAGGTATGTTGATCTCTACAGAAAGAGTGAAAATGAAGACAATTATAAGTGGAAGGATTTTGCCACCTATATATTTCTTGAAAATTGTTTTGAATTGGGTGAAGTTCAGCGTATTTGTAAATACTGTTACAACAAGTTAGAGGAAAATAGAATGCCGACCAGAGCTGTACATAATAATTTAGAATTGGATGCTATTCCTGCTGAACTTTCTGAATTAAATACATATGAGTCTATACTCATTCAATGTGTTCATCCGTTCCAGACCATAGTACGTATGGAGCCCAAAACTGGTAAATTACCTCCTTCAGATTTACTGAGAGGTTTAAAAGGTAGAGTGGTGTATTTGCCCTTGGATTTGAAAAAAAATATGGAAACTATTGATGCGGATACTTTGGAAACTGAACCATTAATTATTCTGGTTAATGGTGTACCTACAAAGAATAAGAAGATTTGGCAGGAGCTGGTAGATGTACGGAAAGTACAAAGAGCAAATTTGTATTTGAAAAGGAATAACAAATGGTATGAATCAATTTATATAGAAGAAGAAGAAGAAGAAGAAGATTTACAAGAAGACACAGAAACACCAACTGGACAAATTGAAAAAGTGGACAAGTCAAAGGAAGAAGAAATTTATGAACATTTTAGCATACATCCTCTTCATTCAAAAGAAGTTATGGGAGACAATATTGATCTATTTCAGATGAAGAAAGCAAAAGGAACTCCCGTGAGTGTATGGGAGGAGAGCTTGGAAGCTCGATGTTTTCCCCAGCTGTTTCCTAAAGGAAAAGGAGGACGATACGATGAACGTCCGGAACAGATTCCAGCTTCTGAGTATCGGACTACAAGACTATATGCTGAAGATCCCAGATTTCGACAAAGTATTCCTTATTTGTTCCATCTTTTATTTGAAAGCGACTTGTCTGCACTGTCTTATGCAGTAAATCACATTTTAAAAAGTGGAGTACATTTCCAAAATGTGTCTGCTAAGGATTTTATGGAGAAAGTGCAGCACTGAGATGATCATTTGGAAACACAACTGATCAATCTGATGGCTTGTCAGCGTGGGACAAATGAATATTGGTACCGACGCCATGGTGAATTAAAATGCATGTTACGGAATTTAGGAACACCAACATGGTTCCTTACCCTAAGCTGTGCTGAGTACGCTTGGGATGATTTACTGGATTTTCTACGAGAGGCAAATTCAAACATTAAAAACATCGAATACAAAACAGCAGGAGAACTGTGCTCATTGGATCCGGTTAATGTTTGCAGATATTTCAATCATAGATTTGAGGCTATGATGTCCTTCATCTGCAATAAAAAAAATCCACCTCTAGGAGAAGTAGTGGATTTCTTTTGGAGAAAAGAGTACCAGGCAAGAGGTGCTCCTCATATTCATATGCTGTTGTGGATCAAGGATGCCCCAAAGTTTGGAACAGATACTGATGAAGCAGTGTTATCTTACATTGAAGAATATGCAACATGTGCTATACCAAAAAGCACAGAAGAGAAAAAGTTAAAGGAGCAAGTTTTACGTTTCCAAAGTCATCGGTGTGGAAAATACTGTCGACGGAAATACAAGAGCAAAGATAAATACTACACTAAATGTCGATTTGGATTTCCTAGACCTGTTCTTTCAAAAGGAAGAGTTAACAGTTTTATGTCAGCTGTGAGACATACTATCACAAGAAAATCACCTAAGAATACCTACAACCTTAAAAGAAAAGAAGAATCAAAAAATATAAATGACTACAACCCAGTGATTTTATCCATGTGGAACGCTAACATGGATATACAGTATGTAGCTGACAATTCCATTGCTGTTGCTCGATATGTAACGTCTTACATTACGAAATCAGAAAAAACAGAATTGAAGGAAATGTGGGAAGAGATTTCTCACGAGAAAACTGTCAGTAAGAAGCTGTACAGTTTCAGTTTGAAGATGTTATCGCATCGAGAAATTGGATCCTACGAATGTTCAGATAGGTTATCTTCTGCAAGTCTCTACTCGAAATCAAGAAGAATAATTTGGGCAAGTTTAGGCCTTGCAGCAATGAGAAATCGGGTACTGAAATCTGTTGGAGAAATTGAATATTTGGCCGAGAATGACCCAGAAAGTACAGATATTTTGAAATCAAACATGTTGGATACATATTACCCAAAGAGAAGTCATCATCTGGAGAACATGTGTCTCTATGAAGTGCTGCAGAACTACATTTATTCACGGAAAGCTGCAGAAGACATCAACAATGGAAAATATAAAGTTATTGGTGAGGAAGGATGTTTGGTGAAGCAAACAAAAGGAAGTTTGATAAATCACCGGAAGCTGAGTTGTGACACTACTGACAAAAAGGAATTTTACTACTTGGCTCTTTTACAGCTGTTTAAACCATGGCGTACAGAGGATGAACTACTGGGAGAATTTCAAAGCTATGAAGATTCATTTAATGCTTGCAAAGACAGCATACAATGCAGAACATTCACAACTTATCTGCAAATGTTAAATGAAGAAATTGAACAGGAAACTACAATTGCAGCAGAAATAGCTAGAGACAGTTCTCAGGACAGCCAAAGTTCAGGAACACTCAGTCAAGATCCCCTAGGACAACCAATCGTTGAAAATGAAGCATCAATAGCCATGAATGAAGTGGAAACAGCTATGAATCAAGCTCAAGAAGAATTTATAGACTTACAAAATTTGGAAAGACAACTGAATCAAGAGCAGCAACAAATTTATGAAGAGATCAGAAACAAAATTGATCACGGATTTCTACATGAAAAAAAAGAGTGCTCATGCACATCATTTCATCCAATCAGGATGTATGTAAGCGGACAAGCTGGAACTGGAAAAAGTTTCCTTATAAAAGTCATCAGAAGCTACCTACAGCAAAAAACGGATTCTACTTTGTCTTGTGTGGTTACTGCTCCAACTGGGTTAGCAGCATATAACATAAAAGGAATCACTTTACATCGTTTGCTAATGTTACCAGTGGAGCATGAGAACAAAATACAATACAACAAGCTAACTGGAGAAGCATGCTTGGAAGTTTCAAGAGTATTGAAGAAGATGCAAGTTCTCATTATTGATGAGGTGAGCATGGTATCGAACGTAATGCTTGCCTTTGTGCATTTAAGAATGCAGCAAATTCTGAAGTCAGACTATGACGTGTTATTTGGAGGAAAACACGTCATAGTTTTTGGAGATCTTTTGCAACTTACTCCAGTTAAAGGACAACCAGTGTTTAATACTGTGACACATGAAGACACGAAGAAGTCATTGGGAAGCATCGGTAATGCAAATATTTGGTCCTTCTTTGAGTACAAGGAACTTACAACTAATATGAGGCAAGAAAACGATGAAGAATATGGAAGTATTCTGAAAGATATCAGGATTGGACTACTCACAGAAGCTGGCAAAAAAGCATTACAGACTCGGCTGCTCCATAATTTATTTCCAAAGGAAGAAATTGTTGCAGAGAAGATATACAAGAACATTGCAGAAAACAAAAGTGTCATCTGCTTAATGCCAACTCTACGTGAATGCTCAATATTCAATGAGGAGCTTTTGAAATTGGAAAAGGAAGATATCAGGAAATTGGAAGCAGTGGACAAAATTGAGGATGGAAGAATTACTGTCACATTAACAGGCACACTGAAAAATAAATTGGATTCACTAGAGAAGAAGATTTCCAAAACAGCTGGATTAGAAAAAAATCTATATGTTTGCATGAACTGTAGAGTATTTTTAAGGAGAAATTTGGATGTTGAAAAAGGTTTAGTTAATGGAGCTATGGGAAGAGTTGTGGGTTTTATTAATTATCAGAAAAAAGATGGAATTGAATGTTTAAAAATAAAATTTGATCAGATAGAAGAAGTTAAAGATATTTGTCGTTGTACAGTTCGTTTCATGCTTGTGAAAGACTTATATGTACGTAGGAAGCAGTTTCCGTTTTCTCTAGCATATGCTGTAACTATTCACAAGTCTCAAGGATTGACTGTAGATTGTGCATTTGTGAACATTGGTTCAACTGTGTTCAAAGAAGGTATGGCATATGTTGCTTTGTCACGAGTGAAAACATTATCAGGTTTATTCATGATAGACTTTGATGATTCAAAAGTTAGTGCTGATACAAACTGTGTAAAGGAGTATAATAGATTAAGAAGAAGCTATGCTCCTCATTTAGGTCAGTATCCTGTGTTGGAGAAACGTGTAGTTTCTCGTAAAAGGAGAAATGAGAATATCTGTAATGAAGATGTAAAGAGGAGGAAAAAAAAGAGGAGTGATGTAATTGCAAGCAAAAAGAATAAGGAAAATGAAGAACAGGTTGTAGGATGTTATTTTGAAAATAGCTCTGGTGTCAACTGCTACGCTAATGTAGTGCTGAATGTTGCATTTTATCTGGAAAGTTTGCAAGAGCAGATAATAGTAAATCAGGGAAAAAGATTCTGTACTGTGCTGAGTCTCCTTTTTGAAAAGCTGAGTAATGATAAAACTCAAATAGAAAGTGCTACTGAAATTAGAAAAGTTTTAGATGTATGTTCAGGACGAACACAGTTTTCTCAAAATGTACAGCAAGATGCACAGGAATTCTTGATGTATTTTCTTCAGGTACTGGAAGAGGAAGGGGTACAAATACAAAATATGTTTGGTCTCTCTTATAAATGGGAACATAGTTGTGAAAACTGTTATAATATATGTGGCTCTAATGTTGATTCTGAAAGGTTTATTTATTTAACATTGCCAGAGAGTAAAACAGTCACTTTTGCTAAATTAGTTAAATATGCTAATCATAGCATGCAATGCAGTGAGTGTAAATCTGACATGTTTTCAACATTAATTTTAAAGGAATACAGACAGTATGTAATTTTAATGATGCAACGATGTAGAGCTGATGGTTCAAAATTGGATACTTTAATAAAGAAGTTTACAGGACAGCAATTATCAATTTCAGGAAAAACTTTTGTAACAGTTGCAATAATTTTCCATGATGGACCTACTGTAACTTCTGGTCATTACACAGTTTATCTTAAATGTGAAAAAGGCTGGACACTGTGTAATGATTCCCAATTGATTTTTAAGCAACGTTTGCCTTTTGATTTAGCAAATTCCTATCTAATCTTCCTGAAACCTAAATTTTAGAGAGATTTGACAACATCTGGAGAAAACAATTTTACCATTTTATTGGATTACCATTTGGAATTTACAAATAAAAAGATTTAACAAATTATCATTTGGCCTAATGGAAAGGTAACCAATTGTAATGTGGAATTTTTCCATTTTTTAAGGAAACTTTGGAAAACCAAAAATTTAGAAAAAATCGGTAACATCTGCACAATTTAAATTTTGGAATGTTATTGGATTGCCATTGGAAATTGTTTCAAAAAAGATTTTTAAAATTACTATTTGGCCATGCGGAAAAGTAAACAATTCTATTGTGGACTTATTTAATTATTAATTAATCTTTCGGAAACCAAAATGTTACAGAGAAACGGTGACATCTGTACAATTTAAACTTTTGTTTTTTATTGGATTACCATTGGAAATTAAACAAAAAAAGAATTTTAAAATTACTATTTGGCCTAAAGGAAATGGAACCAGATGTATTGTGGAGTTATTTGACATATATTATTGTGATTATACTTCTGAAACTAAAATATCAGACGGTATTTTAAAGAAATAAGTATAGATATTAGATGATATTTTTTTAGAATATTATGCATTTCTTTAAAGTTATGTTTATGAAAAAAGAGATTCTGGGCTTTTTTAAAAACAATCTTTGAGATTGTTAATTTTTTTTTGCCTGCTGTTAAATGATGAATGCAATTGCTTTCACAATTTATAGTGAAATGCAATATTTTCTGAAAACAGCAAAAAAAAGGCAAAAATATTTTTTGAAAAATATGTAAATATGTGTACTGTATTATTAAATGTTTTATTAAATATTAATACTTTTTTCTTTTTTTTCAGATTGAGATAGAAAATTTTCGAAAACTATAACCATTTAAAAAGCAATTAAAAATAAATTAAATGAATAAATCTTTTTTTGAGTGGGTATGGTAAGTCAATAATGTCATGGTCCCTTTTTTCCACTTCTCTACAATCACATTTGCAGTTTTTAATTGTACTCTCAAGGACCTTGTAATGTGATAGTTGATTTTTAGTGTTTTTTAAAAAAAATAAATAAAATTACGCGTACGGTAAAAAAAAAAAAAAAAAAGTTTTTTAAAAAATATATAAAAAATAGATGAAAGTTAAGGTTGGCTCTTAAAAGAGCCGTTGTGTTCATGCAGGGACAGAGGAAAGAAAGATTGGGAATATTAGACGGTACGACAAGTGTGCTGATCTATTTTACTGTTCACTAGGGAAACACTGGTCTCCCTATAAGTAATTAGATCGTGACAAGTGGCGCACCGTACTTCAACCCTCGCAAACCGAGGGTTAATTTCCAGAGGACCAGAAAAAGGAGATGCTCCCCCCACAGATGAAGGGCTCACCTGACCTGCAGAAGAAGGACTCGGCTATGCAGATGATGGTCCAGGCTGAGCTGCTGTGGATGTGCTTGGTTGATTTACTGAAGGGTTACCTTCAGTAAGTCGAGCATGTGTCCTTCTGTGTACATCCTTAAGGTGTCTCATCATGGTGTGATTCCCAAAGGAATACTTCCTGTCAGGATTACCTCTTGAAAGTACACGCTTACACAGCTTGCAAGTCACTAAGGGTGCATTTACCTTTTGCTGGCCTTCTGGAAAAGTAAAATAATCCCATACGTAAGAGGTCTTTTGTTTCCTCGCTCTCTGCCTCAAGGTAGTGCTGCTAGCCTCACTCTCAGAAGAGCTCTGCTGTTCTGCCATCGTATCACAAAGACAACCCAGCTCCTTCTCCTAAGGGATCACAAGCAGAAATGAGGGGAATGGGTGTGGTGTAGGAGAGTTCTAGAACTGAAAGTAGTTTCAACCAATCAAAAGTTGTGTTTCATGATCACATGACCTACCGTACGCTTACGGTATGCTTACGGTGCGCTTACGGCAAAAGTACGCATGCGCGTAAAAAAGACACGAGCTTGCGCGCATGCGCTTAACAGTCACTTCCCGACACTTCCGCGTAACGTGCGCGTGTAGCGTACACGCGTACGCGTCCCACGCGGAGTACGCGCGGCTATGCAAATTGCGTAACTATACGCAAACAGCGTAGATAAATTACGGACGTTGCGTAAACCGTACGCTTACCGTAAGCTTACGGTACGTGTACTAAAAAAAAAATTTAAAAAAAAGGAAAAAATGTATTACTAATAAATTTTACATGTTTATTTTATAAAATATATAAAAAAAAACATATTATAGAATTTTAAAAATTTAACCATAGTCTTTAAAAAAGGATAGAAAATTAAAATAAAAATATGTAAAAAAAAATAGAAGAAAAAAAAAAATTAGCATTTAAAAAACCATACAAATTCACTGAAAAAACCATGGGTTTCACACACGTTATAGTTAGGAATTAGCATTTAAAAAACCTTAGAAATTCAATGAAAAAACCAAAGGTTTCACACATGTTATAGTTAGCTGGACATTTCACTCGTAAAAAACCAATGAAATTCCCCCGTTATAGTTAGTTCAGCTAACTATAACTCGCGCGCCCGCAATGCACTACTGATGACGTCACATATTACATCACTCATGACATGGTCAGTGACATCACTCATGACATCACTGATGACATCTCAAATGACATCACTGATGACATTATCCTTGTGACAGAGTGGTACACCTCCTCTCACCCTAATATAACCTTTGATACAAACATTCAAAAATAGAGACTAAAATTTTCAAAAAAATGGACATACCAATAACAGTTACAACATCCTATTCAGTAATTCTAAGATCCACATACACATCCACTCATCCACCAACAATCCTATACAGTCACTCATACATGTACTCACACATCATATGTACTCATACACCTAAACATCCTGTAACACAATGCCACTCATCCATAGAGTTACTCACACATAGTCACTCATGCTAATAAAGAATCAAACATCCATTTACTTGCATATACAGTTATACACACACCACCACACTTACTTTTACAGAAACTTACACATACTTAGTCTTTTAAACAATCACTTATAGAAACACATACTTATTCATACAGGAAGTCTACCAATCTCTCACTCTCACATATACTCACTTATAAACACCAATAGTCACATATACTAGTTTAAAACATATGTAGTTACTTATGAAGACACTATTGAGACAGTCATTCACTCACTAACACACCCATGCACACACTCATCCACCCATACAGTCCTGCACACATGCTGTCTTCAACACATACAAACAGTGAGTCACTCATTCATGCATCTATGCACTACGTAATACCCCCCACCGCACCATGAAGACACTCAGACACTCATACTGATACTCAAAAAAACAACTATTAACCTATATAGACACTCATGTAGCTACTCACCAACCCATGCAGCCACTTATATACAAAGTGAGAGACTGATACAGGTATTTACACATTTAAACATTACTCACTTAGCCATGTATTCAAAAAGATACACTTAATCAGTCAGTTATACAACTAATTTTTCAAAAACAAATCATCAATTTAGACACTTATATACTCATTTATTCTTCCATCGACCTTGAGATATACATATATAAAACATATTTAATTTTCAGAAAAACACACATTCACTGGATGATGTCATGAGTGATGTCACTGACCATGTCATGAGTGATGTAATATGTGACGTCATCAGTAGTGCATTGCGGGCGCGCGAGTTATAGTTAGCTGAACTAACTATAACGGGGGAATTTCATTGTTTTTTTACGAGTGAAATGTCCAGCTAACTATAACATGTGTGAAACCTTTGGTTTTTTCATTGAATATATATAGATAGATAGATAGATAGATAGATAGATAGATAGATAGATAGATAGATAGATAGATAGATAGATAGATAGATAGATAGATAGATAGATAGATAGATAGATAGATAGATAGATATCTTCACTGAAAAAGCCATAGGTTTCAGGGGTCTTATAGTTAGCTGAACATTTTACCCGTACAAAACCATTGGAATTCCTCCGTTATAGTTAGTTCTACTAACTATAACTCACGCGCCCACAATCCACTGCGGATGATGTCACATTTTACATCATTCATGACATGGTCAGTGACAACACTGATGACATCACTGATGACATCTTAAATGACATCACTGATGACATCATCCAGTGAATGTGGTTTGGTTTGTTATTTAAATATGTATTATAGATATAGCAATCTGCATTGATGAATGAGTGGATATATAAATTTCTGGATGGAGGATTTAGTAGCAGTGTGATTGGCTGTTTACTTGAGTAATTTATAGTGCCTCACTAAATATATTGGATAGTGACTAAACTGTGTGAATATCTGTATCACTTTGTCAGTTGTTGTGTAAACTGCTGCACCAGTTGGTTACTAGCTACGTGAAAGTCTATATTAGTTATTGATTAGTTAACTGAGAATTTGTATGGGAGAGTGAATGTGTCTGTGGTTCGGTGGGGGTGTGTGACTGCCCAAAGATGTGTGAATAGTTGATTCAGTAGGTATATGAGGTTAAGACTGCATGTTATAACTGTTGTTTGGGTGAGTGAATACCTTTATGGGTGTGGTGTTGAGCAAATATATCTCTCAATGGTACACGTCCAACAAAGTAGAAAAATAAAAGGCAGTGTATGTGACAGTTGTATATAAATAAGTATACATAACACGCAGAGATTATACGAGTGACTGTATGGATAACTGTATACTTGTAATAGTGATTTTACAACACACCAAGTATGAGTTACTATCTACATGAATAAGTAAAAGTGGCGTTTGTATAAGTGTGTAGCTAACTAAATGTAAGTATGATCCATTGTTTGCATAAGTGAGTAGGATGACTGCATAAGTTAATATGATGTGCGCTGGTGTGTAATGTCGATATAGGTGTTTAAGTATATTTGATAGTGTTCTATTAATCTTTATCAGCATGTATGAATGAATTTATAGCTAAGTGTTTAGATGTGTGTGTAGATCTAGGAATCAATGAGTGGGTTTTTAGAAACTTATATTGGTGCGTCAATGGATTCAAATATGTTACTGTGTATTTTACAGTGAGTGATGAAAAGTTATACTAGTGTATGATGAGGTGTATCTGATTGTCATGTGGATGATGTCATCAGTGATGTCACTGACCATGTCATGAATGATGTAATATATGACATCATCATCAGTGGATTGCGGGCGCGCGAGTTATAGTTAGTAGAACTAACTATAACGGAGACATTTCAATGGTTTTGTACGAGTGAAATGTCCAGCTAACTATAACACCCCTGAAACCTATGTTTTTTTCAGTGAATTTCTAAGGTTTTTTAAATGCTAATTCCTAACTATAACATACCTGAAAGCTGTGTTTTTTTCAGTGAATTTCAAAGGTTTTTTAAATGCTAATTCCTAACTATAACGCCCCTGAAACCTATGGTTTTTTCAGTGAATTTCAAAGGTTTTTTAAAAGCTAATTCCTATCAATAACATATCTGTAACCTATGGTTTTTTACTGAATTTCATAGGTTTTTGAAATCATAATTTTTAAATGTATTAATTGTTATATTTAGTTTTTTTATAAAGTTTTTCTTCATTTTTTAAACTTCTTATTTTATATATTTTTATTTATTTATTACATTACATGCTTTTAATGTAAAATTAAAAAAAAAAATTTAAAATATATTTAAACTCTAATATTTTTATTTTTATTTTATATTTTTCAAAATATATTTTTAATATTTTTTTATTGTTATCCTTTCCAATTATTTTTGGAAGTCGCTCACCCAATGCATACCGTTCTCGATCACTGCGCAGAACCTAGCCGCCACTTTATGATTGTTGTTAAGGATCCGTGTAGGGTGTGCGATGGGTGCGTATTTTCCTGCGTGATTGCTATGTGACCCGTACGCGGCTTCAGGCGCATATGTGACGCATACGTTGTACGTTACGCGTCGCTCGCGCGCTTCCGCGTGACGTCTTATACATATTTGACGCGGTGGGTGCGCGAGTCCCGCGAAATCTTTTTGTGTCAAAAAAGATATATATATATCTATTTAATATAAATATTAAGGCAAGACATAATCTGAGCTAATCATAAAAATAATATATTTTTACTTTTAATAAACCTATATTAGTTTTTAATGCGATTTTGCTAAGTCATGCTGGGTGCGTGCTGCCTATGCGCAGGGTGCGCGGACCCCATGTGACCTGAAAAAAAGAGATTTGATTCGTTCATTCGACTTCCTATTCTAACTATTGAAGGACCCCACCCGTTTCAATCATTCTTCTTAGACCTTCTTTGGAGGAGCATCTCTGTACTTTGAAGAACCTTTTTTTTTGTTAAGTGCACACTTAGTATTGATTTCTTTTCTAAAACAATGGTTTCAGGACAGCAGCCATCATCTCAATCTGATCATTCATCAGATGATGAATTTGTGGCTGAACCTCCACGCCCTGAGAGGTACACCTCTATTGTTTGGACATTTTTACATTTCCAGAGGGACAAAATAAAACAAATGCCACCAAAGTGACATGCACAATCTACCAAAGGGTCCTGTCATGGGGAGATCCCATGAAAAAGTACTCTTGCGGGACCGCAAGCATGATGAAACATCTAAAAACTCTGCATCCTGTCAACTTGGCGTGTGAGGAGTGTCGAAGAATGCGAGTTATTCCACCACCTGCAGTACCCAGTACATCAGGGACGTCTGCCTCTACTGAACATCTGGACATACGTCCACAATTTGCCACCCTGAAGGTGCACTGCATGAAGTGCAACAAATTACTCTGTTATGGAGAGCAGTCCATCGATTTAATTTGCCGGTTGCAAGAAAACCATCGGTGCTAGAGTTTTTTTTTTCCCTGAAGTTCATTGTATTGTTCCTCTAGTTCTCTTTTTTCCCTTTTGAAAAAAACCCCCAAAAAATCAAAAAAATGTTCAGAAAATAAAAAAATATATAAACAAAAAAAAGGAAAAAAAGTTATTTTCAGAACTAACTTCTCTGGTTAAAAAAGAGCTATATTTGTATGATAGTGTGTGAAAGTTTAGATGAATGTATGTGTAGTGCATAATTGACTGAAAGAATGCATTAGTAGTGTATAAGTGCAGAACTATGAGGAAGTGATGCAGCATCGCACAGTAAGCTCTTTAGCCGCAGTGTGCTGTGGTACTTCTGAAGCACAGGGATGCAACATATGTACATAAATATGTTGCAAGTCTATGCTTCCCTCTGCACTGCTGCTTAAACTGCAGCCATGTGGTGACACAGGCACCCTTGCACCATGGTGCAAGGATATCTGTGTCGTGTGGAGTTTGTTTTTGTGCAGGAAGACACACCTTCCTACACAAAAACAATCAGTAAAGGCATTTTTCTCCTTCAATGTATGCTGAGTATTGTAGCATATATTGAAAGAGAAAAAATGAGGAGAAATGAAAACAATTCTCCTTGTTGTGCCTTGCTACACCAATTGGAGGATGGTGCAGCATTCACACACATGTCCAGATTTATGATTTATGATAATTCTGGAGGTGTGTCTTATTCTATGAGTGTTCTGTGCAATCACGCACAGCAACACCTATAGAACGCCCTTTCAACAAAAAGTGGTGTGTATGATGAGGTTGTATTTACATGGAGAAGAAAAGGTACCCAGAGTGCCTTTTCCTCTCTTTGTAAATATGAAAGAGTGTCTTACGCTATAAGTATGTTACAAAAAGTGACATATTTTTGGCACAGGATGCTTCTAAAATTGCCCTATAGGTGCTTAGGTATTGGCAGACTATTATAAAAAGAACATTTTGGTAGTACATTGTTTGAAAAATTGCACGAGAATGATAGGAGGAAAGCACAGACTATTGTCTCCAAAGATGCTCAAAGAATAATGATTGAAAAGATTTCGGTCCTTCGATAGGTACAATGGGAAATATTATGAACCAGTCAAATCTTTTTTTTTTCAGGTCACATGATATCCTATGACAGGGAGATTCCAAAACTACATAGGTATAAACTTGGTGTTTTGTAGACTGTATTAATACTTTGTAGCTTCTTGCAGATCTTTTTGCATAGTATATAAAGAAATTAACTTGTACTAGGGTTAATGGCTAGGCTTGAACTATATGACTAATAAATAAAGTAATTTCAGTACTGCAAAGAGAGAAGAAGATAAATGTATAAGCACTTAGGTTTTGGTAAAGTGATAGGACATGTTTTTAGAGTGGTGAAGGGAAGGGATGGAGCCTGATGTCACATCTGCAAACACACTCTGTGACATGTTTTCAGTTGAGGAATTTAGTGTCTTTTAATTCTGAAAGTCCCTGGGCCCTACTAACCCTCCATGTCTCTCTCGTGAACACCATACAGCTGCATTGCACTGAGGTGCTCTGAAACCATGTCCCATTTTATACCTCTCTCCAATGCAAGTCTTTGGCACTTTCTGCATATATCTGGTAGGTTACTTTTCCCCAGGGACACTCAGTATTCATGTTAACTTTATCCTGTAACTTAAAATGCCCACTGAGCATCTTTCCACACATATCTACTTCGTCCATCCCCCCTTTCTTCACCAGTGTGGAAACACCGCCCATTGTTCATATCAATACTTAGTTAAACTTACCATCGCATTAATAGAAAACAAATGCCAGAATTGGTATCTGTGAAAGAGAAGAAAAAATACAGTTATAATGTATAATAATATATTTTTTACAACACAACATAATTTTAACATTTTGTTAAATTATTTTCTTTGCCTTTTTTGCTGTTCTCAGAATATATTGAATTTCACTACAAACAGTGATTTCAATCGTACTCATCACATAACAGCGGGCAAAAAAACCCCAATCAATTAGATTGTTTAAAAAAAAAAACTATATCAAACATATTTATCATATATCCAACTGTTTTTGAATATTCCACAAAAACGACATCCTCAATAACAAACCATATAATACAAATCACCCATATGTAAAATGCTTTCTTCTAAGAGAAATTTCTCACTTGAATATGAAAGAAATCAAGTAATACGATGAACAATTATTCATACATCGTCAATAACAAACCATATCATAGAAATCACACATATATTTAAAATGGTTCCTTCTAAGCGAATTGTTTTACTTGAATCTGAAAGTATTCAAATAATGATTTAATAAAGAATTATTTTTATAATTTCTGTACACTGTAAATTATGTTTCTAAAAAAGATATGCTGTGAGAATGCGCAACAAAAAGTCCATAATTCAAATGTATACCTTTCCTCTAAGCGAATTGTTTTACTTTAATCTGAAAGTATTCAAATAATGATTCAATAAAGAATTATTTTTATAATTTCTGTACACTGTAAATTATGTTTCTAAAAAATATATGCTGTGAGAATGCGCAACAAAAAGTCCATAATTCAAATGTATACCTTTCCTCTGGGCCAAATTGTATGGCTGAAATCCTTTAAACTGAAATTGTCCAATAGTAATCATATTAAGACATGTTAACATATTCCTAATACGCTGAATTATGTTCCTAAAACCTTGGCTTTAAAAATATTAGGTAGGAATTTGGTAATTCGCGAGGCAAACGTTGTTTAAAATCCAATTGAGCATCATTACAATATGTCCATCCATTATCACATTTTAAATAGGCAGTGTAATGTCCAGATGTTGTAGAAGGACCATCATGGAAAATTATTGCTACTGCTACAAAAGTTCTTCCTGTTTTTGATAGTTGACTTGCTACAAAAAAAGTATTAAAGTTTCCAATTTTCTTCCATCAGCTGTACAACGTTGCATCATTAAAATTATATATTGTCCATATCTTTGTATAAATAATGTTGATAACATTTCTGAGTTGCATTGGCTACACTCCATGTTCTGATTTGCTGCTTTAACTAATTTGTTGAAAGACACTGATTTACAGTCTGGTAATGTCAAATATATAAATCTTTCAGTGTCTATGTCAGTGCTACATGTTAACATACAATTTTCACATTGATGTTCCCATTTATCACGAAGGCCAAAAAGAAGTTCAATTTCTATACCTTCATTTTCCAATACGGTAAGCATATACATTAGAAATTCCTGAGCATCTTGTTGGATATTCTGTGTAAATTGTGTAGAACCAGAACATATATCGAAAAGATTACGATTATCAGAAACGCTTTGCATTTTAGTTTTATCAGTTCTCAATTTTTCATAAACCGAATGCAACGAGGAACAAAATCTTTTTTCCCGATTCTCCACAATTTGCTGCTGCAAACTTTCAAGAAAAAAAACAACATTGACCACTACATTAGAATTGCAGTTGATACCAGAACTATTTTCAAACTGATAACCAACAATCTCTTCAACAGTGTCCTTTTTCTTTTTGCTTGCAATCTCAACATTATCTTGATTTTTTTCCTTCTCTATAACTTCACTACAGATATTCTCATATCTTCTTTTTCGACCTACCACACGCTTTTCAAATACAGGATATTGCTCTAAATGGGGAGCATACGCTCTTCTTAACCTATTATACTATTTTACACAGTTTGCATCTGCAGTAATCTTTGACTCATCAAAATCAATCAAAAACAAATCAGATAAAGTTCTGACTCGGGACAAAGCAACATATGCCATACCCTCTTTAAACACGGTACTTCCAATGTTCACCAAAGCACTGTCTACACGTAATCCTTGAGATTTATGAATAGTCACTCCATATGCCAAAGAAAGAGGAAACTGTTTTCTACGTACATGCAAATCTGTAACAAGCAAAAAACGAGCAGAACAACGAGCAATTTGTTTCACTTCTTCAATCTGATCAAATTTGATTTTTAAACATTCAATTCCATCTTTTTTTTGATAATTCACAAAATCAACAACTTTTCCCATTGCTCCATTCACTAAACCGTTTTCCACATCCAAATTACGCCGCAAAATAACCCGACAGTTTACAGATACATAAAAATTATTTTCTAAACCTGCAGTTTTAGAAATAGAGTTTTCTAAAGAATCCAATTTTGTTTTCATATTTTTCCGTCAAAATAATAGTGATTCCTTCATGCTCTATTTTATCAATGGCTTCCATTTTTATTATTTGTTCATTTTCTAGCTTCAAAAGTTCTTCATTGAAAATAGAGCACTCACGCACTGTGGCATTAAGCAGATTATAGAATTATTTTCTGCAACTTTCTTATATATTTTTTCAGGAACTATATTTTCATTTGGAAACAAGTTTGTAAGTAGTCGACTTTGCAAAGCTTGTTTGCCATGTTCTGTCAGTACTCCAATTCTTATATCTTGAAGAATACTTCCATAATCAGCATCATTTGCCTGTCGCATACTTTTAGTGAGTTCTTTGTACTCAAAATATGACCAAATGTTAACGTTTCCAACACTTCCCAAGGACTTTCTGGTGTCCCCATGCGCAAGTGTTTTAAGTACTTGTTGTCCTTTTACGGTAGTAAGTTGCAATAGATCTCCCAAAAATATGACATGTTTTCCTCCAAATAACACATCGTACTCTGTTTTAAGAATTTGCAGCATTCTTAAATGCACAAAAGCAAGCATTAAGTTTGAGACCATGCTTACCTCATCAATAATAAGAATTTTCATTTTCTTTAGCACTCTTGAAACTTCATAACAAGCTTCTCCAGGTAGCTTGTGATATTCCAATTTGTTTTCATGCTCCACAGATAGCATAAGTAAACAATGCAATGTAATTCCTTTAACCCCTTCAGTGCCACGCCCTTTCCCCCTCCTGTGCCGGGCGTTGCACTAGTGGGTGGGGTTCATGACGAGATAGTCTCGTCATGGGCACAGCGCAACCGTGCTCCATGACGAGACTATCTTGTCATGGGCACTGAAGAGGTTAATGTTGTGTGCTGCCAATCCAGTTGGAGCAGTTACAACACAAGACAAATGTGAGTCCATTGTTTTCTGTAGATAACTGGTGATTACTTTAATTAAGAAACTTTTTCCTGTTCCAGCTTGTCCACTCACAAATATTCGTATAGGTTGAAATGAGGTGCATGTGCATTCTTTCTTTTCATGAAGAAATCCATGGTCAATCTGTTGTCTCACTTGCTGATATATTTCTTTCTGTTCAACATTTAGTTGTTCTTCCAAGTTGGCTAAGTCCATAATATCGTCTTGAGCTTGATGCATTGCTGTTTCCACCTCATTCATGGTGATTGCTGCTTCATTTTCAACAATTGGTTGTCTTAGTGGATCTTGAATCAGTGGAGCAGAGCTTTGACTGTCTTGAGAACTGTCTTTAGCAATCTCAGCTGCAATAGTAGCTTCTTGATCAATTTCATCGTTCAACATTTTCACATAATTTGCAAAAACAGTACATTCTATGGTATCTTTACAAGCATTGAAGGAAGCTTCATAGCTGTGAAAATCTCCAAGTAATTCAAATTCTGAACGCCACGGTTTGAACAGTTGCAAAAGTGAAGTAAAATTCCTTTTTATCAGGAGTGTTGCAACTCAGTTTCCTGTGATTAATTAAATTTCCTTTCCATTGTTTCACCAACCAATCACTGCATATTTTCCATCATTGATGTTTTCTGTAGTATTCTGTTTAAAAGTGTAGTTGTGCAGCCCTTCATAGAGACATATGTTCTCAAGATGACGACTTCTATTTGGATAATATGTGTCCAACATATTTGTTTTCAGAATATCTGTACTTTCTGGTTCATTTAATGCTAAATATTCAATTTCTTGTACAGATTTAAATACTCGATTTCGTGTTGCAGCAAGACCTAGACTCACCCAAATGATTCTTCTAGATTTAGAGTATAAACTTGCAGATGATAACCGATCTGAGCATTTATACGCTCCAATTTCTCGATGGGATGACCTCTTCAAAATGAAACTGTATAATTTCTTACTTAGACTCTTCTCGTGAGAAATCTCTTCCCACATTTCTTTTAATTCCGTCTTTTCTGATTTTGTAATGTAGGATGTTACATACCGAGCGACAGCAATGGAATTATCCGCTACGAACTGAATATCAATGTTAGCATTCCACATAGAGAGAATAACCGAATTGTAATCATTTATGTATTTTGATTCTTCACATCTTCTCAAATTATAGGAATTTTTTGGAGACTTTCTAGTGATAGTATGTCTCACTGCTGACATACAACTGTTTACTCTTCCTTTTGATATTACAGGACGTGGAAATCCAAAAAGACATTTGGTATAAAACTTTTCCTTAGCCTTGTACTTTCGTCGACAATATTTTCCACATCGATGACTTGTTGTCTTAAGTTGTTTTCTTCTGCGCTTTTCGGTATGGCACATGTGGCATATTCTTCAATGAAAGACAAAACAGTATCATCGGAATCAGTTCCGAATTTGGGGGCAGCCTTGATCCATATGAGCATATGTATGTGAGGAGCACATCAAGCTTGATACTCCTTTTTCCAAAAGAAATCCACAACTTCTCCAAGAGGAGGATTCTTTTTATTGCAGATAAGAGACATCATAGCTTCAAATCTATGAATGAAATACCTGCATACATTAACAGGATCCAAAGAGCACAATTCTCCAGGTGTCTTTTATTCAATATTTTTTATATTCGAATTTGCCTCTCGAAGAAATTCAAGTAAATCATCCAAAGCGTATTCAGCACAGCTTAGGGTAAGGAACCACGTAGGAGTTCCTAAGTTCCTTAGCATACATTTAAGTTCTCCATGACGACGGTACCAGTACTCATTAGTGCCACGCTGACATGCCATCAGATTAATCAGCTGGGATTGAAAATGATCATCTCTCTGACGTACTTTATCAATAAATTCCTTTGCAGAAACATTTTGAAGATGTACTCCTGTTTTCACTATGTGATTCACTGCATATGAAAGTCCAGACAAGTCACTCTCAAACAATAGATGATATATATATGGGATACATTTTTGAAAATCTTGGATCTTCTGCATACAATCTTGTTGTGCGATATTCAGGTGTAGGAATCTGCACAGGTCGTTCATCATATCGTCCACCTTTTCCTGTTGGGAACAACTGCGGAAAACAACGAGCTTCCAAGCTTTTTTCCCATACACTCATGGGAGTTCCCTTTGCTTTTTTCATTCGGAATAACTCAATAGTATTCCCCATCACTTCTTTGTAATGAAGTGGATGTACACTGTAATGTTCATAGATTTCTTCACTTCTGGACATGTCCACTTCTTCAATTTGTCCACTTGAAGTTTCAGTATCTTCTGCTGAAAGTATTTCTTCTTCTCCCACATACACATTTTCATAGCACTCATTGTTTTAATCAGATACAATGTTGCCTTCTTCACTTTCCTAACATCCACTAATTCTTGCCAGATTTTTTTGCTCTTAGTAGGAACGCCATTAACTAGAATAACTAGTGGTTCATTTTCTACATTCTCTACACCAATTGTTTCAATATTTTTCTTTAAATCTAGTGGTAAATATACAACTCTTCCTTTTAATCCTCTCTGTAAATCTGAAGGAGGCAATGTACCTGTTTTAGGCACCATACGAACAATAGCCTGAAATGGGTGCACACATTGAATGAGAATAGACTCATAGGTATTTAAATCTATCAGTTCTGGAGGAATAGTTACCAACTCTAGATTATTATGCACAGCTCTAGCAGGCATTTTATTCTCATCTAATTTATCTTAACAAAATTTACAAATACGCTGATCAGAACCCAAATCAAAACAATTCTCTACCAACAAATAAGTTGCAAATTCTTTCCACTTATCATTATTTACTGTTTCACTTTTTAAATATAGATCTACAGTCCTAGTCTGATTTTTATAGTGAGTTCACCGACAACAAATACAAAAATGGTTTGGCCTTTCAACTGATATCACCTTAAACTTTGTAATTTGTTCTTCAAAATTTTTTGTAGTACTATGTTGCACATTCTCTTTAACATTTTCTTCTATTAATGTGTCAGTTTCTGCACTCTCTTGTTCAGGTCCAAAGTAACAAAACTCAATTTCATCACAAACCTTCTTCACATCTGATACTGATCCACGCAAAAGAGCAATGTTCAACTCATTTAACATTAGTGCTGGACTTTTTGCACAACACAATCTTCTGACTAACTTCCGCATCTGAGAATGATGTACTGCTAACATCCTGAAGTGGTGAAAAACACTTTGACATACTTTCCTAGAAAGACAAGCCAGAGAATGACCTTGCAAACCAGTATTTTTTCTCACTCTACAAGGGTCTAGTCCTTGCAACGTCTTAATCTTTTGTTTAACACTTTTTTTTACTATATTCTCGTAAGAAATTGCGTAAAATATCAATAGATTCCTGACGTACACTACAAATACTACTCCAATTCCATGTGTACACTCGGGCTTCAGGACGTCTCCCTAGAACTTCACCAGCTAACACTTCTTCTACATTTCTGGGAACCATCTTCTCTTTCTCAATTTGACAACCATTTCTAATCTCATAAGCTCGACTACTGGTATCAACTGCATGCAATAAATTATTGGTCTGAAAGTAACTCTCTTCATTAAAGAAAGACTCTGAACTTGAACTGTATTTCTATTCACCCAAACAAACATCACACAAACTAATTCTGTTAATAACTGTTTTCCTCTTGCTTTTGGCCTTCATTAAATGGATTGGTTTATCCAATGATCGAATTCGGGTTAAAACTAAAATGAATAGTTTCCTTTTTAGTTCAAAAGCCTTTTGAACAATGGATTCAATATGCTTCTTCTTTTTATAAAACAGTGCTCTTTTCTGTATTTTTTCACATCTTTAATCAAGTTAAAAACTACTCCATTATAACATTTATTTTTACGAATTTCTTTATACTGATTTTGCCTTCTTTTACCATACATCGAATCTTTTGAATTTAAAGTTTCTTTTTTTCCTTTCCTGTAATTCATACTCTTTTTTGTGGTCGAACCATTCACAGTAGTTTGCACATTCTGCACACTGCTTCTAGGCTTTGTAAGTTTTTTAATTAATGTCTTACCGGAAGACTTTTTCTTTTTAGCCACATGATGTTGGTCATCCAATACTTGTTGTTCAATTTTCTTCGTATAAGTGTGCTTTAACTGTTCTTTTCTCTTTCTTGATTTTTCAGGCATGATAACTTTATTGTAATGATGATAAACAATATATGTAAAAAATAAACATAAATAAATGTATTGTAATAAATTTATAAATTATAATTTTCAATTATTATACAAACACATTCTATATAAAAACCATTTAACCACTTTCTTTTCTCATCACTAACTGAAATTGTAATTCAAGGTGTATACATAACTGTATAGGTGATTACAGATCTGCATGTGTAATGGACAAAGGTTCCTACCTGTGTTTGTGTTAAGCCCTGAGACATTATATGAGTACTTACGCACTGATTGTATGATTAGAGTACTGCAAGGTGAGTGCCTTGGTGAATTTACAAGTGGTTGGGTTTTTGCTAGGCCTGGGCAAAAATTTCGTTCCGTTCGCGGAAATTGCGATAATTTGGCATTTTCGCGTTCCGCGGAAAGCGCGAAAATGTCAAAATTTCCGAATTCCGCAGCTTAGCGATAATTTGTTTCTTGCTCGCGCTGTAAAATAATACATTCTCGCGTGCGCACGATCGCCTTACCTGAATCCCCGCGTTCTCCGACAAGTTTTCCCGATCCGGTCACGTTCTCCACGTGATGTTGGATTGTTGGTAGCCATTTGTGCTGTCTGGCGACAGTTCGCGTCCGCAGTAACGTCATGCATCTCGCGATCACGTCTTTCTTCTCGCGATCATGCACCGCGAGACAAGTGAAAACAAGATAGCCGCGCATGCGAGCAACCGCATGGGTAAGTTGGCGAGCCGCGACCACGCAGAAAATACCGCGAACGGGCGGGAAAAAAACTTCCGCATCTTCGCGATATTTCCGCTTGTTTGCGGATATTTTTAACATTTTCGCGATAATTTGCGAAAGTGAATTTCGCAAATACCGCCCACCCCTAGTTTTTGTACAGTGAACGGATTAGTACATGGTGCTGAATGGGTCACTAGAGGAGTGCAAGAGGAGTGACAGGGTGTTTGTTGGAAGTGTATGGGTACTGATTGGGGAATTGAAGGTGTGAATGAGAAGTGTGTAGATGGTTAGAGGACTCCATGCATAGTGGATAGGAATTTGAAGCAGTCCATGGCCTAAGGCCTGGGTTAGTGCATGAGTACTTGGGTGCTGACTGAATGATTAGAGTACTGCTAGGAGAGTGCCTGGGTGAATTTATAAGTGGTTGGGTTTTTGGCGCAGTGAATGGATTAGTTCATGGTGCTGAATGGGTCACTGGAGGAGTGCAAGGGGAGTGACAGGGTGTTTGCTGCAACTGTATGAATACTGACTGGGGATTTGAAGGTGTGAAATACAAGTGTGTAGGTGGTTAGACATCTGCATGCATAGTGGATAGGGGTATGTAGCAGTCCATGTACTAAGGCCTGGCTCACTGCATGAGTACTTGGGCACTGACTGAATGATTAGAGTACTGCAAGGAGAGTGCCTTGGTGAATTTATAAGTGTGTGGGTTTTGGCGCAGTGAATGGATTAGTCCATGGTGCTGAATGGGTCACTGGAGGAGTGCACGGGGAGTGACAGGGTGTTTGCTGGAAGTGTAGAAATACTGACTGGGGAATTGAAAGTGTGAAATACAAGTCTGTAGGTGCTTAGAGGACTACATGCATAGTGGATAGGCATTTGAAGCAGTCCATGTCCTAAGGCCTGGGTTAGTGCATGAGTACTTGGGTACTAACTGAATGATTAGAGTACTGAAAGGAGAGTGCCTGGGTGAATTTATAAGTGGTTGGGTTTTGGTGCAGTGAATGGATTAGTTCATGGTGCTGAATGGGTCACTGGATTAGTGCAAGGGGAGTGACAGGGTGTTTTCGGCAACTGTATGAATACTGACTGGGGATTTGAAGGTGTGAAATACAAGTGTGTAGGTGGTTAGACATCTGCATGCATAGTGGATAGGGGTATGTAGCAGTCCATGTGCTAAGGCCTGGCTCACTGCATGAGTACTTGGGTACTGACTGAATGATTAGAGTACTGCAAGGAGAGTGCCTTGGTGAATTTATAAGTGTTTGGGTTTTGGCGCAGTGAATGGATTAGTACATGGTGCTGAATGGGTCACTGGAGGAGTGCACGGGGAGTGACAGGGTGTTTGCTGGAAGTGTAGGAATACTGACTGGGGAATTGAACGTGTGAAATACAAGTCTGTAGGTGCGTAGAGGACTTCATGCATAGTGGATAAGCGTTTGAAGCAGTCCATGTGCTAAGGCCTGGCTCACTGCATGAGTACTTGGGTACTGACTGAATGATTAGAGTACTGCAAGGAGAGTGCCTTGGTGAATTTATAAGTGGTTGGGTTTTGGCGCAGTGAATGGATTAGTACAAGGTGCTGAATGGGTCACTAGAAGAGTGCAAGGGGAGTAGGTTTTTAAGCAGTTATGTGTCAGATAAGAGATGAAGTAGCCACATGGCTCTGTTAGAATTATTGCACAAGTGCACAGAGACTCACAGTGTGATTCTAGACAAGCAAGACTATTCCCTGGACTTTAGCAGGAGAAACTCACTAGTCAGGAAGGGGTAAGGTAACTGCATACATTCTACACATTTCACTACTGCACTCTAGTGCGAATGCCTGACTCCTTCTGTGAATGCATAAGCAATGACGGGGTTCTAATACTACTGAAACTTGACAACAGGATAGGTTTTTAAGCAGTTATGTCTCAGCAAAGACATGAAGTAACCACATGCTTCTGTCACAATGGTTGCACAAGTGCACACAGACTCACAGTGTGATTCAAAACAAGCAATACTATTCCCTGGACTTTAGCAAGAGAAACTCACTAGAGTGGAATCGTTAAGGTAACTGTACACATTCTATATATTTCACTACTGCACTCTAGTGTGAATGCCTCAGTCATTCTGTCAATGCATAAGTAATGACCGGCTTCTAATACTACTAAAACTTGAGAACCGGAAAGTTTTTTAAGCAGTTATGTGTATGCAAGGACATGAAGTACCCAAATGCTTCTCTCACAATGTTTGCCCAAATGCAGACAGACTCACAGTGTGATTCTAGACAAGCAACACTATCCCTTGTACTTTACCAAGTCACATTCACTAGTCTGGAAGGGGTATGGTGACTGCACACAATCTACATATTTCAGTACTGCACTTTAGTGTCAAAGCCTGACTCATTTTGTGAATGCATAAGCGATGACTGGCTTCTAATGCTACTAAAACTTGACAACATGCAAGGTTTTAAAGCCGTTATCTGTCAGCAAATACACAATGTAACCAAATGCTTCTCTCACAATGGTTGCCCAAATGCACACAGACTCACAGTGTAATTCTAGACAACCAATACTATCCCTTGTACTTTACCAAGACACATTCAGTAGTCTGGAAGGGGTAAGGTAACTGCACACATTCTACATATTTCAATACTGCACACTACTGTGAAAGCCTGACTCATTTTGTGAATGCATAAGCAATGACTGGCTTCTAATGCTACAAAAACTTGGCAACATGACAGGTTTTAAAGCAGTTATCTGTCAGCAAATACATGATGTTACCAAATGCTTCTCTCACAATGGTTGCCCAAATGCACACAGACTCACAGTGTGATTCCAGACAAGCAACACTATCCCTTGGACTTCACCAAAACACATTCACTACTCTAGAAGGGGTAAGGTAACTGCACACATTCTACATATTTCAGTACTGCACTTTAGTGTCAAAGCCTGACTCATTTTCCGAATACATAAGCAATGACTGGCTTCTAATTCTACCAAAACTTGAGAACAGGAAAGGTTTTTAAGCAGTTATGTGTATGCAAAGATATGAAGTACCCAAATGCTTCTCTCACAATGTTTGCCCAAATGCAGACAGACTCACAGTATGATTCTAGACAAGTAACACTATTCCTTGGACTTTACCAAAACACATTCACTACTTGGGCTGGGGTAAAGAGACTGCACACAATCTACATATTTCAGTACTGCACTTTAGTGTCAAAGCCTGACTCATTTTGTGAATGCATAAGCAATGACTGCCTTCTAATGCTACTAAAACCTGACAACATGACAGGTTTTAAAGCAGTTGTCTGTCAGCAAATACATGATGTAACCAAATGCTTCTCTCACAATAGTTGCCCAAATGCACACAGACTCACAGTGTGATTCTGGACAAGCAACACTATCCCTTGTACTTTACCAAGACACATTCGCTAGTCTGAAAGGGATAAGGTGACTGCACACATTCTACATATTTCAATACTGCACAATACTGTGAAAGCCTGACTCATTGTGTGAATGCATAAGCATTGACTGGCTTCTAATGCTACTAAAACTTGACAACATGACAGGTTTTAAAGCAGTTATCTGTCAGCAAATACATGATGTTACCAAATGCTTCTCTCACAATGGTTACACAAATGCAGACAGACTCACAGTGTGATTCTAGACAAGCAACACTATCCCTTGGACTTTACCAAAACACATTCACTACTCGGGCAGGGGTAAAGAGACTGCACACAATCTACATATTTCAGTACTGCACTTTAGTGTCAAAGCCTCACTCATTTTGTGAATGCATAAGTAATAACTTTCTTTTAATTCTACCAAAACCTGAGATCAGGATAGGTTTTTAAGCAGTTATGTGTATACAAAGACATGAAGTACCCAAATGCTTCTGTCACAATGGTTGCCCAAATGCAGACAGACTCAAAATGTGATTCTAGACAAGCAACACTACTCCCTGGACTTTAGCAGGAGAAACACATTCCTCTTAATAAAAACAAAGGCACCACATACAACCCCTCACAAATTAATAGCTCACCTTTCAAATTGATTTGTAGATTAAGAAGTATGTCAGTCACACACCAGATTTTCTTATACAGAATGTCTGTACTGCAATGCTCTTAGCAAAACCAAAAAATGGCAAACGTTCCCTCTCATTCTGCACACATATACATGTAAATATCAAATCATAGTGCTTCCCACATGTATTCAAAAGATAACACACATTTCTATTGGTTACACATTTCAACCCTTTCCAATTGACATAAGTTTGAACCCTACCCCCAACCTGCTTACTGCCTGTTACCACAGTAACAGTTCTTGGAACAGTCAACTGAGCACAAAGGTCACAAGTTCAGCACACAATGTTGCTACTTCAAACAGCAAGTGTGCTTGACTTTTCAAAATATCAGCTTATCCTATGTAATGTTCCTTTAAAGTAGTTTTTATTAACCAATAAGAAACATGCTTTTAACAAATGCAAACATGCACCCTACTTTTCAGTCTAAAATGTTCTCAAACAGCCAATCATTTCTTTTCATTTTTCAAAACTGCATCTTATCCACCATTTTAGAAAAATCGTACTTTTCAAACTGCCATTTCACATACAGACACCTTCTGAGTGCATCCAGACCTCCTTTGAACATGCTTAGAGTGTGGATTGTGGGACACAGCTATATTTTCTGGAGCCAAAGGTATGCTGAAAGCAGAGGTATTGACAAAAACCTAGCTTTGCCAAATGTAGACATTAAATGGATTGGTCAGAGAGGATTAAAGTGGCACCAATTGATGCCATTGGTTAAATCCTTTTTGCATCTCCAACACACCTGACCTCATAATTGTGCACTGTGGTGACAATGACCTATACACTTTGACTGGGGTAGGTCTGGAAATGCTTATGAAGGACACCTTTGGCGAATTGATGTCACTTTTCCCCCAAACTGCCTTAGTGTATTCTAACATATGCCAAAGACAGAAATGGAAATGGTCCAATCATTTTTGTCCACAGATTGAGAAAGCTAGGAAACATGTCAATAAAGCTGGAGAGATGGTGTACATTTTACAGATGAGGGTAACAGAGTCTTCCTCAACAACTTTAGACTCTGTATAGGTACTTACTTGTTTATCTGAAAAATGATTTATTTTTTTGCTTGGAGTCGCGCACCCGACGCGTTAGGAATAGCGCACCCAACACTAGAGGAGTCGTGCACCCAGCGCGTTCACACCAGGGGGCCGCGCTGGGTGCAGGACTCCTAATTTGCCCGTAATTTTTTTTTAGCACCTATCACTAATTTCTATTCTCCCCAGGGACCCCATCCCCTGGGGCCTATATACAACATTGGGGACCGTGGGGGGAGCCCCAATGCCCCCACGGTCCCAGCCGGCTCCCCACGTCCTTCGGGAGCCAGCATTGCTTTTCCACATGGGGAGCTGCTAATATGCAGCTCCCCGTGTGGAAAAGCAATATGGTTTGCATTTTGAAAGAGAGAGCAGGTTTCCTGCTCTCTCTTTCAAAATCTAAAGCAAGTTTGCTATGACAAGGCGGGAGCCTCAGCTCACGCCCTACCATAGCAAACAGCAGTGTCCCGGGGTGGACACCCTGAGACATTGCAGGAGTGGGCCCTGGAGGGTGCCGGTCCCCAGGGCCATCAACGGCTCCAAGAGGGGGGCCATGCGGCCCCCCTCCCACAATATAAAAAGCCGGGGGGGCAGTGGTCCCCGGGGCTTGGGGGGCCTTTGAGCCCCCCTAACCATTTGTTTTTAAAGCCCCGGGGGTAGTGGTCCCCAGGGCTGGGGGCGTCCTTTGAGCCCCCCACCCATTTATTTTGTAGCCCCGGGGGGTGGTGGTCCCCAGGGCTGGGGGGGCCCCTCCAGGCCCCCATCAAATTTTATGTTTTTTGCCCCCGGGATTTGGCCCCCCTAGGGGCTAATTATGAAAGAAGCGCGGGAGCCCGCGCTTCGTTGGTTTTTTTTTTACCGCAGGATCCACGCACCCAGCGCGCATTTTGCAATTTTTTTGGGGTGTGGGGGTCCGTGTGGGACCCCCTAAGCAGGTCTAGAGGGTCAGGGTATTTCTACCCTTCCCCCTTTTTACGTTTTGCACACTTCATCCCCTGATTTCTTAAGCCTTGCTTCTACTGAGGCACAAAATGGCTGACAACCCTTCCTGGTTTGGAGTGTTTACAGCCAGTTGACAGCCAATTAACATGCAGCTCGTGATCGGGAGGGTGTGCCCTGGGTGCGCATAGGGTGCGTGGATCCTCCGAGGCCATAGATATATCTATGATTTTACTTTTGATTTTCTCAGCAACTACTGAATGGATTTACATAATTTAACCAAAAGGCACGAGTGTAAACCAAGGGCTACCTCTTTGCCAAATTTCGTGTAATTCCGTTCAGCAGTTCGGGCTGCAGCTGCGATTAACGGTTCCTATGGAAAATTGCATGGGGAAAACACGTTTGGGACCCCCCTTTTTTCTCGGCCCCCGCTTGACGAATCACCCCGAGACTTTCAGGATAGGAGTGGACCGGAGCACCCCACCAGTTTTGAAAATTTTGCGAAGATTTATCAACCAGCACCAAAGTTATTCCAAATAGAATGTTGCGGATTTCCTATGGATAATAGGTCCTAACTATAACTACCTACTGGCGACCGCCAGCAGGTAATATATATATATATATATATTCACTGAAAAAACCATAGGTTTCACACATGTTATAGTTAGCTGGACATTTTACTGATAAAAAACCAATGAAATTCCCCCGTTATAGTTACTGTAGGCAACTATAACTCACGCGACCGTAATCCTCTGCTGATGACATATGTGTCTTTATGAAAAAAAAATATTTGTAATATATGTATAGCTAAAATTTAACGGAAGAAGACATGGGCAAATAAGTGTCTAAATACAGTATTAGCATCAGCAGAGGATTACGGTCGCGTGAGTTATAGTTGCCTACAGTAACTATAACGGGGGAATTTCATTGGTTTTTTATCAGTAAAATGTCCAGCTAACTATAACATGTGTGAAACCTATGGTTTTTTCAGTGAATATATATATATATGAAACACAAAACCTCAGTGAGGAAGTAATTGGTCGCACTCCAGCAGTATTCTTCTCAAAGTCTTAATTTATTCTTAAATAATTTTTCTTTTCAGCCACAAAACACAGATCAACCCACGCGTTTCGGTATCTCCGTTTTGTGTTTCATTGGATTGCGGTTTGGTGCAACCGCGCTGGTTACGCACCTTTCAGAGCGTCTGATAATCCGGGAAAAGCGAACCGTTTGTGACATAAATATATATATATATATGTATAGATATAGATATACAGATATAGATATAGATAAATATGCATAAGTCTTCGCCACTGCAATCCCTCAGTTTGATTGACGAAGCAGACCCAATATCAGTGCAAGTTTTTTTATTGTTATAGACCCGTTGTGTCCGCTATGACGCGTTTCAGCCTCCAAGAGACCTTGATCACTAGACGCTTCAAGAGGAAGAGCAGAATTTAAAGTGCTAGGTACGTTGGGGGATGTAATTGACGCGTGTCACATGGTACATAGACATAGAAGAATCCTGATACATGATCGGCAAATGCCTAAATTAGGTTCCATTTAACACTGGTAGCAAAAACAAATAGATAAATCAATTAACATAATATATGAAACATCGTAGGATGCTAAGCATATGTTAAAATGACAATACTATTTCAGGAAATTCATGAAGTATTCATAAATAATACTCATAAAAAATACCTAAATATGCCACAGTTGCTTAAAATCATTTAAAATACGAAAAAGAACCCCAGTGGGTGTTAATTCATCAATATAAGAAAAGGGACCAGAGTTTTGCTGTAATTGCATAGGCTGTATCAAACTTTTTCAATAAAATCCATTCACAATCAATAAAAAATATATGAATTACTGATCGGGATAAAAAGGCATATAATATAATATTATAAAAACTGTTGGCAATTCAAAAGTTTTCATAAAAGAATTACCATATGAGAAAAGGCATAGGCCAGAGAGCCAGTGTAAAACAGATGATCATATAGAAAAAAGAGTCCAGCTCGAGTGGGCATGGTACTATGTTCTAATGCCATGAACACGCCAATAAAGTGCAATAGTGTAAATAAATATGTGCTGAACACCAATAGTGACAATATAAAAAATACATGTGCATGATTGGAGGCTGCATTGTCAGAGGAATTCATATAAAAGATGTGCAAAGATTCAGTGCAAATCAGGCAATATTTACAAGCATGTGAAGAAATCCTCGCTAGCATTAAGACCATAAGGTGTCTTGGTATCTAGTGTCAGGATGTAGTGGGTTTCTAATGCTTGAAGACGGGCCTTACGGTTTCCCCCTCTTCTAAGTGGCATAACTGTGTCAATCACGAAGAATCTCAAAAGATCAGAGTTGTTGTCATAAAGTGACGTGCCACTGCGTAGGAGGCGTCACTGCTACAAATAGCTCTGATGTGCTGGAGTATCCTCTTGTGGACCTGCAACTTGGTACTGCCTACATATTGCAGGCCAAAAGGACACTCCAGCACATAGACCGCAAACTCGGTCTTGCAGGTGAGTAGTCTAGAGATAGGAACAGGGGTGACATTAAATGGGACTCTATAGAATGTTTTGATGACCCCCTGCCTGCAAGCTTTGCAGACAGCACATTTAACAAATCCCTTTCTGGTGTTAATCCAAGATTTGGCAACTATCAGCTCAGGGCTACTCTTAACCAAAGTGTCACACATCGGCCTGGCTTTTCGAAATGTAATGTCTGGAGTAGCTGACATGGAACTGCCAATGACTGGATCGTTGGGCACCAGGCTCCGGTTCTTTCTGAAGATTCTGCGCAGAGCCTGGTGTTGCCTGTTGTAAGTCAGTACTAATCTCGTAAATGAGTTTTCCTCACTGACTTCAGTGGCTGTCTTGGAACTTTTGTTACTAAGGGCCACATCTCTAGAAATGCCATTAGCCTTACTTATGGCTTTATCAACCATCTCTTCGGTATAGCCTCTTGCCACAAACCTATTTCGACTGGCCTGCTGTGCTGCATCACATTCTGATTGCGTACTACATATACGCTGAATAGGCAGCATTTCCCCGAAGGGGATGTTGCCTATTAAGTGTCTCGGATGGTGGCTGCTAGCATGCAACACAGTGTTGCCAGCTGTGGGTTTTCTAAATAATCTAGTCTCCAATCTGCTGTTGTGGATGAAGATTTCTACATCTAGAAAACACACGTTGTTGTCACTAATATGGCCTGTGAAATGTAGTTAGTTCAGCTAACTATAACTCGCGCGCCCGCAATGCACTGCTGATGACGTCACATATTACATCACTCATGACATGGTCAGTGACATCACTCATGACATCACTGATGACATCTCAAATGACATCACTGATGACATCACTGATTACATCATCCAGTGAATGTCTGTTTTTCTGAAAATTAAATATGTTTTATATATGTATATCTCAAGGTCGATGGAAGAATAAATGGGTATATAAGTGTCTAAATGGATGATTTGTTTTTGAAAAATTGATTGTGTAACTGACTGATTAAGTGTATCATAGTGAATACATGGCTTAGTGAGTAATGTTTAAATATGTAAATATCTGTATCAGTCTCTCACTTTGTGTATAAGTGGCTGCATGGGTTGGTGAGTAGCTACATGGGTGTCTATATAGGTTATTAGTTGGTTTTTTGAGTATCAGTCTGAGTGTCTGCATGGTTCGGTGGGGGGTATTACGTAGTGCATAGGTGCATGAATGAGTGACTCACTGTTTGTATGTGTTGAAGATAGCATGTGTGCAGGACTGTATGGGTGGATGAGTGTGTGTATGGGTGTGTTAGTGAGTGAATGACTGTCTCAATAGTGTCTTTATGAGTAACTACATATGTTTTAAACTAGTATATGTGACTATTGGTGTATATAAGTGAGTATATGTGAGAGTGAGAGATTGAAAGAGTTCCTGTATGAATAAGTATGTGTTTCTATAAGTGATTGTTTAAAAGACTAAGTATGTGTAAGTTTCCGTAGAAGTAATGTTGCACTTAGGAGAGAGGATGTGGTGTTACTTCCAGAACTACAGACTTTGCAACTGGGGAACCAGGTTGGAGTTTCTGCTTCAGCTCGACATTCTGTGATTCTGGTCAAATCACTTATTCTCCCCATGTCTACAACCAAAATGAATTTGTTCTTGTGTGATGTAACCAATGCTCATGTAAAGCACTCCAATACCTGACAAGTTTGCACTATATAACACTGCAAAAACACAAAATAATAAGGGGCAGATTTATGAGCCCCTTGCGCCACTTTTGCGTCACTTTTCCCATGTTAAAAGTGACACAAAAGTGGCGCAAGGGGCTCATAAATCTGCCCCTAAGTGTTTTGCACACTTCTGTCATTGGGCTATATTTGGGCTACATCTGGGTGATTTTGGGCTACATTTGGGCTCTTTTGTCTCCGGTGGCCCTCTTGCGAGATTTATTTGTTATGAAGTTTCCTAATTTCCTCATGTACTGCAGTCTCCTCAGTAGGAAATGCTTTCAGTTTTTTACTTTGATTCCATCATGAAGGTATTCAGATATGTCACACATTTGCCATAAATTCTGAAAGTTAGCACTCTAGTTGCTCATTAGATCACTGTAGTAAAACTACTGTTCACCATGGAAGTCTGCTCCTGGTATTAAAAGTGCATGTTTCAGTCTGCATGTCAGAATTTTTTAATGAAATAGAAGAGGATTTGAGAAGTCACTCAAAATGTGCCCTCATTTTCTTTCTTCAGCATTATTCATAAATTCTATGGCAAAATGAACCCCCTCATTTTGTTCCTTTTTAAATTAAATGTTTTAAGAGTTACCACTTTAATCCAAGCAAGATGGCTTCAGGTGTACCATACGTTTATCATAAATAGGACTGTTAGCGCTCTAGTTGTTCTTTGGAACACTCTGGGAAGCTGCAGTAGAACACAAAGGAATCAACTGACAGTCTCTGCCCTTGTTGGATGTACATGTTTTACTGAGAATGTCAGACTTCATTCTCACATGACTGAGAAAGATAATGTGAATTTACAGAAAATAAGCTCTCAGTTTAGCTTATAGATCACCTTCCAAACCTCTGTGGGAAAAGCATGAGAAAATATTTTTCTCTCAATCATGATATCCCAGCAGAAGGCTTTTTCACATGGTGAAATCACCTTAGAACATACCACAATTCCTAAAATGAGTATGGTACCATCAACAAATGATTTATAATGTAACTAAAGTCTTAAAACCTTCTATTAACTGCAATGCTTTTTAATGAGGTGCTATCATGTATATTGGTCCCAAGATGGCTGCCAACACTTCTTGGATGAAGTGCTGACAGCCAATCAGATCTCAGGATGAGATGTGTGGTTAGGCTCCGCCCACATATATATATGATTTTACTTTTGATTTTCTCAGGAACTACTGAACAGATTGACACGAGACCTGCAAAAGGCACTTCCCTGAGCTGAGGACTACCTCGCCAAATTTCAAGTAATTCTGTTCAGCCGTTCGGGCTGTACCTTGGACTAAAGGTCCCTATGGAAAATTGCATGGGGAAAACGCGTTTTGGGACCCCCCTTTTTTCTCAGCCCCCGCTTGACGAATCCCCCCGAGACTTTCAGGGTAGGAGCGGAGCGGAGCGCCCCACCTATTTTGAAAATTTCTCGAGGATTCGTCAACCGGCGCCAAAGTTATTCCAAATAGAATGTTGCGGATTTCCTATGGAAACACGGTCCTAACTATAACTATCTACTGGCGACCGCCAGTAGATAATATATATATATATATATATATATATATATATATATATATATCCAATTACCGCTGGTGCACAAGGAAGACGATGGGCGTCAACGTTCCAAAATCACAAGCAGACACGGACCTTCGTTGCAGTGCGTATTTATTTCGTGGGGTTTGCCGTCATAACGTTTCGACTCAGCAGAGCCTTGATCATATGACAATGTGTGCTTTAAACAAGATCCAATAAATAGCAGGCACATAAAGTTCAGAGTGCAAATTTGTAAACATGTGACCTCTGGTGTTATAGACATAGTAAAAACACTACTCCACTTTCATGGTAAAATGCAAAATACATATATAGCCTAATCCAAAATATTTGTAGGAATTAAGCCGTCTGGTTGTGCAAATTGCGCTGTTATTTAAATTTAAGACAATAAATAAATAAATAAGTCAATAAAAACAGACCATCTATTTACAATGTAACTACATCCCTTCCTGGTTTAAATAGAATTCATGGCATAAATGCCAGTAATAAAAGCAAATGCTGTAGCCCTAGAGCAAAATGTTAGACTCTGTGCAAATTATAAGTGGATGGTGCATAAATAGTGGCTTAAATGCCTATAGCACCCGGACATCCATAAATTTTAGATACATATTACACTTAAGGGTAAACAACAGGGGGAAATAAATATAATCATTGCCTAAAAACATATGTAGTGGTAGTCGGTCTTAGATACAAATAGTCTAATGCAAATCTAATGTTATGTGTCTAAGCTAAAAATGGATCATCAAATAAGTGCAAAAATAGTGCAAAAATACGGAAGGAATAAGGTAAAGACATATCATATCCAATTATAACGTGTAACGAGAGATATTTGGATAAATATAGGTGTAAAATGAACTCTGGGTCAGGGATGAGCTTCACAATTGGACCCAGATTAATGTAAAAAAAATATATATACATCAAAGATATATATACATATTATATATATAAACACAGGTTACTCGGTTAAGATCATGAAAAGGTAAAACCAATCAAGTGCGATACATTAAGAATGCAAATCAGACTACTAGATATAGATGCATATGTCATCCCATGCATAGGAGACAAATCCTGAAGATAAGGCAAAACTTTAAAAATTTCGTTCAAGTCTAACAACATCACAAAGTATTAACAGTTTTGCTTCCTTTGTTCATCTCATTATCCAATGGCATAATAATCTTTTAAGATAAACAGGTATACAAATCCTCAGTTACATTAAGCCCCCTCGGGTATTTCGTGTCTAATCGCAAAATGTATTGAGTTTCCAACTTCCGGAGCTTAGCCTCTCTATTGCCCCCTCGCCTACTCGCATTGACTGCATCAATGACATAAAACTTAAGTAAACGATTGTCACTGTGATGGAAATCCCTAAAAATGTCTGGCCACTGGGTATGTATTGTCTTGATTAGAGATAGCTCTGAGATGCTGAAGAATTCGCTTGTGCACTGCTAATTTGGTGCTACCCACATATCTCAATGCACATGGACAAATTAAAATGTAAACTGCAAATTCAGTTTTACAGGTAAGTAACTTATTGATCCGATGTTCAAAGTTACTAAAGCCATCCTGGTATGATCTAGTATTCACTCCTTGGAGGCACGATTTGCATGTTTTACATTTGTAAAAACCCGTGTTGGTTTGTAGCCAGGTCGTTTTCTCAATAGTCTCAGGGTTAGTGTCCACAAGTAAGTCCCTCATAGAAGGTGCTCTACTGAAGGTAAGCGAGGCACGTGTTGGTAATGAAGTGCCTATAACTGGATCATTGAGTACAATGGCCAGTTACAATTGATGATTTTATATATATCCTTGTGCTGCTTGCTATACCCTGTGATGATTCTAAAAGTATTGACCATGGCAGAGGGGGTAAAAGCTAAACTGTCATCCATAACAGTCCGGCTATGTGTATAGGTGCTCAGTAGTTCCTCTCTAGTGTGTTGCATAGATTTACTAATAGCACTCTCTATGGTTTTTTTGGAATAGCCTCTTTCCAAGAATCTAGTACTGCTGGAGAGTTGTGCAGAGGCCAAGTCAGTGATATTGCTGCATACTCTTCTGATACGCAGCATTTCCCCGTAGGGGATGCTTGCTATCAAATGAGCCGGGTGCGAACTTCTGGCGTGTAAGAGTGTGTTGCCAGCTGTTTTTTTGCGGTATAGTCTTGTTTCCAATGTATCATTAAGGACATATACCTCAGTATCTAAAAACGTCACTGATGTCTGGCTCATAGTTGCAGTAAATGCTAGGTTGTAATCATTGTTGTTAATATCATTGATAAACCTTTGAGCTTGGTTTTCATCACCTCTCCAAACAATGAACAAGTCATCAATAAATCGGTACCATGCTACCACCAAATTTTCCAACACTTCTTTGAATTGAATCCTGAGGACCAGTTCTTCCCAAGCACCCATAAACAAACAGGCATAGCTTGGTGAAAAACTGGCCCCCATAGCAACTCCCTGAAGTTGACGGTACAGCAAGTTGTTAAACATAAACACATTGTAAGTTAGACAATATTGTAACATTTGCAATAACATAGTGTTATGTTCCTTATCATGGTCTTCCCTCTGATTCAAATAGTGGGAAACTGCATTAAGACCAATGTCATGTTTGATGCTGGTATAAAGAGCTGTGACGTCAAGGGCAAGCATCCAGTATCCTTCAACCCACTTGACTTGTTGTAACTTACATAAAAAGTCTCCTGTGTCCTGAATATAAAAAGGTAGCTTTTTGACAAAAGGCTGGAGAAAGAAGTCTATGTAAACTGAGGTTCTCTCCAAAAGACCCCCTCTGGCAGAGATAATGGGTCTGCCCGGGGGTTTGTTCATATCCTTGTGAACCTTTGGGATAAAGTAAATGACTGGAGTTAACGGATTATCAACTCTAAGATACTTGAATTCCGCCTCAGTTACAAGTCTTTTGTTCTTCCACTTAGTGAGTTTTAGATGATAATCCTGTACCATGATTTTAAGGTCACTTGTGATGGATTTAATGTTACACTCTCTATCATTAAGTTGGGTAAAGGCTTCTTTTTCATATAGTGATCGCTCCATAAGTACCACATTGCCACCTTTGTCACTTTGTCGGATCACTGTGTTCTTATTTTCGCCAAGTTTTTTGATCAGTTTGTCATATTCAAAAGATTTTTTGTCAAATTTTTTTCTCTGTGTTGCTGTTTTTTTATAAAGTTTTTTTATCTGACAGACCTCGTTCTCATGGGAGATGTCAATGGGATCTCGTGGCATGATGAGATTAAATACAGATGGAGCTTTATAAGGTGTTTTCGCTGGCTTACTTTCCGTTTTACTGCACTTATAGCCAGTACGTTCCGTTTCCCATAGTTCTAAAAGTTCAGCTGTTGGCGATAAATCACATGAGTCGGTGTTACTGAGGGGCTGACCGTTGGACTTTGAGCTGTCAATAGTCTTGTTGAGAGCAAAATACTTGCGGAATTTTAATTTTCTTACCGCCTTGTAGATATCACACCTAGTCTTGGCATAGTTCATGTTACTTTGAGGGACAAAGGAGAGACCAAGTTTAAGGATATTTTCTTCCGACTTGGTTAAAGTACACAAACTAAGATTAATGATGGTATTGTCATTCATGTTTGTGTTTATTCCTTGGATAACCATTGGCCCCTGCCCCTCCTTCTGTTTGGATAGGCAGCGTTTCTTCCTCGCCCTCTGCCTGCGCCTGCATTTGTAATTGGCGTATTTCCTCCGTGTTGTTTTTGGGTCCGAGGTCTGAGCGTCTGAAGTCTCTCCCGGTTTAAAAAAACAATTTCTCTTCCAGGGGACGGTTTATTGCTCTGTCTTAAATGTACCTCGTCGCGCATTTCAGTTTCCGACTCAGTGCCAGCCCCTGAGCTTAATTCTGACACTGATGAATCAGTTTCATTGATTTTCCTGGTATTTCCCATTTTCACTTGGCCAATGTTGTCGGGATTCCTCAGTGTATCAAACTTTTTAGAAAAGGTAAAGATTTGGCCTAGATCGTAATCGTTCCTATCCCTTTGGAATTTATAGGCCTTCCTTTCCATGATCCTGGCCTCCTCCTTCTTTAGTCGTGAATTCATTTCCCTGGTTAATTTATCCTTCTCTTCCTTAGTGCCCAAGGTTTCGAGTTGTTCATGTAGGGAAGCCATTTCCGTAAGTAATTTGGCACTATCAATTTCCGCATACTTGATGAGGATGAGCACTAGATGACGCGAGGCGTCAAAATTGCTTTCAGCCCACTCCCTCATTAAGTCCGGATTTGGGTCCTCATAGCTGGGTGCTATCATTATGCGTAGACCCCTTGGTATGCGATTCACCTCTATATAACCTTGTAAAGATTTGGCTTCCCACCATTTTGCTTGTTCGCTTTTAGATTTTTTCTCCAAAAGTTTAAAAACATCTTTGAGTGATTTGTTGGTGGTTTTTGTCTCGTCATTAGTCCTTCCACGTATACTTTCGGGGATTGGGAGGCTGTCTGAAAACATCGAAGACGCCGCTGTTTCCCGGTCCCTCACGTTGTCTACCGACATCCCTTAATACGATTGAGTTAAATAAGGCGACTTAAAGTCAGTTAAATCCTTCTGTAGCTGAAATGCGCCTATGCACTGTTGACTTCCTGGATACCTCCTCCGTTGCTCAGCGTCCTCCGACTCGGTTCTTCGTAGGTTGTTTCCAGCTTCCGTATGACTACCGCCTAACAGGTGCTGGGGGGGTCGAACGCCTTTCTCTTTCCGGAGCGAATGTTCATCCAAGTAAACTTGGATACGGCTTCAGTTGATGGCGTTGACCGTTGCGGGAAAGAGTCCCGTGTTGTGGCTTCCCAAAACCAAACCGCCACATATATCCAATTACCGCTGGTGCACAAGGAAGACGATGGGCGTCAACGTTCCAAAATCACAAGCAGACACGGTCCTTCGTTGCAGTGCGTATTTATTTCGTGGGGTTTGCCGTCATAACGTTTTGACTCAGCAGAGCCTTGATCACATGACAACGTGTGCTTTAAACAAGATCCAATAAATAGCAGGCACATAAAGTTCAGAGTGCAAATTTGTAAACATGTGACCACTGGTGTTATAGACATAGTAAAAACACTACTCCACTTTCATGGTAAAATGCAAAATACATATATAGCCTAATCCAAAATATCTGTAGGAATTAAGCTGTCTGGTTGTGTAAATTGCGCTGTTATTTAAATTTAAGACAATAAATAAATAAATAAGTCAATAAAAACAGACCATCTATTTACAATGTAACTACGTCCCTTCCTGGTTTAAATAGAATTCATGGCATATATATATATTCACTGAAAAAAACATAGGTTTTAGGGAAAGTTATAGTTAGTTGGACATTTCACTCGTACAAAACCATAGAAATTCCCCCGTTATAGTTAGTTCAGCTAACTATAACTTGCGCTCCCGCAATGCACTGCTCATGACGTCACATATTACATCACTCATGACATGGTCAGTGACATCACTGATGACATCACTGATGACATCTCAAATGACATCACTGATGACATCACTGATGACATCATCCAGTGACTGTGTGTTTCTGTAAAGTTTAAATATGTTTAATATATATAGGGAAAGGCATATTTAAGAATGAGTGGGTGTATAAGTGTCTGAATGGATGACTTAGTAGATGAGTGACTGACTCTATAAGTGAGTGAATTAACTTATCTTACTGAATGGATAGGTTAGTGAGTAAACTGTGTGAATGTCTGTATCCGTCTGTCTGTTGGTGTGTAAGCAGCTGCATGGGTTTGCGAATAGCTACATGAGTGTCTATATGGGTTATTGATTGGCTGTCTGAGTATCTGTATGGGTGCCTGAGTGTTTGTGTGGGTGGGGTATGTGTGACTCTGTACATAGATGTGTGAGTGGGTGATTCACTGGGTGCATGGTTTTCAAGAGTGCATCTGTGATGTACTGTATGGGTGGGTGAGTGTGTGTATAGGTGTTTTAGTGAGTGAATGTATATCTCAGTTGTATGTGTTAGTAACTACATATGTGAAAAGCAGTATATATGTTTGTTGGAGTATATAAATGGCTATAAGTGAGAGTGTGTTATTGTGAGAGTGGGTGTATTGATGAGTCTGTGCTTGTATCAGTGATTGTATAAGAGCGTAAGTATGTGCTAGTATTTTTATGAGTAAGTGAGCTGCTGTGTGTATAACTGTATAGGTGAGTAAATGGCAGTGTGATTAATTATTTGCATGACTCACTAGGTGTGTGAGTACCTCTATGGATGAGTGGCAGTGTGTGAGTTTCTATATAGGTGTATGAGTGGGAAGGTATTCCTTAATTGCAATTTTGCAATTTGAGATTCGCAATTAAGGAATAATCAGAATTTGGTACATATGTGCGAATTTTTACATACCTCCCATTTTGCAATTCTCAAAAATCGCGATTTGCGATTCGCAAATACGGTTTTTGAGACATATGCCCCCTTATCTTCTTCTCACACATGTCACTCATATATGTATGTAACATTAGTTGTGGACAACAAGGGAATTGGTACTTACCACCCTGGATGCCAGGCAGAACACCGTTGTAATCCAGCAGGTCCACCTCCCGCGCCAGCATATCCTGCCAGCGGTGCTTCCACTGCCGCACACTCCGGGTCACCTTGAAGCAGCGGAGCATATGCGCCCGCACGCGCTCCCACCACAACTTGCGCACCGCAACACCATACCCCTG
Organism: Triturus cristatus; assembly: GCF_964204655.1. Taxonomy (NCBI): domain Eukaryota; kingdom Metazoa; phylum Chordata; class Amphibia; order Caudata; family Salamandridae; genus Triturus; species Triturus cristatus. The sequence goes on from NC_140589.1 coordinate 1,274,750,936, forward strand.
GAGGATGCACCCTCCCCTCTCCAGCATTAGAGGCAGGTAGCACCGCACCAGCCACAGGAAGCCCCCCAATGCCTCTTCAGACATCCGCCCTGACCTGCCCACCCCCGGCATCTCCACACACCCCAGTTCTCAACCCCAGAATACAAAACAGAAAACCCAAGTAGACAATAGAAAGTATATTAAATGTAAAACAAATAAAAAAAACATGTTAGACAGGACACAGCAACACAGCAACACTCCAAGCCACACTCTCCACCAGCACAATCCCAACAACACCTCCTCACTCATCCAAATCCAACACAATGTGCTCAAAAGAGAAAGTGAAAGTGAATGCCACACACATGGAGACAGGAAGCAGGCATAGATAACTTCCTGTGTGTCAGAGACAATTTTTTTTACATAGCGACAAGAAACTGCACGCTAAGGGGCCGCTACTGTACTCTGGCTGATACTGTAATGGGTATGCGGCCCGTTTTCATGAAAAGCGATCAAAATCTGCACGCTAAGGGGCAGCTAATGGAATCATGCAGCATCCATGCGACCAGAGTCTGCACGCTAAGGACCCGCTAATGTCAATATGCTTACTGTAATGTGTATGCATACAATGTCATTAAAAGCTATCACAATCTGCATGCTAAGGGGCAGCTAATGGAATCATGCAGCATCCATACGACCAGAATCTGCACGCTAAGGACCGGTTAATGTCAATATGCTTACTGTAATGTGTATGCATACAGTGTAATGAAAAGCGATCACAATCTGCACGCTAAGGGGCAGCTAATGGAATCATGCAGCATACATGCGACCAGAATCTGCATGCTAAGGACCCGCTAATGTCAATATGCTTACTGTAGTGTGTATGCGGCATCTTTCATAGCTTTCAATGGTTTTCTTCACGCTAAGAGGCTGATACTGGCCTGATGCTGATACCGTATTGGGGAGTGTGTCCAGCCATGTGCCTTAAAATGCGCGTGGGATATATCATCGTGTTTACGATGTTGATCTCACATCCTGGAAGTCATATGCCAATGATGGACATTCAGGCCAATACTGTGGTCACTGCACAATAATACAATGTGAAGATAGGTTTGCACAATGACGGCCAACTCCATTTGAGTGTTACCTATTTTTATAGTAAGGCAGGCTAATGTTGACAACCCAGCTTGCTGGCTACATCCGGATGTCAGGCGTTCACGCATTGTGTGCATTTACACAGTTTTTAAGCCACCACCCATGTAGAACTGAGAAGTGGAACAATCATGAAAAAGTGCAAAAAGGCACCCCTCCCCCAATAGGCCTCCCACAACCCCACCTTCTGCAATAGTTTCAGCCTACCTGGATGAGAGTGAGCATACACAATATGTATGTAAGGGGGCCCTCTCGTCACTCCACTGTGTGACCAGCAGAGGATGATTGCCCCATCGTTGGTATGCGTCAGACCTGCAAGTACTTTGGGAATGTGACTTCCCTCATATCTCTCGACAATGAGTCACAAAGGGGAAACACGGAGTGGACAAACTCTCTCTCCCTTCCTTCTGCAGCCCAAAACAGGTGCTCAAGAGCTAATAGGTTCCTTAGACATTGTAACCATGACATGAGCCCTGGAAATGCCATTTTCCCCCACTGTGCTAGGATAACCGGCCTGTCTGCCAGCAAAGCTGTGACTATTTGCCTAGCCCTGAGGGATGTTATTGGGAATGCCTTTGGCTGTGAGAGGCCAAGGAGAGCGTACTCCAGTGCGCCGTGCATTGCTATGTTGCACGCTGTATCTAGGTTATCTAAGGACTCACCACAATATATCTACAATTTTTTTTAAATGCCAGAGTAAGTGCACGAGTGTACCAGTCATCCTGCAGCCCTGACAGCAGCAATCTGGCTGACTGTTATACCAGACATGTAGTTGCACAGGTGTGTGACAACAATGAGAGCAAACCTTTTAGGGGGTTCCTGCCCCCGCTACACTGTGCACAGTGTGGTGTGCGCAATACAGGATACGTTCCTATTCCTTGGCTTATGTTGGCCTCCGCAGCTACATTTCCATCAAAACCTGCACTTTTGTGCACTGACCACTCAGAGTGGTGATGAGCATTTTGTACTGCTCCGATATGACCACTTTGCATGTGACGTAACCAACGTCGAGTCCCGTGACCCACTGTGTTATTTGGCATTATGAATACACAAAAGCAGCGGGAAAATCATAATCCTGTATGTGCCACAGACATGGCACAAGCCCTTCTAGATCAAAGATAGACCCTATGGTCTTGCAGCCCTGTTTTTGCCAGCAATGGAATATCACTGATTCCTGACCCGGGGGCAAGTCAAGTTTATCCACGCTGTAGTTCGTTGGTGAGGGGAACGAGGCCCACCCCTTCCATACTGCCTCCCTGTCCAAGACCTTGTGGGTGGGTGCCCTAACCGGCAAAGAGTCCGAGCCCCAGGGCCAGTGCTTATGGGCTAGCCACAGATTTTTTTTCCCGCCACAGACTGGTTCATGAAGTTCTGTTGCTTCTCCCATAGCAGCCTATTCCACTCAACTATGTATCAGAGGCATGTGGCTTGTTAGCAGCCACCAATGAGGTGAAATCTCAGGCAGCCTTTAAATTTTGGCCATGTAAACTGCACATGTGGGAGGCAAGTCCGCTTGCCATCTCTGACAGACTTAGTTATGATGGCTTGCAATTGTGTGAGTGCATGGTGGTGGGACACCATGTGTCCAAATTGCCATACTTTGGAAATGCGTGGAAGACTCAACATTTACCCTCCCGCTATGCCTCAAAAACATGTGAGGCTCAGTTTTGAGCAGGAGTCCAGCGCCTTATCCATCTCATCCAATAGTGTTGGATATTTGAGCTTCGCTGTACAGGCAAGAGTCGGAGTAAGTTGTAGGCCCAGGTACTGTGTATCCCACTGCACACAACAGAATGTGAATTGTTGTTCCATAGCCAACCACTATTGCCTGCACATTCATTGAATGGGTGTGCTTCCTGTTGCGGTAGATGTGTCCGCTGTCCGCAGGGGGCACAAATGGTACATGTGTGCAGTCGATTGCACCGACCACCTGTGGTATGCCAGCAATGGCATGGAATCCTTGCTTGATGGCAATCTGCTCCTGCACAGTGTTGGGGAAGTATAGGTGCTGCGGAATCAGGCTGTGTATGGCATCCAAGACAGTTGGGAGGAAGGTTGAGAAGGATGCCTGTGATACTCCACCGACTCTGGCTGTTGTTGGTTGGAAGGTCCCAGAGGCCAAGAAGTGCAGCACAGCGAGCAGTTTTGTCTGCGGAGGGATATTGGTTGTCCGCTGTGTTGGTGGCATCAGCCTGTGGGCAATGAGGGTCAGGATGTGCTGGATGGATGTCATTTTGAGCCTGTAGTGGGCTATGACTTCCTCTGGCCTTAAGTCTGTGAGGTAGAAACGTCTGCGCAGTGAGCACTGTCTTCTTCGTCGCTGCATGGGTGGTGGTGGTCCCGGTGGTGCTGAATATCTCCATGGCTTCTGTGGCTGTTCTGGGAAGCTCGGGCCAACTCTCCCTTATATACGCCCACTTATCTCCAGTTTAAGTCAGGTTTTTATCAGGTGTTAGAAACTGGAGTTAGTGGGAGTTAGCGTGCATTTTTTTGTAGCTAAGCGTTTTGGAGATAACCTTGTTAATATGGAGCAGCTGTGTGAGCTGAATCCGGTATCTGTGTGAGCTGAATCCGGTAGCTATCACCGGAAAACTCACGCTAACAGGGGTTAGCGTCGCCTTGTTGATAAGGCGATAAAAATATCGCCGCTTTCTCGACGCTAAAGCGGTGATAACAAATTATCGCCGCCTTGTTGATATGCCCCTAGGTTTGACATTGCAGAAGATTGGTTTTCTGTTATTTCTGTACATATTCTCAACGGGGAAGTGGTCCTTTAGGGAGCTCTTCCTGTTTGGGAATGCTTACAATCTCCTTTAACTTGCTGGTAAAATATTAACATTTTGTGACCGGATTTCAATTGCGAAACATTAATACATAAATTAAGTCATCTGTATTTGGAAGGGGCATCCTTAACACATCCCTTCCAAACGCTGATTTGGTATTTACTCACATTCCCTTCTGGCAATATGATAACATGCTGCTGAATCGCAATTTGAGTTTTGTACACTTAAAATTATGCTTTGTGGTTGCAAAGCTTTTGATTTCACCTTTGAGACCAAATTGCTTTGTACATAAGACCCTTTTTAGAAACTGAAAAATATTTAAGCAGTGTTGTCAGTGCCATCACCTACATCAGGAAAAAAGCCCACAAATCTCCCAGTGCCAAGCTTTGTCCCATCTATGCTCTTGGTACAACATAGATTCAAGATCTGACCTCTGTTCTCTTTCCCTTCCATTTCCCTTCTTCTTTTGTTTTGCAAATAACACTTCATGTGGCCTAAGGCTTTCCCAACCAAATCATCATCATCAAGAGTTTATTTCGGATTGAAGGATCCTTAAAATCCTCATAAATACACAGACAAAGCACATTAAAAGAAAATATGAAGTGCACCTTTAAAACCCAGAAAAGTTCATAGCATTTTGAAATTATTTGCACGTACACTAACATAAAGATAAAAGTGTGAAAAGTTGTTTACATTCCATAAAACATATAAAATAGATAAGTAAAAAAGGTGTACTGCATTGTATTAACCCTTCAATCTGAGAAGATAGCGAATATATAAACTGCATTAGCTGGTACTGTCATAAGCTCTCTAGTGGCACCACTATCAAATTAACCTAAAGTGATCCATGCCTTAGCAGCTTGTGCCAATAAGGACCGGCTAGTGCGACAACAGGTTACATACTAGAGCATCTCAACCACCTTCTGAAAGAGTCATAACAAGGAACACACAGATTTAGTATTCCATAACAGTGCGACAAATGCAACCTGATAGAAGTAGCTGCCTGGCTGCTAAACACTCATGATCGGTTTCCTCACTATGGCACTTTTATGGGTCAGCCATGCCGAGGAAAGAAGTTTTTAGACACCAATATAGATCATCTCATCAGTGGCTGACCTCATCTATCTTAGTGCCTGGACGATTTTCCGCACACCAAGCAAGAGCCTCATAGGTTTCATTAATTTCCAGCGAGTAAAGACATAGGCTGGGCAGAAGAAGAAGACATGGTGAAGCGTTTCGTCTTCTTGTTTGCAGGCCGGACATTGCATACTAGTGCAATAGTGAGTACCCCATATGTTGCAAAAGCAGATAATTGGCAGTGTATCACATCTAAAATGTAGGTACAACTGTTTAACTAAAGGAAATGTTATCTTTTCTAATTAAGTGTTAGAACAAGGGGACAAATATGTGATCCCAAAAACTGTGGGCCTCATTTATGAGGTTTTGGCGTGGGGCAGATCTGCAAGGAATCTTGCTGTGCTGCCCTATGTCAAAACAAAAGGGCAGGAATGCTCCATATCTATGAGATACGGTGCGTTCCTGTCCTTTTTTCCAGCACTGGGGCACAATGGGCTGCCATGCGCCAACGCTGGCCCCCTTGCGCCATGGTGCAGGGTGTCTGCGTTGTGGGTCTGATTGAATTTGTGCAGGAAGGAACACCTAAATCAATCAATTCAGGTGATTTCCTCATTCTATGTGTGCTGCAGAATTCAGCACACATAGAAAAAGGAATAAAAAAAAGGAGGATGAAAACATTTCTCCTCATTGTGCCTCCCTAACACCACCCCTGCACTGATGCATTCCTAGGTTTACAATTTCTCGTAAATCTGGGAATGCTTCAGATTCCATGGGTGTTGTGTGGGAACACCCACTGCAACACCCTTGGAATGCCCCTTTCACGCAGTGTTCTGCATGAAAGGGGCACATAATTGCAAGGCCGTGAAAATCTAAGTAAAGCTTTACATGGCCTTGTAAATATGCTGTGGCATATCGTGCCACCAGAAACCTTACAAAGTGACTTTCAGGTAGTGCAAAAGTGCCTCAAGGGGCCTCATAAATGAGGCCCTGTCAGTACAACTCCCCAGGTAGTTTTTCTTAACCTCCTCTTCCCAGAGCAAGATGTCAGTTTCTCTTTAAGAGTAGACCTCGTGATTGTGGGTGTGGAATCGGGAGAAACCCAGAGAATGGCCAGGTTAATTTGTAGAGAATTTCCTTTATATGGCTAAGGCATGGGATCATTATAACAATACTAGGACACATAACGTCTGTCAAGAGGATTCCATATGGAGAAAATTCCTCCTTGAGTCACAATTTGTGCCTTATTTTACAGAGCAAGGCAATTGGGAGTAGACCTGCATCTATGAATTGTGAAAGGCAGGGGGTGCTCTGGGGAAGGTTCAGCACAGATCTTACAAGGAGAGACATTCAACGGATCCTTGACCCCAAATCTCTGCACCATATAGTGCTGATCCAGCGGTGAACCAGCAACAGGTACTCCAATACCATATACTCACCTGGGCCCATAAACACACATACACACGCACAGGCCAGTAAAACCGCTGGAGTCAAAGTTTGTGTTGTTTCTTGCTTCAAGATTAGTTACCTATCATTCGCAGCTAATCTTTCACTGATCAATAAGTTCTTTCCTCTGGTCGATGGACCATTAGTTGAACTAGTTAATGGTAAAATGGCATGAATTATTTTTCTTTGCAATGAAATAACCACAGACTCGGGAAAATTTTAAAGACTTTATCTAAGTTAATTTCATGTGAACCACTTTCAGAGTACCTTACAGTCTCCGTCACTCATAGGGGGGAAGATTCAATTATAAATCAATTAACAGATAAATCATACTCTACAATGACATTGCTCAGAAAGGAGAGGATAGAGAGAAAGCACATTTGCACATTCATGAAAATATATTTACCTAGGATGGTGTGAAAACCAACCCCCTGGCCAAGGAACTGGGAAGGGTCCCCCGCGAAAGATCAGGCGACAAAGGCTTCAGGACAGGATAGATGACCTCTCTAACACCAACACTTGCGTAGCACATCTCTCTGACACTCTCTTCCTCCTCGAGATTCTTCCGCGATCTTCTTCTAAATTAATTTTAGGATAGATTGTTCTGCATTCGATTCTTCATCACCCCAACAGCATCCCGAGCTCTGAATCATTCTGCAAATCTCCGTCTCTCTAACTAACTAAAAACTACCTCAATTATACTCTTTGGTATTCAGGTACCACCCATTAATGTTTAAATATCACAAAATTACTAACTCTGATTGGACAGGAAAGGGGGGATGATCATCACACCATGCTTCTTTTTCAATTTAGTCTTTCAGTCCATTGTTCAAAGATCCCGCCCCTTAATTTTTATTCATAAATCTTTATTCCCACCCGTATTCACATCTTATTAGACACAAAAGAATAATTTTCATATGTTCCCATTCATTTCAGAGGACTTCAGGGCTGGTTCCCAGGGTATGTATCTTTTGCGTCCTTGTACTGCGTTCGAGTCACATCACTTCTTCCGGCTCACTCACACCATGCATGTGCGGAGCTCAGGTGGGTTACAGACTCCAGATTCGTACAAGAGGTCCAAATACATACTAAAAAGGAAGTAAAAAAAAACACATATTAATTTTAAAATAAAATGGTTTCACTGTATACCACCTATCTCTACTCTAATTCCATTTACTTATAAATGCTTTCCCCTCATTAGCATTAGTAAAACAGATTGGTTTAGTTTCAGCAGAGCAGATGCCAAGCATGTGAGCTTTCTAGCAGCCATTTTAATAGCGTATGTGCAGGTGCAAGAAATACCCTCCAAGCCACAGCTTGTCATACTGCGTAGATGCAGTTGACGCATGCGCAATAAAGATTTCCCGTTAGCGGCCATTTTGGAATTTCGCTCGAGTTACTTATTAGTAATACACGTAGGCAAGCTTCTCTTTCTTTTATGTCAAATGTGGGGCGTATTAATTTACACAATACATAGTTAATACAAGGTTAGAAGTTGAATGAGAGGATTGCTTCCGAGCAAGTCTCTTTTCTATGAGTCCTTGCTCCATCAGTGCTGTACTCTTGACCTTTACATTGTACGAATGTATGACATTACAACGCAAACATTTACAATTCATGCCTTTACAACACAGTTTTTACATCGCAACATCCATTACAAGGCATGATTTTACAACGCATGCCATCACAACGCATTTTTAGAAACTGAATTTACAATGCATTTCATTACAACGCATACCATTACAACGCATACCATTGCAACGCATATTACTTTTAGGGCAACAGTAGGGTAAGTGTTAGATAGTGTAGGGGAAAACATTACTATTCCCACTCCAGTGAGTGCAACAGCAGGGTAAGTATTGGATAGTGTAGGGGTAAAAAAATTCTATTCCAACTCCAGTGAGTGCAACAGTAGGGTAAGTGTTGGATAGTGTAGGGTTAAAAATTACTATTCCCCAATATTTACCTTATAATGCGTTGTAATGGCTGCGTTGTAATGGCTTGCAATGAAAAGCATGCTGCGTTGTAATGACTGCACTGTAAAGGTAGTGCGTTGTTTTGAATGCATTGTAAAAGTTGTTTCCCACATTGTACACTTCCACAGCTGGAGATAGTAGCCTAGTTTTGGTTCTCTGGAGCATCTTACGAATCGCCTTCGACTCTTGCTGTAACTTGAGGGAGCTCCTAAGTATGTGTACATGCAGTGAAAAAGTAATAGTGAGTTTAGCCCCCAGATAGTAGAATTCTTGCACTTGCTCTAGTAAAGTCTCATGGGCACTGATGTTACACCCCTAGAGTGGTAGGAGTTAAAGGTGATGAGTTTGGTCTTCTGAGCCCCCTCTCTTTACAAAATTGTATAAACCTGTTCTCTAAAATTTGTAGGCCTGAGGGTTTCTTTGAGATGAGGAGGGTATCGTCTGCAAAAAGCAGCGTTGAAACTTTTCTTCCACCAGTTTTGGGATCATCGCTGTCTGGGATGTCTAAACAGTTTACTAGATCATTTATTTAAGAGAAGAGAGTGGGGGCTAAAACACAATATTGCCTGACTCCCTTCTGTATTTGGATGGAGCTCATGAATTTTCCTTTCCTGCCACATCCGACCCAGGCAGAATTCTCATTGTAAAGACATACAATGATTGACGAAATCTCAGCAGGGACCCCCAAATTTCCCAGAACGGACTACTATTTGCATTTATGGATTGAATCAAAGGCCACTGTGAAGTCCATGAACACTGCATATATATATCCCTCATCTTTTGTCACTGTCATCCAGTAAAGAGTGGGGAACCTAAATAATTGGTTCATTGTGCTAATGCTCTTTTGGAACCCTCCCTGCAGGTCTGAGAGTTTATTGTGCTCTTGGATCCAGGCAGTTAGCTTACCTAAGAGCTGCCGGCTGAACAATGTTTGTAGCCCAGCCTATAGTTACAAGGGTCATCCCCATCGCCTTTTTGTATATTGGCACAATCTCTGCCATCTGTCATGACTTAGGCATGGGGGCACCTCTCAGCACAGAATAAGATAAAACATTTAAATAAGGGCCCCGCATTAGGGGCTCTGCAGCAAATAAATCACCCGGAATGCCATTGGGGCCTGGAGCTTTTCTGGGGACCAGTGCTGCTGTAGCCTCAAGCGACCCACCAAGAGTAAATTTGAGTACTATGAATGGTTGCCTATGAGTAGACTGCCCAGTGTGGGGACTTTGATTGAATATATTTCCTTTTTCGAAATGGTCAACCACGTTTTAGGTTGCAATAAGTTGCTGACTTGAGATGAGGCAGATTTACTGCCATTAGCTTTAATATTCCAAAAGTATTTTGAGTCTCTAACTCTCACTGTGATGACAAGGTCATCCCATGCATCACACTCCCAAGCAGATCTGGCTATATTTAGATGTTGTTTTTACTCCCTTATGGCTTTTAGTATTTGGTCCCTACTATTAGATTTATTTGAACTAATTACTTCAGACTTGGCTAGGCTACATTGCTTAGAGTACCATTGGTGCTTTGTACCTTCCTGGGGGGACCCTTTTTATTCTTGGTGAAGGCGGGTTCCCAGCGCTTAAGTAAAGTGTTGTGGAGAATCAGACACTCCGCTGGAGCGATCCCTTTGGAGTCTGGTCCAATCAGAGATCCTATGGTATCTGCAATCTTCACATACAACTGGGCCATAAAGGCGGAGTCACTAGTGATGTCAGCCCATTTTAAGGCCTGTTTATCGTAGGTAAGAGCAAGCTCTTCCTTCTGACGAGAAAGGGGCCAATCTCTTTCAGAAAAAAAGGTCACTTCACACCTTTAGGTGCAAAGCGTTGTGATCACTGTAACACCTGGTGATGATCCTCATGTACATTACTATTTGCCATAAATCCAGAGAAACCAAAATATAATTGATTCTGCTTATTGAATTGTTGCTCTTGAAAGTGTGCTCTGACCCCATGTCTGAGGGCGTCCAACCATTGCATGCTCTAAGGCCCAGTGACATTGTAAGCCCTAAGGAGGAGTGGTGTTTCAGCAGCTCTAGGTCGAGTTGCTCTGTTATACAGGGGCCTCCACAATCAATGGGCTCATAAGTGACCTAAAGTCACCTGTAACAATGGCCACAACACCTGGCAAAATGCCTGAAAGACATTCCTCCAGAATGTTTAGAGTGTGTGATTCCTTACGATTATTCCCAGGTCTATTGTACACATTAAAAATAAAGATGGGTTTCCCTTTGGAGGGGACCTATTTTAACTATAGGATATCAGATGAATTCAGGGATAGGTGTCGAATTTCACAAATGAGCATGGGTTTTTTGACACAAATAGTGAGCCAGCTATCAGGGCACCCCTTCCCCAAGGTTACAGCATTGCTTGAGAAATTGGTGAACCCTGTTCGAAATTCGGGGACTGTAAACCATTCCTTTTGAAATATGCAAATAACAAACAAGTAAATGAAGTGTCCCCAGTCTGTCTCAGCAGATTTGGATTTGAGCCCAGCAATATTCCAAGATAAGATGTTCCAATTCCCTGGGAGTGGGCTAGAGCAATTTTCCCCAGTCGATGACTTTTGCGTACAGATATTCACAGTGGGGCCAGCAGGGGCAATTAAGCAGCCTTCCCATTCTGTCCAGTTGCCTCCAGTTTCTAGAGCAGGGAGGGTGCTTGCATTGCTAGGCAAGTTTTGGGGTATAATGTCAGTAGTGCCTCTATCGCTCTACCATGTAGATTGTCAGCCTTTGTCCTCCATGCCCGAAAGCACCATGAATCTATTCCCAGACAATATGTGGAATGCTGTAAGCAGCTTGTTGTAGAAGTAAGTGAGGGGGGGGGGTTGTTTCCATTGTGTTCAGGATAAATGGGGGCTAATTGCTGTAAAATAATTCCAGGGGAAGGATCTTTAAAAGCAGCAGCCCTAGCATATCCCCTCCGACCGGGGCCTTCGAAACGTAATGATTATACAGTCCCCAGGAAATTGTCTTGCTATAGGGGCCTGAAGCCCTCAACCCTGCACACAAGGAGGATTTCTTTATACATGTCGCTGCAACCTCTCACGTTAGTAGTTAGCCAATGGGACAACTTATTTTTTCGGGCCTGTGGTGATTCGTCTGACCCAGCAAGGAAGAGTGGCATGTTGAATAGAATCGACATAGGTAGTGACGCTCAAATCTGATTGACTGCTCATTGGCAACAAGTGAGCTAGATAGTTGTCCATCCGGGTTTAGGGAACTAGAGATGACTCTTGCAGATGCAGAAGATCTCTGGACGCTATTGTCGCTGCCTGTGTGTATTTCCATGGAACTGCGTTTGTAGATGTTGCAGAGAGAGTTGGCCCCATATCTGTACTGCGTTGCTCTGGTAAATTGCCATCAGTGCGACCCGTGCAGGTGCAGGTCAGGCTTTTTAAACTTGCCTCAATGGCGTCGTGCCAATCGTATATGGGTCATAGCTTGAGGTCAAGTAGATCACTAAAATGGCCACTTATATCCACCCAGAAAGCAGAGTTCGATGGAGGAGGATTGACCAAGAGACTCTGTACTCATGTGGCCTATGAGGCAATTGCGGGTTTTGCTTTCCCCTATTTGTTTTTCAGTATCTTTTCCCTTCGCTTGACCACCGGGCTAGGGTCAGGCAAGTGAACTGCTGGCACAGGACTGATTAAACCTTTCCTTTTCTTCTGCCCAACTCCAGTGCTGCAGCCATACCCATACATTTCTAGTGGAGATGGTGCCCCGGAGTCGCAGTCAGTCGGAGTATCACCATGAGAACCAACAAGGTGGAGAGGAATCAGGGAAGCATCGTCGGCTGTGAGGGAGAGCCTACATGCTAGCAGCTTGACCTCGTTGGTGATGACGTCCTCAGCCTGCACCAAAAAGCTATTAATTCTAGTGCAGGATTAGGATTGAGAACCCAAGATGATTATGGTGCCAACTTTCCTTTTCCCCATTGGGACCAAACTGACTATAATGGGTTAAGAGAATCATAATTGACCCCAATCCCCTCTGAGCTCGTAAGGGTTCCGAGAAGGTGGAATGACTGCCAATGAGTACATTCCAAGGGGTGTGGCCCAGGCTATGACTGTCTCGGCCCAGTCTTTGTCCAGGCACAAGCCCGGGCATGTCCTCTGTACAACACAGAGCACTTTTGAATGCTTGCTGACCAACAGGTGTGGAGCAAGCAGGGTCACCCCCCTCTATGAGTAGGAATGCTGGGGGATTAAGTCCCACCCCAGCTACGGCACTACAAACAAAGAACAGAAGTACTGGGTGCCCCATGCTCTAGGAAACATGGAGTCCTTTGAGCGCTTGATGACGAACGGGTGAGGATCAGGAATACAGGGAGACGAAGTCACATTTCAGCCACAGCAGCAAAATCAAAGAACAAAAGTCCTGGGCATCCCCAAATTACTCTCTCTTCTCAAAAGACATCTTTTGGTTATTATAGTTTGTTCAAATCGATCAACATTCGATACTGGTCTTAATGTTTCTTGAGTGAGCACTTTTTGCTCGTTAAGAGGATATGCTCTCTTGATTTGAAAAAAGTTTTTTACTTCCATAATTTTCATGTGCAGGGACATTCATTAACATGAACTGACAAAACCAACATAACTGCTTTTTACATTAAACGAAAATTGCTTGACTGAGAAGAAAGATGTTTTGTATGTTAGATTGTGTACGATTGTGCATCTAAAGAGGTTACTCGTACTTGTTTGGAAAATTAGCAGAGAGAGACCAGGGGTCTTAAGTCATTTTTAAACCTTCAGCATCTTTATTGCACATTTGTGCTCTTTGATTTCTACACAGGTAGGCTACTTTACTTTTAATGAGACAGTATCAATACAGCACAGCAATGCAGGGATAACATGTATAAGATAAATCTATCACTTCTCAGCATCATGGTTTTACCCTAAATTGGACACAGTAATCATACTTATTAGCCCAGGGCTGTTGGACTAGGAAATGAACATTTTATCAAGTGTATCTAAAAATCAATACATCCTTTCATTGTTTCTATTGCTTAATATGCTGTAAAAATGGATTATGCTATACAGAACCCATTCACAACTGAAATATTGCAATACTGCTCACTTTCATTTCATAAAACTTTATTTGGTTTTACAATGTGAAAACCATAAAAGTCACAATGTATATACACATTCCATAAAAAAAAAGAAAAGAAATACATTAAAATAATTTACAGTCCATAGCCATAAGAGATTACAAATAAAATATGGCAGGTACAATAAGTAAGTTTCTGTGCTAAAAATAGGGAACACATAAGAGGTATACCTTAAAACTATGAGTACCTCCTCCCCCTGAAATAACTAATATTCCAGGCAGGCCCTGGTTCTCACCAAGGATTTCAAATAGCCTACAATGAAGATTATACAGTCTGGTTTCAACAGCTGTAAATACATAAGTGCTGGGCGAACCTGGTTAAAATTAAGCCTCTTTAAGAGGGGGAGTAAAAAATGTCTCCGAGGTACTTCATAGAATTTACAGAGGAACATAAAGTGTAGCAGGTCCTGTGGAGACAGGTTGTCGCAACCACAGGGTGCTAACACCTGTCCTCTGCTGCACCCTTTCGGAACGGCAATTAAAAGATGAAAAAAATTGAGACGAAACCTGGACAGTAAAAACCGCTCATAGGTGGTCAATGTTCCCAAAAGGTATGGCTCAGCCAATGGATGGGTTTTTAGGGTCAGAAATTTACGGACACTTGGTTTACATAATTCCTGTTCATCTCTTTCTAGATTCCTGGTGCAAATAAATGCTTTTTTAACCAGTTCCACATCCTTTTTTGTTATAGTTGACGGTTTTGAGAAAAGATCCGGGCGCCCCAACTCCGTAAAGCGACCTCTAACATACTGCAACCATCGAATTCTGGACATTTGTTCCAGGGTCATACAGTCTGTTAGGATCTGCTGGGTGAGCTTTAACTCCTTGTTTGACCAGCACTTAAGCCAGAACACTAGGGGACGCAAGGCAATAATATCAGCTAAAAATGGGGCCCCCAGTTCTTCATGAGCTATTAGGTTAGATAAACAGGTTGGCATTCCCAATAGGTGCTTTAAAAAGTTATTCTCTGCCACCTGCAGCGCATCAGTTTTGGTATACCCCCAGACTTCACTACCGTAACATGCAGTTGACACTCCCTTAGCCTGATAGATTTTCAACAAGGCTGCAATTGGGCGCTTCCCCATCTTAGCTGCAAAGTTGAAAATGGCAGCAGTTATTCGGATAAGCTCCCCCTTTTTCCTTAAAATAAGGGGCCCCCACTTCAAGCGATCATCCAACAGGACCCCCAGGTATGAAAAAACTGATGTTGTGGGGACCTTCGCAGAACCTACGGAAAAAGAATACTTTTTCGTGGGACGAGCCCCTACCTGCAAGACATAGGATTTTGCATTATTAATCGCTAAGTCACGGGACCCCATAAACTTCAAGAAAGCGTCTAGTAAAGATTGGAGTTTCTAGCAGTTCTCGCTATCAGGACGGCGTCATCTGCATATAGGGGGACGGGAAGACCCCGTGACCTACACGCGGGAAATCCGACCCTGTGGCTACCAGGGCTCCTTCAAGATCATTGATGTATAGGTTAAACAGGAAGGGGGCAAGAATACAGCCCTGCCTCACCTCTCTTTCAATATTAAATTCCTTGGAAACCCGGAGATCCTGTGCATATCTAATATTTGCCTTGGTATCCCTATGCAGATCCATTAGAAAGTCCACAATAGAGGCCTCCACCCCCATGGCCCTCATGGACTGCCACAATTTAACCCGGTTTACACAGTCAAACGCGGAAGATAGGTCCATGAAGGCCATGTAGATCGTACCTGGGCGGGCCAACGTGTACTTGCCAAGGATCAGGTAAAGGTTTAAACATTGGGCCACCGTCGACCTCCCCGCACGAAACCCATATTGGGTGTCAGCAAGGATATTTTGCTCCTCTGCCCATAAAGATAGTCTTTGCAATAGTACCCCTCCCACCACCTTAACTACAGAGTCAATGAGAGAGATGGTCGATAGCAGTGCGTACTGTTTCGATCCCCCTTTTTGAACACTGGCACGATGGTAGAGATGGCCCAGGATTCGGGGCTACCATCCCTGGCCGCTGCTTTCAATACAGCCGCCAGGATCGGGGCCCAGAAAGATGGATCCGATTTGTAAAGGTCCGGCGGAATTCCGTCCGGTCCAGGAGCTTTGTTACTGGTTAGGCCCGCAATTCCCGCCTCTACCTCTGTTAACTCAAAAAACAGATAGTCAGTGTTTGTTGCCCGGGGTAACTGGTCATGGTAACCCATGGAACCCTTAAACATGGATGAAAAGTGGGCCACCCATTCCTCTTCCTTGATGTGGGAATCTAAGATGTTGCCTGTGTCTTCGGAAAACAGGGGTCTGTTGACGATGCCCCAAAACCGTGTGCCATTCCTTAATATGCTAGACTCTAGCAACTCCCTCCATGCCTCCTCCTTCAGAGCTCTCTTACGGGTAGCTAGAGCCTGCTTGTATCCTGTACGACATGCCCGTATGTATGGGGGGTTTCTTGGAACAACTTTCAGGGCCTCCTTTAGCTTACGTGCTGCCTGGGAGCAAGAGGAATCGAACCATCTTGGGTTTGAATTAGATACCTTACAGGCTGGAGCCCTCAAAAGTTCCCCTGCTTTGCGCGAAATATCTCTGAAAGCACAAAGAACATCCCTTGGTAGACTCTCCGGTTGGACACAAAGAGCAAGTTCAGCTGCACATGAGTTTCTCACCTTCCTGTGGAAAGCATCTGGGTCAATCTGGGACCATTTAAGGTGGCGCCCACCGTCTATAGGTCTCATGGTTCCCAGTACCCTTCCCCTGGATTTGCTGGATAGAAATACACCACAGAGGTATACACAAAGGGGATTGTGATCACTATAACCACTGTCCTTGATGGTAAACCTCTGAAAAAGGGACTGAGAGGAAGAAGAAATTAAAATATGGTCTGTAAAAGATCCGGTACCTCTCCCTTTGAAGGTAGGAGTCAGGGTCAGGGGAAGGATCTTTAAAAGCAGCAGCCCAAGCATATCCCCTCTGACCGGGGCCTTCGAAACGTAATGATTATACAGTCCCCAGAAAATTGTCTTGCTATGGGGGCCTGAAGCCCTCAACCCTGCACACAAGGAGGATTTCTTTATAAATGTCGCTGCAACCTCTCACGTTAGTAGTTAGCCAATGGGACAACTTGTTTTTTCGGGCCTGTGGTGATTCGTCTGACCCAGCAAGGAAGAGTGGCATGTTGAATAGAATCGACATAGGTAGTGATGCTCAAATCAGCGGCATCCCCCTGGGCACAGCCTAAAGCCTGCAGATAACAGGATCCAAATGTTCAATGATAGTTTCAAGAAAGTCAGGGCTGGTTAGATGTACTTGTATGAACTGTATTTATTCATGGAGTATCAGCATTTCATCTAAAAAATAAATCGCACGGTTGAATGACAATCCATCTTTTAGTTCAAACATAATTCCCAATGCATTTCGGGCGGGATGCCCTTCGTCAGGGAAAACATTGTGTATTTCCATGGTACTGGGTTTGTAGATGTTGCAGAGAGAGTTGGCCCCATATCTGTACTGGGTTGCTCTGGTAAATTGCCATCAGAGCGACCCGTGCAGGTGCAGGTCAGGCTTTTTAAACTTGCCTCAATGGCGTTGTGCCAATCGTATACGGGTCATAGCTTGAGGTCAAGTAGATCACTAAAATGGCCACTTATATCCACCCAGAAAGCAGAGTTCGATTGGGGGAGGATTGACCAAGAGACTCTGTACTCATGTGGCCCATGAGGCAATTGCGGGTTTTGCTTTCCCCTATTTGTTTTTCAGTATCTTTTCCCTTTGCTTGACCACCGGGCTAGGATCAGGCAAGTGAACTGCTGGCACAGGACTGATTAAACCTTTCCTTTCCTTCTGCCCAACTCCAGCGCTGCAGCCATACCCATACATTTCTAGTGGAGATGGCTCGCCGGAGTCGCAGTCAGTCGGAGTATCACCATGACAACCAACAAGGTGGAGAGGAATCAGGGCAGCATCGTCAGCTGTGAGGGAGAGCCTACATGCTAGCAGCTTGACCTCGTTGGTGATGACGTCCACAGCCTGCACCAAAAAGCTATTAATTCTAGTGTAGGATTAGGATTGAAAACCCAAGATGATTATGGTACCAACTTTCCTTTTCCCCATTGGGACCAAACTGACTATAATGGGTTAAGCGAATCATAATTGACCCCAATCCCCTCTGAGCTCGTAGGGGTTCCGAGAAGGTGGAATGACTGCCAATGAGTAAATTCCAAGGGGTGTGGCTCAGGCTATGACGGGCTAAGACGGGCCTGTCTCGGCCCAGTCTTTGTCCAGGCATGTCCTCTGTACAACACAGAGCACTTTTGAATGCTTGCTGACCAACAGGTGTGGAGCAAGCAGGGTCACCCCCCTCTATGAGCAGGAATGCTGGGGGATTAAGTCCCACCCCAGCTACGGCACTACAAACAAAGAACAGAAGTACTGGGTGCCCCATGCTCTAGGAAACATGGAGTCCTTTGAGCGCTTGATGACCAACGGGTGAGGATCAGGAATGCAGGGAGACGAAGTCACATTTCAGCCACAGCAGCAAAATCAAAGAACAGAAGTCCTGGCCATCCCCAAATTACTCTCTCTTCTCAAAAGACATCTTTTGGTTATTATAGTTTGTTCAAATCGATCAACATTCGAATCTGGTCTTAATGTTTCTTGAGTGAGCACTTTTTGCTCGTTAAAAAAAGTTTCTTTAATTCCATAATTTTCATGTGCATTAACATGAACTGACAACACCAACATAACTGCTTTTTACATTAAACGAAAATTGCTTGACTGAGAAGAAAGATGTTTTGTATGTTAGGTTGTGTACGATTGTGCATCTAAAGAGGTTACTCGCACTTGTTTGGAGAATTAGCAGAGAGAGACCAGGGGTCTTAAGTCATTTTTAAACCTTCAGCATCTTTATTGCACATTTGTGCTCTTTGATTTCTACACAGGTAGGCTACTTTACTTTTAATGAGACAGTATCAATACAGCACAGCAATGCAGGGATAACATGTATAAGATAAATCTATCACTTATCAGCATCATGGTTTTACCCTAAATTGGACAGTAATCATACTTATTAGCCCAGGGCTGATGGACTAGGAAATGAACATTTTATCAAGTGGATCTAAAAATCAATGCATCCTTTCATTGTTTCTATTGCTTAATATGCTGTAAAAATGGATTATGCTATACAGAACCCATTCACAACTGAAATATTGCAATACTGCTCACTTATACTCTAACTTGCAATGAAGGCACTCTATAGAGTTCTTCTAATATGTTTCATTCAGTTACTATCATAAACTGTAATTTTATTCATTTTATTCATATTCAAAACAGGTTTAGAAATTAAATTGATTTGGTGAAATCAATTCTCTTTATTGATACTCTATGTTTTTCTGTTGTCCAGCCTTTCAAGTTCCTACCTTACTCTGACACAGAGAATCATAGATACTATATTCTACACAAAAAATATGTGACTTTTAGAGTTTATGATTTTAGGATTATACTAAAAAAAAAATATTATTCATTATAATGAGCCCACTCAGTGTTTACTTACTGTCAGCTTAATGGTCAATAAGTGAAACAATCACTGCTCTGACTAACCCTACCGCTTACCTCATGGTATAGTTGACTGGTGTTAAATATGTTATGTATTTTTTCTTGATGTCTGTCCTACATACTATTTGCAATGTGGGATAATTAATGTAATCCGTGACCTACATGCCGAAGCTACGGCCTGCGTCCGATTCGGTAAGAACGGCGAATGCACAAGGCACTTTAGAATTACTAGGGGCGTGAGGCAAGGGTGCGTGCTCACGTCCTTTTTATTAGCTTCATATACTAACGCCATTGAATCCGCTCTGTCAGGTTCCACTACAGCTATTCCCTATATTAATTCCTCCCCTGTCCCGATTATCCTCTATGCTAACGACGCCGTGCTTATTGCACGTACCGGCAATGCGCTGCAGAGACTAGTAGAGGAGTATTCAAAATGTATAAACAAACTGGACCTAAAAATGTATCAAACTCAAATCAAATCAGGTGTTTGTTAAGCATGACTACTCACCCGTAAGGGTCTCAAGGGTGCTGGCGGGTGTGGGGGTGGTTCGCAGGCTCCAGTCCATCAAGGAGGGGGTCTGTCGAAGAGCCAGGTTTTGAGGTTTCTTGCGGAGATGGGGAGCGATGTTATCTGTCTGAGGTGGAGTGGAAGGTCATTCCAGGCTCTGGCTGCACGGAAGGAGAAGGAGTGCCTCCCAATCTGGTCTTTCTGGTGCGGGAGACCACAGCTTAGGAGAGCTGGGCTGATCATAGGGTCCTTTGGGGTGTGTGGCATTTGAGTCGGCTATTCAGGTGTGCTGGTCCGGTGTCGTGGAGGGCCTTGTGAGCCTGGGTTAGCATCTTGAAGGTGACTCTAGCTTTGATGGGGATCCAGTGGAGTGTGCACAGGTGCTGGGAGATATGGCAGTGTCTTGCAAGGTTGAGGACCAGTCTTGCAGAGGAGTTTTGGATGTTCTGTAGCTTGCAGGTGAGGTTTTTGTTTATTCCGGCATAGAGTGCGTTGTTGTAATCGAGCCTGCTGGTGACCAGGGTGTGAGTGACAGTCTTTCTGTGTTCGAGGGGGATCCATTTGAAGGTCTTACATAGGAGGCAGAGGGTGTGGAAGCAGGAGGACGAGACAAAGTTGATCTGGCGGTCCTTTTTGAGCTCTGAGTCCAGGATGATTCCCAGGTTGCGTACGTGGTCCATGGGGGTGGGCGGTCTTCCGAGTGCAGGGGGCCACCAGGTGTTGTTCCAGGCATCTGGGTTTGGGCCCATGATGAGTACTTCCGTTTTGTTGGTGTTTAGTTGTAGGCAGCTGTTTTTCATCCATTTGGCGACGACTTCCATGCCTTCTCGAAAGTTTCCTTTGTTTTAGTGTCAGGTTCTAAGCGGCAGAAACACCCTTGATTGTATATCAAAGGTTTAAAGCTAGAGGTTGTAGACTCTTTTAATTACTTGGGGCTCATGTTTGACAGAGTTAATAATTGAAGAAACATGGTCTCCAATAGATGATTAGTGATGGAAAGGAACATTGGGGCTCTTTTTAAATTTGTGAAGAAAATTGGGACCAAGCCAATCGAAATAATAAAAAAGGTCTATGAGGCAAAACATTATCTGCTGCAACTTACAGCGCAGGTGTCTGGAGTATATCTGACATCTCTAAATTACAGCACATAGAGGAAGGATTTTTGAAAAATTTGATATCTCCTCCCCAATCCTGCTCTAATTATATATGCCATATGGAGCTGAGAGTCCCTTATATTACTGACAAGATCCGTATTGCTCCCATCCTGATGTGGCATTCTGTATGGCGAAAGGAAGCACTTTTGTTAACTAGAGCTATAATAATTGATTCGCTGAATGTAGACGGTGTAAGTAAAATAAGGTGGTTAAAATACATCAGGAATACCCTGCAGGCCGACGGGCCTATATAATCTATATGAAGACCCGAACTTATGTACGTCAATAACTAAAAAGGAATTGAAGACTCGTTTACTATCCTACTTCAATATAAAGAGGTATGACTCTAACCGCAAACTGTCCACAGTAAGTCAGTACCAAACAATACCTTTCATTAGTAATATTACGTTCTCATGTCTAACATTTGTGTTGAATCTCCAACACAGATATATTTTAGCGAGATTCCATTTAAATTACATCTCCCTTATGCTAGCTTACCTGCCTAAAATCTATGCGATTAGTGCACTTCCTTCCTGCCCTTGTGATAATCGATCGCCTCAGAATGACGTATATTTTCTATTTTTTGTAAATTTTATGCAATTGAAAGGAAAAGATACGTTGTCCCTTTTATTAAGAAAATGTATTTTAGTCAATGTCGTGTAGCCCTATATTATCTCTTGTTGTTACCAGATCCTTTTACATGTTTCTGCCTGGCTTCGTTCTTTTTATCTGTTTTAAACTGAAGGAAATTGAATTTATAACCAGATCTTAAACCTAATTATAAAAACTGGCTTTGCTGGAAACTTGTACATAGATGCATGAACTATTGCTAATTCTTAATGCTCCAGTCACTGTTTTTTAAACTCTGTTTCATTCACATGTAAGCTCAAATTCTTATTGGTTGTTTTTAAAAAATTGATTAATATATATTTGGAGATAACTTTTCATTCTGATATTTTTATTGGTGTAATAAAGTTATATTGACTGACTGATATTCAAAACAGGTTTAGAAATCAAATTGATTTGGTGAAATCCATTCTCATTATTGATAATCAATGCTTTTTTGTTGTCCAGCCTTTCAAGTTCCTACCTTACTCTTACACAGACAATCATAGATACTGTATTCTACAAATAAAATATGTGACTTTTAGAGTTTATGATTTTAGGATTATACACAAAACCATTTATTATATTGAGCCCACTGTCAGCTTAATGGTCAATAAGATAAACAATCAGTGCACTGACTAACCCTACCGCTTACTTCATGGTATAGTTGATTGGTGTTAAATAAGTTATGTATTTTTTCTTGACATCTGTCCTACATAATATTTGCAATGTGGGCATTTAATCAAATATATCAAAATGGACGTTTCACCGGTCACAAATTCTTTCAATTAAATTTGCTTACATAATTATCATTGTAAAATATGCAACTCTTAAAGGACATTGTTGCACTTACTACATTGCAAGAATGGATAAGATCTCATGTTATGTGGAATAACAAATCTCAGTGCTTTTAATTGTTTTACATGTACTGTTCCCATAGGTGAATCATTAAATTAACGTCTTCTTACATGTCAACATAGGGTTCTTATTACAGAATATTTTAAAGATCATCATTACTGAATATTTTCTATGGAGTGAACCCTGAGAACAACAGGTTTCCAAGCAACTACTACATTACCAATGGCCATCATAGAGACTTTAATGGTGGTTATTTTTAATTTCCCACCATGTTCCCTCCCTGTTTCCTCAATATGCTCACAACACCACTTATTTAACTTGCCAAAGACTTAATGAATTATTTTATGGATAAAAATAGCTGTTTCATTAGACAAAAAGCTGAATTTCTGCTTACATAGAGAGACTTGTGACGTAGCTTAGAATGATAGTGATGGTGAGTGAAATGCTATGTATTTGGAGTTCGTGAAAAAACAGAGGGGGGGACCTGACACCTGTTTGACTTCTATGCTATTTCTTTTAAGCAGCGATCAAACACCAAAGGATTATAGTTTGATCTGGTTATTTATTTACCTTTTAATTCAATGATTTGTTTGTGTTTTTTTCTCACTAGTTCAAATGCATGAGAAGAATAACACTTTTCATTCCACAAGACATAAACAGTTTACAAACGAAACATTCACAGTTTTTTCAATAAACATTTAAAACAGGTGACATCACTACATAAAACAAATGGCTAACATTACAATGCACCATATCATGTCTTTTAAACAAATCAAACCTAGAGGCTAGCAAACAATCCACCTCAAAGTAATACTACACACCGGGAACAACAACTACAAATGGAGGGAGACACTTTTCATTTTGTTTCCCTCTAATTAAATTGATATTCATTTACGTTCCTCTGTGTTGCTATATGCCAACGCGGTTTCGAATCCCAGGCAAGAAGTACTGAGACTCTCATCAGGGCTTCGTGATTGTGAAACGTTTATGTAATCTGATGGAAGATGGTCACACCAGTACGACCGCTCTCAGTGGGTCTTGGAATGAAATCCTACCCTGCAACAATGAAACGATATTCTCATGTGGTATGCAAGTAGAATCTTCCTGGAAATTGTCAATTAATCAGAACGGGTGCTTTCATCCCGAAGCGGTAAAGTTTTCCAAGTTATTTCTGGATACTTCACGACCTTAGATGTAGAAACTAATCTTTCCTTTCATCTCTCTCACAAGAATCCAAGTCGGGCCATGTATTTGGAGTTCAGCATATTCTGCCAATGTCAGGGCATTACCTGTAATTGTATCTCTGTATTTAACATTTATGAATTTGACAGTCCTGTATTTGTTTTTTATTCTTTTATAGTGATTTTTATCAACTGAATAAATATTTTGAATTGAATGGAGTCAAATTGTCAAAGTTAGATCGGCATGCAATCTGTTCCTATTACAACAATGTGAGAATAGTTGTACAAGTCGAATATAGATTACATTTCTGTTGAATAAACTGTTATAAATTTGATAGAAGAAGATTTGGAATAAAGAGGAATCATCACCACTGATTTGGACAGAGTACAGTTGTGAATGTGGTGTGTATAGTCCTCTTTGGGATTTAATCAGGCTTTAAAAAAAAGCAGATGCAACGTATTAGTACTTTGCCTGTCTTTTCAATTGAGAGACAAGGTTGTGATCATTGTTGAAGAAGATGCAATAGGCAAAGCATTCTATTTTAGCTTCACATGCCTGATAGAGGTGTTTTACCAGCAAAATGTTCAGGGATGATGGAGCACCACTAAAGCATTGATCCATGTGTCTGGTATCTTTTAAGTGAAAAGCTAATTTTGGTGACAAATCTGGAGTTGAATTGCTGAACAAAGCATGTTGCTCGACTTGATACAGTGACGGAGATTATGCTACTCATAGCATCATGTCCACGTCTGATAACATTCAGAAGAAAATTATATAGCTTGGATCAATAGTATTGAGAGTTCGACTCTGACTCCTCCTAAGAAGAATGGTAAATAACTTGGATTGTTCATCGGTGGAAATGGGGAAGATAGACAAATGAAGTAGGCCGAGACAAGATCGTTTCAGTTATTCATCTTTAGAAATAAGAAATTTCCATTCAGCCACAACTTGAAAGTGATGAAGCGAAACCATTAAAACTGTTCTAACAATGTCTCACCTAAATATTGCCTATCAATATGCCAAACCAAAATTTAAAAGAATCAAAATGGAGAGACATATGTACCTTTGTAACACTCTGCTCCACAAAGAGGAGTTATGCTCAGCATGCTGTCTTTAAAAAGACCTTTGGAAGGTCTTTGACCGAGAAAGCATTCCCTAGTTTACCGCGTGAAACCTGAAAGTACCTCTCTCGGGGGACAAAGCTCTTTTTTTTGTAAATATTTTCTTAAGGTTATCTTAATACATAATGAACAATGACATGTCAGATTACACATTGTTGATTTGCATGTTCTCATATGCGCCATAATGTGTCATGTAAATGTAGCATGTATGTATTTTAACCCCTTCGCTGCTAGGCCTTTTCCCCCCCCTGTGCTAAGCCTTTTTTTGGCTATTTGGGGTAGTGCGCGCTTAGGCCCCTGTAACGTTTTGACCACATAAGGTATCCAGGCCAAATTTGCGTCCTTTTCTTCTAACATCATGGGGATTCTAAAGGTACCCAGGGTTTGAGGATTCCCCTGGAGGGATCCCAGAATTTAGCCAAAATACAGCAAAATGTTGTTTTCTTGGGAAAAATGGGCTGCAAATGGAAGCGTCTGGGTTTTTCCCTGCAAATGTTATCAAAAAAGGGTTTGTGGGGCTGAAATCACAATTTTCCCAGCTTTTAGGAAATGACAGACTTTTGTCAGAAACCAACATTTTCTACACAGTTTTGGCATTTTTCTGGGACATAGCTTATTTTTGCTATTTTTTTGTGCTCAACCTCCTTCCAGTTAATGGTAGAAATGGGTATGAAAGTAATAATGGATCCTAGAATGCTATACATTTTAGAAAGGTAGACAAAATTCTGAATTCAGCAAGGGGTCATTTGTGTAGATCCATCAAGGTTTCTTTATAGAAACAAACAGTTAAATATAGGAAAAATTGAAAATTAGTTGCAAAAAACAGCCTTTTGTATCCATATTTTCACCTGTAACTTCTTCTAATTATGACATCTCTTTGAAAGCAATATACCGTTACAGCCGCTGGACCTTCCTGGTTGTGGGGATATATGAGACTTGTAGGTTCAGCAAGAACCCGACGAACTCAGAGTCAAAAACTGAGCAGCAATTTGCAATGGTTTTTTCTTATTATTACTGTGGGAAAATGTATACATGGAAAAATCGGTATGACAGACACCTATGTATTTCTGAAATGGGAACAAGTTATAGAGTTTAGAAACAGTACATATTTGCACATTTTCAAAATTGGGAATACTCATACTAGCATGAGAATTATCGGTCATTTTTCAAAATGACTTCTTTTTTACACAATGTCTTTCATTTGGAAGTCAGAAATGCATCAAAAATCAATAGGTAATACCAGTTGCTTTACAAATCCGAATTACCCTAAGTCACCAGATAAAAATGGTACCTCACTTGTGTGGGTAGGCATAGTGCCCACAACAGGAAATGGCTCAAAACCCAACATAAACATACCACATTTTCACAATGAAAATTTACCCTTTTTTTGCGAAGTGTCTAGCTGTAGTTTTTGAACACTAGCTCTACCGGCACCTAGGGAAAC
This sequence comes from Triturus cristatus, assembly GCF_964204655.1. NCBI lineage: Eukaryota > Metazoa > Chordata > Amphibia > Caudata > Salamandridae > Triturus > Triturus cristatus. Next base: position 1,274,776,861 of record NC_140589.1, read on the forward strand.
CTAGCAAACCTATACATTTTTGAAAACTAGACACCCAGGGAAATCCAGGATGGGGTGACTAGACTGCCTCCCACCAGGTTCTGTTACCCAGAATCCCTTGCAAACCTAAAAAATTGTCAAAAGAAACACATTTTCCCCACATTTCTGTGGTCTAAAGTTCTGGAATCTGTGTGGATCCACACATTTCCACCCACCCCGAGTTCCCCAAAGTCTTCTGAGAAAAATGGTACATCACTTGTGTGGGTTGGCCTAGTGCCCAAGACAGGAAACGGCGAAAATGCAACTTGGACACACCTCAATTTTGCGGGGAAAAATGACCCTTTTTTGGCAAAGTGCCTAGCTGGAGTTTTTGAACCTTAGCTCTGCCGGCACCGAGGGAAACCTAGGTTACGTGGCCCACCCATACAAGTGAGGTACCATTTCTATTGGGATACTTGGAGAAATGCTGGGGGGTTGGAAATTTGTTGCTACTTTCCGCCGTGTGAAAATTTGGGCACAATAAGGCAAGGAAAATGTCATAGTCACATTTTGAGCTTTGCAGGACATTGTGGGTAAGATAACTTGTTGGGATCCACAAGAGAGACATCACCATGCACTCTCATGGGTGTTTAGTTTATGACAAAAACTACAGTTGTTAGGTTATTCTTAAATGAAATGTACAGCTTGGCAGAGATAAAACAGACAAAGATTACTGCACAGCTATCTATTCCTCAAGCACACACATACTGGTTGGATTTGGCACGAGGGTGAGTGATGGTTCAGTATATTAAACTGTATTAACAAGAGATTTCACAAAAATGAAATGCACTGTCAATAATTGAATGGACAAAAAACTGAACCACTGACTCGCAGCTCGTCAGCTGTAAAGCCACTTCAAGGCACCAACCGCTTTACAGGCCATTCACACACCTTTCATACATGATACACACAAGACCATTTACACCACCAGGCAAAAAACCAACATATTACAACATTCACAAAAAAGGACAAGGTACACCCGGCTTGACAAAAACAGAAAAGACACATTTTTATGCACAACCACCAATTCCTCAAGCACACATACATACTGGTTGGATTTGGCAAGAGGGTGAGTGATGGTTCAGTATATACAGTTGTATTAACCAGAGATTTCAAAAAAATGAAATGCACTGTCAATAATTGAATGGACGAGAAACTGAACCATTGACTCACAGCTTGTGAGCTGTAAAGCCACGACAAGGCACCAACCTCTTTACAGGCCATTCATACACCTTTCATACGTGTGACACATACAAAACCATTCACAACGCCAGCCGCGGGCCCAGCACATTACAACACTCACACCAGCAGACAGCTCCATTCAAGGGCCCATTACTTTCACACGCCCACATTCCTAACACAGCAACCACACCAGCTCACGGATTACGTTGAGTGGCATTTGGCTAGCAGTTTGTGTAGTGACCAGCACCTAGTCACTACTCACACACCGCCAGCCAAGTGACAGTCCATGCACACCACACCGCCAGCCAAGCGCCAGTCCATGCACACAACCAGCCAAGCGCCAGTCCATGCACAACGGCAGCCAAGAGCCAGTCCACGCACACCACACCATCAGCCATGCGCCAGTCCATGCACACCAAACCGTCAGCCATGCACCAGTGCACGCACACCGCCAGCCAAGCGGCAGTACAAACACACTGCCAGCCAAGCGCCAGAGCAAACACACCGCCAGCCGAGCGCCAATCCAAACACACCGCCAGCCAAGCGCCAGACCACGCACACCGCCATCACATTTAGGATTTTTTTATATAAATAAGAAAACACAAACAAATTGCAAATACATACAAATCTACTAACACAAAAACTGAAACTAAATACACTACACAAATGGCAACCTTGAAACTGAACGAAAAATATTAAACAATAGAGGCCAGGCAGTTCACTTTACCACTCATGGATGCTCCTAAAAATTATTTTGCGTGTGGTACATTCTAAAACAAGCAGGCACACACAGCCCAGGGTTAGAAGGACACTCGGGCAGTACATACGAGTCTCCTTACGCATACCTCTTCACTAACAGACTCTACATCTCCTACTGGGAAAGTCTTTTGAGGGTGTGGGAGGAATGTGATCAGGAAAGTGGCTATGTTTCAATCTAGCATCATCCTCCACCGCTCCAACTATAGGAACACTGGCCTGTTTAACTAAAACAAGGCTGCCTATTACAGACTCCTGAAACTTTGCAAAAGTCATCTTTGACTCAGGAGAATCCTGGAACACAACAAAAGCATTAAAGGTTGCCAAGTGGAAAAGATGGATAGCCAACTTCTTGTACCAAATGTAAGCCTTACGAAGAGCATCGTAAGGTTCCAACCTCTGATCTACTCTGTCAACACCACCCATGTGCCTATTATAGTCTAAAATGCACACAGGTTTGCGCGCTTCAGCAACCTGACCCCAGGTGCAGTGCTTTCATCGTGGATGGTAGTCAGCATGTAGACATCTCTCCTGTCTGAAAACTTCACAGCTAGAAGCTCCTCGCAACGCAACCCACTGCACTGTCCCCACATAAGCTTTTGGCAAACAAGTTCTTTTGGGAAACCTTTACGGTTAGAGCGGATTGTGCCACAAGCAACAGTGTCCACTTTGGCCAATTCCCTGAACAACCGAACACCAGTGTAGAAGTTATCTACATATAAATGGTGGCCTTTGTTAAAAAATCCTCTACCAAGTTCCCACACAATTTTCTCAGTCACTCCAAAAGTGGACGGACAACCAGAGGGGTTAATCCTGGATTCTTTACCGGCGTACACCCTGAAATTAAAGACATATCCAGTCCTACTGTCACACAGCATATACAGCTTAATTCCATAGCGTGCCCTCTTACTAGGAATGTATTGCCTAAAAACCAAGCTTGAACAACACCAAAGACTCACCCACTGCAATTACTTTCCCTGGAGCATAGATCTCAGAAAATCGATGAACAAAGTGATTAATGACAGTCCGAATCTTAAAAAGACGGTCACAATCAGGGTGATCTTGTGGCAAAGCTAAACCATTATCGACAAAATGCATCATCCGAAGCAGAAGCAAATACCTATCACGACTCATGACTGCCGGAAATATAGCAGTTGCCATCAAGGGACTAGTAGACCAATATGAAGACATTGATGGCTTCCTTAGCAAGCCCTTCAAAAAAGTTAAACCCAAGAACTTCTTCATCTCTTCCAGATTTGTGGGAGTCCACCGGGTAGCTCTAGAGTGGGGCCTAAGGCTGGCACTGTTGTCCCTCAAAAACTGTTCGGCATACAAATTAGTCTGCTCAACAATCTCTGCCAAAAACACATCGTCCATAAACAACTGAAAACAATTTATCGGCAACAAGTTTTCAGTATTTACTCTACACCCTGGAACACCAGTAAAGTCTGGCAATGCCGGCTGCACCATGCCTGGGGCAACCCAGAGGTCAGCACTTTCAACGGGAAGCCTTGCAGCCCCAGGCTGCAGCCCAGATGCCTCTTGCTGCACTATACCAATGGGAAGCCTTGCAGCCCCAAGCTGCAGCCCAGATGCTTATTTCCTCCCTATACCAACGGGAAGTCTTGCAGCCCCAGGCGGAAGCCCAGATGCCTCTTGCCGCACTATCGGCACATCAATGTCCTCCTCTAACACAGGCACTTCATCCGCACTAAGAGTAGCTTCATCCGCACTGAGAGTAGCTTAATCATCGGATGATGCCATGTGGAGAGAAAACTCACTGCCTGAATCCTCCCCTCCCACCTCTGCCTCAGAATCAGAGTCAGTCTCTGGACCATGGTCAGAGGAAGAGTCAAAAAGCATACCAACAACCTGCTGAACAGTAATCCTGCGGCTAGCCATTATCCTTACTAAGAAAGGCGACTGCACAAACAAGTCAACAACCAACACTGTGCAAAATAAGTAAGTAAAGATCTATATACTCAAAAACTATACGATTCACTTACAAGAGACAGCTGCACACACCAGCACCTACTCTGCAAAGACACAGCAAAAATCAACGATATCCCACTAGAAAGAACAATTACCTAAGAAGACAACAAAATACACATCAAGCATAGACACTCAAAAAACAGAAGCCAAACATACTGGTATTATTCCACAGTTTGCAAAAAAAACATTCATGTAGAAAAATGAAACTCATTTACATTGTACAAAAAAAGTCTCTTACCAAACACATGCAGATACACAAACAGCAGAACCACCAGAAACGAAACCGCAAGCTGCAACACTCTAAACAGCAAAAGCCTTGAACTAGAACAAAAAGGGAGAAATAAAGCATTACAATTACAATTCACAAGAAATAAAACCAATTCACATTATAACACGCTATGTCACTACCCAAATGGGGGCAGAAAGGCCAAATAAACAGGCTGATCTGCCCCCGCGGGGGCAAAATACACACAAACAAATATATGTCCCCTGGAAGCAACCAATTAACTTAATTTTAAATCCCTGGCTCTAGTGGGCTTTTCTGCACCCCCCCCAGGCCAGAAACGCCCAAAAAAATATGTGACCCTTGCCCAAGGGGTGGCTTCCATTTAAAATTTAAAACACTCCCTGGTGTCTAGTGGGGTTTTCTGCCCCCCCCCGGGGGCAGAAAGGCCAATTAAACAAACCGATCTGAATATACTTTTTTCTAAAATAGGGCCCCTGGAAGCGACCCTTGCCCACGGGGTCGCTTCCATTTAAAAAATAAATAAATTCCCTGGTGTCTAGTGGGGTTTTCTGCCCCCCCCCCCCTAGGGGCAGAAAGGCCAAATAAAAAAACGATCTGCCCCCGGAGGGGGCAGAATATACTTAAAAAATATTTAGGGCCCCTGGAAGCGACCCTTGCCCAAGGGGTCGCTTCCGATTTTTAAAAAAAGCAATTCTCTGGCTCTAGTGGGCTTTTCTGCTGATCTGTCCCCAGGGGGAGCAGAAAAGTCGAAATTTAAATTTTCCCCATAGGAAGCAGCCCTTGCCCAAGGGGTCGCTTACTTTGCACACAAAAAGACATCCCTGGTGTTTAGTGGGGGCATTCCTGGTGCACGATCGCGACGCTGTGCGCGATCATGCACCAGGAATGCCCTGCATTGAGACATTAGGGGAGAGGAAACACTGTTTCCTCTCCCCCGATGACTCAAGGCCCCCTGCCCCACCGGAGACCAAAACCTACCTCCTCCTCCTTGGATGCACTGGAAAAAAATGGTTTCCAGTGCGTCCAGTGCTTCATGATGACGTCGGCGCGCGCTGTGTGCGCTGACGTCATGTGGAAGCTTGGAGGGGGTCGGGGTGGCAGCGGAAACTCTTCTGCTGCCCTCCCCCTCTGTGGTGCCAACATCAATGCCCAAGGGTGGGAGTGCCAGCGCTTTCCCCAGGGGTTTTGCTCATGACGGAGCGGTTCCGTCATAAGCACAGCCCAACCGATGCACATGACGGAACCGCTCCGTCATGAGCATCGAAGGGGTTAAGTAAGGATAATCTTATTCCTTCCACATATAAAATCATATCAGAACACTTTATCACCCATATGCTATAGACTGATAAACTGGTGTCTGCGATGCCTGCAGGATTATTTTTGTGCAGGAACAGACATTTACAGCACAAAACAATCTCATGAGGAGTTTTCCTCGTTCTATGTGTGCTGCAGAATGCAGCACAAATGGAAAGAGGAAAAAACAAGGAGAAATACAAAATATTGCTCTGGGGAGGTGAAAGGTTTACGTGATTAAGTATATCTGGGGCAGGATCAAAATCCCTGGGTGTTGCATGGGAAAACCCACTGTAGTGCCCATGGAATGCCTCCGTCCTGCAGAGTAAGGCAACGCAATGACTTGTGCTGCTTAGTCCTACTCCATATCTATGAGGCAATGCATAGTCACACTAAGTGCCTGATTATGATGTTGGTCGGAGTTCCCTCCAATTGACATCATCGCGGAATCTGGATCATCCTCAGAATTATGATGCGAGTCGCATACCCCCATTTCCCTATGGAAGCTTGTGCTATGGCCATAAACCAGCCGTAGCACAAGCTCCCACAGGGAAATGGGAGATTGGGTTCATCCCTACACTGCGTGGCAGGCACTTCACAGTGCCTGCCATGCGGTGCAGGGATCACCAGGGGAGAACAATAGGTGCCCTCTCAGGCCCCATACAGAGGCCGCAAAGAGAAGGGGCCCTGCAGGGGCCCCCAAACATGCTTTCCGACAGGCTTTGCATGCCGGGAAGCCCGACATGGAAAGCCTGTCAGAAACCGAGCATCGTAATCCCAACGGTGGAAACGCCGTCCATTGGGATTACGGACCGGCTCCTTGAGCCCATCGAAATCCAACCAGAATGAACGCCAGTTTTAATTCCGACCGCCTATATTGTAATTTGATGGTTGGAATTGAAACTGATGATCTCGGTCGGAAATCCTCTTGCTCTCCAACCGAGATCATAATAGGCCCCAGAGTGTCTTTGCATGGCCTCATAGATTTGATTAAGAGGCTTGCGCTGCTGTAGAGTCAATAAAAGTGACACTCTGGTGGTACAAGCCTCTCATAGATAAGTCCCTAGAGGTTAGCATCAATTGCCCTCTCACCAGTAGTGTTAAATCAATTATAATGGATACATGATATACTGACTATTCGTCATTCCCTCCTGAACGGCAATTTGCAGGAGAGAAGTATTGATATTCTGTCCTCTTAGGGGGGTCTAGTGGGTGACACACACCTCCACAAGGTCACTGTAATGAGTATTGAGTGGGCATTTACTCATCGGACTCCATGAAAGCAGTAAGGACTTCCATCTCCCAAGGGACCAAGCTCTACCAACAGAGAACTAGGGGCCTCATTTATGAGAAATTGGCGTATGGAACTGTCGCAAGTCTTCTTGCTACGCTGCCCTAAGCCACTGTGAAAGGGCAGGAATGCACTGTTTTTATGAAATATGGTGCATTCCTATCCTTCCCCACCTGCATTGGCGCACAATTTGCTGCCTAGTGCCATCGTAGGCACCCTTGCACCATGGTGCAAGGGTGCCTCCATTGCAGACAGGACTGGGTTTTTTGCAGGCACCTTCCCACACAAAAACTATGTGAGAGGCATTTTCCTCTTTCCAAGTGTGCATGGAAAGAGGAAAAAATTAGGGGAAATAAACAATTTCTCCTCATTACGCTCTGGGGAAGTGTAAGGTTTTGGCGCTGTCCCAGGTTTACGAGATTAAGTAAATCTGGGGCAGCATCAAAATCCATGGGCATTGCTTGGGAACACCCACCACAATGCCCATGGAACACCCTGCCTGGTGCAGAAAGGTAATGCAGCGACTTGCTCTGCTTTTCCTTACTCTACATCTATGAGGGCATGCAAAGCCACGCACAGTGGCTTTTCGTGGCCTCATAGATTTGATTTAGAGGCATGCGCTGCGGGCGTATTAGAAGAAGTGAATCTCTGGTGGTGCAAGCTTTCCATCAATAAGTCCCAAAGACCAAATCTCTTACCATGAGAATTCCGACACCACACTCTAAAAAATACTTTTATGCCTAAACTTATGACTATAGCAATAATATGTGTAGCTCCCTTCCTGTCCAATTGGTTAGAACTGCTGACACTGGATTAGCAGCAGATTATTCTAGAACTATTCATTGGACAGAATCATACTAGAACTAAGGGGGTCATTACGATGATGGTCAGACTTTCGTCTGACCGCCATAGTTGCAGGAATCGGAACGGCCGCCATGCATGCAGCGACCCGCACTCCAAATTATGATGCGACTGCTACCATGGTGGTCGCATTTTGCAATTTAACATCTCGGTGGGTGCTGCTGACAGCAGAACCTGCCGCGATGTTTAAAATGCATGTTGTGCATTTCACTGCACTACATGGCAGGCACCACATGGTGCCTGCCACTTAGAGAAGTGAAATGTCGTGGGGTACCATGGGTACCCCCCAGTGCACAAACACCTCCCCCCAACACAAGGGGGGCCTGCAATGGGCCCCCGAAACCAATCCCTGCCAGCCTTTCAATGGCGGTTTACTTGCCACGGAAAGGCTGGCTGCCGCCAGCATCTTAAGATGAATGACGGTGCATGCTAGGCACGCCACCATATTACTGATGCTGACCGCTCCGTGAGGCAATCGTAATGATTGCCTGTGGCAGATCCTTTGCGGACGGTCTTAGCACCCACCACGGTCGTGGTCAGAGTCCCCCCGCCATCGTAATGTGGTGGGGGGAAATTGCTTTACGATGGCGGAAGGCTCACCACCGCACTCCAGGTGGTGGCATGCCTTCCGCCATCGTAATGACCCTCTAAGTGCACAAATCTAAACAAATGAATGAATGACCTATAAAGAAGGTCCAGAGTTACAGTCACACTACGATCTCTAAAGTTATTTGTGTCGTTTGAAAGATTTCAGCCAGGTACTGTTTGCAACCAGACTTTCCTTTTTAACTCGTCTAATTTCTATTGCTCGGAAATGATCAGCTAGAGAATGTAGATTTCAATAAATAAATCTTTTTTCTCGCTGCAACGCACATTTTAACCTAATTTTCACAGGGCAATAGATCCTCTATTTTGTTTGACTCCAACAGAACATTTGCCATTTAGAAATGCCTCTGCCATCTGGATGATAAAGAATCGGGGAATGTGCACTCATAGGAGAAAAACAATATATGCCATCACCTATCAACAACTAGAATACATTCCATCGAGGCAAGCTTTTTTTCTCCAACGCACAAGAGAGCCAACACATTTTGTCAGCTTCAATTAACACAAACAGTCTCAACAACAATGAGATAATTAGATGTGAGAGATAATTATGTCACATAATGATGATCATTCCCCAAAGTGCTGTTGGCTTTAAAAGAGAGCATGTCTCTTCTCAGTCAACCTTGCAGATTTGGGAAAGGCTGGAGTTTCAAAGCTCAGGCTAAAAGGAGAGGCAAGAATGGAAACTTCGGCAGTGAATCAGTCAGTGTTAAGTAGTTTCACTTCTCTTTACCACCATTTTGTATTAGTTTCCATTTAATGTATAATGCAATAGCATATGTTTGTGTTGGTGGCTGCAATGACAACCAGAGGGCAAATGGCACCACGCAAAAACAAATGAAATAAAAAACTTATGGGGGCAGATTTATGAGGGACTTGAGCCCCTTTTACGCCGCTGTTTCGTCACTTTTGTGACGCAGCGGCGGCGTAAACCCTGCGCCATGTTGCGCCCCATTTACATCGTGACGCATCTATGGAGATGCGTCACGGTGCGGTGTAAAGCCCTGTGCCACATGAAACCTGCGTCAGGTTTCATGTGGGCGTTGCTACTCAGGGTGGGCGTTCCGTCGCAGGAACGCCCCTGAAAAGTGACTCAGTGAAATCTATAATATTTCACTGAGTCACTTTCCCAACGCTGATGCGTCAAAACCCTGCGCCAGCTTGAAGTAGGCGTAAGGCTTGACGCACCATGTTAGGAATAGGGTAGGTTGGAACAGTGCTGGAGTTGCGTCGCGCTTGCGACGCAACTTCAGCACTGCGCCATCCTTACGCCGGCAGATGCATCATGTATATGATTGTCCTTGCGCCACGATGCGCCGCATTGTAAATGCGGCGCATCTGCGGTGGCGCAAGGGCAAACTTGCGTGATGCATCTTCCCTGGCGCATCCATGCTGATTTGCAGGGATGCGCCAGGGAACATAAATCTGCCCCATGGTGTATATTTTGGACAACGGAAAATAATTATGACAGGTCTCTTCCTTCTGCAGATTCATGCTATTACTTCTCCAGTGAAATACCTACATGTCTGTGCAGAGGAAAATGTAATTCTCCGTGAGTGACAGCTACAATGAGACAATGGCTGATATGGCTAATTGAACGTGGGCTGATCAATATGTGACTGCCACTTGCTCTATCTAATGGCGTTGACTTTGTGCATTGTTTAAGCTGTGTGATATTGTCTCCGGCATTTATATATCATAATATAATAGCCTTGAAGGTGTATGTATGTAATGGATAGCTGGAAATGATATTACAACTTTGGCCACGACTATCTTTTCATGTGCGGAGTTCCCATCCTCGCCTGTGGAGTTTCAGCAGTTGTAAACCTACTAGTAGCTCATAGTTTGTGAATAGCAAAAAAAGGCAAACTTATGCAAAAGTGTAATATTACCTTTGTAAATCGGACAGAGTTAACATATATGTTTGTGATTCTTTTTTTTAACATTCACTGTATTACGAATGGGAGGTTGAGAAGTTCAGGATAGTTTCCAAAAGTGGAGGCAGGAGAAATATCGGTGGCATAATTTGCAGCAAAAGGCTAGGAAATGTGGCTTTCTAGACCCTCATTTCGAGATGGCAGGGAACATGGATGGTAACTCCTGGCCCAGTGTTATCTATTTCAGCCATTACCTCCACCCCAGTTACCAGCTATGACATGCTTTCAGCCTTTAATGGGGAGTAACATGGGACCCAGAATTCCTGCATGCAATTCTTGAATATTAGGCCCTTTTTCTGCTCTGATTTTCCACATGCCTTAGGTAGCTGAAAGATATGAGCAGAAAAGCATTTGTTTTTAACTGGTGCTTTTTCACACCTAGTTAAGTTTGTTATTGAATCAGGGGGGCATTCCACAAAAACAGACAGAATTACTACTCCACACAATTCAGAATAAGGGCCAATGACCTGTATGGGTAGATCTTCAGCATGTTCATGATTACTGATCTGCGGGCAGACTGAGTGTAGTATGCTGTACATTGTTGAAGCGTGATTTCTCCCCTTCTTTCTTTACATTGATATTCTCCCTTCTATTCAGCCTGAATGGCTGTGAATGACTGTGAATTCATGTCACGGAGTGTTTGAGTGCTTGGTCTGGGTTATAGTGTCAGTTGAAGATTGGAGGCTGAGCAGCAGGGAGGCTGCTCCAGGTTTGGCCATATCACCATCTTACTTCCCATCTTATTTACCATCTTACTTCATTTGTAACCTGAACTTAATAAATCAACTACTTGGAACTTATTACTTGTCTTTATGTGGATTCTCTTACTTCAACATTGTGGCGACGATTTGGACTTCAAACCTGCGTGTGTTGGCTTACAATCAACTAAGGAAACTGCTAAGGAAATTCAAACTCAAAGTATCTACGTGTTTATCAAGTACTACTTAAAGAAACTGGCAGCCCCAACCCCACCAGTGACCATAAGACCGGTCAGCCTCAACTCGGGCGTGTCAGATTCTACTTCACTCAAGCCTGCTGAGTCGTGTCCTGCTTGTACATGACAGCTGTGTTTTATACTACAAAGTCTACCTAAGGTGTCTGACCCTCAACTACCAGTGTCTTTCCCATCTTGATAGCCTGTCTGGGGAGTTTCTCCCTTCTTACATCAAAGGATTTGCTTATCTTACATCAAGGGTTTTGCCTGCAGCAAACCTACAATTCTGTCAGAGCCTGGCAAGACTTTATTCAACTTGTCTGGCAAGTCTCTGTCACTGCATGCGGGAAGATTTATCGTTCTTTGTTGCATTTCTTTCACAAAGTGTAACGCTTTCTTCATTTATTGAGGAGACAGAAGTTGCATCTGGTGAGAGCGCTGCCCACATTGCATTGTGAGTATTGTTTTATTTTTTTCATTTTTATGTGCATTACCTCTGTGTCTGTCTCCTCCATGGCAGTTGATCTGCTGCCACACTTTCAAAACATGCCACGAGCTCACACAGAGCCTGCGCGCTCTTACCTTCCTCCAGCTGTCGAGCAATGCTTTCTTTCCGTCCTCTGTGACGCTTGCTGTTTTTCGAGGCTTCTTGCTGACGTTTGTTTCTCCACGAGTCTTTCTGCTACTTTTGGCACGTTTGGGAGCACGGTGATGCCGGGAGCCATCCGGCGCAGTGTCACCAGCGCGTGCCACCATCTTGTGTTTGGGGTGTTCCTTCATGTCATGTGCTACTTCCTGGATGGCACACGCTCTGCCAATTACACAATCTGTTTTTTAGGTCTCGCTAGCGTAGGCTGGGCACATGCACAGTCTCGCTGGTGAGATTTAACGTTTTGGGGATTTTTCAGTTAAGGGCTTTAAGTCCCGCCCCTCTTTCCCATTGGCCGGCGTCACCGTTTATGCTAAACGGCAGCCAGCCATTGGGAAAGAGCTGTTGGTGACGTTTTCGCTCTGCTTTTTCTGCCGTCCCACTTGGACGGCCTCGCCTGCTTTCCTTCTGAAGTAAGAGGTTTCTTATCTTTATGGGGCCAAACACATGGCCCCATAAAGATAGGAAACCTTTTAGCAGGCGAGGCCGTCCAAGTGGGACGGCAGAAAAAGGCAAACGAAAACGTCATGGCGAGCGCTTATTGGTCTTATGAGCTGGTTAATAACAGCTCTTGAAACTCTTTGAAACGGATCCGTGCTTTATGGAATCCCCATGCTTCACTGACTGTCTCTAGTGTTCACAGTGCGGAGCCCTACCACGGTCTCACTCTCAACCTCTCGCCATGTACCTCCGTAATCTGCTCCACTCACGAACCCTTGACATGCCGGCAGCCGCCATCACCAACCCAACAGCCTGACCTCTCAGGCTGCCTCTGCTATAGTATACTTCCGGGGCACAGAGTTACGTTTTACGCCACTTCTGGCATGTGGTTTTAAAGTGTCTTGCTTGTGAGACTCTTGCGGTACTAAAGCAAATCAGTTGTCCATTATGTCATAATGTACTTGTTGAAATTCATTACATACACTGCTGTAATTGTACGGTACTATCTGTGCTTCACCTTCAATTTGAAGGCCATAGACTGTTCATTTATCCTTGGCCTTTTTAACGATGCCTCGAAGTATATCTTCTCCAATGAGCTTATTACAATCCCATCAGCTGAAGTAAACCTTAAGGTACCTGAGAAGAGATATTTTTTTCAACAAATTTGGAAGAGAGAAGGTTAGTCTTTCGTTTGTTTCAAGGAAACGCCGGCCTGCGTGCTGACGTCATCGCGTGGGTGTAATCCACATTGTTTCAGTTGTCGTGGGCGCCTGCCTCCGCCTTCTGCTTGTGGCCGCCCTGCTGACTTCTGGCCTTAGCCGACTAGGATGGGGTGGGTGGGGTAGACAGGGTGTCCGTGCGACATCTCATAAAGCTTCAGCATTTAACAGCTGTTGTAGTATATGAGCCTCCTCTTTGCTGTGTTAGGGAGTGCTGACGTGCTGTCAGTTGTTCTTAGATATCTTTAGAACGGTCTGAAGTGACATCCCTTTGCGGTGCTGTGCAGTTCTGTCCCTAGTGCATCCGAGAAACCTCTGATGACCCTGGTGAAGTTCAGCTGCTGCACACGCTAGTCTTTCTTTCTCCTCTCCATCCTCCTCTCTGCCCTGCCAATACTGCTGTTGTTGTTCGTGGCTGCTTTGGGTTCCCAGTCCGGCCGACTGTGCTGTTTCTCGTTGCATTTCCCTTCTTGTTCCGTGTGTGTCAGTGACTGCTGGTAGTTGGTGTGATCGTCACTGTCTCTCCCTACATTCTGCAAACAGTGGCTGTATCCGTGATTACTGTTGTCATTTCTGTGCTTGTGGCTCTTTGCGCTTTATTTTATCATCAACGCATCCTATGCATCTTTCACTACTCTGGCCTGGGTAGCCGTGTTCGGTTGTCTCTCTGCGCCTCGTTCACCAGCTAGGGGTTCTAGTTGTGTAATTGAGTGTTCTAGATGTTACTGTGCTGTCAGTACTATCTATCTTGTTATTCCACTCGGAGCAGTAAGACGAACGAGCATGCCCTTTTGGGACTCCTTTCCGTAATCCACCCCGTCAGCACGACAGTACTGCTCAGCTTTCGATCTACCTTTAAACTACCCCTACCACCCTTAAGTTCTTGCTGTTGCTTCTTGAAGTCTATGTAGAGCTGAGTCATTGTGACTGGTATCACAGTCACCCATGTTTCTTCGTGAGTAAATGAAGGAAGAGCAAATATCTGGCTACACGTGAAATCTCATCCAGCCCCTGATGCAACATTTGTCTTCCAAAGCCTGCTTTGAGGCACCCACCCCAACTAGTTCCTGATATTTAGGTATCCTCTAAGGAACCATGTCTGCCTATGGCTTTTGGCCGGTGGCTGTTCAGGCAACACGTACCAAAACTGTGATCGCTCAAGCAGATGAGTAGCGCAGCAGTGCAGTTACCATTAGAGTTGTGCCACGACGGGCCATTCAATTAAATTGCAATATATTTTGTTTAAAACATATGACTTGCATTCCAGCCACCTCTTTAAACTTCCTCAAAATCATTTTATTGCAATTATAGGTCTTACATAATTTTTACTCTCTAAAACTGTATATCTGATGAAATGTTCAATTCTACAAGACCCATAACAATAACAAACATTTGGGGGTTGCAGTGGCTGGACCCTCCTTGCCAGTGTTCTTTTTAACCTCCTTTATCCAAATAATGTCCAAGCTTGTTTGCTGGGAGTACTGCCTGTGTCTCTAAGTAGCCAGTAGAGCAACTGGTTGGGTTAATGAACCTGGCTCATAAATAATGGCAGCTTGTGTTTTTATGCAAGAAAATGCACGGTCATCAGGATATTAGATAACAATTGCAGTGTATTTTTTCATTTTTTTTTTGTGCATGACATTGATCATATCCTTGATGCGATTTTTCATTAATTGATATGGTAATTTCCCAGCTTGGAGACATTGTGTCCTGGAATTAAGAATGACTCGAAGGCTCTTCCTAAATTTGGGGGATGTTAGGGAGGACCCGATGGATACAGGAATGTTGTTTCACGTCCTGGTTGCATAGATGGAAAAGTCCTGCTGTCTTGTGTTTTTTAAACAATTCTTCGTAGTCAGATGGTGTCTTGGCTGTGGTTATACCGAGAACGACCAGAGATGGGGAGTTTTTCAGCAAGATAAGCAAGGGTGCTAGTCGTAATAATGCAACTGGTTTTGATGATGGAATCTAGCGGAATGGGGGTGATGAGACTTGCTATGTAAGATTCCCTTAAGTGATGCCAATTGGAATGGGGTGATATGCCCTGGATGAGGCTTGCAGAGTAAAATTCCCTTAAGTTGTACCACTTTGAAGCTTTGGAGGCTACGTTGAAGGGTGTTAGCATCCTCCAGGTGCAAGACTGTGAGGGCTTGAACAGCAGTTTTGAAGTTGCTTTCTAAAAGAAACAGTTTCACTTACTTAGAGGAGTGCACTGGTACCAAGTCATCTCTGTGGGTTTTTTGGCAGTGGTGTTTCTTGAGCGTGAGGTTGGTGTCTTCCAAGTGACTTGGCATTCAGTGAAATTTAGGGATAGAAGCTTTCAAGGGTCATATAATTGAGCCAGGTTTGTACGGTTTCCCTTTTTGTTCATGGGAATAGCAGGAATCCTGTCGTGGGGACATATTGAGTTTCAGGTAGTCATTGGACATCCAGGTCTGGATGATATGCAAGCAGTATTTGAGGTGTTGTATGTCTGGATTAGAGGAGACTTTTAAGTAGAGTTGTGACTCATCACGGTGCTCACAATTGAACATGTCTTCAGTACTCAGCTGGCCTCACTGAGGCTGTGCCGCCCACCCCAACAGGGTCTCCAAAGCCATAGAGGATTACAAGAACCAGTCCAGTATTGCCACCAGTTTCTACCTTCATAGTTCTTACATGGGGTGCTTCACTGGACTAGTTTAATTATCTACACCATAATAAAGACCCAAACCAAGACATTGTGAGCCACAGCCAGGTAACAGATTGGTAAAGAGAGAACTCAGTTTTTTAGTGGAGTAGAAATTCACTGTAAGTTAGAGAATCCATTCTACACTTGAGCAGAAGTACATTTGAAAGGGGCATTGTAAACGTTAAGGTTTCTCTTCATGGTTCAGACAAATCACCATCACTCAAAGTGGTTGCTTAAAATGGGACAGGCCAGTCCTAGTCTTTTGTGCCCCTGTATAACCATAGGGTAGTTCAATGTGGGGATAATCTGCTGTCCTCGTAATGATCACATGTGGATAGTCTCAGCACTTAGGCATTCATTGGTTTCCGCTGAGTAGATCTCTTATTGATCTATCAGCCACTTCGTAGGAAGTTGTAAATAAGAAGCCTGTGATCTGTGTATCAACATATTATGCACATTGTACGGTTTCTTTCTATTGACAGTACACAATTCTTTTCTATAGTGATTCATAGTTGAGAGTTTTAGTGTTCTCTTTTTGACATATTAGGCTGAAGCTCTCTTGCCAGACAGTGCATCAACTGAGATTCCTAGTGAAACCTAGCAGTTAAGCACCAGGCATGCTAATACAGTAGCTATTTCTTATTTAAGCCAGTGAAATTAATGTAAGGCACACAAGGACATTCAGACACATACTATAAAAAGTTGCCTTATGGCAATATAAATTAAGATCCTCCAGCCAATACTAAATATTACCATGCAGAAATAAAGTGCATGTGTAGGTTATATAACTTATGAGCACTAAACTGCCTTGAGAAGGCTTATGGGCTCCAGAAGCCTGAGTGTAACACGTCAGCTGTACAAGAATACGCATATTTGTGATCATGATCTTGAGTAATATGATTGCTGGAATCCATTCTATATGAAGTTTGGATTCTTTGCATCAAACCAATGTTCATAAAGAGTTTTTGTTTCGAAACGTTTGAAAACCTACCTCCTGCTCTAATTTCTCCAGTTTGCCCCCTGGTGCTCCTCTCCGGGCAAGAGTACATATAGAAAACAAGACAGCTGCAACCTGGGTAAATCTTCTTACCCATAAACCCTCCTTTTCTTTTTCAGCCTTTACAGAAAAATGTTTAACAGTTGTTCTAACAATTGTTAATGCATTTCATATTTTCTTTAATATTTCTTTATATTCCAGGCTAAATCTAGAATATGGTTCCTAGGGATTTCATCAGATTTTCATGAAAATGTTTTTCAAACATTTAGAATTTCACAAACACAAAGATTCACTAGCCTGTGGTCATCAGGCAGATGTTCTTCGTTTTGCGAATTTGGGGAACCTTTACTAACCTTGAGCCCCTTTCTCTAAAATAGGGTTCCTCTGGGTATTTATTATTTTGTTTCTATGGTAGATGAGCTGATGTGTGTAGCACATCCTTTTGCCTGGCACTTCAAGGAAAGCTAGGGTTGATGATGGACCTAAATATTCCCATTTCTCCTTGGAATTGGTGGCATTGTAGGCAGATGAAATCAGTTGCGTTTTCACTGCCACCCTCACCCATGCTTAAGCACTATGAGTCCTCTGAGATGTAGTGGGAATTCCAGCAGGGCAACAGGACAAGCAATCCCATTATCTAAGGACTGATGAAGCACTTCATGTTGCTGAAAACTGACCGTAAACATTTGAGAATTAATCCTTCAGTAGAACATCATCTTAATAAACGAAATGGTCAGAATCTGAAAGAACAGATTGTACTCTGCATTGACTCACATGAATCAAAAGTCAATGGCATTCCTTTCGAATGGATTTTAAGTGTAGGGCCACTCTCATGTTAAACTCTTTTGGTCTGATTCACATAGCTGTTTGCACATCAAAGTAGTGCTCAGGTGCACAAGTGGATGCATTTACCAGCACAAGTTTAACTTTATTAGTCCCAAAATGGGAATTTATAATTGTAAATGTATTTACCTAAACAGAAAATTTTGCCAATATTTGACTAATTTTGGGCATTCCAGGGCCAGGGACCTTTCGAAAGTAAGTGGCCTCTACAAACTTGCAAGTTTATACGATGAAGGCTTCTCCTCCACTTAGTGTTCTACTGTGCTGAAATATACTGGTATTCAAGTGGGCACATATGAGAGCTATCTGCAGCCTCTGAGGCCCTCATCACAATATTCACATTAGTTCGACAATGAGATGTCGGGGCAGAATGAATGATTGCTCTGGAAACATTTTCTGCTCTCCCATGATGCTGTTGCAGATGGGTGGGGACCTGGGTTAGTAGTTGCCCGCAGCCCCCATAAGACCTCCTTAGACTTCAAGTTTGGTTTCTCCAGGCGCAGAGTTTGGGGAACATGATATTTCCAGGCGCTTAGAGGCCAGAAAATTAGCAGTTGCCCAAAACAGTATGCTTCCCCATGGATACTGCTCTACTCATAATGGGAGACCCAAAATGTATTTCTCTTCAGTTCATCTGTCAAAACATCTTTTGACACTATTCCTCCAGTAAGAGAATTGCGATGCTCGTATTACCATGACCAGAGAATCTGGATTTTATTAAAGACACGGAGGCTAAATTTATGCAAGGGAGACAAGCCTAGATAGATCTGCCTCTTATAAATGCAATGAAAACAAAGTTCAACTATGAAGAAAAGAAATTAACGTCTTATTTAGAAACTGGTGAATTCCATAAGAACAACAAAGCACGATGCCAAGACTTGCGTGGAGGGAAGAGGAGTAAGTCTTGAAACCACAGAGGTAAAATCCCATGTGTGCATCTTGTAGAAGAACCATCTAAGCTAAATTATCTGAAAAAGGAGAAAATATTTAAAAATGTGCACTAATAAGCACTATGTAAATGGGAGAATATTGAGGATATGAATTAGTGCATTAAAAATAAAACATAATACATTAAAATAACTAAGTTATTTCCTTATTAAACTTTTTATTTAATTTTTTTTTAAATTCTAATCTTCAAACAAAGGCATTCAAGGAAATTATTAACATGCTAGCTTAAGCGTCCACTCCCGGGAGGGAAGGATTAGGATAATGTTAGCCTCCGTGTCTTTAATGAAATCCAGTTTCTCTGGTCATGGTAAAAGGAGAATCGCAATTTCATTACAAGACCGGAGGATACCATTATGCATGTTGGTAGTCTAGTAAAACTACATCAGACGTGTTCAACAGGCTTACAGTACTGTTTCGTAAAGGTATGGGAACTGGACCAGTCGGCCGCCTTAAGAATACCGTCTAAGTTACCTCCTTTCCAAAAGGATTGGCTGGCCATAACGTCTCTTAAAGAATGTGCTTGAAATCTCTGGAGGACTATGCTTGCCAGTTGCATAGCTAATTTAATCCATCTAGCAATTGAGCAAGAGGAGATGGGTTTGAGGGGTTTAACAAAGGAAATAAGAAGCTGGTTTACACCCGCGGTGCGATGTTTGTTCATCCTTCCATCATACTCCTTCATACAATCTACCACACACAACTTTTTGCAGGCATCGAAACTTGGGTAAAACAAGCATTGAAAATGCAATAGGTCTCGCCTTTTATTAAGTTACAGCCATTTGCTTTGCTAATGGTATTGTATAGCAAAGCAAATGGCTTTAACTTAATTAAAGGTGTGACCTATTGCATTTTTAATGCTTGTTTTCTTTTCTTGTTGCAATAAAGTGTGAACTCAACCAGATGAAGTCCGGGGACAATGCAGTGTTTTTAATGACTCATGTCTTGCAACTACATGCAACAAGACGCAGTCCAGTGTTTACATCGCTTCGTGTGGAAATATTGCTTCGAGTGACACTCTCAAGTATACGTTTTGAGGTACTGATTTACACTTCATGTCACAACAGGAGTACACATTGGTAAGACTGGAGCAATTATTCTTCTCTACAATTACGAGTGAGACATCGCTCACTGGATTCATGGAGCACATTATCTTGATGCTATTTGAAGTTAAAGAGTTTCTTTTTGGCCATGAGTTCTTGTCTGCTTGCATTTTGTGCTGTCATACTTTACTATTTATTCTCTGAGTGTGCTGTGTTTTTTCCTTTGCAATCCTATTGGAGTTATCTCATGTTTCAAGCCTAGTTCTTGCTGGGAATTTTCTAATGTCTAAATCTATGTGGCACAGTTTAAAAAAATTGCAAAAGTTCTTTAATTTCTTCTTTATAAGCACGTATTTACTGGTATGTGCTGTGCCCATATTTCCCAGCACATTTTATTCTGTTTTCATGGGTGAGTGCATCCCAGTACATCTTCTGCTGTTTTCATGGGTGAGTGTATCCCAGTACATTTTTCTGCTGTTTTAGTGGTTGAGTGTATCCCAGTTTCTGGCTGCATTTCCTTTGTTGTGTGGGGTGCTGTGCACTTTTGTATCACAGTGCTTGTTGCTTAGTGTGTAAGCTTGAGACAACGCAGTTTGTTTGCGTTATTCGGTTAATTACTTACTATTTGCCACGTATGTACTTTTCTATGTTTCATGTTTTGGTCCTGTCAGTTCTTCCACGCTGGTTCCCTGTTTACTTCACGGCTCATCCTTGTGTACATCTACTTTTGTGTTGCCGGTGATGGGATTTACGGATTGTAGGGGTGCCTGAGACCTCAGGTGTACAAGTGTTGTACGTGTTTTCTTGCCATTCTTTCTTGTTTACCATTTGGTTTTGTGTGCTTGGTTTAATGAAGTTGCTTTTATGCTTATGTATGTTGCTTATAGTAGTATTTCAGGGCATATGTTCTACTTTGTGTGCAGTGTGCTTCACATCGCAGCCTTACGTTTCTATTTGTGGTTTACGTCATGCTTTGCCTGTAACTGTAGGTCCCTTCAGGTATGTGTATTTCATGGCATATGTTTTGTTTTTTTCTGGGTTGTGCCTTTCCTCTGTGAGAAAAGGGGATGGTGTGCGTGTGTTCTATTTTTTTGGTGTCTGTCAATTTTCATGCCATCGTATTACTGCAATTTCTTGCCATTGTATTATTGCATTATCCATGCCATTGTATTATTGCATTTTCATGCCATTGTATTATTGCGTTTAGGATAGTACTTCTTGCTATCTTTTACCCTGTTTCATTTCTTTCAATTGTGGAATTTACATCTTTGACTTTCTTCATTTATTGTTCCTTTCTTCTATTTTTTTTCTTTTGTTGATGTAAAGAAAGAGGATATGTTGTAGAGTAATTTCTCCCCTGCTTTCTTTGCATTGATATTCTCCCTTCTGTTCAGCCTCAATGACTGTAGAATGTAGGATGATGTCATAAAATGTTTGAGTGCTTGGTCTGGGTTATAGTGTCAGTTGAAGATTGGAGGCTGAGCAGCAGGGAGACTGCTCCTGGTTTGGCCATATTACCATCTTACTTTCCATCTTAATTACTATCTTACTTCATTTATAACTGGGACTTAATAAATCAACTACTTGAAACTTATTATTTGTCTTCTTGTGGATTCTCTTACTTCAACATACACTATGGTTACAGAAGCTCCACGTCATCACATATGATATGGAAGGATGGAATGTGTAAGTTCAAGCATTGGGTGGTGGTGGTTGGACAGTTGGTCTCCAGGGAACTGTGGAGATGGATGTCAATTACATTTTACTCCTTGATACATTTGCCTCGGTGTCATTGCTACAAAATCTGGCGATGATTCGAAATTTCAGCTCCACCCATGCATGTGTGTGTATGGTTACTCATGGAAGCAGTCTATGGATGTGGCCATTCTGAGCTTTGTATCTGAACTTCTACCTTTGCTGGAGTTTTTTGAGTCTTACAGGCATCCTACAGTGGAAGTTTCAAGCCTACAAGGCTGAGTCGACACTCTGCTGTGGTTTCCCTGACTTCACAAAAACTAATCGTCAACAGAGTGGGTCTTCCTAGCGCTTCACTGTGTGGTCAGCGGAGGTCCGTCCGACGAGGTGCTGCAAGTGTTTTGGTGATGTCAGCACTTTGCCACCAGTGTGAGGAGAAACTTGATGTGCTGCAGCATTTCTAAGTAAAAAACACACAATTGATGGACGGAATGCAGAACAGTTCAGAACATTCACCCCCAGTCAAGAGATCTGGCTTAAATCCATCATTCTTTTGCTCACCATGCCACCCCATTTTAGACCTGGCCATATGCAAATCAGTCTTGACCTTGTGCCTCATGGGAACAGTCTAGCCCGAACTGCCAAGCCAGGTCCTCCCTGGACTGGAAACAAGCATCCTAGGACCGATTTCAGGGTTTCACCCCTGATCAGCCAGGATAGCTTGAATCCAGTGGCACAGTGAGCCCGGGATCCACGTCTGGCCATACCCAACGCACTTAGGGCGAGAAAGCAAAAATTACATACTTAATGGACGGAATGCAGAACAAATCAAAACATTCACCCCCAGTCAAGAGATCTGGGTTAAATCCATCATTCTTTTGCTCACCATTCCATCAGCTGTAAAACTAAAGTGCTCAACTAGGAAGTGAATCCGTCTAACGTTACTCTCTGAAGATAGAGCAGATCACAGAGGAGCGCTAGACGAGGAGTGCAACATCAGCTGGGTTGCAAAGGGACATGCAGCACCTGTAATGTACCACCTGATTTGAGAGAGAGGCAAATTTTGACGTTGGACAGAGTACAGTTCATGTACATGGAACAAAACATCAGCGGTTGAAATTAGACACACTCTGATGCGTGGTACTGGCTTCAACGTTGGATTTCTGTTGCTCTGGTAATGTCGTGGGGTGGATATTGACGACGCACATCTCTTGCTCTTGTGACATTGTGATCCATCTGAAAACACTGTGGTATCTAGGGAAAATACCAGTATTTTTGAGTGGGTTTCACACAGTGTATCTTGTGGGGCGCAAGGTGGGGCACCCACTGAGTTAGTACTCTCAATTGGTACTGTGAGTACGTTTTTACTTACAACACGATGGGTTGTGTGAGTATTCTCCATTTTTTTTCTTTCTTCTCAAGTGGTTGTACAATTGTATGTGTAATTTCTCATTGGAAATGTTCAGGCTTTTTATATTGTTGTCATATTCTTTGTAGAAGTGCACCTTATTATCTTAAGGTTCAGTTTCAGAAGAAAATATTATTTGTATTATTAGTGGGTAAATTGACAAAATGCATCCACCGCCATCATTCTTACAGCTTCCAGGAGACCCACCAGTTAAGTGGAAAGTATGGTATAGGGCTTTCACTAAATATTTGGGTGCCATGGGGGGAACAGATTTGGTGCGGAATGGAAAAGGTACATTCTTGAACAAAATGTGGAATTTGAGGAGCAGGCTGTTCTTGAGCATTTGCCAACTTTGGAAATTGCTGAGTGAGAAGATGCATTAGATACGTTTGAAAAAGCTGTGGCAAGGTTAGAAAAACTATTTGATGTAAAGGCTAGCATTGTGGAGTCAATGCACACATTTTTTACTAGAGAACAGAAGTCTGATGAGAGCATTGATGCTTATGTGGCAGCATTAAGTATATTAGTGTCTGAATGTGAGTTTGAAGCATTTACCTCTCAATTGATATGCATTCAAATCATTGTCAGATGTAGAGACAAAAAAGTACAGGAGAAACTACTTACACTGAAAAATCTTTGCAGGAAACCATCACCATAGACAAAAGTATTGAGCTTTCTCAGGCAGCATCCATGGAATTAATACATACAGATAAAGTGGTTGTTGGAGCAATTCATGAACAAAATAATACATTGAATAGTACCAATAAGTTCAGCAAAACTGTGGTAGCTGGAAAAAATAGAAAAAGGGTTATGCTCAGAAAATGTTTTGTTCTAAATGTGGGTTTCCATCACAATTTCCTTACGGGCGTTTATGGTCAGCAAGAAATGCGTTGTGTCGCAAGTGTGGCAGACAGGGGCATTTTACTAAGGTATGTCTGGCTAAAGACAAGGTTAATATGTTGTATATGGATGAGGGGAAAGAGAAGGGCAATGAAGATGTTGTAAGCTCCACAAATGATCATGTTAGTGGTGAAGTCTGAAGTGGATAAATGAGTGGTTCCGTATGTTGAAATAATTGCAGATGGAATACATTTAAGGTGGCTAGTAGGATCAGGTGCATGCATGCCCATGATAACAAAGGAGTTCCTTGGTCAAAAGTGGGTAACAGACAGCTTGAAGCACCTGATAGGAGTCCTGTATCGTATGAGGGTAAGAGAATCAAACCCAAAGTTCTTTTTTTAAACTACATTCAAATTTAAAGATCAGTGTATCCAGAGTAAAGAGTATGTGGCTGTGAAGGGTCTTAACATTTTAGGGTAGTATTGACAAGGATTATTTGCCATGACGTTGAGATCAGGGACCAAGGAACAGGTATCTTAAGTGAGTGAGGATAATCTTGATAGAGAAGGACGTTGCGTAAACAACATGTTTAAGGAGGTGTTTATGGAAAAACGTGGGCACTTCAAGGGTTTTAAACACATGATCAAGGTTAAGGGTTGTGTCACACCGGTAAAAAATAAATTTCACAATGTACTATTCAGTGTGAGAGATGACTTAGCTAACAAAATAGGAAAAATGTGTGAAACAAGTAACCTATTGATTCTTCTTTATGGCTTTTGCCCTTGGCAGTTGCATGAAAAAATAATGGAAGTTTGAGAGTCTGTGTGGACTTACGCAGTTTGAATAAGGATATATGGGTGGATTCTCATCTGCTGCCACAATTTATGACTTGGGGGCATATCAGCAACAACCGGCGATAATTATCGCTAAGCGCACTTAGCGCTAGGATAATTATCGCTGGCTAACGTGGATTTTTATCGCTGAGATAGCGTGCTATTAGCAACGCTTATCTCAAAAGCGATAACAATTCTAGCGCTAACTGCCTAACGTGAGATTATCGCTGGAAACCCAGTGATAATTTCACAAAATGTGGCGTTAGCTTGTTGATAGGGCCTCACAAACTTAGCCATGATATCCACCTTCCATAGGATATCATGGCTAAGTTAGTCCTGAAGCAGGCGTAAGGAAAGTAGCGATAACAGGGGTTATCGCTACTTTTCTTGCCGCTATGCTTCATAGTGTGGGGCTTGATGATAGGAGAAATGTCACTTAGCGACATTTCTCCTGTCATGTCAGGTCAGGAACGCCCACTTTGCATCTCATTAGAGATGCAAAGCTGGGCGTTAAGATTTTGTGCGCTAATACAAGGTTTCTCGCGTTAGCATGACCTTGCTAATTAGGCGATAAATTTATCGCCACTTTTCGGCCGAAAACAGCCGCAAAAGTGGCGATAATTTTCTATCGCCGTCTTGTAGATATGCCCCATAATTACTACATTTTCAGGAGCTAAGGCATTTTCGAAAATTGACTGGGCATCTCCATACCACCAAGTTGAGTTGAATACTATTTTTTTACTCTTGACTGCGTTTGTTTCTCCTGTGAGAAGGTGGCCTGATATATGCTGTCCACTAGTTCTAGTGGGCACCTTGTATCAGTCCAAACAACCCCTTATGGTGATAGGTTAAAGACAACCTTTATTGAAAGCTATCCTAGTGGTAGCTATGGAGAGCAGCCTTCAGGCTAAGTCTTGAAGGAATGTAAAGCAGCTTGTTTTACCAGTCTATAATCTCTTGAATGATCAAATGAAAAGACAACCACACCAGGTATATATTTAAAATATATGTATTTATAAACACAACTCTCTAGTCTCTTTATGAGACTGGAGTTCGAAGTACTTAGATTACAAGTCAGCAATTATCAGTAATAGCACAAATACACGTTTGGGCCCTAGGGGCGTACCAAACCATATACCAAAAAAGTGGTATAAGAACCACGACTAGAATAGACACTAGACCTATAGCCTCTAGAATCGCTGGGACCCCAAGGAACCACCCAAGGTAGTGACACAGGGGACCCACGGGGACTGTATGAAGTGTGTAAACACAACCGTGGGTTCCCATTATCTTCTATGGGCAATGTCGCGGTTGGAAATTTAAAGATTAGGGACACTTCTAATCGAGTCTGGGCCAAACCCTTTTGGACTTACGAAGTTCCAGGGCTGGCACCCACGTGAGCACCGGAGTACTCGAGTTACTACACCCAGGGAAGCCGGGTGCATAGGTGTCTTTAGGTGTCGGATCGCGTTGTCGATTTCAATTGGAGCCTGCAAAGAACTGCTGCTGCCGTGAAGAAGAGAAGTGTCCGGTGCGATCCAAGCCTGGATCTAGGATGTAGGGAACATGAAAGCAGAGAGGACAGAGTCTGGGTCACTTGCCAGTGACCTAGGGCAGGACGGACCAATGCCCACAGATGTCGGGTGCTTCAGGTGAGTTGATGGGTGTCTTGACTCTTCAGCCACGAGGTTCAGGAGGTGTCGACGAAGTCCATGAGCCGGACTTGAGCTGTCTCACAAAGTCTGTCGAGTGCTGCGGTGTCGACGTCCAGAATGGACCCAACAAGCCTTGGCAACAGCAAGTCACTGGAATTTAGAGAAAGGACTGCGGTGCAGACCAGCAAGGTCTGAGGGACTCACCCAGCGAGGGTAAGTCAGGGCACGTCTGGAGCAACAAGGAACGCCCAATCAGAAAAAGAGTTGCCTTTATGGAGACCTGCTAGCCAACAGGCTAGTGATCGCGAAGGAGCCTTGAACAGTTGAACTTGAAGCTGGCCCACGGGTCACTCGTGGAGTAGAGGCCAACAATCTTTGGTGCAGAATGTGTTCAAGGCTAGGGCTACTAGGAGCCCAAAGCACAACTTCAAGGAGGAACAGAAAGATAGTATTTCTGCAAAAGTTCATGGTGTACAGGGGTCACGATTCCACGTCTCCCACGATAGCCACCGGTCTCAGCTTTGCTGTGGACTCATGGTAGCCTCGGGGAAGTCTGGAAATCTACCTCTGGTGATGCAAAGACTTTGGCGTCCGGCGTGAGCTTCAGCAATGTAGACCGGTCAGTTGCTTCTTTGGTGCCTGCCAAGCAGGGGAGTCACTCCTTGACCCCAAGGGAGATCTCTTCAATCTTCTAGTCAGGTCAGAATGGCGAAGGTCCAGGATGTACGTAGCAGAGTTTCCTCCTGGGTAATCTAAAGTCCTAGGGACTGGATTCCTATACTTATAGTAAGTTTAGGGGATGGACTAACTCCAAGGCCCCACCTATGGTTGGGCTTGGAAAGAGGGGTGGTTACACCCATTTCCTTTGTCCAGGTTCGCACCAGAGCATGGGCTGAGTGCCCCTGCAACCGGTTTGAACTGGGCTATGCACAGGGACACCTTGTGTGCCCCAGGCAGTGTCTCAAAAGCATTCTCTGAATGCACGCACCCTGCCCCAATACACATCTGCCTGTCTGAAGAGGTGGTTACACCTCCCTGTGACAGGAAACCTATTGTACAGGCCTCCCCTGCCGGAGTTTCCCTCAGCAGCAGGAGGCCAGACCCGTGTCTGTGGCATCCATTTTGTGATGCCAGGTCTTTGGAAAGTTTTAGCCGGGTAGACCAGTATGAACATGTCTCTCCCTCTAGAAGGGTGGAATGCCACCCCCGCTGCCAGAACTGGCGGGGGGTAGTATTCCAAAGCGTTTGACACCAAACACGACATGTTTTGATGCAGCCATTCCAAAGTTAGCATTTACCGCAAGGTTATAATGCACTGAAGAGTATATGATATGGCTGTATCACAGAACAGCCATAAGGAAGTATTTCCGAAAGCTGCAGTGGGGCTCAGCTCATGCTTGGGCACCCTCTCACATAAAACCAGGCACTCTGCCTTCAGGATTGTTAAGGCCTGCCATAGGAGTGGCTTATAGGTTTATATGTGTCTGTATATGGTAGTAATATAGGTAGCCTATACCACTGTAAGGGGTGCAAGCACACCCTTACCCAGGCTG
The DNA here is from genome assembly GCF_964204655.1 of Triturus cristatus. Taxonomy (NCBI): domain Eukaryota; kingdom Metazoa; phylum Chordata; class Amphibia; order Caudata; family Salamandridae; genus Triturus; species Triturus cristatus. The sequence goes on from NC_140589.1 coordinate 1,274,804,270, forward strand.
CAGTAGCAGACCTGTGGTGCCAATTTGGAGTGCTTCCCAGGGGTGGCATAATACATGCTGCAGCCCCTGGTAGGCCTCTGAGGTACCTATGCCCTAGGTACATAGTATTCCATATACTAGGGGCTTATAAGGCACTCCAGAATCCAATTAGATATGTCCCTAATGTACATGGAAACCATTTTACAGAGAAAGCAGATAGACTGGGGCCCTGAATAGCAGGATCCTAGTCCAACTATGTCATAAACCAGCAAAACACCAGGCAAAAAGTGGGGGCAACCATATAGTCAGATTTCACCTTCCTGCATAACCCCCCCCCCCCAACGAAAGGAGATAAGGCTTACCTTGGCCAGTTGAGCCTTTAGTGACTAGGTGGCCATATAAGGAAGCACCTGCACTAGCATGGTTGCCCCCTGTCTTATGGTCCACTAAGCTGTTCCTCGCCCTAAGGGCATCAGAGGATCTCCACCATGGGGAATTACTACCTGTGGTGTGCTTTGGCAAAGTAGAAGGTTGATGAGGTGTCTGAGTAGAGAAGTGAGGCCCTACTAAAGTTGGCCTCAGCTTCCTCAGATCACTTGTCACCATGGATGCCTTACTTTCCATGACTGAGTTGCACTTTGCTCTAAGGTTCAACCTCTGGCTGCCTATAGCTGGGAGTTGGGTCCCTTTGGTTGGAACACTGGAAGGGCTGTGCAGGTTTGGAACCTTTGGATCCCATGTTTTGCCCTTGCCCAACAGAGTCCTGCTGGGGGAGGTCCCTACACACTGGTAATGGGGATCCCTCAGTGGGTTGAGGAATTTTCACCTGGCTAGGGCTACTAGCCTGGGAGCCCCTAATCTTCTGATGGGGTGGTTCCTCTGGACAGGGGCCTTTTGGGGATCCACTGGCCTCCCCGACCGCTACAGCCCTGGGCTGACTGAGGCAGGGTAGAGAGGGGCAGGTTGCCTGCTCCAGACTAGGTACCACCTTGGAAGATTCCACTGCCATCAGGGATGTTGCCAGGCCAGGCCTGACTACCTCTGGGGTAGTTCCTTCACAAGGGGTAGGAACAGTTCCCTGAGGAGACTGGCCCTTACCTACTGTCTGGGGGGAAGAAGACTTATCTTCAACCCTTGTGCTCTCTTATGGAGGAGAGTGGGCCATTATTTCAGGCTAGGCAAATGAGACCTCCAAATCAACTACAGTGAATGACATAACAAAGGTATAATTCCCATCACCCACCTAAGGTGGCTTATCATCATCTGGGAATTCAGGACTGAGCTGAGAGGACCAACCACTCTGATGGTAATGGTGGTCATTCAGTTGTCCCAGTAGTGAGAACAAACGGTGGGGTGATGGTTGCAGTGCAAGAAATATACAAAAGAGTGCTATTAAAAATGGCTATCCAGATGCTATAAATTTTATTCTGGCGCTATTGTGATGCCATTGATAAAACCTGTGCGTAAACAGCTTAACAGATAACTGTTGGATCGGTGGTCAAATGTGTGTATACGGAACATTAGACCCTCAGTATTTGTTGTAAAGTATATATGGATTAGGGGATTTATACTGCAGCAGGTCTTTAAATTGTCCCTTGGACCCTCCTCCACTTTCACACTTTGTGAGAATCCTCTGTATCCATTATTTCCGGCTCCATCACTCCAAACATTTTCTGGGTTTGGACTGTGGCCATCACAGCCCCACTAACTCTTTCAGGGATGCCCAGCATTCTTAGATGAGTAAGGTGTTCAACTTCAGCCCAGGCTGAAATTTCCAGATCATTGCCCATCAGGCAATCTACAGGCAAGTTTGGGGACACTGCCATTCTTTTTGGGCCTGTGACCCCTCCCCAGCTGAGATTGACTATGGCCATGGGGTGATCTGTTCTGGCACCATCAATGTTGGTCACCTGGTATTTAAACTCAGGTAAAAGCTGCTGAGGGGGGACTAGTTTCCCTGTCACCATGGTGACACTAGCCCCTGTGTCCCTAAAGGCCACAGCTTTCTGACCATTAATCGGTGGCTCCAATCTGTACCTGCCCAATGCTTTGGGACCTATAGTAAAAGTGGCAAATCCCATGCCACCATCAGAGTCAGAGGAGTCAGGTGAGGAGGTCCTTCCTAAATTGGGGCCTACCTCTGTTCCACTGGCAAAAGCACCTAACTTTTTGGGTGCAATACTACCACCTGGGGAATTACTACTAGTAGTACCAGGAGGAATGGTAGTATTTGCTGAAGGAACATTTTCTTTATGGCCATTCCTGGGGTAATTGGGATCAGTTTTCCAGTGCCCAGGCTATTTACAGACATGGCAATATGGTTTCTTTTCAGGAGAGGAAGGAGTTTGGGACCCACCCCCAGAAGAGGACGTTTGGGGCCCTGTAGTGGACTTATCTTTAGATTTGTCCCCACCTTTCTCTTGGGGCTTGGTAGAATCTTCCTTCTGGTCACCCCCCTGATTCTTAGGCCTTACCCTGGTTCTGACCCATTTGTCTGCCTTCTTTCCCAATTCTTGGGGTGAGGTCAGATCAGAGTCCACCAGGTACTGGTGTAAAAGCTGGCTTTGACAATTACTAAGGATCTGCTCCCTCATAATCAAATTGTACAATCCTGAAATGTCATGCACCTTGCTGCCATGTATCCAACCTTCCAGAGCCTTAGTAGCATAATCACCAAAGTCTACCCAGTCTTGAGTCTGAGCTTTTTGGGTGTCTCTGAACTTCAACCTATACTGTTCAGTGGTTAGGCCAAACCCATCAGTCAGAGCACTCTTCAAGATTTTGTAATTATCAGCATCCTCTTCTCTTACAATGAGGAGCTTATCTCTACCTTTGCCTGCAAAGGAGAGCCATAAGATTGCTGCCCACTGACCTTGAGGGATCTTCTGTACTTTACAGGCCCTCTCCAAAGGCAGTTATCCATTTGTGGATGTCATCCTCACTCTGGTAGGGAGGGACAATCTTACTTAGGTTTCTATGGTCATAAGACCTCTCCCTATCTCTAGGGAAATTGCTGCCACCAAGGGACTCTAGTCCCTCCTTTTTACTAGCTCTGTAGACCTCCAGGGCTTCCCTATCTAAGGCCTTCTGCTGCTTTCTGAGGTTGAACGTGTCTTGCTCATACTTCAGAAGTCTCTCTCTCTCCTCTCCTGGGAGGTTTTCCTCCCTCTGTGGGAAGAAACAGAGGTTCCTATAGAGGAGTTAGACTGGATAGATACCATTTACAGAGATCTATCCCTTCTAGCCATGTTGCCAGGCCTACCAGGAGGAATAAAGGATGTGGCATTATTGTCATCCTCCTCATCCTCATCCTGGTGGTCTGTGTTCACCAGAGTCTGGTCATTGTCACCAGTCTGGTCAGCATTAGAGTTAGGGTCAGGGGAGTTTCCACCTCTAGACCCACCCTCAGGTGCTGCCCCACCCACACTGTCTACATCATCAGGCCCACTAGGCCCTGTGATATCATCCAGTTTCAGTATCTTTATGAGATGCTGGGTGTATGGACGTTTGCCTGTCTTCAGCTTCCTAATGGAACTCAAGGCCCTAAGCTGAGCAAAGGTGAGATCCTCATATTTATAGGGAAGGAGCTCACTGGTTCCTGGTAGGGACTCAGTGGTTTCTGGCTGGTTAGACATTACTAATGTGGTGTGGTGTATTGCACTACCTACACTAGTATGGCCTACTAAACTCTCTTGAGTTGTAGAAAGGGTGTGCTATCCCTTAACACACAACTCTAAGTTCAGTAGAACTTAATTTAGCTAAACTTGATATTATATGTACCTTAGGTACCTTTAAATCAATCAATCAGTTCGTTTGTAAAGCGCACTACTTACTAGTGAGGGTTTCAAGGCGCTGGGGAGGGGCGGGGGGTGCTGCTGCTACTGGTCGAAAAGCCAGGTCTTGAGTTGTCTCCTGAAGGTCAGCAGGTCTTCGGTTTGTCGTAGGTTGAGGGGGAGGGTGTACCAGGTCTTGGCGGCACAGTGGGAGAAGGACCTGCCTCCGGCTGGGGTTCTGCTGGAGCGGGTAGTACAAAATGTTGTATACCCCCCCATTCTGCATGTTTTTATGAATCTAAATAATCAACTAATAGTAATATTATTAATTCATTTGAAGTGAAAACTCACCAATTATATTAACAAAAGAATTACACGAGGGATTAGCATTTTGCATGGCTAAACTAATTGTATACTAATATATATACACATACTAATGGTAGAAAATTAGAATGTTGCATGATATATGTTGCTTTTGTGATGTAATTGTAAGTTGCGCATCACTGGGTGAGTATAAACGCTTTGAATGTTGCTATTATGCTAGATAATTACTTACACATAGGGGAATTAGTGAGGGTTTAACATTTTATTAGCCATTTCAATGTTTTAATTAAGTTGACCATTTGGGCCTTCTTAAAGATGGCTGACTGAAACGTACGACGTGATTGCTGCTGTCTCATGAGGTTTTGGGTGAAGTGCGCATGCGCCACGGCCAGCAACAATGGCCTCGTCCTGACCCCAGGAGAAGATGTTCCCACCAAGGACACCCTGGGAGCTTCGCCAGGACCTCAACAATAGACTGTCTTTAAAACCGGAACCAGCAAGTGCGATGACTTAATCTTGTGGACTATGTGAGAACTTTACCGAGTGACCCCAAATCCACCAATGAGGACTGTCTAAAACTCAATCTTGATACATTTTGACATTAGTTTCATTATAAAAGTAGGTAGACAAAGCGAATTAGAGAGTCCTTCTTTGAACGAACTTTTATTTCCTGACGTTATGCTGACGGAGAGGACGGTGACACTGCTGGAGAGCTGTTATCCTGATTCTTTGAGAGACTGAATTGCGGCCTGACTTTGATGAATTTCAAGATTTTCAACTATTTGACTGACTTAAAGGACGACTATTAGCCAGATTAGGTAAATATAATGTTCTGCGGTTTGGACGATGATTTTCTAACAATTTGCAACTTAATTAGATAAATGATGTTTGATTAATTGAAAACCGTGTTTTGCCGATTATTTGAAGAAATTAGAATAAGAGAAGAGTATAGATAAATGAATTGCATCACTAAATCATATATACAACTAACTGATTTATCACCAAATGAGGGGAATATCACGAGGATAGAAGTTAATAAACATATTCAATATGCATTAGGGTTTCAAGTAAAAGATATTCCTTTCATGTCAGCGTTTGGAAACTTATCCCTCTAGAAAAACAAGTCAATGAGGTGTGAGTATTGGTGTTATGGGCCCCACCAATGAATGTATTTGAGTGAGTGTGTTAATGCGATATTTGGTCTGTGACAAAAAGGGGGAATTTGACTTTCCACGCTTTAACAGTTTTTCTGGTAGCAGATTGATAGTTGTTATTGTTTTGGTTTGGTGATTATTGCTTGTAAATTGCTTATTGATTATTGGTTATTTATATTGGTTTATGTATTAACACTCTATGTTGAGTTGCGTCGAGTTTTATGTTGCTTGCACGGCTTCTGGGATGTAGGAAGTCGGAAGTTTGTAACAGTTCTGTAGTAGAGCAGAGGTAAGCGCTGCTCTCGGGAAAGACGGAATTGTTGTTGCCCTGTAGGTACACAGGGAGAAACGTTTAATGATTGAAATTGCACGACGCATTGTCTGGGTTCGATTCGGTGACATCGTCGTGTGTTGCCATTAGAGGCATTTTCTGTGTGAGAGAAGTGTGTATCATAGCGAAGGTCACCTGTGAAATTTTGGTCATAGGTACCAGGAGTCCAAATGGCATTCCGATAACGCTTATCACTGGAAAGGTAGCAGGTGTTCTCTAAGCTTGCTAGAAGGATAAAGTAGAGGGAAGTGCTACTTTGTTAACGTATGTCATAATTCTGTAGTAGGACAGACTGTTCGCTGTTCTCGGGAAAGACAGGATTCTGTGTGAATGTACTACATTTTCTCGTATGAAAGTGCGTGAATGTAAAGGCATTCGGGTTAATTGTGAAACTCTAGTTTTATTTCTCAGGAGCATTGGGTCTCCAACTATGTGTCTTAATTCTGGAGAAACGATTAGCTAATGCTTGTTAGAAGGGTAAGGTAGAGGGATGTGCTACTTTATCAACGGAAGTAACGATTCCGTAGTAGGGCAGAGGTAAGCGCTGCTCTCGGGAAAGACGGAATTCTCGTGAGAAGGGTCTATTGCTATTCCTTGGTTAGCAAAGTGAACCATTTTTCCCACCACAAACAAATAAAAAATCATGCAATCCATTAACATGTTAACATTTAAATGAATTAAAGTTTTAATTCAAAACAAAATTAATAGTGCTGTAGCATTTTTTAAATTGTGTTCTACATTTCAAATAAATATATACAATTTACGTACATTAATATAAAGCAAACATATTTTTACTAATTTATTATAGTGTTCTTTCATTTTCCTTATACTTTACCTTATGAAGATATTTAACCCAACTGTGAAGCCCAGGGTAACTGTGGGAAAAGTCCCAGAGTTACCTCTGATGATTGGCACAAACTGGCAAAAATCATAACTCTGAGGAATGGGTCTGTGTGCTGTATATGCACAGACCTTCTGAACACACATTTTCCTACCACAACAAACATAACATAACAAAGCAACTACTAATTGTCCTAACCTTTATTCCATTTTCTATAGCTTATCTGCAAACTATATTTCTGTGGTGACTGGCAGAGTCTATACTAAGAAGCACTAACATAATGCAAATACTGCATTAAAATAAGAGGGGGTACAATTCAGTAATTGCCTTTCAGGAAAAATAGGCAAAAATAAAATACCTTTTACAACAAAGATTAAAAAACATTGCAGAGTATCTGCATAGTGAAATCACACTCATGACACCAGAAAATAAAAAGATTTAAGGCTTGCACATCAATTGCTATCATGGCCATAATATTCCCACCATCTCCCCAAGAACTTCCTGTGCTTCGTGGGTCACCCCAGGGCTGAAAAAATGAGCTTTTCAGCCTGAGTGCACTAGTCCATCATGCAACACCCTTCATGCAGAGCCACAGCAGTGACAATGCGTACAAATGTATGCTCTCCCCTACCCCAACGTCCTCCAGAATTCCCAAATGGCTAGCCGAAGGGAACTCTCAATGGGCCTCTCAGAATCTCAGATAATCTCATGAAGATGGTGGGCCAGTATTTAGCAATGATTGGAGAGGCCCATATCATATCGAAGAATTCATCATCCATGGCTGAACACTGAGGGCAGGCGAGGCAGTGAGAACGCAATCGCTCAAAGCCATCTCGCGGTTTGATATACAATGTGTCGGAATATGAGCTGGAATAGGCGTAAACGAGAGGGGATGAGCAGTTCCATTGGGGCCATCCTGGCATCCCCAAGTCGCTATCATTAAGGAGGTCAATTTTGCCACTTGGCCTTTAGGTTTAAGGGGAGTCCACAATCAGGGAGTGGTATATTTGCTAGATGCCACCTAGTCCCAGTGGCTCTGAGAGGATTTGGGTCTCATGGGGACTATGTTCTGGCAAGTCCCACAGCAGCTAGTGATACTCCACCAGTGTGTGATGGAGGTATAAATATCTGTAGAATTGGGTTTTATGGAGGCTGAATTCCTGCTGGAGTTCTCGGACTGACTTTATATGGGAACCTCTCCAGACATCCCCAAGGTGGGAGATACCTATGAAATCCCAGCGATTGAATTTCTGCAAGGTGGAGACCTGTGGTATCCAATGGCCCAACCACAAGTGGGATGCTTGTGTCAGCCTTCGGTCCCACCCAATCTGACAGAGCAGCACATCATCGGCATACAATGTGGTGTAGTCTACTAGAAAGGCTTTGAGGCACCAGAGAGTCCTATGACCAGCTGCCTGCTGACCATACTGTAATACCACTGGGGCATGGTCAGAGATGCCCGAGGTAGGATGTTTAGGGGCTAAACACTGGACAGCTCCGTGGCCAGGAAGAAGAAATAGTCAATCCTTGAGCAGCTCCTATTGGCTTCAGACAGCTGTATTTATTCAGCCCGTCTCAGGTCCTATATCCTTCAGGTGTCACAGAGGCCCTGGGACGTTGCCCAGTCGGCCAGTGAGACAGAGGGGCTGGGTTCCATTGCATTCACTCCTGTCACATCAAGGTTGGGATCTATCACATCGTAAAAGTCACCGCCAACGATGGTAAGACCTAGTGGAAGGTCTAGAACAGCCCCTTGAATGTGGGTTAAGGAAGCTCAGGTGATTTTAATGTCGACCTTGCAAAGAAGACCCTCCACCCGCATATATATCGCTTCCATGTCTGAAACTGAGTGAGTGATAGAGAGAGGGAAGAACTTGTGTAAGAGTGTGGTGGCACACCGGGATCCCCGCATAAAACTTGTTTGATATGCTCTGTCAGCCATACCGGGTGAGGGGCGAACAGTGAGTTCCAAGATGGAACTGCTGGAAAACGCTGGAAACGATTTGTAGGAACCGTCAGCTGGGGAATGATGTTTAGCAAAGCAGAGGATCAAAAAGTGGTATGCAGTTCCTAAAGGGAATAGGAAGGAGAGGAAGAAGAAAGGACAGAGTAAGGAGGGCGGAGAGAAGGGAGAGATGGAGGGAAACCAGGTAGGAGAAAAATCAGAGGGGGAGAGCTCCAATAAGGAGCAAGGGTCCTCACACACCCCGAGAGGTGTCATGCTTCATCACAGGGCAGCTCCTCGTTGAGCCAGAACTGCAATGCCCAAAGGGCCCCTCAGGGGGGCTCTTTGCCTGAGGTCTTTAGATTAGTACACCAGGAGGCGCTATGTGTGGGGGTGTAGGGGCATAGAGAGGTGAGTAGAGTGGGTGCAATCGTGTAATAAAAATAGCTATCAGTGCTCCAGGGAACCTTTATTAACTGGACACTATGCTTTAGTTAAAAAAGACTACAAGAGTCTTGGCTGGCAGGTGGAATTAAACCTGTTACAGCTCAATGTATGTAATGATGAGTGTGAGTGGATTAACCTTTTAATCCATGATGAATCATGACACCTCTCGGGATGTGTGAGGGCCCTTGCTCCTTATTGGAGCTCACACTCCTCTGATCCTTCTCCTACCTGGTTTCCCTCCGTCTCCCCCTTCTCTCCGCCCTGCTCACTCTGTCCTTTCTTCTTCCCCTCCTTCCAATCCTCTTTAGGAACAGCATACCACTTTTTGATCCACTTGTTATTGTGCATGTATGCTGGACCTGCCTCTTCAAAGCCCTTGTTCCTCTATTTTGTTCAAGTAGCAAAGTAGAGGACCAAAGTCTGTTTAATACAGTCATTGAGGCCGTTAGCGTTCAAAGTCATAATATTGAATGATGTCATGGGGCTATGGGGCTTGTAGTGAGGCTATTATAGGACAACTAAGATGCCACAATGGATCAGTGATAAATCGCACGAGCAAATGATGGTGATAAGTCCGTGTCCCAATGGTGAAAGTAGCAGTCCGTACTGTGCAGGAAATAGAATAAGAGAATGAAAAACAACACAACATTGAAACAAACCATCAAAACACCCCCAAGCGACCCCCACCCTACGCTTCAAACCAAGAAACATCTGTAGCCCAATTCCCACTTGAGAACAAACAGTAGAAAGAGAGGGTGTGATGCGGTTGCCCTTGCCTCCCTGCATCAAACCATGAAGAAGGAGAATGTGCTGCTTGTGAAGCAAATATAAGGCATGAGATTGCAATGCAAAGATGCGTTTGTCAGGTATTGCAAAGTTAGGGGGCTTCGCCTCTAAGGCCCAATTATTAGAAATCAGTCCATGTCCATAGGCCACGTTGCGCCAAGATCTGAGCCTGAAGGCCAGCGGGGGGGCCAGTCTGCTTCTTGATCTCAGTTCTCTCCGTTGGTTCTCTCACCCTCAGATTAGCTTTCAGCCAACTGTCACCGCTCCCCACCGGCTCTGTGAATGCCTGTGCCCCCTCCCCCTCCAATGCACGTACCTGCTCTGTACAATTGGCTTCTGACGCCTGGGGGGGTGTACGAATCCAGAGATGATTGTGCTTAGCCACCCAGTCCCAGGCCGCCTCAGGAGTCTCAAAGAAATAGTAGCATGAGTCATAAACGACTTTCAGTTTTGCATGAAAGAGAAGTATGTATGACAAGTTCTGTGCTTGAAGCTTTTGCCTAACTGAGTTGAAGGTCTTGCACTGTTTCTGTACCAGATGGGTGTAGTCTGAAAAATGAAAATGCAACTGGATTTGAAGGATATGGGTCCATGTGATCTTGGCCCTGGAGAATGGCATCCCTGTTCTTATAATTACCGATTTTGACTATGAGGGGACTAGGGGTGCCCCTGGCTGGGAACTGTGCACCAGACATTTGTGGGCCCACTCTAAGACAAAGCAAGAACACAGAGTGGCCAGTGGGAGCCAGGAAGGGATCTAATCTTACATAAATCTGTCAGAGGGAGAACCCTCCATGCCCCCCAGGAAGCCGATGAAGCGGAGGTTGTCCCTGCGTACGCAGTTTTCAGCATCCTAGGCATGCTTGTCCAGGACTTTGGTGAATGGAGGTAGGTGCCAGACAGTGTGGCTGAGTTCCCGAACAGTGTTTTCGAGCTCTGCAACATGACCCTCTAAGTTGGAATCTCTGTCCACCACATTGAACAGGTATTGGCACAACAGCGCCACGTTCACACCTACTTCACCAACCCTAGTCTCTAGGGCCACACACTTGGCCCATATGGTTTGGAGGATGATTGCAACACCAGTAACATCCAAGGGCGTCGAGGCTTGCGGGGTAACTGCAGCAGAGCAAGAGGCACCAGATGCAGAGGTTGTATATCCGTCAATTTAAGTCTGGGCCTGAGCGGAGGCTAAGTAATACTCACCCACAGAGAGGAGGCAGATGCTAAGGCCAAGCCGCTGGAAGAAGTGATATTACTGTGTCCCTTGGCCTGCTGGCAGCACAGGTTTTCGTGGGCAGCACAAACAACTAATCATTCCCACAGCTGTGTGTCTTAAGCTCCAGGAGAGATGAAGAAGATGTCAGTTGCAGAGTACAAATGGATCAGATCCTCTGCCCGAGGCTCCAGGAAATGCTCCAACGGTCAGGATTCTTGCTGCATGTGGTCTAATGTGGACTGCAGGTATGGCAATGGCACCATCCTGCAGCCCCCCCCCCCCCACTACCAAAGGGTCAAGTCCAAACTTTTGGGCACTCACAGTTCTGGAGACGCAGGCGGGGGATCACTGGGGAAGAAAAAAACCAGACCAGGCTGATCACCAGCCATGACCATCCCCACTGCGGCACAAGCATAGGCCTGTAGCCGCAGACACAGGACGCAATGTAGGGGTTTTACACCAGGTCCAGCCCAGACTGCCTAGCTCCACCCCCTCAGGAGGGAAGACAGGAAGGGGGTGCTCAAATACAGCCCCAGTTGTGGCTCCATGACAGCCACAGCACCAGTTACCCACACAGCCCTAGCGCTGGTCTCCCAGTTTCAAGCCAGGCTGCTCAACCAGCAGCATCCAACCTGGTACCATGGGGGGATTGGACGCACAGAGGGCTGCATCAGTCACTCTGCCACTCATGTCCCAGGACCACCTGGTCAGTCTCCCCGAGCCACGGCCACCATTTGAGCCCCGCGGCTGGGCTGTGTCCCAGCAGGATCAGAGAGTCTCATGCCACAGTAGGCAGAAGATATGAAGCAGGAAAGCCCACAAGGAGTCTGTGGGGGCCAACTCCACATCAGGTAGGGCAGCCAACAGCAGAATGAGCACCAATGCAGTGGATGGCACTGGAGCTCTTCAAAGAGCATCCACCATCTCTGATGTTCCGGCCACACACCCAAATTGTGCAAAAATAAATGTAACAACACAAAATGCAAAATCAACATTTCATGTTATATTATGTGAAATGTGTCCCTGTATCCTTTTTAGAATACATTTTATACTAGAAAAAGTGCAAAAAAAAGTACAGTGCAGCGAATTGCAGCCACTTGTATTTTGGATGTGCACAGTGGGACAAATTTATGGAACTGATGCAACACTGCCTTTTGGCAGTGTTGCGTCTCAAAAAGTTGCACTGCGTTGCGTTACTTCTGTGCAACATCGATGCACCACATTTATAGCACGGCGCAGCATATCGTAAGCATCAAAGATGCGTTGGAAATTGCGACACATAGTAAATTATGATGACGCAAAATGTTCTACCGCTACTGCAGCCTACATCATGCAAAGCTGATTTGCGTGTCATAAAGTACCTCAAATCAGCTTATCAGCACGTAGGAGTTTGTTGCGTGGCAGGAAATTTTAAAAAGCGACACATTAGCAAAAAAAATTACAATTCGGAATTCTCTGCACTTCAGGGTTACAATAATGCTCATAAATGGAGGCCAATAACACAAACACCAGGCCAGAGGAAGGCTAATTTCAGTGAGGAGGAAGATCAGATTTTAATATCTGAGGTTACAAAGAATAAACACCTTCTCTTTGTCACCTCCAAATTGCTATTACGGAAGAATGAAGCCATTTGGCAGTCCATAGTGGATAATATCAGCAGTGTAGGTCAAACAAAAAGGACAGTGCCAGAGTGCAAGAAGGCTGGAATGAACACCAGTGCAGGACCAAAGAGAAACTGACCAAGAACCTGAGGGCATCCATGAGAACCGGAGGAAGACCCGATCTCCAGGACGAGCTGGACCCATTGGAGGAGCAGGTGGCATCCATCATCCCAACATGGTGGCAGGACCATGAAGAACTACAGTATAACCAAAACAAGGGAATATATGGCCAAAACTGTCATGATGCGCGGCACAGCAACACACTTTGTAGCGCTGAACAGTGCTGTGTCTAAGGGAAAGGTCAAGAATGTTTTACATGTTAGCTCATACATTATATAAATGTAATTTACTTGGTCTGTGATGATCCAATCAGCCCAGTCCAGGTTCTCCTTTGAATCATGGGACTTATAGTGTAATGTACAACATGATTAGCCAGGACTACAAATCCCACAAACCAAGCAAAAAACCAGGACTGAAGTAGCACATCATGCATGGACCTTGGAGACTTTCCAGATTTGTCAGTGAAAATTCAGTCCTCCTTGCACTATGAAGCAAGTGTGTTTCTCCGGATGTCAGGCAGCCAACAGTGGAATGTAATGGAATGCTGATTGCCAGATAGTAAACTCCTCAACTAAGACGAGATCCAGTTGGCCAGTATGTGAAGGTGTTCTAAATAGCATCATGTGAAGTGCCAAATATAGACTCTCCCTCAGAACATTCCCTTTCCCTGTTTTTCACATGTTGATTTTATTGTTTGTGTAAATTAGGGATGGAGTTAGTTAGGGATTCTTCTAGGTATACTGAATTTTAGAGTTAGTTTCTTGATCTTTTAATAGCTAGCAGATTTTTTTTATCTATTTTCATATTGTTAGGTTTTTAAGTGAGTGGGTGATTGATGTTTAGTGTGTAGTTAAAAAAAAACCCAATATAGATTTGTTTAGGATTACATGTATAGGTAGTGTATGTTTAGGTTGATGTTGCTTTTTGTATTGTGCCGATCGATGTGTATTAAGGAGGGGGAGGGTTGATATTTAACTTGTCGTGGGTATGGTAGTTGAGATAGTTTAAGATAAGGTAATATCGTTTATGATAAGTTACGATAGTTTAAGATAAGTTTAGATAGTGTGGGATAAGTTTAGATAGTTTAGGCTAGAGTTCGGTTAGTTAGTGTAGGCTAGGTAGGTATAGCCAGTAATAGTTTCCATACATTTAAAAAAGATTTTCTACTTTCAGTAGTTCCTCATCAATTCATATGTAAGAGTTGGAGCCACTGTGTACGTTGAGTTATGCACTTGATGTTGCAATTGACCTGTGCTCTATGAAGGTATATGTAGCTTTGTCGGAGGACAATGTACAAATGGTAGTCTACCTTACATTCAAATAATTTATGGTACACTTTCAATACTTTAGACACTGTAAGTGGGGCTTAGTTGCTGATTTCACACATAGCTCAATACAGGTAGTCTCCTACTGTTACACCCAGTGTAGTAGTGATAGGGCATGGTATATGTAGGATAGTATTGCCACTACAGGTTGCTGTACAGGTACCACCAGTATGTGAAGGCTTTCCAAGCAGTGAAGAACCAGTTGTTGAGTCAGTATTATTAAACCATATTGCATGCAGCTGTCCTGATCTGCTTGGTAAATTGTTTCAGGATTTATCTGCCATGTAAGAAACTACCCTACCTTGTATCTTGCTCAAATGGATATTGTAGGTGGGGATGAATGCAAGGGATGCACAGCAGAGCTCTATTATTGTTTGTTTGAAGCATAAATGGTGTGTGAGCTAGGTGGGACCCTGGTAGTGTTGTGCCTTGTAGGTGTGCCTGAGCATCTTGAACTAACAGTGTTTCAAAAAGGGGATCCATTATATCTAAAGGAGCTGAGGTGTGATATGTGTGCCTCAAGGTAGGCCGTCTAGTTGTCTGGCACTGCTGTTTTTCATATTTTGGCACTTGTATAGCAGCTGTGCAGAAATGCTGTGGCTGGGGGCATTAGTGTACTATAGTTAACATGTGTCGAGGGTCTGGGTGATAGTCTCACTGGTGTCAGGAGGGAGCCATAAGAAAAAATGTCTCACTATGCAAAATATGTGAAAGCAGGTGGAGGTGAAACAGGGAATTAGGAAGTTTTAGGTGTCCGGGATGAGGGGAAGATTCCTGGGATGGTAAAGGGTGCAGTTTGTGGGCCTAGTCATGTGGGTAACTAAGTTAGGTACATGTTAAAGAATATCCTCACTACTTTTGTGTGAGGTTCAGGAACAGCCATCACTCTCTCATATAGGTAGGCAAGTTGGTTAATTGCACGATGTAACACATGTTGGTGGTGTTGGTGTCTCCTGAGAGTGAATGTATGATTGGTGTGTCATCAGTGAGATTAAATGGAGTCCATGGGTCAGAATGATGACTGGCAGAGGAGTAATGCACAAGTACACAGTGAGTGGGGCAGAGTGAAGACAGTTGTGGTACTCTGCAGATTTGCATCTTGGGTTAGAGGAAATGGAGTGAGCTTGGGCTGTTGCTTATTACCAAGTGTGACAATAACCATCCCATTCAGAGATGACTCACAGTGACCAAAGTTGTGGACTCTGGAGATGACTGTGTGTCTGCTAAGAAACTACTGGATTCCATAGAAATAAGCAAAGTATGGTATATACATGCCCTTACCGATTCCAGCAGTGTAGCAAGATCACTTGCTGTGTATAGTTGTGTGGATGTGTGTCAAATATGACCCATAGGCCACAATATTACATAATTTGCATGCAAGACAGAACAGCAAGCCCGAGTGATATGTTGTTCTGCGTGAAAGGCACAGTGCAGGATAATATATTATACATGACAACATTAAATTACCTGGTCCGTGCTGGGATGCAAATTGATGGCTAGTAATGTACCCACCCTGGTGACATGGTATAATGGTCTCAGCAATAGTATTCAGAATATAATGGTAGGAAAGTGTAGGCACAAACCAGAACAAAAATGTAATATGTCAAGTAGAGCCCTTACCTGTGCTCACTCTGTCAGGCAGAGTAGGCCAGTAAGCTGACTAGCTATGTTGTATTGTGTGCCATTACATAAATAGGCCCCTTGTTTCATACAGAATTTGCATGAACAATGTAAAGACATACCAATGTGAAAGACAACAATAGAGTAACATGGCTTCATTGACTTGTAGTAACATATGTTCCACTGTTCCCTGTGTAGCTATGAACACAAAATCAGTTTGATTGTCATCCAAAGAGCTCATTGCTACAAATATTATGTGTCATTATTGACATCTTACTATCTCTATCCAGAGGGACTAACAACACCTCCTGTAGAGCAGCCTGTTCTTGATGACCAACCTGTTGGTGATTCTATTCTGCCCCCCATAGATGATGACACCTTCCAACAACTCCTGGGCTCTTGAATCCTCACCTCCAGTCATAGCAAGGGTAGACAATGTTGTTGGGTCCCCAGAGAAACCGATCCCCACAGGACATGCCTCATCTAGCTGTTCAGTCCCAGCTGAGGACTCTGAGAACTCCCAGACTGAATTCCAGGATGAGTGGTAGGAGTCCATGAGCAAATGGTAGATGAGGTGGTGGTGGGGATGGGAGCCATGGTGGGCACCCTAGAAGGAGTCTGTCGGTGTCAGAGCCCCAATAAGGGTATGACAGAGACAAATACAATCATCTATACGTGGCTCCATGGAATGAAAGAGTCCCTAGCTGACATTGCAGGTGTCATGAAAAAGAGGGCATAACAACAGGCCTCTACATCTGACACCACTAAAGTTGTCAGCCAGCTGTAGCCAATCCAGAACATCATGAGAAGGCATCCAGGTCCTATTTTTGAAGAACGAATGGGACTTTTATATCTTGATGGTCTAATTCCATCTTTGCAAACACACACACAAAATGTAAACAGTTGACCTTGAACTGAAAAGATTTTTCACAATGAGCTTGCACACAAAAATGTGGTGGTTAGAGAAGTAAGCCTGCACACAAAAACAGTGCTGGTTAGAGTTTCCCCCAATCTGGCAGGGCAGAGCTATCTAAATGTGTAATGTTAAAGCATGCCCTACAAATTGCAGGTCTGTAGCTAATCATGTAGCCCTTGTAGGTGATTTTACAGGGACCGAATTTGAGTTGTGCGTAAAATGAGGGGGACCACAAGCAGATCAAACACAAAATGTTAATAAAGTTGGCTCTGTCTAACACAAAAAAAGGGAGGGGGGTTTAATGTGCAACAGATATATTCAAAAGAAAGAAAATGGCGGATCGATCACTCTTGCCCCATCGTTGAGTACAGTGTGAAAACTGGCTTGCCCGCCCCAGAAACAATGAAAAGAAGAAAACCTCAAGTCTGCACAACTAATAGGCAGTTAAAACGAAAATAAGTCTTTCCTACTTTATTACTAATCTCCGTATTGTACGAATTGGGACAATGGCTGTGCGATCTTGGCATACAACTAGCGCACTCATAGGAGGACGTTAAACAAGTGGAAATAAAGGAGCTACATACCTCTAGGATCTGATGTAGCGGGCGCTAGTTTGCGATTCGGAAGGGCAAGCTGCCGTGATTCCATGGTCGCTTTGTACTTCCTGGTATGCATCATGATCCCCGTCCCCAATCTAGGAATGAACTACAATTCAAAACAGGACATGTAGTCCATCACTTGCAAATGGCCAAGTACTTCCTCATTTGTAATCGCAACTCCGCCCACTGCCAAATGAGAGTACGGAAAATTACAAAGAGGGACAAGATATGTAATTAGCGGAACACTTCCTCATGTGAAAGACAAGAGTTCCACCCTTATCAGATGGCAGTGCATGGAGCTTAAAGCAGATCAGGACGCATAGTTAGCTCAAAATATAAGGTTAGCAAGGAGGTATGATGACAAAACACATGAATTCTTGGGGTTATCAGAATATACCCTAGTGCTTCTGAACAGATTTTGATGTGGGACATTTCAAACTGTGAACATACTAATCTCATCATATTACCAAAAATAGATGTTATCTGCCAGCGTGTACCTAACCTCCTCTAAAAAAGGATTTGTCTGGGGGGAAAAAAGGATTTTTCTGGTGAAAGAAGTAGGGAAGTGTATTTAATTAGTGTGCCCTTCTTTGTCCCACCATGATAATAAAGAGTTTCTAGTGTTGGAACCTACGGTTGTAAATAGAAGAACCCAAAGCTGCTCACAATGGACTTCCTAGTAATTATATCTATAACCCATATCAGGATTGGGATAGACTGAACAACGGGATCATTAAGACCAATGCTGGCACTTTGGAGTCTGAAAACCCAACATTGCACCTTCCTGAACAGGTATGGTGAAATGTTTGTAGCAGATAAAGAGGCTGTTGGTTTGTCTAATACCGTCCATTTGAGATCATTGGAATCATGTCCCTTTTGTAGAAAGTGTGTAGTCAATTGGATTGTGCTCTTGTGTTCCAAGATGTGTGTTTTGACTTTCCTAGTAGTCATACCCACATTCCTCAGACCACATGGGCATGTAATCAGATAAATGAGACTATCTGAATTGCGATTTGTATGGTGTTTGTACTCCCTAATGTGTGTATGCCACAGATGCCTCCTTTACAAACTCCACCAACTTCAGGAGAGGCACAACACATATCAGAGGAGGAAGATGTTGACCTCACAAGTTTTCTTCGGCGATCTACCCGATGAGATTTGTCTGTGCTTCCTGGCCAATTCGCATTGGACCTATATTTATTATCACGCCACTTCCTTTTTCACCCAGTACTGGACTTTGTGTTTGTTCCTATGTTGCTATTATCCACTTATGGATTTCAAAACAACCATGCCTTCCCTAATAGCAATGTGTACCTCCTCACTGACATACCACTTCACCTCAACATGTCACATGACATGTCTGTCAAATATCATCGGTCTGGTCATCTATGCCTGAAATAACTGTTGGTGTTGGCAAAATGCCATTTGGAGTACTGTAAAAGATTGTGAGGGGCTTACAATATTTTAAATAAAAATACCTCTTATTCACCAATTGTAACCAAACCATACAGAATATTATATGTATTTTTTGCCAAAAAGGACTACTTATACCATGGTGGAAGAGTACATTCATAACCCTCTTGATTGCATCTCAAGCAGTGTGAGCTATACTCAATTACACGTGCTGTCTTTGGAAATGCACCAACACCAAGTGAAACCACTGCAAAGCCATGATGAGCAACTTGTTGTCTCGCAAAGGAATGTCAATGTGTAACAACAAGCTGTAGTCACTTGACTGACACACAGTGAGAATCTGCTTCTAATCACACCAATACTACCCACCTATAAATGTGAAATGTGAGGCTGTTCCAAATATCCTCATGAATGTTGATCAATGAACATGAAAACTTTAAAATTCTTAAAATATAGCCTCACTACTCACACTGAAGAGATTTGAGAGCACATAAATCTGCATGGTTGTACCACTAATAGGCAGATACTCATGGCTGTATCCCTAATGATGTAGCATCATACCTGTGCCACACAAGGATGCACAAGGACAATCCAATGCCTTGATTTTCAGTTATCAAAAAATGCAAAGGCTCCATATCGAGGACCTGTGTCAACTGATAACTGGCCAAAATTACTACAATGGGATAAGTAAATGTTATGTTATGTTACTTTTTTTTTATAAAGCGCTTGATTGCCCTGAGGTGCATCTTGACACTAGCCGAGTTATGAGACTGGGTTACAATGTTCAGTGGGGTCCAAACCACAGTTAGCAACACTCAGTGGTTAGGCCTCTCTGCCCAAGAGAGGCCTAATGTGTGTTGAGTGTGAGTGCAACCACACATTACATCTCTTGTACATTGTACATACATTTAATACCATAAGTAGCAGACCACTGAATCAGAAACAATGCAACACCTCCACAGGGGAAGAGCAAATGGGAGATATAGGGGCATAAAACGTTGAAAGCGGTTGATTAAAGTCAGTGGGATGATGGCCACACTTAGCAAGTAATAAATGGAAAATGATGATGGAGATTTTCCAGGCAGGTGTTGCCACATAAACAATTAGTAACCTGTCAACAGCAATGATCACTCTTGACCAATGATACAAGGGTGTGTGTGGTAGTGCAAGACACCAGTGTGTGTTCCAGCACAACTAGGGAGATGCAATCTGTAGTGACAAAACTATCCTAAATATACCATGCCCAATAACTTCCATACAGGGTGCAACTGTAGAAGAATACCTGTGTTAAGCTGTGTGTGAAATCACCAACTCCGTCACACTTGAAGTATCTAAAGTATGGAAAAGGGGTCATACATTTTTTTAATGTGAGTTAGGCCAGCATTTGTCCATAGGCCTCTGAAAATCTATAAATACATTCATAGACTTTGCCCACTCCAAATATTCCTAGATAGATAACTTTACAAATGTTCATCCAATATTGATAATGTTCAAAAGTCCTTTATTCTTCTTTCCAATTAAGAAATGTACACCAAACAGCCAACGCATTTCATTCTATTAGAAGAACTTCGTCAGGGCGAGTGTATTATTGTTTGCAAATTGAATTGCAAAAGGGAAAAGAGTTGACTGGTTTATTCCAACATGGACTCCCGATTTGAAATCCCCTTCCGTTGACACAATTAAAGGCTGAGACTACATTTGTCTACTATGCCTATTAGGCCATTATGTCAAACTAAGTCCGACAATTGAAAACATTCAAGGGCTGATGTGCCAAAGTAACGCGGTCCAGGTCTGGAAAGAAGAAGGACGGACTTTTGAACATTATCAATATTGGATGAACATTTGTAAAGTTATCTATCTATGAATATTTGGATTGTGTGGTGCAACCTATAGTGGGCAAAGTCTATGTTGGTTAATTTAACCGCCCCTTTGGAATGGCAGGGGCAGTAGTGTTGCACACTGTGAGAGCATAAGGCTCATTCTTTTGTTTGAACATAGGAGGTATATAATGTAAGGACTCGTGTCTTTAATTAGAAGGAGGTGCAGCACAAATCAATTGTGTTTGTATGGTTTAGCTGTTCCTATGTTGTTTTGGAGGCAAATGATCTACTGGACGAGGTCCAGTTTGGATTTCGCACGGGACATGGGACAGAGACTGCCCTATTGACCGTGTTGGACGATCTTCGTCTGCGTGCAGACAAGGGTCAACATGCCATCTTGATCCTATTAGATCTGTCTGCCGCATTCAACATGGTCAATCACAGGGTCCTCTTGGAGCGGTTGGAAGGAGTGGGGGTAACCGGTCTAGCACTGAAATGGCTCCACTCATATCTTTCTGATAGAAGTCAGGCCGTAGCTTTTCCCCCTTTCAGTCTAAGTTCACCAAAAGCCATCATGGTGTACCGCAGGGTTCCACAATAAGCCCCATTCTGTTTAATGTCTACATGCGTCCCCTGGTGGATAATATTAAATCTTATGGCATAGGCATGGTAAACTATGCCGATGACACCCAG
This sequence comes from Triturus cristatus, assembly GCF_964204655.1. Classification (NCBI taxonomy): domain Eukaryota; kingdom Metazoa; phylum Chordata; class Amphibia; order Caudata; family Salamandridae; genus Triturus; species Triturus cristatus. The sequence continues at coordinate 1,274,825,176 of NC_140589.1, forward strand.
TTGATTTTATCACTGGAGGGAGAGCAGTCATCATCCTTGGAAAATGTTCACACATGTATGCAGAGTGTGGTTTGTTGGCTAAGAACTAATTGGCTGCAATTGAATGCAGATAAAACTGAAATTCTTTGCACTAAGGGTGGGAAAGTGTCCCATCCCCTTCCGGTCAACTTCTGGCCTATTCCTGCAGACCTTCTGGGGCAGCCCGCAACTTGGGAGTCATATTTAGTGAAAAATTGTCTTTGGAAACACACGCCAATAAGACTTTGGGGACCTGCTTTTCTCTTGTAAGAATCTTGAAGAAGATTCTTCCCCAGCTCCCAGCTCAAACGCGCCCTTTGGTAGTTAGGAGTGTGATTCTGAGCAGACTGCATTATTGTAACTCATTATTGTTGGAATCCCCTAGATTTCTGATTGGGAGATTGCAGAGAATTGAGAATATGGCAGCCAAATTGGCACTGACGCGCCCTCGTCATTCTTCTTCTACTCAGGCCCTTGCGGAGCTGCGCTGGCTTCCCATAGCACAGAGGATTTACTTTAAGTCCCTCTGTGTTGTGTTTAAGGCACTGCATGGTCTGGGTCCCATACCATTACAGAGTAAATTCTGCTGGTATGCACCTTCTCGCTGCCTTCGATCCTCCACAGCTTACTGGGTGGTAGTACCTCGGATCAGAAGAGCTAAGCTAGGGGGACAAGCTTTTAGTGTCGCTGCTGCGAGACTTTGGAATAAATTGCCCCTGGAGCTGCGACAGGTGAAAGACCTTTTAGTCTTTCGTAAACAACTTAAAACCTGGCTTTTTCCTAGAATCTAACATCTTTCTGTCTATATTTTCATAATTGTCCCTGCTTTTCCCTCTTTAGCGCCAGGATGCTCGCTGAGTTGCAGTGCGCTTTAAAAGTTCTTTTTACATTACATTACATTACACCCTCAATATGCATCAGTTAGGCAGTCTGGTAATGATTTGTACAACACAGTGGTTACATTGAGTAGCAGGCCTACATCCTTACAGTCTCCAGGGTATCTGTGTAATTGCTCCTATTTCAATCCATTTCACATAGGCATGGCATGAACTACTCTGAGAGAGGGTCAAGTATCCCTGAGGCCGGATTACAACAGCCATATCTCAAGTTGAGTTAAGTAAATGATGATACAAAAATACTCATGATAATATACTAGCGTTCTTACAGAAACACATATTGAGATGGCAAATGTAATCTGTCATGACTCTAATCCATGTATAGGATAAACTTTGTACTAACACAACAACATTTTCAGCATCTATCATGGGAGTAAATGTTTGTTTGTCATGGCTAACCTGCTGACACAGTTCTACATGATTTTACAATTTGGTTTATGATTGGACACAGCTAAAGGGACAGGTATAGGTCACCAAACATTTCAAGTGTGGATCAGCATGAATCTCTAACCACACCTATAGAAATTCACACTGAATTAATGTAGCAGGAGAGGTTAAATGTATGCAGCATGTATGAGCATAGTAGGATGGAAGATGAAGCAATATATGTGTCATTTTGAAACATACTTTCTCAAAATCAGATTTCATGTTACCGTCATGTTTACACTTGGTTACACTGGGTAATTTGTTCGACCTCGTCAGCACCAGTTTCATACTGAACTATGGACATAGGCAAACAGCCATGTCCAGACAAACTTAGCCTACCTCATTCCACTTTACTGCTACATCTGTTAAAAAATTGTTTGTGATGTTTGGGTCATGTGTTGTACATCACATTTTGAATATGTGGAACATCGGAAAAATTAGCGCAATCTGGTGGTACATGTGCCAAATGCATCAAAACAGTACATGAGCAAACATCACCACAGCTGCTACAGATATATAATTCTTGTGGGCCTGCAAACATTGCCCCTACATGCCCATTGACATGCATCCATGTCAAATTATCATTATTCTGTGTACAGGTTCAGTTGTGTTTGTTCACTGAGTGTAATTTGGTTGCAGGTGATTGATACATCCCCATACACATCATTACTACAAATATAATGTATAACACAAAACTTGTACAGAGCTACAACCATGTATTTATTACACTTACTGGTATCATTAGGATCTCGGAAGGTGTCAACTTCTCCCCTGGTGTGTAGGACAGGTCCACCTACAAGACTCCTGTGATTTGGAATATTCAACACACTTGACACAAATTATTTATATATATATAGTTAGGACCTAGGGGCATATGTATCAACATCACCATTTGCGATTCTCAAATAGCGATGTGTAAGGAATCGCTATTTGAGAATTGCAAAACGGGATGTATTTAAAAAATTGCAAACTTTTTGCGATTTCTTAAAATTCCTTAATTGCGATTAGCAAATTGCGAAATCGCAATTAAGGAATACCTGCCCATTCATTCCTATGGGCCAGGAGACCCATAGGAATGAATGGGAAGTAATTCTCAAATTGCGAATCGCAATTTGCTAATCGCAATTTGAGAATAATTTCAAAGGTGCAAGGGTGTCAAGATGACACCCTGATACACCCCTGAAATTAGCATGTGTGGTCATATGGCGCACATACATGCCCTAAGGGCATGTATGTGCGTCACGTGGCACTTAGTAAAATTACAAAACGTGCATTTTTAAGAGAAATCGCAAATTAACACCAACTAGTAGTTGGTGGTAATTTGCGATTTCTTAAGGATTAATCACAATCCTTTGGTGAGTGTTACATTTCATTTAAGAAATCGCAATTTGCGATTTCTTAAATGCTTACGCAAACTGAAGAAATCGCAAAATTAGCGATTCCTTAAATTTGCATTGGGAATTTGCCTAATACATCCCGTTTTGCGAATTTTTAATCGCAAACGCTGTATTTTGCGAATCGCAGCGTTTGCGACTAAAAATTCGCTTGATACATATGCCCCCTAGTTACCATAAAAAAATCGCAACATTCTATTCCCAATAACTTTGGCGCCGATTGACAAATCTTTCCCCATGCAATTTTCCATAGGAACCTTTAGTCGCAGCTACAGCCCAAACTGCTGAACGGAATTACACCAAATTCGGCAAAAAGGTAGCCCTTGGTTCAGAGTCGTGCCTTTTAGTTAAATGATGTAAATCCGTTCAGTAGTTTTTAAAATATTAATGGAAAAATAAATATATATATATCTGGGCGGAGCCTAACCACACATCTCGTCGTGAGATCTGATTGGCTGTCAGCACTTCATCCAAGAAGTGTTTGCAGCCATCTTGGGACCAATATACATGATAGCACCTCATTAAAAAGCATTGCAGTTAATGGAAGGTTTTAAGACTTCAGTTACATTATAAACCATTTGTTGATGGTACCGTTCTCATTTTAGGAATTGTGGTGTGTTCTAAGGTGATTTTACCATGTGAAAAAGCCTTCTGCTGGGATATCATGACTCATGTTTGAGAAAAAAGTATCTACTCATGCTTTTCCCACAGAGGTTTGGAAGGTGATCTATAAGCTAAACTGAGAGCATATTTTCTGTAAATTCACATTATCTTTCTCAGTCATGTGAGAATGAAGTCTGACATTCTCAGTAAAACATGTACATCCAACAAGGGCGGAGGCTATCAGTTGATTCCTTTGTGTTCTGCTGCAGCTTCCCAGAGTGTTCTAAAGAACAACTAGAGTGCTAACAGTCCTACTTATGACAAACGTATTGCACACCTGAAGCCATCTTGATTGGAATAAAGTGGTAACTCTTAAAACATTTAATTTAAAAGGAACAAAATGAGGGTGTTCATTTTGCCATAGAAAGTATTATTAGTGCTGCAGAAAGAAAAATTAGGGCATATTTTGAGTGACTTCTCAAATCCTCTTCTATTTCATTAAAATATTCTGACATGCAGACTGAAACATGCACTTTGAATACCAGTAGCAGACTTCCCTGGTGAGCAGTAGCTTTACTACAGTGATCTATTGAGCAACTAGAGTGGTAACATTCAGAATGTATGGAAAATGTGTGACACATCTAAATGCCTTCTTGATGGAAACAAAGTAAAAAACTGAAAGTATTTCCTACTGAGGAGACTGCAGTAATTGAGGTAATTAGGAAACTTCATAACAAATAAGTCTCCCAAGATGGCCACCAGAGACAAAAGAGCCCAAATGTAGCACAAATATGATCCAGATGTAGCCCACGTATAGCTCAATAACAGAATGTCCCAGAGTGTTCTTAAGAACAACTAGAGTGCTTACTGTCTTACTTATGACAAAAGTATGGCACACCTGAAGCCATCTTGATTGGAATAAAGTGGTAACACTTAAAACATTTAATTTAAAAAGGAACACAATGAGGGGGTTCATTTTGTCTTAGAAATTATGATTAGTGCTGAAGAAAGAAAAATTAGGGCACATTTTGAGTGACTTCTCAAATCCTCTTCTATTTCATTAAAAAATCTGACATGCCGACTGAAACATGCACTTTTAATACCAGCAGCAGACTTCCGAGGTGAGCAGTAGCTTTACTACAGTGATCTAATGAGCAACTAGAGTGGTAACATTCAGAATTTATGGCAAATGTGTGACATATCTGAATACCTTCTTGATGGATTCAAAGTAAAAAACTGAAAGCATTTCCTACTGAGGAGACTGCGGTAAATGAGGAAATTAGGAAACTTCATAACAAATAAATCTCCCAAGATGGCCAGCAGAGACAAAAGAACCCAATTGTGGCACAAATATCACCCAGACGTTGCCCACATGTAGCCCAATGACAGAAGTGTGCAAAACACTTTTTATTTTTTATGTTTTTGCAGTTTTATATATTGCAGACTTGTCGGGTATTGGAGTGCTTTACATGAGCATTGGTTACATCACACAAGAACAAATTCATTTTGGTTGTAGACATGGGGAGATTAAGTGATTTGACCAGAATCACAGAATGTCGAGCTGAAGTAGAAACTCCAACCTGGTTCCCCAGTTGCAAAGTCTGCAGCTCTGGAAGTAACACCACATCCTCTCCCCTAGGTGCATTTAATCAAGTGGTCAACTGGATAAAAAAACATAAAGATTACAAATAATTTAAAAGTTCTTTGTCGCTATTTGAAAACTCAGAAAATATGTCCTCATTTTAGTTTTTTAGAGCACTAACCATAATTTTGATGCAAATAAGACCCTCTCATATATGTAATTTCTAAAGGAAATACTTTAGGTATTACAGTTTTGATTACATCAAGATGACGTCATGCGTTCCACACTTTTGTAATAAATATAGAATGTTAGCAATCTAGTTGCTCATTAGGATACTGTTGAGAGGCAGAGACCAGGGGCATGGACTCTGACAATTGAAGGCAGGTAGGAGGGTGCAGAAGCAACAATTTGACCACACTGGGCAGGCAGGAAGGGCAGTGGCAGTACAACAGACTATGGAGGGCAGTGGAAAGGGGGGCAGGGGCAACAAACCAACAATACAGGACTGGCAAGAGAGGCTGTGGCAATATAATAGACCATTGTGGGCAGAAGGAAGAGGCAGTGGTAGTACAATCATACATGCCAACAGACCCGATTCAGCCAGGAAACGTCCAATTTTTTTAAGCCCAAATGGGCTTTATTTGATCTGTCTCCTGTCTACAATCTCCTCTTTTTCAATGTAAGTCAAAGGGGAAAATCAATACCCCAGTTTTTTTCAAAATCTCCCTCTTACCAAGTTCAAAATGTTAGCAAGTATGGTACATTGGATCTTGGAAGGCAGGAGGAATTGGGGTTGGGACATGGACTCGGATAACAGAGGATGGGAGGGACATGGAGAGGTGCACCAAACCGACCCTACAGGGCAGGCATCAGGGTTTGCAGCAGCAAAATAAACCACACAGGGCATACGGGACAGGAGTGCAGCACAATAATCAATAGAAAGCAATTGGGAGGGGGCAGGACCATGCACATGGACAACAGAGAACAGAGGTGAAAGAGGCAATGGTAGTTAGCTGACCATAATGGACAGGAGAGAAAGCTGCAGCATAACAGACCTTAAAGGGCAGTAGGGACGGATCAGGGGCATTACAATGGAACAGACAAGCCATGAGGGAGGAAATAGGGGTCTGCACATGGAAACAGAGGGCTGGGGGCAAGGGGGCAGGGCAGGATCAGCAATATGACCATGGAGGTCAGGCAGGATGGGCACTAGAAGCAAGACACACCATGGAGAGCAACAGTGAGACTATGATGGCATACACACAGACCATGCAGGGAAGGTGGGAGGGGATCAGGGGCAGCTAGCTGACGACATAGGGTATGTGGGAGGGGCCGTGGCAGCACAGAAGACCATGCATGGCAAGCGGGAGGGTTAGTGGCAGCACAATGGCTATGATGGGCAAGAAGGAGGGTGCAGGGGCATGCACAAAGGACCATGGAGGATAGAAGGGAGGGTCAGGACCCGGGCAAGAGAGTTCCGGGGAAGGGGCCTCACAACAGACCACGCGGGACAGGCAGGAGGAGCAGTTGCAGCACAACAGACCAGGGAGGGCAGAAGGGTGTGGCAATAAATTGGACCATGGAGGACAGGAGGAAGGGGATAGGGGCATGGAATGTGGACAGGCAGGGTGGAGGTGGTGGGGACAGGTTACAGTCATCTGACAATGCTAGGCAGGTGGGAGGGGAGTAACAGCTCAACAGAACACTCAGAGTAGACAGGAGTGGCAGGTCCATGGAACATGGTGGGCAAAAAGGATGGAGCAGGGGCATGCACAAAGACATCGGAGGGCAGGGGGGAAGGAGTATAGGGGCAGCAAGCTAAGCACAGAGGCTAAGCAGGAGGTCAATGATGGGGCATAGAATTGGGCAATGGAGGGCAGTGGGAGTGGACTGGAACATCATGCTAAATGGAGGGCAGTGGCAGCACATCAGACCATGCATGGGGGGAGGAAGGAGGCTAGTCCATGGATTCAGACAACAGAGGATAGGGAGGAGGTGGATGGGGCAGCAAGCTAACTGTTCAGAGAAGATGGGAAGGCCAGTGGCAGAACAACGGCCACACAGGGCTGTAATAAGGGAGCAGGTACATGGACCTGGAGAATGGATGGCTAGGAGGAGGAAAGGCAGGAGCAGCACGCTTGGGTGGGGAAAGTACAATGCCAGGTCCTGCTTCCAACCCCCACCATCCATTGTGAGATGCATCTTACTTAACGTTAAAAAAAAAACTAGAAATTTGCTGAAAAAAACAAAGATTACAGGGACGGTATAGTTAGACTCAAATTTCACTCATACACAACCAGTGAAATTCAGCAGTTATAGTTACCTGAGCTACATATAACTTACGCCCCCGCAATGTACTGCTAATGACCTCAGACATTACCTCATTCATGACATGGTCAGTTACATCACTCATGACATCACTCATGACATCTCAAATGAGCTGTGAATGGAATGGAACTATAATCACTAGAACTTTATTTAGGGATAGTGTGTGTATATTAACACCACTTTTTTCCTTTTCTTTCGTGTAAGAACCATTATAATACGCAACGTGCTCAGATTAATATGGCTGATAGCCTTTCACTTTAAAGTAATGTGTAGTCCATTGTTTATGTTGATGTTTGCAATTCTAAGTATGTTTATTATGAATAAGTCACGTTGACGAACATACAGGTATGGCGGTCACGGGGCAATATATGCTGAAATGAAATTGTGTGAATATTAACACCTGTTTTCTTTTCTTTATTGTATCAATTCCTGAATTTTCACATCGTGACCAGGCCAATATGGCCGCCAGCTTTTTGGATTAAAGTAATATGTAGCCCTTTGTTAATGTTGGCAACTGGAGGCATTTGTACATTTAAATAAGGATGCTACAATGACGTCTTGTATCATTAACAAGGTTCGGACGAGCCGAAACACATGGATCACGTCCTTTGCAGATTAAAAACTTCCAAACTATAGCCTGAGTGCTGATTCCTTCCTTGTAAGAGTGAGAGGAGATTAAATACATATATATAAAATTCTCTGAAAAAAACACATGTTTCAGGGACATTATATATAGAAATTAGCATTTAAAAAATCCTCAGACATTTACTGAAAAAACAACAGGTTTCAAGGACGTCATAGTTAGTTGGACATTTCACTCGTACAAAACAAGATAAATTTGGCCGTTATAGTTAGCTGTGCTAACTATAACTCGCGCCCCTGCAATGCACTGCTGATGACGTCACATATTACATCACTCATGACATGGTCAGTGACATCACTGATGACATCACTGATGACATCTCAAATGACATCACTGATGACATCATCTATGTGATCATCTGATGCACCTACTCACACCCTAAAATACAGACTACCATTCTCGAAACCATAGACACACCAATACTAGTACAGCACCAATATTCTGTGCACTATGCATGCAGACCTCTAATCAGCTATATAGCATTGATACAGTCTTTTAAATACTCAGTTAGTACCAATGCAGTCTAGGAATCCTTCTGTCTTTCCCATGCACGTGTCCATTCACCCATCCAGCACTAAGTACGTATCCTATCACTCTGCCAATACCTAAGCACTTTTAAATTTAGCATGCACTCTCTTTGCAGCACTGAAATCACTCCAGTTATTAGTCATATACTTAAGGAATGGCCTAGCCACTAACCCAAGTACAGGTACAATGTTTTGTACACTATGCATGCAGATCTCTAACAAGCTACATACTATTAATATGCTCTTCTAAATACCCAGTTAATACCTATGCAGTGTTGGAATCCTTCTGTCTGTGCCATGTATTTCTCCAATCACCCATCCAGCACTATCTACGTATCCTATCACTCCGCCAATACCTAAGCACTTATAAATTCAACATGTACTCTCTTTGCAGCACTGAAATTATTCTAGTTACTAGTCATGTACCTAAGGAATGGCCTAGCCAGTAAAACTAGTACAGGCTACAATATTCTGTGCACTATGCATGCAGACCACTAATCAGCTACATAGCATTGATACAGTCTTTTAAATACTCAGTTAGTACCCATACAGTCTAGGAATCCTTCAGTCTGTCCCATGTAGTTCTCCATTCATCCATCCAGCACTATCTACGTATCCTATCACTTCACCAATACCTAAGCACTTATACATTGAGCATGCACTCTCTTTACAGCACTGAAATTACTCCAGTTATTAGTCATATACTTAAAGAATGGCCTAGCCACTAATATAAGTGCAGATACAATATTTTGTACACTATGCATGCAGACCTTTGACCAGCTACATACTATTGATACACCCTTCTAAATATCCAGTTAGTACCTCTGCACTGTAGGAATCCTCCTGTCTGTCCCATGCATTTCTCCAATCACCCATCCAGCACTAGCTACTTATCCTATTACTCCACCAATACCTAAGCACTTATAATAACTGAAAAAAATGTTTAGCAATATTTGATATGTACTACTGTCAAGGTAAGATTAAGTAATCCAAACACTATCAATGCACAACTACATTTAGCTGTGCACTATATATATAAACCTCTAACCAGCTACTTAGTAAAGTACTACCCATGCAACCTAGGAATCCTCCTGTCTGTCCCATGCACTTCTCCAATCACCCATCCAGCATTATCTAAGTATCCTATCACTCCGCAATACCTAAACACTTGTAAATTCAACATGTACTCTCTTTGCAGCACTGAAATTATTCTAGTTACTAGTCATGTACCTAAGGAATGGCCTAGCCACTAACACAAGTGCAGGTACAATATTTTGTACACTATGCATGCAGAACTCTAACCAGCGACATACTATTGATACGCTCTTAAAATAACCAGTTAGTACCTATGCAGTCTAGGAATCCATCTTTCTGTCCCATGCACTTCTCCATTCACCCATCCAGCACTATCTACGTATCCTATCACTCCACCAATACCTAAGCACTTATAAATTCAGCACGCACTTTCTTTGCAATACTGAAATTACTCCAGTTATTAGTCGTATACTTAAGGAATGGCGTAGCCAAAAACACAAGTGCAGGTGGAATATTTTGTACACTATGCATGCACACTTCTAACCAGCTACAAACTATTGATACGCTCTTCTAAATACCCAGTTAGTACCTATGCAGTGTAGGAATCCTCCTGTCTATCCCATGCATTTCTCCAATCACCCATCCAGCACTATCTACTTATCCTATTACTCCACCAATACCTAAGCACTTATAAATTCACTATACACACTGGGGCAGATTTATAATAACTGGCGCATCCCTGCATATCAGCAGGGATGCGCCAGTTATTATGCGCCACAGCTACGCCACCATGGATGCGCCGCATTTATAATGCGGCGCACCATGGGGCAAAAACGGCACAGATGCGTGACGCATCTGTGCCGTAAAAGTGGCGCATTGCTGGAGTTGCATCGCAAGCGCGACGCAGCTCCAGCAATGCTCTGGGGGGCCCTATCTTTACAATGCTGCGTCAATCCTTACGCCTGCTTCAAGCAGGCGCAGGGTTTTGACGCAGCATGGGCCTAAAAGTGACTGAGTGAAATCTTGTAGATTTCACTCAGCCACTTTTAGGAGGCGTTCCTGCGCCGGAACGCCCCCACCTGCCCTGGAACGCCTACATGTGGCGCAGGTCTTTACAACGTGACGCATCTCCCAGATGCGTCACGTTGTAAATACCCCGCACCATGGCGCGGGATTTGCGCCGCTGCTGCGTCACAAAAGTGACGCAACGGCGGCGCAAAAGTGGCGCAAGTGCAACATAAATCTGCCCCTCTGTTTGTAATACTGTAATTATTCTAGTTACTAGTCATGAACTTATGGAATGGCCTAGCTACTAACACAAGTACATCTATAATATTTTGCGCACTATCCAAGCAGACCTCTAACTAGCTACATACTATTGATACACTCTTGTAAATACCCAGTTAGTACTCATGCAGTGTAGGAATCATCCAGTCTGTCCCATGCACTTCTTTAATCACTTATCTACCACTATCTACTTATCCTATCACTCCACCAATACGCAAGTACGTAATTAAGTGTTCACTCTGTTTGCAGCACTGTCATCATTCCAGTTACTAGTGGTATTCTTATAAAATGACCTAGGCACCAACACAAGTACACATAAAATATTCTGTGCATAATCCCTACAGATCTCTAAGCAGATACATACTATTGATCCACTCCATTAATTACTGAAGTAGTACCCATGCAGCGTAGGATACCTCCTGTCAGTCTCATGCAATTCTTCAATCACCCATCCAGCACTATGTTCTTATTGTATCAGTCTGCCTATACCTGAGCACTTATGGGGCAGATTTACAAGCACCCTGCGCCACCAGTATGTCACTTTTTGTAACGTAGTGATGGCGCCAGGCACTCCTTCATATTTACAAGGAGAGGAAAAGCCACCCTGCGTGGTTTTTCATTTCCTTGTAAACACGGCCCCTTCATACACAGAACTTTGCGTTGAAGGGGCGTCCCATAGGTGTTGCTGTGGGTGTTCCCACGCAACACCCATAGAACAAGACACATCTTCAGATTTATGAGAAATCATAAATCTGGAGATGTGTGTGAATGCTGCGCCATCCTGGAGTTGGTGTAGCAAGGCGCAAGGAGGAGAATTGTTTTCATTTCTCCTCATTTTGTCTTCTTTCAATGCATGCTGCATTCAACAGCATACATCGAAAGAGGAAAATGCCTTTACTGATTGTTTTTGTGCAAGAAGGTGTCCCTTCAGCACAAAAACAATTTCCACATGACACATACATCCTTGCACCATGGTGCAAGGGTGCCTGTGTCACCGCATGGCTGCAGTTTGTGCAGTAGTGCAGAGGGAAGCACAGAGTTGCAACATATTCATGTACATATGTCACATCCCTGTGCTTTGGAAGTGCCACAGTGCAGTGAAGCTAAAGAGCTTGCAGTGTCACGCTGCAGTACTTCCTCATAAATCTTCACCTATAAATTCACCATACACTAATAATGCATTCTTTCAATCAATCATGCTGAATACATATATTCAACCAAACTTTCACACAGTACCTTGCAATTATAGTTCTTTCTTTAATCAGATAAGGTAGTTCTAATAAGAACTTTTTTTCTTCTTTTTTCTTTTGTATTTTTTTTTTATTTATTTGAACAATTTTGTATTTTTTTGGTGTTTTTTCAAAAAATGACCAAAAATAAGAACGAATAAAACAGGAAACATTTGGAATTACTTATCATTCCAAAAACAAAAAAACAAAAAAATTAACAACGATGGTTGCGTTGCGCAGCACAAACTGCATCCACCGACGGCTCACCGAAGCATATAAGTTTCTTACACTTCACGCAGTGTTGCTCGAGAAAGGCGAATTCTGGCCTAATGTCCATTGCAGGTGTTCCTGAGGACGCTCCTGATGTACTTGCCAGAGCAGGTGAGGGGTTCAAAGCAGCTCGCCTCATTTCCTCCCGAGAAAGATTGAGAGGATGTGTGGTCCGGAGATGCTTGCACATAGAAGCAGTGCCACAAGAGTATTTTTTTTTACTGCCTCTTGACAGGACTCGGTCAAAAATTTTGCACGTCACCTTACTCGCATTTACTTTCTTCTCTCCAGGTGGAAAAGTGCAGAATTTCCACACAACAGATTCCGTCCTCTGTGGACGTGGTGCCTTCTGCAAGAATTCTTCTTCAGAAGATACTTCCTCCTGCTGCTGCTGCTGTCCAGATGCCATTTTGTTTGATATTTTTTGAAAAACACCAAAAAAAAACAAGCAAAAAGGGTTCTTGTAGGAAAAGAGATGTCTCTCTAAAGATGCTCCAACAAGAATGATTAAAATGGGTGGGGTCCTTCAATAGTTACAGTGGGAAATGGTATGAACCAATTAAATCAATTTTTTTTAGGTCACATGGAATCCGCGCACTCTGCGCTCACAAAGCACGCACCCGACGCGACTTCGCAAAAATATATTTAAAAATAATACAAGTTTATTATATGTACAAATATATTATTTTATGAATATCTTAGATAGTCTCTTGCCCTAATATGTATATTAAACACACATACATATCATTTTAGAACATAAAAAAATGTTGTTGAAGTCGCACAGCCAGCGCTCACCAGCACGTATATGACGTCATGCGGGACCAGCCACCGCGCAAGTGTCACATACCGTAATGCGCATGTGTCACGAATGCGCGGGAGCAGGAGTTGCGGACTGGTCGCATACCAATCGCGCACATCGCGTAATATTAAATGTATATGATGTAACTGAAAAACACGCAGCCATCACACACCATACGCGGATCCTTCACGACGTTTCTAAAATGGCAGCTAGAATCCGCGCAGCCACCGTGATGTGTACGCTTTTTTGTGCGCGACTCCGAAAAGATTTTGGAAAAAAAAAAATTAAAAAAGAAAATAATATAAATATATTAAAATAAAAAAATTTAACTAAAAAATTAAACAATATTTCAGTTATAAGTTTTTTAATTTTTTTGTGCAATTTTCAGAAATATATATAATGTTATTTAATGAATAAAATATTTATAAATAAACAGTTAAAAACTGTAGAAAATCAGTACAAAAAAATAGGTATAACTACTATTACACTTAAAAATAAGCATTTAAAAAACCTTTGAAATTCACTGAAAAAACTAGAGTTTTCAGAGACGTTATAGTTAGAAATTAGCATTTAAAAAAGCTTTGAAATTCACTGAAAAAACCATAGGTTTCAGAGATGTTATAGTTAGAAATTAGCATTTAAAAAACCTTAGAAATTCACAGAAAAAACTATAGGTTTCAGGGGTGTTATAGTTAGCTGGACATTTAACTTGTACAAAACCATAGAAATTCCTCCGTTATAGTTAGTTCTGCTAACCATAACTCGCGCGCCCCCAAAGCACTGCTGATGATGTCACATATTACATCATTCATGACATGGTCAGTGACATCACATATGATGAGTGAGTACATGTAGGACTGTTGGTGAATGAGTGGATGTGTATGTGGATCTTAGAATTACTGAATAGGTTGTTGTAACTGGTATTGGTATGTCAATTGTTTTGAACATTTTTGTTTCTATTTTTAAATGTGTGTATCAAAGGGTTTATTAGGGTGAGAGGAGGTCTTCCACTCTATCACAAGGATGATGTCATCAGTGATGTCATCAGTGATGTCATTTGAGATGTCATCAGTGATGTCATGAGTGATGTCACTGACCATGTCATGAGTGATGTAATATGTGACATCATCAGCAGTGCATTGTGGGCGCGCGAGTTATAGTTAGCTGAACTAACTATAACGGGAGAATTTCAATGGTTTTGTACGAGTGAAAAGTCCAGCTAACTAGAACGCCCCTGAAACCTATGGATTTTTCAGGGAATTTCTAAGGTTTTTTAAATGCTAATTCCTAACTATAACGTGCCTGAAACCTATGTTTTTTTCAGTGAATTTCTAAGGTTTTTTAAATGCTAATTTCTAACTATCCCTACAGAGATAGGACATGTGAAGAAAGAAGAAAAAACGCACCGAAAGAAAAAAAAGAAATGCAGAAAGAAGCAACAGAAGTCCTCAAAGACGAAGAAAAGTGCAGGAAGAAGGATAATGTGCAGAAAGAACAAACAGAAGAGCAGAAAGAAGCATTGTTGCAAAATCATCCTGTGCCCTCAACTTTTTCAGATGGATACTGGTGGTAACTGAGTCTGACTAACCAGTCCTAGAGCCAGTGCTATGTTAAAAGACACTTAAAATACATTGAAAACACCTACATACACTAGGGAACACTATGCGTTGGGGTCCCCCTGTGATTAGCATTATCTCCTCAATAAGCCCCTAGATTATAATAGGGCAGGGGGATTAAAACTACCTCTTAAAACATGCCACAGGGCGTGTTTGCACACGTCACCTCAGGCCCCGTCCCCTCCCTTCCCCACTGTGTAAACACACCCTGTGGCCGTTTTAATTTGGGAGATTAAGTCCCCTTGAATCCTGAGGGTCCCTAGGGTCCAACTAGCCCACTAGGTACCTCCAGTAAGTGCCACAGAGCTGCGTTGTAGAGAGATGTAAAAGGGGGCACGGCCTAGACCACCTCTCTGCAATGCAGCGCAGTGGCGCTTACTGGAAGCACCTGGTGGGCTAGTTGGCCCCCAGGGTCCCTTAGGATTGAAGGTGAATTATTTCCCCAACCTAAAACGCGCCACAGGGCGTGTTTGCACATGTCACCTCAGGCCCTGTCCTCTCCCTTCACCACTGTGTAAACACACTCTGTGGCTGTTTGTAGTTGGGAGATTAAGTTCATTTGAATCCTGAGGGTCCCTAGGGTCCAACTAGCCCACTAGGTACCTCCAGTAAGCGCCACAGAGCTGAGTTGCAGAGAGGTGTAAAAAGTGGCACGGCCTGGACCACCTCTCTGCAATGCAGTGCAGTGGCGCTTACTGGAAGCCCCTGGTGGGCTAGTTAGCCCCCAGGGGCCCTCAGGATTGAAGGGGAATTATTTCCTGAACTTAAAACGCACCACAGGGCGCGTTTGCACACGTCACCTCAGGCCCCGTCCCCTCCCTTCACCACTGTGTAAACGCGCCGTGTGGCCGTTCTAAGTTGAGGGATTAGGTCCAATTGAATCCTAAGGGTCCCTAGGGTCAAACTAGCCCACTAGGTAAGTCCAGTAAGCACCATTGCAGAGAGGTGTAAAAAGGGGCACGGCCTGCACCACCTCTCTGCAACGCAGCGCAGTGACGCTTACTGGAAGCACCTGATGGGCTAAATGGCCCTCAGGATTGAAAGAGAATTATTTCCCCAACTTAAAATGCACCACAGGGCGCGTTTGCACACGTCACCTCAGGCCACGTCCCCTCCCTTCACCACTGTATAAACGCGCCCTGTGGCCGTTCTAAGTTGAGGGATTAAGTCCACTTGAATCCTAAGGGTCCCTAGGGTCAAACTAGCCCACTAGGTACCTCAAGTAAGCGCCACAGAGCTGCGTTGCAGAGAGGTGTAAAAAGGGGTGTGGCCTCAGAACACCTGTCTGCAACGCAGCTCCCTGGCGCATACTGGGGATACCTGTTGGGCTAGTTGGCCCTCAGGGACCCTCAGTATTGAAGGGGAAATAATTCCCCAACTTACAACTGGCCAGGGGGCGCGTTTGCAGAGTGCTGCAAGGAGGGGGTGTGGCCCCTGGCGCGATGCTGGTCTTTTATTTATTTTATTTTTTTAAGAAGGGGACTGTGTGACCCCCCTTCTTTTTCTAATTTATTGGCCCAGGGGACCCCATCTCCCAGGGCCTGGCCCCTCATTTTTTTTTTAGGAAAAACAAAGTTTGGAAGGGGGCCGCGTGGCCCCCCTTACAAGGTCTTAAGCGGCCCCAGGGACCCCATCCCCCGGGGAATGGCCTTTTTTTTTTATTCTTTAGGAGGGGGACTGCGTTGCCCCCCTCATCTGGCCACTTATGGCCCGGGGACCCCATCCCCCGGGCCGGCCTTTGTTTTTTATTATTTTTTTTAAAATATATTTATAGAAACACCTAGGACCTGTTGGACAAACCGTACGTACCTATCACCATGACGATTTGCGTTATTTTCATTAAAAGGCAACTATGCATACAATTAATCCACGTGGAATGTATTTACACCGCTAGTGAAGCTCTGATGTGTCATGCCTAATCCCGGCGCCCCCGCCGGTGGGTACTCTCCAAGTAGACACCCTTGTCATTTATTTATACAAACAAGCCATTCAAAGGGGATTCGACAACAATTCGACCAAAATCATGCAAGAAACCCCCTCACGGTTAATAAAACACACATCCACCGCCGGATGTGTAATACTTTTTATTTTACTCTCTGGAAAGGAGACAAACCTCACTTGAGAGTCACAGCGCGCTCCTGGCTGAGCCCAATGCTGTGTTACACCCACCAGTGCCCGCAGAGTGCCACACACCTCTGTGTTGTATTCCACCAGCTAGTGTGTATGCTATGACACTCTCTTGCCCATGTGCACTGTAACACTACCCCGTGAATATGTCATGCCACACTTGCCTTCGCACGGTTTATATTGCCCCATCTAACGTGCCTTCCTCGATGCCTATGTTATAACGCACAGCACTATGCCATACATATTACAATCTGGGATCCATATCTTTGTCACAGTGCATATGCAACGTTACACTCCCCAGCACATATTTTATATTACAACTTTAGAGACTAGTTACGTTGCACAACACTGTCCTGTGCATATTACATTCCTAGGTGCTTATCGCATAGCACGCACTAGTGTCTGTGCTATCTCACGCTCTCTAATGAATCTGTCATTGCGCACAATGTATTGCATATTATATTTCACACCCCGGTTCATCTTATATTACACTCTATGGTGCATAGTTTATACCATACACTATATCCAGTTTTCATTTTCAATCGTGCACTCAGGACTATATTCTATATAACACTGCGTTCATCTACCCTTTTCAGAGGCATTACATTTTGCGATGGGGTGGAGGGCCAGGGGGTGTTTCTGCCAAGTGAGCCCAAAGTCACAGTCGCAAACGTCCTGTTCTTCCTGAAGAAAAGTGAGAGTATGCTACATACTTGTTCATATTTTAAGTAGTTCGCACAGACACACATTTTAAAAACAATAAAGTTCCTAATACTTGCCTTCTTGAACAGTTAGCTTGCTGCCCCATCCACCTCCTCCCTATCATCTGTTGTCTGGACTGGCCTTCTCCCTCCTGCCATGCATGGTCTGATGTGCTGCCACTGTCCTCCATTTAGCATGATGTACCAGTCCACTCCTCCTGCCCTCCATTGCCCAATTCTATGCCCCATCATTGACCTCCTGCTTAGCCTCTGTGCTTAGATTGCTGTCCCTATTCTCCTTCCCCCTGCCCTCCGATGTCTTTGTGCATGCCCCTGCTCCATCCTTTTTGCACATCATGTTCCATGGACCTGCCACTCCTGTCTACTCTGAGTGTTCTGTTGAGCTGTTACTCCCCTCCCACCTGCCTAGCATTGTCAGATGACTGTAACCTGTCCCCACCACCTCCACCCTGCCTGTCCACATTCCATGCCCCTATCCCCTTCCTCCTGTCCTCCATGGTCCAATTTACTGCCACACCCTTCTGCCCTCCCTGGTCTGTTGTGCTGCAACTGCTCCTCCTGCCTGCCCCATGTGGTCTGTTTTGAGGCCCCTTCCCCTGAACTCTCTTGACTCTGCCCAGGTCCTGACCCTCCCATCTATCCTCCATGGTCCTCTGTGCATGCCCCTACACCCTTCTTCTTTCCCATCATAGCCATTGTGCTGCCACTAACCCTCCCGCTTGCCATGCATGGTCTTCTGTGCTGCCACGGCCCCTCCTACCTTCACTGTGGGGTCAGCTAGCTGCCCCTGACCCCCTCCCACCTTCCCTCCATGGTCTGTGTGTATGCCATCATAGTCTTACTGTTGCTCTCCATGGTGTGTCTTGCTTCTAGTGCCCATCCTGCCTGACCTCCATGGTCATCTTGCTGCTCCTGCCCCCTTGCCCCCAGCCCTCTGTTTCCATGTGCAGACCCCTATTCCCTCCCTCCTGGCTTGTCTGTTCCATTGTAATGCCCCTGATCCATCCCTCCTGCCCTTTATGGTCTGTTATGCTGCAGCTTTCTCTCCTGTATGTCCATTATGGTCAGCTAGCTACCATTGCCTCTTTCCCCTTTGTTCTCTGTTGTCCATGTGCATGGTTCTGTCCCCTCCCTGTTGCTTTCTATGGATTGTTGTGCTGCACTCCCGTCCCGCATGCACTGTTTGGTGTATTGTGCTGCTGCAAACCCTGATGCCTGCCCTGTAGGGTCAGTTTGGTGCACCTCTCCATGTCCCTCCTGTCCTCTGTTATCCGAGTCCATGTCCCTACCCCAATTCCTCCTGCCTACTATGATCCAATGTACCATACTTGCGAACATTTTGAACTTGGTAAGAGGGAGATTTTGAAAAAAAATTGGGGTATTGATTTTCCCCTTTGAGTTACATTGAAAAAGAGGAGATTGTAGACAGGAGACAGATCAAATAAAGCCCATTTGAGCTTAAAAACATTGGACGTTTCCTGGCTGAAACGGGTCTGTTGGCATGTATGGTTGTACTACCACTGCCTCTTCCTTCTGCCCACAATGGTCTATTATATTGCCACTGCCTCTCTTGCCAGACCTGTATTGTTGGTTTGTTGCCCCTGCCCCCCTTTCCACTGCCCTCCATAGTCTGTTGTGCTGCCAGTGCCCTTCCTGCCTGCCCAGTGTGGTCAAATTGTTGCCTCTGCACCCTCCTACCTGCCTTCAATTTTCAGACTCTGTGCCCCTGGCCTCTGCCTCTCAACAGTGTCCTAATGAACAACTAGATTGCTAACATTCTATATTTATTACAAAAATGTGGAACGCCTGACGTCATCTTGATGTAATCAAAACTGTAATACCTAGAGCATTTCCTTTAGAAATTACATATATGAGGGGGTCTTATTTGCATCAAAATTATGGTTAGTGCTCTAAAAAACTAAAATGAGGACATATTTTCTGAGTTTTCAAATAGCGACAAAGCACTTTTAAATTATTTGTAATCTTTATGTTTTTTTATCCAGTTGACCACTTGATTAAATGCACCTAGGGGAGAGGATGTGGTGTTACTTCCAGAGCTGCAGACTTTGCAACTGGGGAACCAGGTAGGAGTTTCTACTTCAACTCGACATTCTGTGATTCTGGTCAAATCACTTAATCTCCCCATGTCTACAACCAAAATGAATTTGTTCTTGTGTGATGTAACCAATGCTCATGTAAAGCACTCCAATACCCGACAAGTCTGCAATACATAAAACTGCAAAAACATAAAAAATAAAAAGTGTTTTGCATACTTCTGTCATTGGGCTACATGTGGGCAACGTCTGGGTGATATTTGTGCCACAATTGGGTTCTTTTGTCTCTGGTGGCCATCTTGGGAGATTTATTTGTTATGAAGTTTCCTAATTTCCTCATTTACCTCAGTCTCCTCAGTAGGAAATGCTTTCAGTTTTTTACTTTGATTCCATCAAGAAGGTATTCAGATATGTCACACATTTGCCATAAATTCTGAATGTTACCACTCTAGTTGCTCATTAGATCACTGTAGTAAAGCTACTGCTCACCTCGGAAGTCTGCTGCTGGTATTAAAAGTTCACGTTTCAGTCTGCATGTCAGAATTTTTTCATGAAATAGAAGTGGATTTGAGAAGTCATTCAAAATGTGCCCTAATTTTTCTTTCTTCAGCACTAATCTTAATTTCTATGGCAAAATGAACCCCCTCATTGTGTTCCTTTTTAAATTAAATGTTTTAAGTGTTACCAGTTTATTACAATCAAGATGGCTTCAGGTGTGCCATACGTTTGTCATAAGTAAGACAGTAAGCTCTCTAGTTGTTCTTAAGAACACTCTGGGACATTCTGTCATTGGGCTATACTTGGGCTACATCTGGTTGATATTTGTGCTACATTTGGGCTCTTTTGTCTCTGGTGGACATCTTGGGAGACTTATTTGTTATGAAGTGTCCTAATTTCCTCATTTACTGCAGTCTCCTCAGTAGGAAATGCTTTCAGTTTTTTACTTTGATTCCATCAAGAAGGTATTCAGATATGTCCCACATTTGCCATAAATTCTGAATGTTAGCACTCTAGTTGCTCATTAGATCACTGTAGTAAAGCTACTGCTCACCAGGGAAGTCTGTTGCTGGTATTCAAAGTGCATGTTTCAGTCTGCATGTCAGAAATGTTTTATGAAATAGAAGAGGATTTGAGAAGTAAAAATGTGCCCTAATTTTTCGTTCGCGTTACAACAAACAAATGATGGACGGAATGCTGACAATGCAGACATTCTCCCCCAGTCAAGAGATCTGGGTTAAATCCATCGTTCTTTTGCCCACTACGCCACCCCAGTTCAGACATGGCCATATGCAAATCAGTCTTGACCCTGTGCCTCATGGGAACAGTCCAGCCCGAACTGCCAAGCCATGTCTTCCCTGGACCGGAATCAAGCATCCTAGGACCGGTTTCTGGCTATCAGCCGTCATCAGCCAGGATAGCTTGACTCCAGTGGCGTAGTGAGCACGGGTCCCACGTCTGTGAATACCCATCCCACTTAGGGCGAAAAGCGTTACAACAAACAAATGATGGACAGAATGCTGACAATGCAGACATTCTCCCCCAGTCAAGAGATCTGGGTTAAATCCATCGTTCTTTTGCCCACTACGCCACCCCAGTTCAGACATGGCCATATGCAAATCAGTCTTGACCCTGTGCCTCATGGGAACAGTCCAGCCCGAACTGCCAAGCCATGTCTTCCCTGGACCGGAATCAAGCATCCTAGGACCGGTTTCTGGCTATCAGCCGTCATCAGCCAGGATAGCTTGACTCCAGTGGCGTAGTGAGCACGGGTCCCACGTCTGGGAATACCCATCCCACTTAGGGCGAAAAGCGTTACAACAAACAAATGATGGACGGAATGCTGACAATACAGACATTCTCCCCCAGTCAAGAGATCTGGGTTAAATCCATCGTTCTTTTGCCCACTACGCCACCCCAGTTCAGACATGGCCATATGCAAATCAGTCTTGACCCTGTGCCTCATGGGAACAGTCCAGCCCGAACTGCCAAGCCATGTCTTCCCTGGACCGGAATCAAGCATCCTAGGACCGATTTCTGGATATCAGCCGTCATCAGCCAGGATAGCTTGACTCCAGTGGCGTAGTGAGTACGGGTCCCACGTCTGGGAATACCCATCCCACTTAGGGCGAAAAGCGTTACAACAAACAAATGATGGACGGAATGCTGATGGAGTCCATTGGAGTCAAGCTATCCTGGCTGATGACGGCTGATAGCCAGAAACCGGTCCTAGGATGCTTGATTCCAGTCCAGGGAAGACATGGCTTGGCAGTTTGGGCTGGACTGTTCCCATGAGGCACAGGGTCAAGACTGATTTGCATATGGCCATGTCTGAACTGGGGTAGCGTAGTGGGCAAAAGAACGATGGATTTAACCCAGATCTCTTGACTGGGGGAGAATGTCTGCATTGTCAGCATTCCGTCCATCATTTGTTTGTTGTAACGCTTTTCGCCCTAAGTGGGATGGGTATTCCCAGATGTGGGACACGTGCTCACTACGCCACTGGAGTCAAGCTATCCTGGCTGATGACGGCTGATAGCCAGAAACCGGTCCTAGGATGCTTGATTCCAGTCCAGGGAAGACATGGCTTGGCAGTTTGGGCTGGACTGTTCCCATGAGGCTCAGGGTCAAGACTGATTTGCATATGGCCATGTCTGAACTGGGGTGGCGTAGTGGGCAAAAGAACGATGGATTTAACCCAGATCTCTTGACTGGGGGAGAATGTCTGCATTGTCAGCATTCCGTCCATCATTTGTTTGTTGTAACGCTAATTTTTCATTCTGCAGCACTAATAATAATTTCTATGGCAAAATGAGCCCCCTCATTTTGTTCCTTTGCAAATTAAATGTTTCAAGTGTTACCACTTTATTTCGATCAAGATGGCTTCAGGTGTGCCATATTTGTGTCATAAGTAAGACTGTTAGCGCTCTGGAAAACCTTGGGACATTCTGTCATTGGGCTATACTTGGGCTACATCTGGGTGATATTTGTGCTACATTTGGGCTCTTTTGTCTCTGGTGGCTATCTTGGGAGACTTATTTGTTATGAAGTTTCCTAATTTCCTACAGTCTCCTCAGTAGGAAATACTTTCAGGTTTTTACTTTGATTTCATCATGAAGGCATTCAGATGTGTCACACATTTGCCATAAATTCAGAATGTTAGCACTCTAGTTGCTCATTAGATCACTGTAGTAAAGCTCCTGCTCGCCAGAGAAGTCTGCTGCTGGTATTGAAAGTGCATGTTTCAGTCTGCATGTCAGAATTTTTTAAGGAAATAGAAGAGGATTTGCGAAGTCACTCAAAATGTGCCCTAATTTTTCTTTCTGCAGCACTAGTTGTTCTTTAGAACACTCTGGGAAGCTGCAGTAGAACACAAAGAAATCAACTGACAGTCTCTGCCCTTGTTGGATGTACATGTTTTACTGAGAATGTCAGACTTCATTCTTACATGACTGAGAAAGATAATGTGAATTTACAGAAAATATGCCCTCAGTTTATCTTATAGATCACCTTCCAAACCTCTGAAGGAAAAGCATGAGAAAATAGTTTTCTCTCAAACATGATTCATGATATCCCAGCAGAAGGCTTTTTCACATGGTAAAATCACCTTAGAACACACCACAATTCCTAAAATGAGTAGGGTACCATCAACAAATGATTTATAATGTAACTAAAGTCTTAAAAGTAAACATGAAATCTGATAGAGGGCAAAATCCGGAACTCCCCATCCACCACGGGCAGATGGCAGAGTCATAAAGCGTGAAGCTCTGCGAATTCTTCCTGGAGCCCAAAGGTATTTTTCGCAAATCGATTGTAATTGACGAATTTGACACCCAGGAATCAGAAGGGGAACAGCACGAAAAAAGTAAAGTACTCTGGGTAATATAATCATTTTGAGTAGATTAGCTCTGCCAACCAGAGTTAGGTGAAGACTCTGCCATGACTCCAATGCATGTTTAGTTTTATCCAATATATCCATCCAATTAACGCTAATCAATTCCTCCAAATTAGGCCTGATCTTAATGCCCAAATAAACCACTTCTTCCACCATCCTACTATCAAAAGCTAGGGTTTGATCCGTACACAGACATTGTGTCTTGGCTTTATTGAGTTTATACCCAGAGTATTTGCCAAAACGTTCCGCTAGTTGTTCTATGGTGGGTAAGGCAGTATTTAAATCAGCCGTAATAACGGCAATATCATCCGCGTAGGCGAGAACGTTGTACTTCGTGCCTTGAGCTATGAAGGGGGGGATTTGTGAATTCAGACCGAGCATTTTAATGAAGGGATTAATATAAAAAGCAAAAAGGATAGGGGAGCAAGGACAGCCTTGCTGAGTCCCTCTACTAATCTGAACCTCCTACGATTTAAGACCCATAGCGCAAATCCTTGCAGTAGGGGACTGGTAAAAGACCTGAAGAGCCCGAAGAAAGCCCGAATTAAATCCTAAGCGTGCCATAACTTCCCATAAGAAACTCCAAGACACACGGTCAAAAGCCTTCTCGGCGTCGAGCAGGACAAGACCCAGAAATCTGGAGTCAACCTGCGCGACGTCGAGAAGAGCAATGACCCTGTTAATATGATCGACCGTCCCCCGCCCTGGCACAAAACCATGCTGCTGTGGTGATACCAAACCAGCAACATGCGGGGCCATACGATTTGCTAACACTTTAGCGTATAATTTAACATCACAATTAACCAATGATATGGGGCGGTATGACCCTGGTTGATCGGGAGGTTTCCTCTTCTTTGGAAATATAACTACGTGGGCAGCATCCCATGACTGGGGTGGAGATCCCAACCTAGCTGCTTGGAAAGTATTCAGTAAATCCTCACAAAGTTCTTGAAAAAAGATCTTATAGATCTCTGATGGAAGAGAGTCCGGACCGGCCACCTTACCCGAGGGTAATTTAAACAATGCACACTCAATTTCTTCGGCAGAAAATGGAAGGTCCAATCTTTCTGCCACAGCAGGATCAAGCCTATCCCATTCTAAAGCTGGTAGCCCAAGGTCAGATGGAAAATCGCCAACATCCGGCTGACTATACAAATCAGAATAATATTGATGAAAAACTTTCATAATAGCCGCGGGTTCATGGACTAATACCTGTTGGTCGTTATGGATAGAATTAATTTTAGACATTTGGTTTTTTGCCCGAATCCTTTGTGCTAAACATCTCCCTGCAGTTTCCCCAAACTCATACAGCTGTTTCCTATAAAGGTGATGTTTAAGCGAAATCTCTTGGGCCCATACCAAATTAATCTTAGCTTTACACCGAGCTAGTCTATCAAGGCTATCCTTAGGCTCAGCAGCTGCCTGAAGTTGGGCTATAAGATCTAATTCAGCATTCCGTAAATGAGTATATAGCTGCATCAAATTTTGTTTGCGCAATCTTTGAGCATGCAAAGCAAAGCTAAGGACCTCACCTCTAAAACAAGCCTTAAAGGAGTCCCAGACTACCGCGGGTTCAGCTGAACCACGGTTAAGATGGAAAAATTCTGGGATCCACTTTTTCATATAAGTCACAAAAGAAATATCAAGCAGCAGTTTCCTATCAAAGGTGAAAATCTTATTGTATCTTATAGTAGCCACATTAGAAAAGGAGATAGTCACAGGAGCATGGTCAGATAGAAGTCTAGGATAGACTTGAATTTGGCAGCAGGAGGCCCAGGCAACAGGAATAATAAAATAATCCAAGCGAAATAGCTTGGTATGCGGTGAAGAGAAAAAAGTATAGCCAGGTGTTTGTGGGTATAGAAAATTCCACCCATCAATCAGGCCATGATCAGCCATCAAATTCTTTAAAGCCTGAAAGACCTTAGGTTTACGACCCCTGTATGACCAGGAAGAGAGGCCTGCCCAGTCGCTATCCAAATGGATATTAAGATCACCACAACACACAACTGGTGAAGGCCATAAAGCAGTGATGGGAATCACCATTTAAGAAATCAAAAACATTTGCTTCATCAAAATTAGACCCATATATAGTGCAGAGGGTAAACCGTGTATCTCCAATTAGACAGTCAAGAATAGCCCATCGGCCATGTATATCTGCCAAAAACCGCTCAGTTTTAACTAAGGAAGGGCGGGCCAAAATGGCCACCCCCCGCGTTGTATCTGATTGTTTAGAGGCAACCAGAGTAACATACCCCAAATCATCTAACTTCTCGCGTACCGACCACGAAATATGTGTTTCCTGAATACACACAATGTCAGGGTTGATAAGTTTCAATTCCATTTGGATCTTCCTTCGTTTCTCATAATTATTGAGGCCGCAAACATTGTAAGTTACAATTTTTAAATTCAAATTAGCCATTAAGATCGAAATCTAGGAATCCTTTAGTAAATCTAATCATAAATATATCAGCCAAAAAGACACAAAAAAATGACAAGCTTTTGTGGAACATATTTTTTCCTTTTCTCCCATCCCTCCCACCCTCAACCCAATCCTTCCCCCCCCTACTGAACCCCCCCCAACCCCACCATCCCACCTCCCCCCTCCCACCACACCCACCCAAAACTGAGACAATAGGACCTAGGTCCTGGTGATGGGGAGCTGGAAGCACTCACCCGCAGTTCCCCACACCCTGTAACATAAAAAAAACCAAGACTTAAACACAAACGCAATTTGCCACCATAAATCACATGATTATCTTCAACTCAGAGGCGCCAATTGTTGCAAATATTCATTGGCGACTACTTCTGAAAAACAAAACCTGCTTTGGCCCTGAACCACAACCTTTAGCTTAGCGGGATTCATTAAGAACGCCTGCGCACCCTTCGCTTGAAACATAGATATTAATTGGCGAAGGTGCCATCTACGAGATACTGTTTCATGAGAGAAGTCTGGTCTAACAAAGAAATGGATCCCTTTAGCCAGTCTCTTACGGTTGGGGCGCGCCAAGTCGTAAACAGCTTCTCTCGCTAAAAAGTTGTTGATTGAGATCAAAATGGCACGAGGATATACAGGTTCCGATCCAGAGTGGGTAACTTGCTGTTTTCTATGAATAGGGAATCGATGGGCTCTCTGAATCTCTATCCCCCAATCCCACTGGGAGAGCTCCGGAAAAGCCTCTGTGAACAACTGAATAATAAATTGTCTCGCATCATCTCGCTCTGCCCCCTCCGGAATACCCAGCACGCGTAAATTATTCCGTCGCATTTGATTTTCAAGCTCAGATATTTTCCAAGTAGCATCATCTTTTTGCTTTTTTAATGCGGTCACCAAATCTTTCTGTATTGATAGTTCATCCTCCAAAGCTGAGATGCGATTTCCAGTCTCATTAACTCTAATACCAATCTCCGCGCTTGACTTATTTATGCGTCTAATGGCGTTTTGTAGTTTGCAACAGGCACCTTGCGTTCTGGCATTCTCAAGCCTAGTCTCCGCTCTATGTGAAATCATCGTCTCGTAAATCATTTCCAGCGTAATGGGTTTAGGAGAGTCAGATGGATTAAGCATGGCAGAACTCCCTGGGCTCGTTTCATGACCTAAGACGGGTGGGTTTACGGGTGGGTTTACAGTGGAAAATGAATAATCCCATGCCAAATTCTCCCCTAAAGCATTAGGGGTATTATCAGGTAAAGTGTCCCCTAGATCCTTCCCCTCCCCACTCAAAGTCTTATTATTTTCCCGAACTGTTCCATCGGGGGCGATATTCGTATATCCACCCATTATACAGTCATCAATTTCTCCCTGCTCATATTCTGCCCAATCCCGGCTGGTCACATCTTCATCAGATGTGGTAGACTCATCTGATAAAGAAAAAAAATTGTCTAATAAATCATTATCTGGATTAGCCCCAGCCAGATCCGTACCTAGCCCATCTTGAATTACCTGCGTTTTTAGTAATTCAGTAGATTTAGATGAGAGGACTACAGGTCCCAGAGTGCATCCTGATAAACCGGCCGCCACTTTTAAAGTCTCAGCCTCAAAATCCAAAGCACTCCCTGTCACCAATTGATTACCGTGACTCACCGGCATTGCATCCATCGTGTCAATCAATTTATCTCCTTCCAAGGTGGAGCGGGGGACAGCATCTGAAGTCTGTTGAATCCCGCAGTCAGCCGATTTATTCAAGAGCTGTGCTGAGGCTTTGGTTACTCGCTTAATAAACAGAGGAGCCGTATGTTTAGCAACAGGTGGGGTGACAGAGGAAGAACAGCTTTTACCCGTGGGAGTTTTAGAGCGGGGCGGTAAACTGGTGTCAGAGCCATCATTCAGCCCAGTACCTGCAGCCGTTACCTTCACCTGACCACATTCATAGCTGACTTGCCGCCGCGGGGCTTTGGGTTCTTTACCAGGACCTTAGGAGCTGCTTTCGGCGGCATTCCTGCGGTACCCTGAAAGGGACCGCTAATCGTCAGAGCCGTAAGCAAACACCCCCGATGCAAGGAATGAAAACGCCAAAATCCTCCACGCGTCCAAATGGCAGCGGGTGCCGCAGTAAGTATGTTCATCACCGGGGACAATTTCCGTCTGTACGCGGAGGCAATGCTTTCTCTTTCCTCAAAGGCTGCGGTGCTGCAGAGTACACCTTCTGGGCGCGATCATCTTCGTGGCATAATCAGTGAGGGGAATCACCGCAGGGAGTGCATAACCAGCTCACTCGGCCGATGCACCGGCCGCCATCTTGCCTCGCCAGTCACCTCTTCCAATGCCACCGGAAGGTTCAAATTCTAACGTATTTTGCCAGAGTTGTCTTTCCAGCGCTGCATTACAATGTGCTGCAACTGGTTGGACAAGCTTTGCGGCAAAGTGTTGTTCACACTATCCAACAGACGACAGACATGTGGACCAGTTGTCAGGCTACCGTTTACATGTGCATCACTGCACACTGGATATCTTTTGCAGGGGTAAAACAAAATATATCCACAGGTATTGGCCCTGAAGAAAGTTTTATGAACGTTTGGCGGCATTCAACAGTGGCCATATTAGCCATAGAGAAATCACATACAGCTGCAAATATCCTGAACAAATGTAACTGCAAGGTGTCTGATTGACTGTGACCCAGTGGTATAAGAATTGGATTTGTGTGTAGTGACACAACTGGCAGCCTGTGATCAAGAACAAAGATGTTTGAAAAGCATTAGGCTGATGGCAGATTTCTATTATCATCACTTTTGTTGTTTCAATTTCTCAATGTGAGTGAGCTTAGTCTCTTGGACAAAGGCTTTTCTGATATTTAAATGGCGGTCCAAACCGTGGAGCTGCACCACTGCAAGAAGTGATAAGTGGATTAGTTTTGTCTCTGATTAGAGACAGTCTTGGAGTACCGAGGTGGCCTTTTTAAGCAGCTTTTTACAAAACTGATATATATTCCCAAAAACATGGGAGCCTGCGGTGGAGACCTGGTGATACCAAAACATTACCATAAATAAATGTAGACAGCCAGACAATGCCCTATAGCTTATATTCATGGTAGAGAAAAAAGGATGTATATATATATATATATATATATATTCACTGAAAAAACCATAGGTTTCACACATGTTATAGTTAGCTGTACATTTCACTCGTAAAAAACCAATGAAATTCCACGTTATAGTTAGTGCAGGCAACTATAACTCACGCGACCGCAATCCTCTGCTGATGATGTCAGATATTACATCACTGATGACATATGTGTCTTTATGAAAAATAAATATTTGTAATATATGTATAGCTAAAGATACAGTATTAGCATCAACAGAGGATTGCGGTCGCGTGAGTTATAGTTGCCTGCACTAACTATAACGTGGAATTTCATTGGTTTTTTACGAGTGAAATGTACAGCTAACTATAACATGTGTGAAACCTATGGTTTTTTCAGTGAATTTGCAAGGTTTTTTAAATGCTAATTCCTAACTATAACGTGTGTGAAACCTATGGTTTTTTCAGTGAATTTGTACGGTTTTTTAAATGCTAAGTTATGTATTTATTTTTAATTTTTGCGCGCCCGGTTCGCTTCGCCCACCGTGCGCGCGCTGTGGGCGCTCGGTGCGCTTCGCGCACCGAGCACCCACATTGCGCATTTCGTACCGTGCACGCCTCGCCATTTTTTCAAAATATCAATTGTTTTTTTCTCCCTTGGGGGTCCTTAGATTTATATATTAAATGTGATTGTTAAGTTTTTTTTTTTTTTTTTTTACCGTACGCGCACCCCGCGATTTTTTTTTAAAATTATTAAATTTCATTTTCATAATTTTTGGTCCTTCGTGAACCCCCTGACGAACGCTAGGGGGTCTGCAACTCTCTTCGTTGCCCCCTTTTCATGTTATCAACCTTTTTTTTCAGTGCGACAGACAGAAAATGGCGGCCGATACTTCCTGGTTTCGACCGATTCGAATGTTTACTTTGATCTAACAACCAATCAGAATCGCGCTCGCGCACGGCACCCCACGCGTACGGTAAGCTTACCGTAAGCGCACGGTAAGCGCAAGGAGCGCTGCCACAGATATATATATTGATTTAAATGCTATTTTCTCAGGAACTACTGAACAGATTTACACCAGACCTACAAAAGGCACTTCCTTGACCTGAGGACTACCTCTCTGCCAAATTTCAAGTAATTCTGTTCAGCCGTTCGGGCTGTAGCTGTGTCTAAAGGTCCTATGGAAAAATGCATGGGGAAAATGCGTTTTGGGACCCCCCTTTTTTCTCAGCCCCCGCTTGACGAATCCCCCCGAGACTTTCAGGGTAGGATCGGAGCGTAGCACCCCATTAGTTTTGAAAATTTCGCGACGATTCGTCGACCGGCGCCAAAGTTATTCCAAATAGAATGTTGCGGATTTCCTATGGAAACACGGTCCTAACTATAACTATCTACTGGCGACCGCCAGTAGATAATATATATATATATATATATATATATATATATATATATATATTTTTTTTTTTTTTTTTTTCTACCGTACGGTAAGCTTACCGTACACGTACCCTCAATTTTTTTTTAAAAATTAAAATTAATACATTTTTTTTGTACTTTTCTGTCCTTCTTTGACCCCCTTTCAAATGTTAGGGGGTTTGTAACTCTCTTCCTTGCCCCCTTTTCACGTTATCTCCTTTTTTTTTTCTGTGTGAAACACACGAAATGGCGGCCGACACTTCCTGATTTCGTCCGATTTGAATGTTTACAGTCATGTGACAACCAATCAGATTTGAGCTCGCGCACGGCGCCGTACGCGTACGGTAAGCTTACGGTAAGCGCACGGAGCGCGCTTACAGATATATATATTGATTTAAATGCTATTTTCTCAGGAACTACTGAACAGATTTACACCAGACCTACAAAAGGCACTTCCTTGACCTGCGGACTACCTCTCTGCCAAATTACAAGTAATTCTGTTCAGCCGTTCGGGCTGTAGCTGTGTCTAAAGGTCCTATGGAAAAATGCATGGGGAAAACGCGTTTTGGGACCCCCCTTTTTTCTCGGCCCCCGCTTGACGAATCCCCCCGAGACTTTCAGGGTAGGAGCGGAGCGTAGCGCCCCATTAGTTTTGAAAATTTCACAAGGATTCGTCGACCGGCGCCAAAGTTATTCCAAATAGAATGTTGCAGTTTTCCTATGGAAACAGGGTCCTAACTATAACTACCTACTGGCGACCGCCAGTAGGTAATATATATATATATATATATATATATATATATATATATATATATATATATCACAAATAACCTGCAATTTAAAAAAAAATATTTCTAATTTAATTATAAAGAGCACATTAAGGTGCCGATTCCGATCCGGTAAAAATAATTTCCGTACGACCCGCATTCGTATTTTTTTATGTACGAGTCGCACAAGTACCGTACAAACTGGCAAGTACGAATGGGACGTGAAAAATAACTACGAATAGTGTTGGGAAAAGTCTACGAGCGTGCGTCGGAAAGTGTCCACGTCCGAATATCGTCTGGAAAAGTGTACGAAAGTGATCCGGACAGTTCAACTTACAAATCGTAAAACACAAGTCCGAGCGCGCAAGTACGATCCCGACCGCCCGTCCGAATACACAATCGCACCTAAAAAGGCCCGTACGGAGCCAACGCTGAAGCACACATGTCCACGGGTAAACTCATGCCCGTGTACGAGCCGTACACCCCCCAATATGTCTGCACCGTACACCACTCTGTCCGCACTGTACCCCCAGCCCCCCACCGCATTTACTTGCCGCACACCAACACCGTACCCCAGCACCCTCACACAGCATCGCGAATGTAAGGATCGTACCTACGCGAAAAAGACACATACAGAACCAGGACAGTGGAAAACAGCACAAGGAGGGCCAAAGCGACTCGCACAAAAACACAAAACACGTCTACACGACAAAATACTACTCAATGACTGACCTGCCACATCCAAACTGGCCAACACAGGCCCCAAACACAACCACCTCTTATAACACACTCACCAAAATTCAAACACAGCCACACCCACACCCACAAATTGACCAATAAAAAGGGCCCACACACACAAACCATGAGCCCTTGCAACAGACCTACTGCGGACAGAGCTCACACACAAACCACCCCACATAACTCATGCCTTAGCTACACCGCCACTCACACACCTTCACACAACCTCCCCCACAAACATCCCCGTCTTCACATTCACACACACACACATTCACACCCACACACCCACAACCGCCCACACTCACACCCCACACCATGCCCACAGACAAGAATCCAAAGTTCACTACGGCCGAGCTGGAGCTCCTTGTCAACGAAGTCATCAGAGTCGAGCCACTGCTGTTTGGAACAATGGTCAGACAGACCAGCATAGCTTCAAAATCTGCCATGTGGCAGAGGATCGTCGACAAGGTGAATGCTGTCGTGCCCGTTCGAAGGACCAGGCATGAATGCCAAGCCAGGTGGTACGATCTGCGCAGGGCGGTCAAGAGGAAGATGAATGAAGAACATGCCCAGACCAACATCACTGGAGGTGGGCCGCCCCGCAGACCCGTACACTACCATCCCTGGGAGGAGAAGGTGATGGCCATGCTACCGCCGGTGGGACTACACGGAGTGGAAGGAGTCGCAGAGCCTGGTGAGTACACAAACCACTCACGTAACATGGGGGGAATGGCATCCACACCCCAACCACAACAAATGCACGCACCAACCCCCAAGCACTCACCGCACACAACCACACCCAATAAGCACGCCCATGCCACGAACGTCACCATTCACCCTTCACAAATCAAGGCAAGGCCATGTCCAAGGCTACAACAACCACAAACACAAGACTGGATGTCCGGGAGGCTGGGAGGGTGGGCCCCACACAACACATCGTGAAAATGAGACGCAGACAACAATGTCCTCAGCCCATATGGCATAGGAACATACCCATGCATAATGCACAGGGACTGGCAAACTACTAACAAGGTCGCTGACACTGGGCCCTGCTGTATGCAGCACAAGGCCCTCCTGGGACCACTGTACACTCAAACACCAACTCCACAAGCACAGGTATCTAGCACAGGAACTCACACACACTGTCATGCCAGCATACACCATGAGGGGACACACACATCACCTGGGAGACCCAATTACAACTCACACTACACACAACAGCACACCCGGTCACCCCCCCCCCTAACACAAGCACACACCCCCGGGGCAGGCAACGGATACATACACTCCCACAATGGACATGTGACACAACAAGACCAATCCAGAGCCAAGTAAGCATCAGAGCCAGGCGGGCAACTAGAGCCAATTTCCGGGGGGGGCAGAAAAAGAATTCGGGGGGGGCTAAATCTTCCAGCCATAGGCAGAGTGGCTGTAAGAAGGGGTGAAAACACAACAAAAGCCTCAATAACGAGTAAATGGTCTTCCAAAGACCTGTGAAGTACTCGGGTCCGGCTGCAATTAGACGGACGCCAGCCCGCGCGGCTGTCTCAGCCGGGCTGACACACATCACGGGGGGGGGCTGAAGCCCGGTGAGCCCAATGGGTGTTGCACGCCTGATCAGAGCCAACTATCTACAGGTCACACACTCAGGAGAACATCCCAATCTGTCCCCCGCAACATACCCATCCCCAAGTGGACACTGAGAGGAATGCTAGGGACATCCAACTACCTGGGGGAACCGTGTCAACTTGAATATGTATGAAACATCGATGTGGCATGAAACAGCATTAACATTGTCTCTCTCTCACACACAGGGCAACGCCGACGATCTCCCCCCAACACTGGGGGGGAAGAATCACAGTCCCAGGCACCGCGTGAAGACGATCCCACCGGCAGCGACGACTCTCACCACTCCGTGGATGACCCCGACCAACCTGGCCCCTCTGGTGTACAAGCACCTGCAGCACCTGCGTCAGGTACATCTGTGCCAACCACCACCCCCATTCCCGCCACATCCCAGGACACACCCAGGATCCCTGCTCGCACTGAACAACACAGCCAGTCTGACCAGGAGGGACAAGGTTCTGCGGGCACCCAGGAGGAGGCAGACAACCCTGCCAATGCCATCCCTCAGGGGTCCCGTAGACCCGATGTGCCCACAACGGCAGGCCAGGCTTGTGTGGGCAGGGGTGGTGGGAGTGGAGGCAGGCGGAGGCGTGAACCTGACCAGCCAGCTCAGGACCCCGGTATGTCACACATACGCAACATCCTGGACTCATACCGGCGTGACACCAGAGGCATGGACCAGGTCGTGTCCAGACTTTCCGGGATGCAGGGGACCCTCGATGAGATAAAGAACCTGCAGGTCGAGCATCATGTCAGTCATCAACAACATCAAGGACGGATGGAGGCAAGACTGGCTGAGCTCCTGGCGGTGCACAGGGACGTGAGCCAATCACTCCATCAGATCGCCCAAAGTCTGGCAAACCCTCCCTGTGCCACCAGGCGTAGACCAGCACCAGACACAGGGAGGGAGGAGGAGGAGGAGGATTCATCTGATGGAGCGTCCCTAACATCGTCAAGGCCTGCATCTGAGGGTCCCGGGAGGAAAGTGGGTCGTCCACGTAAAAGACCGTGAGAGTCAGCGGACCATCGCCATCTCCCAGGTCACCTGGCCTGGCACCTGGCCCTCTGGCGCAACAGCAGCACCTCACCCAATGACATTCTCTGCCACATGGACTTGCTGGTCACAGTCTGACCAATGATGACCAACACTGTGGTCTGGACTCTGATGACTTCCAATGCCAAGGATGCCATCTCCCCCAGTGAACTTTGGATTCTATTCCCCCGGTAGAGCACCTTCGCACATCTACCAAAAGACTCACCCCACCCAAAATAAATTCACATTCTTCTGCACATGAGATGTTGCTGTCATTTTGCATTATTCTACGACAAATGTGTGTGGAAATGTCTAACCATGCCTGAGTGTTGAACCAACTCCAGCCATCCATACCCTGGGAACAGAGTCTGGTACAGGACACACATGGGTCACAAGGTATCATTCAATGTAGGCATGGAGCACCATACTCACCTGTGATGGTCGCTGGCTGCTGAGGGGGTGCTTGCAAAACTGTGCGGAGAGACCTATTTGGGATATCATCATCAAGGCGTAGAGTTCATGGCCCATGTGGAGGTACCCGGGGAGGGAGTCCCAGGTATGTGTGGCCAGGTGAGAGTACAATGTCCTGTATGCTGGAGTACGGTGGATGTGAAGAACGGTGGCCAGGGCAAGGATGGATGCACAGAAATGGACCAACGGGATCTAGGATGACAGACGTACAAGGTTGGTGTGGGGTCGGGTTTGTCGACTGCCTCCTGAGTGTGGGTGGGGTGTGTGGAGGACACCCTGCAGCAGACAGTGATCCATTGCAGCTATCCATGGTGAACGGTGAGGTGGCTGGGGCACAGGGTGTAGAGGCTGAGGTGTGCAGATGCCCCCTGGAAGTGAACCAGTGTCCTTGGAGTTTGTATGTACTTGCTCCGTAGAGGGCAGGGCAGTACATGAGATGGATGTTGTCATGGACCTGGGGGATGGTCTGTCGTAACTTGGAGTGGATCTATCTGTGGATCATGTGCATGATGCAGAGGGCGTTGCAGCATGAGGTACAGATGCAGTGGACTAGCATGGTATATGTGATTGAGCCAAACATGATGCACACCATCTTGTTTGTGTGGCCACTGGGTGCTTGTGTAGGGCCTTCAGCAGCAGGCGCCATCTCCCTGCCAAAAGGCCCATTTTGCACACAAAGACTAGGATGTCAGAAGGACAACTGCAACAGGCGCGTGTGTAAAGTGAGGAGTGTCCAGTGTCACATGGCACACCCAGAGACAATGCATGCACAATCACCAAATAACCATTACACCGGATCAGGAAACTGAAGGTCGACCTGCGCACTGGAGACACACCCTCAGCAACTGGTGATGGCCCATTGTGTGGTTGACCTCTCCAAAAAACATACACGACCATGTACTACATGCCCAATATGGAGCCTAATCCATGATCAACTGCATGCATGTCGCTAAACTACACATGGACTCCTATGCATTATC
The DNA here is from genome assembly GCF_964204655.1 of Triturus cristatus. NCBI lineage: Eukaryota > Metazoa > Chordata > Amphibia > Caudata > Salamandridae > Triturus > Triturus cristatus. The sequence goes on from NC_140589.1 coordinate 1,274,861,171, forward strand.
TACAGCAAGTATGCCAGAGATGCCGCATGCCTAGTGGCAAGAGACCTGCATTGACAGAGACGAGGCACCTTGGAGTGTGACGAACACCTTTATTACTCATCCTCACACTAATGGAATTGCATCCATTGGAACAGAAGCACAGGTCATTCGGCTGAACATGTGTGACCTACACTTCTCACCCCCTGCAACACACAGATGTGGTAAATCCTACTGAGCTGGCACACAAGTGAAGGGGTTGAGCCTCACACCCCTCACTGCACACGGAGAGTCTACAATTCCACATTGAGCCTCATATGGGGATGTCCCACACCATGTCCACCTTGGCCATCCCGTATGTTCCTGAGGGACGTTATACACACATTGATGCCTTCATCAGAATCCACAATCCATGACAAATGACTGTCAGGAAGGGTGACTATCAATTCATGGGAGCCATGCAAGATGTCACGTGGTCCATGGTGAGTCGACATGTATGCATGGTAACACAACATGCACAGGAGCAGTCCCCACATATCACAAACACGTACCACCCACAAAACGCCTTGCTGCACTCCTTACCCCAGATGACTTTTCACCATCTCTGTGCATGTAACTTTGATCCAGCACACGTTGCAATACTCATGAGGAATAGCAGGAGTGCAATGATGACATGAGCAGACGACAGCCGCAGGAACCTGGGGAGGACAGACACACAACAAGTCAGCGAGGAGCTAGTAATCCGCAGACATGTACATGCACTCTACAGGATTGATGTTGTCACCATGGTAATAATGAATTTTGTGTTCCTGCACAAATATGGGGAATGACATTATCACATGTATGACACATCAGAACACACCTCCAAGTCACTTGGCACACAGTCAGCTCGACACACACATTGCAACACATGCCACACAAGGCTCTAAGCGTGCACACTCAGACACAGGGACTCACCATCATGAGAAGAAGTTGCGGATCAGCTGACTCCGGATGTCCTCATCCTCATCCACATCCTCATCCTCACTTGCCCCGTGCCCAAGCCCTTCATCCTCCACGGGTGGATGATCTTGCTCATCAGGATCCAGGATGAGTGGCACGGCCTTCTCCACTGCCATGTTGTGCAGCATGCAGCACACAAGGAAGATTTTGCAGACCTTCACCGGGGCATATGGGAGGGTGCCGCCGGTCTTGTGGAGGCACCGGAATCTGCTCTTCAGGAGTCCAAACATCCTCTCAATCACGCGCCTCGTCTGCCCATGGGTGTCGTTGTACCGGTGTTCTGCAGCTGTACTGGGGTTGCGGAGAGGCGTCATCAGCCATGGCATGTTGGGATAGCCAGAATCCCCTACATGGAAACATCATGGACAGAAGTGGGTCAGGAGAAGCAGTAAGATATGAAGAAATGGCTAAATACAGGACTAACAGATTATACCCACCAACAAGACATGCACATTCGTTGCGCAGCTGCAGCATCATTTCAGGCACCCTGCTACGCCTCCTGATGTTGGCATTGTGTGCTGATCCTGGAAAACGGGAACAGACATGGGATATCATCATGTTAGCCAGACATACCACAAGGGCATTGATGGAGTGGTAATGCTTGCGGTTATAGAAGGCTACCTCCTGTGCGTGTGGTGGCACCAAAGCCACATGTGTCCCATCAATGGCCCCAATGACATGGGGCATCCCTCCCAGGGCATAGAACTCACCCTTGACGCCTGTCAACTGCTCACAAGTTGGAAAGGTTATGAATTCATCCAGGTGTACCAACATGGCCTCTAACACATCATGCAGGACACGGCTGAACATGGTCTGGGACATGCCACCTACATCAGCTATGGTCAATTGAAACATACCTGTGGCAAAGAAATGTAGGGCTGCCATCACCTTCATCTTGGGGGTCAGTGCAGTAGGATACCTGTGTAACGGTTGGAGGTGTGGCTCGAGCCTTGTGGTCAAGTCATCAATCAACGGTTGGGAGAAGCGGTAGCGGCGTATACAGTCACGTTCCCTCATGGCAGCCAAGTCTGGCATTGGTCGGGGGAGAGGCGGTGCCCTGCAGAAATTTGGAAGGAATAACGAAGATTGAGTACAGCACTACACCACTGACAATGGACTGGGCACATGTTCAACAGCTGCTACACATATGCTACATACAGAGTCTGTACTGTGCAATGCATCCAGGACACGTATGCCAGCCAGGTAACACCCCTAACAACAGTCAGCTACACATGTGAGTGCGCAAGGTCAACATGACATGCCATGGAGCTAGCTGTGGGCCAGTGTAAGTGAAGAGGCTGACGCATTACAGGAGTGACAGACATCCACATATGTGCATAAGAAGGATGTATTATCACACAGACCGGTTGCGGGACACTAGAGGCACAGGTCGCATGTCCTTGAAACAGGACAGTCCACACACCTTGCCATGAAGGGGCACATGTCAGGTATGATGACACACACATTGAGACTACGCAGATATGTCCTTGTCTCGCAAGTCCATGTGCGATGCATACATACACCCGCTACGTCTGATTCCACATGTGGCCTGGTGTGCGTAATAGTGTGCCATGCCCATCGACACGCACACACATGTTGGATGCAGCAAATGCAGATGCATGTCACAGAACTAATAAAGCTAGCTCATGGGAACACATGACACTCACATGACATAGTCACAACGTGCAACGCCGGTAGTTACATGTGAGGTGTCATTATCCGTGTCCCTGGCATCGGGGGAAAGTTGCGGGTGTAGGTGACTGTGCCATGCCAGTGATGCAGTGCTCGACTGTCCCCAGTGAGTAGCTCCTCTGTATCGATTTAGAACAAGTAATTTGCTGTTGTGTCATGCTCCCCATTGTTTCCCAGTGGCATGGTGGGTAAACCAACTGTGTGGTGCAGGGCCTACATATGTTTGTAGTATTGTAGATGTCACTCATGTTGCCGTTCATGCTATGCGCTGTGTCCTATGTAGATTGGACTCATGTGTCATATGTATACAGGTGTCTGGTCATTTCCTGTCTCTTCACCTTGGCCTCAGCATCGTCGGGGGAAACCGAGGGAGACACTGGCACGGACGTGGGGGAGGTAGCCAGCACCGGGGCCAACAGTGCTGGGGAGTCTGGTGCAGCAAGTGGCACGGAGGCCGAGGGGAGTCAGGCGGAGGACCTGTCCAGTCCCAACACCGACTATGACGCTGACGGGTCCAAGGGTGAGCTCCCAGAGGGGTCGGAGGCTGCTCCCGGAGCTGAAAGCAGCACTCCATCTCTCGCCGCACCCTCCATTCTCACCACCGCCCTCCCAGTAGCTCGGGTCCCTTGTGTCCGTGTTAGGCGACAACAGGTGCGTGAGAGATGGCAAGGAGGTGTATTTAAGAGGTGAAGGGTGCACTTCCACTCCGGATCATTCTGTGGTGTGTAGGCACATTCAATTGCATGATGCTTGTTACATGCACGCTCATGATGTAGCTTGTATTCTGTAAGGGATTCGTGTGCCAGTCATGACCCCGTCTTGTGCGCTGCTTGCTAACGGTAATTATGTGCTATTCAATGCTGAAGCTTGCTGTGGGATGCTTCCGGCAATTCCTGACATCGTGACTGTATCACTACGAGTGGTTTTCTGTTATTACGACCTTTTCCCACCCCCGCATGGCCGGCTGGATGTATCCATCTGGCCTTCCATTCCAACCTTGAAAGCGGAGTTCAACAAGATGAGCAGTGTAAGGGCTCCATTGTCTCAAAAACAAGTCGTGTTGACTTCATCCTGAGAAACATTTGGCCTTCACGTAGATCACACGCGCACAGAGGTGCAAGCGCTTTTTAACACTGATCTCCCACTACATATTTGGGACTCGGATTCAGACTATCTTTGATGCCTTGTCAACAAGTGGCCAGGCTGTTTTTTTCTACATTGTGGGCTCCTTGCTCGTGACCTCCTTCCAAACTCTGTTTGGTGTGATCCCCGCATTTCATCATTCGATTTTGTCTACCGTCTTCAGAGGTGTCCCTTTGCTTCTCGCCCTCGTAGCTGGGGTGCCATAATTGATCTGCGTACTACGCTGTGGCTTCACAACTTGCGTTGCAAGACAGCATGCACCGGCTGCTCCATCTTCGTAACATGATGCTTGAATTCTACGGCACTCTGCCGCTGGCGACCTTAAGCAGTGCCTATGGATTGTCCTTCCGGTTTCCCTTCTTTACCTGCGTGCAACCTGTCTTTCATTGCCTAGATTGTCCATTCAAATGGGCTCTGGATTTGTGCCTGTCTAACTCGGTGGCTCCTGACCCGGATTTTGATCGACTGATGAGCCCCTTAGTGGCTCATGAGTTGGACTGTTCTGGCGTCAGTGTCATGGCCTGTGCTGCTGCACATGGAGTCCTAGGGAATTGGGACATCGGAACGGCAGCAAATGAATTCTTATCCAGAAGTTATCTTGATGTCCCCACCTGTTGTCCACAAATTGTGCTGGATGGCCCGATTGTTGAGGAACACGTGTGTTCTTTCCCCCTGCTGAACTGGATGGCAGACAATTTTTCGGGACATACAGATGATTTCCTCTTGGAAGCTGTTGCAACTTATAGTGCCTATGCCTTGATGGATTGACTTTAGCCCTGCTCATTTCATGGTGCATCCGTCGATGTGATATTTTTCTACCCTTTTACATGGTTAATTGCCCTTCAACATCGTTCATAATTGACATTTCTTTTCTGACTTTTTCGCTTCCCTTCTATGGACTTCCAGTTCATGCCCTTGGTTCCGTTCTATCAAACTTGAACTCTGCGTTCTCGAATTTGCGCCCCTAGTGGTTAGTGGTACGAACAAGGTGGGGTGTAGTGACGATTCCTATCTCCCTATCTACAATGCTAAGTTGGCACCACCGCGTTAGTTGTCAGTAAGCCATCTTGCCAGTTTTTCTGCTTTTGCATGCGACACTGTGGTTGCGTGTTATTACTTTTGAAATGCCTACTCGAGTTTACTTCACATGAGGACCGTGTGTTGATTGACATCCTTCACAGTGAGCAGCGAGCTTGTACTGTACATTGTGTACACACACAGTCAGGGTGACTAGACGGTACATGTTGTTGTGTGCAGGTTGATCGTCCCACTAGTTAGCCATTACATGCACGCAGCTGCAGATACCTGATAGACGAGTGCCATATTGCAGTGCAGCACGTTTTCGTTTCATTGTGATGGAGGACTTTTGCAGGAGATGGGACTAGATGATACCGTGATGTGATTCCACTGAGCTGATCTGTACGGTGGGGGGTCCCCCGTTCTAGATTAGGGACCTTCTATTAGTCGAATGATACTACTATTAGTTTACTGGCGACAGGAAGGTTGCTGTTTCCACTGTCAGTTTCTTATGATTGCTCCTTTCAATGTCTATGATATCGCAACAATGCTGATGTTTCTGGCCTTAACCATTTGTCTGCTTATGTTGGCCACAGTCCTGTGTCTTAGGACGCGAGGTTCATTGAATGTACTCATTAAACTTTACCTTGTCTGTGTCTATTCTGTTGTGGACTGATCTGTGAATCATGACGAACAGGTATGTCTGATTCCTACCATTCCTGAGGATGTTGTAAGTCGCTTGTTCTGGCTTGTCTATACATTGGGACCGCCGGGCCCAACCTCGGATATCGAATGGGACACTTAGCTAGTCGGATGTGGGGTTCTAGGTTCTGAGGGGAGTTTGTGGTACATTTTTCTATTTATGATTACTTAAATACCTTCCCCAGTTTCTCTACAAACTAAACAAGACACACCTACAATATAACCTAACAAATATAAGTTCACAATTATCAATTAAATAATAAGTATTAAAGTAATAATTAATCTTTAAAAAATTAGTTCACATTTTAACTTTCCACCCTGTAACACTAAAACACAACAGCCCGCACCAGACATATATTGTAAACAAATATCTTAATTAAACAATGTACATAATGAATTACCAATTGAATAATGAATAATACTTTCAATTATTAATTAAATTAGCTCCCACCCTGTACCCCTATAAACCCCCACAAACTGAACCTAAATCATTACTTAAAAAATATGTAATTTAATGCGTTCATAATTTGTTATTAATTACTAATTAATAATTCAAAATGAATTATTAATGAATCTAAATTAATTTACTTTCCACCCTGTACCCTGACATACTCCATAACTCGCACCCAAAACATAACTTAAAAATAAATTAACTACACAATTTATATAATTATTAATCAATGAAATACTTACAAAGAATTTAAAAATGAATGATGAATTAATTATATTCAAATTTCTTCCCACACTATACCCGTGAAAAACCCACTACCCACTGCGACACTAAAAATTACAATAAACAATTACATTGAAATGAAATAAAATATAACTCAAAATGTATAAACTATATAAAAAAAATAACAATAATTATATAAACAATTTATAATATATAAAATTAAAACATAAACAAAAATTAATAAAAATAATCAAAAACAATACTATTAACAATTATACTCTTGTACATAATAACAACATATATTTTTTAACATTGATTTTAACATTTATTTTTGTAAAAGATATCAACAACATAGATATGTTTGACATTGATATTACTTACCTTAGAAAATCGATATTCTTGTCAATGATATTCCTGCATCACAATATTTGTGGATTACAATTATAAAACCTCGATATTTCTGAATATCAATATTTTTTATTCAATATTTTGTCCAAATGCCGTGGATCTTGTGTGATAATGAAGAGAGCCACCAACTGCCCTAAGAAAATACTGCTCTTGAGCAACCAATTTCAGTAAGTCTTATGGCAGGATCATCCTTAAAGTCAAGAAAAACCAGATGGCCAGAGGTTTCTTTTAAAGATGCTTTTTTTTCGTTATTTGGTTTAAATTGCCACACACTACAAGGGAATAGAACTCCAAGCCTAAACCAGAGAAAGAGGAAGGGTGCATTTTTATTTTGCTTATGTGAGGACCAGGTATAGGTCCCCTGAAACACTGAGGAAAGTGAGGGATAGAAAAGACTAGCAAGAAGGAGAGAGAGAAATTTCTCGAGAAAGGACAAGATGGATAAGGACAGGAAAAAGAAAGTGAAACTCTTAAAATAAGAACCTATTTCTTACCTGCTCACTTTTTCCTTTTTGACATGGGTCTCTGGTTAACTGAAGATCTGCACCTGGGAAGCAAACCAACAGCTGGATCAGTACTGCCAAGAAAAGGACCCTATGGGAACTTTCTTCTCACCACCTTTACAAGAACTATAATTTTTCTTCTCACAAACGTTTCACAAAAATAAGTCTCTCCAAACCATAACAATTGTCTATTGCCCCACAATGTATTCAAACTTCTGTTACTTTAAACCTACATTCTAGTAGCACATGGTGTAAGAAGTCGGATCCACTACCGATCTGATATAAGAGGGAAAACGTAGTTGATCAACAAGTGGAAGGGCAACAACAACTTGATTAGACCCAGGAAAGATATGTTAAAGTAGCTGATGCCAAATGGAGCATATTCGATGAAACCCTCAAGATCCAAGCAGCACAACAGCTCAATAACTGTTGGCTACGGGGGTTGTGCAGAGTAAGGCATTGCTACTCCTCAGACCCTCTATTTCATTACAAAATGTAATGCAGAGAGAAGAAACTTCCTTATCAATTTTGGGAAAGCAGCCCAGGCTTGTCATTGGCCAAAGGACAGGTGGAGTCACTATCAAAGCCCCATTATTATTAGGTGAGGCCCAATCAGCTGATCAAGCTGCTAACCCAAAGCACTATGCCTATCAAGTTATAAATTGGGTAAATCACGATAGGTTGAGAGAAGAGGAGGAGAGCTAAAGACTCTAATTTCGGAAAGACAAAAGAATAAGAATAAGAACCTTGTTTCTTAAGTTAAAAGCCACTGCTGATTGTTTTTTGAGGCAAAACAAAGCATCTAAGGAAGATATAATGTCTAACATATATTTAGAACACTTCCTGCTCTCAAAACAATGGTGGCTTAGACAACATCCGGAACTAACTCTGGAGCAAGCCATTGAGATGGCTACTACTTTTCCTCAGGTCCAAACCCCTAAACTTATAGAGACGCTGCAAAACCAACCATAGCGCCTCTGGTAGTGATGGGATGAACTTTTTGATACCCTACGTCATTACAATTCAATCTCCAGCTACATGTCAGGTCAACCCCAGCCCAATTGGGCCCCTATGTTACAAATGCGGGCACTGAGGCCACATTGCTTATTTTTGAGACGTTAATAGAAAAGAAGAGGAACCAATGGGAGTAAACTGTCTACAATGCCTTATATACTGCACTCATGATCTGGACCTAGTTATTATGTCAATCTTCAGGTGATCCACAAATGGGTGACAACCATTTTAGACTCCGGAAGTAGACAATCAGTGATTAGGGATAGTCTTTTTTCCCAATATAACCCAACGTAAAGCTATAATTAGGTATGCTTATGGTGACCAAAAGGAGTATTGTCTATCCAAGGTACCTGTGGTTGCCCCTACTGGTTAGAAAAGTTGGTTCAAAGTGGGAGTACTCCCTATTCTCCCTGAAGAAGTCATATTGAATATGGATAACCTGTGTTTTCCCAGACTACTAAAACACTCTAAAAAGCAGGGACACATATTTAGAACAAGCCTCGCTTGCCTAAAAGGATTTAGAACCCTCACCTGACATAAAGGTGCAAACAATAAAGAGGGAGAAACATCAATATAAAAAAGGGGGGCATCGCATAACATTCTTTTAGTCTAGGAACCAGTGGAAAGTGACAAAAATTTCAGAGCTGCCCAAATAAACAATGCCAGCCTGCAGTTCACATGGAAAAAAGCCCATGAGGATGAAGAAACTGGATCCATGTATATCCTTGTGTTGAAGTTCAAAGACGCCTATTATTTAGATTAGGAAAGGCCAGTGATTGCCCACAGCAATTAGGGGCATATTATCAAGAAACTGCATTAAAATTATCGCCGGTTTTGTGGCAGAAAACTGCCGCTAAAGCGGCGATAATGGGCTTGATAATATGCCCTTGAGAATTCCCATAGAAGCCCATGTTCTGGTGTCAACATGGGCTTCTATGGGAATTCTCTGTGGCATATTATCAAGCCCATTATCGCCGCTTTAGCAGCAGTTTTCTGCCGCTAAAGCGGCGATAATTTTAACGCCGTTTCTTGATAATATGCCCCTTAGTCCCTAATAGTAGAGAACAAATTGCCTGGAATGCCCTGTAGTAGTGTCTCGTGAGCCTTCTCTCCAAACAAAACCTATCAGCCGCACCTCTATGAATGTGTGGGCTGAAATCTCATGGTTTCATCTTGTCCTTTCAAAAAAATGCTATCAGTATATCTTTGTCCTAGTTGATTATGCCACCAGGTACATAGAGGATGCACCACTAAACGATACTACCACTAAAACCATTGCTAATGAGATGATTTACATTTTTTCTAGGGTTTATTCCCCGAAGAAAATCTTGACCAATCAGCAAACACCTTTTATAGCCAAATTAATGCAGCAAGTCTGCCAAAACCTAGGAATCAAACACCTTTGTTTTTCCTGTCTATCATCCCCGGACAGATGAACTAATAGAAAGATAAAAACGTGACTTCAAAGTTAACCCTGAAGAATGATAAGCTGATTGAGAAATCCTTAGAACTCACTATTACCTTTAGCTCTTTTTGTGATTAGGAACCAAGTTCTAAGCAGTATCTGTTGCTCTTTCGTTAAATTGCTCTTTAGCTGTAAACCAAAACCCTTGTTAGAGATGACTCTCGAAAACTAGGAGAAAGAATTCCAAGAGGAAAGAATCCTATTGATTACACCAGATAATTGAAAATTCCGGCTGGGAAAACTTAGGAAACTGTCCCAAACTAACTTAGAAAAGGCAAAAAATCAACAACAGTGTTTTTACAATTGTGGTGCCACATGAAAGGAATTAAAAGTAGGGGACTCTGCCTTGTTACTACTAACAATGTCTGATAAAAAATTACAGTTCAAATGGCAAGGACCTTTCAAAATAATTAGAGCAGTAGGTTGCAGCACATATAAATTACAATTGGCTGGTACAATAAAGCAAATGTACCACAGCACTTACATTGCAAGTGTTTAGGCCGTCATCTGGAAAAAGTAAAGTTACTTTCCTCTATTCCACATGAAGAGAATTTGTTACATGCCATATCTTTTGGTGAATCCCTAACAAAACTCCAAAAGGAGAGCTTGTAATCATTCTTCCTACCAGTTAGTGAGATTTCTTCAGCGTCACCAGGAAAGACTCATTATGCCACCCATGCCATTCACTCAAAGCAAGAGAAAGTAATTAAACAACATCCCTATCATATTCCATAAGCTCAGCGGAATGCTATTCGAGCTGAGGTTTGAAAAATGCCACAGCTAGGAGTTATTGAACCCTCCTTCAATGAAAGGCGCTCTTCTACATTACGTGTTCCTAAACAAGATGGAATTATATGATCTGCGTTAACTTTAGGACTGTGAATAAAATATAAATATTTGAAAACTATCCCCTACCTAGAGTAGTTGACGTAATATATTTCCACAATAGAGCTTAAAAAGGGGTACTGGCAGATCCCCTTATGCCCTGAGTACACAGAAAAGACAGCTTTTGTCACTTCTTGTGGCCTCTTCCAGTTCACAAAAATGTCAACAAAAACCGTTTTATAGCCAAAAGCACAATATTTCTTGAATGTCCCTGTGACAAGCAACCATTTACCACTGTTCAAGGTGGTAAAAGGGCACTGATCCAGCTTTTCAACTACTAAAACACCAGTCGGCCAAAACAAGTGGCAAAGACTGAGGACAGTGTGGTATGGTCACAGTTGTTAGGTTGCTGCATCATAACTATGTCACAGTTTAGTTCTTGTTAGAATGTGAACATGTCATGCTTATGTCATTTATGAAATGGGGGTTATGGCAGGATTATTGACATTTGAATGTGGGAGTGAAGCGGTTGGATCTGGTGACAGCTGGACATGTTTTTGCTCCTCACCAGTGGGCCTGTATTTGGCACAAAATAAACATAATTTATTTTTTAACTTCGCGACTCAATCGCTTCATTTCAGACCGATTTAGAGTTTGGCAGCTGTATCAGTTCTGTCAAACATCGTCTATTTAACAAAGGAAAAAGATGTTACAGCACACCCTTTATCAGGTTCAATAATCCAAATGCAGTATTGGATAAGTATTGGATATTATCTAAAATGTAATGCAATTCTTAACACAAGTTCAGGAGGACAAGCTAATGAGACATCAGGTATACAGAAAAATTCAAATAGTGCAACGAGGTCATCTGTAGGTTTTCATTCTCTTTTTATTAGTATTTTCAAAAATTCCCAGCACACGATCCTGCCAGCACGTGTTATGTCCAATCCTAGACTTTTTCAAGGCTGGAAAGAGTAAACATCATATATTCAATCGTCTATGTTAATACAAAAGTTTAAAAGATATATTAAAAAGGATAAATCCATATGAGTTATTCAGCTTGTCATACCAATTCTAGTATAACAATGAAAGATAAAACTGCACAATAAGTCTGGTGTTACCCTGTACATTAACAAAAATCTGCTATTGCATGAAATTCGAAACAATTTATTTAATTAAAACAAAGAATTATGTTTTAGAAGAAGAAAAAAAAATCAGAAATTCCACAGTAACCCCAAGATCCAAAAGTAGAAGGGAACAGACCCAAGTGATCAAAAAGATAAAGTCATGATCGGCTAATTAATATCCAGCAGGGTGCAGCCAAACCAAGAATATACAAGTGAGTAAAGATAGAGTTATGGTGGGTGAAAAAGTACCATAAAAACCCAAGTAGAATAGACGTAACTGTGATGGGAACTATAAACCCACCGATTTGACGATGTAATTGCGATGTAGTCAGATGAGTAAGTTTCATAAGCCAACATCCATCCGTATAGCGAGCACAAAAGCCAAGATTAATCAGTGAACCGGACAGTCTGGCCAAAAACAATAATAGATGGATTAATGGACTGTATTGTCGTACACATATAACGACATGTGTTAAACAGAAAAAAGAAGCCGATCATATAAGTAAATGGCATATGCCATAATACATAAAAGCACACACCTAAAATGCAAATCAATACTCAAGAGGTCTCCCATGAAAATGTGGGAGATAAATAATGTAGGTGCAGAATGTACTTGTAGCAAAGTAAATACAACGTTGGCCGGGAGTCAGAAAAAACATAATTGGTTTCTGATATGCATCACATATAGAGATATGTAAAATGTAAATGTAAATGTGCAGATATTTATAAAGCGCAAATCACCAACCGGTCTCTAAGCGCTTGCTTAGGGAACCCGTCCTGGTATTCCCCTGTGAGATAACCCAGCAGGGCATCCACAAGGTGAAAGCCAGGCATCCCGCCACGAGGGGCCATTGTGGAGATTAAGCAAGCTATTGCCCAGAGTCGCAGAGTGTGAACCCATGAATCAAGTATGCACTGGAGCGAGAATTATCGAGTCCATGGACAATTTATGGACTCAAGACCCAGCTGAGCCGGGAATTGAACCCTGGTCCCGGGCTGACCTCTGCTTCCAGGTCTGCCTACTCTAACCAGTGAGCCACAGCAGCAGAGTGCCAATCTTATACTCTACAGCCTCAGATAAAATGAGCAATGGTCGTAAAGACCAGGTTATTCTGTCAGTTAATACATGATCATGTATGAATGGAAAACAATATTGGTGATCCCAAGCTTAAGTATCTCTAGTTAGGAAATACGCATATTACGCAAATAGTGTTAAATTGTGAGAGATATACACACATCACACCCCCAATAGAATAGAGTGACACTCACCACAATCACACTGACGACTTACAGAAGTAAAAATAGCAGGTAAAGAGTCCCCTGATGAAACGTATCACTTGGTAAGTATACAACCTGAAAACACATAAAAAGTCTTTAATCCTCATATGTTGCCACATATTCAAAGTGGGAACAGATACCCTGCAATATGGCGTCTCAACTCACCCTTAATCCCGTCCAATTCCACATACACTATAGCGCGTCCTGTTCCAATTTGAGGACTGTAAGTTAGTTGACACTTTACTTCACAGCAACACATAAGCAAAATATCAGAGTAAGGAAGCTAAAACCCCTCGGATGCAACCTATAAAAAACAAAAACAAAAAAAAAAACGACAATAAATAAAATTAGACAAAAAATGCTGGTAAGTCCCTCTATAACTATGGCACCCGCAAGTAAACTCACCATACTCAACGACAGTCTCCAAATGCAGAGACGCGTGTTGCTGATAACCGTCATCAGAAGCTGATTGTGGTGGCCATATTGTATTTAAAGGCATTGTCGATTGCCTCGGATTCCCTACTAGATGCCGGCTTGAGACTTGGCCGCCATCTTAAAAGAGACGGTCAAGACATAGTAATCTATGTTATCAAACAACGGGAAGGATAGTAACATCTGTGATACTAACCCTGTGTGGATACAGGAGATGAGATACAATAAAAATTGGTGAGACTTGGACATGCTGTCTAGAATAAAGATGATGGTCCGATGACTTCATATAATGTATAACCCTCAATTGTGATCTATTTGACACTGTAAAATATAGGCAACTGACTGAAGGGCTGCCAGGTGGTATTTACACCCCCCTAGTCGGTATGAACCCGACACACTGGTGGAACACATTTTTTACCGAATGCGCAACATATGTCAGTAATGATATATAGGTTAGTGTTGGTAGGCCGACGATGATAGGTGGCGCCATCTTGGAATGATACTAAAAGTGGTGTAAATAATGTTAATATCCCAAAATATTACATGTAGATGAGGGTTCCATTGGGCTAAGTGTATTCCGAAGTGGGGCAGACAGAAGCCCAAAAAAATGTATATGTCGCCCATCAGAGGATAAAGGGGACTAAACAAAAAGAAGTAAAGAATGTGTGAAAAGAAGTACTGACCAATATTGTATATAATCGTCCAAGAAGTAACTGAGATAGTTTGTAGACATCCAGTCATAGTCAAATGAACCGATTGCAAATCATAAATATCCATAAGGTATCATCGAAAAAAATATCTCACGTAAGTACCCATCACCACTGTGAAGGTGAGTGCTTAGATGTCTACAAACTATAGCGCGTCCTGTTCCAATTTGAGCATGGCCTCTGAACACCTCTTAGCAATCCCACTGTGGGATTTACTGGAGGTAACAGGAGGGGTAGTTAGCCCCCAACATCAACCTTGGGGGCCAACTACCTCCCCTATTACCTCAGGTAAGTCCCACACAGAAGGATTGCTATCTTTTCATACCAGGCCATGCCCCCTTTCTCCACCACTCTGCCAATGCACCCCCTGGCCTGTTCTAAGTTGGGGAATTACTTCCCCTTGAATACTTACATGCGGGCCCAGCGGGCTCCCCACCTCCCACAGTAGCTGGCATTGCTATTTCTCACAGAGAGATGCTGGAAATGCAGCTCCCTGTGTGCAAGAGCAATAGCTTCCTTTCTTTCTCTGCCTCCATGTCTGCAGGCAGGGAAAGAGAAGAAACCTCCGCTTCCATCAAGAGGGAGCACTTTCAGAGCTCCTACCCGCTGGAACCGGAGTTATTGCTATTGCAAAAGCAAACAGCTATAACCCTGGGTAGGCACCCCAGGACATAGCTGGAGGTCGCCCTGGGGATGGTGGTCCCCAGGGCCATTACTACCTCCAGGAGGGAGGCCGTGTAGCCCCCATCCTTTCCTTTTCTGGGCCAGCCCTGGGAAGGTTTTTGTCCCTGGGGCCGAAAGTGGTCAGGGGCGCCGGACTTCTCCCATTGTTTCAAAAGTATTTGGCCCAGGGGATGTGGAAGTTCCCAGGGGATCTGCAGGCCCCCATTTACCATTATTTAGCCCCAGGCAGGTGGTTGTCCATGGGGCTTTTAGAGCCTCAGGAGGGGGTACCATGCACCCCCTTCTTGTTTTATAAATAATGCCCCAGCTAGGTGGTGGTCCCTGGTGCTCCGAGTGCCTCAGAAGGGAGTCCCCCATTACTGTTTCTTTATCCCTGGGGAGGTGGTGGTCTCTGGGGCTTTAGGAGCATCAGGAAGGGAGCACCTTGCTCCCCCTCCTTTTTTTACAAAATAAAGCCCAGGGGGTGTGATGGTCCACAGAGCACTAAAAGCCTGAGGAGGAGGGCACTGTGCATCCCCTCCTTTTTTTAGACAATGATCCCAGGACCTGGCCTGCCCAGGGGCATTTTCAAAATAAGCACCAGAGCCTGTGCTTGTTTTTTTTTAAAATTTCACTGGAGTCACAGATCTGCTGCGATTTTCAGCATAAATGTTTCAAAATTAGCTTTTTTCCCTAGCGGGGTCCCTCTAGAGCACAGGTACTCATAGTACGGGCAGCGGGCCGCCAGCGGCCCGGCAAACCTTTCTTGGCGGCCCGCGGACCTTGCAGACATCGTACCTGTGTTTTTTTTTTTAAGAGTGACAGCAAACACCATCAGTTGCAGCAGGGCGGACTCCTTGACACTCTGCTTTATGCGGGCTGGGCGATTCCAGCGATAGGCAGAGTAGAGATGCAGGGGCGATAAGTAGAGGTGAAAAACAACAAAGCCTCATTAACATGTAAATGGTCTTTTAAAGACCTGTGAAGTGCTCAGGGGAGGCTGTATGTGTGCCTGGGAAGCTGTCTCAGTCCAGGGTGCCACACATGGGGGGCAAGGGGGATCCATGTGGCTAAATCAGGAATCTCGTGCAACTTCAAGTGAGGCTGCTTTGTGTTACTGCTCCGTCACGAGATGGCCTCAACCTAGAAATTAATGTTGCTGAACACTTGGTAAGATCACACACAGCCCTACTAAGGTGTCGATCACGATCCGGTAAAAACCGGGTACGAACCGTCGGACGGAGCATATTCTCCATCCGACGCGTACCCGGTCGAAAAAATATACAAACATGGAATTACGATTCGCACGGAAATCCCATTTCCGTACGAATCGTACAAAACCCCGACCGACGAAAATAAACATACAAATGTGATCCGGGAAAGCGCCGACGTGACGTCGGGACGCACGCAGCCTACCATTCACGAACCAGGAATTACGATTCGCACCGACGTCAACCCGCACGGTGAATATTTTCCGGCAGCCAAAAACTGCCGGGAAATCAGGACGACGCGAACAAGGAGTACCTGCACGCGACGGACAGACATGGACCCGAACCTACGTGTCATCCCGGCCCTCATAGCAGTCGACCTCCTCTACAGGTTACGACGCAGACGCCGCAGAAGGTCAGAACAACAAAGGGAGGGGGGAAAGGGGGGGGGCAGGACCAGGGGCAGGCCACAAAACCCCCACCAAAGTCACACAGCACACATGCCCTGGACATACCTGACCCCCAGGCCCTGGTCATTACGAGGGGGTGGGGGCGTGTCCAGCAAAGCCAGCGTCCGCCACAACGGAAGTGCTTGACGACGCGAACCGGCAACACAACAATACAGGTACGTCCCGTACCCATGCCTTAAGAGCATGGGTACGAGTCGTACCACGCCCACACCTACGTCATCCCAACAATGGCGGGAGGGCTGTACCCATGTGGCAAAGGCCTGGGTACGGCCCGCACAAGCATCACATAGCGTGGGGACGGATATGTACGGACCGTACCCCCACCCCCGTATGCATGGAGCGTACCCCCAACCCCAACAGTGTAAGTACGACCCGTACCCTCACCCGCGTACGTATGGAGTGTACCCCCATCCCAACAGTGTAAGTACGACCCGTACCCTCACCCGCGTACGTATGGAGCGTACCCCCACCCCAACAGTGTAAGTACGACCCGTACCCTCACCCGCGTACGTATGGAGCATACCCCCACCCCAACAGTGTAAGTATGACCCGTACCCTCACCCGCGTACGTATGGAGCGTACCCCCACCCCAACAGTGTAAGTACGACCCGTACCCTCACCCGCGTACGTATGGAGCGTACCCCCACCCCAACAGTGTAAGTACGACCCGTACCCTCACCCGCGTACGTATGGAGCGTACCCCCACCCAACCGTGTATGTACGGACCATACCCCCACCTCGTATGCATGTAGCGAACCCACACCCGTGTATGTTCTAAGCGTACATATCCTGAAATAGGAGGGGTGTGTGCAGAGTCCTCCCAGCAGTGCCCAGACGCGGGAGGGGTGGGTGCAGAGTCCTCCCAGCAGTGCCCAGACGCAGGAGGGGTGGGTGCAGAGTCCCCCCAGCAGTGCCCAGACACAGGAGGGGTGTGTGCCTATCACTCCCAGCAGTGCCCAGAGACAGGAGGGGTGGGTGTAGAGTCCTCCCAGCAGTGCCCAGTCACAAGAGTGGTGTGTGCAGAGTCCTCCCAGCAGTGCCCAGACACAGGAGGGGTGGGTGCAGAGTCCTCCCAGCAGTGCCCAGACACAGGTGGGGTGGGTGCAGAGTCCTCCCAGCAGTGCCCAGACACAGGAGGGGTGGGTGCAGAGTCCTCCCAGCAGTGCCCAGACGCAGGAGGGGTGGGTGCAGAGTCCTCCCAGCAGTGCCCAGACACAAGAGTGGTGTGTGCAAAGTCCTCCCAGCAGTGCCCAGACACAGGAGGGGTGGGTGCCTATCACTCCCAGCAGTGCCCAGAGACAGGAGGGGTGGGTGTAGAGTCCTCCCAGCAGTGCCCAGTCACGGGAGGGGTGGGTGCATAGTCCTCCCAGCAGTGCCCAGACACAGGAGGGGTGGGTGCAGAGTCCTCCCAGCAGTGCCCAGACACAGGAGGGGTGGGTGCAGAGTCCTCCAAGCAGTGCCCAGACACAGGAGGTGTGGGTGCAGAGTCCTCCCAGCAGTGCCCAGACGCAGGAGGGGTGGGTGCAGAGTCCTCCCAGCAGTGCCCAGACACAAGAGTGGTGTGTGCAGAGTCCTCCCAGCAGTGCCCAGACACAGGAGGGGTGTGTGCCTATCACTCCCAGCAGTGCCCAGAGACAGGAGGGGTGGGTGTAGAGTCCTCCAAGCAGTGCCCAGTCACAAGAGTGGTGTGTGCAGAGTCCTCCCAGCAGTGCCCAGACACAGGAGGGGTGGGTGCCTATCACTCCCAGCAGTGCCCAGAGACAGGAGGGGTGGGTGTAGAGTCCTCCCAGCAGTGTCCAGTCACAAGAGTGGTGTGTGCAGAGTCCTCCCAGCAGTGCCCAGACACAGGAGGGGTGGCTGCAGAGTCCTCCCAGCAGTGCCCAGACACAGGAGGGGTGGGTGCAGAGTCCTCCCAGCAGTGCCCAGACGCAGGAGGGGTGGGTGCCTAACACTCACAGCAGTGCCCCTGCAAAGAAAAGGGTGGAGTACCCACAGATCCAATGCCCACAAATGTCAGTCAGGTGCACAAAGATCCTGCAGTACATGTACCACATGTGTGCGAGGCTGCAAGTATACATATGCATAGCGCCTAAAAGAATACATGTACACATGAAGTCATGGCAACAGTCTACATACACAAGTACAGTGACCACCAAGGACGCCACGAATGATGCAGGTGGAGACATCGCTCAGCATGCATGGGCCAAGTCTAACGAGTCCGTCACACACCCAGCCAATGTAGACACAGCTCAGCACCACATATTGGAAAGACCCTGCAGGGAAGAAGTCAGGTTACACAGAGGAAGGAACACACCTTGGGACGATGTCACCATGCAGTAACTGCTTACATGAACAAAGTTATGTAGCCAACAGCTTGTGATGGCACACAGATACCAGGATCCACCCTATGACCAGCACAAGACGACAATTCCCACACACCCAACACATAATCACCACCCAAAATAATGGGGCAGGTCGACCAACAGCAATACCAGACAGACAGTAGTGTACTAAGGAAAAATAAATTGCTTTAATCAGCATCCAAAAATATGTTTGTCCCTTGAAAGTTCAAAAAGTACAATGCCCATAGGGCAATCCAAAGTTCCAATCCAGGTGGGGGACACAGTGGGACGCGTGTCCCCTAGCTTGCCTGCACAGTCAGACTCCTTCGTCTTCCAGAGCGGGGAGGGCATCATGTGGGGGGGAAGGACCAGGCACCGCAGGGACATGAGGGCAAAGGGTAGGCGTCGTGCGTGCAGGGATGGAGGACTCCACCACAGGGGGTGGGTCAGGGCCAAAGGCGGAGGCCAGGATGGCGCTGCACACCTTAGCAAGGTCCTCCAGCAACTCCCCTGCACCCGAAGGAACCACAGGCCCCAAGGAGGGGGGGGGGCAGAGGGATGGGTCGCAGCGCTACTGGGGGAGGGTGTGGACAGGGGGGGGGACTCAACCACCCTGACCGGGGACTCCCTTGACCGCTTGCCGGGTGGTGTCACAGTGGGGCTCAGGGACAGAGCGGCCATGAAGGAGTCTTTGCCGGATATGTGGCCAGGAGAGCTGAGGGGAGGGGATTTGGAGGGAGTGGATTTGGTGGAATGCGGACTCCCACTCTGGCTGCGTGACTTACGTTTGCCCCCCGACCCAGTGGGTGTGCCTACTTCACCCTGTGTGTGCGTGCCAGGAGGTGTGCGTATGACCTTCCCTGCTGGTGTGGTGCCTGTGTCTGTTGTGGTGGGTGCATGCTGACGTCTGGGTGTACGTGGGACAGGCATGGGAGTGGGAATTGTGGATGGGTCAGGGGTAGGGGGTTGGACGTAGTGCTGCAGGAGACCCAATGCTGCAGTCAGTGTCGAGTCAATGGACCTCAGCAAGTTGCGTTGGTCAGCCTGCGATGAAAAAATGCCCTCCAAGTATGCCTCCATGTTGTTCAGCACTTGGCTGTGGCCATGGAGGACATTAAGCATCGCAGCCTGACCAACCTGCAACTGCTGCTGGATGTCCACAGACTCGGCATTGGCGACAGCAGTGGAGACAGGGGCAGGGGGTGCGGTGCCTGGCAGGAAGGAGACATGAGGTGACCGGGCACGCTGGGAAGGGACACAAGCGAGTGGGAGGCGGCTGATGGCAATGGAGGGGGACGGGGTGAGATGTTGTGCCGCTGTCAGCTGCTGGTGCAGCCTCCGCCCACTCGGAGAGATCATCCTCGGACCCGTCAGCTTCATATTCTGTCGTGCCAGTGGACAGGTCCTCGGCCTCACTCTCCTCCGCCTCAGTTCCACTCAATATGCCAGCCACGATGTCAACGCTGGCCCTGGTGCTCGGTCCCTCCGCTCCATCTGTGCTCATGTCTCCCTCCGTGTCCCCCGACGATGCTGTGGGCAAGGTGAAGAGACAGCAATTAATCATACACCTGTATACATATGTCACAGGAGTCCAATCTACATAGGTTACAGTGCATAGCCTGAAACGAAAGATCTGTAACATCTACAAAACAAGGTACAGATGTAGGGCATGCAGCACACAGTTGGTTGACCCACCATGCCACTGAAAAACCATGGATGGCATGGCACAATAGCAAATGACATGAAATGGAGTTTGACAGAGGAGCCAGGCCCTGGGGACAATCCAGCACTGCATCTGCACCACACAGCGTTGCCGAAAATAGGGAAGAACAGGGACCATATCCATGAACTTGAGGCACATGCTGCATAGGTAATACTGAAAACATGCCCAACATGACTGGCTCACTGCACCTTGAGTGTATGTCCAGACAAACATCACACACTGGCCAGACCTAGCAAGGAGATTTCAGGTTTTGACATGTAGGCTTTGCCTGCACCAACCACCCCCTACATGAGACAATTTGTTGAGACACAGGAAGCACTTACATCTCTTACTCTGGGTGAAATACACAGGGGCTGCATAAATGCAAGATTGGACGCCAAATACCCAAGGTGCGCCTGTCCAATAATCATGTACAAATGGTCATCATCAGATGATTGTAACAAGACACACAGGCACTGGCCACCGTGAGTATGAACAGGGAAAATCAGGTCAGGCTGTACAGTGGACACTTGTACTACATTTTACGTCAATATACATGGTGCCAGGGGACAATGGCACAGAGCACAACCTATGCTGTAGACACTGAGAGTGTCCATGTTTTGTGATGACACACATGACACCTAGGAAAATATCCCCCAGGGGACAGTAGTGGCCACACAACTCCATGGTCCTGAATGGGAATGACTGCAACACACGCCACCATCCCTGCACTATGCGTATCGCACACTCATGCACATCATGTCACAGGCCACAACATAGGACATGCGTGCTGTAAGGCATGACACTTGAGAGACTAACTCCCATGTCTGGACTCAGCATCAGTGCCAACTGACATGGAACCCACATGTACTGAACTGGACAGGGCACAGGCAAGGTCCCAAAACCTGTTACACACCACCCCCACACATGATGCTACAGGCATAGTTCACGTGGAGAAAGCGCCAGCCTACATTACCTTGTGAAGGAGTGACTACACACAGACCAGGGAACACATTGCAAGGAGGGGAAGGGAGGCAGGAGAGCACCGCTATACTGTGGGTAACTGGATCTGAACAGCACCTGTAAACCCTGGCAGTGTATCCATGCAACTGTGTACTTACAAATGCTGGTGACACAACACAAACACACATGTACCTACCCCCTTCCTGCTGCTGCTTCTCCTGTAAGCGCCTGTCCAAGTCTGGAAATACCACCGCCAGCACACGCTTGTGGATGTGGGTCAGGCGGCGGCGCCCGCGGTTCTTATGGGTCTCAGGTGAGTCCCCCAGCAGGACCCGTGCGATCCTCCGCGTCCAGCACCGGATATCCTGCCAGCGTTTCCTCACCTGGGCCAGGCGCCGCTTGCGACCCTCCGTCCTCCTCACGGCACTGACGGCGTTCATCCATATCTGCTCCTTGGCAGAGGCGCCTACCTGTGAGGATGAACAAGTGACACTACATCAATACACCAGGCACATGTCACAGAGAGACATATTAGAACAAATTAGCTGTTTACAACAAGGCATAGTATGCATCCAACGCATTGCACCTTTGTCATAGGGACATGATCCTCTGGGGAAGGGCAAAAGCAGTACGTGCCATTGAAAGTACACAGGTGGAATGAGGGCAACGACACAATCAATGATCCAGGCTCACACTGTGCATCAGAAGGTACACCAGGATAATGTGCAGCACCTCCAAGCAGTCACATGCCACAGGCCACTGACGCTACCGCCGTAGAGTACACAGACACACACAGGCACAGGACATTCACCTGCCATTGCCGAATGCAGCGACAAACCTCACTCTGCACATGTGCCACTAGATGGGGGGGGCTCACAGGTGTGGGGCTGGCTCTGCACGTCAGACACACAGCACTGCTCCCTGTTCACATCACATGGGCAGGGTATATCCATCGCTCATGCAGGCCGGGTGCCACACTCCACATATGCACCCACCCACATGACAGGGGACTTACACACACACCGATTTCCAGGGTACGAACACATCATGTGGACACACATCTGTGGGTACAGTCACTGTCACACTGGGCTGACCACATAATAAAATGAGGACTGTAGAGGCTACATTCCCAGGAGGACAAGACAGGCAGAATGTGGCATGCACCATGCAGTGATTGTCATCAGGCACTCCCCCCCCCCCTGGGACCCCCCCTACATTACATAGCATGTGTGTCACACCTGGACACAATGCCAGAAGTCACAGTCACAAACAAGGGACACAGTCTGTGCTAGTAGACTCTGCACTCACCTGATACCCTGGTCGCCCATACAGCAGGGGGTACTGTGGGAGGATCACATCCAGCAAAGCCAGGTTCTCCTCCAGGGTGAAAGGCTGTGACCTCTCCACAGACCTTGACATGGTTCCAGGGAATCAGTAGCAGCAGCTGGGTCGTCGAATCCAAAGATGTGCAGGCAAGTGCTCCCTCATGGGACCTGGCTGCCTTATATCTGCCTTGCTGGCCTGTTTCAGGCACAGGTGTACAGAGTGATTGGTCACTCACATTTGCATCCTATGTTTCCTCCAATCCCTTCAAACCTAGCACAGTCAGTGGGTTCTTATGTGTTTTTTTCTTGAGCATGATGTCAACTCCAGAACCACATTGCAACAAAGTAGATTCATTCAAACTGACTACTGCTGTGCACCCGCTGAAAAAAATTCAAACTTTAAACTTGGTCTCCATGACAACCAGCATGCATGTAGGCCTTTATACTTGTCCCTCATGTGTCCCCTATGTAATTTGGAGTTTCACACACAGGCACGGTGCGTACAGGGGGCCTAGAGCACCACAAATGCATAGCAATGGCCCGTACAGGCGTGTGTACGGTCCGTATCACTATGGGTGTTCTCGCGTATGCGTACCCATACTGGAAGTGAGCGTACGCACGCGTGTACGGTCCGTACCACTATGAGTACGCATACGCGAGAACACCCATAGTGATAGTGAGCGTACGCACGCGTGTACGGTCCGTATCACTATGGGTGTTCTCGCGTATGCGTACTCATAGTGGTACGGACCGTACACACGCCTGTACGCTCACTATCACTATGGGTGTTCTCGCGTATGCGTACCCATAGTGGAAGTGAGCGTACGCACGCGTGTACGGTCCGTACCACTATGAGTACGCATACACGAGAACACCCATAGTGATAGTGAGCGTACGCACGCGTGTACGGTCCGTATCACTATGGGTGTTCTCGCGTATGCGTACTCATAGTGGTACGGACCGTACACACGCCTGTACGCTTACTATCACTATGGGTGTTCTCGCGTATGCGTACTCATAGTGGTACGGACCGTACACACGCCTGTACGCTCACTATCACTATGGGTGTTCTCGCGTATGCGTACCCATAGTGGAAGTGAGCGTACGCACGCGTGTACGGTCTGTATCACTATGTGTGTTCTCGCGTATGCGTACTCATAGTGGTACGGACCGTACACACGCCTGTACGCTCACTATCACTATGGTGTTCTCGCGTATGCGTACCCATAGTGGAAGTGAGCGTATGCACGTGTGTACGGTCTGTATCACTATGGGTGTTCTCGCGTATGCGTACCTTATAGTGGTACGGACCGTACACACGCCTGTACGCTCACTATCACTATGGGTACACATATGGCAGCACTCCCATAGTGATAGGGAACGTACACAGGCCCTCTGAGCGAAAGTACGGTGCCTTTCACACATCACAGTGGTGACAGGCAGCACACAGGAAGGAATAGGGCTGACATACTTGTCCATGGATGGACATCAAGGCATTGTCTGGGCAGTACTACATGTGTGGGGCACAGGTGTGAAAGGCTGTGATGTGGCACATTACTCCTGAGTCGAGAAGGCACCAGATGTATGATGAGATGTGTACAGATGTTATGTGTGATGGTGCAATGTGTGCCAGCCATGCCCTTTACTCCTTTGACATGTGTGCATGTCGTACTGCACACTTGGGATGAGCGTCACTGGCATGGCACAGTCAACAACACACGCAAGTGTCCCCTGATGGCCGCTACAGGGGTTACCACACCAGACATGTGACTACCCACGGTGCACGATGTGACTATGTCATGTATGTGTGGCGGCTTCCCATTAGCTTGATGTTGGTGCTCCCTCAAAAGCATCAGCTGTTGCAGCCACCAACATGTGTCTGTGTGTAGATGGACATGGCACACTGTTACGCACACCAGGCCACATGTGGTATCGGATGTGAGGTGCGTATGTATGCATGGGACACGGAGCAGTGTAACAAGGACATGTCTGCATCCTCTCTATGAATGTGTGGTGAGTCATTACATGTACACCTTATTGGCAAGGTGTGTGGGCTGTCCTAGTGTAATCTCATGTGACCTGTGGATCTAGTGTTCCGCTACCAGTCTCTGAAATCGACATCCTACTTCTGCTGATGTGTTGATGTATGTCACTCCTGTGTTGCGTCTGGCTGTTCACTTACACTGAGACACAGCTAATCCCATGCCATGGCATGTGGAGGTTCACAATCTCCGTGTGTAGCTGGGTCTTGGTAGGAGTGTCACCTGGCAGCCATACGTGTCCAGGGCATGTGGCACATACCTGACTCCGTATGTCGCATATGTGTATTGACAGATTAACATGTGCTCAGCACCACAAAATTGTTGTTGTAGTGCACTCACTCTTCCTTGTCACTTCCAAATTACTGCAGAGCGCCACCTCTTCCCCGAGCAATTCCGGACTTGGCTGACATGCGGGAGAACGACTGTATCCGGTGCTACCGCTTCCCCCAACCGTTGATTGAGGAGTTGACGGCGAGGCTGGCACCACACCTGCAACCGCTGCACAGGTATCCTACGGCACTGACACCCAAGCTGAAGGTAATGGCAGCCCTACATTTTCTTGCCACGGGTACCTTTCAAAATACCATAGCTCATGTTGGTGGTATGTCCCAGAGCATGTTCTGCCGTGTGCTGCATGATTTCTTAGAGGCCATGTTGCTTCACCTGGATGAGTTCATCCATTTCCCAACCCCTGAAATGTTGACTGGGGTCAAGTGTGGATTCTATGCCCTGGGAGGGATGCCCCATGTCATTGGGTCCCTAGATGGGACACATGTGGCTTTGGTACCACCACAGGCACAGGAGGTAGCGTACAGGAATCGCAAGCACTACCACTCCATCAATACCCTTGTGGTGTGTCTGTCCAACATGGTGATTTCACATGTCTGTGCTCGTTTTCCAGGATCAGCACACGATGCCTACATCATGAGGCGTAGCAGGGTGCCTGAAATGATGACGCAGCTGCGCAACGAATGAGCATGTGCTGTTGGTGGGTACACTCTGGCTGTCCTGTATTTTGCGTAGACTTCCAGCACGACCGCTTCTCCTGTCCTACTAATGTCCATGTGCTTCCCATGTAGGGGACGCTGGCTATCCCAACATGCCATGGCTGATCACACCTCTCCGCAACCCCATCACGCCGGCCCAGCTCCGCTACAACACCGCCCATGGCCGGACAAGGCGAGTGATAGAGAGGACATTTGGCCTCGTGAAGAGCCGATTCAGATGCCTCCACAAGACCGGCGGCGCACTCCCATATGCCCCGGCGAAGGTCTGCAAAATCTTCATGGTGTGCTGCATGCTGCACAACATGGCAGTTGAGAAAGCTGTGCCACTCATCCTGGATCAAGATGATCAGGACCATCCACCCGTGGAGGACCAAGGTCTTGGCAATGGGGCTAGTGATGTGGAGGATGTGGTTCCGCAAGAGGACATCCGGAGTCGGCTCATACGCAACTTCTTTGCTTAGTGGTGAGTACCAGTGTCTGTGTGTGCACGCATTGGTCCCCGTGTGGCATGTGTTGCGATGTGTATGTCCATCTGCATGTATGCCACGTGAGTCAGAGGTGTGTGTGGATGTGTCACTGGAGTGAGGGTGACAGTGATGAGTGTATTTCCCCAGTCATAATTGTGACCTAGCATGTTGTCATCCTTACATGTGTCGAGTACATGCACATGCAAGTGGCTGTGCTTTTTGTGGCTGACTTCTTGTGTGTCTCTCATCCCCAGGTACTTGCGCATGCCGTCTGCTGGTTGCATTGTTGTGGCACTGCTATTCCTCATGGACACGTCATCGTGTGCTGACTCAGCGTTACACGCACGGACAAGTTTGGAAGTCTCCTTAGGGTAAGGGATGCATCAGGGGTGTATTGGGTGTGGCAGTTGTTTACGATGTGTGCACACTGCCCCTGTCAATGTTTGGTTCCTCTGCAGACATGTCGCATCACCATGGGACACATGACATGCAGCTGGGTACACCTGAATAGATGGTCAGACTTGTTGACAGTCATCAGTGATGGGATTGTGGATTGTGATGATGGCATCAATGTGTGTTACACTGCCCTCGGACACATACGGTTTGCATTGGCTTGACATGGTGTGGGACTTCCACATCAGCGGATCAATGGTGTATGGCAGCCTCTCCGTGAGCAGCAGGGGGTGTTTAGCTCTTAGCCGACACTTGTGTGCCAGTTCCATGGCTATCACGCATTTGTGCTGCAGAAGGGGGGTTCCAGTGTGGGACCCACATGTTACTCCACATGACCCGTTCATGTGTACTCCGAGTTGCCTCTGCAATCCCGAATACATGACTAATAAAGGTGTCCCTATGCCTCAAAGGTGCCTCTTCTCAGTCAATGCTGGTGTGTTGCCACGGTGCATCCGGCATGTCTGGCATGGTTTTCCGTGATAGTGGCTATGTGTCTATGTGTAGAGTAGCAAGATGCAAGCTGTTTGTGTGGGATTAGACTGTATTGTGCATGATGTCCATTACTGTGTGGGTATTGTGACTTGTGCCATCCCCATGCATCCAACGTTGGCCAGGCCACCATTTTCTGCATCCACCTGACTCAAGCTTGCAGGACATGGTTCTGCCACCTGTCCACACGTACCTGGGTGCCCCACAGGACACTACACATGATCCCTGACCTCTGCGCGTGGCTGTCGCTGTACTCAATATGTCTGTCGGCACGGTTGTGGGGCCACCCCCTCAGCTGGTTGGGCCCATCACGGGTGTGTATGGTGCTCCATGTCTGTCTTGCCTAATACAATGTGACCCATGTGTGTCCTGTGCCAGACTCAGGCCCCAGGGTGTGGATGGTTGAAGTCAAATGAGAACTCAGGCATGGTTAGACTTTACAAGACACATGTAAGGTAATAATGCAATCTGTAGGCATCTTCTCTTTATGGTGTAACTTGTTATTTTGGTTGGGGTACGTGGGGGGGGGGTATGACATGAGGGGCTTTCCGGGTGTGTGGAATCCAAAGTTCACTAGGGGAGTTGGTGTCCTTGCCATTAGAAATACTCAGAGTCCATGCCACAGTCTTTGTCAACATTGGTCAGACAGTGACCAGCAAGTCCATGTGGCAGAGAATGTCTTTTGCTGCTGTGCTGCTGTTGGTCCAGTGGGCCAGGTGCCAGGCCAGGTGTCCTGGGAGATGGTGCTGCTGCGCTGACCCTCACGGTCTTTTCCGTGGACGACCCGCCCTCCTGCGGGGACCCTCAGAAGCAGGCCGTGACGATGTTTGGGATGCTCCGTCGGATGACTCCTCCTCCTCCTGATCCCTCCCTGTGGGTGGTGATGTTCTACGCCTGGTGGCACAGGGAGGGTTGCCCATGTTGTCGGCTATCCGAAGGAGTGTACTGTGAATTCCCGTGAACACCGTAACGAGCTCAGCCTGTCTGTCCTCCATCCGCCCTTGGTGTCGCAGTAGACAGGCATGTTGCTCCGCATGTTGCTGGGCCTGCTGGGTCTTGATCTCCTTGAGGGTCCCCTTCATCTCGTTGAGGGTGGACACAACCTGGGCCATGCCCGTGGTGTCCTGCCGGTATGTGTCCAGGATGTTTCGGACATGGGAATATACCGGTTCCGCAGCCAACCGGTCAGGCTCGCGCCTCCGCCGTCCTCCACTCCCACCACCCCTGCCCACTTGCACCTGGCCTGCCCTTGTGGGCATATCGGGTCTCCGGGACCCCTGAGGGGTGGCATTGGCGTTGTCGCCTGCCTCCTCCTGGGTGCCCGGTACACCGTGTCCCTCCTGGCCAGCCTGGCTGCATTGTGGTGGTGGGTCAGGGATCCTGGGTGTCTCCTGGGATGTGGCAGGAGTGGGGGTGGTGGTTGGCCCAGTTGTACCTGACGCAGGTGCTGCAGGTCTTTGGACACCAGAGGGGCCAGGTTGGTCGGGGTCGGGTTCGTCCACAGAGTGGTGAGAGTCGTCGCTGCCGGTGGCTCCTTCATCCCGCCGAGCCGGGTCCTGTGAGTCTTCCCCCCAGTGTTGGGGGTGATCCACGACATTGACCTGTGTGTGAGAGAGACAATGTTAATTTTGTTCCATGCAACATCCATGTTTCATTGGTTTCTAAGTTGGCACATTTCCTCTGGGAATTTTGATATGTCTTGCATTCCACTCACAGTGCACTTGTGCATGGGTATGTCCCTTGGCCACAGCTTTTGCGACTTTACCTATGTGTTGCACAGTCTTACTTGCTGCGTCAATTGTGACTGCAGTCAGCAGTGGAGTGAGCAGGTGTGGTGAGCCATGCATTGGCGCCTTCCGTGTTGCACTGTACGTGGGCACATGGAGTGGTTCCACACACTTGGATAATGCAGGTAGCTGTCGTTGTGCTCGTGCACAGGTTGAGACATGGCCCTGTGTTTTGCCATGGAGAAGAGCGGGGGTTCTGGCACTGGCCACCCTTGTCTACATGCACGCAGTCC
The DNA here is from genome assembly GCF_964204655.1 of Triturus cristatus. Classification (NCBI taxonomy): domain Eukaryota; kingdom Metazoa; phylum Chordata; class Amphibia; order Caudata; family Salamandridae; genus Triturus; species Triturus cristatus. The sequence goes on from NC_140589.1 coordinate 1,274,890,286, forward strand.
ATGACGAGCAGACATTCCCACACACCCCAAGGCTGAATTGGTCTCCCTGTGTGTCCCTTTCTCACTCCCTCTCTGTCCCCCTCTCCCTCCCTCTGTGTGTCAGCCTCCTCCCTCTGTCCGTCTCCCTGTGTCTCCTCCCTCTCTGTCCCCCTCTCCCTCCCTCTGTGTGTCAGCCTCCTCCCTCTGTCCGTCTCCCTGTGTCTCCCTCCCTCTCTGTCCCCCTCTCCCTCCCTCTGTGTGTCACCCTCTGTCACCTCAGCTTCCTGGGCACACACTTTTAGCAGATCTTTGAATGGCCCTTGGATTGTTGATGTCAGTTTGTTTCTGATCTCCAGGCACCCATTGGGTGTAGTGTCTGTGTCTGCGCTGCTGCTGTGGTGGTGTGTGCTGCCACTCTTTCACAGTGTTGGCTGTTCATTAGCTGCTGTCATGTGCAAAAACGTGCCGTCACCCCCAGGTGTTCATGCAAGGCGTCCGCCATTTGCTGGCAAGTCTTTCCTGTGTGGGGACACACTGTTTGTCTGGCTGTGACCTAGGCCATATGGGCAGGGGGCATTGTTGTCTGCTTCTGAGTTGCACTATGTGATTTTTGGGGCCCTCACTCCCGCCATCCGGCTTACCGTGTCTTGTGTTGGTGTTTTCTGTGGCCTGTGACTTGGCATTGTCCAGCTGGGTGCATGGGGCATGGTGGCGCTAGTGGCATGTGCGTGTTCATGGAGTGTGGTTGAGTCAAGCGATAGCTTGGGGTGGTTGCGTGCCTGATTGTGAGTTTGGTTGTGGATGACGTTCCCCCCATGTGAGGTGTGTTGTTTGTGTACTCACCCGGGTCTCGGAGTCCTTCCAATCCGTCCACTGACACCACCGGCAGTGGAACTTTGCCTGGCCAAAATGGCACTTATGATTTCATTGCAACACTAGATCGGTTTGTGATATGAGCTCCATAGTCTTTGTCGACCTTTGAGGATATTGAATATAGGCGGATTTTTCTTATATATATATATTTTTATACATACTACATTTGGGAGGAAAAGTTTTCCATGTGACCGTATTGCCCTTCTCCTTGTACATGCCTCTATGTATCATTTTCTTCAGCAACAGTGCTCAATTAATTTCACTGCCTCCTTCCACCGGATGTACGATATTGTATTTGTAATTTCCTCTACTGACAGCTTCTTAAAGTAATGTACTTTTAAAATACGAACACTGGTTGACACTGACAACCAAGCAATTTGTTTCACAATGAATAACGTGGATCGTAGACCCCTTTCGAAATTGTGAAATCCTTTTTAGAGCGTTACTCTCCGTCGGTTCCCAGCAGGCTTTAAGATCGAGATCTACGATCTCAGACCCATAGAGGGCCATGGGAGGGATCTTATGAGCAAAGGCAGTGAGCAGGTGTAGCAATGAATACCTTGTATAAATATTAACTTTAATAGGGCCTCAACAGAAACTGCTGTCCTAATTCTCAAGGTTTTTAGATTATAATTCCAACATAAACTCTTAGAAAAAAGTGGCCCTAGATATCTGTATGTTGTAACGTCCTCCACCTTTAGTTATTTAAAAACTATTTGTACTTTTTATTTTACCAAACACCATTATTTTTTCCATGTTTATGTTGAGAAAGCTATTGACCCAGTTTTAAGACTACGACACCAACAGCTACTAAACACCGCCCCACATGAATCACCACTGAGACGCACAGAAAGACTAACCACTATTAACGCTAATGAATGCCTGCAAAACTTTTCTTTAGTGATAAAAGGTGATATAGTATTACAAAAGCCTCATTTATTTACTTTTAGATATTCCCCGGAAGAAGGCTTCACGCCGAAATGCATTGGGAATTGTAAACACGTATTATACGATGCATCATCGAAATGATATATGAATTTCGTGGTTAAAGAAATATAAACTACAAAAAACTTTTGAAGAAACTTTATTGAATCCAATGGAGTAACAACAATCAAACATCGATATACCAGTGCCCAGGGGACACGCCCTAATGTTTAAGGGCTTGCAACCAATTATTCTGAATCCCCGCACTCCTTGTTAAGAGAAGTGACAACCTAGGAGCACGGACTTACCTCTACAAAAACCTGATAAAATAGGATCACAAACACACAAGCTGTGCACGTACCACATCTATAGAGAAAGCTATTACAACATTGCCCTAAAGTCTTCAATTTCATTTGGACACCTATTTCTTAGTAATCAAATATGGTCAGGTAGTCTGCATACAAGTGGCACAGTATATGGACATTTCACATTTTAGGGGCGAACAAGTATGTTTTTCTCTCAAACACAGATGGGTTAGAAATATAAATACCAAAAAAAGGGTGCATGGAGACATCCTTGCCGTAATCAATTTAGTATCTATATTATATTGGGCAAATTCCCAGACAAATGTATTTCTACCTTGCCCAATTTGAGGTGTGTAATTGACTAAGTGCAAAATGGGTCAGATGATATTACCTAGGTGAATATTTTTTTCTTCCACTGAAGACCCCTGGGCACCGTCTGTAATGCTGTGTGAAAGTCAACAAAGCAACAACATAATTTTTGGTTTATTTCAATACACTTTCGATCAATGACCTAAAGAGCAATACGATGGTCGACTGTAGAATGCCCTTCTAAAAATGCTCCCTGTTGTTCCCAACAGCCAACTCTATTGGTGTGCCGAGTAATTTTGCAAATATTTTGGGGCCATCTGTTAAACCCGCAGTACTCATAGTGCGGCCCGGCAGGCCTTCCTTGGCGGCCCGCAGACCTTGCAGGTAATGTACCCATGGCCCCCCAGAAACCCAATTTTACCAGTGACAGAAGAGAGTGGAGAGAGAGAAGAGAGAGTGGTGAGAAAGAGAGAGTGGAGAGAGGGAGAGAGTGGAGAGAGATTGGTGAGAGAGTGGAGAGAGAGAGAGAGTGGAGAGAGACTGACTGACTGACTGAGAAAGAGAGACTGACTGACTGGGAGAGAGTAAGAGACTGACTGACTGAGAGAGACAGAGAGAGAGACTGGCCTCAACAGTCATGGAGTTTGCTCCAGGAATAAAAAGTAAAGCTTTGAGAGTCCTCTTGACTTTTTTCAGTTTTTGGTATTTGCCTTTCCGCCATTGCGTTTGCAAGAAATTACAGGCTATTTTGGGGTTAAGGGTGGGCCAAAAGTAACCCTGTGATGGAATTGGGGTCAAAGTGTGTATGAAGCCATGCAATGCCTCTTAAGATTGCTATTGCCTGCTAATAAAAATGTATTATCAAAATGTGCTCTTCGTAGTCACATCTGGTTTTGAAATACAGCATTGTGGCATTGTCTATTTTTTTACACAGGTTTGATTTTTTCTGCTTTGGTCCCTTCCCCCCCCTGACCCCACCCCTACCAGTACGGCCCTCAGACACAAACTACACTGTAATTTTGGCCCCCGACAGAAAGTTTGTGAGTACCCATGCTCCAGAGCTAAGAGGTCAATGTATTCCTACCCTACCCCCTTCTCTTTTCATTTAACTTTTTTTCAGGGATGCAGCTGAAGCTGAGTCCCACGATGACTGCCAACACTTCCTGATTGAAGTGATGGCAGCCAATCAGATCTCAGCATGAGATTGGGAGTGTTTGCTTAGCCTTTGCATCCCTAGACATCCAAGTTTGTTTTTTGTTTAATATCTCCCGAACTGCTAAATAGATTTACAACTACGCATATAAAGGTCGCTTTCTGGACCAACAGCTACCTTTCTACCAAAAATGGTGCAATTCCATTCAGCAGTTCAGGCTGTAGTGGTGTATAAAATGGTGTGTAAAATTCCTATGGGATATGATATAGATAGATATATATTACCTACTGGCAGTCACCAGTAGGTAGTTATAGTTAGGACCTATTTTCCATAGGAAATCCGCAACATTCTATTTGGAATAACGTTGGCACCAATTGTCGAATCTTTGCGAAATTTTCCAAACATTTGGCCAGCTCCGGTCCCCTCCTATCCTGCAAATTTCACGGGGATTCGTCAAGCAGGGGCCAAATAAAAAGGGGGTCCCAAAACGCGTTTTCCACATGCATTTTCCCATAGGACCTGTTGACGCAGCTACAGCCCGAACTGCTGAACGGAATTATACCAAATTTGGCAAAGAGGTAGTCCTCAGTTCATACTTGTGCCTTTTGCTTAAATGGTGTAAATCCGTTCAGTAGTTCCTGAGAAAATTAGAGTTAAAAAGATAGATATATCTGGGCGGAGCCTAACCACACATCTCATCGTGAGATCTGATTGGCTGTCAGTACTTCATCCAAGAATTGTTGGCAGCCATCTTGGGACCAATATACATGATAGCACCTCATTAAAAAGCATTGCAGTTAATAGAAGGTTTTAAGACTTTAGTTACATTATAAATCATTTGTTGATGGTACCATACGCATTTTAGGAATTGTGGTGTGTTCTAAGGTGATTTTACCATGTGAAAAAGCCTTCTGCTGTGATATCATGAATCATGTTTGAGAGAAAACGATATTCTCATGCTTTTCCCACAGAGGTTTGGAAGGTGATCTATAAGCTAAACTGAGAGCATATTTTCTGTAAATTCACATTATCTTTCTCAGTCATGTGAGAATGAAGTCTGACATTCTCAGTAAAACATGTACATCCAACAAGGGCAGACCCTGTCAGTTGATTCCTTGTGTTCTACTGCAGCTTCCCAGAGTGTTCTAAAAATCAACTAGAGCGCTAACAGTCCTACTTATGACAAACGTATTGCACACCTGAAGCTATCTTGATTGGAATAAAGTGGTAACTCTAAAAACATTTAATTTAAAAAGGAACAAAATGAGGGGGTTCATTTTGCCATAGAAAGTATGATTAGTGCTGCAGAAAGAAAAATTAGGGCACATTTTGAGTGACTTCTCAAATCCTCTTCTATTTCATTAAAAAATTCTGACATGCAGACTGAAACGTGCACTTTCAATACCAGCAGCCGACTTCCCTGGTGAATAGTAGCTTTACTACAGTGATCTAATAAGCAACTAGAGTGCTAACATTCTGAATTTATGGCAAATGTGTGACACATCTGAATGCCTTCTTGATGGAATCAAAGTAAAAAACTGAAAGTATTTCCTACTGAGGAGACTGTAGTAAATCAGGAAATTAGGAAACTTCATAACAAATAAGTCTCCCGAAATGGCCACCAGAGACAAAAGAGCCCAAATTTAGCACAAATATCACCCAGATGTAGCCCAAGTATAGCCCAATGACAGAATGTCCCAGAGTGTTCTAACAAACAACTAGAGCGCTAACAGTCTTACTTATGACAAAAGTATGGCACACCTGAAGCCATCTTGATTGGAATAAAGTTGTAACACTTAAAACATTTAATTTACAAAGGAACAAAATGAGGGAGTTCATTTTGCCATAGAAATTATGATTAGTGCTGCAGAAAGAAAAATTAGGGCACATTTTGACTTCTCAAATCCTCTTCTATTTCATAAATAAATTCTGACATACAGACTGAAACATGCACTTTGAATACCAGCAGCAGACTTCCCTGGTGAGCAGCAGCTTTACTACAGTGATCTAATGAGCAACTAGAGTGCTAACATTCAGAATTTATGGCAAATGTGTGACACTTCTGAATGCCTTCTTGATGGAACCAAAGTAAAAAACTGAAAGTATTTCCTACTGAGGAGACTGCAGTAAATGAGGAAATTAGGAAACTTCATAACAAATAAATCTTCCAAGATGGCCACCAGAGACAAAAGAGCCCAAATGTAGCCCAAATATCACCCAGATGTAGCCCAAGTATAGCCCAATGACAGAATGGCCCAGAGTGTTCTTAAGAACAACTAGAGCGCTTACTGTCTTACTTATGACAAAATTATGGCACACCTGAAGCCATCTTGATTGGAATAAACTGGTAACACTTAAATCATTTCATTTAAAAAGGAACAACATTGAGGGGGTTCATTTTGCCATAGAAATTATGATTAGTGCTGCAGAAAGAAAAATTAGGGCACATTTTGATTGACTTCTCAAATCCTCTTCTATTTCATTAAAAAATTCTGATATGCAGACTGAAACATGCACTTTTAATACCAGCAGCAGACTTCCGTGGTGAGCAGTAGCTTTACTACAGTGATCTAATGAGCAACTAGAGTGCTAACATTCAGAATTTATGGCAAATGTGTGACATATCTGAATACCTTCTTGATGTAATCAAAGTAAAAAACTGAAAGCATTTCCTACTGAGGAGACTGCAGTAAATGAGGAAATTAGGAAACTTCATAACAAATAAATCTCCCAAGATGGCCACCAGAGACAAAAGAGCCCAAATGCAGCACAAATATCACCCAGATGTAGCCCACATGGAGCCCAATGACAAAAGTGTGCAAAACACTTATTTTTTGTGTATTTGCAGTTTTATTTAGTGCAGACCTGTCAGGTATTGAAGTGCTTTACATAAGCATTGGTTACATCACACAAGATCAAATTGATTTTGGTTGTAGACATTGGGAGATTAAGTGATTTGACCAGGATCACAGAATGTTGAGCTGAAGCAGAAACTCCAACCTGGTTCCTCAGTTGCAAAGTCTGCAGCTCTGGAAGTAACACCACATCCTCTCCTCTAAGTGCAACATTTAATCAAGTGGTCAACTGCATAAAAAAAATAAAAATTACAAATAATTTAAAAGTTTTTTGTCGCTATTTGAAAACTCAGAAAATATGTCCTCATTTTAGTTTTTTAGAGCACTAATCAAAATTTTGATGCAAATAAGACCCTCTCATATATGTAATTTCTAAATGAAATGCTCTAGGTATTACAGTTTTGATTACATCAAGATGACGTCAGGCGTTCCACACTTTTGTAATAAATATAGAATGTTAGCAATCTAGTTGTTCATTGGGATACTGTTGAGAGGCAGAGGCCAGGGGCACGGACTCTGATAATTGAAGGCAGGTAGGAGAGTGCAGAGGCAACAAATTGACCACACTGGGCAGGCAGGAAGGGCAGTGGCAGCACAACAGACTATGGAGGGCTGTCGAAAGGGGGACAGGGGCAACAAAGCAACAATACAGGACTGGCAAGAGGGGCTGTGGCAATATAATAAACCATTGTGGGCATGAGGAAGAGGCAGTGGTAGTACAACCATACATGCCAACAGACCCGTTTCAGCCAGGAAACGTACAATGTTTTTAAGCTCAAATGGGCTTTATTTGATCTGTCTCCTGTCTACAATCTCCTCTTTTTCAATGTAACTCAAAGGGGAAAATCAATACCCCAGTTTTTTTTCAAAATCTCCCTCTTACTAAGTTCAAAATGTTCGCAAGTATGGTACATTGGATCATGGTAGGCAGGAGGAATTGGGGTAGGGACATGTACTCAGATAACAGAGGACAGAAGGGACATGGAGAGGTGCACCAAACTGACCCTATAGGGCAGGCACAGGGTTTGCAGCAGCACAATACACCACACAGGGCATGCGGGACGGGAGTGCAGCACAGCAATCCATAGAAAGCAATAGGAAGGGGACAGGACCATGCACATGGACAACAGAGAACAGAGTGGAAAGAGGCAATAGTAGCAAGCTGACCATAATGGACAGACAGGAGAGAAAGCTGCAGCATAACAGACCATAAAGGGCAGGAGGGACGGATCAGGGGCATTACAATGGAACAGACAAGCCAGGAGGGAGGGAATAGGGGTCTGCACATGGAAACAGAGGGCTGGGGGCAAGGGGGCATGGCAGGAGCAGCAAGATGACCATGGAGGTCAGGCAGGATGGGCACTAGAACCAAGACACACCATAGAGAGCAACAGTGAGACTATGATGGCATACACACAGACCATGGAGGGAAGGTGGGAGGTGGTCAGGGGCAGCTAGCTGACCACACAGGGAAGGTGGGAAAGGCCATGGCAGCACAAAAGACCATGCATGGCAAGCGGGAGGGTTAGTGGCAGCACAATGGCTATGATGGGCAAGAAGGAGGGTGCAGGGGCATGCACAAAGGACCATGGAGGATAGAAGGGAGGGTCAGGACCTGGGCACAGACAAGAGAGTTCAGGGGAAGGGGCCTCACAACAGACCGCGCGGGGCAGGCAGGAGGAGCAGTTGCAGCACAACAGACCAGGGAGGGCAGAAGGGTGTGGCAGTAAAATGGACCATGGAGGACAGGAGGAAGGGGATAAGAGCATGGCATGTGGACAGGCAGGGTGGAGGTGGCAGGGACAGGTTACAGTCATCTGACAATGCTAGCCAGGTGGGAGGGGGTGGCAGCTCAACAGAACACTCAGAGTAGATAGGAGTGGCAGGTCCATGGAACATGGTGGGCAAAAAGGATGGCGCAGGGGCATGCACAAAGACATCGGAGAGCAGGGGGAAGGAGAATAGGGGCAGCAAGCTAAGCACAGAGTCTAAGCAGGAGGTCAATGATGGGCCATAGAAGTGGGCAATGGAGGGCAGGAGGAGTGGACTGGTACATCATGCTAAATGGAGGGCAGTGGCAGCACATCAGACCATGCATGGCAGGAGGGAGGAGGCTAGTCCATGGATTCAGACAACAGAGGATAGGGAGGAGGTGGAAGGGGCAGCAAGCTAACTGTTCAGAGAATGTGGGTATTAGGAACTTTATTGTTTTTAAAATGTGTGTCTGTGCGAACTACTTAAAATATGAACAAGTATGCAGCATAATCTCACTTTTATACAGGAAGAAGAGGACGTTTGTGACTGTGACTCCGGGCTCACTTGGCAGAAACACCCCCTGACCCTCCACCCCCCATCGCAAAATGTAATACCCGTGAAAAGGGTAGGTGGACGCAGTGGTATATAGAACATAGTCCTGAGAGCACGATTGAAAATGAAAACTAGATATAGTAAATGGAATAAACTATGCACCAAAAAGTGTGATATAAGATGAACCGGGGCATGAAATATAATATGCAATACATTGTGCGCAATGACAGATTCATTGGAGAGCGTGAGATAGCACAGGCACTAGCGCTTGCTATGTGATATGCGCCTTTGAGTGTAATATGCACAGGGCGGTGTTGTGTAACCTAAGTAGTCTCTAAAGTTGGTATATAAAATATGTGCTGGGTAGGGTAACATTGCATATCCACTGTGACAAAGATATGGATCCCAGATTGTAATATGTATGGCATAGCGCTGTGCTTTATAACATAGGCATCGAGGAAGGCACGTGTGGCATGACATATTCACGGGGTGGTGTTACAGTGCACATGGGCTAGAGAGTGTCATAGCATACGCACTAGCTGGTGGAATACAACACAGAGGTGTGTGGCACTCGGCGGGCACTGGTGGGTGTAACACAGCATTGGGCTCAGCCAGGAGCACGCTGTGACTCTCAAGTGAGGTTTGTCTCCTTTCCAGAGAGTAAAATAAAAAGTTTTACACATCCGGCGGTGGATGTGTGTTTAATTAACCGTGAGGGGGTTTCTTGCATAGTTTGGTCAAATTTTTGTCGAATCCCCTTTGAATGGCTTGGTGTGCATGTGTATTAAATATGCCCGTCAATAGCTACCCATGTTTGTATAAATAAACGACAAGGGTGTCTACTTGGAGAGTACCCACCAGCGGGGGTGCCGGGATTAGGCACGGTAGGGTGTCAGACATGTCAGAGCTTCACTAGCGGTGTGAATACATTCTACATGGATTCATTGTATGCATAGTCGCCTTTTAATGAATATCACGCAAATCGTCATGGTGATAGGTACATACGGTTTGTCCAGCATGTCCTAGGTGTTTCTATAAATATATATATATATTTTTTTTAAATAAAAAACAAAGGCCGGCCCCGGGGGATGGGGTCCCCGGGGCCATAAGTGGCCTGAGGAGGGGGGCAACACAGCCCCCCTCCTAAAGAATAAAAAAATAAAAAGAACAGGCTATGACCTGGGGGTTGGGGTCCCCGGGGCCGATTAAGGCCTTGGGAGGGCCAAATTAATTTTTTTCAACAACAAAAAATTAGGGTGCAGGCCCTGGGGGATGGGGTCCCCAGGGCTAATACATTAGAAAAAGAAAGGGGGCCACACAGCCCTCCTTCTTAAAAATAAATAAATAAAGACCGGCATCACGCCGGAGGCCACGCCCCCTCCTTGCAGCACTAAGCAAACGCGCCCCCTGGCCAGTTGTAAGTTGAGGAATTAATTCCCCTTCAATACTGAGGGTCCCTGAGGGCCAACTAGCCCAACAGGTATCTCCAGTATGCGCCAGGAAGCTGCGTTGCAGACAGGTGTTCTGAGGCCACGCCCCTTTTTACACCTCCATGCAACACAGCTCTGTCGCGCCTACTGGAGGTACCTAGTGGGCTAGTTTGACCCTAGGGACCCTTAGGATTCAAGGAGACTTAATCTCTCAACTCAGAACGCCCACAGGCCCTGTGGCGCGTTTTTAAGTTGGGGAAATAATTCCCTTTCAATCCTGAGGGACCCTGGGGTCCAACTAGCCCACCAGGTGCTTCCAGTAAGCACCACTGCTCTGCGTTGCAGAGAGGTGGTGCAGGCCGTGCCACTTTTTACACCTCTCTGCAACGCAGCTCTGTGGCGCATACTGGAGGTACCTAGTGGTCTAGTTGGACCCTAGGGACCCTCAGGATTCAAGGGGACTTAATCTCCCAACTTAAAACGGCTACAGGGCGTGTTTACACAGTGGGGAAGGGAGGTGACGGGGCATGAGGTGACGTGTTCAAACACGCCCTGTGGTGCGTTTTAAGAGGTAGTTTTAATCCCCTGCCCTATTATATACTAGGGGCTTACAGAGGAGGTCATGCTAATCACAGGGTATGTAGGTGTTGTCACTGTATTCTGAGTGTCTTTTAACATAGCACTGGCTCTAGGACTGGTTAGTCAGACTCAGTTACCACCAGTATCCGTCTGAAAAAGTTGTGGGTACAGGATGATTTTGCAACAAGGCTTGTTTCTGCTGTTCTGTTTGTTCTTTCTGCACGTTATACTTCTTCCTGCACTTTTCTTCATCTTTGAGGACTTCTGTTGCTTCTTTCTGCATTTCTTTTTTTTCTTTCTGTGCGTTTTTCCTTCTTTCTTCACATGTCCTATCTCTGTAGGCATAGCTAGAAATTAGCATTTAAAAAACCTTTGAAATTCACTGAAAAAAACATAGGTTTCAGGCACGTTATAGCTAGGAATTAGCATTTAAAAAACCTTAGAAATTCACTGAAAAAACCATAGGTTTCAGGGGCGTTATAGTTAGCTGGACTTTTCACACGTACAAAACCATAGAAATTCCCCCGTTATAGTTAGTTCAGCTAACTATAACTCGCGCGCCCGCAATGCACTGCTGATGACGTCACATATTACATCACTCATGACATGGTCAGTGACATCACTCATGACATCACTGATGAGATCACTGATGACATCAACCTTGTGATAGAGTGGCAAACCTCCTCTCCCCCTAATATAACCTTTGATACACACATTCAAAAATAGAAATTAAAATTTTCAAAACAATGGACATACCAATACCAGTTACAACAACCTATTCAGTAATTGTAAGATCCACATCCACATCCACTCATTCACCAACAGTCCTATACAGTCACTCATACATGTACTCACTCATCATATGTACTCATACACCTATACATCCTGTTACACAACGTCACTCATCCATAAAGTTACTCACACACATAGTCACTCATGCTAATAAAGAATCAAACATCCGTTTACCTGCATATACAGTTATACACACACCACCACACTTACTTCTACAGAAACTTACACATACTTAGTCTTTTTAACAATCACTTATAGAAACACATAGTTATTCATGCAGGAACTCTTTCAATCTCTCACTCTCACATATACTCACTTATATACACCAATAGTCACATATACTAGTTTAAAACATATGTAGTTCCTCATAGAGACACTATTGAGACAGTCATTCACTCACTAACACACCCATGCACACACTCATCCACCCATACAGTCCTGCACACATGCTGTCTTCAACACATACAAACAGTGAGTCACTCATTCATGCACCTATGCACTACGTAATACCCCCCACTGAACCATACAGACATCAGACACTTATACTTATACTCAAAAAACCAACTAATAACCTATATAGACACTCATGTAGCTACTCACCAACCCATGCAGCCACTTATACACAAAGTGAGAGACTGAAACAGATATTTACATATTTAAACATTACTCACTAAGCCATGTATTCACTAAGATACACTTAATCAGTCAGTTATACAATCAATTTTTCAAAAACAAATCATCCATTTAGACACTTATATACCCATTTATTCTTCCATCGACCTTGAGATATACATATATAAAACATATGTAATTTTCAGAAAAACACACATTCACTGGATGATGTCATCAGTGATGTCATTAGTGATGTCATTTGAGATGTCATCAGTGATGTCACGAGTGATGTCACTGACCATGTCATGAGTGATGTAATATGTGACGTCATCAGCAGTGCATTGCGGGCGCGCGAGTTATAGTTAGCTGAACTAACTATAACGGGGGAATTTCTATGGTTTTGTACGAGTGAAAAGTCCAGCTAACTATAACGCACCTGAAACCTATGGTTTTTTCACTCATGTAGCTACTCACCAACCCATGCAGCCACTTATACACAAAGTGAGAGACTGATACAGATATTTACATATTTAAACATTACTCACTAAGCCATGTATTCACTAAGATACACTTAATCAGTCAGTTATACAATCAATTTTTCAAAAACAAATCATCCATTTAGACACTTATATACCCATTTATTCTTCCATCGACCTTGAGATATACATATATAAAACATATGTAATTTTCAGAAAAACACACATTCACTGGATGATGTCATCAGTGATGTCATCAGTGATGTCATTTGAGATGTCATCAGTGATGTCATGAGTGATGTCACTGACCATGTCATGAGTGATGTAATATGTGACGTCATCAGCAGTGCATTGCGGGCGCGCGAGTTATAGTTAGCTGAACTAACTATAACGGGGGAATTTCTATGGTTTGGTATGAGTGAAAAGTCCAGCTAACTATAACGCCCCTGAAACCTATGGTTTTTTCAGTGAATATATATATATATATATATATATATATATATATATACATGCACCCAGGCTGAATTCTTCGGTGTACAAAAAAAATGGACAGCAACCATCTACATATATTACCTACTGGCGGTCGCCAGTAGGTAGTTATAGTTAGGACCACGTTTCCATAGGAAATCCGCAACATTCTATTTTGAATAACTTTTGCGCCGGTCGACGAATCCTTGCGAATTTTTCAAAATAGGTGGGGCGCTACGCTCCGCTCCTACCCTGAAAGTCTCGGGGGGATTCGTCAAGCGGGGGCTGAGAGAAAAGGGGGGTCCCAAAACGCGTTTTTCCCATGCATTTTTCCATAGGACCTTTAGACACAGCTACAGCCCGAACGGCTGAACAGAATTACTTGAAATTTGGCAGAGAGGTAGTCCTCAGGTCAAGGAAGTGCCTTTTGTAGGTTTGGTGTAAATCTGTTCAGTAGATTCTGAGAAAATAGCCTTTAAATCAATATATATATCTGAGCCAGCTTACGGTGCGCTTACGGTGCGCTTACCGTACGCGTACGGTGGCGTGCGCGAGCGCGATTCTGATTGGCCCTTAGATCTTAGTAAACATTCGAATCGGTCGAAACCAGGAAGCGGCGGCCGCCATTTTCTCTCTCGCACTCTGAGGGGGGAGCTGATAAACAAATGCCAAAAACATATAAAGGGGCTGTTTAGACAGCGCCCATGCACATAACCATGTTAGTTGAGTCTTCAAAGATCCCCCAAGGCAAAAACCGGTAATTTTTTATTTTTCGAAAATTTCGCCGATTAAGCTTACCGTACGCTTACCGTACGCGTACGGTAAAAAAAATTAAAAAAAAAAAATCCACACTCTCTCCACCCCGTGTGCAAATGGTGGCCGAAGACCACCATTTGTGCATGGCATATAAGAGCACAGCATTTCCCCCAAAAATTTCAACAGATTACCTATCACAAGGAAGCGCATAATATGTCCTCCATGTGCGCACGGTGCGCGAAGCGCATCGTGCGTACATGGCCCATCTAGCGTAATGTGGGCACGCGGTGCGCGTAGCGCATCGCGTGCCCACCGTGCGTGCACTGCACTAACTGCGTAAAGTGGGCGCGCGGTGCGCGAAGCGCACCGCGTGCTCACTGTGCGCGCACGGTGCGCGAAGTGCACCGTGCGCGCACGGAACGAACTGCGTTAAGTGGGCGCGCACGCCACGAATGGCGTAAAGTAACTTAGCATTTAAAAAACCGTACAAATTCACTGAAAAAACCATAGGTTTCACACACGTTATAGTTAGGAATTAGCATTTAAAAAACCTTGCAAATTCACTGAAAAAACCATAGGTTTCACACATGTTATAGTTAGCGGAAATTTTACTGATAAAAAACCAATGAAATTCCCCCGTTATAGTTAGTGCAGGAAACTATAACTCACGCGACCGCAATCTTCTGCTGATGACATATGTGTCTTTATGAAAAAAAAATATTTGTAATATATGTATAGCTAAAAATTTATGGAAGAAGACATGGGCAAATAAGTGTCTAAATACAGTATTAGCATCAGCAGAGGATTGCGGTCGCGTGAGTTATAGTTTCCTGCACTAACTATAACGGGGGAATTTCATTGGTTTTTTAGCAGTAAAATTTCCGCTAACTATAACATGTGTGAAACCTATGGTTTTTTCAGTGAATATATATATATATATATATAGATAGATAGATAGATAGATAGATAGATAGATAGATAGATAGATAGATAGATAGATAGATAGATAGATAGATAGATAGATAGATAGATAGATAGATAGATAGATAGATAGATAGATAGATAGATAGATAGATAGATAGATAGATAGATAGACACATATATATACATACAGATATACACACATATATATATTTATTTACGTTGACAATATAGTGCTCTTCGATATTGTGAAGTCAATATTTTTTTATATTGTAGTATACAGTCTTCGTCACTCAGGAAAGTTTCGGCCCCAAAACACTGAAAGGTAATCAGAGGCATAAGTCACAGTCTCTCTCTATATATATACATTTCACTTTAAATTAGAACAGATTTAATTTTAGTTTGGCAAACAAACTTACACATACTAAACTTCAAGGGCTCCACAAATAAATAACATATTTGTAGACAGCATGAGAAAGGGTAGCAGTGTATCAAAGGTATTCAATTGTAGAGTTTCAATATATTTAATTCAGAGCACTACAAATCAATTATATTTCATTTTCTCCATCCAGGCAAGTGTTGCAACAATTTTGCTTAAATCAATACTCAAATAACTAGGCCTTGTTTTGTGCATCTGGAAAGGATGAGAGGTTTCCCAGGAGGCTGTTATTTCCATATAATATAATTCTAATCATAAACAAGTGGCACCCTCCCATGCCCTCAAGCAGTGAGGAAACCGGCAACTCTAATTATGAATTACTAGCAAGGGACTTCAATTAATCACACATGACAAAAAATAGACAGACAGGTTCCTTTTATCCGACAAATTACTTGAACAAAATTGCTGACCCTTCTTCACAGCCTACATCTGACAGAAGTATGAACTAGAAAAGATCAACAAGCTCCCCCAGTGAAGAGCCCCATGTCCTCTTATCCCACTTCCCCTTCTTTAAACTATTATAAAATCAAATATCTCAACAACAAGACAACAGTCATTTACTTTTTTTTAAATAGCTTGTTGTCTACAAATATCTATATGCATAAATGTTTTTACTGAAAACGTAGTAAGTGTTGTTCTCTTTTTAAAAAATAATGTGAAGCAAATAAAACACTATCTCACCATTTTGAATCGCAACGAAACATGCATTTTAAAGGAAATGCTAACCAAGGATGTAAGGACTTTATTTTGACAACCTTCTGATGTAATAACTTAAGTGTTTGAGAACCAAATGTTGTTTTAGGAAAGGCCATCGTATGACCTCTGCTTCTTGGCACTGCAGAGTTTACAATATAAACTATGTTGAAGGTGGGTGATTACCACATCTCCAAATCATAAAATGACATGCTGCGTCCAGAGGGTGGAGGCCTGTGCAGAGATGAAAATACCACATAGCTGCCAAGTTTTCACATTGCTTATGTGTGACATTTTGGTGGTTTCAATGTACTTATGAGTGATATTCTACTGATAAATGATTGACATTTTCCAGTGACACTTACATGTGAAACAAAGCAATGAGGTGTGCAACAGAATGCCACGCCACCTGGGACCACCTGCACTATTGACCAATGCCCCTGAGATGATCATGACTCTTGAGCTATATATTAACAAGGGACTACTTTTTAATTATTTTTAGTATTAGTGATAGTGAGCTTAATGTAGTTCTGCTTGAGTTTTATTTTGCTGACATCCATCACTCACCTGTTTTTATATATATATCCACATGTCATTATGCTTATTTATATTCTACAATAGTGAATATATGCCTGACTTCCTTGTTTCAAAAGATCGCAGTACAGGACTCTGAAACTCGGTCAAGGGAGTTGGACTACCTAAGAAAATATGTAAATAGGTCAGCGTTTAGTGTTGGTGTTTTAAGTTCAGCCTCTGGGTCAGAAAGTTATTTTTATCTAATTGATGCCCAGTTCCACACATTGCACTCACATGATTGTTGGAGTGGGAATCAGTTTAAATTAACCTCTGTATACCATCACACACAGGACTGATCCCTGCTGTGCTGCAGCCCAATAGGTCAATGGACCTTGTCCATTATATTTGAGAAGATCAGGAGCAAATCATCACATAAAGAGTAATCACAATTTATGTCTAATGTTCAGTCAAAATGAAAGTTGTTTACAGTTTTAATGGTTTTATTATTCAGTAAAGTAAATAATCTATATTCAAAATGATAAGTTTTAGTCATATTAGTATCAATAATCAATCAATTACAGAAATTTATAAAGAGCAATGGTTAATTCAAAATATATTAAAAATAAATTAAGCATGTTCCATAAAGGAAAAAATCCCCATTCTAAGAATGGGGTGACAATATGTCCATAGGAGCCTGTAAAGAGTTCAAATTTGAAAGAGAGTGATTTCAAGCCTAAAGCTCAAATATCCAAAAACAATAATCAGCCAAAGCAGAACGTCAAATAAACAAAAGTTCCCAAAATTCAGTAGCATCTCAAAGTAATAAGGAATAAGGCAGGAAAATGTACAGCAGCAGTAGCAACCGTGATCAACAATTAGGTCTGGGCAAAAGGAATGAGTGTATCATCAGTGAATGGCGGGAGTAGCGTGGACCTACTCTAGGAACATGTACTAATACAAACAGTCAAAATTATGTTGTAGTTCGATGTTGCATCTTTTTCTCGTCTCGTCTAAGCATCTTTCAGGACTCGTCCTGGCAACAGGATGACTCCTCTTCTTCTCACACGAATACAATGGTTCACAGACAGTGTGCATCTTTGTTGCATTAGCCCAAACTACACATGAGGCTTTTTACATTCTTAACATCTTTTCCTATGAATGAGACGACATCTCTAACCTTCTGTAGAAACATTTTGCAGAGTTATGTGAAGCATTCATTTAATAAAAAGATGATCATTGGAAGGTCAATAAGTAAACACTTTATGCATTTTTCAGGTTATCTTGTCAACTATTTGCTAAGCAATGCTGCCTTAAACATTTATGAATGCAAAAATAACAATTGATGGACAGAATGCAGAACAATGTCATACATTCACCCCAGTACAGAGATCTGGGCCTAAATCCATCGTTTTTTTGCTCACCATGCCATTCCAGTTTGAACCCAGCCATATGCAAATCAGTCTTGACCCTGTGCCCCATGGGAACAGTCCAGCCCGAACTGCCAAGCCAGGTCCTCCCTGGACTGGAAACAAGCATCCTAGGACCGGTTTCGGGCTTTCAGCCCTCATCAGCCAGGATAGCCTGATTCCAGTGGCATGGAGAGCAAGGGACTCACGTCTGAGCATACCCTTCCCACTCGGGGTGACAAATGCAAAAATAACAATTGATGGACAGAATGCAGAACAAAAGAACGATGGATTTAACCCAGATCTCTTGACTGGGGGAGAATGTCTGCATTGTCAGCATTCCGTCCATCATTTGTTTGTTGTAACGCTTTTCGCCCTAAGTGGGATGGGTATTCCCAGACGTGGGACCCGTGCTCACTACGCCACTGGAGTCAAGCTATCCTGGCTGATGACGGCTGATAGCCAGAAACCGGTCCTAGGATGTTTGATTCCGGTCCAGGGAAGACATGGCTTGGCAGTTCGGGCTGGACTGTTCCCATGAGGCACAGGGTCAAGACTGATTTGCATATGGCCAAGTCTAAACTGGGGTGGTGTAGTGGGCAAAAGAACGATGGATTTAACCCAGATCTCTTGACTGGGGGAGAATGTCTGCATTGTCAGCATTCCGTCCATCATTTGTTTGTTGTAACGCTTTTCGCCCTAAGTGGGATGGGTATTCCCAGACGTGGGACCCGTGCTCACTACGCCACTGGAGTCAAGCTATCCTGGCTGATGACGGCTGATAGCCAGAAACCGGTCCTAGGATGTTTGATTCCGGTCCAGGGAAGACATGGCTTGGCAGTTCGGGCTGGACTGTTCCCATGAGGCACAGGGTCAAGACTGATTTGCATATGGCCAAGTCTAAACTGGGGTGGTGTAGTGGGCAAAAGAACGATGGATTTAACCCAGATCTCTTGACTGGGGGAGAATGTCTGCATTGTCAGCATTCCGTCCATCATTTGTTTGTTGTAACGCTTTTCGCCCTAAGTGGGATGGGTATTCCCAGACGTGGGACCCGTACTCACTACGCCACTGGAGTCAAGCTATCCTGGCTGATGACGGCTGATAGCCAGAAACCGGTCCTAGGATGTTTGATTCCGGTCCAGGGAAGACATGGCTTGGCAGTTCGGGCTGGACTGTTCCCATGAGGCACAGGGTCAAGACTGATTTGCATATGGCCAAGTCTAAACTGGGGTGGTGTAGTGGGCAAAAGAACGATGGATTTAACCCAGATCTCTTGACTGGGGGAGAATGTCTGCATTGTCAGCATTCCGTCCATCATTTGTTTGTTGTAACGCTTTTCGCCCTAAGTGGGATGGGTATTCCCAGACGTGGGACCCGTGCTCACTACGCCACTGGAGTCAAGCTATCCTGGCTGATGACGGCTGATAGCCAGAAACCGGTCCTAGGATGTTTGATTCCGGTCCAGGGAAGACATGGCTTGGCAGTTCGGGCTGGACTGTTCCCATGAGGCACAGGGTCAAGACTGATTTGCATATGGCCAAGTCTAAACTGGGGTGGTGTAGTGGGCAAAAGAACGATGGATTTAACCCAGATCTCTTGACTGGGGGAGAATGTCTGCATTGTCAGCATTCCGTCCATCATTTGTTTGTTGTAACGCTTTTCGCCCTAAGTGGGATGGGTATTCCCAGACGTGGGACCCGTGCTCACTACGCCACTGGAGTCAAGCTATCCTGGCTGATGACGGCTGATAGCCAGAAACCGGTCCTAGGATGTTTGATTCCGGTCCAGGGAAGACATGGCTTGGCAGTTCGGGCTGGACTGTTCCCATGAGGCACAGGGTCAAGACTGATTTGCATATGGCCAAGTCTAAACTGGGGTGGTGTAGTGGGCAAAAGAACGATGGATTTAACCCAGATCTCTTGACTGGGGGAGAATGTCTGCATTGTCAGCATTCCGTCCATCATTTGTTTGTTGTAACGCTTTTCGCCCTAAGTGGGATGGGTATTCCCAGACGTGGGACCCGTGCTCACTACGCCACTGGAGTCAAGCTATCCTGGCTGATGACGGCTGATAGCCAGAAACCGGTCCTAGGATGTTTGATTCCGGTCCAGGGAAGACATGGCTTGGCAGTTCGGGCTGGACTGTTCCCATGAGGCACAGGGTCAAGACTGATTTGCATATGGCCAAGTCTAAACTGGGGTGGTGTAGTGGGCAAAAGAACGATGGATTTAACCCAGATCTCTTGACTGGGGGAGAATGTCTGCATTGTCAGCATTCCGTCCATCATTTGTTTGTTGTAACGCTTTTCGCCCTAAGTGGGATGGGTATTCCCAGACGTGGGACCCGTGCTCACTACGCCACTGGAGTCAAGCTATCCTGGCTGATGACGGCTGATAGCCAGAAACCGGTCCTAGGATGTTTGATTCCGGTCCAGGGAAGACATGGCTTGGCAGTTCGGGCTGGACTGTTCCCATGAGGCACAGGGTCAAGACTGATTTGCATATGGCCAAGTCTAAACTGGGGTGGTGTAGTGGGCAAAAGAACGATGGATTTAACCCAGATCTCTTGACTGGGGGAGAATGTCTGCATTGTCAGCATTCCGTCCATCATTTGTTTGTTGTAACGCTTTTCGCCCTAAGTGGGATGGGTATTCCCAGACGTGGGACCCGTGCTCACTACGCCACTGGAGTCAAGCTATCCTGGCTGATGACGGCTGATAGCCAGAAACCGGTCCTAGGATGTTTGATTCCGGTCCAGGGAAGACATGGCTTGGCAGTTCGGGCTGGACTGTTCCCATGAGGCACAGGGTCAAGACTGATTTGCATATGGCCAAGTCTAAACTGGGGTGGTGTAGTGGGCAAAAGAACGATGGATTTAACCCAGATCTCTTGACTGGGGGAGAATGTCTGCATTGTCAGCATTCCGTCCATCATTTGTTTGTTGTAACGCTTTTCGCCCTAAGTGGGATGGGTATTCCCAGACGTGGGACCCGTGCTCACTACGCCACTGGAGTCAAGCTATCCTGGCTGATGACGGCTGATAGCCAGAAACCGGTCCTAGGATGTTTGATTCCGGTCCAGGGAAGACATGGCTTGGCAGTTTGGGCTGGACTGTTCCCATGAGGCACAGGGTCAAGACTGATTTGCATATGGCCAAGTCTAAACTGGGGTGGTGTAGTGGGCAAAAGAACGATGGATTTAACCCAGATCTCTTGACTGGGGGAGAATGTCTGCATTGTCAGCATTCCGTCCATCATTTGTTTGTTGTAACGCTTTTCGCCCTAAGTGGGATGGGTATTCCCAGACGTGGGACCCGTGCTCACTACGCCACTGGAGTCAAGCTATCCTGGCTGATGACGGCTGATAGCCAGAAACCGGTCCTAGGATGTTTGATTCCGGTCCAGGGAAGACATGGCTTGGCAGTTCGGGCTGGACTGTTCCCATGAGGCACAGGGTCAAGACTAATTTGCATATGGCCAAGTCTAAACTGGGGTGGTGTAGTGGGCAAAAGAACGATGGATTTAACCCAGATCTCTTGACTGGGGGAGAATGTCTGCATTGTCAGCATTCCGTCCATCATTTGTTTGTTGTAACGCTTTTCGCCCTAAGTGGGATGGGTATTCCCAGACGTGGGACCCGTGCTCACTACGCCACTGGAGTCAAGCTATCCTGGCTGATGACGGCTGATAGCCAGAAACCGGTCCTAGGATGTTTGATTCCGGTCCAGGGAAGACATGGCTTGGCAGTTCGGGCTGGACTGTTCCCATGAGGCACAGGGTCAAGACTGATTTGCATATGGCCAAGTCTAAACTGGGGTGGTGTAGTGGGCAAAAGAACGATGGATTTAACCCAGATCTCTTGACTGGGGGAGAATGTCTGCATTGTCAGCATTCCGTCCATCATTTGTTTGTTGTAACGCTTTTCGCCCTAAGTGGGATGGGTATTCCCAGACGTGGGACCCGTGCCCACTACGCCACTGGAGTCAAGCTATCCTGGCTGATGACGGCTGATAGCCAGAAACCGGTCCTAGGATGTTTGATTCCGGTCCAGGGAAGACATGGCTTGGCAGTTCGGGCTGGACTGTTCCCATGAGGCACAGGGTCAAGACTGATTTGCATATGGCCAAGTCTAAACTGGGGTGGTGTAGTGGGCAAAAGAACGATGGATTTAACCCAGATCTCTTGACTGGGGGAGAATGTCTGCATTGTCAGCATTCCGTCCATCATTTGTTTGTTGTAACGCTTTTCGCCCTAAGTGGGATGGGTATTCCCAGACGTGGGACCCGTGCTCACTACGCCACTGGAGTCAAGCTATCCTGG
This sequence comes from Triturus cristatus, assembly GCF_964204655.1. Classification (NCBI taxonomy): domain Eukaryota; kingdom Metazoa; phylum Chordata; class Amphibia; order Caudata; family Salamandridae; genus Triturus; species Triturus cristatus. Next base: position 1,274,912,400 of record NC_140589.1, read on the forward strand.
CTGATGACGGCTGATAGCCAGAAACCGGTCCTAGGATGTTTGATTCCGGTCCAGGGAAGACATGGCTTGGCAGTTCGGGCTGGACTGTTCCCATGAGGCACAGGGTCAAGACTGATTTGCATATGGCCAAGTCTAAACTGGGGTGGTGTAGTGGGCAAAAGAACGATGGATTTAACCCAGATCTCTTGACTGGGGGAGAATGTCTGCATTGTCAGCATTCCGTCCATCATTTGTTTGTTGTAACGCTTTTCGCCCTAAGTGGGATGGGTATTCCCAGACGTGGGACCCGTGCTCACTACGCCACTGGAGTCAAGCTATCCTGGCTGATGACGGCTGATAGCCAGAAACCGGTCCTAGGATGTTTGATTCCGGTCCAGGGAAGACATGGCTTGGCAGTTCGGGCTGGACTGTTCCCATGAGGCACAGGGTCAAGACTGATTTGCATATGGCCAAGTCTAAACTGGGGTGGTGTAGTGGGCAAAAGAACGATGGATTTAACCCAGATCTCTTGACTGGGGGAGAATGTCTGCATTGTCAGCATTCCGTCCATCATTTGTTTGTTGTAACGCTTAAACATTTATGAGGCCTATTGTTAGTAAGTGTAGCTGTCTACTATATTTGTGCTCTTTTTAAAACACATTTTGTTGACTTTAGTCAGTACGCTAATATTGCACATATTATTTAACTATATTATTTTGTGTTTTGCTAAAACCTCTTCTTCAATTCCCCATCGGGTGGTTATCTTAACCAGCACATGTGAATGCGTTAGAGCTCACTGTCATCTTCACTTGAGACTTCTCTCTTTCTATCCAAACTTTTTTATTTTTTATTTTCTGTATTCTTCATTAATGCGGTCATTCAATGCTATTTCTCTCTCTAATCTTTCACTCATTTCCCTTCTCTTTTTTGTTAATGCAATATCTACAACCTTTAAATAAATCAAACAATGAAAATAAGCAAAGCCCTATTATTAATATTGGCCATGAAAATAACCCTCAGAATTCCTCCACCTGCAGCAGCAAACCAATAGCCAATTTTTTTAATTCCTTTTCCGACATTTTTTAAAATGCTAGATCTCTAATTGTTCTATTTCTGATTTCAAATCAGAAATATAACTTTGCAAATTCCTGCATTTTCTTCCTTTTGTCTGGAATGTCTGAGCAGCAATGCTGAACTTTCAGCATCTTGCAGATGCTGCCTTTTTCTGTGAGCAAAATGTCTAATGCTAAGCAATTTTGCAAAACCATGGATCTAATAGCTACTAATTCTGTGTTCACTGCTAATAAGGCTCCAGAAGTGTTGGCTGCCAATTTGTCAACAACTTTTGATAATTTCCTGATCTGTTCATTGTTCATTATGACTGCTACCAGTATTATAATTGTACCAAAATATCTCCCACTAATTGAGTTCCATCTTCTGTACTACGTTTGTTGTCTGATGGTGTCAGTGTTAAAGTATCTATACAATATACATGATACACCTTAGGAAACAATAAAGCTAAGTAGCAAGTACCCTCCAAATCATCAGGTAATTTTAAATACACATTCTGCCAGAAAACAAAATAAACTCCTGGAATAGCTGTTTTTTCTTTCTGTAGAATTTGCCATGTAGCTCCCATAATTTCAAATGTGAGTTCACAACTATCAATCGTTACATGTCTGGTTCTACTTTGTGATCTCCTTTTGTAAACACAGATTTTCCCCTTTTGTCTTCTGTATAATTTCAGTTTTGGATAAATCATTTTCTTCCTAAATGTATCTTCTTCCTTCCAAACATTTTTCAAATCGTCTTTCTTCCTATTCTTATTATATGAAATGTTAGTGTTTCTCCCTTCTAATGTCATGTTGAATATTTTCTCTAAAGGTCTCAGCAGGTTAAATTGTTTTCCTATGCCTTACACTATCTGAAGACATGGATGGTCTAAAATAATACCAAGCTGTGTACATTTTCTTTGCTTGTGAGTGTAAATTCATGCACTGTTGCAACAGTACTCTAGAAAGCCCTATGGGCCTGGGCTTGATTACGATGCCATTCAGACTTAAGTCTCACCATCACCGTGGCGGAAGCAGGACCACCCCTTAGAAGTTAGCTGTCCTGCTGCACGCATTACAATTTGATCCCCTTCACGGCAGTCGCAATGTGTATATTTTGTATTGCAGCATGTGCTGCGGGCTGCAGCACACACCACAGTACAAAATATAAACATCTTACTTATCCTTGCACCATGTGGCAGGCACCATGCGTTGCCTGCCTTATGGTGCAGGGATATGTAGGGAGGCACCATAGGTGCCCCCCATATCCCATAGCAGAGGCCCAGAGCGCAAGGGGCCCTGCTAGGGGCCCCCAAGTCACTTTCTGCCTGACTTATTATGGCGTGTTAACTGCCATGAAATGGCCATTGGAAAGGGACATCCTAATCCCTATGGCAGTGCCTGAGCAGGCACCACCCCATTGTAGGGAATAGGATTCCGACCGCTGCACTGATGGGATCCTTGATACTGTCGGACACAGCAGCCTTTCCCCCCACCAGTCGTGATCCGAACACCTGCATCATAATGCGGCGATCAGATCAGATGGGCTGGATGGCGGTTAGACTGCCATACTACTCTGTTTTCTTTTAAAATTGTATACCTACTCTTCTATTGCAGCATTGGACCTAGGTAAATCTTCTTAAAAAAAAAGATATGTTTGTCCAATCTTTTGCACTTTCTCAATCAATATTGTATCAAATGACTTTCAAACTTTTTAAAAAAAAATCTTTTTGAACAGATTTATCCAAATCTTGTTTTAGAGTGACATCATGGGGTTTTAAACAGTTCAGATTTCATTCACTGATACATTCAGCACTTGGTTTACAAAGTAAGTGCACTCAGTTGCAGAATACCTTCGACAAGGCACTCTCACTCTTGTTCAGTTTTGGTTGATCTTCCTCTGTGTCACATGCATCACTTGACTCTGTCTCTTTAGTGATAGTACGTGGTATTCAATCAACTGACACTCTTGTTCTCAGTCGCCTTTGTTCATTGTTTCATGGCCATTCAACATAGCGGGATCCTCTGTTTGTGCTGATGCTGTTTCCACTGCTTTCTCATGTTGCGGTTTTGTCTCTTCTTCATCAGAGACTTCAAAGCTAGTCTTTCTGCAACTCTTCACCCCTTGCTTCTCTTTGTTGTGGTGATTCTTGTGATTCTGTTCCTTGCAGTCATTCAGCTTGTGGTGATGCCTTCACCAGAGCTCTTCATGCAGGGTCAAAGAACACTGTTTCTTCACATGGATCTCTGACTCTTCATCCAGCTTGGTACTCCCGCACACTTACCAGCAATAATCTTGATTAAAATGACCTGGAAGAGGTCTTTCCATTTTGGTTTCCAGACAAGGCGTCCAAACATGCTTCTTAATCATGACTCAGTCTCCGGGATTGGGGATGTGGCACTGTTCTCGATGCAGATCTAGCGTTGCAGCTTCAACCTGGTGGGAAACAGAATGCACCACATCAGCCAATCCTTTACAGTAATTAAGTATCATGTCATCAGTGATGCTCATAAGTGCATTTGCAGGTACAGCAGGCAGTCTCATTGCACTCCCCATATAGAACTCATGAGGGGATAACATTATGCCTAGGATACTTCTGATACTCATTTATTTTTATAGTTTTTATATAGCATGAACTAGACCCGTAAGATATCAGGTATCAGAGCGCTTTACATGAGCATCAGTTTCATTACAGATGGGCACGTTTATTTTTTTTAGGCGCGGTAAGATTAAGGGATTTGCCCAGAATCACAGGATGTTGAGCGTCGTTGCCGAGAGATTTGTACCCGGTTTGCCAGATTCGAGGTCGACCACTCTAGCCGTAAGGCTACATCCTCTCCCCAATCCTCTTCTCATTAATACCAGAGGTAAAGTTTCAGGACATTATATTGATATAGAAGCACTAACTTTTGCCATTCAAGACCTTATGGTGCTATTGAACTGGTTGCCAATATCAGAAACGTCAGGTTGTTATCTACAATGTAATCTCTGCTCAATTTGTAATGCTACACAAAGCATCCTCAGGACTTCATAATTGAAATGAGTCCCATGATCTGACTCCAAAGAAACCGGCAATTCCGTATCTGGGTATTAACTCTCTCAATAACAGTTTGCTACAGTGACATTACTCCTTGTTGGGAAGGCATCCACCCATCAAGAGAAAATGTGCACTATAACCAGGACATATCTTAACCGTTTACAAACAGGCATCTCAATGGAGGCCATGTGCCTCTTGTTGAAGGGACCACCTATGGGACTCATTGTGAAGGATGTTCTTTTCCCTACATTCATTTGTTGACATGTTACACAACGATGACACAATCATTCTGCAAGCATCCTGAATCTGCGATTAAACACATTTTATCTGAACAGTTTCACCATTGCATCCCTCCCTAGATGTGTGTGTCTATGGAAATGTTGTGTCATAGGAGATGACTAACTGTTGGGAAACCCTCATCTCCCATCAGCTGACATCCAAATCTCATTTGCACTTTTCCCACAACCTTCTCTGACCCAACACAGTTGTTCTGCTTCTGAAACATTTTCCTATACTCTTGTGAGCTCTTCCCATGTGGCAGCTACTAGCAACAACATTGAAAATACAGTGTCCTCAGCAGATTCACTTGTGTAAGCTCCATTAAATGTGCAGACCACTAGTGCACATTGCCACACAACTTTGTCAGCATATCTATTCACTACTGAAATGTAACCATTGCAACTTCTGTGAGCTGCACATTTAACTACAGCAACTCTTGTTGGGATGTGAAATGTCTCGATTAAATTCCTCACATGATCGCCATTTCTTATTGGCATTCCTGAGAAAGTCATTAAACCTCTTTGTGACAATAGCTGTTCGATTTCATGGACCACACCAAAGCAGTATTGACTATTTGTAAATATTGCAAGCTCTTGCAAGGGCAATTAGTTCTGCAACCTATGATGAGATAACACCTTGAAGCTATGAAGCTTCTACAACATCATTAATTGTGCAAACAGCGTAAGTTGCTCTCAGACATGAACCATCAACAAAGATCATATAACAAGACTCTTTCAGGGGTCCATCTTTAAAGTCTGGCCTTGGCTTGGTGCATAAATTAGTGATATCTACACAGTCATGTTCAACTTTATCACAATCTTCGTCATTTATGGGTAAAAGTGTTGAGAGGCTCAAATTTGTATATCTTTTTAAAGACACATTATCGGAGGCTAATATCTTGTTCATATTTTGTGAGCCTGTTGTGGGTTATGCACAGGGTTTTCTTAAAATCTCAATCGAGTGAAGGACCACAGTTAAAGAATGTCTCATCACTATGCTCTCACTCCTTTCTATTCTGTTACCAACAGTCACAACTGCTTTAAGGCAGCTGGGCAGTCCTTCAGTTACTCGGCCAGGGGTGGTTGAAAAATAAGCTACAGGTCTTTGAGCATCTCCATGCATCTGAGTGGGCACTGAGAGAGCGCAGCCCTCCCTCTCACTGGAAAACAATTTAGGCATTCCTAGAGCAAGGGCACGATAGAGACTTTCTCCCAGTTCTAGGTAAGCTTTCAAATAATTGATTTCTCATGGGAGCAGATCAAGCACATCTTTGTGAGTCAGCCTTGGTAAAGCCTTAGCACTAGGGAAAAATAGGTATCTACCACCGGCAGCAGCCAACAATTCCCAAAAACGTCCTGGCTTCTCTCTGGGTTTGAGGTGGAGTCATTTGCAGAATCGCCTTCACCCTATCGTTTCACTTTTCTCACTTATTTCTCAATGGTATGTCCCAAGTAGTGGACTTCCTATTGCAGTTTACCGTAAGACACTTTGGGCCTCATGTAGGTAAATTACATTTACCACTTCATAAATACCGAATCATACCGATTCGGTATTTATGAAGTGGTAAATGCAATGTAGGTAAAAAGTCGGTAAATATTACCGAATCGGAAAAATTCGGTAATTACCGAATCGGTATTTACCGATTCGGTAATGAGGCATACCTTCCCATTGATTCCTCAATGGGAAGGTATGCCTCATTACCGAATCGGTAAATACCGATTCGGTAATGGGGGGAGCACAGTCAAGGGTGGCAGGGTGTCACATTGACACCCTGTTGCACCCCTGATTCCTGCATGTGTGCACATGTGGCACACATACATGCCCTGAGGGCATGTATGTCTGCCACATTGCACACTTAAACGTGCACAAAAATGCTTTTTTTCACCTATTCGTCATTTACCACCAACCTTTAGTTGGTGGTAAATAACGAATCCCCACACCCACTGCCCCTACATCTCATTTCATGATTCGGTATTTACCGAATCGGTAAAATTACCGATTCGGTAATTTTACCGAATCGGTAATTTTACCGATTCGGTAAATACCGATTCATGAAATGAGCCTCCTACATCTCAAAAGCCCAAATACCGGTCGGTAACGGTATATTTACCGAAAATCGGCCGTTACCGACCGGTATTGGGCTTCCTACATGAGGCCCTTGGTGTCCATTTCCAAGCTTCTTGTCTTCCTGATGCTACAAGTAGTCATCAACGTATTGCACAAGAACTGAACGTCAGGGCATCTGTAATTACTCAATATTCTTTTTCAAGAACTGGTTGAACATGGAAATACTCTCTGTATACCCTTGTAGTACTTGGCAGGATGCCAAAACTCTCTGTTGAAACACGAAGGAAAACAAAACCTGTGGGCAAGATGGAGTCAGAGTGAGAACTCACGATGCTTGGCCGCACACGCCAGCCACACCCATTATCGGCTAGGCACCCTGCAATGCGATGCAGAAGCTGACAGCGAGGAGACCGCGGATGATCGGTTTGCTCCGCAGTTTTAAAAGCAGTTATCATAGATACGGATGCAGCAGTTTTTAAAGCTCACCAAAGCTCCCGGGTGCTGCTAGTGCCTGCACGGGCTTGCCGGAGGCTACGATCGCTGCTCTTTCTCTGGGTTGTCTGGTGTGCTGCATTACTGATACTCGCTCTAGCCCTCCCGAACTTTGAAATTCGAGTGCAGGTGAGAGGCCAGCGGTGGCGGTATCGGAGCTGGTCTACGATCATGACTACCAGGGGAGCCAAGACGGGGAAGACCAATAAGAAAAAAACAGCCACTGCCAGTGCTGACACCGGAGACACTCTTCTAGGAGAGAACATGACCAAATCCAAGCGTGAGGTCAGTGCTAACAAAAAGGTGGTAGGGAGGCACGGGAGGTGATGTGCACAAGGACTTAGTGGGTACCCAGCCTTTAATTTTAATTGCTAAAATATTTCTCGGGGCTAAGGGGCCACTTCCTGTCACAGACGCTTAGATTAACTCTGCTCTTCACACATCTCCCCCCAAGAGTGCCCCCTTGGACTTGCCAACTAATAAACCAATAATGTTAATCACTCAGCAAGAAACAATCCCAGCTAAGGGAATCCCTGTGGAGGCACAACAAGCTGACACAGGAATTACTAGTGGCCTGCAAGATATGGCTGACAGCCTGACCGCCCCTCTCTGTCCTCATGCAGAAGGGGATGCTGGGGGACTAACTGCTCAGGGGAGCTTACTATCTGTAGCCCCTGTAGTCCAAAAAATAGGAGGCTGCTCCGGCCCCATGACGAGCAGCCTGGAGAATACTTCTAAAACCCCTGAAGCCAGTATTGAAAATTATATCCAGGGCCTAGAAGCCGCCTCTGGCCCGCAAGTCCCATGGACACCGGAGGTGGGTGCTGAAAATGTTTACTCGGTATCGGATGGCACTGGGACCTCATCAGATGAGGGTGGGTTTAACACCAGTGAAGACGACAGCGAGGAGACTACGAAGGACACAGGAACAGTACAGCGCCCCAGGAAGTTAAGAAGCAAGGCTAAAAGACGCAGCCAGCTCAAGTGGGACTACTCAGATTCACAGATGTCCTACCCTCTTGAAGAAGATGACTCTCATACGACGACGTGGGAAAATACAAAGAGCGCACCGGAAGATACTACCGAACCCTCACTAGCTTCGATCCTAGCCTCTATCAAAGAATTCCAAGAAGATGCTCAGGTGGATAATCCCGCAGCAAAAGGGGCTGCTAAAAAACTACAAGGCGGCATGAGAAGACTGAATAAAATCTGTACTGACATAAGTGACCGTGTCAACATGGTTGAAGGGCGCACAGAGTCTCTGGAAACAGAGTTTTTCGCTGTTAAAAAGCAGAGCGATTCCAATACTGCTTGTTTAGTCGATCTAATGACCAAAATGGAGGAACAGGAAAATCAGCAACGCAGAAACAACCTTCGCTTGCTTGGAATTCCAGAAGGAAAGGAGGGAGAAGACCCTAGGCGCTACATAGTGAAACTCTTACAAGCATCCTTCCCTGATCAATCAAGCTGGGACTGGGACCACGAGGTGCAGAGGGCACATCCTTTCCGTTTAACCTGAGACGACAACGTGACGGCAGCAGCTCATCTGGTGGACAACCAAGGGCGTTCCTGGTGGACTTTGGAAACTTTCTTCTTAGGCAACTTGTATATGACCAGGCCCGACCAAACTCCCAGAAGGGGTCTAATGGGGTAACTTTTTTTGCGAAACCCGACTTTTGCCACCAGACGGTAGAACGAAGATGGCGCCTGCATCACTTAATCTCCCCATTGCAATAGATGGGAGCGCAAGTGTACTTAATGAACCCTGCCAGACTTAAAGTAATCTTTAATGGGGTTTCTAAAATCTTTTTGTCCGAGATTAAGGCTGGTGAATACTGGGAGAGATCAAGTCTAAGAAGGGCTCATGCTACGGAGATTATCTCATTGCTTTTTGGTAAGGGAGGACAAAGAAGGGATCTCTTCTTTCTTACTATTTATTATTATGTGTTCCCTTACCGTGGAATAGCTCTACTAAGAACCTAGGGCACGTTTATTTAGAAGCTCTGCATACAAGGTTTAATTGAGTATACCCGAATGCTTATTTGAAACGTCTAAGGCATGGTCTAGTGGCGGAGACTCACTCCTGACTACCATCATTTAGGTTATTCCTGATTGCTCAATGAGAGGGGGAAGGGCGGGGGTGGGGAGGGGGGGAAATCGCAATGAAATGAATGAGTCGAGGACATTTTTATTCTTTTCTACATACAACCACTTATTAAAACACTGGGTAAAAGTTAATAAAGTCACAAAATCAAGCGTATTTAAGGGAGCAAGAACTTTTTGGTATAACCTTTTTAAAATGCTTAAATGACTAAGATAAACACTCTTAGATTTGTTTCAGTAAACATAAGTGGGCTGAATGAAGCTACAAAGAGACAAAAAGTAGCGCAAGGCTTACGCTCGCTGGGGGCTGATATTGTCAGCCTTCAGGAAACTCACATCGAGGGCTCACAAAAGCACTTATTGAATTCACTGGGGCTTAAAAGTATAGGGGCTACCACACAGGGTGCGAAAATGAAAGGTGTAGGGGTTTTGGCTGAAAGCAGACTACCTTTAAAGTATTCCCGCGATAAATCTGATTCATTGGGCAGATGGGTAATCGTAGAGTGTCACATTCCCCCTAATCCTCCTTTTACCTTATGCTCAATTTATGGAAGCAACGCAGATGAGCCAGGGGTTATTAATTGGATTACTGGGGAGCTAGCCCACTGGCGCTCTCCAATAATTGTTTGTGGTGACCTTAATATCAATCTGCCCTGTAATTGGAAAATGGATGATAAATGGATTTATACAGGAAGGAAGCCCCGAGTATATCAAGCAATAGTTAACTTAGCTCAAACTCATGGGCTCAGTGATGCCTGGGCCAGTCTAAACTCTACGCAGCCAGGTTATACCTACTTTTCTGCCCCACACCAGTCATTCGCTAGATTAGATTACTTCTTGATCTCATCTTCTTTTCTACGCGAATGCTCCATAGATACTGCTCCGCATTTTGTGTCGGACCATATTCCGCTTTTTCTAAACATTGGGGGACTGGGGAACTTGAGGGAAACTCCGAAATGGAGCTTCGAGAAAGCACTATTACAAGTCGCTGGATATCGGTTACACATGCAAGCATGGGTCCAAGAATTTCTGGAGATAAACATGGGATCGGCCCCAATTATGATAGTGTGGGACAAATTAAAGGCTGGCATTCGAGGGGAGACACTCAGGTTCTCAATCAGGAAAAACAAGAAAGAAAAATTGCTGATCTGTGAACTCCAGGAAAAGCTAAAAAAGGCAGAGGTGAAACTAATCCAAATTGTTCAAGCATGGGGGTATACCGAGGCTACCCAAAATGAAGTAACACTTATAAAAGCTGAAATTGGGTCAGGATTTGCAGAAAAGGCTGCAGCTAAGTGGGCAACAATGCGGGAAAAAAACTATGAATGTAGTGACCTTATCGGTCACCATTTGGCTATTAAAACCAGGCAGCAGGCTACAGGCAGTGAAATACTGTCAATTCAACTTGCAACGGGAGAAGAGACTAGTGATCCCAGTAAAATACAAGAAGGCTTCCGAGAATTCTATTCTAATTTATATGCAGAAAAGAATAGTAGCTCAAAAGACAAAAGAGAGGACGAGATTGCTAAATAGATAGAAGAAGTGACTTTAACGCAACTTAGTCAGGAAAATCGGGATCAGCTTGACGCTACCCCAACTTGGGAAGACAATTGCCGAATCTCTAGCCAGTTTGCCGGACGGGAAAGCTGCAGGGGTTGACTGTATCCCTGTGGAATTTTATAAAATCTTTGCTCCCCAAATATGCCCATTTTTTTTCATTTTAGTAACCTCTATCTTTAATGGGGCCCCTCCTCCCGCCTCCTGGTCCAATGCTAAAATCTCTATATTTCCTAAGAAAGATAAGTCACCTTTAGAGATGGGATCATACAGGTCAATCATGCTTCTAAACTGTGACTCAAATTTTTGTTTCTAAAATCCTTGCAATGAAATTATCCTCAGTAATCGAGCCCTTGGTCTCAGAATGGCAGCATGGATTAGTCCCCAAGAAAAGCACCACTGAACATATTAGGCGGGCCATTACTTTGTTTGACGCGGCACAAGTAACAGGAGACCCGATGTCACTAATTTTATTAGATGCTGAAAAAGCATTTGATCGGGTCTCCTGGCAGTTTCCCTGGGGCGTTATGAGAAGGATAGGCTTTGGACCAAAACTAACACAAGCTATACAAGCTCTATATCTGAACCCGACAGCCAGCGTATCAATAAATGGGAGACTAACTGAGTAATTTAACATCTCTCGGGGCACCAGTCAAGGGTGTCCGTGTTCCCCCTTGCTTTGTGCCTTTTATCTAGACCCCCTGATCAAGAAAATAGAAAATAACCCAGCTATACAGGCAGTAAGTAGATTTGGATGGAACACTAAAATTATGGCTTATGCCGATGATCTTGCCATAACTACCCCAGAGCCCGAAAGTGCTATTTTGGCATTGGAACTGGAGGCACAAACTTTTGGGAAAATCTCGGGGTACGCACTGAATAAAAATAAAACCCAAATAATAGTAAATAAAGAAATCAACTGGGTAGATTGCCGGGTTTTTACAAAGGCCAAATACTTGGGAGTAACTGTAACGGCAAACGTGGATGAAATTATGTCAGAAAATCTAATTCGTTTGGCAATTGAAACAAAGAGAGTACCTAATTGAATTAGCAACCTACACCTGACCTTGGTGGGTAGATGACCTACTTTCCAAAATTACTCTACTTTTTCGATCCATCCCACTGGAATTTAATAAAACCATGTTGCAAAAATTCCAGCAACTGTTCACAAAATTTATTTGGACTTACTCACAACCCAGACGGGCGCTAAAGCAACTGTGAAACCACAATTGGTATGCAGTTCCTATGATGTGGCAGGTAATGGTAAGTAAACAAGTGGTGATAGGGTGTGGGTTATAGGGAGAGCAGGAGAAGGAATTCCTCCTTATGGAAAGAAGACCCTCACACACCCAACAAGCGGGTGTCTTGCTTCATCATCGGGTCTAGCTCCTTATCGGGTCGGCGGTGCTATACCCGATCAGGCGCCCGGGAAGGGGCCTTCTTAGCAGAGATCTTTTTTTGCACTGCCGTTGAGTGTAGTGTGTGTGAGAGCTCTATTGAGATAGTAACTATTGTAGGTGACAGTGATGTGTGGGGTAAGTGAGAGATAAAACAGGAGATAGTGATCCACTCAGAACAATTTTAGGGGCATATCAGCAAGGCGAGGCAAAAAAATGATCGCCGCTTTAGCGTCCGTTTTTGGACGAAAAGCGGCGATAATTTTATCGCCCTATTAGCATGGATACGCTAACACATGAATCCATGCCTTAGCGCCTGTTTACTGAACGCCCAGCTTTGCATCTCTAATGAGATGCAAAGTGGGCGTTCCTTCACAAAATAACTGGAGAAATGTCGCTAACCAACATTTCTCCAATTATCAAGGGAATCGCTAACAAGCATAGCGATAAGAAAAGTAGCGCTAACCATGGTTATCGCTACTTTCCTTAAGCCTGCTTGAATTCTAATTTAGCCATGTAATCCAGTGGGAGGTGGATTACATGGCTAAGACCACCATGCCCTATCAGCAAGGTATCGCCAGTCACAGTGCGATTATCGCTATTTTCCGGCTAACGCTTACATTTCTATCTCTTTGTAGATGAGCGTTGCTGATAGCACGCTATCTCCGCGATAGAAAGCAGCGATAGCCGGCGGTAATTATCCTTGCGCTAAGTGCGCTTAGCGATAATTATTGCCGGCCCTTGCTGATATGCCCCCTAATGAGTTGTGGTCACTACCCTGATTAAAACCAAAGTGAAACGCACATTCTCACTCTAAGGTTTGTGAGGGTATGTGCTGAAACGGTCAACATGTTTCTTGCCTGTTATCTATTGATTGGCAATTCTTCAGGACCAGGATAAATACTACCTACACTTTTTTTGGTGGTGGTCAGGACCTCATGGAGGTGTCAGAGTTGACCACACGTACAGCACCCTAAAAAAATGTGTGGTACCAGTTGATTTACACCAAAACCCTAATTGGGTCAGTGGTGAGTGGCATTGAGTACCGGTAGAGGTAAGCACTATAATATAGTGTTGGTTCTGAAGTGTAGAACCATCTGTATTCCTACCCCCTCTCTCCACCGGACCGGGCTGCTTCAGCTAAAGCAACTCTCTCTTCCCAGGGAGAGGGGTGGATGGGCTTTCCCCAACATAGTGTTCTATTACTGGGCTTCAGTTTTGCAATATAGTGTGGAACTAGTGAAGGAACACTCCTTCTCTCCTCCTATTGGGCTTCCTTCGCCATTTCAACTACTATTAGGAGAGGAGGCCCGTTTTTGTCTTCTCAGACAAATGTCCTTTGGTTATTGCAAGCGAGTCAGATTCAAGACATTGTTGAACCCCTTTAAGGTCTTTCGCAATATCCGTAAGATCTATGGGTTGGGGAGACTAAACTACTTCTCCCCTATCTGCAAGAACTGTAACTTGCCTGCTATCTTTGGTAGGTCTTACTTGCAAGACTGGTATAAAGTTGGTGTCTTAAAGCTGGGAGACCTAATCTCTATTGAAGGAAATCCATTACAGAGCTTCAAAGTAAATATGGACTAAGAAACCAAGATGCTTTTAAGCATATCGTCATACACGATTTTTTGTCTCGAAAGTCTGGAGGACCCGCTGGGTTTGTGAAGATAGAACTTATTGAAATCTTAAGGGCCCCAGTTACGCCTCGGATTGGCTCTATATACTCTGCACTAAACAGTCAAACTCCTGATGACCTACCCAGAATAGCAGACAAATGGCAAGCAATGTTGGAAGTCCCACACAGCACATTGTATAACGCGCTGAAACTTGCTCAGAGCGACCTGCTGTCGGCCAAATTACAGGCGGAACATTTTCAAACCATTTTCTTCTTATACATCACTCCTAGTAGAGTTGCCAAATGGGGAACAGGCAAGGTTACGCTGTACCCTAGATGCTCAGAGTTTTGATGCAGATGCAGTACACATGTTCACCACCTGCCCGAAACTCACTCCGCTCCTTGTCAAAATACAGGACTTCCTCGGAAGGGTTATTTCCCAGGCCATAGAACTGACTCCTACAACTATTCTATTAGGTACCCAAGAGGAAGTTAGAAGGAAGAAGGGCGGGGCACTCATTTTTGTAGCAATGACGGTGTGGAGGATTTCCATAGCCTCAGTATGGGTAGATGTAGACCCTCCTACTTTCTCTCAATGGCTGGCTAGACTAGTCGCGACCTACCACCTAGAGAAGGCTGTGTACGCCAAAAAAGGCCGCAAAGGAAGGGATTAGACATCTGGGAACCCCTAACTACCTGGCTGAATCAGACTGTTCCAAATGGTTAACTTGTCTATCAACTAACTTAGGGACCCCTCTCCCTAACTGGCGTAGTTTAAAATTAAAAACAGCTTAGGGTTGTGTTATGTGCACTCCCTTATTTCTTTGGCTGTTTGTAACTTTCTTCTTCTTTCCCTTTGTTCTTTTGCCTACCCATTGAATAATTTGTTTGGTATGTATTTTTATGTCCTTCAATTGTATTACTGCACAAGGGGGGACGGGGGGTGGGGGTTGTTAATGTTGCATCTCTGTAATAATACTTTGGGGGGGGGGGAAACAGGAAAACAAAACCTGTGAATCTTCATATAATGGCACTTAGAGAAAAGTTTGACAGAGATCCACAACAGTGAACCAATCTGCAGAGCACAGAATTTGAAAGAGTATGGTAGCTGGATTCAGTACCACCAGACAACATAGAACAACAATGCTGGTAATCTTTTAGAGATGCTGCATAATCCAATATTTACTATTAGTCTGCATTGAACCCATGATTGGAGAGTTTCACAGACTCTCAACATGTCCTTTCAATATCGCTTTCCTCAGCATATCTTCAATTATGAGTGTTATTCCTGTAATTGTTTCTGGGGTCAAATTGTATGGTGGTGTTCTTGGATACACTGAATTTCCTTTCAATGTGAATCAGACAGGATTGAATTCATCAGTCTTATATTTTTCTCAGTGAAACCCCATACTTCTGGGTTCACTGTCTCGTTCAGATCAGGAGGTTACTCTTCAATTGTTCTCAGTGGGAGTGAACTTACAGCTGGGTCTTGTCGAGGCATTTCAAACTTGATGTCTTCATCATCAAACATGCCTAAACTTTACCTTGGTGCAAAACACAAGGTGGCATCAATTCCTATAATCATAAGACACATGCAAACCAATTTGTCATGGGACAACAAAGGTTGGTGAAACAGTTGACTCAATCGTGAACCACATCAAATTCCCCAACTACATGAGTATAATACAGCGTGAAATAAGTAGGAATGAAATAGCCCATGGTTGAAAAATTATATATACCTGCTTTTGCAACATAAAGAGACAAGTGTGCAGTTGGTGTCTCCCAAAGACATCCCTGAGCTACTACCTCTCAGAAAGGGGGGGATTGGCCCTCATTATGGGTTTTTTCATAATGTGAGAAGGTTACCTTAACTCAACTCATATATGGTATTTACTATACCTCTCTCTACCAAAAAACAACCTTGAGCTTCTCCCTTTCAGAGAGGGGGTTATAGCACGCATTATAACTAGGTTCATAATGCGATGAAGTTACTCTATGAAGAAACATACCACCTCCGGGTGGGTGAGGTAAACCTTCCTTTGAAAAGGGCACTCTGGGAGGACTCCTCCTTCTCCTATAGACCCAGTAATTTCATTTTGTGCTATTGTTTACAGAGTAGGGGAGTCCACTTCTGCAGGTCTTTAAACCACCTCTAGTCCTCCTTGTGTTTTGGCATTGTAAATACAATCCTTCCTCCTTCTCTCAATGATTGAATCCTTTGCTGTGATTTCCATGCAACAATCTAAGAATTCTGTGATGTCGGGAATAACCCAGTTGCAGTCACCCCTCCTACAGCTCCCTGAGCTCCTGCAATCAGGGCAATACTTATATGGGCAGTCACAACTGGCCTTGGCACTACTTGTACTGTTGCAAAATGTGATACTTGTGCCGGAACGGTCACAATCAAAGCAGTAACACATGGTGTTACTATAGTTAGTGTTGTACCAACAGGGAGTGGAGCGATATTGAATGTCTGAAATTGTCTCTTAATCTAAATTAAACTCAGTTTAACAGGGGCAGTAGCCACTGTAGCACTTGCAGTTGTATTATTATCAGCACTAGTTGTAGAAACTACATAAGGTGGTTGACTCGCAGCTAACAATGCATCAAATATTTCATCCCCTAGAATCACTATTAGTATCTCTCTTCTTCTCATCTTTTTCATCTTTTTCCTGTGTGCCATTCATTTTTGGTGTACCAGGTGTCTCAGTAGTATTAACTGGGTATAATCTACTTCCCTTTACTATGGCGTTCCTCATCTCTGTTGTTCCTCATATCAATATCATCGAGCATCTGCATTATTACACACTGCTCTTCTAGTCTTATTCTGGTACTTCTCTCTTTCCCTATCTTATGCTGTCTTTTCCTACATTTTTTAATGCTTTGTACTGTGCAGGTCTAGGTGGAGGCTTCATTTAGTCCAGCTTCTCCTTTAACTTGTCAGTAATTCTCAACTCAAATGTATCATATCTTGGAAAACAAAAAGGTCCCTTTTTTCAGTAATCTTACACCATTGATGAAGCCACAAACATGTATGCAATCCTAATTTCGTTGTCATATAGAGTGCAGGCATGCCCATAGGAGGCACCTCTTCACCTTTCTGTATTAGGATGGTAACATCACTTCACACAAATATGAGGTGAGCTTGTTTCTCTCCTCTTGCACTATAATCAGGGCAATGCAGCTTGGTCAAAGCATGTTGAGTGACACAATGGCTCAAAGCCAAAGTTTGGTGGAGAGCAGATACACTCTGGAGCTCCGCGGAGAGTCAGATAAACACAAAGCCTATTACTAAAGCATTTAGTTACAACTGAAGAATCATATTAATTTTACATTCAATGTTGTGTACTGTATACAAGGTTAGCAGAGCCCTTTTACAAAGTTATGCAGGCTTGTATTCGGCTGCACTCACTCTATCCAGAATTGTAATGAAATATGCTCTCATCTCTGCTCCACAGGGATCTGGACTACAGGGAGGCTGTCCAAAGTGGTCAGGTCAAGCAGCAACAGAGGAGAGCACCTGGAAAGCTTGGAAAACACCATAGGATCCTTCCACCTCTGGTAGCCATCCTACTCTAGGGTTGCCCTCACACCCTCGTCTGAGCAGGTTGGCCAGCAGAGTAAAATGAACATGCTACAGTTCAGTTGGGCCAGGTGAATTTTATGAAGTGGTCCCTCGCTGGCCCGGAAAATTTCTCATGGAGATGGGCCTTGGGTGCTTGTTATTTTGCAATGTTAGATCTTTGTGTCTACATGGCCAAGCTGCACCTGATTTTAGCGTACAGAATTGTTTTTCTTTAAAGGAGCATCAGGAATGGTGCATCGCTGTGCCGGGGGTAAAACTGTAATACAGTATCAACTAGTCAACTGTTTTGTGACCATAGCACCCAGTGACTCGTAGACCCATTTCAATTTGTACAATTGCATGGCAGCATCAGTAGCAGTCGAGAGTGCTCACTGCTGCCTTCATTGTTGTTCAAGTATGTAGTACCTCATGATTGTCAAACACCTCAGGGAGCTCTAATTTTGCATAACTGAGCATTTTAGTGCGGTGATGAGGACATCTGTACTAAAAGGCATTAGTTTAACCCCTGATGTGTAGTACTTGGCAGGACTGCTACTAATAGCTGAATCTTCCTAGTGGAAATCATGGTGAAAAACATGTCAGACAAATTGCTCTGTAAGCAGATCTTAGAAGGCAATAAGGTAATTTGGACAGAATACACTTACTAACGCAACAGTTCTTGGTGTTTGATCTCCTTTGGACCAGAAGGTTATACAGGATACCATGACTAGGCCAACATGTTTTTTTTCGATATTTCAGAATCGAGTTGTTTGCTGTATCAGCTGTAATTTGTGAATCAAAGTGCGAGCAGTGGAGCTGGAACAACTTTGAAAGTGGGAGTACTACCATCAATGTCACATAACTAAACTGCGAAAAATCCAAGTGTCACACAAAAAAGTGTACCAAATGAGCCAAGCTCATTCAGCAAGAGTTGAAAGAGTGAAGTATATGTAGGTTGGGGTCAATATTAGAGCACACTGTCACAAATATATTACTAAATTATCGTGGTGTAGTACATTGTCATTTACAGACAGAACATTTTCCATTGGAATGTCCATTATCTTTGTTAGACATAGTTTTACTGATAAAAATATATAAGAAGCATAAGCAATAACATGTGGAAAAAGATTTCTGCAAAATGTATCATCTGCACATCGCCAGGTAAAGGGCCTTGATTTGTTTGATCCTAGTAAAACCTTTGTTTCAATCATATTTCAGAATTATAATATTGCGCTTTCTTAACTCATATATATATATATTGAAATATTTTTACAGTTCATTTATAGGTATTTCAATTTTATTGTGTGTTAGAAAAATATGCTATCCAGAAGCATTTCCTTTCACACTGGCAAGATTGCCACACAGTTCACTTTAGAAAAATTCTCTAACTTTGCCGTCAGAGAAAGAAAAGTGAACACCAATGTCCTTGTTAGGAAGAATACAATGCAAAGGTATCTTTATTGCTCATTCGCCTTCAGTACTCTTGAATGCTTATTATAGGGGTGCTGAAGCACCCTCACCACCCTTACTTCCAACGCCTGAGAGAAATTCACATAACCTTCACTATAGTAGATCAAGAAGGAGGAGGATACATTGATATTAACTTTAGAGATTGTGCAGGTATCTTAGCACATGCTGCTAAAAACATATGAAGTTGACAGTGCCTTATTATAGAGCTGTCACAATGCGTCTGTGGCTTCTGAGTCCTAGGTTTTATACCACAGCCAAAGAGGATCAGAACCGGACCGGAAAAACAAAATCAGCTCCGGGGGAAATGTACAAAATGCTCTCATGGTGCAGGACCCTGCAACTAGAATTAGTGTTCCTTCTAGCAAGCAGCCCATGAGGAACATAGCAGAGTTGCAGAATTGTAAATTTGGCCCTGTTGATAAATGAGAAATATTTTATTGAGTGGTTTAGAAATGGATTGCCCACAGATTGTACTCACATCTGCCTCTACATTAAAGAGAATATGACTGTCCTTGGCATTAATAATGGCAGAATGGCATTGTACCAGAATCTAGAGTTTTAAATAGCATGCTTCCAAAAGATCATAGTTCAAATATTAACGACCAAAATATTGACAAGATAGGAATATATGGGAAACTACATCTTTATTATAATTAGTTCCACATACATGTTCCTTGACACTACCTATATTGTCAAGATATTAAGATGTGGAATTAAAAATAGTAAATCTATACTTATCTGTATATACTTACTATTTTGCTTGTTGAAATTTGTGCAAAAGCTTTTTGATAGTACACTTTTTAAAACCCAATATATACTGCCTTGTAATTAATAGATTATTCACATAATTATATTAGTGAGGCAGGAGAAGAGACCTGAATGTAAAAGATGAAATTAGAATACTTAGAGCACTGAAAAAACGCCATAGGACAGAGCCAATTTTGAAGAATCAAATTGGGAGAATAGACATTACCTGATGTTGTTCATTTTAAAATAATGAAATTCATGTTGGAGGTGTATCGCAAATACCAACACAAAAAAGTATGGTGAGGATAGGCTTGGCAGGGGCTGGACAGCAACTTATGTCCTAGCAACATGCCTCTGTAAGTCATTCGATTGGGGCAACGTGATCGCGAAATATTGCACTTTTGTGCTATATTTGTGCACTCCTTTCTGCAGGGGTAGATCCCCACAGGTTTTCTATATTGCACTAGGTTTTACCATTAAACACAATCTCTGCTGGTCTGAGTTTTATTTCAATCAGTCTGTCACTATCCTGGTTGGTCTCATGGATATGTGTGGATTCATTGGGAAAATGACCAGAGACAAATGTTGATTAATTTCTCACCGTTCCCCTGGAGTGCTTCACCACTCTCTATATTTGGAAATTTGACATTCTTGTTTGTTATTCCTTTTGGATACATTTCATAATATTGATGTCGATGTACACAATGATGCTTATGCATATATGTCTGTATAAAAAACAAATCGAATCACTGTTGTTGAAATCTCTTGACATGACCTCTCCATCAAATCAAGTCAGAAATATGTGGTCAGCAGGCCCTGTGACCTAGGCCTGAGGCTACTTATTGACAGATCACAGGTGGGGCACACTTAACCAGCAGGACAAAGGAGTGAACAGGGAAAACCCAGATTAGTCCCACAGATAGGCAGCAACACAACAATGGTCCACGGAGTTTGGCCCCAATAAAACGCACATGGCCGGAGGGGTGCTCATTCACAAAACACCATAAAGTTAGATGCCACATGAAGTTAGGAATACTAAGCCAATCAGGACACAGTACACACACTCTACATGCCAGACATCTGGACACATTACCCACTGGCCCTTATTGTACCCAAGCAAAGTCAGACCCACCAGCATTTGCAATCAGGTGGGAGTAATTTATGGCTACATGACAAGGCCTGCATTCTTCTCCCTAAACAGGACTATGAATAGTGTTATGGTGCTTCAAGAAATGTATGTAAAGACACTCGTACTTGTACTTTGAGTCTGTCCTCAGACCCGTTTTTGTCTTCTGTACTCCTAGCCACGGTCAGCCTTGGCCCGTATAGGGCGTGCCACCGGGCGGTGACGTGGGGCGGGGTCTTTGTTTTTGCAAGGTAATTTCATATTTGAGCATCACAATCATATAGTGTTCTGACTTGTTGGACTGACTTTAAATCAAATTGTCTATAGTATTTCATCGCCGGATGATATTGGCAAACATAATTCAACGAGTGGTGTGATAATTAGTTTAACCTCATTCTTTTCTTCTTTTTTTCAGGTTGCTATCACCTCTTTGGTGCTGATGATCACCTTTTTCAAAGTAATTTCCCCAATGTTGGCACATCTACAACCACATTAGTGGACTGATATCAATTACATTTAGGTAAACACTGTGCTCTCAGTTTGAGTTGTGCTGTGAAAGTTTGTGTTCATATCAGTACATATGTCTCTATGTATTCTTTGTGTAGAGCACTGTGCATATCTGTATCATCGCTGTCACCATTCATTTGCACTGCACCGTCATGTTGGAGCACCTGAATATGTTGGAAAATGTGTTTCTTGCATAACAAGAAATGCTTATACAGTGAATACATTTACTGTATAAGTACAATATAATGACTGGCTAAAATTGTTTAGCCAAAGGAGTTGAGGCATAATACTTCCTCTGAGGGAACCATTGTTGTTGTTTATGTAATTTCTTAACAGCTCGACCTCAGACCAAATGGCAGTCAGCAAAACACAAGAATCCTCTCTCAGTTCTTCAAAAATGCAGAAAGATGTGTACTGGGCTTTAACACAGACAGATCTCATTATTTTACAGCTAATGTGCCCCCATCCTATGCGCATGCAGCTAAAAAGGAAGGAAAACAGTTGAGTGTTTGAGGTGGGGTCCCTTCAGAATGATGACTGACCCGCAAAATGTACAATATTCCTTAGCCCAAATAGAAGACATGACTATGGATTAAATCTTGTCTTGTGCTGGTTGTCCATGAAAAAGGCTACTCCCATGGAATTACCTTCATGACCTTGCAGCCCTCTACCTCAGGTTTAGGCCACCATCTGTTCAGGGAAGTGGCTTGACTGTGCTCTTTGTGAAGAGAATTTCATTGTTAACCCCTAATGCTGCCTTTTTGAAAAGTGGGCCTGGTTGGAGAAGCTTTCTCCCTCTCTAAAGATGTCAAGTGGTGGTTCTTGATCTAAACGTTTGTGATGGATGTAGCTGTAAGTCTCTATTAATGGCTAGTGGGGCAACGTCAGGTACTTGTCAATCAAAAGTGACTCTCCTGTCTCAGTGTTGGAAACCTTTCAACATTCTCAAGGTCTGTGTCATTTCCGGGTCATATGTGAAGGGGAGTGTTCCCCAAGTAGTTCCAGCACCCACGCTTCTGACACTCCTCCATCAGAGATCATCACCTGTGGGAACGCGACTTTCAGAAGAGCTTATAATAGTATACTTACCCCTTATGTAGGCTCACCCTCTGCAGGGATTGTTTACTCCTGAACCCCAGGGCTCTTGATCCTTTCAAATTCTTCTCTAGAACTTTAATAAAAGTATAACGCTGAAGGTCAAGGAGAATTGTTTATTTTCATGTAATGCATAATGCACAGTTAGCCAATCATAGGCACATACGTAATCCAAGCATGCCAGCTACTTTATTTAATAAGCAATGGAGAAAAGTGAAAACTTTAGAACATCCAAATGTGTGAGCCCAGGTTCTAAAGATACTGAGGGCCAAATCCCTTTATTGCTAAGAGGCCATGCATAGGCACACCCTTCAGACTATAAAGAGGGGAGCCCAAGTGAAGTTCTTCTCATTCTCAGGGCTCACCACAGGTGTTCTTGAGAAGCAATACACCTGCAGTTAGACGGATTGTAGGGTTCTGGGGGTGCAAAAAATCTGTCAAAAAGAAAAACTTCGGACGATCCACTAGGGAGAGATAAAGCAATATAGTTCAAGACTTTGGGCCAGATGTACGAAAGCATTTAGCATTTCTTAATGAACCAAATCCCTATTTCTTTCAATATGTACAAAGGCAGTTTGGGAATCGCAAAATGCGATTTCTTCCCAGTACAAATCGCATTTCACGATAGCCAAATATATGAACTTGCAATTAGGGACTTCCAATTTGTGATTTCCTTAGCACATTCACAAAGCATTTCCTAAATGCGAAATAGGCATTTAGGAAATGAAATTACCATCGACTCAAAGTCGATAGTAACCATGTGCAATTAAAAAAATACACAATGCTTCTTTTTAAATCAAGCTCACACATGCCCATAGGTCTCAAGACTTCTTACCTTAAGAAGGAAATTTTACTTCTTCAACCATTCTCCTGTCATGCTCCCTAGCACTGTCTTTGCTATGTCAACTGCTTTTTCAGGAGAGAGTTGAAAAATTATGAAGTAAATTGACTCCCAGCAGAAATGGTTATTCACTGAAATTAGATTTTGGAGTGCTATTTGTTCATGCAATATATTTTATTTATGAGTACATGTATGTACTCTTTATAAGCACACATTTTAAGATCCTATGTGTCCTTATTGCCAAATGTGGAGGTGAGTACTCGCTGATTTACAATCAAAAGTGCTGTCTTTCTTTATTCATGGCATACCTGAATTTCCACACCACCAAATCCAGAGAAAAACAAAACAGTGAGGGATAGAACATTTAGATTTTTCTCAACTACTCGTAACTGCCCTGGGTTTAATTCAAATCCATTCACTTTCATCCTTGTTTTCACACTGCAAAGCTCCTTTGATGCCTTGTCGCCACACCAGTAGGAACAGTTCAGCCCGAATTACCATGCCATGTCCCCTGTAAACAAGAACACAAGTGCCTGCACTCCAGGAAGGAGCTCAAAATGACTAGTAATTACTCTGGACCACATTGCAGACACAGCATTTCTCTCATTGGACCACAACATAGAAGAAGCAATCATATGCAAGTAAACCTTGGTCCTACTGCAAATAGAATACTCGAGGCAGAACTCCCAACCCATGTCCTCTCTGAATAGGAACAGGGTACAACTTGAATCCTCCTATGACACAATGTGCTATGCAACCCACGTCAGAGGGTACACATCTCACACAATTCACCATAATGAGAAAAACAAAGACATTGTTGGAAGGAATGTTTGAATTAAAATTATTGGATTAATCTGGGTCTCTGATAATGAGTTTGTTTGTATTTCCATTAATCATGTTTTGGTTATCTATGCCACTATAGGCAGAAGCCAACCAGATGCAAACCAGCTTTGGTACTGCTCAAAGAGAAACAGTCCTGGCAGAACTGTGAATCTACACGCTCTCTGATTGGGAGCAGAAGTAGCTCCAAACTAGTTTCAGCCTTCTTGGGCTTAATCAGTGGGTTGCACAGTGACCATGTCTGGGCATACACTTCACACCTACTTCATCAAAGAAGAAACAAAAAGGTGATGGATCGAATGATTAAATTAATTGCCCTCACTGGAAATGACTCTGGTGTGCATTTCTGTCTATCTTGTTTTGTTCACTTCGCC
The DNA here is from genome assembly GCF_964204655.1 of Triturus cristatus. NCBI lineage: Eukaryota > Metazoa > Chordata > Amphibia > Caudata > Salamandridae > Triturus > Triturus cristatus. Next base: position 1,274,936,544 of record NC_140589.1, read on the forward strand.
ACTACAGACTAGGACCAGCCATATGTAAATCAGACTTGGAACTACTCCATTAAACAAAGTCCAGCCCTAGCTGCCTGGCCACATCACTTCTACCCAGGAAGACAAGCAGCTCGTAATGGGGCATATTTACAAGCCCCTAAAGCCACTGGAGCATCACTTTTTCTGACGATCCGGTGGCAATGCTCTCAAACCAATATTTACAAATCGGCATTCTACTACTTAACGTGGCTTAATGCCACCTTGTCAATATGCCCCTTACAGCAGCAGTCTTCTGCGGTGAAGGGGCGGTCAATGGGTGTTGCTGTGGGCTTTCCTCTGCAACACCCTTGGTTTTTGATGCTGCCCCATATTTATTAGGTATGGAGCAGCGCCAAAAATAAGACCAGGAATACAGGTGGTACAAGTAGAAATGTTTTATTTCTCCTCATATTTTGCTCTGCATCACACATAGAAACAGCAAATGACCTGTAAAGATTGTTTATGTGCAGGCAGTTGTCCCTTCCTGCACATAAACAATCACCCCTGCTGCGCAGCCAGCCTTGCAACATGGCGCAATGGTGCCTGTGCTGGCACTAGGCAGCTTTTTTTTAAAACACCAGCGCTAGGGGATGCGCATGGGTGTGCCATATTTTTGTTGATGTGGCGCATCCCTCCATTTAAAATAATTCAGGGCACTGTGTTAGCAATTTTGGAGTAACACTGAGCTCCGACATTTTTTTGTTAATATCCATTGACATGTTTTAGCGTTATTGTGCCTCATCAGTGAGGTTTGGTTTGAATCATGTGCACTTAGAGCTATAGGACCAATGTCTGGGCATATCTGTCACATTTAAGCTGACACAGTGATAGGTAAAAATCTTGTGTTTAACTCAGTTACTGGTAAGTTCTCTAGGATTCGTCCCAGTCCATCACGTCTTTCTCATTATGACATGCTAGACAGGAACCAACAATACTGAAATCCGCCTAGGTGCTTCTTCAATACTAAAAGTCCAGCTGTAAGAGTTATTCACACTCTCCCTGTATATAAGCAAAAGCATATAACCAATGGTTTCATCCTTATTGAGCCTCATGGGTGAGGTATGGCTTCAATCTGAGAGAATCAAAGTGAGTTTCAGGAGTCAAGTATAAGCATACTTATCACACTTAGGGGTCACATCGAGAAAAAGAGAGATGCAAGAAATGTTGGAAGTCATCTCAGCAACTGATAATTCAATTTGCCTGCAATAAAGCACGCTCTTTTTTGGCTCATTGAACAATTACAGACAGGGACCAGGCATAGGCAAATAAGCCTTAGTCCTCCTTCAAGAACCTACCTTCCAGACCACTCCCTTCTGAAAGGGAACACAAGCAGAGCAAGACCAGTTTGAGCTTTGTTGAGTCTCATCAGTTAGGTGCAGACTTAAGCAGACTGCAGTTGAGGCAAATCAGTGATGCAATAATGAAACAAAAACCCTCTTGAACACAAGAACGCAAGTGACAATAACTAACACAACATCGATACACACAACACAATGCACCAATACAGCAATACAACATCACAACTGGACCATAATACAATAACAAATATACAAAACATTGTAAGAGTGCAGACCAACAATATACAACAAGACACTAACTAACCAACACAATAACAATGTAAATGTAAATTGATATGTAAATTGATACTTGTATAGCGCACTACTCACCCGCAAGGGTCTCAAGGCGCTTGTACGAATACCACTGTGGAACCCATCCTGGCTTTCCCTGTGAGGCGTCCACTCCTGGGCACCCCCAAGGTGGAGGCCAGGCATCCTTAGCGTTGTGGGGGCCGTTGTGGAGATTAAGCAAGCTATTGCCCAGAGTTGCAGAGTGGGACTCCATGATTGGAATGGCACCGAGGCGAGAATTATCAGGTCCGCGGAATTTTTGAGCCTAAGACCCGCCGAGGCGGGGAATTGAACCCTGGTCCTATGTTTGTCTTAAGTTTGTCTTAAGACTGTCTTAAGTATGCCTTAAGTCTGTCTTAAGTCAACCTTAAATCCTAACTTTACTTCTACTAAATGCCTTCTGTGAATACCAAAAGTAGTAGGACAGACCTAAGACAGACTTAAGACAAACTTAAGACAGACTTAAGACAGACTTAAGATAGACTTAAGCCAAACTTAAGACAAACTTAGGAAAGACTTAAGACAGGCTTAAGACAGACTTAAGACAAAATCCTAACTTTACTACTACTAAATGCCTTCTGTGAATACCAAAAGTAGTAAGTTTAGGATTTTGTCTTAAGTTAGTTCTGTGAATCGGGCTCAGTGTGGAGAGAGACTGAGGAAGTACCATTATGTTGAAAAATAGCTGGCTATTTTTCCCCATGAAAGGATCTCTATATATTTAATTAAACCAAAGCCCTTGACAAGAGGGATCCTTCTAAGCATATTTAAAGAGGCTGTCTGTCCACTGAAAAATGTCACAATGTACCTTAAAACCCAAGCTGACATCATCAAACTAAGCAGATTTCTAGAACTTCTGTTATTGAGTAAAGAGAGCTGTTTTTTCTCTACACTGGATGGCCCCTTTGGTGAACAAGGTGCTCTAATTATTCCCAGATAAAATGCGGAGCACGTGTAAATTTTACATGTCACCCATATTATTAGCCTACTTATTTTTTAACAATGCTCTTTTTGCCTAAAGAAATGAGCCAATATTGTGCACTGTGACATATTTTGTGTACTGACTTTTTTTAAAAGAACTGACCGATCCACTTAGGAGTTGGTGGAGGGTAATTTGATCAATTACCCATAACATCCAGAGCTGCCCCCAATGGTGCCAAAGCAAACATTTTATCAGAGAAACAAGACAAGGCCTAATAACAAACATTCATCTACTCGCCTTTCTTTATGTTTTTCCATTCAGTTTCCACATCGGGTCTGTATCAGTCCCAGCCTATGGTTTGCATAATAGCACCCATGCTAAAAAATTGTTTGAAATGCACTTTACCAGACAAGTTTCAAAATAGCTTGGAATCGGCGTTACAGCACTCAGCGTGAAGTGCTTTGAAATTCAAGGTGACCTGAAAGTATCTCACAGGTAAGTGAGATTTATGGTCCTTCAGAACAATGTGTGCATAACGCCATGATATACAGCTCGAAAACCAACTGCATCAGCTTGATATAACCATGCTTGAAGGATAACAAGGCCCCTGAAAGCTTATTAGCATCAGATATTTACTCTTCCTTTAGCAAGTAAAAGAACCAGTTGAAAAGGGGCTCTTTATGGGCTGTGCGGTATATTACATCGGCCTTTCATTAACCAGCTCTCAAGGTAGCTCACAGGTATTATACAGTTGCAGCTGCGGCAATTAAATGAAGCATTCAGTGTCATGATTTGAAACCATGGAACTTGTGCACGAGGCATAAATCTAAACAGCAGGTACATATATCAATTGTTGCAAACTTCAGCATGTACACTATTGTGAGTTACAGGCTTAGGTTTTGAAAAGCAAAATTCTAGCATCAGTCTCCATGTGTGGAAAGATATTTTATTTCAGGTCCAGGCTTCGAATAGCACTGAGATAGTTATGAATTGAAAAATAACATTTTCCGTATACATGTCATGAATGAAGTAACCTCCATTTCGAGACATGCATGTATGGAGTAGTAGCTATATCCACCACACCCGAGAGGCAAATTTGTTTTTTTTCACTCAACACAGTGCAACGACCACAGAGGCATATCATCAAGGGCTGAAGATATAATTATCGCTGCTTTAGCGTCCGTTTTTGGGCGAAAAGAGGCGATAATTATATTGCATTATTTGCAAGGACAAGCTAGCACGTGTTTCCTTTATTCAGCTCCCATTTTGTTCACGCCTCGCTTTGCATCTCTAATGAGATGCAAAGGAGGCGAGCCTGACAAAACACCATGGGAAAATATCGCTACCCCAGCTTCGTGATATCATCAACGAGGGGTAGTGATATTTTAAATCCCGTTAACTATGCCTTAATGCAGGAATTTAACATCTGTTAAATTCCTGACTAAGGCATAGCTAACATGGGAGGTGGATTATGATGATATGACCACAGGGTCGTATCACCAAGGCTATCTCCGTTTTGGGTGCAACATCGCTGGTTTTCCTAGAATATTATCGCCCTGGAGTAACCCGTTGTCAATAACGTGTTACCAGGGCGATAAATTCCAGCGATAGACGGCGATAAATAAACAAGCGCTAAGCGCGCTTTGCATTTATTTATCTCCGTCCTAGTAAATATGCCCCACAGTTCCTATCCTGAGCAGCGTGAAAGGGAGAGAGCGGACAGTGCCATATCTGCCAAGATGTGGCATTGCTGCTCTCTTCCCAGGCACTGGCACACTTTCAGGCTGCCTAGTGCCACGCACCCAGCTTCACACCCTAACTTGGGGAGAACATGTGGCCTAACAGGCTAGGGCGGTTGATCTCAAATCTGAGAATCCGGGTTCGAGTCTCAGCAATGCTGCGCAACATCCTGTGATTCTGGGCAGGTTACTTAATCTCCCCGTCCCTCACAAAAATGAATGTGTAACATAACTGGTGCACATGTAAAGCGCTCTGATACCTGAGACCTTCAGGTTAAGTTTGCGCTACATAAGACTCCGAAAAAAAACAAAAAACTTAAAGGTGTCTGTGTGAGTCTAGCATAGGTTTGTACTGGAAGGGTATCTTTTGAGTATAGACTGTGGTCAGACATAAATTACGATTTTCCCCACTTTGTGTGCTGTACTGTACAACACGGATGCACATTTAGGAAAGGTTTGGAGAGGAGAAAACTGTTCTTCATCTTTGCTCTGCCTCAAGTAGGCATACATTTGTAGGTGCAAAGCCCTGTCTACAAATGTTAGTGGACTGGGCTTTTCATCGAAAACCATGGGACCCCACAGAATGCGAAGAATTGCTCCTGTGATTGCTTTGCACTGGAAGGTAAATCACAAATGAACACTTTTTAGTGGTGGGTGTCACTTTTAGTCACCTTTCTGTGTGGATAAATTTGACCTCAGCTTTTAATTATCCTCACGTTCTTTGACCTCTGAGAAGTGTTTGGCGCGCATGATTGCTTCACCCCACTAGCAACTCTACCTACTCAAGACATCACTGAGAAAGCATGCAGCTGGGTTTCTGCCTATATCTTCAATTGATCTTTTTCTGTTTCATGGTACCCATTACTTTTCACACCAACTGTCACATGCCAGTGTTGCAAAATAATTGGTTTCCGAGATCTTCTTATGTTAAAGTATAGGGAAAAGTAAAAAGCAAAATAATAAAAATATTTTTATTTTAATAGTAATATAAATTACGTACAAACATAGAGCAAATTAAAAGAATACAACCTTAATACGTCAATTTAATTTTGAAATGTCATTATAATTATTTTGAATATATTACATTTATTTTCCTAAAGCTTAAAGTTGCAAAAATCCCACTCTAGAAAAATATATATTTTCCATGTATTAACAATGATTACAAGTAATGTAGAAAATTAATGCAGGTTATCTAATTAGATTTGACTAAGAAATATATTTTTTTAATTAAAAATAATAATAATAATTTTTAACACTAAATTATTCATTTATATTTTACCTTTTTTGAATACTGTAATTTAATTTTTCCCTAGCTCCATTATTTGGCTATGAGAGGGTGTTGCACTCCAAGTGTTGGCCATGTGTTGGCCATGTGTGGTGCTGGGCTTATTCCAGCTCTGAGCTTGAGCACGTTTGCTAAGGGTTTGGGTCTTTTTTGCTGTAGTAGATTAAAGAAATCCAGTTTGTGAATAGCAATGGGTTTACTTTTTTGGTGGGTGGGTGAATGTCCTTTCCAAAACCCCTCCCTTAACCCCACCTTACTCCTACCTAATCACCACCTATTTTGTGTAGCTACCCCCATTTTTTAACCACTGCGCCTGGTTCTTCCCACATTTAGTACTAAGTAGTACATTTGGATGTGTGACTATCTACACATAGAAAAGGTAGGAGAGGTGGGGTGGAGCTTGCCGGCGTAGATGGCAGACGTGTGAGCGCGGCCTCGTTCCTCACAAAATCCGTCTAATTATCCTCTGCTGCTGAGCTACACGGCGCTGAGACTGTGGGAACCCCTACGGGTGCTGGCGACCGAAGAAGCTGAGCCCGGCTGCCCTCGGAGAAGACGACAGGAGCGTGCGAGGGTGGTGGAGATCGGTGCGCGGAGCTGGGCCTCAGTCCTCGGCCTGTAGTCGGCAGAAGCCCGCGCTGCGTGCTTCGGCGTGCAGCAGAGCTGTGGGGCGTGGACCCGGTCTCACGGAGGCCCTCGCGGAGGGACGGCTGCGGGGATTGGCGGCAGCGGAGACGACATCGCGGAGCCCCCTCTAGCACAGGAGAGTACTCGGGGCCCTCTGCCCCAGGCCTTGTGGTGATTGGCGCTGGCGGAGCCGTCCGCACCGGACTGGGAGCCCGGGAGACATCGGCGACGGGCGGCCCTTGAGGTGCGGACAACATCGAGAGGCGAGGCTTCCTGGGGGTGACCTGGTGTGCGGTGCCTGGAGTCCGGAGGGACAGGGCGGCTCCCGTCGGCAAATCCCCCAGGTGACTTAACCAATCGGGCCTGGGAGACTGGGTGTGCGGGACCAAGCCACGTGCTGGGTGAGGAGTCCCCAGCTTGTTTCCCCCCTGGGGCGCGCCACCCTGGCGTTAGTGGCAGAGCCGGGGAGCCCCGAACAGTGGAGCGGTGACTCTGGTGGCCGCCTGGAGTGACCCGCGGCGAAACCGCGCTCCAGAGCGGGATCTCTGTGGTGGCGTGGGCCTGGCCGCGGGAGGGCCTTGAGCAGTTGGCCTAATCAAGGGTCTGGTGGACCTCCCCGGGTGTTTCCTTACGTACCGGCTCCAAGTGACGATCCCGGATTCTGCAGCATCGCCCTGACTGAGAACTACAGGCCTGGTAGAGTGGAGGCTAAGAGGCGTAGCCATGGTGAAGGGCGATAAAACGCAGCCCAAACTCTCGTTTGACCCGCGCAAGCCGAAGGGGGTCACAGGCGCTGGCGCGGGGCAGGAGGCACCTACAGGCGGGGCAGGTGCAGAGACCTCGACGGGCACGGACATCAGGGAGATGCTGGTGGCGATGGAGAAGGGCCTGCAGGGTAGTCTGACTGCTATTGACGCAAAATTGGATGCGCTCACCTATCGCATGGACCGTATGTCGGAGCGCGTCGACAAGAACGCGGAGAGGTTAGACATGGCCGAAAGCAGAATCATGAAGGTGGAAGAGGCCCAAACGGAGTGGGATGCGGACCGCAAACAGCTCAGCAAGCTACTACAGGTCATCCAGGACAAGTCCGAGGACTTGGAGGTCAGGTCCAGACGGTCGAACATTCGCATAACAGGAGTGGCGGAGTCGACCCCGACCGGTAAGATGGAGCTTTTCGTTGAAAAACTTTTGCGGACATTGCTGGGCGACGATGTGTTCTCGCCCATGTTTGTGGTCAAGCGGGCTCACAGATCGTTGGGCCAGCGCCCCCGGCCGGGTGCGCCGGCACGGCCGATCATCGCGAAGCTCCTGAATTACAGGGACAGGGATGTGGCTCTCCGGGTGGCCAGGGAGAAAGGCAAGCTGCGCTACGAGGGCATGGACATCTCGATTTTCCCTGACTTCACCGCGAAAGTGCAAGAGGAGAGACGACAGTTTGCACCATATAAGCAACAGCTGCGGGACCTTGGCCTGGACTATGCCATGCTCTATCCGGCTCGGCTCCGGATCAACAGGCAGGGACACTCTCACTTCTTTACGGACCCGAGAGAGCTACAGAAATCCCTGAAGGTATGGTCTAGGGAGCGGCAGAATGGCCCCAGAGGCCAAGGGGACGCTTTGGAGGGAGCCTCGGGCCTGGAAGGGCAGGACTAGGTGCGGATGGAGGGCCTGACGCGGTTCGCAAATGGCCTGCTTGGCCTCACATGCCGCTTGTGGGTGGTATGATGTCCAGAGATGCCCGTGTCTGGCTCTCTAATTGCCGTTTGAAGACCAGACACTTAAGTGCTGGGGGGCACCCCTCCTAATGACTCTTTTGTTATTGCCACCAGAACGATGATGTTTTCATAACTTGTACAGGTCACTGATCTATTGGGGACTAGATGCTGGGAGGTGGCAGGCTGCTGGCTGTCCCTCATGTTGGGCGTGAAATGGATGGAGTCCTACTTGGGCCTGAGCGGGAGGGGTGACTACTGAAATCTGTCGTTGGGTGAAGACGGTGGGGGGTCCACTGACATCTGGGAGAATGATTGGGAAGTAGCTCACCAAGCAGCTGGGTTTCCTGAGGGCGGGGCGGCGGGGGAGCGCTTAGGGCTGACCTGTTGCCTGATTGCGACTTTCGAAACGCCTGGCGACCTTGGCCCCAGCGCAGTTGTCTAGTAGGATGAGGTGGGGAGTGATTGGCGGGATGTTTGCGAGGAGTGCTTGTTTTGGGGGAGGGGGAGGGTGTTTTTGGGAACTGTCTGGCCAGGTTGGGGGAGGTCGGCTGTGGGTGGGTGGGCGGGTTGGAGTTGGGGTTTGGGGGATTGCGCGCGCTGTGCAATTGCAGGCGGACTGTTTCTTGGCGTTGTTTTTGGATGGGTGTGTCTTGCAGTTATTGATGAGAGACGCGTCTCACTGGATCGATTGGGATGAGCTTGCTGATGCGCGGAGTACCTGCAATGGGATGCCCTAGGGATTTGACTGGCGACACAGACAATGCTTCCCTAAGGGCGCTGACATGGAATGTTAGGGGACTGAATGACTTTCGCAAATTGAGGAAAGTGCTGAGTTATTTGAATAGACATCATATAGATCTGGCGCTCTTGCAGGAGACGCACCTCCCACTAGCGAGTCCTATACTGAATGCGAGGGGCTTGGCGGGCACCTGCGTGGCAGCTGGCTTTACCTCGCACTCCAGAGGGGTGATTACCTGGGTGAGTCCCCGTTCCAGGTTGGTGTTGACAGTGCTCGAGGCGGACTCGGACGGGCGATATCTGATTGCCAGATGCACTGGGAAAGGTCATGACCTCATAGTAGTAAACGTGTACGGTCCCAACTACGACAACCCCGAGTTCTATGCAGCGTTGTCCGTCAGATGTCGCCGCTACGCGGGTGCCCGCATGGTGTGGGGGGGTGACTTTAACTTTACGTTTGACCCAGCTTTGGATCGCTCCTCCGGCCCGACGTGCCGCCCGACGCGCCGCCCGGCGGCAGCGGCATCACTCATGCAGGCGGAGCTCACCAGACTAGACTTGGTGGACGTCTGGAGGCAAGGGCACCCGGGTAGAGGGGGGTATACGCACTACTCTGCTTACCACGATGTCCACACCAGAATAGATTATTGGCTAGCGTCACAGTCGATATTTGAGTTGGTTAGGAGTTGCGAGGTCCTCCCGCGTACGCTTTCAGATCACTCCCCGCTGCTCCTCGTATTGGACACCCCGGTTAAACGTATCCCTCCATTCACTTGGAGGTTTCCGCCGTATTCGCTACTAGATGAGGTTTTCCGGGGTGAACTGGCGGAGGACATAGAGACCTTCTTCGCCACCAATTTGGGCTCGGTTCAAAGTTTCCACACGATCTGGGACTCGTTCAAAGCATACATCAGAGGCATGGCCATGGCCAAGCATTCTGGCGTTCTCAGATCTATACGGGGGAGGCTTAAGGCGATAGAGGCCCAGCTGGTGCAGCTGGAGGAGAGACGACAGTCGTCTGTCGATACAGAGGTGGAGGCCCAGATTCAAGCGCTAATCTCGGAATACCATAAGGAGGCGGACAGGGAGGTAAGGCATATGGGCAAATACGCCACGGCCCGCGCATACGGGGAGAGCGAGCGCCCGGGAGCACTGCTAGCTAGAATACTGAGAAACAGCAGGAAACCCCTGGTTATTGACGAGTTGATTACGGGGGATGGTACGGTGGTCTCCGAGGCGGGGGCGATTAACGCCGAGTTTAAGAACTACTACGCGGGGCTATACGCAGCCAGGTCTACCCAGATGGAGGAGGAAATTGAGGATTACCTCAGTTACATCAAAATGCCCTTCTTATCCGACTCCCAGAGGGAATTTCTGTCGCTCCCTATTCAGCAGGACGAGATCTTGGAGGCACTAGAGGGAATGCGGGCGGGCAGCGCCCCTGGTGCTGATGGGCTGACTGTGGCCTTCTATAAGGCCTTCAAAGATAAGCTCCTCCCTCACCTGATCACCTTGTTCGATACCATATGCCAGGAGGGCTACATGCCGGACACCATGCGTGAGGCACTGCTAGTTACCATTCTGAAGCCAGGGAGGCCCCCTAACGAGTGCGGGTCGTACCGGCCGCTCTCGCTCCTAAATGTGGATGTGAAATTATATGCCAAGGTGCTAGCCACGCGCTTGGCATTGCTGGTGCCGGAGCTGGTGGCGCCGGAGCAGGCTGGATTTATACCGGCCAGGAACCTTACGTATAACATCCGCACAGTCCTGGGGACAATGCAACATGTGCGTCCGGACACCAAGGCCTTGGCCATTTTCCTTGATATGGAAAAAGCCTTCGACTCGGTGGAGTGGCCCTTTATGGTCCGTGTGCTGCGCAAGATAGGCTTGGGTGAGCCCTTCCTGCAGATGCTTGGAGCACTATACTACTAGCCTACAGCCAGGCTCCGCATGGGTGATCAGGTAACAGAGGCCTTTGGGATCGGCAGAGGGACAAGGCAAGGCTGCCCCCTCTCCCCGCTCCTTTATGCCCTGGTGGCGGAACCATTGGCTTGCGCGATCAGGGAATATCACCGATAGGAGGGCATTAATTTCCCTACATACCAAATAGGTATCTCTGCCTACGCAGATGATACGCTGCTTTATGTCCGCGACCCGGAGGAGAACCTTTCGTCAGTCTTGCGCGAAGTGGTTAGGTTCGGAGAGCTGTCTGGCCTTCGAGTGAATTGGAACAAGTCGCTGGCGTTCCCGCTGACGCTGGTAACGACCCAATTCCCGATGGAATTCCCACTGCAATGGACTACAGACTCGGTCAGATACTTAGGGATACAGTTACACAAAGACCCTGAGGTGCTTCTCAGAGAAAACTATGGCGTAGCCTACGCTAAATTGGTAGACGATGTCGAGTCGTGGAATCGACTGCCGTTGTCGCTGCTGGGCAGAATAGCCATCATGAAGATGGTCATCTTACCGAGATTTTTGTTTCTCTTTACCAACATACCCATTGGACTATCTAGGGCCTTTTTTAAGCAGCTGACTCACACCCTGATCACATTGGCATGGGGGGGCAAACAGCCTAGAGTACAGTGGAAGGTGTTAACCCTTCCGTATGACATGGGGAGGCTGGGTGCTCCGGACATGGAAAGATATTACAGGGTCGCGCAGGCAGCGCACCTCCACACGTGGATACATGCCAGCGCGGATGTCCCTCATGTTATTCTGAAACGTCTGTTTGCGGACCCGCTCCCATTGCCTGCGGTCGTCTTCCAGCCTGCGGGCCGCTCGGTCGGGAGCCTGGACTCCCTCACAGCCACGACGCATGCGTGGCAGGAGTTGAGGAGGGCGCATGGCTGTACATTGCTGTACTCACCTCTGCTACCGGTGGAATGGGCAACTTGGCTCCTGCCGCTGCGGGAGAGGGGAGTGATTCAGGCGTTGAGGGCGTGGGGCATCGTGCGGATGGAAGATTTATTTTTGGATGGGGTTGCCAGAACTTGGGACCAGCTTGAGCTGGCTCAGTCCACCCCCACGCTCCTGCAGCGTTTTCAGTTCCACAGGGTCCGTCGGGCTCTATCGGCCGCGCTGAGTCCGGGCATGGTGGAGCCCCCGGTGGTTCCGGAACTTACCTATGTAATCAAAACGGTAGCCCCGCCAAAATTGATTTCGAATCTTAAAAGAATAGGAGACAGGCACTTGGCGCGTCAGTATGATGTGGCGCGGCTAGCATGGCAAGAGGACCTACAACTGGAACTCACGGACGAGATGTGGAGCTATTGCTGTGCTAGCACCAAGAAGATTTCGCTCAACGGCCGGCACAGGTTGGTGCATTTTAAGTTCCTACAGAGGGTGTACTATACCCCGGAACGGCTGCATAGGTATGGGCTCAGGCCGTCAGCGGAGTGTGAGCGCTGCCACTATCCTGTGGCCGACTTTATGCATATGGCCTGGCTCTGCCCGGGAATGGCGAAGTTCTGGACGGAGGTCTTTGCTGAGTTAAGCCGGATCTTGGGCACTGAGGTTCCCCCCGACCCCGCTCTGGCGTTGCTGGGGTACTCAAGGGCCTCTTCCGGTGGCTCAGCGACGCTTGGTTGACATGGCATTGCTTATTGCTAGACGAGTTGTCGCACTCTGTTGGATGAGAGGGCCCCTCCCCACCATGAAACGGTGGGCGAGGGACATGCTGTACTGCAGCACACAGGCTGAGATTTACAGTGAATTACTGCCGCTGAGGAGTCGCCCTAAGAATTTCTGGGAATTATACAAAACGTACCTCACCTCTGCAGCTCCGGGCCCCACTGATGAAGGGGACTCGCGGGGGGAGATCATAGATACGCTTGCTCCCGAGGAGCGCGCAGCTGCTTCTGATACGCTCCCAGGGTGAAGGTGTAGTTGTGTGGTGCGGTATGGTGAATTGGAGGGGTCGATTGTCCAGGGAGCGGGCGGGGGGGCCTTCTGTTTGCCCCGGGAGATCCGGGGAGTGGGCGCCCTAGGAGAGTAGTGGTGCGGGGCAGTGAGGCGGACGGTCTGATAGTGGTGGAGTGCTGCGCCTGGCTGGCTTGGGCTGCAGTGGTAGCTGAAACACTTAGACAAGGTCGCCTGACCAGACAAGACGATGTGCGCGTGAGGGGGGGGAGGGAGAGTAGGGAGTTGGGGTTTTGGTTGGAGTTATTGAGTGTGTGGTTGGTTTCGCTGATGCCGGCCGACGGCCTACGACGGCCGGAGTCATATGCAGACTATGGCGTGGGCCAGAAGTAGCGCAGCGGCGGTACGCTGACAGGCGTGAGGTCGCTCATTTGTCATGGGTTGGGTGTTCACGACGCCGCTGGTCCTCCGGGATGTCGGCTGAATGGCTGTGTTATTGCTCTTACGGGGACCCGCCCGCTTGGATGCCCGCGGCCTTTGTATACTGTACGGCGGGCAACTGCCTTATGTTTCTCCTATATTGTCAATAAAGGTTTTTGAAACTTAAAAAAAAAAAAGAAAAGGTAGGAGAGGTGAAGGTGGTTTAGACCCTGAGGTTTGTGAATAGCATTTTAGAGTACTCTAGCAGCCACTAAATGTACTACAAAATGCAGTTTGTGAACAGGGTGCAAAATGTTTATCAAGTGGCATGATATTAGTATTGCTATTGTTTCGACAACTTGGTGTACATTGCAACTATGCTATGTGCATGCAATCCCTTATATTTACAACGGAAACAGTGGCCCTGACCAATATATCAAGCATCAGCCCAAAAAGTCACCTCCATACAAGTAAAGCAGTGATATTTACCCTAGTCCTTGGTAGGATGCACTACTTCAGCAGCTTAATGATAGGTGGTACATTCGTCCCATGGAATCAGGTGCTAAATTTTGCCATGAGAGCTACAAAACTTCCTCATGCAAACCATACTTCATATTACTTACATCAGGTTGGCTGACAGTCCACAAAGAATCAATCCCTGTTACTCCTAGAATTCAAAAGCATATTCTCAAATTCCTACCTGAAACTTTACCGAATATATCTGAGCTCCACCTTCACCACAATCCTTGGCCTTGAGGTTCCAATCATTTAACCCACTTGAACCACTTCTATGGAACTCACTCCCAGTGAATTTATGTTCTTTCTCCTCAACCTCCACATTCAAGACTGTTCCAAAACGCATCTTATGCAGAAAGCCATTAAAAATATCTTTACTCTGTTTCATTGATCATATGCACATCCCGCACTGTGAAGAGGGGGATCCGATACTGTCACACAACGTACCCTATCTGCCGCATGCTCGTTCATTTCTGAACTGGGAGTCACTAAAGGACAGGAACCGAAGGGGTTAACGCTGATAGATGCCTCTTGCACACAGGTCAAGGACCCTCCCCTCCGGTGTGAGAGCGAATGGGACCGCCTGACTCAGATGGAAGCGGTAGGGCATCGATCTTGTAAGGAAGAGGAAATCGAACGAACGGGTGCAAGAGATCCGGAAGATGCTGACAACCTCGAAGGAGTGGAGAGCCCAGCGAAATCGAGAGAGAAGACGTCACATCAGGAAAGGAAATTACAGTGGAGACCATCCGAAGGCACAACGAAGTCGAAGAAACCACTGAAGACTGGTGTGAGGACCAATGGATGCCCCCTGGGAATTACCTTTAAGCTGCCGCAACTCAGGAGAGTTGTGGCCATTGCGGTACGTGACTCGGACAAGGGAGGGGGTGTGAGGGATTTGTATTAGGGTGGTACTGTATATTTAGGAGAGGGCCACAACGGGCATCGTTTAACAAAACTGCAAATAATTTATCTTTCCCATCATATTGCTTGTGCGTCGTCCACCCTGTGAAAACCCGAAGCTGACTGATTCTGGTTGAAAAGTAAAGGGGGGGAAGTGGGAGGAGAAGAATCCTCTCATCACTCTGAAAACTGCCAATTCTTTATTTACTCGCACATTCTCCTATGTGATTGTTTCCAGTCTTTGATACCCAGCAATTCGCAATACAAAGGACAAGATAGGGCACGCTATAGTTCTTTTATAGTTTTGTTTTGTTTTTCTCATTCTTGGCACACCTTCGTTAGCAGAGCATAGGATACTAACCCAACACTCCTGGGAGCAGTGAAGGAATCTATCCTGAAAAGCCTACCAAACCTATCATTTTACTTACCGCCCACATCTTCTTTTCTTCCAGAGACACCTGGGGACGTCCTCCTGTTGGAAGAACTTCCCGGAAAAGAAGCAGACGTCAAAGAAACTGTATACAGAAAAGAAGACAGCGGATAATCCTTATGTAAACTTTATTTGATGCGCCTCTAAAATAAAACGACACCAAGATTGATCCACATATCAGGCCTCCAAGATTCTTTTTCTTCCCGCCCCTCCCACACCCACCTTATCCCTTCCACATTTTTTGATGCAAACCTGTATATAAAACGTATGTATTGTATTGTATCTTCACTTTCTTTTCCTCGTATCTACTATCCTCCGCTACCATTTATCAATTCAAATTTTTTATGATGTCCAGGGAACAATAGTACTAATGAGAGTCTGTTATGATTGGGCATTCTCCTCCAACTCTTTAGTTAGGCCTATGTGCTGTACTCTCTAGATGTTACTCCTCTCTTTCTTTTGGTAAAATACTGCGGTAAATGCTGCTGATCTGTCTGTGGAGGAGTAGAAGGGAGCCTTCCAAATTGATGTGGATCGTGTCCTGCGTTGTGAGTCAAAGTACAATTCCCAGCAGCCATGTGTAAACCTCATAGACTCACAAGTGACAACACCGTAACCGTATTTTGTGCCGAGATGGACGTGGTTAGTGCAGAAGTCAGCGAGACGGCAGTAAGGGTGACACTGTCACTGTTTTCCTTATTCTTGGACGGTAGCAAGTAAACATTACTTTGTCCAAAACCTGGAACTGTATCTCATATCAAAGGGTGCCCGGGAAAAGGAAGGGCTAATAACTTGAGGTTGGAAGCTTGCCCAAATAACATTCCTGATCAGTCTTATTGGATCCAGTTCAAATTAAGGGGCACATTTTAGAGGCTACCAAGAAGATTAATATCGCACGGCTAATAAAATAACATGCAGTGAAATGGATGAACAATGAGAACAATGTAATTTTAAACAAATTCAATTTTTTGATATCGATAAACTCTCCAAGTATGAATGACATATTCTTGATATTTTCCTTTTGCTTATCGGAGTATTAGTTTGTTTGTTTCCACTGTTGTGAAATTTAACAGCAGTATCTTTCTATTCATATGGACCACAATGGGCATGAGTATATTAATGCCTTCCAAACGGAATACTCTTGATGTGGTTATCCATGCAGCATAATGCTTTTGATTCCTTTTATTAGCAGGGGAATGTGGTGTGTGAATTGACTCAACCCCCAGAGATGCAAGATCGTTTTGGTATCTGTAGTGGGTAAAACAGGCGTGTGTATGTGTGAAAGGTTTCAAGATTGTGTAAATCATATAACTAACTGGTGTTTCTTGTTCTTACACAAAGTTTGAGAGATGAGAGAGAGCTTTCAGATGATGGAAGGCACTGTCCTATTGGAGTGATATGCAGCTTAGCCTTATTTTCTTATACAGATATTTAGAGACCTATAAAATAATTCCAAGTGCTAGATGATATTAATAAGTGTAGTGGATTTGATATCTTCATCTAATATTGTTTTGTTTAGTGTTTGTTGTTTTATAGGTCTCCCTCCCCGCTGGCCTCATACTTTCCTTCTCTCGCTTAATACCTCCAGCAGTCTGTGCTAATACAGCTTCAGCGGGTGGGGCGATTGAGAGGTGAACCCACTTGAGCATCAAACCGATCCTGGGAGTTTGGAATAAACCCTTGACACTAGACATCAGATTTTGCTTTTGGGTGACCTCTGCCTACCATCCCTTCATTGTCTCTCACCTTCCTTCTTCTTTACCTCCTACCACCCTGTCCATGACCTTGTCGGCATCTACATTCCTCCAATCTTCAGTCGCAAATGCCAGATTGGTTAAACCTGTATGAAGCCTCTTCCCACTAGAAACATGCTTGGATGCTCACAGATGCTAGGGCAAGATTAGAAAACAGGAGGTGCAAAGTAGCAATACTTGTGATGGGAAGTTTTGGGGAGGGTTTTCAAACACTCCTCTCTAATAAATCAGTCCCAAATAGTGTGTTCTTTTCCATGGGGCACCACAGCTGGGGAGAGGTCAGCTAATTTCAGAACATTTGCTGTTGAAGTCTTGAGCCTGAACAAAATGACTGTAACGTTATCCAGGTGTATGCGGTTGCCTTCTTTATGCCTTCTTCTCACACAGATCTTAGCAGGTAAGCATTTACAGGCACATGCATCAAGCACAAAACCGGTCGCAAACGGGCAGATTCTCAGAATCTGCCCCTTTGCGACCGGTATTTTTGCATTTGGGATGCATCATCCCAAATGCACAAATCGCTATTTAAGGAATCTCAAAATAGCGATTCCTTAAATAGCGATAGCATTTAAGGAATCCCTAATTGAGATTCCTTAAATGCAATGCATTACAGTTTTAAAAATAGTGATTTCGCTATTATCGTGAGCAAATTACCATGAAGCTGGACTTCATGGTAATTTGCGAAAACTTAGAAAAATGTACTTATTTGCATTTTTCTAAGTTTCATGTTGCGCACACACATGCCCTTAGAGCATGTGTGTATGCAACATATGTGCAGAGTTAACATACATGGGTGCAATAGGGTGTCATTTTGACACCCTTGCACCATCGAAATTGCGGGAGCAATTTGCGAGTACCTACTGGTACTCGCAAATTGCTCCCGCAATCTCTAATTCATTCCTATGGGCCTGGAGGCCCATATGAATGAATGGGAAGACATTCCTTAATTGCGACCCGCAATTTGCTAGTCGCAATTAAGGAATTTGTGGGAATCGCTATTTCTTTAGCAATTCCTACATGCATAGGGTTTTGCTATTCCTTAATTGCGATTCCTTAATAATCGCAATTAAGGAATCGCAAAACCCTATGATGATGCATGTGCCTGTTAGATCTCACATGCAACTCGACATTTTAGACCGAATGTCTCACACATTCAACAGAGCGCAGACATGCCTTAAAATTGGGCATTTATACATAAAAAGCCTCACTTCCCTCCTAGTAACTAAACAACAATATTCAACACACTACATTAGAAATTAAACTTTAATACATCCATTCAACACAGCTCAGATATACCATATAGTTGGAGGTAATCATATTCACAAATGAAAAGTGCACAACAACACACCACCCTCCACCGGTCAGTAGAAAACATTAAGAAAGAGCTTGAACTTCCAATTACAACAGCTCAATAAACTAATAACTGGCTATTCCTGTTTTGAACAGCACTTAATAATATTAGCTACTTTGCATAGGAGAGAAATATAGGTTTGAACGTCTGGACCTATACTGAGAAATATTCGGTCTTTCTCCTCTGGTGTCCTGGATCACGATGCCGTGGATCACCAGTCATAGGACTAAGTACCATTTTTAATACTTGACTGTTAAGGTAGTGAAGTAGAGTAGTCCTTCACATATGCCTGTAGAAATTAGGTCCATCATGCGGTCATACAATTTCACAGTCCTCAACTTTACGGTATCTTTTCTCCAGCACTTAACTACGGGGACTGGACAGGAAATCGGCAGGTCTCTTCTTTCCCTTGATGGGAGTGTAGGGAAGCTAAGTGTGATGTCTCTTTGCACATGTGGAGAGCCCTCTTTAAAGGCACTGAAGGACACTGGGGTGCCTATGATTTCTCAAACAGGGTAAATGCTGCAAGGGTCACCCACATCTTCTTTAGCACCAATTTTTTTAGGTTGGACTTGTTGCACATTTAGTCACCCAAGGAAGTTCCACCAGGTCACGGACTCCCCAGAATAAATAAATGTTCCTACTAGAGATCCTTTCAGCAATATACACAGAAGTCGCACTTTTGTTTGAGAATATCTCTGTCTCCCATAATCTCTATCCCCAATGGGCCAAAGTAGATGGTGTTTGCTTCTGCATACTCCTTGTGGGGCGCTGCAAACACATGGAGTGCTCTTCGTAAAACCTCCTGATCCCAAACCTTTAGGTGCCATTGGCACTGCTTCTTTCTTTTTCCTAGCAGCTGGTGGCTATTGGTCCCTGAACTTGCCCTCCTGTCCAGCCATAGTATAGCCCTGCATTGGGTTCTTCTTTGCAGCATGGTCACACTGTCCTCATGGCATACCTCTTTTGCTGAATGCACTACCTAAGAACCTGCAGGCCTTAAGCAATATACAGGGCGACAGTGTGTATATCAAATGCCAGTAGTGTCCACTCCTGGGGCACTCACCAACAGGACCAGTCCACAGAAGTCCAAGTGGACCCCTTCTATTCAGGATCTCCAGTAAGTCCATATTCTACTGACTCTGAGTGGGAGACAAGGATCTAAGACTACTAGTTCTGTAGGTAGAGTCCAATAAAAGTATGCAGAGAGCAAATTCGGAATGGCTTTTCCACCCTCCACACAGAGGTTCATCAACCTTGCAGGCTATCCTCTTTGTTCTTCTTTCATTATCTTTCTCAAATGCTCTACCAAATGTTGGGATGTAAAACTGGAGGTGGAGCATTTTAGAAAATGGGAGGCTCTACCAAGAAATGCCATATCACCCATTCCCCTTTAAAGGGGAATTCCAGACAGCAGTAAGCTGGCTCTCTATCCATACTGAACAGCATTAGTGGAAAAAACTGAATGGTGGCTTGAAGTAAAACTGGGATTGAGATTTCTCTCCGAGCCCATTCCCAAGCAATCAGGTCTGTGTTTTCCCACCAAACATCAAATAAATGCATCTGAGGTGATCAAAGCTAAATATATTCCTGCCCTCCAATTGTCCTATGTTGGAGTATTCTGTGCATGCTTTTCAGGGAGGTATTGCTAATCAACGTATGCATATTTCACACCACCCCAGCCACTAAACACATTTGGTGTCCAACAGCTTCCCTAAAATGGGATAGCAAATGTAACCCATTTAGTCTGCAGTACCTTCCTCAAAATGGTTTAGAGTGGAGTGGAAATAGTAAATGTAACTCCTTTATTGACCAACATCTTCCTCAAAATGGTTTAGATTGGAGTGGGAATTGCAATTGTAACCCCTGCAGTGTCCAGCACCTTCCCTAAAATTGTTTTATTGAATTGGGAATAGTACATGTAACCCCTTTACTGTCCAATATCTCCCCCCAAATGGTTTAGATTGGAATGGGATTAGTAAATGTAACCCTTTAGTATCCAAAACCCTACCCAAAATGGTTTCAATTGGAGTGAGAATAGTAACTGTTACCCCTATAGCGTCCAGCATTGGCTTCAAACCCGTTTAGATTGAAGTGGGAAGAGTAAATGTAACGCTTTCTCCAATATGGTTGAGTGCAGTGGGAATAGTAATCATAAACCCTATATTGTCCAAGCCCTTCCCCAAAATGGTTTAGAATGGAGTGGGAATAGTAACCCTCAAGTTTCCATCACATTCCCCACAATGGCTTACACTGGTGTGGGAGTAGTAAATGTTACCTCTCTAGAGTCAAACACCATCCTAATAGTAGTTTTGATTAGAGAGGAAATAGTATATGTAGTCGGTTTAGTGTTCAACTCCTTCCTGAAAATGGTTTGGATTGGAATTGGAAGAGTAAATGTAACCCCTTTGGTGTCCAACACCTTCCCCAAAATGGTTTAGAATGCGGAGGGAATAATATATGTAACCATTTTAGTTTCTAGCACCTTCCCCAAAATGGGTTAGAATGGAGTGGGCATAGTCAATGTAATACCTTTAGATTGCAACACGTTCCCCTAAATGGCTTAGATTGGAGTTGGCATTGCACTTCTCACTACTTTCATTCTGAGTGTAATCAGTTCCTGGTTACTGATCTAAGCTCAAACGTGCACAATACGGTTGGAGTACTCAATGTTTCTGACTTAAACAGCCACATGTATCACTGTGAAGGATACGTTGGGATCCTAAGACCACAGAGTATTTACAAATATCAGAATGACTGAGCATTGCTAGGGTGCATTAGAACTGGTGACCCTTGCTTGGCACTCCTGGATGCCTTGAGGAAGCCAAACGTAGGCAAAACATGTTGGCTATGCAATTATCTGCCTACATGTGAAATGAAGAATGAATAAAAAGAACATAAGTTAACAGAGGATATTTTCTGTCTAACTTACATTGGTCTCTACTGTCATATCGTCTTGAAGATTTTTTTCTCTGTTGCCTCTCACTAATATATAAATGTTTCTAATATGCGACTAATGGTAGCTCATCAGAAGAGTTGGGCAATTGTTCTATTCCTTACGTATAGTGATTTTGTCAGGTAGGGCACCATTGAGGTCCTTGGCTGCCATAGTCTGTTCAGCATTTCTCACATAGATTAAATCATATTTTTATTTCTCAAACTTATAAAGGTACATAACACACTTTGTGAATTTGTATTTATATTTTTGGAACATTTATTTAATGTATTTGTATACATTTTTAAATATATATTTGTACACATAATAACTTTTATTGTTACATTTGAACAACATTTGAGTACATTTTTCATAATAAGTAAAACATGTTGATAATTTTTTAACAGTGGCGTACATTTCTGAATGTTTCTTTTCATTTTTTGATGTGAGGTAAAACATTTTAAGCATATATTCTTGATTTGTATTTTCGGTTAATGATATCAAAACTTTGCGATACAATACAATTTGGTAACCATACAACAAGGCACATTTATCCCCGCGTGTCCCCCATTCACCACCCCCAACAAACTGTACGTACCATGTACGTACAAGGAAGGTGATTCTCAAAACAGTATGTGTCAGTGTTCCAGACCATTATAGTGTTTAATTTTCATATCTATTGCAGTCATTTGATTATCAGATGGCAATCCCTCGTAGTCTGCCCATATCTGCCAGATTTTTGTGTATTTTTGGAGCATTATACACTGTCTTTTCTCTAATTAGGCACCAGTCTAGACCCTTCTTTCTTTCGTTCTGAGTGTACTCACTTCCTGGTTACCAGTCTAAGTACAAACACATGCACAATACGATTTTAGTACTCAGTGTTATACCTATTGCATCCCATTTAGAGAAACCTGCCAGCTCTGCCACCTGGTGCATTGCTGTTTGTACCCATAGAGGGGTCTGTGCTGTGAGTTTTCATTTCCATCCCATCATTGCCAATGAATTTTCCAAGCTCCACAGCACCACCCTTGTTGCCAGTGGGAGTGGAGACTGCGACTTTCCTCTGTACAATAGATGCTATAACAGGGGGTTTAGGAGTGCCCATTTTTCCAGAGGCAAAGAGTGTAATAGCATAGAGCAGAGTGGCATACAGTGGAGTAGCATACAGTAGAGTGGTGTAGAGTGTAGCGGTGTACAGTGGAATAGCGTAGACTGGAGTGGCGTAAAGTGGAGTGGCGTAGAGTGAGTGGCGTTGATTGGAGTGTTGTAGAGTGGAATATGGTAGAATGGAATTATGTAGAGGGGAGCAGGGTACAGTGTAGTCGGGAAGAGTTAGTGAGATGCAATTGTGTAGCGTACAGTAGAGTGGTGTAGAGTGGAGTAACATTGACTGTTACTGCCATACTGTGTAGTGATTTAGTGTGGAGACGCATACAGTGCAATATCGTACAGTAAAGTGGTGTATAATAGAGTGTGTTACAGTGGAATTGGGTAGACTGTAATAGGGTAGAGTGGAGTGGCATATAGTGGAGTGATATAGAGTGGAGAGGTATAGAAGGGAATAATGTTCAGTGTAATAGCACACAGTGCATTGTCGTAGAGTGTAGTGGCGCAGAGTAGAATGGAGTATAGTGCAGTGGCATAGATTGGAGTGGCATAGAGTGGAAAGCGGTAGGGTAGAGTGGTGTAAAGTGGAGTGACATGCAATGGAGTGGCCTACAGTGGAATAGCGTACATTAGAGCGGCATACACTGGAGTGGCACTGAGTGAAACAGCATAGAGAGAAGTGTTGTACAGTGGAGTTTAGTAAAATGAAATAGTGTAGAGTGTACTGGCATACAGTGAAGTAGCATGCAGTGGAGTGGTGTATACTGGAGTGTCATACAGTTGAGCATCATAGAGTGGAATACCGTACAGTGCAGTGGTGTATAGTGCAGTGTGGTACACTGAAGTGTGTTAGAGTGGTGTGGCGTATAGTGGAATTGTTGGACTTGGCCCTTTTTGCAGGGTTATCCCCAAACCTTTTGCTTCTCCCTTCTATTTTTTCCTCACCTCTGTTTGTTGGTTTTAGGACTCTGGGCACTTTACTACTGCTAATCAGTGCGAAAGATCATATGCTCTCTGTGTAAATTTTTATGATTGGTTCTCCCTGATTGGCATATTTGATTTACTGGTGAGTCCCTAGTAAAGTGCACTGAGTGTGCCATGGCTGGTTAATCAAATAGTACTAGTGGCCCTGCAGCATTGATTATGCCAACCACTTGAGTAGTTCTGAAAAGGTAACTCAGACCTGCCACTGCAGTGCCTGTGCTCAGTTGTTAACTGCCATGTTGTCTTGGCAAGCACACCCACTTGCCAGGCCCTAACCTTCCCTTTTCTTACTTATCAGTCACCCCTAAGGTAGGCCCAAGGTACCCCTGTGGGCAGGTTGCAGTTTATGTGAAAGGTAGGAGATGCCCGGATGTGTGTGGCATGTCCTGATAGTGAATTCGGCCAATTTCTTGTTTTACTGTTGCAACGCTACCTGCTCCCAATAGATAGAATGGGGAGTTTGTTTATAACATCTTAGAAACATAATTATCCCTGGGAACAAGGTAGGGAAAATACGTTTTGTATGCCTGGACTCAAAATGTTAAAATGCATCTTTTAGTGAGGGTTATTTTTACATTCTGTGTTTCAAAATACCACTTTTAGAAAGTAGGTATTTTCTTGTTTAGCCATCCTGTGTGCCTCTGATAGGATGTGGATTGCCTGTCTGGGTTTGGAGTTTTTAGAGGCTGGGGAGGAGCTGTGGCTCCAGAGAGCCTGATGAGTCAGGGCTGGACTGAATAGACCTGGGCTGCATTTAGAGTAGGGGGAGGAGATGTCCTTTCACCTGAATGGGCCTGGTCTGCTTTCCACAATGCTGTCTCCACCTCCTGCCAGGAAGCTGTACCAGAGAGGACAGACTGGTTTTGACTGGACACAAGACTCCTTTGCAAAAAGAGAACAATTACATTTTGGGGTATAAGTAGTAGACCTAAAATCCCTGAACTTTAGACTACTTCTGGAATCAAGAGGAACATTTGCCAAGGAGAAGAGTGGGAGAAACTGAGAAGTACTTTCCTAGCTGTGTGTCTGGGGTTGGCCTGCATTTGCTGTTTTTGCCAAGAAAAGGAGAAGGACTTTGCTGTGTGCTGTGTCCCATGCTTGAGGAAAGTCTCCAAGGGCTTGCATAGAGCTTGCCTCCTAGTTTATAGTCTCAGGGACAACAGGACTTCACCCCCAGCTCCCCTGAACTTCCTTGCTGGGAGATCTGACCTGCCAAGAGGTGCCAGTAATTGTGTTGGGCCTCTGTAGGTTGATCCTGCTACTGGGAGCTGGAAGAAACCTAAGAGAAGTAAGTAAACCTGTTTCCAATGCTGTCTGCAACGCCGCGACCTGCACCGAGGCCCGAGGCATCACTCGTGAAGTGAGCGTCGCATCGCCTGGCCTGCTCCGCAGCTCAGATGCCCTTCAATGCTCACTGAAGCCTGCAGTTATCAGCGGTGCCCGAGTCCAGCAGTCACACCGACTCCATCATCACCAGTGCCTGCATCCTGTTATCGTGGCACTGATAACCGCTGAGGGTGACTCCACGAACTCGCCAACTTTGCATTGCCACCGGAACCAACGCCTCACCGCCAATGCAATAGCCTTCCCCTGCCCTGGACACAACACGTTGCCTCCTCATGGACACTACGACTCACCTCCCCCATAGCAGCCAGACAGCCGGCTTCGACATTGACACCGACGCCTCATTTCCTCAATGCCGTACATTGTCACAGGCTTTGGTTCCAAGGTACTGTTTGTTTGGGGGTCTGTGTGACTCCATGCCCGGCGCCACACTCATAGCGGTGAGCGCCATACTTTGGATTTATTGCTGTCATGACATCACAATATCCCCAGTTGGTGCTATTTGGTTTCTACAAGCTTATTTTTGCAATATCATTTTGAAAGTCATTTTTCTTAATACTTGTATGTTGAATTTTTGTTGATTTGGTCTTGCTTTGTTTAGATAAAGATACTTTATTTTTCTAAACTGGTGTGGTGTCCTTTTGTTGTGTCCTCTTGTGGTGTTTTCACTGTGTTTCTGTGCGTGTTGGTATAAATAATTTACACATTGCCTTTGGGATAAGCCTCTCTGCTCGTGCCAAGCTACCAAGGGGTTGAGCAGGGGTTATTCAGAGTTTGTATACCCTTTACTCTGACTGGAAGCAAGGGTCCCTATTCCGTCAAAGGTACCTACCACTGTCAATTAGAGACCCCCATTTCTAACAGGAATGGTATAGAGTGGAGTGGCATTCATTGGAGTGTTGTACAGTGAACTGGCATTGAGTGGAGTGAGGCACAGTGCAGTGGCATACAATGAAACAGTGTAGAGTGGAGTGGTATTAAGTGGAGTGCAGTGGCGTATTGAATTCAGGCAAAACAAAGGATTTACATTTTGGAAAATACCTCTCTTTTTGGTCCCAAGACTGGTGGCCACCTTAATTTGGGCAACCTCCATCGCTAGTCCCTAAGGTAGAAAACCAAAGTGGTGAACAGTGGAGTGGCATAGACTGCAATAGCATAGTGTAGGGGACTACAGGGTAGTAGCGTACAGTCAAGTGGTGTAGAGAGGAGTGGTGTAGAGTGGAGTGGTGCACAGTAGCATAGCATAGAGTGGAGTGGCATATAGTGGAGTGGAGTACAGTGGAGTGTCATAAAGTGCAGTGGTGTACAGAGGAATAGCTTACAGTGCAATGGTTTACACTGAAGTGGTGTACAGTGAAGTGGCATATAGTGGAATAGCATAGTGTATAGTTACATAGGGTGGAGCTGCGTACATTGCAATAGCGTGCAGTGGAATACCAAAGAGTGGAAGAACTTACAGTTTATTGGTGAATACTGGCATGTCATAAAGTGGAGTGGTGTAGAGTGTAATAGTGTACAGTGTAGCAGTGTAGAGTGGAGTTGCGTTGAGTGGAGTGGGGTAGAGCAGAGTGGTTTATAGCGGATTGCCGTAGAATGGAGTGTCGTACAGTGGAATGACGCAGAGTACAGTGCCGCTAAGTGTAATACCATAGAGTGGAGAGGCAAAGAATGTAGTGGCACACAGTTTAGTGTGATAATTGAAATAGACGTAGCATGAGAGTGTGTTAATGGATATAGATGTAATGTGGTAGGAAAATATACTACTTGGTGTAAATGGTAATTTTTGGTAGTATGTGTGAGTAGTGTAAGTAGTTTTAAAGTTGTAGTTTTAAGTACTTAGATATTTATCTGAGGTAAGTTTGCATGATAATGCAGTATGTAACTGTCTAATAGATGTGTTTACCAAAGGTGAAAGGCAGCCATGACAGCCATGGCATTTGCAGGACATTTTGTCGGTGTTAAGAGTTCTGCGTTTCGCTGCATTCTGGGTTGGGGTCTTAGATCTAGGATCTGCCACTGGATAATGTCATCAGCGATGTAATTTGAGATGTCATCAGTGATGTAATTTGAGATGTCATCAGTGATGTCATGAGTGATTTCGCTGACCATTTCATGAGTGATGTAATATGTATTATGTGAGATCATAAGCAGTGCATTGCGGGGCGCGAATTATAGTTAACTCATGTAACTATAACGTCTGAAATTCTCTGGTTTTGTTTGAGTAAATTTTGACCCAAGCTATAACGTCCCTGTAACCTTTGTGTTTTTTAGTGAATATATATATATGTGTCCAATAAGAGGGTGGCAGGACTTATGATCGCGATGTTGGAAGCCTCCTGATACTTGGGCGCTGATGAAGGCTGATAATTGCCGAAATGCGTTCGCCAAACAAGAAATAAAAAATGCTTTCAAGGTTTTCCCATGTGTCGTCTCTGCTCTCTCATAAGAAGGAATTTTGCTGGATATGTTTCCATGTCAGCCAGAGACACGGTACAGAGACCCCCGCTTCGCAAGTTGGCCCTGACTTCACTGGCTTTGCCGCTGCGGCGTTTTTTTCATGTGTCCAAGGGATTGGAAGGTCTGGGCCCGCCATGGACTTTGGGGTGAAATCAAGGTGGTTGTGAGGTTATTAACCTCATGCTGGGCGGCGTGTATTGTCATTGCTGCCCCCGCCGGATATAACCCCTGATTTCTGAGGCTGAAGCAGTTGGGGACTCGAGGAGGCGCTTTTATTTCAACAACAAGCAGGAAATTGGTTTTAATTCGTGATCTGTTCTGCCATCCCCGCATGACCATCTGAGGTTATATTCCCCATGCAGCACCTACCTAGATTCAATACTATGCATTCTGGGTGTTGCAGTCCACTTGCATTTCGTGAACTGACAACAGATGAGCAGACATCGCTGGGGGCGGAGCAGGCCCTCTGCCAATAAGAGGGCGGCATGACATATGATCGCGATGCTGGAAGCCTCCTGCATACTTGGGCACTGATGAAGGCTGGTAATTGCCGAAATGCATTCGCCAAGCAAGAATGAAAAACTGCTTCCAAGGTATTCCCCTGTGTGGTCTCTGCTCTCTCGTAAGAAGGAGATTTGCTGGATATGTTTCTGTGTCAGCCAGAGACACGGTACAGAGACCCCCGCTTCGCAAGTTGGCCCTGACTTCACTGGCTTTGCTGCTGCAGCGGTTTTTCTCGTGTGTCCAAGGGATTGGGAGGTCTGGGCCCGCCATGGACTTTGGGGAGAAATCAAGGTGGTTGTGAGGTTATTAACCTCATGCTGGGCGGCGTGTATTGTCATTGCTGCCCCCGCCGGATATAACCCCTGACTTCTGAGGCTGAAGTGGTTGGGGACCCGAGGAGGCGCTTTTATTTCAACAACAAGCAGGAAATTGATTTTAATTCGTGACCTGTCCTGCCATCCCCGCTTGACCATCTGGTGTTATATTCCCCATGCAGCACCTACCTGGATTCAATACTATGCATTCTGGGTGTTGCAGTCCACATGCATTTCGTGAATTGACAACAGGTGAGCACACATCGCTAGGGGGCGGAGCGGGCCCTCTGCCAATAAGAGGGCGGCAGGACTTATGATCGCGATGTTGAAAGCCTCTTGGATACTTGGGCCCTGATGAAGGCTGATAACTGCCGAAATGCATCCGCCAAACAAGAAGTAAACACTGCTTCCAAGGTTTTCCCCTGTGTGGTCTCTGCTCTCTCATAAGAAGGAGTTTTGCTGGATATATAATAATAATACATATGTGTGTATATATTTATATACAAATATATAGGTGTGTGTGTGTGTGGTGCGTGTGTGTGTGTGTGTGTATATATATATTCACTGAAAAAACCATAGGTTTCACACATGTTCTAGTTAGCAGAAATTTTACTGATAAAAAACCAATGAAATTGCCCCGTTATAGTTAGTGCTGGCAACTATAACTCACGCGACCGCAATCCTCTGCTGATGCTAATACTGTATTTAGACACTTATTTGCCCATGTCTTCTTCCATACATTTTTAGCTATACATATATTACAAATATTTATTTTTATAAAGACACATATGTCATCAGCAGAAGATTGCGGTCGCGTGAGTTATAGTTGCCAGCACTAACTATAACGGGGCAATTTCATTGGTTTTTTATCAGTAAAATTTCCGCTAACTATAACATGTGTGAAACCTATGGTTTTTTCAGTGAATTTGCAAGGTTTTTTAAATGCTAATTCCTAACTATAACGTGTGTGAAACCTATGGTTTTTTCAGTGAATTTGTACGGTTTTTTAAATGCTAAGTTACTTTACGCCATTCGAGGCGTGCGCGCCCACTTAACGCAGTGCGTTCCGTGCACGGTTTTTATCAACTTTAATAAGCCCTGTACATTTGGTGGCCTTCGGCCACCAAAAGCACAGGGGGTGGGGTCAATGTGGATAGTGTTTTTTTATTTCGATTTTATAATTTCATGTTGCCAAAATATAGATTTTTTACATATGTAATAAGCCCTGTACATTTGGTGGCCTACGGCCACCAAAAGCACAGGGGGTGGGGTAAGTGTGGATAGTGTTTTTTTTATTTCTATTTTTTACCGTACGCTTACGGTAAGCGTACGGTAAGCGTACTCGGCGAAATTGCCGAAAAAAAAATACAACCGTTTTTGCTCTTGGGGGATGTTTGGGGACTCCCTCAACATGACTATGTGGGAGGGAGTTGTCAAAACAGCCCCGTAAAATGTTTTTGGGCATCATGTTTGATAAATAACACTCAGTGCGAGAGACAAAATGGCGGACGCCGCTTCCTGGTTTCGGCCGATTCGAATGTTTACTAAGATCTAAGAGCCAACCAGAATCGCGCTCGCGCACGCCACCGTACGCGTACGGTAAGCGTACGGTAAGCGTACCGTAAGCGGGCTCAGATATATATATTGATTTAAAGGCTATTTTCTCAGAATCTACTGAACAGATTTACACCAAACCTACAAAAGGCACTTCCTTGACATAGGGACTACCTCTCTGCCAAATTTCTAGTAATTCTGTTCAGCCGTTCGGGCTGTAGCTCTGTCTAAAGGTCCTATGGAAAAATGCATGGGAAAAACGCGTTTTGGGACCCCCCTTTTATCTCAGCCCCCGCTTGACGAATCCCCCCGAGACTTTCAGGGTAGGAGCGGAGCGTAGCGCCCCACCTATTTTGAGAAATTCGCGAGGATTCATCGACCGGCGCCAAAGTTATTCAAAATAGAATGTTGCGGATTTCCTATGGAAAAGGGGTCCTAACTATAACTACCTACTGGCGACCGCCAGTAGGTAATTTATATATATATATATATTTTTATATATATATATATATATATATATATATATATATATATATATTCTTTCCTCCAGGCGGGTTTGTTTAGGAGCCGAGCCAGTTGTCAGTTGGTGCACGATGCCGGTAAACCAGAAAACCGGCAAATCTGTATAACTCCAATGTTGCACGTAAACAAAGCACACTCAGAGTCACGGGTATTCCAAAACGGCAGTAGTTTATTCTTCGCTACGCGTTTCGACACGCAAAGTGTCTTGATCACACACCTGTGTGTGATCAAGACACTTTGCGTGTCGAAACGCGTAGCGAAGAATAAACTACTGCCGTTTTGGAATACCCGTGACTCTGAGTGTGCTTTGTTTACGTGCAACATTGGAGTTTTATATATATATATATATATATATATATATATATATATATATATTACCTACTGGTGGTCGCCAGTAGGTAGTTATAGTTAGGACCCTGTTTCCATAGGAAATCCGCAACATTCTATTTGGAATAACTTTGGCGCCGGTCGACGAATTCTCGCGAAATTTTCAAAATAGGTGGGGCGCTACGCTCCGCTCCTACCCTGAAAGTCTCGGGGGGATTCGTCAAGCAGGGGCCGAGAAAAAAGGGGGGTCCCAAAACGCGTTTTCCCCATGCATTTTTCCATAGGACCTTTAGACACAGCTACAGCCCGAACGGCTGAACAGAATTACTTGAAATTTGTCAGAGAGGTAGCCATAAGGTCAAGGAAGTGCCTTTTGCAGGTCTGCTGTAAATCTGTTCAGTATTTCCTGAGAAAATAGCATTTAAATGCATATATATATGTGGGCGGAGCCTAACCACACATCTCATCCTGAGATCTGATTGGCTGTCAGCACTTCATCCAAGAAGTGTTGGCAGCCATCTTGGGACCAATATACATAATAGCACCTCATTAAAAAGCATTGCAGTTAATAGAAGGTTTTAAGACTTTAGTTACATTATAAATCATTTGTTGATGGTACCATACTCAGTTTAGGAATTGTGGTATGTTCTAAGGTGATTTCACCATGTGAAAAAGCCTTCTGCTGGGATATCATGATTGAGAGAAAAATATTTTCTCATGCTTTTACCACAGAGGTTTGGAAGGTGATCTATAGGCTAAACTGAGAGCTTATTTTCTGTAAATTCACATTATATTTCTCAGTCATGTGAGAATGAAGTCTGACATTCTCAGTAAAACATGTGCATCCAACATGGGCAGAGACTGTCAGTTGATTCCTTTGTGTCCTACTGCAGCTTCCCAGAGTGTTCCAAAGAACTACTAGAGCGCTAACAGTCCTACTTATGATAAACGTATGGCACACCTGAAGCCATCTTGCTTGGATTAAAGTGGTAACTCTTAAAACATTTAATTTAAAAAGGAACAAAATGAGGGGGTTCATTTTTCCATAAAAAGTATGATTAGTGCTGCAGAAAGAAAAATTAGGGCACATTTTGAGTGACTTCTCAAATCCTCTTCTATTTCATTAAAAAATTCTGACATGCAGACTGAAACATGCACTTTCAATACCAGCAGCTTTACTACAGTGATCTAATGAGCAAAAAGAGTGCTAACATTCTGAATTTATGGCAAATGTGTGACACATCTGAATGCCTTCTTGATGGAATCAAAGTAAAAAACTGAAAGTATTTCCTACTGAGGAGACTGCAGTAAATGAGGAAATTAGGAAACTTCATAACAAATAAGTCTCCCAAGATGGCCACCAGAGACAAAAGAGCCCAAATGTAGCCCAAATATCACCCAGATGTAGCCCAAGTATAGCCCAATGACAGAATGTCCCAGAATGTTCTTAAAAACAACTAGAGCGCTTACTGTCTTCATTATGACAAAAGTAAGGCACACCTGAAGCCATCTTGATTGGAATAAACTGGTAACACTTAAAACATTTAATTTAAAAAGGAACACAATGAGGAGGTTCATTTTGCCATAGAAATTATGATTAATGCTGAAGAAAGAAAATGAGGGCACATTTTGAGTGACTTCTCAAATCCTCTTCTATTTCATTAAAAAATTCTGACATGCAGACTGAAACATGCACTTTTAATACCAGGAGCAGACTTCCATGGTGCAGTAGTTTTACTACAGTGATCTAATGAGCAACTAGAGTGCTAACATTCAGAATTTATGGCAAATGTGTGACATATCTGAATACCTTCATGATGGAATCAAAGTAAAAAACTGAAAGCATTTCCTACTGAGGAGACTGCAGTACATGAGGAAATTACTTCATAACAAATAAATCTCCCAAGATGGCCACCGGAGACAAAAGAGCCCAAATGTAGCCCAAAATCACCCAGATGTAGCCCAAATATAGCCCAATGACAGAAGTGTGCAAAACACTTATTATTTTGTGTTTTTGCAGTGTTATATAGTGCAGACTTGTCAGGTATTGGAGTGCTTTACATGAGCATTGGTTACATCACACAAAAACAAATTCATTTTGGTTGTAGACATGGGGAGACTAAGTGATTTGACCAGAATCACAGAATGTCGAGCTGAAGCAGAAACTTCAACCTGGTTCCCCAGTTGCAAAGTCTGCAGTTCTGGAAGTAACACCACATCCTCTCCCCTAAGTGCAACATTTAATCAAGTGGTCAACTGGATAAAAAAACATAAAGATAACAAATAATTTAAAAGTGCTTTGTCGCTATTTGAAAACTCAGAAAATATGTCCTTATTTTAGTCTTTTAGAGCACTAACCATAATTTTGATGCCAATAAGACCCTCTCATATATGTAATTTCTAAAGGAAATGCTCTAGGTATTACAGTTTTGATTACATCAAGATGATGTCAGGCGTTCCACACTTTTGTAATAAATATAGAATGTTAGCAATCTAGTTGTTCATTAGGATACTGTTGAGAGGCAGAGGCCAGGGGCACGGACTCTGAAAATTGAAGGCAGGTAGGAGGGTGCAAAGGCAACAATTTAACCACACTGAGCAGGCAGGAAGGGCCGTGGAAGCACAACAGACTATGGAGGGCAGTGGAAAGGGGGGCAGGGGCAACAAACCAACAATACAGGACTTGCAAGAGAGGCTGTTGGAGGGAAGATCTATTACGGGTCAAGGAAGCTAGGGGCGGTCCCCAGATCCCCGGGAGCCACCACAGAACTGAGCAGGAGAGTGAGTCAGGGACAAAAGGGGCACCTTAATTTGAGCCGGGGTGCCTAGGAACGCTTGCTCCAAAAATGAAGAAAACAGACATATGAGACATGGAATTGGAGGCAGAATACAATGGCAGTTTAATGAGAAGATGCAACTTCAAAGAAACCGCAGAATAGAGACATAAAGTACAAAATACAGAATCCAGATAATCATACAGCTGTCATAATATTCTCTGTATCTCAATTAATGTACTGACAGAGAGAGAGAGAAAACACATCTATAAATGCATCATGAGAAACAAGTTACACCAAGGAAAATGTTACCTAGGAACACTCACGTTTACTCTTAGAGCAAGCATTCCTGCAATTACAATACAAAATCTTTTAAATGCAAAAGTAAAGAGAACAATGGTTAAACATAACATGACATTTCACATAGGTAAAATAGAATAAGATACTTCAAGCAAAGCAGAGCAAGACATTTTAAGCAAAGGAAGACAAGAGCTCCCAGCTCTTGGGGAAAACCTGCACTGCCTGTTAACCTACATACAGACGGCGAGGTAGTCCGTCGATATCTGTGGGTGCTCCCTTTTTATATCATTTTGTGGGCTCCTTTGCACGCTACATCTACCTACGTATGCTACCCAAAAGCTTTGTCTGCAGATTTTACCAGACATTTCGTCATTTACCCACTTAATGCTGACAATGGACTGGGTGAAAAGTCAGTCTCTCAGGCCAATCGCTTATCGTAAGTTCCATAGAGCAAGCAGAAAATAATGGGTATTGTACGGGAATTCAATATATTCATGTATAAAATCTCCTCAGTTCTCCTAACTTGACGCTCTGCGGTTGCCACTTCCTTAAAAGCGGGAAACCTGCCCAGGAAGCAAGTACCAGTCCAGGATGCAGCCTACTGTATGTCGACAGCTTCAGGGGGATGTTGAACTTTGATACCGAGCACGGAGCACTCGGGTAGGGTGGGGGCTACTAGTTTGGATCAGAAGGCCTCGCAGACCTGCCTTCAGACTGCTATACACTAAAGTTGCAGAGCTATGGTCAATTTAACAAAGAGGCCTACATATTGAACAGAAGGGCCTACACAGGGGTTTTATGCTGGCTGAGTGGTAAGGATGTCTCAGGATAATTATATAGCAACACAGGACCCGCTGGTCAATTTAATACGGCCTACAAATGCAGCTGGCAGGGCAAGGTCAAGGGTCTCATACTTCAGGTGTGGACAGAACGGGCCAGGGGTCCCCTGTGATACAAAATCTACCCTCCTTCAAGGCTGTGGCAATGTAATAGACCATTGTGGGCAGAAGGAAGAGGCAATGGTAGTACAACCATACATGCCAACAGACCCGATTCAGCCAGGAAACGTCCAATGTTTTTAAGCTCAAATGGGCTTTATTTGATCTGTCTCCTGTCTACAATATCCTCTTTTTCAATGTAACTCAAAGGGGAAAATCAATACCCCAGTTTTTTTTCAAAATCTCCCTCTTACCAAGTTCAAAATGTTCGCAAGTATGGTACATTGGATCATGGAAGGAAATGGGATAGGTTCATGGACTTGGATAACAGAGGACAGGAGGGACATGGAGAGGTGCACCAAACTGACCCTGCAGGGCAGGCATCAGGGTTTGCAGCAGCACAATACACCACACAGGGCATGCAGGACGGGAGTGCAGCACAACAATCCATAGAAAGCAAGAGGGAGGGGACAGGACCATGCACATGGACAACAGAGAACAGAGGGGCAAGAGGCAATGGTAGCTAGCTGACCATAATGGACAGACAGGAGAGAAAGCTGCAGTATAACAGACCATAAAGGGCAGGAGGGACGGATCAGGGGCATTACAATGGAACAGACAAGCCAGGAGGGAGGGAGTAGGGCTGGGGGCAAGGGGGCAGGGCAGGAGCAGCAAGATAGCCATGGAGGTCAGGCAGGATGGGCACTAGAAGCAAGACACACCATGAATAGCAACAGTGAGACTGTGATGGCATATACACAGACCATGGAGGGAAGGTGGGAGGGGGTCAGGGGCAGCTAACTGACCACACAGGGAAGGTGGGAGGGGCCATGGCAGCACAGAAGACCATGCATGGCAAGTGGGAGGGTTAGTGGCAGCACAATGGCTATGATGGGCAAGAAGGAGGGTGGAGGGGCATGCACAAAGGACGATGGAGGATAGAAGGAAGGGTCAGGACCTGTGCACAGACAAGAAAGTTCAGGGGAAGGGACCTCACAACAGACCACACGGGGCAGGCAGGAGGAGCAGTTGCAGCACAACAGACCAGGGAGGGCAGAAGGGTGTGGCAGTACAATGGACCATGTAGGACAGGAGGAAGAGGATAGGGGCATGGCATGTGGACAGGCAGGGTGGAGGTGGCAGGGACAGGTTACAGTCATCTGACAATGCTAGGCAGGTGGGAGGGGAGTGGCAGCTCAACAGAACACTTAGAGTAGATAGGAGTGGCAGGTCCATGGGACATGGTGGGCAAAAAGGATGGAGCAGGGGCATGCACAAAGACATCGGAGGGCAGGGGGAAGGAGAATAGGGGCAGCAAGCTAAGCACAGAGTTTAAGCAGGAGGTCAATGATGGGGCATAGAATTGGGCAATGGAGGGCAGGAGGAGTGGACTGGTACATCATACTAAATTGAGGGCAGTGGCAGCACATCAGACCATGCATGGCAGGAGGGAGGAGGCTAGTCCATGGATTCACACAACAGAGGATAGGGAGGAAGGGGATGGGGCAGCAAGCTAACTGTTCAGAGAAGGCGGGTATTAGGAACTTTATTGTTTTTAAAACATTGTGTCTGTGCGAACTACTTAAAATATGAACAAGTATGCAGCATAATCTCACTTTTATTCAGGAAGAAGAGGACGTTTGTGACTGTGACTCCGGGCTCACTTGGCAGAAACACCCCCTGACCCTCCACCCCCTATCGCAAAATGTAATGCCCGTGAAAAGGGTAGGTGAACACAGTGTTATATAGAACATAGTCCTGAGAGCACGATTGAAAATGAAAACTAGATATAGTGTATGGTATAAACTATGCACCAAAAAGTGTGATATAAGATGAACCGGGCGTGAAAAATAATATGCAATACATTGTGCGCAATGACAGATTCATTGGAGAGCGCGAGATAGCACAGGCACTAGCGCGTGCTATGCGATATGCGCCTTGGAGTGTAATATGCACAGGGAAGTGTTGTGTAACCTAACTAGTCTCTAAAGTTGTAATATAAAATATGTGCTGGGGAGTGTAACGTTGCATATGCACTGTGACAAAGATATGGATCCCAGATTGTAATATGTATGGCATAGCACTGTGCGTTATAACATAGGCATCGAGAAAGGCACGTTAGATGGGGCAATATAACCCGTGCGAAGACAAGTGTGGCATGACATATTCACGGGGTGGTGTTACAGTGCACATGGGCTAGAGAGTGTCATAGCATATGCACTAGCTAGTGGAATACAACACAGAGGTGTGTGGCACTCGGCAGGCAATGGTGGGTGTAACACAGCATTGGGCTCTGTCAGGAGCACGCTGTGACTCTCAAGTGATGTTCGTCCCCTTTCCAGAGAGTAAAATAAAAAGTATTACACATTCGGCAGTGGATGTGTGTTTTATTAACCGTGAGGGGGGTTTCTTGCATAGTTTTGGTCGAATTTTTGTCGAATCCCCTTTGAATGGCTTGGTGTGCATGTGTATTAAATGTGCCCGTCAATAGCTACCCATGTTTGTATAAATAAACGACAAGGGTGTCTACCAGGATTAGGCACGGTATGGCATCAGACATGTCAGAGCTTCACTAGTGGTGTAAATACATTCCACGTGGATTCATTGCATGCATAGTCGCCTTTTAATGAATATCACGCAAATCGTCATGGTGATAGGTACGTACGGTTTGTCCAGCATGTCCTATAAATATATATTTTTAAAAATAATAAAAAACAGTGGCCGGCCCTGGGGATTGGGGTCAAAAAAATATAATTAGGAGACTGGCCCTGGGGGATGGGGTCATCAGGGCCAATAAATTAGAATAAGAAGGGGAACCAAACAGCCCCCCTTCTTAAAAAACTAAAATAAATAAAAGACTGGAATCATGCCGGAGGCCATGCCCCCTCCGTGCAGCACTCTGCAAACGCGCCCCCAACAGGCATCTCCAGTATGCGCCAGGGAGCTGCGCTGCAGCCAGGTGTTCTGAGGCCAAGCCCCTTTTTACACCTCTCTGCAACGCAGCTCTGTGGCGCTTACTGGAGGTACCTAGTGGTCTAGTTTGACCCTAGGGACCCTTAGGATTCAGGGGGACTTAATCTCTCAACTTAGAACAGCCACAGGGCGCGTTTACACAGTGGTGAAGGGAGGGGACGGGGCCTGAGGTGACGTGTGCAAACACGCACTATGGCACGTTTTAAATTGGGGATATAATTTCCCTTCAATACTGAGGGCCCCTGGGGGCTAACTAGCCCACCAAGTGCTTCCAGTAAGCGCCACTGAGCTGCATTGCAGAGAGGTGGTCCAGGCCGTGCCACGTTTTACACCTCTTTGCAACGCAGCTCTGTGGCACTTACTGGAGGTACCTAGTGGGCTAGTTGGACCCTAGGGACCCTCAGGATTCAAATGAACTTAATCTCCCTACTAAAAATGGACACAGGGCGTGTTTACACAGTGGTGAAGGGAGGGGACGGGACCTGAGTTAACGTGTGCAAAAACGCCCTGTGGCCTGTTTTAAGAGGTAGTTTTAATCCCCATGCCCTATTATACACTAGGGGCTTACAGAGGAGGTCATGCTAATCACAGGGGGACCCCAACGCATAATGTTCCCTAGTGTATGTAGGTGTTTTCACTGTATTCTAAGTGTCTTTTAACATAGCACTGGCTCTAGGACTGGTTAGTCAGACTCAGTTACCACCAGTATCCGTCTGAAAAAGTTGAGGGTACAGGATGATTTTGCAACAAGGCTTCTTTCTGCTCTTCTTTTTGTTCTTTCTACACGTTATCCTTCTTCCTGCACTTATCTTCGTATTTGAGGACTTCTGTTGCTTCTTTCTGCACTTCTTTTGTTTCTTTCTGTGCATTTTTTCTTCTTTCTTCACATGTCCTATCTCTGTAGGCATAGTTAGAAATTAGCATTTAAAAAACCTTTGAAATTCACAGAAAAAACCATAGGTTTCAGGCACGTTATAGTTAGGAATTAGCATTTAAAAAACCTCAGAAATTCACTGAAAAAACCATAGGTTTCAGGGGTGTTATAGTTAGCTGGACTTTTCACTTGTACAAAACCATTGAAATTCCCCCGTTATAGTTAGTTCAGCTAACTATAACTCGCGCGCCCGCAATGCACTGCTGATGACGTCACATATTACATCACTCATGACATGGTCAGTGACATCACTCATGACATCACTGATGACATCTCAAATGACATCACTGATGACATCACTGATGACATCATCCTTGTGATAGAGTGGAAGACCTCCTCTCACCCTAATATAACCTTTGATACACACATTCAAAAATAGAAACTAAAATTTTCAAAACAATGGACATACCAATACCAGTTACAACAACCTCTTCAGTAATTCTAAGATCCACATACACATCCACTCATTCACCAACAGTCCTATACAGTCACTCATACATGTACTCACTCATCATATGTACTCATACACCTATACATCCTGTTACACAATGCCACTCATCCATAGAGTTACTCACACACATAGTCACTCATGCTAATAAAGAATCAAACATACAGTTACTTGCATATACAGTTATACACACACCACCATACTTACTTCTACGGAAACTTACACATACTTAGTCTTTTAAACAATCACTTATAGAAACACATACTTATTCATACAGGAACTCTTTCAATCTCTCACTCTCACATATACTCACATATATACACCAATAGTCACATATACTAGTTTAAAACATATGTAGTTACTCATAAAGACACTATTGAGACAGTCATTCACTCACTAACACACCCATACACACACTCATCCACCCATACAGTCCTGCACACATGCTGTGTTCAACACATACAAACAGTGAGTCACTCATTCATGCACCTATGCACTACGTAATACCCCCCACCGAACCATGCAGACACTCAGACTGATACTCAAAAAAACAACTAATAACCTATATAGACACCCATGTAGCTACTCACCAACCCATGCAGCCACTTATACACAAAGTGAGAGACTGATACAGATATTTACATATTTAAACATTACTCACTAAGCCATGTATTCACTATGATACACTTAATCAGTCAGTTACACAATCAATTTTTCAAAAACAAATCATCCATTTAGACACTTATATACCCATTTATTCTTCCATCGACCTTGAGATATACATATATAAAACATATTTAATTTTCAGAAAAACACACATTCACTGGATGATGTCATCAGTGATGTCATTTGAGATGTCATCAGTGATGTCATGAGTGATGTCACTGACATGTCATGAGTGATGTAATATGTGACGTCATCAGCAGTGCATTGCGGGCGCGCGAGTTATAGTTAGCTGAACTAACTATAATGGGGGAATTTCAATGGTTTTGTACAAGTGAAAAGTCCAGCTAACTATAACACCCCTGAAACCTATGGTTTTTTCAGTGAATATATATATATATATATATTACCTACTGGCGGTCGCCAGTAGGTAGTTATAGTTAGGACCAAGTTTTCATAGAAAGAGCATTTTTTGTTTTGCTTATAACTTTGGTGTTGTTTGATGAATCTTCATGAAATTGTCCAAACTAATTATCTGTTCAGAGCAGCACCTATGTTGGAAGTTTGGGAGTGATTCATCAAGGGGGGGCTGAGAAAAAAGGGGGGTCCCAAAACATGTTTTCTACATGTTAATTTCTATAGGAAATTTTAGACAAGGCTACAGGTCGAACGGGTGAACGGAAATACCCCAAATTTGGCAGGGAGAAGGTTCTTGGTCTAGAAAACATGCATTTGTTTATTTGGTGTAAATCTGTTCAGTAGTTTTGGAGAGATATCGAAATGTACAGATATCGATATTTGGGAATTCTGCCATCTGATTGGCTGAGGCGTTACGAGCACGAGCTTGCTGCTTATTGGCTGCGAGCGGTGTGAGCGGTTGCAACTAGGAAGTGTTGGCAGCCATTTTGTGATTCTGTTGAAACGAGTAAGGAGGAAAAAGGGCGAAAAGAGTAGAAAACAGGAGGATAGGAGCACTGTAACCTCTGTGGGGGAGTGCGAAACGAAGTAGTCACTCCTACCGGACTGAAAGTGCGGTGTTGCTCAGAGTGACATATTGCTGAGATGAGATGCTGCTACACTCAGGTATGAAACCGAGAGCCTAAACCATGAGGTCATTGCTGTAAAGTGATGTGCTCTGGTGTTTGTAGCATACCAATGGAAGTAGTGTTAGTAGGCGTTTATACCATACAGGGAGTGGGAAGCGAACTACTGACCCCTACTGTGCGTTTATACCATACCAGAAGTGGGAAGCGAAGTAATCACGCCTACCGGTGTGAAGACTCGGGGATCAAACCGAGCTGATTGCTGTAAAGTGATGGGCTCTGGGCGCTGTAGCATACTGGCCGCTGTTGTATAACTGTGTAAGTAGTGTTAGTATGCGTTTATACTATACAGGGAGTGGGAAGCGAACTACTCACCCCTACTGGTCTGAAGACTCAGGGATTAAACTGTGAGCTCAATGCTGTAAAGTGATGTGCTCTGGGTGCTGTAGCATACCTGTGGAAGTAGTGTTAGTTTGCGTTTATATAATACAGGGAGTGGGAAGCGAACTACTCACCACTACCGGTCTCAAGACTCGTGGATGAAACCATGAGCTCATTGCTGTAAAGTCATGTGCTCTGCGTAGTATTCCAATGTAAGTCATAGTAGAATGTTAGTATGTAATGCTACTATAATGTAAGTATGTAATGTTAGAATGAAGGGCTGTCATGAGGGGAATCTTGGGGAGTTTGTACACGGTGCTGGAGAAGACGGTTGCCTTGCTGTCTGGTCCTGTTGGTGGCTGTTTAAGCTGTCTTCTTTTCCTGCAATAAATCTACTTATCTGATCCACTGCTGTCTTCCTCTTCACGACATAAATGTGGTGACGAGCGGGAGAAAGTAAAAAGAAGGCAGCACTCACCAAGATTTTGAGCTTGCTTGCGTTCTGCTGAAGACCCGTTTTCTTGGTGAAGCTGTTTCTACTCATCCCAGGGTCGTCGACTGATCAAACTATGTGATCCTACCTCTGGTAGGATTTATGTTTTTTGATTTTGGGCTTCCTCTGCCTCTTCACTGCACTGTGGTTGCTGTACTACACGTGTGCAAGTAGTGTTAGTATGCGTTTATACTAATTCTGTAGTTTTGCATAAACCAATGCATCATGGCTCTATGGAGCGCCACCTCCCAGGCGCAGCTCGTTCAATGTCCCGTGGTGTGCATCCACAGGACATTTATGTTTGCTATTACAGTAAAACATGAAAGAAGTGGGTGGGACTCCTCCGGAAGCAGCATACAAAACCTGCAAGAGAAAAAAGAAACATAAGTATGTGTGCCATGTCCAAGAGAACAAGCATTTGCAATGCAATAGGTCTCGCATTAACGCGAGTTTAAGCTATTGGCATTGTAAATGACAATGCCTTTTATTGATGTTTTAAAAACAAAAACAAAAATAAAAGGCATTGTTATTTGCATTGTCAATAGCTCAAACTTGCGTAAATGCGAGACCTATTGCACTGCAAATGCTTGTTAATTGCTGGCAGGTCTACGACCAGGAGGGACCCGGCCCACTTAAAGCCCTGTGCACTGTACGTTTCAAGCAAGCGCCCTCTGCACAAGACTAAATTCTCCTTGCCCTGTGACCAAGGCACCCTGCCCAGTGACACTGGCTCCTGCTCACAGTATGAGGTTCCTATCCCTAAAACTCACCACCATTGGCTCACCGCATGAGACCAGAGGCAGCCTTAAGCCGCGCTCATGAGCTGGCATGAGAAAAGAGGCAATAACAGCACACGCCCTGAAGTTCTCGTAAGGCGCCACTTAGGTGCTCTAAAAACGTGAAAATAAATACAATGAAATAACAAGGGCGGGAGTTGTGTGCGCGCGTGCGAGCTAAAAGAAAATTTTAAAAAGCACGTGAGTGGTGCTCAGAGGCGCTTGAGTGAGTGCGCTGGGGATGAGCGGGAGCGTGATCGCGCATCCTGCTCTTTTTCAAAGCACATACTCATGCTTGTGGCGCGTGGCTGCGCACTCCCTCAAGTCGTATGCCGCCTCAAGCACGTGTATGTGCTTTGTAAAAAGAGCTGCACGACGACTAAAGGTCTCCTATACAGTGCATGCGCACTGCGTAGGCGACACCTAAAAAGAAAGGTAGTCAGAATGAAAGGAAGAAAGTGAGAATGGGACAGAGAGCTAGTGGGTGGAAGGGAGAAGGGGAGGGAGAGTCAAAAGAACAGAGGGAGGAGGAGACAGAGCGTCGGCCTACTGCACCCAGCCCTCACTGTTCAAGTCCCATCACCCGTGTGTCTGGGACGCTAGGGTCCACGAGAAAGAGTGCGGTCCAGCAAGTCTTTCAAATGAAAAAGAGATATGAATCAGGCCAGAGATTATATAATTATCTACGGCAACATCGCTTGTCTGCACCTGTGCACCCAGCCTGCTGCACCCCAGTCCCTTCCCCTGCACTGTGCTTAATTGCAGCTCCTGCGCACCGAGGTTTCACTGCTCACCTGCCACAATCGGTGTGTCCAACGACGTGCCGGTGCGAGCTCCAACTCCGGGGTGCCGCTCTTAGGGTGGCACAGCAGGTCTCCGGTCGGGGACGGTGTCTTGATACCACGATGGAAGGCGTCAGAATGCCCAGGGCCTCATCACGGGCTGAGCATCCGCTCAGCCAATTATGGTGCCACTAACTCAGTGTCTGAAAAGTGTCTGAAAAGGGAGAAATAATATAATGGTGGAAACGTCTTAAGGTAAATGAAGGTTTATTTCAAGCTTAAGAGAGAACACCAGTTGAGTGCATCCTTCCTTTTGAAGTACGATCTACCAACTGTTAGTGGTAATCGTGGTTCAAAGAGGAGTTGGACTGCACAAGAATACACAAGGGTAAATAATAATATATTATGCCAACGTTCACATACAAAGGAACAGAGTGCATGCTAGAAGCATAATGTGCACGTGTAATGCAGCTGGGCAAGTCTGTGTGCATGTACACTTAGTAATCAGCTCACTACAGTGCCCCAAAAAGCCAACTCCATGTGTCTGTAGGGCAGCGCTGCCCGCTGGCTCAGGCCTACAGTACGGTCCATCAGGTCCTTAAAATGAGAGAGAGATGTGACTGAATGAGGTCAGAGATCACATCATTACACACGGCAACTCAATGCTCAATTGCAGCCCCTGTGCACGCAGGCCCATCTGCTCACCTGCTGTCATTAGTTTGTGTCCAAACACGACATCCAGCAGGGTTTACAATTCAGATGGAGTTTTGATTGCCAGGATGATGTACACCTCATGGATCCCTTTTTTTATTGCACATTGTGATATGCGAGGTGGATGCGGCCATATCACATGAAGCAGTGTGGAAGAACTGGGACATGTGGCAGCATCGTTATCCTACTTATACGTATGCAAAGTGGGCTGGGCTTGCATACGCCAGGCCAGCGTAGGGGTGTGAATAATTTTTCCAGGGACCTGGGCTTTGTTCAGTTCCTGCCTGGGCAGGAAGTGTACTTATGTGTGTGTCCCTGTTGCAGTTTTGACGTCGCCCAATCCGCAATTTACATTAATGTAGCATGTACCGGGAGTGCGGCAACTATCGCTAATGAGATGCTGTCCAAAAACATTGAATGGACAACATCACATGTCTTTGTCAAGCTTGTGGATATGCGCAGACACGCATGTCAGTGGTGTGCGGTATTATTGAAAGGGTTGCTATCGCGAAGCGTCCACATGTGAATGTGCTCGGATGGAGGGAGGATCAGCAGTGAGGCTACGTCATACACAGTGATAACGCTCATTACAGTTAAGCAATGCATATCAAACGTGAATCTGAAAGTCTCACATATGACACACTACTATACTGGTAAAGCCTGACAACAGAGCATACTGCAACACAAATCTACACATTACTCTTTACTGTTTGTCACATGTGATCTAGGATGTGCACTCTGCCCGTGGCTGATGATACCCCTTCAAGCCACCAATACCCAGGACGAAAGGCAGCACAATAATGCGTTCACACACACACCAGGGGCATCGTGTAACACACATTTGTTTTTTATGT
Source organism: Triturus cristatus (assembly GCF_964204655.1). Classification (NCBI taxonomy): domain Eukaryota; kingdom Metazoa; phylum Chordata; class Amphibia; order Caudata; family Salamandridae; genus Triturus; species Triturus cristatus. The sequence continues at coordinate 1,274,980,575 of NC_140589.1, forward strand.
AATGTTTCAGATGCATGGGTATCACAGATGGAAGGCTACTGTACAGAGTATGATTATTGATCAAGATGATCGTTGCATGTTGTTTGTACTATAAGATATGTGTATATAGCAAAAAGGCTTTCAAAAAAGCTCTGTAAGCAGAAGAGCTGGCTTTCATCAAACTGTGTAGAGAGAATGACTAAAATGGGTCGGGTCCTCCAACTGTTACAATGGGAAATGTTATGAACCAATCAAAAGCTTTTTTTTAAGGTCACATGGCAAGTGCACACTGAGCGCGCATGGAGACCGCACCCGACGCGATTTTGAGAAAATATATTTACCATAATATAAGTTTATTACAGTTAGAAATATATAAATTTGGAAAATATTTTAGATTATCGCTTGCTCTCATATACACTTTAAACTTATTTAGATATAGTTTTGAGACATAAAAAAATAAATGAGGGAATGGCGTACCCGGCGCGATACCATACGTTTATGACGTAACACAGGGCCTGGCAGCGTGCACTCGTCACATACGGAACGCGCAGCCGGCGCAACCCTATACGTAGATGACGTAACGCGTGTATTGGTACCACGCAGCTGTCGCATACCAAACTAGGAGCTGGTGCGACCTTATACGCATATGATGTTAGGCGGGACACGGTACTATGAAGTCGTCGGATACGAAATGGGCATCCTTAACAAGTTTCACAAATATCGCGGATAGGATTCACGTGGTGATGGAGCTTGGTACACTACCGGTACGGGAGTCTATTTAAAAAAAAATATATATATATATATATATATATATATATACATACTTTTTGGGGAAGATATAAAAAAATACATAATTTTTCAACAAAAAATAAAAAAGGATAATAGAGTTCCAAAATATCCCACAAAAAAATAGAAAAAATATAGGTTTTATAAATATTAAAATATGAAATTAATATTTAAAAAACCTTTTAAATTCACTGAAAAAAACATAGGTTTTACAGATGTTGCAGTTAGGAATTAGCATTTAAAAAACCTTAGAAATTCACTGAAAAACCATAGGTTTTAGGGAAGTTATAGTTAGTTGGACATTTGACTCATATAAAACCAGAGAAATTTGCCTGTTATAGTTAGTTGAGCTAACTATAACTCGCACGCCCGCAATGCACTGGCGATGACGTCACATATTACATCACTCATGACATGGTCAGTGACATCACGGATGACATCACTGATGAAATCTCAAATGACATCACTGATGACATCATCCACGTGATAATCTGATGCTCATACTGATGGCCTAATATAAACTTTGATACACGCACTCTAAAATACAGACTACTATTTTTGAAACGATACACACAACAATGCCAGATACTACATACCACCCACTATTTCCTAGGTCGACACTCACATCCCCTCACTTATACATGCAGTTACTCATCAATACAGTACTATAATATGCACTCATACACCTATACATACAGTGACAGTCTGCCACTCATCCATAGAGTTACTCACACACCTAGTCAGTGATGCAAAGAATCAATCACATAGGCATTTACTCATGTATACAGTTACACACCAACTGTGTTATTTATACACACACCACATCACTTATTTATGCAGATACTAACACATACTTACTGTCTTATACAATCACTGATAGAAGCAGACACTCTTTCATACACCCCCTCTTCAAATAACTTCCTCTCACGTATAGTCATTTATATACTCCAACACTCCCATATACTGCCTTAAAACATATGTAGTTACTCACACATATACCAATGAGACATTAATTTACTCACCAACTCACCCATACACATACAAACTCACCCATAGAGCCCTTCCCAGATGCACTTTTTAATCCATACAACCAGTGAATCACCCACTCAGACATGTATGCACAGAGTCACACACCCCCTGCACTCACCCAGACAGACACTCAGGCACCCATACAGATAGTCAGACAACAAATCAATAACCCATATAGTCACTCATGTAGCTACTCACCAACCCATGAAGCCGCTTATACACTAACTGAGACACTAATACAGACTTTCAAACAGTTTAGTCACTAACCCATACATTCAGTAACACATGTTCAATCACTCACTTATACAGTCAGTTACACACCTACTAAATAATCCATTCAGGGACTTGTAAATTCACTCTTTCTTCAATACACCTTGACATAGATATATATGAAAAATATTTAAACTTTACAGAAACACACATTCACTGGATGATGTCATCAGTGATGTCATTTGAGATGTCATCAGTGATATCACTGACCATGTCATGAGTGATGTAATATGTGACGTCATCACCAGTGCATTGTGGGCGCGCAAGTTATAGTTAGCTAAACTAACTATAACAGGCGTATTTCTCTGGTTTTATATGAGTCAAATGTCCAACTAACTGTAACGTCCCTGAAACCTATGGTTTTTTTCAGTGAATATATCTACATATATATATTTTTTTTTTTAAATTGTCTAACCGTGCATTCAAGCTAGAGGGCAATGTCTGGCTGCCTACATTTATTTATAGTATGTTTTGGTATCACCAGCTATCCACCGCAGACCCCCATGTTTTTTGATGCAGTAGGATGCCCAGTGGCTGTTCCTCCACTAAGGCGGAGGAGTGTCGCCCCACTGTTCAAAAGGAAAAATAAAGTGATAATAACATAACGTTATTATCATTTTATTTTTCCTATTGGTCAGTGGATGTGCTAGGTCAGCCAGAGCAGAGGAAGGAGTGGTTTGCACTCTATCAGTGCTCATGGCTGTTTGGCCAAGCCTCTTGGGTCGGCCAAACAGTTGTGGTCACTTTGCATGTTCCTCACCTGGCTGCATTACACAGGCAGGTGAGGAACATTCACAGGCACCGAACCGTGGTGCTCAGTCTATTCAAAACGCTGCATATCAGCATTGCGATCGGTACAGGGGAGTCTGTGTGCCTCGGAGATTCCTACTGCCGGCCAGGCCTGGAGACATGAAGATGAAGAGGACGAGGACAGTGGAGAGGCGGTGGCTGGCCGTTCCAGGTAAGTCCTTTATTTTTTTTTCAAGTTCCTTCCCCACTCCCACCACCCCACCCCGCCACCCCACTACCCCCGTCCGGTAGCAGCTGCTTCTGAGGCTGCCTGACCAACCTCCATCGATTTATGATTAATATTTAAGCGGACATATTCAAAAATTAACATACAGAAAATAGCTGTTTGTTTCTTCCCGAACTCCTGCACAGGCTTTAGGTTAGCAATAACATCTCATTTTAAAATGTTTATAGGATCCCCTGTCACATTAACCATTATGTTATGATGCTTAGCATTTTCATTGAAAAAAAACTTCTGTACACTATTCTTAGCATAGACACTATACCTGTTAAGCATTGAGATGTATTATATGACTGTAGCCATTTAATATCCAGGGACCACAGAGAAAGTGGAACCCCGTGCCCTGCTAGTTACAGATGCATTAGCATCACACATCAAGCAAAGGTCAAGAGCAAATAGCCAGACCCATTTAGTCTTCCAGATTCAATATATGTTCACCTATTATCTGATTCAATAGGCAATTAAAATCGCTATTTTCAGATAATTATAGATTTTAGTGCATAATTTAGAAGATAAAAGGATACAGAAATAGAATTGTGAGCATATTTTTTCCAAAACAGTGATGACTTGAAAATTCCAGTTAATCATTCATAATCACCAAGCAGTATCATTAATACAGTCTCAGCCTGAGATTTTGAAATTCAAGCTTTTTTGTTAATTTTTGAAAGGAACTATATTTCCATCCATTGGAGAATAACAGATGAGCGAATTTTCCAACCTTTATTCTGTTTAGCTTGTTAGGCAACCCATTTTGAACACTTTTTAAAATGGTATAATATCATTTCGCTTCTTCACCTTAAATCTAGTTCTTCATTATTATCAGGAAACAATGTTTTTTTATTATTTTTATTATTAATTTGTTATGAATTATGACACGACAGCACTAAACCATTATATCTTAGCATTAGCAAACATTAATTTAAGGAAATAATGTAATTTTCGGAATCCTCATCAACTCCACAAGGCCCATGCACTACCTTCTTTCCATCCACCTCTAATTAATATTTGTAATGTATTCAGCTCTCAAATCCCCGAGGACTACATTGAAAGCAATGGGGATTTCTGTTCTAGGGCCGTCATTAAGATAAAATCGAAAAGTGTAAAACCTTACCCTAAATGAGCCGTAAACAGATTACTGTGCATTTAAAACAGTTTAGGTATTTAAAGTAGGGGTTTGCAAAACTTTAGGAAGTTCACTACTCCAATCCTTGCAAAGGCTGAAAAATGTACCAGTTTATCCTCGCCATTGCCAGAGCACTTAAAAATATTTCTCACTCCATAGCAAGATTATGTTCACTGTAATCTAAAGTAGGACCGGGCTGAACTAGTGGAGTTTTGCTCAGTGGAATTCTGCAGAGCTCCAAAAAAACTCAGTGAGAGTCTGCGCAATGCCATGAACAGGCAGAAGAATGCTTGTCCATTTATTTGTGCTCCTTTTTCAGGCCAATAGTGTGTTCCCCTCTGAAAAATTAGTGCGAATGGCACTACATAGTCCCCATGGATATAGTCATTTTGATTTACCTGGTGCTGGGCCTGCTTTATCAATCTGCTTTTAGTCTATTCCAATCTACCCCCTGTCCCACTCATCCACGCCTCATTTACCTTTTTTTTTTAGCAATTATCTTTCTGTGTGTTTTACGTTTTTTGTCTATTTTTAACTTTTTCCATGACTCTATGTACCTTTTTGTGTTCATTTTCTTCCTAGTGTTCTACTTCATTTAGTTCTTCCTTTCTGCTTTTCTGTTTTCTACTTTTCTTTATCTTACTTTTATTTTTTTCACCCCAGAACCATGTCTGAGCAACAGACAGCAAGTGGTGGTTCCAGTGTGGCAGCAACAAGCTGCACACCTTGCGGTTGCCACCAAGGGTTGCAACCCATCCCATTTTCCAGAGGTGACTGCACTTGTTTTTTATCTGCAGCGCCACCAGCCCTCTGTGTTAGCTAAAGGCCTGGGAAAGGGTAAGCCCTGTGGTAGCATCGACTGATGTGGGGAGAGTGCTCCGGTGCGTGCACCAGAGTACTGGGGTTCAGTGCACAATGCAGCAGCTGACGCACTGCTGAGTGGACCTGCTAGACAGAGAACAGAAGCTGCTCCACTTGCTGAGTGTCGAGGTTGGGGGATTCGGTGAGTGATTATTTATTTTTGTTTTCTAATATGCTCGGCTTTTTTCAAATACCATGCTGCTCACACTCATAGGTAAGTTACGTTTATGTTACGAACAATATCTGATGCAGATTGAGCTAGCCAGGTGCTCTGCAGTAACTACTCGTACTCGTTAGCACTCGCTTGAGCTGATTATTTAAAAAGTCAAGCAGACTCCTCTCTTCTGTTACTAAGATAGTGGTAGTATATCAGTGAGTTAGCATTCTCTATGCCTTTTTTGATGTAGCTCATACAGTCCCAGTCTCCCAGTGATGTGTAGTGTGCATCTATGCATTGAAAAGGTAGACTGAGTTGGCCCATCAGAGGGGGTTGATATTGAGAAGAAAAGATCATTCGTTGTAATGCATCAGTAGTTTAAAATGTAATTTAGATTTAGGAAATTAGGAATTGGGTCAAGGTTTAGGAAATTAGGAATGAGTCAACTCAATAACCAATACCAGTACTACAGGTGTTCTGCTCTCCCTGCTGCCTCTGAGAGTTTGCCTTCATTTGTTCCCCGGTGTTTGTTTCATCTGTCCTGCCCTTATTGTGCTCTATTTTGTTTTAACTTGCTTTGTGGTGAGATTGGCTGATTGTTTATTTAGTTCTTTGTCTGCCCACCATCCATTTGATTCCTGCTGTTTTTCTCCCACTCACTTCCTGCTGGCCCCGCCCACCTCCCAGCAACCCTACCACCATCCAGGACCTACTTAATGGAGGTTGCAGCATAACCCCAATGAGCAGGTGCCCGTGTTCTGCTCTTCTTGCTTCATCTGAGTGCTTGCCTTCGCTTGTATCCTGGTGTTTTGCTTACCTGTCTTGCCCTTGCTGTGCTTTTTTTGTTTTATCTTGCTATGTGGTGACATTGCCTGTTGTTTGTTTACTTCTTTGTCTGCCCGCAGCCCCCCAATTCCTGACGTTTTTCTTCCTCCCGCCCACCTAATCCCAGCGCAACCCCATTTAGTGGGTCCCACTGTTCTGTTCTCCTTGCTGCCTCTGAGTGCTTGGCTTTGTTTTTTCCCTAGTGTTTTGTTTACCTGTCTTGCCCTTATTGCGCTTTCTTTTGTTTTATTTTTCTTTGTGGTGACTTTGCCTGATTGTCTGTTTACTTCCCAGTCTGCCAGCCGTCCGTTCAATTCCATATGTTTTTCTCCCTCCTGCCTCTCGCCGGCCCCACCCATTACCTCCAAGTGACAAACTCACCTCACAGGACCTACCTAATAGGGGTCACAGCGTGTCAGCACCTGGACTGCAACCAGCACCAGGAACCCTGGTTCTTCCACCTCATGCAGGTACACCACCGCATACCCCCAAGACCTGGGTCTCGGGCACATCAACAGCAACAACTGCTGCATATCACCACACACTACCAGAGGACTGTTCTCCAACCAGCATTGCTGCTTTCCATGCAACACTGAAGGAACCTACAATGGAGAAGACACTGCAAACATGACTAAGTCCACAATGCTGACCGAGACGGCCACAGGACAACTCCAGTGCTTTCTACCCGTCTTTTTGCGAGGTCATACTTGTAGTTGTGTTCTGCCTTCTGGTTTTGATCTGGTTTTGATTTGTTTTGTAGGCGCCTTGATGCCTTCGGGTTTTAGTTGCGCAATATACATTTTATTTCATTCATTCATTCATTCTACTCAACACATGAATGCCCAGCAAACAGAAGACAGAAAAAGATGGAAAAAGCACCATCAGAGGCACCCTTGTCTACAGACCACCAGGACCACACCCCAGCTTCTTCAATGCCATCCCTGACCTCATTGCCCCTACAACCATCCACTCAGAGCACTACATCTTTCTAGTGGATCTCAACTTCCACCTTGATGACTCCAGTGGCACCAACACAACTGACACAACTGACCTCCTGGAAAGCATCAACAACACCAACCTTAGTCAACTTGCCACTGACCCTACCCACATTGCAGGACACACGCTCAACCCCATCTTCACGTCCAGTGACAGATTCAAGAACAACCACGTCTCATGTCTCCCATGGACCGACCACTACAGAGTCCACTTCACCGTCTCAGGACCCACCAACACTGCACCATGTACCCCAGCTCCATGCATAGAAACTGTAAAAAAATATCAGAAGACTAGTGGAACAACACTCTCAACTCACACCTCCCAGACCTTCTCCCAGTGTATCACAGAGTGCGCCAACGCAATCACCCCGCCAAGCCAGCCAAATCCAAAGGACCTGCCAGAAAAATCAGCTGGTTCACCACCCAGCTAAAATCCACTAAACACATCTGCTGGCAACTAGATAGGAAGTGGCGCACCAGCAAAGAGACAGGAGAGCATTTCACCTTTAAGACAGCACTCAACCAGTACCACTGCCTCCTGAAAGAAACAAAGAAGAATGCCCTAGCAGACCACATAAAAGCCAGCACAAACAGCAGCAAGGAGCTCTTCACCATCATGAAGGAGTTCTCCAATGCCACAGCTGCTGTGAACGACATCACCTCCTCCCAAGAGCTGTGCAACACCCTGGCATACTTCTTCCACTACAAAATCTCTTCATCACCAAAACTTCAAACCCCAACCCCATGCCATTGACAGCATCAGCCTGCGCACACCCACAAACACAACCCCCAAACACCAGCTCACCCACTGTCTCCTTCTCATGACCCAAGCCCCAATTTCCATAGTTAACTCCATGCACTTGGGTGCACCCATGGACCCCTGTCCCCAGCACATCTTCAACAGCGGGAGTAAGACGATTGGTGACGAGCTCAAGAAAGTCCTGAACACCTCCATCACCTGGGCCTCCTTCCCTGGCAGTCCTCATCCTCCTGGACCAGCCAGTTGCCTTCGACCTCATCTCCCAGCATATCTTGATCAAGAGACTCCACCACATCGGAAACCAGGGAAATGCCCTCTAATGGATCGCCTCATACCTCACCAGAAGAACACTGAGAATCCATCTCCCACTACTCACCCCGGAACACAGGAAGATCATATGCAGTGTCCCCCAAGGCACCCAGATCATCCTCTCACTGTCAGAAGGCCCCTCCAACACTAGAGATAATTTCCACTGATGTATGATGAACATCTTTGATAATAACACCTCACCACGGAATGATGCTTTGTGGCCTGCTGAACTCAGCCCATCCCCCAACAGACCGCAACTGCAACCTCAACATTCTCTTGGACAGTAAGCTATCAATGAAGAAACATGTAATTGCAGACTTATCCATCTGCTTCTACATGCTACGCATGCTCCACTAGAACTTCAGGTGGCTCCCAGTCAACACCAGAAGGACTGTCAGCAGGCCCATGTCACCAGCAGGCTGGACTACAGGAACACACTCTATGTAGGAAACACGGCACGCCTCCTGAAGAGACTGCAGACAGTACAAAACTCAGCAGCTAGATTTATCCTCGACCCCCCCCAGATGGGCCCACATCATACCGCACATCAAGAAGGTACACTGGCTCTTAATCCAGCAGAGATGCCAGTTTAAAATCTAGGCCCACGCATACAAAGTCCTGCACAAAGAAAGACCAGCATACATCAACAAATGACCTTCCACCAACCGACTAGACACCTATGTTCTGCCTCCCTCTTCCTCACAGACACCCCCCAGATCTTCTGAAGCAACAGCGGAGGACGCTCCCTCTCACACCTGGCAGCCAAATCTTGGAATGACCTTTCCCTGCACCTCAAGACCGCCCCATCACTGTAAGAATTCAGGAAAGGACTCAAAACCTTGATACCCCCATGGTTGATTCGCTACACTCTATGAATCCCTGATTGATTGACTGAGTTAAGAAAAGTACAATGCTACTGTGTTCACCTTTCACAATATTTTTGGGGAGGTTAACTGTACTAATAATCTATTTTGCCACCATCAGTCCCACGGCAGGTGGAACCATCACCATTAGTACTACGCCCGTTGATTCTGCTGGCCCCAGAAAGTCCTGTTATCATTATTATTCCCCTAACTTTTAACTCTCCCCACTATTAGAAAAATTATGGCTTGTTTATTTATTTTTTTACTGTCTCCTTTTTTCCCTTGGCCGAGGAGACAGTTGGAGGGGAGCCCCAGTGGTGACAGGGACGGTTGGTGGTAAGACACATTGCTGGCTTATTGAGAAATTAAGTATAATATATTTGTTAAGTGGGGCAGATATCCCACCCATCATCATTCGTCACCTCTCTGCCCATGGCATTTTGCCACCCATGACTCAACTGCAGCATGGCTCAATTCAGCACTGCAGTATTGGCTGTGCAATGTGCGTCTGCTTCAGTTAATTTGGTATTACAAAGTTTTCAATGCATTACAAACCAAAAACAAGGTGTGGTTCCCAATGCTCACTGAGTCACCTGCTACTATTACTTTATTATTTCCTAAGTTCTATCCCAGACTACCAAAAAATTGAACAATCCCTTCTTGGCAATCGCCATATTTTTCTCGCCAAGTGATTTATGTATATATATTTAATGGCTTCCATAATGGATTTATGTCTCTATAAATGTTTCCCTTTCATCGTTCATTAACTACATTGAGTAACTAAGCCAAAGCTTAGCACATGATAATCAGTGACAACACACTGTTCCATCAAAAAAAACCCTACCTAGCTTAATCCGTCTAACTTACCATTTAGTAGAGTAACTTTCCTTACAGCCAAGCGAAGGTATTTGTTGAAAATATTTTATGGTGGTGAGCAAGGCCAGAGAGTAAAGGTGGACTAGGTGGCTGGTATACTCTGTGACGAACGTGCCAAATAAAATCTATATCCCGTTCCATTCCCTATACTGCAGTGCAGTGTGTGATATAGTACTATTATTATAAATCATCTGCCTCTTTGAAGTCAGGGTAAAATTGGACGACAGTTGGAGAAGATCAGGGCCATTGGACTTAAAGTAAGATAACAAATTGTGCATTACAGCTGCCCCAGCTGCAGACTACAGAGAGTAGCAAAGTACCTCACGCTAGCATGCCTCCATCAATGTTGCACAACAAGAATACTATAATTGTGCTGCATATTGCCTTACTCATTAATGAGAGGTAATACATTTTTCCCTTTCCTCATTCATCAACTACATTGAGTAACTAAGCCAAAGCTTAGCATATGATAATCAGTGACATCCCACTGTTCTATCCCAAACCCTCTACCTAGCTTAATCCCTCTAACTTACCAGGTAGTAGGGTATCTTTCCTTACAGCCAAAAGGAGGTATTTGCTGAAAATTATTTATGGTGGCGGGCAAGGCCAGAGAGTAAAGATCGAATAAGTGACTGGGATACTCTGTGACGAACGTGCAAATAAAATCTATATCTCTTTCCATTTCCTATACTGCAGTGCAGTGTGTGATAGAGTATGATCATCATTATTCATCTGCCTCTTTGAAGTCAGGGTAGAATTGAAGGCAAGTCGGAGAAGATCAGGGCCGTTGGAGTTAAAGTAAGATTACAAATTGTCCATTACTGCTGCCCCAGCTGCAGACTGCAGAGTAGCAAAGTACCTCACACTAGAATGCCTCCATTAATATTCACAACAAGAATACAATTATTTGTGCTGCATGATGCCTTATTCATTAATGAGAGGTAATTATTTTTCTTTCTACACACAAAATGCCTGTTTAGTGTTTTTTACAAGGAAATCATTTGAAAGAAAAATAACACCTAGTTTTAATCTGATGGTATTCTGGCTGAATTCATTGCAGCCAGTCCGTGCTTTTATGTGATGCATGTGTGGGAAAAGTTCAATGGCCCTAGGGGATCAGCAATGTTATGCTACTGTGCCACCATATAAACAAGTGTTTGAACTGAGCATTATTTACAATTTGTCTATTTTCTTTTTTTTCTTTCTTGATACAGTTACTCCTGTGGGTCCACAATCTCAGCAGGAGATAGCAGCCTGGCTGTGGCGGTAATGGATGGAGGCAACCAATGTCAAATATGACCGGCTGGCAGCTCTAGAGGAGGAGGAGACATCTGCCACTGCCACAGGCCCCAGTACCTTTGGCCAGATGCCAGCACCTCCATCCCGCCACAATATCATCAGTGTCGCTGGCAGCTGGGATTCCGATTCATCACTATTGTTCCTCCCTCTTCATTATACCCAAACCACTTTCAACGCAGCATCCTTCGCAGGCAGATGCTTCACCAAGAGGTGGCATGCCTTCACACCTATATTGATCATGCCCTCTAATGCCCTTTTTTATTATTTGCTTTGGTGGGAGGGACGTTTGTTGTGGGTGGAGAGGGTGGGATTTGGAAAGGAATGGGAAGTTGGATATTCTTTTGGACATTGGTTGGGGTGAATTATTTGAGGAGAGAGGTGGGACTGTTGTGGGTGGATACGGTGGGTTTTTCTTTTTATGGCCAAAGAAATAAAAAGGATGTGTTTGTGCCTGAAATCTTTTTTTGTTTTTTACTTTGCACTGCTGCCTTTTAGTGCAACCTGCAGTTTTCTAATCCATTCATCAAAGTATACATCAGTTTGTTATACCCATGTCCTACTAACCTCTGTCTCTATATTGAGCACTAGGGGAGTATACCTACGTCTATTTTGCCTACAATAACCTATTCCAAAATTCTAAATCTTCAGTAGTAGTTAGTTACTAACTAAACTAGTTCACTTTACTCCATAGTTCTCTTACTTGAATAGATGAAGCAATGGATACTACCTCTCTCAATCTTCCCAAATGTTATTGCATGGTTTCCCAAGGTGCCTTCATACTGGTGGTGGTAGAAGTAATAGCAGCTGTGCACACTTACAGGAAGGACATCACAAGCAAGGTCCCACTCCCACCTAGGTGAATTCCAACTGTAGCATTAATCAGAAGGATAATCTATCACAGGCAACTAGATTGAAAGAAAACACAGAATTAGTAGATTCATTACTTATAGCATAACTTTACAAAGACTGAGACCAGACTACCACCATGATGATACAAAGACCTGAAATTATAACAAAAACAAGCAATAGTAGCTTCTTCTGATCAATGGGAATCTAGTATTTCGTTTTTAGAACAATTCAAAATTAAAGTTATGGAATCCTTGGGTCAGAAGTGGACTTAGGACAAGATTAAGCATTTATGCAACGCAAGGTATGCATGATGATATTGAGGAATTATGCTATATATGTCAATTATGGATATCAATTATGCATGGGTGGGTAAGTGGGGCTGGTGTGGACTATTGCTCAGTTAATAGAAGATCCTACAGTGAGTTAGTGCACTTTCACCACATCCACCCCACCAAGTGTGTGGTCCAATTATGGTGTAAATTCATGTCTCCCTCAATATAAATCACACAGCCTGGGGGACGAGGGTTGGGGGTTTGATGAATGGATGGGAATGGGTAGTTGGGGGAAGGGTGTGACAAAGTCAAATACTAGACAACAACAATGTTCATGAGGTAGATGAGCTGCACACCATCACCATCAAATGTGTTGTGAAAGGAAATGTAGGAATGACAGTTCAATTAAATGCATTTCAAACAATCCTTCAACCCCAGAGACCCAAGTTATGATATGTTGAAATGTTTTGTCATCTAGGTTTGAAAAAGTCAAATTTATGGAAGCGTGAACCCTAACAGTTCCGAAAATTATGATTGTTGAAAGAAAAATGATGCTGTATATAAATACTAAATTGGGTGGTGCATCTGCTTTCGTCTTGAAATGTTCGTCTTCTTTGTAGCCTTGCTGAACCGGTCCGGTAAGTTAAGCAGAAGTGTTATTGAACTTTCCCCTTTCATGCAAGAGAAGAGAAAGCCTGTGGGTTGTGAAACAGAAATTGTATTGTAGAGTCAAGGAGAAAGACAGAATGTAAACTTAATGAGATGTGTACCAAGAGGCAGAAAAAGAACATAGGCTGCTTCAAAAATTAATTATGACTAATGTTCGATTAACCTGAGAAGTGAGAGCAATTTTACAACCAATCCCAGACAACTATCTGTATATACTGGGTTGATCAATCTCACAACTGTTTCCATGACATTTAGCTGAGTACATGTATCATGTGAGGATGTGATATCACATGTCTGTTTCCAGTTATAACAGGCTCCCCCAGCAACAAACACATAATAAAAGTATTATACATTTGAGCCAACACACACACACCGTCAGCAGCATGTCCCAAATCAGCGCATGTCTTTCAAGTCCACACAGCTGAGTGGGCCTCTTAGAGTCATCATCATGTTGGGTCTCCCTTTGAAGTTGATAACTTCCTTCTTCTGGCATTTAAGGTAGTCCCACCCTGAGTCCTGTTCTCCGAGTAATTAATCAGTCTGACTCCGTTCCGAACCAAATCTGATTGTGAGAGAGAAAGACCTGTAGTGCAGTGCTGTCGATGAGCAAAGAGAGAAAACACATTTGAGTATTTTGTGTAGATTTGCATTTGTTAACTAAACTGACTTGTCAGATCTCTGAAGAACTAGAAAGAGAAGCCCAGCAAGGAGTGTGAAAGGCCCAATCACCTTCTGGAAAAATCAGCCATCAGGCCCCAAACTTTGCCAATCATCGAAATCAAGTTTACAAATTTATTGAACACCCTCCCACACTGTCTGCCACCACATGACTCATCAATCATCTCTGACATTCACTAAATAAAATATCACTCATTAGTGTAATACTTACCTGTTCCAAGCACGGTGGTATACAATTTTGTTGGAAGCTACACATTGGCAGTCTTGTATATCAAATGATTGTTACTAGGGCAGCCCTGCTAGGGAGTGAAAAAAGGAAGGATAGGCCTAGGACGGAGGCAGGCATTGTCACCAATGTTCATCAAGGGAATGGGGAGGTCTTCTCACTGCACACTGGCCCAACTCAAATCCAGTCATACATGTGCCTAAAATGGTGGGACTGCTTAAGTCTGACACAAACAAAATATATAGGGGTATATTATCAAGTCCAAGCAATAATTATCGCTTAGCGCGCTTAGCGTGCTTTTTATTATCGCTGGATATCGCTGGAATATATCGCCAAGCTAGCGCTGTATTAACAACGCTTAGCGCTATGGTGATAAATATTCCAGCGATAGCGGGAAAATGGCCAAACATCACTAAAAAACCAGCAATGTCCCTTTTAAATCGGCGATAAGCTTGGTGATAAGGCCCTGTGGCCTTAACCCCATAATCCACCTCCCATGTTAGGTATACCTTAGTCAGGAATTTAGAAGACGTTAAATTCCTGTATTAAGGCAGAGTTAGCATGATTATAATTATCGCTACGCCTCGTTGTTAATATCGAGAAGCTGCCTTAGCGATATTTTCCCGTGCTGTTTTGACAGCCACGCCTACTTTGCATCTCATTATCAAGCGTGTCCTTGTTAATGCGATACAATTATCGCCGCTTTTCGCCCGATAACAGACGCTAAAGCGGCGATAAATCTATCGCCAGCTCTTGATAATATGCCCCATAATGTTTCTCTAGCTACATCCATTTTTTTGGGCAAGGCAGTTTGACGATAATCAAAATGTTTGATGGTGTCGTACACAGCCAGACTTGTAGAATTTGTCCTCTAGAGTGTGTTATCTCACACAAGGAGGGTTTACTAGGAGCATTATACCACCCAAAATATGTTATGGTATGTTACAGTGATTTATAGCGTGCATGGCTACTCATGAGTGTCCCGGCACGAAAGCCAAAATTGAAAACTGTAGGGAACTGAGAGAAATTACCGATTAGAGAAACAGCAGGGTTTTTAGTCTTTTCTTGAACAGGCAAGAGTCGTGAGTTCTACGCAGTCCAAGAGGAAGAGAATTCCAAGCTTCGGCCGCTTTGAAAGATAGAGAACTACCTCCAATTCTAACCAGCCAAAAGTGAGGGATCGATGCCAGACACTGTGAGGCGGAGCGCAGATGTCTTCGAGGGGCATAAACACTAAACCGTTTCCTCAAGTAGAGTGGCCAGGATCCAAGGGCTGAGTGGGCCATTGTGAGAGCTTTACATTTGACTCTTTGAGCCACTGGGAGCCAGTGCAGATCCCGCAGATGATGTTTTACGCTAGACCTGCCCGGAATGCCCATCAGAGCTCTGGCCGCAGCATTCTGTACAACCTGGAGCTTCTTGAGCTGGTATCCTAGTAGGCCAACATAAAGTGCATTGGCTTAGTCGAGGCGGCTAAGGATAAAAGCACGCGTGACCATCTCCTTAACAGTCCTAGGTAATAGAGGTAGAAAATTCCTAAGGGACTTCAGTGTGCTAAAACATTGGCTTGCCAGTTTCTTTATTTGCATAGAGAACTGGAGATTCTCCTCGAACCAGACACCCAAGTTCTTAACTGCCTGTCCCGTAGAACTGGGAAGGGGGTAGTCTGATGGCCAGAGGGCTTCCCTGAACTGTGGGGGAAAGGATCCGTATAAGAGGATTTCAAACGTATCCTCGTTACACTTTAACTGAGATGCTGCAAGCCATTTAAATACGGCTAATAGACAGTTTTTTGCTTTTGTTGGAGAAGTGTCAGAGTCCTTCCATGTGAAGAGGAGCTGGGTATCATCTGCGTAGGTGATGACCTTAGCTCCCAGCTCCTCAGCAAGATAGACCAAAGGGGTGACATATAAATTAAAAAGGAGGGGGCTCAGGGTAGAACCCTGAGTTACTCCAGTAGTCACCTTTTGTAGGGCCAATGGAAAAGGGGGTAGCCACACTTGTTGTGATCTATCTTCCAAAAATGATTTAATCCAGTCCCACGCTAGGCCAACAACTCCAATGTTTGCAAGGCGAGCTAATAACAGAAAGTGTGGCACCGTATCGAAGGCGGCAGAGAGGTCTAATAAAATCAGTGCCGCTCTCCCGCCCCCATCCAGGCACTCTCTTATAGCTTCTGATATTTCCACAAGCACCGTCTCCGTGATACAGGTAGTTCTGAACCCTGACTGAGCAGGATGTAACGGTCCAGAAGTTTCTACAAAGTTGGCCAACTGCTTAAAAACGCCTTTTCACATATCTTAGCCACTGGAAGGAAGGAAATGGGGCAATAGTTGGCTTGGTCTACAGTGGGCTTTTTAAGCAGAGGGAGAAGTTTGGCTTGCTTCCACTCAGGCAAAACCGTGGCAGATTGGAAGGACAGATTGATGAAGGAATTAACTTCTGGGTTGATAACTTCTGCCACAGCAGCCAGCAAGCGAGCCTGACAGGGATCAGTTGGGGAGCCCGATTTCAGTGATTTCAAAATAGTCAGTGTATCTTGATGAACAACAGCAGAGAATTCAGAAAAGAAGAAGGATGAGCTGGAGACATCTTGGCTAGGACTAGCAATTTTCTGAAGGAAAGGCAGTTCCTGGTCAGAGTTAGAAGCATCAAAACTAGCTTGTATCAGCTGAATTTTATCAATGAAGAAACTCGAGAGTTTCTCACACCATATTACCGACGAAGGTAGGGATATATCCTCTGCCCTAGGGGTCACAAAACCTTGAACGACGGAGAAAATCTCCTTGGCATTATTTCGGGACTTGGCTATGCGCTCTGCATAGTGCCAACTTTTAGCTATGCTGATGGAAGCGTAATATCCTTTCTGGGCCTTTCTAAGTGCTATTTTGGCAAAGGTGCAGTAGGCCACTCTCCAATTACGTTCCAGGTTTTTGCAATATCTTTTTTGCTCTTTAAGCTCCCTTGAAAACCAAGGCTTGGAAGGAGAGATTCTAACCCGCTTCGAAGAGCCGGGCTAAGCTAACTGTTCCACCGCCTGTGAAATCCAGCTCTCAACATTTTTCACTGCTCCCTCCAAGCTGGTAGAAGTAGGAAGACGAGAGTCTCTCAAGGTTAAGCTTAAGACCGAGGGATCAATTTTATGTATGAGCCTCCCCTGGACCTGCCTACTTGGAACATGGGGCACCTGAATTGTTCATGAAATATTGATCAAATAATGATCGGACCATGTTACTTGTAGGGGCTCATTTACGCATAGGGTAAAATTACAGCAGACCATATATAAAGTATGCCCTCCCTGATGCTTAGGGGAGTTAACCCATTGAGTAAGTTGGGCGAGGGTCAGAGAGCCATATAGCTCCCTGGTGTCCCTCCCCTCTACACAGTCAATGTGGATGTTAAAATCCCCAAGAAGAGAAAAGTTGCAGTGCTCGAGGGACGATAATTTCATCAAGTGCTTTCAGGAAAGCTCCAGTGGGGCCTGGGGGTCTATAAACCACTGTGCCACCCAACGTAAAATGCGGCCAAGAAATTAATAGAGAATTCGAGTGCCTCTCTTTCTCCAACTGTGGAGACGTCGGAATATCCATTTGTCTCTAAACACTACAGCAACACCCCCCTCTTCCCATTTTCCGATCAGCCCTGGAGATCTTATACCCCCTTGGAATAGCGAATTCAATGGCAGGATTAGAGCACTCCTTAAGCCATGTTTCTGTAATGAAAAATAAATCCAATTGTTCATCAGAAAGAAGTTCACAGATTTCCTGGGCGTGTTTGACCAAGGTGCGAGCATTGATTAATGCTGCCTGAATGGTGTACCCTCTAATAATGCGAGGAGTTCGAGGACCCTGTAATGTAGAATGAGCCCCGTTAGTATACAAGCTAAAATTGCAGTTCTCGCAGGTCAGATGCGAATCATCTTCAATAGCCCACCCACCAACACACTTACCGCCGCTATGGCAAAGCGCACACAGCTCATCGCGGCTGTAAGAGAGACCTGGGCCAGGCGCCTCCGCAAACAAATGGGCAGCATGGCTGGCTCTGGCCGCTCCCAGGACGTGGATGGATGCAGACGAGCTTGCCATAGGCGCACCTTAGGTGTGCCAGCGGCGTGTCCGCGCAGCGCGCCTATTAGTGAGCATTCCCCGGTAACAACTAGAGCGCTGTCTGTCTAAGATGGTGGCCTCTGTTGTCTACCCCAAGCCCACCCAGAATAGCAGCAGAAGACTGGCTCCTCTAAAGTGACATGTGCACAAAGAAAATAAAATTTAGTTGCCTGCTAATTCGGAATCGATTTTCTTTTTAAGCAAAGTGCAGAATCAAAGGTCAGTATTTTAAAAGTGCAGTAACAGAAATCAGTTTTAACATCGATTTTATGTGTAGCTAAAATCAGGATTTAAAATGCGCTTGATGCAAGACACAACACACAAATGCTAAAATCAAGGTTCGCTATTAAGAAAACGAGCGTTTAGGCACGGTACACTCTCCCGTTCCAAACCACTCCTTATGTCACTCGCATCCCCGCAGCACGCCTTTTAGTGAGCATTTCCCGGTAACAACTAGAGCGCTGCCAGCCTAAGATGGTGGGCTTTGTTGTCTACCCCAAGCCCACCCGGAAGAGTAGCAGGAGACTGGCTCCTCTGAAGTGACATGTGCACAAATAAAATAAAATTCAGTTGCCTGCTATTTTCGAATCGGTTTTCGTTTTAAGCAAAGCGCAGAATCAAAGGTCAGTATTTTAAAAGTGCAGTAACAGAAATCAGTTTTAACTTCAATTTTATGTGTAGCTAAAATCAGGATTTAAAATGCGCTCGATGTAATGCTAAAATCAAGGTTCGCTATCAAGAAAATGATTGTTTGGGCACGGTACAATCTCCCGTTCCAAACCGCTCCCAATGGCCGTAATGCTCAGATATGAATAAACACACACAATGTACGTTGGCAGAAAAGAAAAGGGGTGGAGAGCACTGCTCTGTTAGGACAAATACCCTCACTCACCCAAAGGTGACATGCTTCATCATAGGGTCCCCTCCTCACACTGGGACTGCAAGGCACCCAGTGCCGGCTATATCTCACCCACAGCAGAGGTGTTCTACAGCACAAGCACTACAGATGTGGGGAGAGAGGGTCAGAGTCCAGATGTAGATAAAGAAAATGTGAGTTAAACTATATCCTGGTGGGCATAAAAGTCTTTCATTCTGTTGCCCGAATGGATATGGTGAAAAAGCTACGTGAATAGGGATTATGGTTATTACCCTATTATATGGTCAACATGTTTCTGCCAAACGAAACTTAAAAGTTATAGGCATTCCTCAGGACTAGAATGTATGTGTCACTCTATATAAACAAAATGTGTAGAAGTAATAACATAAAGGCCCTACAGTCAGCTCAATGGCTATTCTTGTGGCACCATTGTCTTGCTAAGATCCACTAGACTCCTAGACATGTTATGTTATGTTATGTTATGTTACAATCACTTCTATAGTGCACAGATGCCCCAGC
This sequence comes from Triturus cristatus, assembly GCF_964204655.1. Lineage (NCBI taxonomy): Eukaryota > Metazoa > Chordata > Amphibia > Caudata > Salamandridae > Triturus > Triturus cristatus. The sequence goes on from NC_140589.1 coordinate 1,274,999,933, forward strand.
CAAGGGGCGTCCCGGCACTTAAAAAAGGTCCCAACACCACAAAACTGTCTAAGGGCAGAAGCGTGCAATCCAAATACTAGGCTGAGAAAGAAAACAAATGTGTTTTGATAGCCCTCCTGAACTTCAGAAGTTCATCCATTTCACGAATGTAAGGCGGAAGAGAGTTCCATAACTTTGCAGCCAGGACCCGGAAAGACCGGCCTCCGGCCCTACATAGCCTAAACCGTGGGACCACCACCAGGTTTTGCCCTGAGGATCTCAGAGAACGCGAGGGCACATGAGGCACCAAAAGGTTAGCAAGAGTCTGGGGAGAAGCCCACTTGAGGATCTTGAAAGAAAGACACAAGGTCTTAAAAGAGATCCTCTGTGCTATAGGCAGCCAGTGCAAAGAACGGATGGTACTTTCCGCAGAACAGAACCTCGGTAGACCTACCAGGGTTCTAGCTGCGGCGTTCTGAATACATTGCATCCGGGCAATTTCAGCCTGGTTGGCCCCCAACAGGAGCGAACTGGCGTAATCAAGCCGAGATAGTATGGATGCCTGTATGACCAGCTGCCTAGTAGGAGCATCAAAGAACCGCAAGATGGGTTTCAACCCTCGTAAGATGCCGAAGCAAGTGGCCGCCACTTTTTTAGTATTAATACTATAACTAAGGGCTGGATCTAACCACACCCCCAAGTTTTTTACCTCTGAGACTGGAATAGGAGTTACACCCAGTTCAGGAGGCCACCACATGTCGCCCCAAAGATCCGTCCGCTTACCCACAATCATGACCTCAGTTTTTTTCGCATTTAACTGGAGACAGTTGGCATTCATCCAGCTAGCTACCGCCAAAAGACCATCCCGGAATCTGGGGGCGTCAAGGTCGGCGTCTCCACTCAAGGCAACCGCCAACTGCGTGTCATCAGCATAGGAGACCATGGTAATGCCCCAATGTTTGACGACAGCAGCTAGCGGTCTCACATAGAGGTTAAATGTAGGGATTCGCTCAACCGTCATCAGTCCTCTCACAGTGTGCAGAGTTTATGTGCTTCTATACACCTTCACTATTTAGAGACTGGTGGGAGTAGCTAGAAGTTGGTCATCTAATGCGCTTGGGTCGGATCAATCACCTTCATCTTCCTCGTCCTCCTCCTGTGGTGTTTCAGGAACAGTGTAATTGTGTGGTATGAAGTGTTGGTTTATTTTCAACATGGTCAGTCTCTCTATGTTCTGAGGTGAGAGACTGGTCCTTCTCACTGTGACATACACTCATCAGAAACACTAGCTACTGGACAAGCCAGATACTTTATTGTCAGGCTTCTGAGCTCTGGCTATTGGCTCATCTGCCCATACAAATAGGCGAATGGGTTTTGATCCATTTAGACCTCTTTTGGGTCCTCCAGATAGTCCTGGAACATCCTCCAAATGGTCATTGGTGCTGCCACTTACTCAACCTGTTTTGCCTTCGCGTCTGAACTTGAATGAAGCTCTGCCACTTAACACCAAGGCAATGCAGAGGTTGGCTCCAATTCTTCTGTTGCTGTTGTTGGTGTTGCCAGTGTTCTTCTTGATGGTGTTGGCTGCTGTGAGACAACAGCACTGCGCTCTCTGGAGGTTGAAGGCTGCATGCCAGAACTTCTTCCCGGGACTCTATTTTCCAACAGTCCTTCCTGGTCTCACACTGTCTTCCTCCTCTAACTTCCTGCTCTTTTACACCTGCACCTAGCAAGGCGACATTCCCAGATGCACTTCTAGACACAGTCTAAAACCTGATAAAAGCACACTCCAACCTATGCATTCTAGGTGACCTCAACATTTGGTTTGACAAACCCAATATGACCCATCCAAAACAATGATCACTGGCCTAGACGCACTGAACCTGCACCAGATTGTTCACAAACCCACACACATTGCTGGACATATCCTAGATGTCATTTTTGCTAACACCTTTCCCACTATAACTCCAGTCAAATTGTCAGACCACCATTTTCTTGCTTTCTAACGTAAAACAACACTAAGCAACTCACCTAAAACCACCTTACATGCATCCACCCATCGAACATGGAACAAAATCAATTTGGAACACTTAGAAACACAACTAACATCCAGTATAGATCTGGAAACATTACATTCTGTCCAAAAACTATACGAGTGGCTACAGGAAGCATTTGATATCCTTATACCACTCAAAACCACACAACAGAACAAAAGAAAACAAGCACCTTGGATACATACAGAGATAAAATACATAAAACTACAAATTAGAACACTGCAATGTGTCTGTCTCAAATCAAAAACCAAACAAGACAAACTTTACCTACCAAAAATTAACAGATTATACAAGTCAGCTATCAAAAAAGCAAAGAAAAGGTACTATTCAGACAGAATTCAAAGTGCTAAATGTACAAACAAGGAATTATATAAAATACTCAATGAATTTAGTAAACCAAATTGCCTAGAAGGTACTCATCCAGTTACTCAAGATTTCACAGACAAACTGGCTAATCATTACACGGACAAATCAGACAGGTTGGATTTGTACTTAAAACAGAGACAAAGCACTAGTAGTAACCCTTTTACAAAACAACAATCCAAGAATACTCTAACGCAGACTCTACATTTCTTCCAACACTTTCCACACGATTAATTTATGGACCTGATCAAAGCAAGCAGGCCTGCTGGTAGCCCACACACATTTTCAAGACAATTCTCCTAACAACCTCTGTTGCCACTCCAGTAAGAAGAATCATCAACGATTCCTTAACTATGGAATATTTCCAGAAGAACTCAAAAAGTCATACATATGCACTTTACTGGAGAAAACAAACTTGGACCCGCTTAATCCTGATAACTACAGACCCATTACTAATGGACTTTTCCTCGGGAAACTGATAGAAAAAGCAACGTTGCCCAGATGTCACAATTCATTGAAGACAATGCCATACTTTTCAGACTTCCAAACAGAATTCCGTCCGGGAACAGGCACATAATCTGCCCTCCTTGGCATCTGGGATGACCTCAAGAACACATTTCACCGCAACAGGCTTGCTCTTGCTGTGATATACCTCCACAGGTTACTCTTGGCTGCCTTAGATACGGTTGCCTATGACACTCTGGTACAAAGACTCCACGTAGCCGGCACAGAGGGGACATCTTTAGACTGGTTCAAGTCCTACCTTCGAAACAGAACTAATCTCATCCATACCCAACCTTTCTTGTCCAAACCGTACTCCACAAAAACTGAGGTCCCTCAAGGCTTTAACATCTCGCCCATGTTTTTCAACATTTACATGAAGTCATTACCGGTACTGATCATTTTCACCTCACATGCTATATCTATGCAGATGACATGCAAATACTCCTTCAACTGGAATGCCCCAAAGACATTGGAAGCAAGCCAGTTTTCAGTTGTCTCAGAGCCGTGGATCAATGGATGAGTTGGAGCCATCTCAAATTGAATGCTTCCAAAACCGAAATACTCAAGTGTGGCGATTGGAAACATTATGACCAACTTGGCCTGATGAACTGTGATCACCGCCTTAAGTATTGCAGGAAGTAAGAAACCTTGGAATGACCATGGACTCCAGGCTACCAATGAATGCCCAAGTGGACAAACTAGCTAGATCAAGCTTTGTTACTATAAAAACACTGCGACAAGTCCTCCCCCATTTGGGTTTTCCACACAAGGTTCAAGCTACCATCTCCCTTGTTCTGTCCAAACTCGATTACACCAATAGCCTCTACCACGGATTACCTTTAACCACTATGAAAAGACTACAACAGATTCAGAACTTGGCTGCCAGACTACAGTTTACCATTGGAGGTCTTTAAGTCTATCTTTGTTCCGGCCACCCCATCCCATATGGGAAGATCCGGAGGAGGACTTGCTATTTATATCTCTTTGGCCGTTGATTGTACTTTGTCGGTTTTGCCTGCAGAGAGCCCCTGTATACAGGCTTTGCTATTACTAAGGGGGGGCCCTAAATTGGGGCTTATTAACTTCTATAATTCAGTTTCCTGCAGTAATGATGTTTGTGATATCACTATGTTAGGTTTCTTTGTAAAGCAGCATTATAACACCATGTCACGGAATCTTGTGATAGCAGGGGATTTTAATATTCACATTTGTGGTGACCCAAGGGCATCTTGTGTAGCTGATGTTGGGTGTCTTCGGGCTCAGGAAATTCACTTTGAACACTCACCACAAGGGGAGACAATGAATGGTTTTCTGCAGGAGTATGATCTGTCATCCCTTATGTGCTTGTCTGATCCCTGTAGTAAGTTCATCATCCCAACCTTTAAAGGCAGGGGTGTTGGTTCTTTTATTGATTTTATTTTGGTAACATCCCCAATATTAGATTTATTCACAGGGTTTGCTATACAAGCTAGTGCGTTCAGTGACCACAATCCTTTGTGTGCCCATTTGACCAGGGCGGTAATGTCGTACATAAAGGGGGCTAAGCAGGGCGGGATGGTGGAACCAACTGACGGTGGAAGGCGGCTAAAATGAACACAGATATCCCCGGATACACTTTATAAATATTTATTGGACTCTTATGCTAATGAGTTAGCTAGGTGTACCACCTTGTCTGCAGACCCTAGGGAGGTTATTAGTGCCTTTGAATAATTACTGGCAAAATAAGGGACTTTTTCACCGATCTGGCTAAGAGGCCCGTTAAGCAGTGCCCTAGATGGTTTGAATCATTATGTTCTTAGCTGGCAATAAATTTGCGTGTAGCATTAAGTATGAGTCCGAGAGACCCTTTATTGGTGAGATTACGCCAAAAAGAGTATAAATCTGAATTGGCGAGGCGTAAATCTGCCTTAACAGATGTAGCATGGAGGGAGTTAATTGAAGCCACCATGCTGAGGGATAGTTCTAGGTTTTGGAACATAATTAACAGCCCCTTGTGGGGTTCAGAGGAGGGTAGTGCAATAGGGGCACACATAACCGAAGAGGAGTGGGTTCTTCACTTTGAAGTTATGTTTGAATGTCCCCCGGAATTAAATTGCCCCCCACTACGGATGGCTAGAATACCTGACCTGGCTTTCAGTCCTTCTGAGGTTATGGAGGGGATAAAGGTATTGTTCAGTAATAAAGCCCCGGGACCTGATGGCATCCCAGCTGATCTCTTTAAGTCTGATCCAGCACTCTGGGCGCCGGTTCTTGCCGCTGTTTTAAATGCAGCAGTGAACTACGATTGCCCCGAGTCTTGGGCGACTTCTACAATAGTGCCGGTTTTTAAAAAGGGTAACAGAGATAGCACTCACTTCTGTAGACAGATCTCCCTGTTAGATTCAGTGGTCAAGGTGACGGGACGAGTGCTCCTGGATAGGTTGACAACCTGGACTGAGGAACATGCGATTTTATCGGATATACAGTATGGGTTCCGTCCGGGGCAGTCGACCATGGCCCAGTGTCTTAACCTATCCATGATCCTGAACAAATACACAGTCACACGTTCTGGTACGATTCACCTAGCATTCATGGATCTGTCTTCCGCGTTTAATCGCGTCAATAGGAACAATCTATGGCAGTCCATGTTGGCCATAGGGGTTGATGAAAATATTATTTCTTTTTTGGAAAGCCTTCATCGCTCAACTAAAGTGCAGGTTAGATTTTCACAAGATCCAAGAGTCTCTCGTACCCTGGCTATTGAACGAGGTGTATGACAGGGCTGTATTTTGGCCCCCTTTTTGTTTAACCTATATATTAACAACTTGGATTCAGTATTACAAGCCACAAGGGTTGATTATCCGCAAGTAGGCCGACCAGGCCTGCCTGTCCTTTTATATGCGGATGATGCGATCCTTATATCTAGAACCGCCAGGGGGCTACAAACTCTGCTTGATGAGGGACCAAGACCTAACCATAAATGACTCCAAATCTTTTGTGATGCAGGTGGACCTTCATAGCAAAAAGTCCTTCCAGTTCAGGGTAGGGACCGCTCAGGTTCCCCGAACTGATGTTTTCTCATACTTAGGTGTTATCTTGGATGAGAAGTTGAAGTGGGGACCACTAAAACAAAGGAAGTGGGAGACCTGGTTCGGGCTAATTCTGCCATTCTTAACTTTGCCTCCAAATTAGGCAAAAGACCAATAGCAGCACTCTTGAAGATTTACCAGGCAAAGAGTGCCTCGATTGCATCGTACAGCAGTGAAATTTGGGTACAGATAGCTACGGATGAGTTGCAAGTGGTTGAGAACACATTTCTTAAACGCCTTTTGTGTGTCCCAACTGGAACCTCTCACATGGTTGTACATGAGGAACTAGGGGTCCCATATCTGAGTAACACCCTGGCCCTCCAACCATTAATATTCTGGCTTAAAATCTGGAGGAATGATGAATTGACCTTAACAAGGTCAATTCTGAAAGAGTGTATGCCTCTTGATCACTCGCATCGCATCCCGTGGCTTAGTAATAGAAAAACCAGCTTTGCCAGGCTGGGCAGAGCAGATTTATATTTAAATCCTGAAGTGGTCTCTAAAAATGACCCGGGCTGGGTAAAGGAATCTTTCTGTAACTTAATGAGAGCGGAGAGGGAAGAGCAGGAATTGAGTAAACCCAGTGTACAACGATTTTTAATGCTGAAAACCACACCAGCTACTGAACCCTATCTTCTGGGACCATTCAGCACATATGAACGATTCTTGCTGACTTGGTTCCACCTGGGTTACTTCCACTTTATGTTGACCTTCCCCAGGGGGAGTGGTAGAGGAACGGTCTTAGCATGCTGTGGCTGCGACGGCATGTCTCCTCAGGATTTGCTTATTTTTTAATTTTTCTGCAAGTTCTACACGTCCACTAGGAAAAACCTCATTGTCCCAATCTTAAGAAGGGCGAATTTCAGGCAGGCTCACCAAGCTCTCATTTATCTTCAACTGTTTCATGAGGACTCGGTTTTATTTGTGATTAATTTCCTCAAATCTGCAGTAAAATGTAGGGCCCTCCTAGATCAGATGTTAACTATCTTGTAGGTCACTAAATGATTTTATTTTACCATCCCCTTTGCGACATTTGTATATAGGATTCTTGGTGTTGCCTATTTTATTGCCGTTACATTGAATTACTAACATGGGATAAATGGCTTTTTTTAAATGTATTTTTTGTTGTATTTTATTCTGATTCGGTTTCTGTATTTATGCATTATTCTGCATTATGGTTTTATGTGATTTTATTAACTATTGCTGATAGATATATAACTTTTATGGGTTTTTTTCTGAGAACCGAATAAAGTTTTTTTTTAACTTTGAACTTTGTACTCTTGCATATCAAACTGCAAGACCACATCTCCCCTGCCTTGAAAGCCCTGCATTGGTTATCGATTGCCAGAAGATCCACGTTCAAGCTGCTTTATATCACCCACAAAGCGATACATGGAATGGGACCACTCTTCATCAGGAATAAAATCACCAAACACATTCAAGATAGGAACCAAGGCTCTAGAGTGACACCTCGCCTCAGAATCCCAAGATACAAGAAAAAAAACATGGGTGGAACATTTTTCTCTGTTTAAGCAGCAATAATACGGAACTCTTTAACCCCCAACATAAGATCCACTGACAACCACCTAATCTTCGGAAAGCTACTCAAGAATTGGCTCTCCCCCACATAAGCACCATACGCAAACAAAATTATGCTGCATATCCTTCTGTATATAAGCATATATTTGTACTATGGATATGCACCGATATATGTGTATTGCTTTGTTTAAACATGTAGAATAATTCTTTAAAAAAAAAAACTAATAAAATACATTTTTAAGTACAATACTTGAAAACCAGAGTTTATTTAATGCATCTTTAATCTACATATACTTACTTCCTTTAGGCATTTATAAACCTTCCATGTACTTACGTATCTATATATTTATTACTTTTTTCTAATTCAGCATATCCAATGCACTACCCTATTTCTCACCCTATATCTTTCTCAATATATCTTCTACCTCAACTCTCTAAATCATCTCAAACATCTTTCTACAACTCTGTCCAATGCACTACCCTATTTCTCACCCTATACCTCTATCAATATATCCTCTACATCTACACTCTCATTCATCCCAAACCCCATACCACTACAATGATCCCCAAATAGCTTTTTCAAGACTCTCCCTTACTCTACCCCTCCTTGCATGATCTGACACCTCTTTTACTATACCAGTCCCCCAAAACAAGCCTTTCTAAACTCTTTCCTCTGCCTCTTCCCCTCCACATCCCTTTTTACTCATCCCAAGACTCCTACTAATGCCATGACCTCTCAAAAAAAAGTCTAAATTCTTCACTCTTCTATCCCTCCACTATCCTTTTCAATGAAAATAAAAGACTAACATGTCCACTTATCAAATTTCATATTTTACTACTCTAATTCACCACTAATCCTTTATGGGTTTCAGAGCAGCACGCTACTCGCCGAAAAAAAGAACTTCAACACCTCATCAGGGTTAGCAAGCACTATAGAAATGTAAACCTTTTTTCCCTCTTCTATTCCTCCGCTACCCTTCTTTATCCAAATAACTGAATAACATATCCACCACTCAAATTACTTTCATATTTCACTATACTAATTGACCAACAATCCTTTCTGGGTTCCAAAGTAGTGTGCTACTCGCCGAAAAGGCACTTCAACACCCCATCAGGGGTTACAAGAGCTATATATATGCAAACCCTTTTCCCTCATCTATCCCTCTGCTACCCTTATCAATCCAAATGACTGACTAATATCCACCACTCAAATTACTTTCATATTTCACTATACTAATTCACCCCTAATCCTTTATGGGTTTAGGAGTAGCGTGCTACTCACTGACAAAAGTGCTTCAACACCCCATCAGGGGGAACAAGCGCTATATAAATGTAAACCTTTTCCCTCTCCTATCCCTCCGCTATCCTTCTCAATTCAAATAACTGACTAATATCCACCACTCAAATTACTTTCATATTTCACTATACTAATTCACCACTAATCCTTTATGGGTCCAAGAGTAGTGTGCTACTCACCAAAAGAAGCGCTTCAACACCGCATCTGGGGTAACAAGTGCTATATAAATGCAAACCTTTTTCCCTCTTCTATCCCTCCGCTATCGTACTGAATCTAAATAAATGACTAACCTATCCACCACTCAAATTACTTTCATATTTCATTGTACTAATTCAACACTAATGCTTTATGGGCTCCCGAGTAGCGTGCTACTCATTGAAAATGCACTTTGATGCCTCGTCTGGGGTAGTAAGAGCTATATAAATGCAATTACAATACAATACACTTGATCAACCATCCAAGTCTTATATAGTGAAACACCCATTTCTGGAAAAAAAGGAAAGTGCCTAGTATTTCTTTGTACCATGGCTTAAGTATTGTGGCACAGATATAAACTTGTTGCATGACACAATGTATTTTTGCAGCCTTAGATTAACAGCCAAGCAAAGGATTACGCTCTTAACCAACTCATGTACTTCTCTGTTGCCGTTCACAGTAGTAAACCTTTGCAACACCTATTTTAACTGGTCCTGCTGCAGTTGCAACATCGGGATAGCTTGGCTCATTGCACTGTCCTCCTTGCTGACTTCCTGTGTGAATAACTCAAAAGGAAGTAGCATCTGTGTTAGGCATTTGATTGGTCTCCATTTGTCAACCTTCATGGTCATGATTTTCCCAGTTGCATCCTCTTGCTTTGAATGAGAGGAATCATGATCGGTTTGTGCTTCTCAAACAGACTTAGCAACATGTAATAATTCAAGTTCCAATGTGTTTGCACCTCGTGTATGAGGGCTTTAACTGGTACTCTATTAGCACGCTGAATGATCCTCAACTGCTTCTGGGCTTAAAAGAATGGCTGAAATGAGTACAGATTCTTCTTCAGGTGTTCAGTATGTTGCTGACAATGTCTTCTTTTTTGCGAAAGTCCTGCACCATCAGGTTGATGCAATGTGCCAAACATAGGACCGTGAACTATCCACCATCTGCCAATGTGTTAACTATATTCCTGTGATTGTCTGTGGCAAAAAATCTAACTTTGAGACCTCTGGATGGCAGCCATTCAAACACCTTCCTGTTAAAAATGTCCAAGATATTCGCAGCTGTATGGGATTTCTGCATGATGGACATGGCTACTATTACATGCCCCTGAACGCCCTTTAAAGTTTCTTCAGCACTAAAACCTGTAGACAGCTATTGCATAAACCCCACAAAAGAGATTTAATGTGCAGTGATACACATATAATCAGTTGCTTGACAACTAGTCCACATGGCTGTCATCAGGAGGATAGTGTGAACAGCACTCGGCTGCAAAGCTTGTCCAACCAATTGCAGAACATCGGGTTGGAGCTTTGGAACAGAAACTCTGTCAAAATAGGTCCGACGGTGAACCTTTCATTTCGGGCAGATGGCCATCACAGATTTATAGAAATTCCACCCATTCCAAAAAGAAAAAGGTCCACTGCTAACATTTTAGCCAGCTTCCCATTGTACAAACATACCATTGGGTGGTTGCATTAGTAGGGCCCCTCCTCCCTAAACATGTTCATAATAGTAACCTGGATTTTTTTATTTTCTTCTGCCACTGGTGCAGGCGACTTCTGGAGAGAACCAGGAGGTGGTAGACTGAATGTGCATTTTGGGGCTATCACTGTGTGTTGTGGTGACTCCAGCTGACTCTTGAGACATTTCAAGGTTGCTGAGGCGGGTGATACTGGCACACTGCTGGGGACAGGGCTGCTTTATATATAGCTATCACCCTCTTCTTCCTCATCACAACCCACCATGATCTGAGCTTTTTCCCCTCTCTCAGCAATGCCACCACCTGCAGCAATTGTTTAAGGTGTGCCTCCCATTGGATTGTGTGATGTTTCTCACATGGGTTGTTTGGCCTACAGTACCATAGTGTGAGCCAGACTTACCCCAATGAACATTCATGGGGCAAATGGAGCATATTGCAATGTTATCTTTCTGCTTGCTTATTGTAAGGAAGTCCCAAACTGGGGAGGAGAACGTTTTTGATGGGCCACTGGTGCCACCGCCGGCGCCAATGCCCTAAGAACTGAAGGTATGTGAGAGTATCGACGATTCCCTCTCTTCAGTGCATACTTTGACTGAGGTAGTGATATATGCTGGTCTCAGCAGGCACCATACAAATATAGATGCTGGTGGTGGTGGGGGTACCAGTGCCACATCCCTCGGAGCACGTTGAAAAAAGGGGTAATATTGGTGTCCTATGAGCCAGCATTCAAGGCAAAGGCTGGGTCATCCTCCTTATTCCCTACATAATTGGAAGCTTTTCAGGAACCTTCCTCTTCCCTTCTCTCTCATGGTCAGTCTCAGACTCAGTCAGGGTCCAACACATGTCCAGATCATCAGAAGGGGGCCTTAGAAAAGATGAGGTGGTATAAATGAATGATGGTGTGCCTGAGTCACAAAGAGACTCTTAAACTTTTGTGCAAGTTTAGGTTTGTTTTAGAATTCACAAAATTGCATTGTAATACTATTTCTGAGGAGACTCTGCAGTCGGGGGACAAAAGAATAAGTTTACCTTTGTGAATCAGACCCTATGTTGGTTGTGCCCTTTCCCCTCCTTGGGGCACCACAAGGAAAGGAAAGATGTCCACAAGCCTTGGAGGGCTGTAAGGCATTCTGGTGTGCTCCCAGCCCCAAAGCAGTGAATATATCATAGCAGCTGGTTCTCCCACAGTGCAAGCCCTCATGGCCCCATCAGCTCCCTACACACACTGCACTCTTGTGCAGCATATGGGACCCGGCATTACACTCTTTGACTCTCTCTCCTCCTGCCGGCTGGGGAGAGCAGCGTCCTCTCCAGGTCTCCATATCCTGGAGATGGGGTCCTGAACTGACCTTGTTCTTTGAGTGGCCCAAGGGTACGGTCCTGGGCCTCATTTCAACTGGGTTTTGCCCTCCCTGGGGAGAGATTTAAGAAATAGTTGCAGAGAACCAACGCAATACATTTGGGCAAAAGGCCTGTTTAAATAGGCAAAACTTAAACATATTTAACTCAGGCCCTATTGGGCAACTTTTCCTGATCTTGACCTCATTTTGCTACTGATGGTGAGTTCTAGCGTAGCCTAGCCTCCTGGCCTAAAAATAGGGTCACTCTAGGGGGTGGGGGGACTGCGTTCAATGGCTCCCTGTGCCAGTTTCCTCCTTTGCCTGGCTCCCGGTACTTCTCATCTCCTGGTGGGGCACAGAGTCCATATCTTCCCCCAGCTGGTCCTCGGGGGTTGTAATGTGGCCTGTCTCACTGGCCTGGGAGAGACCCCTTTAGGCCTGGGCTGCAGATACAATCCTTATTTCTTCAGAGCATCAGGTGGCTTGTCTTTCCAGTTGTCCATGGTGTTATCTCCTTTGACATCCAGTTACAGGAGTTTGTTCTCTTTGAGGTCCTAGGGATGCTACCTTTATGCCCAGTGGCAGCCTGTTGATAGGGGATATCCCTTTGACTAATCTTAAAGCTCGTTCTGATCAGTCCCTTTCCCTTGGGCTTGACTCCAGCCTGGCTAGATGTACAAAGGTAGGGGCGGGTCTGATGTCCAGTTCCTTTATGTGTTGTGGAAGCAGATTCCTTTGAAATGTAATCAAGACAGGGCACAGCTCCTCCATAGCCATCTTATTAGAAAGACCCACACTCCTCTACATACAGGCCCTTTTATTTACTGTCCAGCTCCAATACACATTTTCCACTGGAAGAGCTGTCACCAGCCTTGGCAGCTGGTCATTTGCAGAAAGACACCAAAAGATTTAGGGTGGGAAATGCCAAATTTCTAAAAGTTTGTTTTAATTTAAGTGGTTGGGACTTTACATTAGCCGGAGGCTACACCACATTAATTATATAAAGTATCTGTTATGCCATGACTGGAATTATTCACTACTCCTTTTTTTTCTTGGGGTTCAGGGTTTTGATTGCATGAAACCTTGGTTACTTATTTACCATTCGTTTTGTTCTATTAAATACTTTTCTTATGTCAAACACATTAGATCACATATGCCAAAGGAATCGTAGCTCCTTGGGCCCCTAATCAAATCATAATGACAACTCATACATTCAAAACAAATACTCAAGATATTTGAATAACATCTTTACAGGCATTGCCTAGGACAATGAAACAGGATTGGTATGCAGTTCCGACGATGTAGCAGGTTGTGGTCAGTAAACAGGAGGTGCCAAGGTATAAGTCAGGGGGCAGGCAGGAGAGGAATTCACTCCTTATGGAAAGGAGACCCTCACACACCCAACAAGCGAGTGTCTTGCTTCATCATCGAGTCTAGCTCCTTATCGGGTCGGCGGTGCAATACCGGTCAGGCGCCCGGACGGGGCCTTCTTTGCGAAGATCTTTTTTCCAATGCCGATGGGTGTAGTGCGTGTGAGGGCCCTTATAGTAACTAGTGTAGGTGATAGTGATGTGTGGGATAGATGAAATTAAAACAGGAGATAGTGATCCACTCAGGACTATTTTAATGAGTTGTGGTCACTACCCTGATTAAAACCATACTGAAACGCACATTCTCACTCTTAGGTGTGTGAGGGTATGTGTTAAAAAGGTCAACATGTTTCTTGCCTGTTTATCTATTAATTGGCAATTCTTCAGGACCAGGATAATTACTACCTACACTTTTTTTGGTGGTGGTCACGACCTCATGGAGGTGTCAGTGTTGACCACACGTACAGCACCCTAAAAAAATGTGTGGTACCAGTAATTTACATCACAACCTGCAAGATATAAAGAAGTGAGAATATTAAAACATAACAAGGACAATGCGAAGTACCAGGAGTTCCTTATACAGTAATGGCATATCGATAACATGGTTTCCCTCAATGGTATCCGATGCTACCCACCACAAGCCTAATGAGGGTGAGTTACCTTGTGTTGTCTCTCACTGTGATCTTTCCCTGCATTGTGTTCATCTGTGTATTTCTCACTGCTGGTCATTAAGCGCGCTTCCTTGATACCACATACAGTTGACGCATGTCCCGGCTTACCTATGCCAAAGCACGTTATCGATATGCCATGACTGTATGAGGAACTCCTGGCACTTCGCATTGTCCTCGTTATGTTTTAATATTCTCACTTCTTTATATCTTGCAGGTTGTGATGTAAATTACTGGTACCACACATTTTTTTAGGGTGCTGTACGTGTGGTCAACACTGACACCTCCATGAGGTTGTGACCATCACTAGAAAAAGTGTATGTAGTAATTATCCTGGTCCTGAAGAATTGCCAATTAATAGATAAACAGGCAAGAAACATGTTGTCCTTTTTAGCACATACCCTCACACACCTAAGAGTAAAAATGTGCGTTTCACTATGATTTTAATCAGGGTAGTGACCACAACTCATTAAAATAGTCCTGAGTGGATCACTATCTCCTGTTTTAATTTCACCTATCCCACACATCACTATCACCTACACTAGTTACTATAAGGGCCCTCACACGCACAACACCCATCGGCATTGGAAAAAAGATCTCCGCAAAGAAGGCCCCGTCCGGGCGCCTGATCGGGTATTGCACCGCCGACCCGATAAGGAGCTAGACTCGATGATGAAGCAAGACACTCGCTTGTTGGGTGTGTGAGGGTCTCCTTTCCATAAGGAGTGAATTCCTCGCCTGCCTGACCCTTGACTTATACCTTGGCACCTCCTGTTTACTGACTACAACCTGCCACATCGTAGGAACTGCATACCAATCCTGTTTCACTGTCTTTTGGGCATGTATGCTGGACCTTAATAATTAATACTTATTATGTAAAAGCCCACGATTCCCCCGCTTGATTTAGATTGCCTAGGACAATACCTGTTTCAAAGCATTCTATTTGACACAAAACACTCAATTTTACACAAAATAAAATTAAAATTAAACAAGAGAAAACCAATCTTGAACTTTTCACAAGCAAGAGTCATTATAGAATTTCACTTTTTGAAGAATGACTCATGAATTCCCGCAAACACTGAGGGGTTTTTCTCCGCCATTAGTTTTTTTGGGGCACTTATCTCAGTACCTTTGATTGCCTGAAATGAAGACAAAAGTGAAAATATTTATTTAAAGAATTCAAAATTACTTTTCAACTAACTTCTTTTGTAAAAGATACTTTTTTCTTTTCTTTCATAGTCATAATCAGCACTGTTGGACAACTCGCATTTTTTTATAGATGTATATCGCTGCTTCAATTTGAATTACCTGGGTTCAGCTTTTTGGTGTTCTCCGTTTTCTTTACTATTTCAGACAAAGACATGAATTTATTTTAATACCATAACTACCGACATAAACCTCACTCATGCATTGCTTTTTATTATTTATTATTTTCACTTGTCTGAACGCTTAACTGTGAATGATTCGTTTGCTTCAGCTGTCGTCAAGCTTTCACAGAGAGACACATGTAAGCATTCAAAACCCCTGGAAACTTTGTTGCAGCCAGTGAATTAAAGACTGAAGATGTTTTCACTGTTTGTTAAGCTAGTAATTTCCTTACTCCTAATTTTGATGCCACTCGAACTTGTAAATACTGTTTTCGTGGCCATACTTGCATTTCTGTTTGGATCAAGACACTTTCTTCGTCTAAGCTGCCATTGCTTTCCTTCACATACCCGGCATGAACTTGGCAGTCTCTAAAGTCTGATTAGCTATTCCTGTTTATTTGTTGTCATAACACTTACTTTTTAGGTGCCATTCTGACGTACAATATACTTGGTTGTTTTTACTTCAAATTAAAAGATCTTGAACTTTTTTTTTTTCAAAGAAAGACTTTTTAAAAACATTTTTGATAGATGTTTAGAGAAATTTCTGACCTTTCACTCTTTATAGTAATTTCAAAAGCTTTATTGTTTGCTTTAGGTTAGGGACTTTGAATTTCTGACATTTCATTCAGTCTTTTTATTGTGGTATTAAAACATATTATGAGTTAGGCCACTTTTTGGATTGAAGTTCTCTCAGTGTCACCTCCTCTAGGGTTTGGGTGTATGACCATCAGAACTGTCCACTTTAAATCATTTTCGGAGTGGCCCTTTTCCATAAGGTGATTCACTAAAGGTGCCGTAGTTAGTTTTTATCGAATTCTTGATTTATGTTGAACAATTCTTTGGCGTAATTCCTGTTTTGCTTCTCCAATGTAAGGATTTTTGCATGGGCAAATTATGCCATAGACCACATTTTTCATGCAGCAATTTGAAAAAATAGTGTGTTTCCATTTCATGTTCTTCAATTAGAATTCTGATCCTTCTCTAGTTTGGTCACAAATCGTGCATGTGCCGCATTTGTGGTGGCTTTGTATCGGTGGACATTGCCATTATTGTCTTAAATGCTTTTTTAGTGTGGAGGGAGCATATGCACTCACCAACTGTTTTCCTAAGTTTGCTTTCTTTTTCAATGCAAAAAGTAGTTGTACAAATCGTGCATATATTTTCGAAATCAAATACCAATTTTTTGTCAGTGGATTTTTTGTAGAGTGTTGTTGATATTTTTCCATCTTCAAATAAAACTTTTACATCTAAGAATGTTATCTTATTTTGACTTTTGGCCATGCAGAATTTGATGTCTGGTAGTCGGTTGTTTAGCCAATCAAAGAATGCATTTAGGGCATCTTCTGTCCCTATCCAAATACATATGATTTTGTCAATAAATCAATACCATTTTGTTATATTGTTGCCAAAGGTATTGTTATTGAATATGAACCTTTCTTCAAGAAGTGCCATGAGCAATATAGCCATTTCTGGTGCAAAGGAACCCCCCATGGTGGTTCTTTTAGTTTGATAAAAGAAATCATTTTCAAATTGGAAGTAACTCCGCTTCAAGGCCACTTTTGCTAGTTGTAAAATGAATTGTGTTGGGACTCTATGTGGTCTAGATCTACTTTACAGAAAACATTCCAATGTCTCCAACCCTGAATCTTGGGGAATTTTCCTGTACAGTGAGACCACATCAAATGTTGCCAGCAATTGTTTAGAGAAGTCAAATTCTATGTTCTCAACCTTATTGATAAAATGCAAAGTATCACGAATATATGATGGAACTTGTGTGATGAAAAGTTTCAAAGATACATTAACATATTTTGAGATGAGTTCAAGAACTATGTCGCACCCTGAAAAAAAGGCCTTCGGGGGGACAGTTTTAATCTTTATGTATTTTCAGCAGAAAATAGATACCTGGTGGTTTAGGATTCGTTTTTTTAAGAAATTTAAATTCTTTTGGACCTATCATGTCATTACCAAAAGCTTCTTGAAGTGTTTTTGAAATCTGTTCCTGAATACATTTAGGTGGATCCATTTGAATCTTTCAATACAATCCTTTATCCAATAACTGTCTGTGCCCTTCCTTGATGTAATATTCCTTGGACCAAACAACAAGGGCTCATCCCTTATCTGCCTGCTTGATAACAATTATGTCACCATTTTTGAGATGGAGTAATTTGGTTCTTTGAGAGATTACTCTTACAGAATTCCTTTTTATTCTCTAATTGATGGTTTGCTGAAAGTACTGTTTGTTACAAAACAAGTATTTCCTTTGGGATTAAATTTGGCATTGAGCAAAAGGTGGACTTGTTTGTCAAGCCTGATGGTTCCTGTATTTGTTGATGTGGATAGCTAAAAAAATAGTGTTTTAATCGTAACTTTCGGCAGAATTCCAAAGCTTCTGCCTTCAGACAAGCAAATGTATGCTCTGCCTGGACAAAAGGCAGTCCCTTTTCCAATAATAATATTTCATCAGCTGAAAATTGTCTGTCTGATACGTTTACTATGGATGATTTTACAGGTTTTTGTAATATTGACGCCTGGTTTACATTTCCCATGACTGGTTGTTGGGTCTGTACTTTCCTCTGGTTCTTTGATGGCCTATGCCTAAAAAAGTTGGTCTTGTCTTGCCACCGAAGTTTTGATGTGAAGGAACCCCCGCAGTGTCAGATTCCCCTTATGATTCTTCGGAGGAAATTTCGGAAAAGGTGATAAATTTGTTCCTTGATCTTCCCTGTTATTTCGGGAGTGGCCTTTTTGATTCCTGTCTCATGTATACATCTTCTTTTAAATATGGATGAGCAACTTCCAAAGAAAATTAATTTTTGTACTTTTTAAAAAAATTTTTTTTTTAATTTATGGTGTGATCTTTGAATACAGTGATATCCTTTTCAATGTTATCCAATAAAGCTTTTGCTTCTACAATTGTTTTATTGTCCTTGATTGTCTGTTCTAAGTTCAGCTATTTCAGTCAGTTGTTTTGGACCTAATATTTGTGCTGTCTCAATTGAGTGGAGCATCCAGCCCCTGCTGCATTTTATTCCCATCCCACTGAATCCTTTTTTATAATCTGGGTCATCTATGAGGATGACCAGTGTGTTCCGTACTTGAAGGCCCCAAGGGATTGTTCCAGCTTTTAAGCGTTCCACTAGGAAGGTGCCGATTACGATCCGGTAAAAAAATTCCCCGTGCGACTCGTATCCGGTCTTTTTACCGTACGAATCGTACAAGTGCCGTACGAACCGGCAATCACGATTCGCATGGTAAAAAGTCCATACGAACCGCATCGGGAATGATTTCCCACACGTCCTCGGGTCGGAAAATGTGTCCGACACGTCCTCGGACGATTTACCGTACAAATGTGAAAGGTGAAGTCCGACCGAGGAATCACGATCCATCCCGTGCGTCCGATTTTACAACCGTATGGAAAAAACACCGTCCGCACCGAACTCCCATAGCAACCATGGAGACATGTGCCCGCATACGCGCCCAACACTCCCCCCCGCCCCGTACGTCCGAGACGTACCCCCCGTGTATGTACACCCCCACCCGTGTATGTACACCCCAGTACGTTCGAGTCGAACCCCCACCCCTGTACGTGTCGTACCACCGTCAATGTACACCCCAGTACGTTCGAGTCGAACCCCCACCCCTGTACGTGTCCGACCCCCATGTATGTACACCCCAGTACGTTCGAGTCAAACCCCCACCCCTGTAAGTGTCGTACCACCGTCAATGTACACCCCAGTACGTTCCAGTCGAACCCCCACCCCTGTACGTGTCGTACCACCGTCAATGTACACCCCAGTACGTTCGAGTCGAACCCCCACCCCTGTACGTGTCCGACCCCCATGTATGTACACCCCAGTACGTTCGAGTCGAACCCCCACCCCTGTACGTGTCGTACCACCGTCAATGTACACCCCAGTACGTTCCAGTCGAACCCCCACCCCTGTACGTGTCGTACCACCATCTATGTACACCCCAGTACGTTCGAGTCGAACCCCCACCCCTGTACGTGTCCGACCCCCATGTATGTACACCCCAGTACGTTCGAGTCGAACCCCCACCCCTGTACGTGTCGTACCACCGTCTATGTACACCCCAGTATGTTCAAGTCGTACCCCCACCCCTGTACGTGTCGTACCACCGTCTATGTACACCCCAGTATGTTCCAGTCGTACCCCCACCCCTGTACGTGTCGTACCACCGTCTATGTACACCCCAGTATGTTCGAGTCGAACCCCCACCCCTGTACGTGTCGTACCACCGTCAATGTACACTCCAGTACGTTCGAGTCGAACCCCCACCCCTGTGCGTGTCCGACCCCCATGTATGTACACCCCAGTACGTTCGAGTCGTACCCCCACCCCTGTATGTGTCGTACCACCGTCTATGTACACCCCAGTACGTTCGAGTCGAACCCCCACCCCTGTACGTGTCCGACCCCCATGTATGTACACCCCAGTACGTTCGAGTCAAACCCCCACCCCTGTAAGTGTCTTACCACCGTCAATGTACACCCCAGTACGTTCCAGTCGAACCCCCACCCCTGTACGTGTCGTACCACCGTCAATGTACACCCCAGTACGTTCGAGTCGAACCCCCACCCCTGTACGTGTCCGACCCCCATGTATGTACACCCCAGTACGTTCGAGTCGAACCCCCACCCCTGTACGTGTCGTACCACCGTCAATGTACACCCCAGTACGTTCCAGTCGAACCCCCACCCCTGTACGTGTCGTACCACCATCTATGTACACCCCAGTACGTTCGAGTCGAACCCCCACCCCTGTACGTGTCCGACCCCCATGTATGTACACCCCAGTACGTTCGAGTCGAACCCCCACCCCTGTACGTGTCGTACCACCGTCAATGTACACCCCAGTACGTTCGAGTCGAACCCCCACCCCTGTACGTGTCCGACCCCTATGTATGTACACCCCAGTACGTTCGAGTCGTACCCCCACCCCTGTACGTGTCGTACCACCGTCTATGTACACCCCAGTACGTTCGAGTCGTACTCCCACCCCTGTACGTGTCGTACCACTGTCTATGTGCACCCCAGTACGTTCGAGTCGAACCCCCACCCCTGTACGTGTCGTACCACCGTCAATGTACACCCCAGTACGTTCGAGTCGAACCCCCACCCCTGTACGTGTCGTACCACCGTCAATGTACACCCCAGTACGTTCGAGTCGTACCCCCACCCCTGTACGTGTCGTACCACCGTCTATGTACACCCCAGTATGTTCAAGTCGTACCCCCACCCCTGTACGTGTCGTACCACCGTCTATGTACACCCCAGTATGTTCCAGTCGTACCCCCACCCCTGTACGTGTCGTACCACCGTCTATGTACACCCCAGTATGTTCGAGTCGAACCCCCACCCCTGTACGTGTCGTACCACCGTCAATGTACACTCCAGTACGTTCGAGTCGAACCCCCACCCCTGTATGTGTCCGACCCCCATGTATGTACACCCCAGTACGTTCGAGTCGTACCCCCACCCCTGTATGTGTCGTACCACCATCTATGTACACCCCAGTACGTTCGAGTCGAACCCCCACCCCTGTACGTGTCGTACCACCGTCTATGTACACCCCAGTACGTTCGAGTCGAACCCCCACCCCTGTACGTGTCGTACCACCGTCACTGTACACCCCAGTACGTTTGAGTCGAACCCCCACCCCTGTACGTGTCGTACCACCGTCAATGTACACCCCAGTACGTTCGAGTCGAACCCCCACCCCTTTACGTGTCCGACCCCCATGTATGTACACCCCAGTACGTTCGAGTCGTACCCCCACCCCTGTACGTGTCATACCACCGTCAATGTACACCCCAGTATGTTCGAGTCGAACCCCCACCCCTGTACGTGTCCGACCCCCATGTATGTACACCCCAGTACGTTCGAGTCGTACCCCCACCCCTGTACGTGTCGTACCACCGTCTATGTACACCCCAGTACGTTCCAGTCGTACCTCCACCCCTGTACGTGTCGTACCACCGTCTATGTACACCCCAGTACGTTCAAGTCGAACCACCACCCCTGTACGTGTCCGACCCCCATGTATATACACCCCAGTACGTTCGAGTCGTACCCCCACCCCTGTACGTGTCATACCACCGTCTATGTACACCCCAGTACGTTCGAGTCGAACTCCCACCCCTGTACGTGTCGTACCACCGTCAATGTACACCCCAGTATGTTCGAGTCGAACCCCCACCCCTGTACGTGTCCGACCCCCATGTATGTACACCCCAGTACGTTTGAGTCGAACCCCCACCCCTGTACGTGTCTGACCCCCATGTATGTACACCCCAGTACGTTCGAGTCGTACCCCCACCCCTGTACGTGTCGTACCACCGTCAATGTACACCCCAGTACGTTCGAGTCATACCCCCACCCCTGTACGTGTCGTACCACCGTCTATGTACACCCCAGTATGTTCGAGTCGAACCACCACCCCTGTACGTGTCCGACCCCCATGTATGTACACCCCAGTACGTTCGAGTCATACCCCCACCCCTGTACGTGTCGTACCACCGTCTATGTACACCCCAGTACGTTCCCGTCGCACCCCCAACACAACCTCCTAAGTACGGAGCGCACCCCAGGCCCCAACATCACAACCGCATGTACGAGTCGTACCAAGCCACACACAAGGACAGCACCGTACAACCAAATGGCCCATGTACACACCGTACACACGCTCAAAACGCACGTACACAACCAGGACAAAACAAAACAACACAAGAATACACTATACGAATGGCACAAAGCCACTAAACATGGCCAACAAACACTACAAAAACACCTTCACTGACCTGCAACTGCCAAAAACAAACAGAGGCCCAAAACACCACCACTCCTTATAACACACCCACCCAAACTTCAAACACAGCCACACCCACCAATGGACCAATAAAAAGGGCCCACACACACAAACCATGATCCTTTGCAACAGACTCACTGCTGCCAGACACCACAGAACCCTACTACAAGCTTCACCACACCTTACACTTGCACACCTTCACACAACCACCTTCACAAACACCCCCTCATCACATTCACACACACACACACCTGCACAACCACACCCACACACCCACAACCATCCACACACCCCCCCCACCATCCACACCCACACCCCTCACCATGCCCACTAACAAGAATCCAAAGTTCAGTAACTGAGAGTTGGAGGTCCTTGTCGATGAAATCCTCAGAGTCGAGCCACAGCTCTTTGGAACATTGGTCAGACAGACCAGCCTTGCAGCCAAAACAGCCATGTGGCAGACCATCATCGATGCTGTGAATGCTGTTGCGGACACCAGAAGGAACAAGCAGGAATGCCAAGCCAGGTGGTACGATCTGCGGAGGAGGGTCCGAGCAAAGATGACGGATGAACACAACCAGGCCAACGTCACTGGAGGAGGGCCCTCCCGCAGACCCGTACACTACCATCCCTGGGAGGAGAGGGTGATGGCCATACTGCCGGTGGAGGCAGTCGAAGGATTAGGAGGACTCCGAGACCCGGGTGAGTACACAAACAACGCACCTCACATGGGGGGAACGTCATCCACAACCAAACTCACAAACAGGCACGCAACCACCCCAAGCTATCGCATGACTCACCCACTCTCCATGAACACGCACATGCCACTGCCGCCACCATGCCCCATGCACCCAGCTGGACAATGTCAAGTCACAGGCCACAGCAGACACCAACACATGACACGATAACCCGGATGGCGGGAGGGTGGGCCCCAAAAATCACATAGTGCAACTCAGAAGCAGACAACAATGGCCACTGCCCATATGGCCCAGGTCACAGCCAGACAAACAGTGTGTCCCCACATAGGAAAGACTGTACCCACCAACAACACATGCTCTTTCGTTGCGCAGCTGCATCATCATTTCAGGCATCCTGCTACGCCTCATGATGTAGGCATCGTGAGCTCATCCTGGAAAACGAGCACAGACATGTGAAATCACCATGTTGGACTGACACACCACAAGGGCATTGATGGAGTGGTAGTGCTTCCGATTGCGGTACGCCACCTCCCGTGCGTGTGGTGGTACCAAAGCTACATGTGTCCCATCTATGGACCCAATGACATGTGGCATCCCTCCCAGGGCATAGAATCCACGCTTGACCGCAGTCAACTGTTGAGGGGTTGGGAACTTGATGAAGTCATCCAGGTGAATCAACATGGCCTCTAAGAAATCATGCAGCACACGGCAGAACATGCTCTGGGACATACCACCAACATGAGCTATGGTCTTTTGAAAGGTATCCGTGGCAAGAAAATGTAGGGCAGCCATTACCTTCAGCTGGGGTGTCAGTGCCGTAGGATACCTGTGCTGCGGTTGCAGGTGTGGTGCCAGTCTCGCCGTCAACTCCAGAATCAACGGTTGGGGGAAGCGGTAGAGCCGGATGCTGTCATTCTCCCGCATGGCAGCCAAGTCCGGAATTGGTCGGGCAAGAGGCGGCGCTCTGCAGTAATTTGGAAGTGACAAGGAAGAGTGAGTGCACTACGACAACAATTCATATGTACTGAGCACATGTTAATCTGTCAATACACATATGCTACATAGGGAGTCAGGTATGTGCTACATGCTCAGGACACGTATGGATGCAAGGTGACACTCCTACCAAGACCCAGCTACACACGGAGATTGAGAACCTCCCCATGCCATGCCATGGAAATACCTGTGTCCCAGTGCAAGTGAACAGCCAGACGCAAGACAGGAGTGACATACGCCCACACATCAGCAGAAGTAGGATGCCAATTGCAGAGACTGGTAGCGGAACACTAGAGCCACAGGTCACATGACATTACACTAGGACAGCCCACACACCTTGCCATGAAGGTGCACATGTCATGACTCACCACACATTCATTGTGAGGATGCAGACATGTCCTTGTCATGCTACTCCGTGTCCCATGCATACATGTGCACCTCACATCCGATACCACATGTGGCATGGTGTGCGGAACAGTGTGCAATGTCAATCTACACACAGACACATGTTGGTTGCTGCAACGGCTGCAGCTTTTGAGGGTGCTCCAACATCAACCTGATGGGAAGACCCCACACATACATGACATAGTCACATTGTGCACCGTGGGTAGTGACAAGTCAGGTGTGGTAACCCCTGTACCGGGATTGGTGTCCGTGCCATGCCAGTGACGCTCACCCCAAGTGTGCAGTACGACATGCACACATGTCAAAGGAGTCAAGGGCATGCCTGGCACACATTGCACCATCACACAGTACATCTGTAGACATCTCATCATACATCTGGTGCCTTCTCGACTCAGGAGTAATGTTCCACATCACAGGCCGTCACACCTGTGCCCCACACATGTAGTAATGCACAGACGATGCCTTGATGTCAATTAATGGACAAGTATGTCCATTCATGGACAAATATGTCCATCCATGGACAAGTATGTCCATCCATGGACAAGTATGTCCGCCCTATCCCTACCTGTGTGCCGCCTGTCACCACTGTGATGTGTGAAAACCGCTGTACTGCTGCGAAGAGGGCCTGTGTACGTTCCCATATCACTATGGGAGTGCTGCCGTATGTGTACCCATAGTGATAGTGAGCGTACAGGCGTGTGTACGGCCCGTACCACTACGAGTACGCATACGCGAGGACACCCATAGTGATAGTGAGTGTACAGGCGTGTGTACGGCCCGTACCACTACGAGTACGCATACGCGAGGACACCCATAGTGATAGTGAACGTAGGCACGCGTGTACGGGCCGTTGCAATGCATTTGGGGTGCCCTAGGGCCCCGGAACGCACCGTACCTGTGTGTGAAGCTCCAAATTACATAGGGGACACATGAGGGACAAGTATTAAGGCCTACATGCATGCTGGTTGTCATGGAGACCAAGTTCAAATTTTAATTTGTTCTGGAAGGTGCACAGCAGGAGTCAGTTGGAATTAATCTACTTTGTTGCAATGTGTTTGTGGGGCTGACATCATGCAGGAGAATGAAACCGATAGAGAACACACAGACTGCTAGGTTTGAAGGGATTGGAGGAAACATAGGATGCAAATGTGAGTGACCAATCACTCTGTACTCCTGTGCATGAGATGGGCCAGCAAGGCAGATATAAGGCAACCAGGTCCCATGAGGGAGCACTTGCCTGCACATCTTTGTATTCCACGACCCAGCTGCTGCTACTGATTCCCTGGAACCATGTCAAGGGCTGTGGAGAGGTCACAGCCATTCACCCTGGAGGAGAACATGGCTTTGGTGGATGTGATCCTCCCACGGTACCCCATGCTGTATGGGCGACTAGGTTATCAGGTGAGTTCAGTGTCCACTGGCACAGACTGTGTCCCTTTTTAGTGACTGTGACTTCTGCCATTGTGTCCAGGTGTGACACATATGCTATGTACTGTAGGGGGGGTCCCAGGGGGGGGAATGCCTGATGTCTCCCAGCAGTGCCCTGAGACAGGAGGGGTGGGGGCCTATCACTCCCAGCAGTGCCCTGAGACAGGAGGGGTGGGGGCCTATCACTCCCAGCAGTGCCCTGAGACAGGAGGGGTGGGGGCCTATCACTCCCAGCAGTGCCCTGAGACAGGAGGGGTGTGTGCAGAGTCCTCCCAGCAGTGCCCTGAGACAGGAGGGGTGGGGGCCTATCACTCCCAGCAGTGCCCTGAGACAGGAGGGGTGTGTGCAGAGTCCTCCCAGCAGTGCCCTGAGACAGGAGGGGTGGGGGCCTATCACTCCCAGCAGTGCCCTGAGACAGGAGGGGTGTGTGCAGAATCCTCCCAGCAGTGCCCTGAGACAGGAGGGGTGGGGGCCTATCACTCCCAGCAGTGCCCTGAAACAGGAGGGGTGGGGGCCTATCACTCCCAGCAGTGCCCTGAGACAGGAGGGGTGGGGGCCTATCACTCCCAGCAGTGCCCTGAAACAGGAGGGGAGTGTGCAGAGTCCTCCCAGCAGTGCCCTGAGACAGGAGGGGTGGGTGCCTATCACTCCCAGCAGTGCCCTGAGACAAGAGGGGTGGGGGCCTATCACTCCCAGCAGTGCCCTGAGACAGGAGGGGTGGGGGCCTATCACTCCCAGCAGTGCCCTGAGACAGGAGGGGTGTGTGCAGAGTCCTCCCAGCAGTGCCCTGAGACAGGAGGGGTGGGGGCCTATCACTCCCTTGCAATGTGTTCCCTGGTCTCTGTGTAGTCACTCCATCACAAAGTTATGTAGCCTGACACCTTCTCCAAGTGTACAATGCCTGCAGCATCATGTGTGGGGGTGGTGTGTAACAGGTTTAGTGACCTTGCCTGTGCCCTGTCCAGTTCTGGACTTGTGGGTTCCATGTCAGTTGGCACTAATGCTGATTTCAGACATGGGAGATAATCTCTTGAGTGCGAGGCCTTCCAGCAGGCATGTCCCATGTGGTGGCCTGTGACATGATGTGCATGAGTGTGCGTTACGCATAGTGCAGGGATGTTAGCGTGTGTTGCAGTCATTCCCATTCAGGAGCATGGAGTTGTGTGGCCACTACTGTCCCCAGGGGCATCTTTTCCTAGGTATCATGTGTGTAATCCGAGAATGTCGACAATCTCTGTGTCTACAGCATAGGTTGTGCTCTGTGCCATTGTCCCCTGGCACCATGTTTCTTGACGTGAGATGTATTACAAGTGTCCACTGTCCAGCCTGACCTGATTTTCCAAGTACATACTCACGGTGGCCATTGCCTGTGTGTCTTGTAGCAATCATCTGATGATGCCCATTTGTACATGATTATTTGGACAGGCGCACCTTGGGTATTTGGTGTGCAATCTTGAATTATTGCATCCCATGTGTATTTCACCCAGACTAAGAGATGTAAGTGCTTCCTGTGTCTCCACAGATTTGTCTCATGTAGGGGGTGGGTGGGGCAGCCATGGCCTACATGTCAAGACCTGTCATCTCCTTGCTCGGACTGGCCAGTGTGTGATGTTTGTCTGGACATACACACAAGGTGCAGCGTGCCAGTCAGGGTGGGCATGTTCTCAGTATTACCTATGCTGCATGTGCCTCTAGTTCCTGGATTTGGTCCCTGCTCATCCCAATTTCCTGCCACGCTGTGTGGTGCAGATGCAGTGCTGTATTGTCCCCAGGGCCTTGCTCCTCAGTCAGAATACCATGTCATCTCATTTGCTATTGTGTCATGCTCTCCATAGTTTTTCCATGGCATGGTGGGTCACACAACTGTGTCTTGCAGGGCCTACGTATGTACCTTGTTTTGTAGTTGTAACTCATCCTTTGTTTCAGGCTATGCACTGTAACCTACGTAGATTGTACTCATGTGACATATGTATACAGGTGTATGATTACTTTCTGTCTCTTCACCTGTGGAAATATGGATTTTTCTGGTCAGTTATGTCCCCTATCTTGGACCCCAACGGTTCTATGTGCATGTCACAAGTACATGTATGTTCCCTCCAGTTCCAGTTATGAAGACGCAAATACATGTGCGTCCACCGTCAACATGTCCTCTGTCAGATCCGCCATGAATAGGCCGGATATTCCATTCCTAAATATGAAAGGCCACCGGCTTTGTATGGTTCACTTATGCCATTTTACAGTCCAGGCAAGTAGGCCCCGATTCTGTCATCAAACTCCTCTTGCCTTCTGCCTCTGAAAGCTCCAGTTTGAGCCTGCATCTGTGACCATGAACTTTGTCTCATTCTCTGCGCGGCTCACGAAGCCTGACATCAGCCTATTCTCTGCCAAGAACTGTATTTCACCTTCGAATTATCTGCTTCACTCCTTAGCCGATGCATTCCTGTCTAGCAGCTTAAGTAAACATTCTTCCAGCTACTGAGCAAAGGCTCGGCCTCTCTGTCCTCATGCAAGTAATTCATAGCCCTGTTACCAGGGAATATTCCTACCCCCTCGCATTCAGTGTAGACACTTAGACGCTTGTACACGCACGCACAGTCAGTATAGAATAGATTCTGTCTGAGAGTCCTTCTTTTGTGGATAACATAGTTCTTTAAACATAGGATGTTAGATATGATTTGGGATTAGGTTGACTTGACCCCCCAGACTTTTTGTCTCCACATGTAGAGCTAAATGTCAAGTCCCCTTCACCCCCTAGTTACACGTCAATTACACGTCATGCTGCTGCGCGCGCATCTATGCCAAGTATTATGTTATAGATCCACCTATGTGTGACATCATAACCAATTATGTTCCTTTTTACTCCTTAGTACACCCATTTTCGGTTACGCAGGTAAATCGTCACTTTCCTTATCAATTGTTACGCCTACTGCATTCGCTTCATTGTAATGTATGTACTATAAAAGTTACTTCTTGTCAATAAAGTATGTACTTCACTTCCTGAACCTCCGTGGTGATGGAACTTGGAGCAACCGATTATAATCGATCATTGGAATAAAGCCCATTCCGAACCTCTAATATCACGGATTCTGCCTCTCATTTTACTGAGCTATTTTATTATGTTTCTGTATCAAATTAAGTCCAGGTAAAGGAATTTTATTTACCACATGATGGCGCCCGAACAGGGACACTTTCTCATCTCACGCGCCGGCGGTGAGTTGCAGGCCCGGTCTCCTGCCACAGCTGGACGGACAATAACGCGTACCAGCAGGATTTCCTGTATCTCCCTCCGGTCAAGCGGGGGCGACTGAGACTGCGATCAACACCCAGACGAGGCGGTGAGAAGTGCGAAGTATCCCGACCAGAGCCTAGCTGAGAGAGCAAGATCCGAGGTATACAGAGACCCACCAGTTCAAAGTCAAGCCCAGTTTCCGACGAGTCGAGTCGAGTCCAGTCCGGTTCAAGTTCAAGTTACCGAGGCCTTCCGTTTCCGAAGCTACCCGGTGAGTACCATTACTGGGGAGGCATTTCTGACGTGCACATAGGTTGTGCCGGTCAAGACGGGTTTGGGTACACAAATCCGGTCTGCACTGTTTTAGCAGTGTATCTGTACTGTTTAGCAGTATATCAAGTATTCCGAAGTATCTAGTTATTGTCAAGAATTATGCTTGGTGATTAGTTATGCAGACGATCATCATTGTGGTTTATTTTAAAGGTTAAAAATGTTTAATGTTTAATGTTTAATGTGTTAAACGTCCTGCATATTGTGGTATGAATGGTTGTTCATTATTGTGCTTTTGTATTAAGTGTGTTCAAGATTAAGTATCGGATCAGTTGTCAATATGCCGCTTTTTTCGAAATTAAGACAGATCACTACTAGAAAAGGGGTACTCGAAGAAGCCGTCCCTATTCCTCCTAGGGATACTCCAGGGCACTTCATGTATCACAAACATGGCTTAGACGCTATATTATTTCTCGATTTATGGGTAGACTACACCAAGGGATTACCAGAAAGTCAGAGATGGCCCGCAGCGGGGACCTGGGATGCAGAGTGCATCATGAAAGTCGAGGAAGAGTTATGGAAAAGGAAAGTCAGACAGTCACAGAAAGACGCCGTCGAGTTATGGCGTAAAGAATCTCATAGACGTACAGAAAAAGCACGTAGACAGGAAGAGAAGAGTAAAGAGAGTTCAAACAAAGTTCGAGAAAATCTATTAATTGAGGAAGGTATCCGAGTGAAATCAGAACAAGTAGATAGGCAAAGAAATGCCCTTATGAATGGTATGTACCCCCTTCTAGCCGAAGGATTACCTAAGGCTACTCCAGAGATACCGAAAGACTTGCCACCTCCATTATTCCCAATTAAGGTACATCCTAAGGGGCATCCTAGAACCGCAGAAGATGTTTTTCTTTCCTCATATTTAGATGACGTAGCTCCCGAGTATGCTAATTCCGCCCCACATAGACCGCATACCAGGGAGGTCCCACGCCAAGATCCAGCACCCGTATCCCTACAGCAACAAATCGAGTCACAAGTTCCGGCAAGCACATCTGTTTCTGCATCTGTTCCTACAGCTACTTCTATAGCTATGTCTACACCTATAGTTGCTGTATCGCGTTCAACGAATCCTTTCACGCCCGATACCCCAGATGGGGCCACGGGAGGTGCTACCAATATTTTTTCTACGCCACCCAGAATAAATAAACTTACTTTTCAAGAGTCAGCACATTCACGTACACCCAAACTCATAAGTGCCCGTACGCTTAAGGAACTTCTTATAGATTGCAGATATGACCCGGTGCCCGGTAAAGAGGACGAAATGACCCTGGCATCATTGCGTATCAGACGAGCCGCAGTGTATTTAGGGAAGTTACCAGGAATGACTGCGCATCTAGATAAAATATATCATTTTGTCCAAACAGGGCGAGATCCAGAATGTATTAACAGAGCTATGGAATACCAGAAAGTAGAGATACAGGGGGAACTGTTACGTTTCCTCATAAACTGTGTGATCAGAAATCAAGACCGACCAGGGGTAGACCCGGAAGCAATGCAAATTCTTACAAGATGGAGCCAGAATATATCAGAAGGGAGACATGATAAGCAAAATTGTATAATAGCCATGTGCCGAAAGATCCGTAAAGAAATAGAACGCCTACACGAAGAAAGATTAGAGGCAGACGAGTTCGAACAAAGCGAGGAAGAGGGGTCAGGACTGCCCGCGGGACAGTCGGACACCATAGCCTATGTAGGTAGAGGAAGATCCTGTAATAGAAATCAGACTAGATGTCATACTGACTCAATACGTCCGATATGTCCAGATGATAACAGGAATTTCCAAATACCTATAATTAATATAAGGTCTAACGAGCATTCGTTCCAAACCGCCGACAAACTACTCCGAGAACGAAGGGGTTATCATTTTCTCGATTCTAGGGATGAACAAGATTTAGCCAGGGCAGCTGTCCATTGGGTGGACAGTCCCGGAAAATATAGTGATGATACAGTAGTACGCACATTTTTGAATCTCACCCCAGATGAACAGAGGTTAGCTGGGATTTATATGATTCAACAACTCATTATACTATATCGGAGTCAGCATTCGGACCCTGGTCCCTTACCTGACATATTGACTGAATTGCTTATGAATAAATGGAGAGGTGCAGGTACTAAATTAATTAAAGAAATTCTAGAATCAAGAAAGCAGTATATTCTTTTTGTATGCTCAGAGCATGTCTCATTGCCCGTCAAGGAAAGAACCACGTATCACATGGATAGACAGAATCCCTTACGAGAAGTACACCCAATAAAAGGCGAGGACAACGAGTTTAGGCGCGTATTTGTATATACGCCCATATCAAAAATAGAATTGTTACAAATGAAGAAAGTGGTACCCAGTCATGACAAGGATCCAGCGGGTTTTCACCGAGAAATTAAAGACATGTTACTCATGGGAGAGTATACCTATCCCGACATTATGACAATATTAAAGGTATTAATGCCTGCTGGCATTTATGAGAAACTCAAGGAAAAAGAGTGGGAGGTAGGAGACCAAAAGATAGAATGGTCAGTATTAGAAGCGGAAGAAAAGGCCCGAACTGCAGGAGCAGGACTTGGGGATAAAACTAAAGCATTACCAGGTTTATTAGTACAGGTACTGCCACGTTTATTAACTACGAAAAAGGAAGATTGGGGTACAATTTCAGCCTGTAAACAGAAGCAAGATGAAGACACTAGTGATTACTATGCCCGATTCGAAAAATGTTTTGGTATAAATAGTGGCATAAAAGCAAGTAGCGAATCATACCCGCATCTGTTTGTAACAAAATTAGTAGAAAATGCCCTGCCCCCAGTAAAGAATAGAGTATTAAAATTCGAGAGTACCTGGCAAGGTAACACTCCATCACAAATGTTACAAATGTTACAGTACCATCACAATAGAATTAGAGAGGAACAAGAACATGAACACAGATGCATGAAAGACACGAAAATGAAAATGCTAGTTTCCCAGACAGTTCCAGCTGAAGGACATAAAAAGGGTATGACACATTCCGATTCAGCAGGACCTGTAAAAGGGACATGCAATTATTGTAAAAAGCCAGGTCATTACGTACACGATTGTCCAGTTTTAAAACATAATATCGCCATAGGTAAAACACAAGAAAGATCACGGCCACTCAGACAAGATCAAAATGAACAAGGAGCTCTGCAGCATGCCCAGGCCATGCCAGCCGCACAACAGCCAATACAGTTTGTGCCAGCTGCACCACCGTTGCCTGTTGCTGCCACACAGACAACAACACGACAAATGTATCAGACCGCACAGTATGAATATCCTGAGTATCAGCGTTACGCATGAACTAGCCTAGAGAGGGAAGTTGACTTACCCCTTATCGAGATTCCTGTAGATCAAGAAGGCCCTTATGTACATAGTGAATTATTAGGCCAAGATAGAAAATTTTTACTCGATACAGGGGCAAGTCGAACAACTATAAAACGTAGTGAAGTTCCAGGGGCACCCCTCTCAGGCTCTCAGAATATTTCCCTTGGTTTTTCAGGAAAACCTATTGTTAATGAAGTATCACAGCCTCTTCCACTTACGATAGGACCTCTGACCCGAACTACAGATTTATTGCTTACTAAATCATGTCCAGAAAACTTGTTAGGAATAAAAACTCTGAAAGCCCTAGGAGCCATAATATGTTGTTCTCCGGAAGGAGTAAGGTTGTTTTTACGTGATTTTAAAGGTCACTATGTGTCTAGAGACATGGATCCCCGATTGCAGACTTTACCTACACATCTATGGGCACAAGGCCCTACTGATGTTGGTTGCATGAATATTACACCATATCGAGTCACATTAAAGGCAGGAGTGGTGCTACCACGAATGCGACAATACAAGTTACCACCAGATGCTGTAGTGGCTTTACTACAAATCATTGACGAGCTTATTGCCCAAGGAGTAGTTGTGGAAACAGACTCCAATGTATGTAATTCACCGATAATTCCGATTCTTAAACGAACAGATCCTACGGCCCCGCCAGTATATCGATTGGTTATTGATCTGCGCGAGTTAAACAAATGCATTGTGCCACAATTTCCTGTGGTCCCAGATATCTCGTCATTACTGACAGCTATTGATTCCGAAGCAACATTCTTTACTGTAATTGATCTCAAGAATGCCTTTTTCAGCGTCCCAATAGATCCGGAAAGTCAATATTTGTTCGGATTTAGTTTAAATGGGCGTAGCTTTACATTCTCACGCGCACCTCAAGGATTTACAGAAAGCCCCAGCATCTATAGCCAAGCACTGAAACGAGAACTTGACAGTATCCACATGCCAGTTAACACTGCCTTGCTTCAATATGTCGATGATCTGCTGATCACCGCGAGAAGCGAACCCG
Organism: Triturus cristatus; assembly: GCF_964204655.1. NCBI lineage: Eukaryota > Metazoa > Chordata > Amphibia > Caudata > Salamandridae > Triturus > Triturus cristatus. The sequence goes on from NC_140589.1 coordinate 1,275,033,413, forward strand.
AATGTGAGAAAGCATCACTGACAGTTTTACAATTTCTAGCCGAAAAGGGGCACAAGGTGTCCCCTTCTAAGCTGCAATTCTGTGTCCAGCGAGTTGTTTATCTTGGACACTCGCTGTCCAAGGAGGGAAGGCAGCTTACACCCGACCGCATTCAGTTAATAGCTAACATGCCAATACCCAAGACACAAAAGGAAGTACGGGCTTTCATAGGCCTCACTTCATATTGTAGGCAGTGGATCCCTCAGTATGCATTTCTAGCAAAACCACTCATTCAGTTAACCACACAGGAGGCAGCCACATCGACTGTTCTCCCTTGGACTCAGGAACATACACAAGCTTTTGAAAGCCTAAAGAAAGCTTTATGTCAAGCACCTGTTTTAGCAACGCCATGTTACAGAAAACAGTTTACACTCTTTGTTACAGAACGCGAAGGTACTGCCTTGTCAGTACTCACACAGGAACAAGCAGGATCACACAAACCATGTGCTTATTTTTCTAGTACATTAGATCCCGTAGCTCAGGCTTTGCCTGCGTGCCTAAAATCAGTAGCAGCGACAGCTTTAGCAATCAGACAAAGCGATGCCATAGTGTTAGGACATCCATTGACAGTTCAAGTACCACACGCAGTAGAGGTTCTTGTAAATAGAACGCAAACACAACACTTGACTATAGCGCGACTTACAGGGTACGAACTTACATTGTTTCAGCCACATATAGAAATCAGACGCTGTAACACATTGAATCCTGCCACACTTTTGCCAGTAACCGGAACAGATCCACTAGCTCATGACTGTATTGAAGTTATTACGATAACAACAAAACCCAGACAAGACTTAACCGATGTCCCATTGTCAGATCCAGACCTGACATTGTATGTAGATGGTTCATGTATGAGAACAAGTACAGGAGAGTTAGTGGCCGCTTACGCAGTCACAACAGATACTGAAGTCATTGAAACTAATCGTATAAATACCTTGTCAGCTCAAGCCGCAGAACTCATCGCTCTGACACAAGCCTGTATTCAAGCCACGAATAAAAAAGTTAACATATACACTGATTCACGTTATGCATTCGGAGTTGTACATGACTTCGGCGTGCTGTGGCGAGAGAGAGGTTATTTAACTTCCCACGGTGCCCACATTCAGCACGGACCCCTCATTCATGCCTTATTAGATGCAATACATCTACCCACTGCAATATCAATTATGAAATGTAAGGCTCATACGAAGGTTACTGATATCATTTCCCAAGGCAATGATCTAGCCGACAGAACAGCTAAACAGACTGCTCAAACTCAAACCCCCGACATGACAAAGACAATAGTCCCGACACCAACACATTGTATGACAGTTAAAGATCCTACTCTTGACGTAATTGACATACAGTCACATGCTACACCAGACGAAATAAAGAAATGGACTGAATTAGGAGGGATCCAAACGGACCAAGGATGGATGATGAAGGAAAAGTCTGTATGGTTCCTTCCTGATTCAATGGTCCAAGTTATAATTAACACTATACATAGTCCAGCACATCTAGGAGAAAAAGCTATGCTAGACAGCATTCAACACATTTGGTTCAATAAACATTTACGAGCAGCAGCCAAACAAAAGGTCCGTACCTGTATGATCTGTTGTCAGTTTAACCCAGGAAAAAGCGTTCCCGTAGAACAGGGTGGATTTCATCCTCCTAATCACCCTTTTGAAGTACTCCAGATGGACTATATCCAGATGGAACGATGTCGAGGATTCAAATATGTTCTCGTAGTTGTCTGCGCTCTGTCCCGTTGGACAGAGGCATACCCGGTTTCAGATTACACTGCCCGGACTACTGCCAAACAGTTGGTTCGAGAATTCTTCCCACGATACGGTTTACCACGTGTTGTTCACTCAGATAACGGCCAGCCGTTCTCATCCGAATTAATGAAACACGTTTCACTTCTGTTAGGATATCAGTGGAAATTCCACTGTGTCCGACACCCCGAGGCAGCAGGTCTCGTAGAAAGACATAACCAGATACTGAAAATCAGAATGTCCAAAATATGCAGAGAGAAAGGTGTCGACTGGGTAGTAGCGTTACCCGTTGCACTCTTTTACATGAGAATGGTAGCACACTCTCGAACAGGGCTATCCCCGTATGAGGTGATCTTCGGCAGACCACCAAATATGTGGGGGACGCCTATACCCCGTAAAATAACTGATATTGACTGTAATATGCTGACAGATTACCTGGCTTCCTTGATGTCTGCACTACAATCTTGTCGTTCACAGGTTGCTGCAGCTTTTCCCGACAACACTGAGGTGAAACCCCATGACATAGTTCCGGGTGATCTCGTATTTGTGAGAAATTTCGATCGAAAGACTCAGCTGGAGCCCAGGTGGAAGACGCCCAAGTTGGTTCTGCTCACTACAAGGACAGCCGTGAAGATCGAGGGCCGCAAGGGCTGGATTCATTCAAGTCATATCAAGAAATTTCATGGACTATCCTCGGATATAGACATTGTGCCCTGCACTCCCTCACAGACTGATTCAAAACTTCCTTTTGTTGAACAAAATAACTCTGAACACTACAAACTAAAGCTTAGGCCCAACAAGTCGAGCAATTTGATTGTTTAAGTCCTCTCCAAGGTGAAGCGGTTGAATTGTCTCTGACATGTATCCCTTGGACCTGAGTAGAGAAAATACCCGGAAAATGTTGAAACGACAGGCGTATTGTAAATCACTGCGTAGCCACTGCATAGTGACATTATTAATTTTGTTTTTCTTGAGTCTTTTAATAATTACTGCAAGTATATTGTTGCACATATATTACCCTATTTCTAGACATGTTTATAATGTTACTGCTGAACATTCTTTTAGTGACTTACCTCCGCATGAATTGTCTTATAGACTTGCGCTGCGCAATAACACTTTCATTAGTATGTTACATCATTCCCATCAGACTAGTAATGCCACCAATTGTTGGGTGTGTGGCCGACTCCCTCCCTATCAGAATTATGAAGGAGTCCTGCCTTTCTTTCCACATCCATTTACACATAATGGCTCCTGTGGAGCATGGTTTAGTTTAATCAATTCCATAGACTCAGACACAGCAGTTTACCAAGATCATTGGGTATGGGGAAACCTGAACCTAGTTTTACTCAAGGTCTGCTACCCTGACAAGGAGGGTCGCCCCAAAAGAACAGGAACTGATCTAGAAAATGAAGTATATGGATTAGGTAATTTTACACCTAATCTCATGATTCTAAATGTCGTATCCGAAGTTGAACTAGTCTTACCCACCATGTCAGTATTCCCAGCGAAGGGTGAATTGTGTGTAAGAAAGGTTGGTTCCATACATATGGGCCATAGTAAATGCACTACTATAGTAGAATTCAGTGATCAAGGCAAATCTTCATTTAGAGCTTCCCGCCACTCCTACTTTATATGTGGTCAGACTGCATATATGCGTCTACCTCTAGATTGGGATGGTACCTGCTACATTGCATTCCTTTTGCCACCTGTTTTCCTAGCTCCTCCTGATTATTATAGAAATATTCATTTAGTACACAACAGAGAGCGGAGAGATCTCCCCATTGTCGATTACACTGAGAAGGCATGGGACAAGTATGTAGATTTTAATAAAGGCATCTTCCCCTATATAGGTACTGTTACTAATAGCAAGCTGATACGTAGATTAACTAGAACACTTGAAGCAGTAGTGAATGAGACTATTTCCGCCTTAGGCAATTTAACAGAAGAGCAGTCTGCTATGCGGATTGTTGTGCTTCAAAATCGTCTTGTCCTTGACGTCATCCTGGCTGATAGGGGCGGAGCTTGTAGGGTCATCGGATCAAGCTGCTGCGTATTCATACCAGAAAATTCGCCATCTGTATATAAAGCCATCACTCGCCTTCATAAGATTGTAAACCAGATACACCAGAACCCAGGCACTTGGACTTGGTCCAGTTGGTTCTGGAATGTGATATCAGCCTGGGGATGGAGAGTTTTATCCTTCCTAGGTATTGGCCTTCTCATACTATTCAGTTGCTGTCTATGTCTACAATGTGGACCAGCGATCTGTGGTCTGTGTACCACATCGTGTATTCCACCATCAAGATTTCATCCATCACGGAAGAAGAAAGAAGAACAAATGATGCTATATGAACAGATCAATGGATTGATGAAGATTGATATCTCTTAACGGGCAAGTAGGGGACAAGGAGGGAATGTGGAAATATGGATTTTTCTGGTCAGTTATGTCCCCTATCTTGGACCCCAACGGTTCTATGTGCATGTCACAAGTACATGTATGTTCCCTCCAGTTCCAGTTATGAAGACGCAAATACATGTGCGTCCACCGTCAACATGTCCTCTGTCAGATCCGCCATGAATAGGCCGGATATTCCATTCCTAAATATGAAAGGCCACCGGCTTTGTATGGTTCACTTATGCCATTTTACAGTCCAGGCAAGTAGGCCCCGATTCTGTCATCAAACTCCTCTTGCCTTCTGCCTCTGAAAGCTCCAGTTTGAGCCTGCATCTGTGACCATGAACTTTGTCTCATTCTCTGCGCGGCTCACGAAGCCTGACATCAGCCTATTCTCTGCCAAGAACTGTATTTCACCTTCGAATTATCTGCTTCACTCCTTAGCCGATGCATTCCTGTCTAGCAGCTTAAGTAAACATTCTTCCAGCTACTGAGCAAAGGCTCGGCCTCTCTGTCCTCATGCAAGTAATTCATAGCCCTGTTACCAGGGAATATTCCTACCCCCTCGCATTCAGTGTAGACACTTAGACGCTTGTACACGCACGCACAGTCAGTATAGAATAGATTCTGTCCGAGAGTCCTTCTTTTGTGGATAACATAGTTCTTTAAACATAGGATGTTAGATATGATTTGGGATTAGGTTGACTTGACCCCCCAGACTTTTTGTCTCCACATGTAGAGCTAAATGTCAAGTCCCCTTCACCCCCTAGTTACACGTCAATTACACGTCATGCTGCTGCGCGCGCATCTATGCCAAGTATTATCTTATAGATCCACCTATGTGTGACATCATAACCAATTATGTTCCTTTTTACTCCTTAGTACACCCATTTTCGGTTACGCAGGTAAATCGTCACTTTCCTTATCAATTGTTACGCCTACTGCATTCGCTTCATTGTAATGTATGTACTATAAAAGTTACTTCTTGTCAATAAAGTATGTACTTCACTTCCTGAACCTCCGTGGTGATGGAACTTGGAGCAACCGATTATAATCGATCATTGGAATAAAGCCCATTACGAACCTCTAATATCACGGATTCTGCCTCTCATTTTACTGAGCTATTTTATTATGTTTCTGTATCAAATTAAGTCCAGGTAAAGGAATTTTATTTACCACACACCCTGCCCACAGCATCGTCGGGGGACACGGAGGGAGACATGGACACAGACGGCGCGGAGGGACCGAGCACCAGTGCTAGCGGTGACATCGGGGCTGGCACTTCGAGTGGGACTGAGGCGGAGGAGAGTGAACCCGGGGACCTGTCGACTGGCACAACAGAGTATGAAGCTGACGGGTCCGAGGATGATCTCTCCGAGTGGGCGGTGGCTGCACCACCATCTGACAGCCGCCCTACATCTGGCACCGCCCCCTCCATTGGCATCAGCCGCCTCCCACGTGCTTGTGTCCCTTCCCAACGTGCCCGGTCACCACATGTCTCCTTCCTGCCAGGCACCGCACCCCCTGCCCCTGTCTCCACTGCTGCCGCCAATGCTGAGTCTGTGGACATCCAGCGGCAGTTGCAGATTGGTCAGACTGCGATCCTTAATGTCCTCCATGGCCACAGTCAGGTCCTCAACAACATGGAGGCATACTTGGAGGGCATTCATTCATCGCAGGCTGACCAACGCAACTTGCTGAGGTCCATAGACTCCACACTGACTGCAGCAGTGGGTCTCCTGCAGCGCTACGTCCCACCCCCTACCCCTGCTCCTTCCACAATTCCCACTCCCATGCCTGTCCCACATACACCCAGACGTAAGCATGCACCCACCACAACAGACACAGGCACCACACCAGCAGGGAAGGTCCGCCGCACACCTCCTGACACGCACACACAGGGTGTAGTAGGCACACCCACTGGGTCGGGGGGCAAACGTGTGACACGCAGCCAGAGTGGGAGTCCGCATTCCACCCTATCCACTCCCTCCAAATCCCCTCCCCTCAGCTCTCCTGGCCACATCTCCCCCAAAGACTCCTTCATGGCCGCTCTGTCCCTGAGCCCCACAGTGACACCACCCCGCAAGCGGTCAAGGAGGTCCCCGGTCAGGGTGCTTGAGTCCCCCCCCGTCCACACCCTCCCCCAGTGGCGCTGCGACCCATCCCTCTGACCCCATGGCCTACATGTCAAGACCTGTCATCTCCTTGCTCGGACTGGCCAGTGTGTGATGTTTGTCTGGACATACACTCAAGGTGCAGCGTGCCAGTCAGGGTGGGCATGTTCTCAGTATTACCTATGCTGCATGTGCCTCTAGTTCCTGGATTTGGTCCCTGCTCATCCCAATTTCCTGCCACGCTGTGTGGTGCAGATGCAGTGCTGTATTGTCCCCAGGGCCTTGCTCCTCAGTCAGAATACCATGTCATCTCATTTGCTATTGTGTCATGCTCTCCATAGTTTTTCCATGGCATGGTGGGTCACACAACTGTGTCTTGCAGGGCCTACGTATGTACCTTGATTTGTAGTTGTAACTCATCCTTTGTTTCAGGCTATGCACTGTAACCTACGTAGATTGTACTCATGTGACATATGTATACAGGTGTATGATTACTTTCTGTCTCTTCACCCTGCCCACAGCATCGTCGGGGGACACGGAGGGAGACATGGACACAGACGGCGCGGAGGGACCGAGCACCAGTGCCAGCGGTGACATCGGGGCTGGCACTTCGAGTGGGACTGAGGCGGAGGAGAGTGAACCCGGGGACCTGTCGACTGGCACAACAGAGTATGAAGCTGACGGGTCCGAGGATGATCTCTCCGAGTGGGCGGTGGCTGCACCACCATCTGACAGCAGCCCTACATCTGGCACCGCCCCCTCCATTGGCATCAGCCGCCTCCCATGTGCTCGTGTACCTTCCCAACGTGCCCGGTCACCACATGTCTCCTTCCTGCCAGGCACCGCACCCCCTGCCCCTGTCTCCACTGCTGCCGCCAATGCTGAGTCTGTGGACATCCAGCGGCAGTTGCAGATTGGTCAGACTGCGATCCTTAATGTCCTCCATGGCCACAGTCAGGTCCTCAACAACATGGAGGCATACTTGGAGGGCATTCATTCATCACAGGCTGACCAACGCAACTTGCTGAGGTCCATAGACTCCACACTGACTGCAGCAGTGGGTCTCCTGCAGCGCTACGTCCCACCCCCTACCCCTGCTCCTTCCACAATTCCCACTCCCATGCCTGTCCCACATACACCCAGACGTAAGCATGCACCCACCACAACAGACACAGGCACCACACCAGCAGGGAAGGTCCACCGCACACCTCCTGACACGCACACACAGGGTGCAGTAGGCACACCCACTGGGTCGGGGGGCAAACGTGTGACACGCAGCCAGAGTGGGAGTCCGCATTCCACCCTATCCACTCCCTCCAAATCCCCTCCCCTCAGCTCTCCTGGCCACATCTCCCCCAAAGACTCCTTCATGGCCGCTCTGTCCCTGAGCCCCACAGTGACACCACCCTGCAAGCGGTCAAGGAGGTCCCCGGTCAGGGTGCTTGAGTCCCCCCCCGTCCACACCCTCCCCCAGTGGCGCTGCGACCCATCCCTCTGACCCCCCCCCTCCTTGGGGCCTGTGGTTCCTTCGGGTGCAGGGGAGTCCCTGGAGGACCTTGCTAAGGTGTGCAGCGAGATCCTGGCCTCCGCCTTTGGCCCTGCCCCACCCCCTGTGGTGGAGTCCTCCATCCCTGCACCCACGACGCCTACCCTTCACCCTCCTGTCCCTGCGGTACCTGTTTCTTCCCCCCCACATGATGCCCTGACCCCTGTGGAAGACAACGGATTGTAACTGTGCAGGCAAGCTAGGGGACACGCATCCCACTGTGTCCCCCATCCAGCTGGGACTCCTGGACTGCCCTATGGCCTTTGTTAATCTTGGACTTACGTCATACTAGTTTTTTGCTCATGCTGAATAAAGCTATTTATTTTTTGCCCTTGGAACACTCCTGCATTGCTGGCATTGCTGTTGGTGGGGCTGCTACATGGTTGTGGGTGTTGGTCATGTGTTGGGTGTGTGGGAAATGTAGTAGTGTGCTGCTCATAGGGGGGACCCTGGGATCTGTGTGCCATCACACGGTGTTAGCTACCTTTCTCCATTCATGTAAGCAGTTGCTGCATGTTGTAATTGTCCCAAGGTGTATTCCTTCCTCTGTGTACCCTGACTTCTTCCCTGCAGGGTGTCCCCTGACTTTGGCACAGAGCTGTGTGTCCATTAGCTGGGTGTGTGACGTAGTCCTTCACCTTTGCACATGCATGCTGAGCGATGTCTCCACCTGCGTCATTCGTGGCATCCTTGGTAGTCATTGTACTTGTGTATGTGGCCTATTGACATGACTTCATGTGTACATGTTTTCTTTTCTGCGCTATGCATGCGTATACTCCCAGCCTCGCACACATGTGGTACATGTACTGCAGGGTCTTTGTGCACCTGACTGACATTTGTGGGCATGGTATCTGTGACTACTCCACCCTTTGCGTTCCATGGGCACTGCTGGGAGTGATGGGCACCCACCCCTCCTGTTTCAGGACACTTCTGGGAGGACTCTGCACACACCCCTCCTGCGTCTGGGCACTGCTGGGAGGACTCTGCACCCACCCCTCCTGTCTCAGGGCACTGCTGGGAGTGATAGGCACCCACCCCTCATGTCTCAGGGCACTGCTGGGATTGATAGGCACCCACCCCTCATGTCTCAGGGCACTGCTGGGAGTGATAGGCCCCCACCCCTTATGTCTCAGGGCACTGCTGGGAGTGATAGGCACCCACCCCTCCTGTCTCAGGGCACTGCTGGGAGTGATAGGCCCCCACCCCTCCTGTGTCTGGGCACTGCTGGGAGAACTCTGCACCCACCCCTCCTGTCTCAGGGCACTGCTGGGAGTGATAGGCCCCCACCCCTCCTGTGTCTGGGCACTGCTGGGAGGACTCTGCACCCACCCCTCCTGTCTCAGGGCACTGCTGGGAGGACTCTGCACCCACCTCTCCAATTTCACAATATGTACGCTCATGACATACACGGATGTGGGTACGCTCCATGCATTCGAGGTGGGGGTACGTGTCGTACTTACACTGTTGGGGTGGGGCTACGCTCCATGCATTCGAGGTGAGGGTACGTGTCTTACTTACACTGTTGGGGTGGGGGTACGCTCCATACGTACGCGGGTATGGGTACGGGTCGTACTTACACTGTTGGGGTGGGGGAATGCTCCATACGTATGCGGGTGGGGGTACGGGTCGTACTTACACTGTTGGGGTGGGTGTACGCTCCATACGTACGCGGGTGGGGGTACGAGTCGTACTTACACTGTTGGGGTGGGGGTACGCTCCATACGTACGCGGGTGTGGGTACGGGTCGTACTTACACTGTTGGGGTGGGGGTATGCTGCATACGTACGCGGGTGGGGGTACAGGTCGTACTTACACTGTTGGGGTGGGGGTACGCTCCATACGTACGCGGGTGGGGGTACGGGTTGTACTTACACTGTTGGGGTAGGGGTTCGCTCCATACGTACGCGGGTGTGGGTACGGGTCGTACTTACACTGTTGGGGTGAGGGGAGCTCCATACATATGCGGGTGTGGGTACGGGTCGTACTTACACTGTTGGGGTGGGGGTACGCTCCATACGTAAGCGGGTGGGGGTACGGGTCGTACTTACACTGTTGGGGTGGGGGTACGCTCTATACGTACGCGGGTGTGGGTACGGGTCGTACTTACACTGTTGGGGTGGGGGTACGCTCCATACGTACGCGGGTGGGGGTACGAGTCGTACTTACACTGTTGGGGTGGGGGTACGCTCCATACGTACGTGGGTGTGGGTACGGGTCGTACTTACACTGTTGGGGTGGGGGTACGCTCCATACGTACGCGGGTGTGGGTACGGGTCGTACTTACACTGTTGGGGTGGGGGTACGCTCCATACATACGCGGGTGTGGGTACGGGTCGTACTTACACTGTTGGGGTGGGGGTACGCTCCATGCATACAGGGTGGGGGTACGGGTCGTACTTACACTGTTGGGGTGGGGGTACGCTCCATACGTACGCGGGTGGGGGTACGAGTCGTACTTACACTGTTGGGGTGGGGGTACGCTCCATACATACGCGGGTGTGGGTACGGGTCGTACTTACACTGTTGGGGTGGGGGTACGCTCTATACGTACGCGGGTGTGGGTACGGGTCGTACTTACACTGTTGGGGTGGGGGTACGCTCCATACGTACGCGGGTGGGGGTACGAGTCGTACTTACACTGTTGGGGTGGGGGTACGCTCCATACATACGCGGGTGTGGGTACGGGTCGTACTTACACTGTTGGGGTGGGGGTACGCTCTATACGTACGCGGGTGTGGGTACGGGTCGTACTTACACTGTTGGGGTGGGGGTACGCTCCATACGTACGCGGGTGGGGGTACGAGTCGTACTTACACTGTTGGGGTGGGGGTACGCTCCATACGTACGTGGGTGTGGGTACGGGTCGTACTTACACTGTTGGGGTGGGGGTACGCTCCATACGTACGCGGGTGTGGGTACGGGTCGTACTTACACTGTTGGGGTGGGGGTACGCTCCATACATACGCGGGTGTGGGTACGGGTCGTACTTACACTGTTGGGGTGGGGGTACGCTCCATGCATACAGGGTGGGGGTAGGGTCCGTACATATCCATCCCCACGCTATGTGATGCCTGTGCGGGCCGTACCCAGGCCTTTGCCACGTGGGTACGAGCCGTCCCGCCATTGTTGGGGTGACGTGGGTGTGGGCGTGGTACGACTCGTACCCACGCTCTTCAGGCGTGGGTACGGGACGTACCGGTCTGGTTGTGTTGCCGGTTTGCGTCATGATGGACTTCCGTTGTGGCGGTCGCTGGCTTAGCTGGACACGCCCCCACCCCCTCGTAGTGACCAGGGCATGGGAGTCAGGTATGTCCTGGGCATGTGTGCTGTGTGACTTTGGTGGGGGGATTGTGGCCTGCCCTGGTCCTGCCACCCCCACCCCACCCCACATTCCCCCCTCCCTTAGTTGTTCTGACCTTCTGCGGCGTCTGCGTCCGAACCTGTAGAGGAGGTCGACTGCTATGAGGGCCGGGATGACACGTAGGTTCGGGTCCATGTCTGTCCGTCGCGTACGGGTCCTCCTTGTTCGTGTCGTCCTGTCTGTCCGTCGCGTACTGGTCCTCCTTGATCGCGTCATCCTGTCTGTCCGTCGCGTACTGGTACTCCTTGTTCGCGTCGTCCTGTCGCGTACTGGTCCTCCTTGTTCGCGTCATCCTGTCTGTCCGTCGCGTACTGGTGGTCCTTGTTCGCGTCGTCCTGATCTCCCGGCAGTTTTTGGCAGCCGGAAAATATTCACCGTGCGGGATGACGTCGGTGCGAATCGTAATTCCTGGTTCGTGAATGGCAGGCTGCGAGCGTCCCGACGTCAGGTCGGCGCTTTCCCAGATCGCATTTGTATGTTTATTTTGTTCGGTCGGGGTTTTTTACGATTTGTACGGAAATGGTGTTCCCGTGCGAATCGTAATTCCATGTTTGAAAATTTTGACGACCGGGTACGCGTCGGACGGAGAATATGCTCCGTCCGACGGTTCGTACCCGGTTTTTACAGGATCGTAATTGGCACCGAAGTGTCCATGCAGTTCTGTTCGTATGTATTTCTGTTTAACTTTTGTTTTGTTTAATTGCTGTTATACTCAATGATACAGATGGGATAGGAGAGGGAGTTGATATCAACCTCTGAATGTGATCTTCTGAGTAATACAATGTGTCTTTCTTTAACACAATTTATGGTCTTTGGGTGACCACATTGTGTCTATCTGAAAGTTTTATTATAGAAGCATTCCTTCCTAAAAACAAAAACCCTAACGAGTAGGAGTGTATACCCGCTCAGACGCTTTGTTCTAACTTGAGGGGTTGGGCCTTTACATCAGCCTGAGGCTAGGCCGCGTTAGTTGTAGAAACATCTGTTATGCCTTGGCTGGAATTATTCACCACACCGTTTATTTTCTTGGGGTTCAGTTTTTTTTTACTGCCTAAAACCTTGGTTATTTATTTCAAATCATAATAACAATTCATACATTCAAAATAAATACTTAAGACATTTGAATGACATATTTAGAATTTATTTCGGGCAATCAAAGGACTGAGATAAGAACCCCAAACAAACGAATGGATGAGACAACCCCTGAGTTTTTGTGGGCATTCATGAGTCTTTCTTCAAAAAATGAAATTCAATAATGACTCTTGCTTGTGAAAAGTTCAAAGTCTGGTTTTCTCTTGTATAATTAAAATTTTATTTTGTGTAAAACTGAGTGTTTTGTGTCAAATATAATGCTTTGTAACAGGTATTGTCTCAAGCAGCGCCTGTAAAGATATTATTCAAATGTCTTAAGTATTTGTTTTGAATGTATGAATTGTTATTATGATTTGATAAGGGGGCCCAAGGGGCAAGATACCTTTGGTATATGTGATTGAAAGTGTTTGACATGAGGACAATATTTAATAGAATTAAAAGAATGATAAATAAATAACCAAGGTTTCCGACAATCAAAATCCTGAACCCCAATAAATAAGAGTTGTGATGAATAATTCCAGCAAAGGCATAGCAGATGTTTCTATAATTAACTTTCTAAAAGTGCCATTTCCAAAATAACAATTTAAATTCCGACATTACCATTAGAAAGGATTTTAAATTACAGTTAAATGAGTGGAAGAAGTATTTCTCTACTTACTACCAATCCTAATTTAGCATTTAATAAAAGTAATATAGCCCAATAATTCCCTATGAAAGCAGCCAGCCTTGTTACAGTGAGAATCGTTTTGTGGGATATTTTACTGTAAGGACATATTTAGAATTCATTTCTACATGTCCTACATTTTATTACCCTTGCACCCTGCCTTTATGGGTGATTAGGCCTTCTTTGGGGTGACTTATTATTCTCTAAAAGGAAGGTTTAGGCCTCTCTAAAGGGGCTACTTTGATGGGTCGAATTTGCAGTTTAAAACTGCCACAGGCAGGTTACTAGCGTGCAGCTCACACATGTGCGCACACATTAGTGCACGTGTTCACATGTAATAAGCCCAGTGCCCCACCTTAGCTGTGTCACAGTAGCCTTATCTTAAAAGGTGGACATTGGTAGTGAAGACACGCACTATCTAATTTGCCATGAAATTACTGCGTGTGAGACTCAGTTAGTGAGACTCACTCACGGTAAAGGTCCGATAACTGGGTGATCGAAAGCGAAAAAAAGTGCATACTAAATGGGCAGAACCCATTTGCAACACAGGTTGAGATGGTTGGTCTCTGGAGTTAATTTGGTTGTTTGTATATATGCATTGTGCCTGTCGTCTCTATGCATCAAGATTACCTGCGGCTGCCTCAGTGGGGATAATCTCCAGGTAGGTGATGTCTGGTCAGATGGAGGAAAGAATCCTCCCATCAGTGTTGTTGAACTGCATCTAGTCTGGGCAGTGCAAGTGACTTTGCAAAAGTAAAAGTCACTTTGTCTGATCCAAAGGGGACTGCAGAAGGACCCAGAAGAGGTCCAATTATTAGTGACAGATGACTGAAATTCATGGGTGGCACATTCCCTCTTAGGAGAGTGGTGTTGGGAATAGAGGAGAAAGGCTCTATGAAGATGTTTATCTTTGTGTTTCCTTAGAAAGCTATCAGGATTGTTTATCCTGCAGATATGGGTGTAGAAAAACCCAAGGTATGCACCCATAATTCAAATTGTTTTGAGTTTTCTTATGGAACCTTATTTGTGCGAAAAGATTGCCTTGGTTTATCACTTTCTATTCTTTATATACCTTGTAATGTATACGTATTATGTATGTAGTGTGAACAAGACTGACATAACAATGCTGCACTCTGAACTAAAATCTGATTGGTGATTGCTTTTATCAATGTATTACTTTTGCAGCAAAGGAATATGTTTGAGAGCATTGGCTAAGATAGGAGGTTAGATACAAAACTGACGCTTTTTAGCATTTTCTGGGTCAGCATCATATTTTTTTGTGAGGAGGAGTGACCTGTCTGATTTGTAAGCGTTCTTGGACTTTTCCTTTTAACTTTAAAGAGTTTATGGTCAAGAATGTGGAAAGGTAGGTCATATAGCTTTCACGATTTTAGCCATAAGGAGTTGGCAAAATGAGTTAAAGGCTTAAGACACGTTATTGTGTTTAACAATTAGGCTAATGTAATATCATTAAATTAATACAATTCCATTGAAGAACATCATGCTAAAGCCTCTAAGTTCAGACTGCAATTGTAGGGTTGATACAAAGTTTTTCTTAACTTTTTCATCAAAGGAAAGTGTAGATTTTGTTTGTTGTTTCTGTGGTGCTTAAGAAGAAAAAGGTGTATGCGATGTTAGTGGATTTTATGACACTATAAAATGTTATCTGGATATTTGTTTCACCATGTTCATATCTGCTTTTCAAGTAATGGATGATGAGATATGTTGTGTTGTTTTCTTGATTGCTCAAGGAAAAGGCAACCCCTCTCAGTAGCCATGTGCCTCCCTGGTCAGAATAGATGGTATATGTTAAAAGTGTCTATTCAAGAGAGCTGCAGTTGGGAGGAAAACCCAATAAATGGTAACAAATATCCTTTTGTAAAGGTATAGCTATTGAATAAAGCTGGTGATTGGTATTGGAGCAATCAGCAAGGCTCCTGATAACATCAAGCAGGAGAAAGGTCCAATTAAATTAAGGTGCATAAATGAAGAAGGTCAAAACAGATAAAAGACAAAAGCAGTGTCAAAAATAGTTGCAAGGGGCAAGGAACTTGACAAACGATGAAGAAGTAGATGAATTGGATGGCATCCAGCACTTGTAAATGCCTCCTTATATATCGTGTCAACAACATTTGATATCACAGGAAATAATTCTGTCTCATCTTGAATTAGGAGACTCTGCCAACATTCTATGGCAATACACCATCTCGGAGACGACCGTTTTCTATGGCTTGATCACTACCCCTTTCTGGAAATCATGGTCTTCACCAGGGAGATGAAGAATAAGTCTGAATTTGCCAGTTATTGGCCAGTACTACAATTCCCTCTCCCACTGAACCCCCACCCATGCCCATTGCTCGACTACCTGGTATAAGGCCCCTCCAGGACCAGCCACTCAAATGCACGCTGAGCGCAGTATATTAGAACATGCCACCTTTCAATGTGGACCACACTCCTTCCTCTTCTGCCTGTGCATGGCCTCCTTCTGGGTTCCCAGTTCCTTTCTGAGCACAGTTATAACACTAGTATGAATAAGTTTGGTTTTGCTTTAAAGATCTGTTTTTCATTTCCTACATTTGAATTAAGATCCTATTTTCAGCTCGGTGGATTCTGGTGCCATACTATAGCTATTTTGCTTCTCTCGTAATTCTATCTAGTACCATCTTAGTAAGCTGGTATTGTTTTCCCTTTTACAATTTAGAAGAGAAAGATAATCCAAGACCTCAAATGTGAATAAGTTGTACATTTACACAATCAAGTTAGTGTCAGAATCCTCTGTTACATTCCTTAGCATGGAACAGATTCTGGTTTCCAGGATAGATTGGTCAAAGTACTGGAGATCCTTGAAATAAACGTTCAATTTTTTAGTTTACCAACTAGTAGATATTTTAGGGAATACTAGATCGAAAGGTTTAAGGAAGTGAGGTGAGGGTCGTGACTGGTGGTAATATCCAAATAGTTACCTTTTTGGATATTAAAAGGTCAAGGATTGAGCCCTTTTCATTGATGGGAGCTGTATGGTATGTAATGGGGAATAATGGACAATAATACGAGTTTTATTCCTGATGTTCTTACTTTGATGTAGAGGCATTAGAAAGAGGAAAGCAGATCCCTTTTGAGAATTTTGCTTTAAATGGAGGATGTGCATATTATCACTACTCTTCCCATTTGATTCCTCTCTAGGTCGACATAAATGATCGAGTAACTATGGGTAGAGCTTTTGAGTAAGAGTAAGGAAGTTTTTATTGTTTAGTTAATTAAAACCTTAACAATATAGGCATATTAGAACATAGTAAGATAAACACAGCCTCATAAATAAAAGAGTGATACTTGATAACATTTCTTCTAACCTTGGTCCTGCTCAGGTATGTAGATAATGATTGAAATGTAAAATCATTGCTGAGTATAGACATGATGAACATTTCGTCTACAAATCGGTACAATGTGCAAATGAGCCAGGTAACTACAAACTTCGGCTTTGGGTTTTGACATACATAAGAGACTATCTCGTATGCGGATGACACGCATGTGATAATCCCCATCGAGACGGACCCAGCGGAATCCAGAGCAAAGTTTAAATCCTGCATGCTGAAAATTGCCTCTTGGATGAGCGAGAACTTTCTGCAGCTTAACTCCAACAAGACGGAGGTCCTTCTGTTTGGAAAGGCAACGGATTTATGGTCGCCGGACTGGTGGCCGGAGGAATTGGGGAGGCACCCAATCCAACCACTCAGGCTAGGAATATATATCCTTCTTCTTTGCTTACACTGACTGGGTGACATTACACACCCAAGACTTGGAACAGTGTCCCTTTTGATTTAAAAAGTTTTAGCTATTTTACCAGTTTGCAGTTCAATTGAGGATCTGACGGGTCTAGACCTTGTATGATTGCTTCTCTGCATCTCCTTATTCCACTTGCGATAAAAGCTTTTCTTAGTAAAGTGACACATGCTGTGTGTAGATAGGGGCATATACATATGAGATGAGTAAGATTCTCTTTTCTGCTACCACAAAGTCTACATGCTGTGAATCCGTTTTGCTTCCAAGATAGTTGGGCATCAGTTGATGGTAACTGGCCAAAGCAAAGTGCCATCAGTTGTTTTTAGGTGCACGGGGAATGTGAGACCTAAGTACTGAGCTTGAATTAAGATTTTATAATTTTTAATCACCATCCAACAGAGTGATCGAAGGCTGAAGCTGTTTTTATCTAGCATCAGTGAATGGAGTTTTACAGATTTGTTTATGATGTGTTTGAAGGTTGTGAAAGATGGATTCTTGGTCCACAGCTCAACTCTATTGGTGGTTGTTAAAGCTTTGAAAAGATATTGACTCTATATAGATTTTTTTTAACTTCAGTCCATAGTGTCTTGTTGAGTGGGCAGTGTACCGAGTTTTGTTTTATTTGGTACCAACATTTTATTGTGGGTACATTCTCATTACAATTTCGTTCATTGGCCTGAATTCTATGCGCACCCGCGCTGGCAAAGCAGACTGAGGTAATTGAAAGACCCGTTTGTAGGTCTAGACCTGCAACTTGTTCAGCAGTGCAGAATCTTTTCTGTGAAGGACGATACTGTCAGAAGAAATCATTGGTAACATTTTTGCTGCTATTACTGGGAGCAGTGTTTATAAGATGGGCCCTCAAGTTTTTAGGCTAATGTGCTGAAAGCAAAGCATAGTGCGCTGGTTCTTTGTGACATATAGTTTTTCTGTTTAAGTGTTTAAATCTGCTGTCAATGTAAGCTCTCAATGACTGGCTACTTTTTTCAGTGGTTTACCATCTAACCAAATATTCACTGGGCGGCTTGGCCGGTTACTGATCTGCATGGTTTTGGTTTTTGATGTGTAGATTTGAAGTTTGTTAGCAATAACGTATTCATACATTTCATTAAGTGGCCTCTAGAGATCAACTTTTGATAAGCTCATTAATACCATATCATCTGCATATGAAAGGAGGGATAAGGTAAGTTTTTCCAAATGTGGTGGGTGGGAGTTGATCTGGATAAGCCGCGGTGTTAGGTCAGACATGAACAGGTTTAAAAGGTGTGGCACCAGCAGACAACCCTGTTTGATGCCCTTGTTTGTTTGTGGTCAACTTTCTTGAAATTCTGTAGCCGCCACCCAAATTCACACTTTTTCAGTGTAAAGGAGTCACATAAGTTACTCTATCTTTTCGTAGGTATGTGCTATAGTTTTCTCAACTAGTATGAGTTTTATAAGGATCATCTTTACAAGCACACTTTGGTTCAATTTATATATGGCTGTCTAGTGCCAGGAAAAGGTAGTGTGTGGACATAGTCCATGCAGCACATCAACCCTCTGACAGTTTCTAATGAGCTTAAACTTTCAACATAGGAAACTCTTCTGCAAGTGTCAATTATGGCACATCTTTAAGCCACCGTTTCCACAATTACTTCTACTGTTGAAACCGGTAAATTTCTAACCTCCTACCAATTGGAAACCCAAAAGAAAAGACTTATATCTAACCTTCCCACTTTTTGGTTAGGGACCAAGCTTAGTAAACACTTTTCATATTAGAGATCTAGCAGTTACTTGGCAAAAAGGTCACAGTCTATGACATTTTCTGCCTGCAGTCTTCTGCAACTGGTCACATAATAACTAGGTGGAAGAAATCACTTTCCTCTTTCTGACACCTTTAACATCCTCAGGAATGGTCTGGGTATATCTCGGCTATTAGCTCATATCAGTGAGCATTCCAGTTATTCTTCACTAGCAGGCCAGGCTCTACAATGCACTGAAACTATGTATAACCCCCTGTCTGATAAAATGTCTTTTAGCATTGCTATTTCCTCTGGTATATCTGTAAAACCAACCCAGGTTTCTGGGGCTATTTATAAACGTCTAATTCTCCAGTTTGGACCCTAAACTCATTCTGCACTCCTTCTAAGAAAAGAAATGTGTTTTTATGATGTAGATCCTCCAATGTCATACTCCCTCCTCAATCCATTTGCCTAGCACCATATTTTTTCTCATTGTTTCTAAAAGGTGGAAGACCCAAAAAGACATTTCCTGTGGAAATGAATTTTTCTATTAACACATTTCCTGTGGAAATGAATTTTTCTATGAACTATACCACTTAATCCTTTATCTGCCTGGTAACACCCACTGAATAGGGGGTTACCTCTAGAGCTTTTCTATTATCCATAAGGAATTGTGCAACATCTATTATCCACATAGCCCTTCTAAATGCTTGTTTTCTGTGTATGACTCTTATAAAAAAAAACACCCCAGAGAATGCTATATTTGACCAAATAGTATAGCTCATTATCATGTAGGCCCAATCCACCATGATCACAAAGTAACAAAAATACTTTTAGTTTGAAGCCACTGTGCTCTAACTTTGCACTGGTAGATCGACAATGCCTGATGTTCTTGCCTCATCCTACATTCCCAATAGGACCTAGAATTTCTTCCCATCCTAAACAGACCTCCAATACCTCCCAGTTGTTGTGTAAATCTGTTTCAGACAGTCATCTCTAGAACAAACTGTGTCTGTCCTACATCTGTTTGGAGAGGTTGTTTGTATTATTGTACAGGTATGAACATAATGAGCCAGTATTGGTGTTCACCAGATTCAGTATGTTAATTTCAGATGGAACCAATGCGTCTCCACTGCTGCATGGACCAGACACGCCGCAAAGACCTGCATTGCCACAACAGCCCACAACGCGTTTGGAACCACCCTCATTGACAGTAGCCTCAACGATGACGACAGACTCTGCATCGCTGTCTCACATATCTTCGGAACCGACACATCACCCTGACTGTGTGCTGCATCCTATACACTGTACTTTGCATACAAGCCTCATTGATCGGATCCTCAATGATTATTAAAGGACTGTAAAGTACAGTTGCATAACCAATGCTTTTTAGTCCCATAAAATATACATTCACCCAAATAGATGCAAATTTCACAGCAACAAATGTGCATTTGCACGTTATACACACAGAATCGCATTCAAAAGAGTCGCAGAAATACATAGGAGCACTAGCACATGTTTACAGCTGAACGAACGTCTAAAGAATTTATATTATGCGCCAAATAACAATGTATGTGGGAACTGTTAACCACTTTAAATAATTTAAGGAATTTGAATTAGAATAAACTTAATTTGCAGTGAAAAATAAGAACAATTGTTGCATATCACACAGCTCAAACATCTACATTTTCAAAGGAACTAAAATTCATAATTCTTGTCTATTTCTGTTAAAGGAAAAACCAATCCTCTCATTGCTGTATAGAAAACAAAAAAATGTATAGTAAACAGCTTCAAATCAAAATGAAGGTTCGCAATCATGTGATAAAATTACAAAATGCATGGCTCTTGGTGAGTTAAAATATATGTTTGATCTTTAGTCGTTCAGCATTGTGCAGTGGGCATTTTGTTCGCATATAATAAGCGAAACGAGCATCGACTGTATTTCCTTGTAAGAACTAACGCGGGTCAAAGTTTAATTTCCCTCAGTGTTAGAGAATGAAATAAAAATTGAGTGTGCTGGCGAGTCCAAAACAACCTGCTGTCATAAAGAAAGCATAAGTTCCAAAAATGCGACTCATTTCATGTTTAACTTGGCCCAATAAAACTGTCATCGGTTGATCACCATCTTTCCCAAACCAGGAAATTACTTTCATTTTTATGAGTTGTTCATTAAGTTCACGATTTCTGGAGCAGAAGACACGAATCTTTCTAGTGCCACCAATGTTATCATCTCCAAGTGAATTTAATGTGCCTTTTTGAGCGGTTCACTGCCATTTTACTATCCGCTTGACAAGCTGTTAATGTCATATTCAAGGAGCAAAGAGCCGCTTTCTCTGAGCAATTCATATGACACAAAGTTTAGTTAGTCGCCCACTCTCTCCACGCCATCCTACGCTTTCTTTACATCTTTACTAGCTTAACAGGCTGTGGTGCTGGATTATAGTGAGAGGAACTTTAAATTACAAAAACAGTCTGAAACTGAACACTTTATAAAGGTGTAATAATTTTACTTCAATAATGCATTTTTAAGGCTGGTGAAAGGAATATAGTAGACAGTAAAGATGTAACCCTCATGCATCAGAAACCTTTATAACACTAATGTCATAATATTAGTCCTGCAATGTTAATATGTAGAGAGGGTCCCTAATAAGCCTGAGGGAAGAAAGGACCTGGGGCCTCATGTAGGTAGCCAAATACCGGTCGGTAACGGCCGATTTTCGGTAATTATACCGTTACCGACCGGTATTTTGGCTTTTGAGATGTAGGGGGAGAATTTCTGTATTCGGAATTTACCGAATCGGTAAAATTACCGATTCGGTAAAATTACCGATTCGGTAATTTTACCGATTCGGTAAATTCCGAATACAGAAATGAGATGTAGGGGGACTGTGTGGTGTGTGTGGGGATTCGTTATTTACCACCAACTAATAGTTGGTGGTAAATGACGAATATGTGTGTAAATGCAATATTTTGCCCGTAGATGTGTGCAATGTGGCAGACACACATGCCCTCAGGGCATGTATGTGTGCCACATGTGCACACATGGCCGAATCAGGGGTGCAACAGGGTGTCAATGTGACACCCTGCCACCCTTGCATGTGCTCCCCCATTACCGAATCGGTATTTACCGATTCGGTAATGAGGCATACCTTCCCATCAATGGGAAGGTATGCCTCATTACCGAATCGGTAAATACCGATTCGGTAATTACCGAATTTTTCCGAATCGGTAATATTTACCGGCCAATTACCTACATAGCATTTACCACTTCATAAATACCGAATTGGTATGATTCGGTATTTATGAAGTGGTAAATGCCAGCCCACCTACATAAGGCCCCTGGTGTCAGGGCCCAATGGAAATTGGTAACCCATTTTTTAGACTGCCTGGAAAATCCACATTTAACCTAGTGAAATCTCATTACTATCTACGCTGATGAGTCTATTTGTCCTGGGCTAGGCAATATTCATATTTATTACATGATGCAAATGCTGTGCATAAAAGTTGATTCTTAGTACAAATTAAAGGATTCAAGAAAGGCAGTTAGTAAATAAAGAATGAAGCTGTTATTTTTTAATGCAAATGCAGTCAAAGGGCTTCTTTTAGAATTTGTCTACAACTGGAAATCCTCAGGTTTCCTGAAGGAACTCTAAATAGATTTCTCAGACTGAATTTTCTCCACAATAATATCTCCATGAAGGAGAACATATAGGAGGTGGGTTATATTCTCTATTTACAGTTTCGTTTCATTTCTGCAACTTTAGATCTTCTTTTGCGTCGCATCTTAGGTCTGTTTGCACCGTCACAGCCCTATTATGCTTCCTATGTATAACTTATAAGGGGTTCACATTATCCATTAAAATAGCATATGGCACGACCGTTGGTATTAACTTTCTGTAGAAAAAGTATTTTGAAAACAAGAAAGGTGATTGGTGCTCAAGTTTGCGTTGCTTGGTGTCACGCAAACACCCACCATAGGGGTTTATTTAAGAGCCACTTACGCCGCCGGTGCATCACTTTTTTGCATATTAAAAGTGACCCACCGGCGGCGCATGGGGCTTGTAAATAAGCCCCTTAATCTTTAGTAAATCTGGGCCATCTGTGATGCTGGGAAGTATGACAATAGACACACAAGTGATGGACGACATTGTTCTGCATTCTGTCCATCAATTGTTCTTTTTGCATTTTTCACCCGAGTTCGAGGGGTATGCCCAGACGTGGTTTGTGTGCTCACCATGCCACTGGAGTCAAGCTATACTGGCTGATGAGGGGTGATACCGGTCCTAGGATGCTGGTTTCCAGTCTAGGGAGGACCTGGCCTGGCAGTTCGGGCTGGACTGTTCCCATTGGGCACAGGGTCAAGACTGATTTGCATATAGCTGGGTTCAAACTGGAATGGAATGGTGAGCAAAAAAAGATGGATTTAGGCCCAGATCCATGTACTGGGGAGAATGAATGAAATTGTTCTGCATTCTGTCCATCAATTGTTCCTTTTGTATTTGTCACCCCGAGTGGGACGGGTATGACCGGACGTGGGTCCCGTGCTCTCCATGCCACTGGAGTCAAGCTATTTTGGCTGATGAGGGGTGAAACCCCGAAACCAGTTCTAGGATGCTTGTTTCCAGTCCAGGGAGGACCTGGCCAGGCAGTTCGGGCTGGACTATTCCCATTGGGCACAGGGTCAAGACTGATTTGCATATGGCTGGGTTCAAACTGGAATGGGATGGTGAGCAAAAAAACGATGGATTCAGGCCCAGATCTCTGTACAAGGGGGAATGTATGACATTGTTCTGCATTCTGTCTGCCAATTGTTCTTTTTGCGGGAAGTATGACAGTGGCATTCCCCATGCCCTTAAGTACTTCTAGAACCTTCTCTTGTTGTGTCATTAAAATAGAAATGGGACACTCTCTCATCCTGGGAACAAATCCAACTTATGACAACCTAATTTCCTAGTTCCTTAGACCACACCTGTAATTCCAGCACCTATTATATGTGTCTTTGGCTTCTTGACATTTGTGATTGTACTGGTTCGTACTGATGTATTGAATGTAACAGGATGACCTTTAATGTCATCAGTTGCACTGCTTGACTAGGTGACATACCCACATTTCATCCCAATGGTTACTGGAAAAAATAGAAAATTGATGGGCAAAATGCTTGGATTTATGTCCACCACTGATAATTTGGGTTCCAGTCCATCACTGTTTTGCCATGCTAAACAAAGAGGAGCCATATCCAAATCAGACTTGATCCTGCCCCAGTAGGAACAGCCCAGCCCAAACTGGCAAGCCGAGTTTCCTGCAGGTGGGAATGTGATCAATTCCACATCAGTTTTGGGATATTTGGGCATCACCAGTGAGAGACGTAGCTTGAGTCCACAGTGAGCACAGGGTCCATACTTGGGCATACCATCACACTTAACGTGTCTCATCTAGAAAAACAAAAAAGTTATATTTGTAATGCTTGAATTAAACTGATCCACCATTAACTACCTGGGACTCATTCCAGTCTATTTTTTACCCACTAAACCACTATAGACATAGACAAGCCATAAACAAATTAGACCTCCTCCTGCTCCAATAAGAACATTCCAGCTAGAATTGCCAGGCCTGGGCTCCAACACATAGGAATACAGCCTCTTGAGTCATCAGAGAGGTGAGGTGAGCACCACTTGGAACTCACCAGTGCGGTGTAGCTTGAGTCCAATGGCACAGTGAGCCAAAAGCTATCATCCAGGTTCCGACACTATTTTTTTTTAATTAGATCACTTCCTTCTTCTCTTATTTTTGGCATTCCTCAGCACTGTCCCTAATTTGTAGGCATAACTTAGACCTAGTTTCTAACCTGTATGGACCTTGGTCCTGGAAAACGATGAATACATGTCTTTGTGCATTTCTGCATCTCTCATTGTATGTACATCACTGGTTTTGCAACACAAATATAGTTTCTTCACTTCCTCACTAGGTTTTTGCACATTATAAGCTAAACATCGCATGGAGTGATATAGAATGCTCACCAGGGTTGTTAACTGTGGCATCCATGAATTTCCTCTGAATCTGTTTTTTTCTCGGGAGTCTTTTAAAATGTGGTAGAATGTTGGTGTAGAATTCTCTCCCCTGTACCTTGCAATCATTTGAACATGCTGAAATATTGCATATTCATTCTTCTTTTAAGTTCTTTTGATACATGTTACACTATATCCACCTCTCAGGAATGACTATGATAATGGCAGCCAGTGCTTATATAGCAATTTTAAGTTCTATATGACATACTTCCCAAATATGCTGCTCTCCTTCCACAGTTGTGGCCTTTACCATTTCTTCTCTCTTCAGCTATTCACATTTTCCCCCTTATCCTTACAATCATATAATAATCTTTCCATTACCTTCCTTCTTCCTTCTTTCTTCCTTTTCACCCTTTTTCCCCTCTTTCTCTCTGTTGGCTTGCTCTGCTGGTGGACCTCCTCTTCACTCATCTCTCCCCTCACCTTTTCTCTCTTTCCTTGACAATCTGCTTCTTTCCAGTCTGTTTCCTCGTGTCAATGCATTACCCTGATTCCCTGATCTACTTCCTGCTTTTTGCCATTTTTCTGGGCACCCTGAGCTTTACTAGCACAGCCTAATTTAATTATCACCAACTGAGTTTTTTCCAAGCTACACTATGTTTTTTCCAATCGGTCCCTGTTGGAAATGCCATCTTTTGTGTGGTATTCCCACAGATTCTTGTTTCACTACTTTTTTTTGGCTGAACCTGTTTTGTGGGCTTTTAGGACTCTGCACACTTTACAATTGCTGACCAGTGGTAAAGTGCTTGTGCTCTTCCTTCCAAATATGGTAAAATTGATACACACCTACGTGTAACATTTAAATTACTTAGACATCCATAGTAAATGGTACTAAATGCACACAGGACCTGTAAATTAAATGCCATCAGTGTGCTGCAGCCCTCACTGTGCCACCCCCTAAAGTATCACTGCAAAATGTCTCAGGCCTGCCACTGCAGCCTGTAGTACAGTTCTAATGCTCTCAATTCAACCTGGCAAAATAAGCCTTATGCTAAGTCTAAGCCTTTCTTTTTAATACATATAAGTCACCACTAGGGTGGACCCTAACAACTCATAAGACAATGTGTGTGGTGTTTAAAAAGTAAACTATGTATATTTCATGTTTTGCAAGACCTGGCAGTGAAAAAAACCCTAAGTTGTTTTCGACTACAGCAAGGCTAGCTCTTTAATAGACTAACACTGGGTTACCTGATTGCGTTTGGTAAGTTAAAACTTCAATTTCGGAACAGCTAAATAAATACTTCTTCCTTTAATCTGAATTATAATTTAAATGCCTCTTTAATGGTGAATACTAATTTTAAATTACTATTTTACAAAATGGCACTTTTAGAAAGCTGGCATTTTCCTGCCTAAATCAAATGTGCCTTTCAACCAGTGTCCAGTATCACATGACTGTTAATGGCTCCTTTGTCCCAGAAGGGGGACAAAAGGGGATTGGTAGTGGGGAGAAGGATAACTTGGGAGGTTGTATCCAGCCCCTACCTAAGCTTTAAAGAGTAGCCTGAGGACTGTATAAAGCCCCTGCCTGACTTCAGAAGGTGCCTACCCTGCCACAGGCAAATGCAGCTCACACCTAGGCCTGCATGCCCTTTGTTTTACTAGCCTGGCTGTAGCCAGCGCCAGGGGAAAGGGAAGAACTGACCAGAATCAGTTTAGGATCAGACAAAAGGGGTGTCCTCCATCCACAAGCTGCGAAAGGGCATAAAAGTGGCAACCCCAGAGCCTCTCATAAGAACACTCCTGGACTGAGAAGATTCAGAATAAGGATTTCTTTCCTGTCTGAAGAAAGATTAGTGGACCTGCTTGCCTTGAATCCAGGACCTTGGACGTGACTCAGAGGGTCAATTGGCTCACCTCCTGTTTAAATACAGTGACACAACAAGCTTCCAGAGGGCTCTCTTGCTTTCCAGTTGACCAGACCAAACTGGACCTGACCTGATCCCCTCTGCTGGCCTCTGTGGGATTGAGCCCTGACCCCCCAAGTGATGTCCTCAGGGTCCTGGACCCTTGGCTGGGGTCAGAGTGTAAGCTTTCCAGAGCAACTCAAATTTGTACTGGATCTGACACAGTGCAGCACAGACTGATAGTTTGCCTCATATCGCAGCTCCTGATCTTTGGCTTCACCGGATCTGATGCAGAACAACACAGAGCCATGCATTGTAGTACCACATAGCCCCTGCACCCAGGACAAAAAGGTAAAACTCTCAGCAGACAAGCAGATGCACTTTGTCCCATACCTGACTAATGAGCCGTAGCTGTCAGACTGAACTTGTGACTTTGTCCTGGTCCGGCGTGATCAGATACCTGAATTTAGTGCTTCGAGCCTTTTTGGTGCTTTTTTTCAGCGTAAGCTTTAAAAACGAACAACTCTAGCTCTACTGAATGGATTTTGCCTCATGTATAATGTATGAGTATCGAACCAGGGAAAAACCCGCATTCTGTATGCAGTGTCATATCTAGGTAAAAGATCAGTGCCTAAGAACCGTTATGTATGTAATGTAGAGAAGAATAAAGGTAAAAGTTTGTGATGTTTACCTACGCCTATATAAGGTACCTATATGAAATATAACAGTACTTAGTTGTAGGACTCTGGAATCATAATGGACCAGTGGAGTAATAAAGAGATAGGACGTTCTGCGACCACGATACTAGTCTACTACTACTAGTTGATCGGATTAGATAGGTGAATTTTATTGCAATTGCCGTTTCCTCTCAAAAAAGATTTTTGGAGCGATATTTTAAAATATTTATTATTTGTTTCACACCAATTAATTTTTGTCTCTTTATTGTTTATTACATGATCAGCATCCAGTGGCAAGAGGACGACTGGGTCGGCCGAGGCGGGAGCTGTAGGTGCCTCCCAGGATCGCTCCCCTACTATAGATTGCTCTGCTGCTGGCCCCAGTAATTTCTCCTGTTGTTAATATTAATAATTATATTTCCCTAACTTTTACTGTACCTTATTTATTTCTAACTATAATTTCTGTTTCCTAATTATTCACTGAATCTTCTTTGATCAATCTGTTTCTAAATCCTTGTTATCCCTGCATTACCTACCAACTTAGTTATTTATATTTTTAGTGTATTTTTTTTTACATCAATCTAATTGCCTCTGACTCTGTACTACTAATAGTCTGCCTGTAGCTTGCTTTATAATTTATTCTGGTTTTTCAATCAGCTTTCCCTCTCCCCTTATATTTTGTGGACTGCATAGTGGTGGTACTACTGTAAGACTCACAGAACGCATTGGTCTGACCTTTACTACTACTACTAGTACTACTACTGTGCAGTGAAGATTGCAGGCCCAACTAAGGTATTCTACACATGTTTGTTGAGATTAAAAGGCTTCCTTTTACTTTCTTTCTCATGCTCAATCAATAAATAAAATGATGGCCACGTTAGACACCCCAAAGTGGTGTATTTTAACTTTTTCTCATCTAGGTGGAGAAGTGTGGCTCAATGATTAGAGCGACAGACCCTGATGCAGAGGTCTAGCCCGGGACCAGGGTTCAATTCCCCACCTTGGCGGGTCTTGGGCTCAAATATTCCACGGACCTGATAATTCTTGCCTTGGTGCCTATTCCAATCATGGAGTCCCACTCTGCAACTCTGGGCAATAGCTTGCTTAATCTCCACAACAGCCCCCACAACGCTAAGGATGCCTGGCCTCCACCTTGGGGGTGCCCAGGAGTGGACGCCTCACAGGGAAAGCCAGGAAGGGTTCCACAGCGGTATTTGTACAAGCGCCTTGAGACCCTTGCGGGTGAGTAGTGCGCTATACAAGTATCAAATTTACATTTACATTTAGGCCTAGTCCTATTATTACTAGCAGCAGTTGATTGTGAACAACTGATTACCATGCACCATGGCTGGAAGGAAGGATGAGGAGTATAATGACGCCATTATATTTACCAACCATGAGAGAGGACTCGAGAGACCTCATGTCCGAGTGTCCACCCAGTTGGACACTCTTTTTCTGTTTAAAAAGTTTTAAAACTCAGATTCACCAATAGCTCTAACCACTGAGTCCAATCCTTTGGGTTCCCCTCTTCTTGAGAGGTTTTTCAAAAATTGCCACCAAACAAAATGCCCAACCAGCTTTTTAAATATTTTTGATAGGATAGGACATACTGTCTACTCTTCTCTAGTACCCGATTTGTACTAGTGATGTGTGTGGTATATGTATGTATTGTATTTATAATCCTGCTAGTGAAAAGAAAATAGGGGGAGGCGTATAGGGCATCTAAAAATATGTGTGATATTTTTTATAGGCCTACCGACCACCAGTGCCGGGGCCAGCGGGGAAGGCAACACCAGCCAGGAGGGAGCAGATGCGGCAGCTGCAAGGGGTGAGCCAGCAGCAGTGGTGGGCCATGGTACGGTATATTCCTTACTCATTGACAATACACACTCGCTGCAAGGGTGTACACTGTACTCTTGAGAGAGACTAAGTTATTGTGAATAACAGTCAAAGAAGACACCCTTTACTTAGCATTAGCAATAGCATTAGCGGCCGGAGTTGAGTAACTAATGGCTTCTCCTATTTGAAGTTCTATGAAGAAGAATAAGAGTCACACGACCTTGATGGATGGGTTGAACAAAAAGGGAAAGAATGATGGAAGGAGGAAGGAATGGATGACATGTAATATATGACTGGCAGAGTAGGATGCGTGGGTGAGGGAAGGGGGACCGGGATGCATAGGTGGCTGATAGGATGCATGGGTGGTTGAAGGATGGGTGAAAGGTGAAAGAAAGGATGCCAGCCTGGGTGGGTGAAACTGTATGGGTGATAGGAATCCTCCAGGGGGCTTGATGGGTCGAACTCAAAGGCAAGCAAGGATGCATGGGTGGTGGTTTAAAAAAAGACAAATGTATGTTGTTGGTGAAAGGTTTGTAGAGAGATTAAGAAGAATGATAGCCATGTTTACTTTGAATGGTTGGATGCCTGGATGATATTCAATCATATCATAGGTGGAGACTGTCACTGGATGAAGAGAATGTAAAAGAAAAATAAACCTGGCACTGTAGCAAAGCCAAGGGTGAAGATAAGAATAAGATTATAATTAAAAAAAATAATGCTAGAAGAGCAATGCAATGATAAATGGAAAAATCGCTGGGAAGAAACAAGGACGTTTTTTTTCAAAGTTTTTGATTCAAGGTTGTATTTCAGAATACTCCCTTGACTCACAGTAGTTTGCAAGCACAACATATATATTGCGTATGTATGTACCCATAGCCACCCATTATCAATCCCCTCCGTCCGACTCCGAAGCCCACTCCCTACCTATGTCATTTCCACCGTATCAGTCATGGGTGGCCTATCGGCTGCATGTTACACAATCAAACAGTAGGAGTACCTCTCGTTGTCCCATATATAATCATTCATATCAGATATCATCTGCATTGTAGTAGTCAGGGTGAGAGTGCAACTTAACAGTTGCCATTAATTTAACAAAGTATGGACATAATAAAAAAATAAGATAATTTGAGCGACCCTTGACCTTTGGGTAGGTCGCTCCCCTGCCCACGCAGCGCCACCAGTGCTCTCCTGCCTCCTGCCTGCTGCCTTGTGTGCCCGGTTGTGCCCCTTGTGTGTATCTGAGTATTTCCCCTTCTCTCCGTGTATCCTCGTATGAGTGCCCCACAGTTGATGGTCTGAGTGATTAATTTCCCTCTTTTTTCTTGTCTCCCTGAACGAGTGTCCCAGAGTGCGTGCTGACCCCTTCTCTCTCCTTGTACCCCGAGTGCGTCCCCCCCCCGAGTGCCCGGTCCCTTTAGTGCTCGTTTCCTGTTTTTTCCGCCTTTTTTTGGCCGTTTCCCCGGCCCCTCGCCGTTTTATCGCCTTATTAGGCGCCTTCTCTGGCCCCTCGCCGTTTTCGCGGACTTCGCCGTTTTCCCGCCTTTTTTCTCCACCCCGCCTACCCTCCCGCCACCCTCCTCCCAGCTGACACCTCCTCCCCGGCTACCCCATATATGGCGGCAGCTGCGCGGCAGAGGTAGCGACCCTTGACCTTTGGGTAGGTCGCTCCCCTGCCCACGCAGCGCCACCAGTGCTCTCCTGCCTCCTGCCTGCTGCCTTGTGTGCCCAATTGTTCCCCTTGTGTGTATCTGAGTATTTCCCCTTCTCTCCGTGTATCCTCGTATGAGTGCCCCACAGTTGATGGTCTGAGTGATTAATTTCCCTCTTTTTTCTTGTCTCCCTGAACGAGTGTCCGAGAGTGCGTGCTGACCCCTTCTCTCTCCTTGTACCCGGAGTGCGTGCCCCCCCCCCTCCCCCGAGTGCCCGGTCCCTTTAGTGCTCGTTTCCTGTTTTTTCCGCCTTTTTTTGGCCGTTTCCCCGGCCCCTCGCCGTTTTCTCGCCTTATTAGGCGCCTTCTCTGGCCCCTCGCCGTTTTCACGGACTTCGCCGTTTTCCCGCCTTTTTTCTCCACCCCGCCTACCCTCCCGTCACCCTCCTCCCAGCTGACCCCTCCTCCCCGGCTACCCCATATATGGCGGCAGCTGCGCGGCAGAGGTAGCGACCCTTGACCTTTGGGTAGGTCGCTCCCCTGCCCACGCAGCGCCACCAGTGCTCTCCTGCCTGCTGCCTTGTGTGCCCGGTTGTTCCCCTTGTGTGTATCTGAGTATTTCCCCTTCTCTCCGTGTATCCTCGTATGAGTGCCCCACAGTTGATGGTCTGAGTGATTAATTTCCCTCTTTTTTCTTGTCTCCCTGAACGAGTGTCCGAGAGTGCGTGCTGACCCCTTCTCTCTCCTTGTACCCGGAGTGCGTGCCCCCCCTCCCCCGAGTGCCCTGTCCCTTTAGTGCTCGTTTCCTGTTTTTTCCACCTTTTTTTGGCCGTTTCCCCGGCCCCTCGCCGTTTTCTCGCCTTTTTAGGCATCTTTTCTGGCCCCTCGCCGTTTTCGCGGACTTCGCCGCTTTCCCGCCTTTTTTCTCCACCCCACCTACCCTCCTGCCACCCTCCTCCCAGCTGACCCCTCCTCCCCGGCTACCCCATATATGGCGGCCGCTGCCCCTTGACCTTTGGGTAGGTCGCTCCCCTGCCCACGCAGCGCCACCAGTGCTCTCCTGCCTCCTGCCTTGTGTGCCCGGTTGTGCCCCTTGTGTGTATCTGAGTATTTCCCCTTCTCTCTGTGTATCCTCGTATGAGTGCCCCACAGTTGATGGTCTGAGTGATTAATTTCCCTCTTTTTTCTTGTCTCCCTGAACGAGTGTCCCAGAGTGCGTGCTGACCCCTTCTCTCTCCTTGTACCCCGAGTGCGTGCCCCCCCCCGAGTGCCCGGTCCCTTTAGTGCTCGTTTCCTGTTTTTCCGCCTTTTTTTGGCCGTTTCCCCGGCCCCTCGCCGTTTTCTCGCCTTTTTAGGCGCCTTTTCTGTCCCCTCGCCGTTTTCGTGGACTTCGCCATTTTCCTGCCTTTTTTCTCCACCCCGCCTACCCTCCCGCCGCCCTCCTCCCAGCTGACCCCTCCTCCCCGGCTACCCCATATATGGCGGCCGCAGCGCGACCGTGCCGCTGGCGCGCCGAAGGCGCGCCTAAAGCAAGCCCATCTGCGCCCGTCCGAGCCTGGACCGTGCCCAGCGCCACGACCCTTGGTCCCCGCAACCCCCACCCCCCCGCCGCCTCCGCCTGACCTATGACGCCGCCTCCCTCACCGCTCTCAACCCCGGCCGCACGCTGGGCTGCTGCGGCCCCTCGCCGTTTTCGCGGACTTCGCCGTTTTCCCGCCTTTTTTCTCCACCCCGCCTACCCTCCCGCCACCCTCCTCCCAGCTGACACCTCCTCCCCGGCTACCCCATATATGGCGGCAGCTGCGCGGCAGAGGTAGCGACCCTTGACCTTTGGGTAGGTCGCTCCCCTGCCCACGCAGCGCCACCAGTGCTCTCCTGCCTCCTGCCTGCTGCCTTGTGTGCCCAATTGTTCCCCTTGTGTGTATCTGAGTATTTCCCCTTCTCTCCGTGTATCCTCGTATGAGTGCCCCACAGTTGATGGTCTGAGTGATTAATTTCCCTCTTTTTTCTTGTCTCCCTGAACGAGTGTCCGAGAGTGCGTGCTGACCCCTTCTCTCTCCTTGTACCCGGAGTGCGTGCCCCCCCCCCTCCCCCGAGTGCCCGGTCCCTTTAGTGCTCGTTTCCTGTTTTTTCCGCCTTTTTTTGGCCGTTTCCCCGGCCCCTCGCCGTTTTCTCGCCTTATTAGGCGCCTTCTCTGGCCCCTCGCCGTTTTCACGGACTTCGCCGTTTTCCCGCCTTTTTTCTCCACCCCGCCTACCCTCCCGTCACCCTCCTCCCAGCTGACCCCTCCTCCCCGGCTACCCCATATATGGCGGCAGCTGCGCGGCAGAGGTAGCGACCCTTGACCTTTGGGTAGGTCGCTCCCCTGCCCACGCAGCGCCACCAGTGCTCTCCTGCCTGCTGCCTTGTGTGCCCGGTTGTTCCCCTTGTGTGTATCTGAGTATTTCCCCTTCTCTCCGTGTATCCTCGTATGAGTGCCCCACAGTTGATGGTCTGAGTGATTAATTTCCCTCTTTTTTCTTGTCTCCCTGAACGAGTGTCCGAGAGTGCGTGCTGACCCCTTCTCTCTCCTTGTACCCGGAGTGCGTGCCCCCCCCTCCCCCGAGTGCCCTGTCCCTTTAGTGCTCGTTTCCTGTTTTTTCCACCTTTTTTTGGCCGTTTCCCCGGCCCTTCGCCGTTTTCTCGCCTTTTTAGGCATCTTTTCTGGCCCCTCGCCGTTTTCGCGGACTTCGCCGCTTTCCCGCCTTTTTTCTCCACCCCACCTACCCTCCTGCCACCCTCCTCCCAGCTGACCCCTCCTCCCCGGCTACCCCATATATGGCGGCCGCTGCCCCTTGACCTTTGGGTAGGTCGCTCCCCTGCCCACGCAGCGCCACCAGTGCTCTCCTGCCTCCTGCCTTGTGTGCCCGGTTGTGCCCCTTGTGTGTATCTGAGTATTTCCCCTTCTCTCTGTGTATCCTCGTATGAGTGCCCCACAGTTGATGGTCTGAGTGATTAATTTCCCTCTTTTTTCTTGTCTCCCTGAACGAGTGTCCCAGAGTGCGTGCTGACCCCTTCTCTCTCCTTGTACCCCGAGTGCGTGCCCCCCCCCGAGTGCCCGGTCCCTTTAGTGCTCGTTTCCTGTTTTTCCGCCTTTTTTTGGCCGTTTCCCCGGCCCCTCGCCGTTTTCTCGCCTTTTTAGGCGCCTTTTCTGTCCCCTCGCCGTTTTCGTGGACTTCGCCATTTTCCTGCCTTTTTTCTCCACCCCGCCTACCCTCCCGCCGCCCTCCTCCCAGCTGACCCCTCCTCCCCGGCTACCCCATATATGGCGGCCGCAGCGCGACCGTGCCGCTGGCGCGCCGAAGGCGCGCCTAAAGCAAGCCCATCTGCGCCCGTCCGAGCCTGGACCGTGCCCAGCGCCACGACCCTTGGTCCCCGCAACCCCCACCCCCCCGCCGCCTCCGCCTGACCTATGACGCCGCCTCCCTCACCGCTCTCAACCCCGGCC
Source organism: Triturus cristatus (assembly GCF_964204655.1). Lineage (NCBI taxonomy): Eukaryota > Metazoa > Chordata > Amphibia > Caudata > Salamandridae > Triturus > Triturus cristatus. The sequence goes on from NC_140589.1 coordinate 1,275,067,439, forward strand.
GCACGCTGGGCTGCTGCCGCGCCGCCCCGAAGCGAACCCACGGAGCCTTCACCTGCCGCAACTGCCGCTTCACCTGCCTACGAACACACAACACACCCAAGAAGAAAAACTCCTCCGGAAATAACCTCGAATACATCCTGATCAACACCCAATCCGTCCACAGTCACGCCATCGAACTATGGAACCTCATCGACTCAACAAACCCGGACATCGCCTTCCTCACCGAGACCTGGATGAACCCCTCCTCGGCACCCGACATCACCATAGCCATCCCCGACGGCTACAAAATCATCAGGAAAGACCGCACCAACCACACCGGAGGAGGCATCGCCATCGTCCACAAGAGCTCCATCCGCGTCTCGACCTACACCGACGACTCACTCCCCGACGCAGAACACCTCCACTTCTCTATCCACAGCGACCCCAAGACCACCCTCAGAGGCACCCTCATGTACAGACCACCAGGACCACGCACAAAGTTCAGCGAAGACGTCACAGACTTCATCAGCCCACACGCACTCCCGTCCACCGACTACATCCTCCTAGGGGACCTCAACTTCCACCTGGAGAACCGCGCCGACAACAACACCACCACCCTACTGGACAACCTCGCCAACCTTGGACTGAAACAACTGGTCAACACCCCCACCCACTATGCCGGACACACTCTCGACCCCATCTTCTCCTCCAGCAAATACATCTCTTTCAGCCACACCTCCGAACCCTCCTGGATGGACCACAGCTGTTTCTACTTCAGCTTCAAGAAGACCACCGTACAACACCACGTCCAACAACCACCGAGAAGGCAGTGGAACCGTATCACCACCGAACAACTCACAGCAGCCCTCTCCCAGAACCCCCCCGCCAGCACTACAGACCCTGACGAAGCCGCCAACAACCTCACAAACTGGATCTCCGAATGCGCCAACACCCTGCCCCCCCTGAAGACCCAAGCAAACAAAAACAACCACAAGAAAAACTCCTGGTTCACCCCCACACTCAAGGACTCCAAAAAAGAATGCCGCACCCTCAAGAAGTCTTGGCGCCTCAATCAGACCGACGAGAACATGTCTGCTCTCAAGAGCGCCACCCGCAAACACCACCAACTCCTCCGCGCCGCACGAAAATCAGCCTTCCAGAACAGACTCAACGACAACGCCCACAACAGCAAGGAACTATTCGGCATCGTCAAAGAACTCTCCAACCCCGATGCCGAAAACAACGCCATCCCCCCCTCACAGGATCTCTGCGACTCCCTCGCAGCTTTCTTCCACCACAAGATCACCGACATCTACAACAGCTTCGCCACAACCAACAAGAACCCACCACCGGAACTCGCCACCGACAACACCGCCATCCACACCTGGAACCCAACCACCACCGAGGAAACCACCCACATCATGAACTCCATCCACTCAGGATCACCATCCAACCCCTGCCCGCACCACATCTTCAACAAAGCCGACAACATCATTGCTCCCCACCTCCGAGACGTCATCAACGCATCTTTCACCACCGCCACCTTCCCGGAGAACTGGAAACACACCAAACTCAACGCCCTCCTAAAGAAACCAACAGCAGACCCCACCATACTCAAAAACTTCCGGACCATCTCGTTCCTCCCGTTCCCCGCCAAAGTGATTGAGAAAATCGTCAACACTCAACACACCACCGCCCTGGAAACCAACGACTCACTCGACCCCTCACAATTCGGCTTCAGAGCTAACCACAGCACCGAGACCGCCCTCATCGCAGCCAAGGACGACATCAGATCTCTGACTGACAAAGGAGAGACCGTGGCCCTCATACTCCTGGACCTCTCTGCAGCCTTCGACACGGTTTGCCACCGTACCCTAATACGTTGCCTCAGCAACGCCGGCATCAGAGGCAAGGCCCTGGAATGGATCATCTCCTTCCTCTCCGGAAGAACCCAGAGAGTCCGCCTTCCCCCCTTCAGATCCACTACTACGGAGATCATCTGCGGCGTCCCCCAAGGATCCTCCCTCAGCCCAACCCTCTTCAACATCTACATGACCCTCCTGGCGAACATCGCACGAAAACACGGACTCAACATCATATCCTACGCCGACGACACCCAGCTCATCCTTTCCCTCACCAACAACCCCACCTCAGCAAGAACCAGACTACACGAAGGCATGAAGGAAGTAGTGCACTGGATGACAGACAGCCGGCTCAAACTTAACACAGAGAAGACGGAGGTTCTCATCCTCGGCCCTACTCCCACCGCCTGGGACGACTCCTGGTGGCCCCCCGCCCTAGGCAGCACTCCCCAACCCACCGACCACGCACGCAACCTCGGCTTCATCCTGGACTCATCCCTCTGCATGACCAGACAGGTCAACTCGGTGACCTCGGCATGCTTCAACACCCTCCGCATGCTCCGCAAGATCTTCCGCTGGATCCCCACTGACACCAGGAAGACCATCACCCACGCCCTCGTCACCAGTCGCTTGGACTATGGAAACGCTCTGTAGGCCGGCATCACTACCAAGCTACAGAAGAAACTACAACGAATCCAGAACGCGGCTGCACGACTCATCTTGAACATACCTCGCCACCACCACATCTCCGGACACCTGAAGAAACTTCACTGGCTTCCAGTCAGCAAGAGGATCACCTTCAGACTCCGCACCCATGCACACAAAGCCCTGCACAATATCGGACCAAAACTCATCAACCACCGCGTCTCCTTCTACACCGCTCCTCGCACCCTACGCTCGACCGGACAAGCCCTGGCAGCCGTGACTCGCATCCGCAAAGTCACCGCCGGAGGCAGGTCCTTCTCCTACCTGGCAGCAAAGACCTGGAACTCAATTCCCAGCCACCTGCGCGCCACACAGGACCACCTCTCCTTCAGAAGGAAGCTCAAGACCTGGCTCTTCGAGCACTGAACCCTCCTCCCCCCCCCAGCGCCTTGAGACCCCTACGGGTGAGTAGTGCGCTTTATAAATGCAAATTATTGATTGATTGATTGTAGTTGTAGACTACAGCTGCCCCACCTGCAGACAGTGGTAATAATGTGAGTCTGTGACTGCAATATGAGTATGTCTGTCTAGGGCGCAAGTTGACTGAGCTGGGATAGAATACAAGGTTAATTTAGCTAAACAAGAGATAGAAGAAGACTTGTCTACTCCATAGGGCCTTGTAATGCCTGAAACTCCCACAAATGTTAGAGGCGGAGGAAGAGGGAGGATACCACAAATGTTATGTACTGTGCTTGCTAGTGCTACTGTGCCACTATAATTTTACGTGTATAATTAATTTTGTGTTACTGTTTTGTTAAGAGTATTGGTACAATTGTCTTTTTTCCTTTCTTAATATAGCTACTCCTTCCCAACCGAAAAAACAACCCAACAGGAGTTAGCAGCCATGGCCCGGCAACGGAAGCTGAAGGCCATCCATGATGAATATCGGTGGCTGGTGGTTCTGGCGGAGGAGGAGGAGGAGGAGGTGGCAGCAGTTGCAGCCTCCTCCAATGCCTGGTCCCCAGCCAGCCCCCCCATGCCTCCAGTGGTACGACACCGCGGTCTGCCAGCTGCCCGCCACATTTCTTTAAACACTGCTGCCCACCCCTGTTCATGCAACTGCAAGATATTTCAGCGATGCATGCTCCTCTGGATGGCGCACCCAGAATAGCGGATAAACATCCTGGAGAGGAAAATGCCGCAAGCCCGCCGCTAGACCTCCGTCGCTGTTCCCCTTTTATAATCTTTTTTTTGGGGTGGGTGGGAATTGGACGTTGGGTAAAACTTGTTTTTTTATGGACATTTTAATTTATGGACATTGGGCTCTTAATGATGGACATGTTTTTTTCATTCTAGTTAATTTATTTTTTAGGGTCTGCAACTAAAACCCCTATGGACTCGGAAGGGTGTAATGTGTGTGAATTAATTAATTTCTATAGTATATACATTAAGCCTCCCCAAACTTCTTATCTTACCTGTGATTGATGTTTATACTTAAGCAAAGCGATGGCTACATGGTGACAGTCTGGTTTTCCAAGGTGCCATGGTGATGGTAGTAGAAGTAGACACTGACAGTAGCGTTTGCAAAAAGGAAAATGAGAGAGTCACCTCAGTGAGACTTGGGAACGAGTAATAGCAGTACAGTACACAAGAAGACTGCAAAACAAGAAACCATGATGATGATTAGCAATGCTTTCGTAAAATAAACCAGAATGTCTGGAGGGCTAGCTTAGTGCAATTTACAAACCGAAGTCGACTCGAGCTATGAAGCGGACTAGCGACTTCGTAAGCTTTAGTGCCGGAACTAGGATGATTGATAACTCAATGCTGGCAACCAATTATATTTTTAGGATGGATTATGTTTCTCTGGAAAGAAAAATTGAATATCAAATACTGTGCATGGGTGGGCAATCTAATATTGCCAGTGTGGGCTTTAGTATATAGCAAAAGAAGATCCTCGCCCTGCCTTGAGTTAGTGTTGCTTTTACCACATCCACCCCAGCAAGTATGTGATCAATAATTGGTGTAAATTTAATTTAGTCACACCTCTATATAAATCACACAGCCCAGGGGAAGAGATTTAGAGTTTAATGAATTGTTGGGAAGAGGGATTTGAGGGAAAGGTTTGACAAAGACAAGACCACACATGGACAACACACAAAATCTTGGCAGACGACCATCATATAAATCTGTTAGGGGAGAAAAAGGAAATGAATGCATGATGATGATGACTTGATGAGTGTAGTACTAGATCAGTACAGGGCAGTATATTATTAATTATTGTGCAATTGCCCTGCATGTCTGCCCCAGAGAGACCCACGTTACATACATTTTATGTTCTGTTGTTGAATCAGGCTTCCTTTGAAAGAGAGCAAAGAAAATTGAAAAATATCTGTAAGAGTCAAATATATATGCAAACCTAAACAACAACACACACAGTCGTAATGATTGAAGAGAAAAAATGAATCAAATGAAAATGATACTATAATTATTGCCAAATTGGGAGCTGCATCTCCACATTCCCCTCTTGGTTCTTCCCTGGACTGTCCGTCCCTCATTCTTCGGTGCATTCCTGGTGGATGCGGTTTGCTAAGGTAAGTGTGAGTTGTTGTTCCCAGTATAGCACAGGGTAAAGACTGTCCTGTAGATGGAACAACAGAAAAAATATTGAAAAATCAAGGAGACAATTTAAACTGCATAAATTAAGGGAGAGTGCAACAGGAAGACTTTCAGAAGCGGCATAACTAAATCATGTATGTTTCCAGCAGTTACCTACAACAACAGGAGCTAGCCCGCCCACCCAACCTCCACTTAGCTTAGAATTTGAGCCAGACAGCACTGAGCACACATACACACACAGCAACATAGCATTTTCCAAATTAAGTAACAAAATCAATGGACCGCTGTCAGTCACACCACCACACTCGCCTCCACCACTTCACAGACATGTAGGTCTGGTGTTGTTCTTTACCTTTTAGGCCACTTCATGAAACACCCTGTGTAACGCCATCAATCATCTCCGATCATACTGACTGACTGCGAGTATGGTATGGTCATGGTGTCCAACTCTGTAGTGTTCAGGAGTGAGTCCAGACTCAAAAATGCAATAGACCGCTTGCAGTAGAACAATTTTGTTATCAAACAACAGTAAGGCAAACATTGACTTGAGTCAACGAGCAACCATTTTGATATTTTGAATACATTGGAGGACACCGATTGACTGGCCTCTCAGAGTCCTTGTCTAAGTTCCTCAGATGAGCGATCTGGGTATTCCGGTGACAGGGTGTTAAGACAGGATAATAGACTCCAATTTATAACAGAGCAGGAAAAGTCTATGCCACCCTTGGCCCTTACAGGAGAGGAAGCCCAGGTCATTGGTCTTATTCCTCGGGATCATGCCCCTCCTCTTGAATTATCTAACCTTCAGACTATAGCCCAGTCGCAATCTTGTCATGGTGACTGTAACCCTCATGACTCGCTGGTAGCCAGTCTCCCTTGTACCAACGTGAGCTCTGGCTGTAGCCTTATATCCTGGAACATATCAGGTCTACGCTCTAAGATTAGTAATCCTCAATGGCCTGATTCTATATTAAAAGATGATATCCTATGCTTTCAGGAAACGTGGCTGAAGGAATCAATACAAATAAATGGTGTTGAAACATTTAATACCTATGCTATAGAGGGCTTAAATGGTAGAGCTAAAGGAGGGCTCTGTACATATATATCTAATAATCTAAATCTTATTAAGATTGAGTCCTACCTTGAGTCTCCATACTATCAATTGCTTTTATTGTATTCAAATGCTTCTTATTGTACGGTACTGGTCAACCTTTATAACAACATTCGATCAGATAGTTTTTCTACTTTGGTTAAGAAACTGTGTAATGAATTGAAAACCATGTGTAATGAAAATGTTAAAGATAAGATGCTCATATTGTCTGGTGATTTTAACTGTGCTTTGTGCTCTTATGTGGATGATACCATTTGTGGTTTTAATGTGGAAGAAGGCATAAGTAATACTCACTTCTGCCACTCAAGTACAGGGGAGTTGTTTAATGAAGTGGTGTTTAACTTGGATCTAGGCTTTGCTAATGAATTATTATTATTTATTTATTTATTTATTTTGTCCTCATACGCCAATATATATAACCTAGATCAGCTTTCCTCTCTCTGCGGCCAGCCCTGTGCTATATACCGCCAGCAGAAAGCAAGTGTTGATTTGGTCTTAATGGATGCACTTTGCACTAAACCTCACCTAGTTAGTCAGTTCAGTTTTTCTAACTGGGTGACCCTTGAAACTGATCAAAGAGGTATTGCAACTGTACAAAGGCAAAATCATAGGACATATAGATCTCTATAATCATAGCCCATCAAGCCAGCCCATACATGACAACCAGAAATCTTTCTTCCTTTTCCAGATTGCTCTATCTAATTTTATTGTATATTTGATGGCATTTACCCAATCTAGAAAGGTTGGAGGTGTTTTCTTGAGCCAAGATTTGCAGATTTCTCTACGCGCCAGGAGAACCAAGTAGAAAGACAATTTGTTTGTGTCCCAGGGTAGCGAGTCGTAGTTTGGAAAAATTCCAAAAAATACCAGAAAGATGCTCACCTGGCAGTCACAGTTCAACATTACCTTCATACCTTCCATAACCTCTCCCCAGAAAATGTGCAACATCGGGCACCCCAAGAACATATGAATGTCATCTGCTTTTTCCTGCTGACGTTTCGGGCAGCTGGGAATGGGACCCTTGGAGAATGTGGACAGCCTGAGGGGAGACCAGTATACTCTGTGGAGAGAGAAGAGATGGTTCCTCTTTAAGTTGGCAGGTGACACAACAGAATGTAGTAAATCAAAGGATACTTGCCAAATATCAGTTGGACTGTGTTCCAGCGAGAAGTCTCCCCAGAGCTGAAGTGGTAGGGTAAAGTCTTCGTCTGTAGTATCGATCAGTAACCAATAGAGAGTCGCTGTTTCCATCTTATTTTGAGAATCCGTGAGTAGTGCTGACTCCAGGTCATTTGCCTACCGCAAAACCGATTGCCTGGCTCCAGCTCTTTATTTGTAAGTATTTGAATTTTGAAACTCTACAGTCCAGCATACTGTTCAACTCATCCCAAGAGATCAGGGAGCCCTCCGGAAAGAGTGTTTCCCATTGATCAAACCCCGCTTTTTTCAGAGGAGCTGCCAATACGTCTTTAGTCCACTCCGATGATCCTGGGGAGTCCCATATCGGAGCCAGAGCACTGTAGTAGCTGATTTTCGCACTCTTTCTGATCTTATACCAGGTAGACACCATATCTCTTAGGATCTTGAGCCGAACCTTTTTGAAGAAAAGCGGGTCTCCAAACTTAAACAAAAAAGCTTGATCAGCTCCTTTTTCCTCACTTAGCAAGACTTTAAACATTATACCTATGTCTGTGTCATCTGGCTGGCTCAAGAGCATCTTCCCCGTCCTTGTCAAAATCACCCATGCGTAAAAGATTAAATCTGGTGCACATAATCCCCCTTTATTTTTCTTCCTTCGTAACTTTTTCCAGGAAATTCTAATGCCTTTGCAAGCCCAAATAAAAAAATTCATTTTAGCCTGTGTTTTCCTTATAGCCTCCTCCTTAAATGCTAAGGGAATATTCTGGAATAAAAAAATGAGTTTAGGTAACAGCATCATTTTTACTATGTTAACTCTACCTATGAGGGTCAAAGGGAGAAACGCCCAATTTTTTAAAGAAACTGCAATTTCTTTGTCTACCCTGCATAAATTTGTTTCAGGGATTTGATCTATGTTTTGAGTGATTCTGATACCCAGGTATCTTATCTCATTTTTCAAAATTGGAAGGTGGACATTCATATTCCATGCCATACATTCTGTCTTAGACTGATTAATCTGATACCCTGAAATTTGACCAAACTGTGAGACTATGTTGTAAATTATGGGGATAGATACTGCCGCATCTGACGTATAGATCATCATATCGTCAGCATAAAGTGATACTTTCTTTTCCCAGTTTCTGAACCTAAAGGGGATTATACAAGATTGCGTCCTGATCCTTTCCGCAAATGGTTCTATATAGAGGTTAAATAACAGCGGTGACAGAGTACACCCCTGCCTTGTCCCTCTTCTTATGGTTACAGCCAGCGACAGGTTGCCATTAACCAGAATTCTGGCAATGGGGTTTTGATAAATTGACAAGATTGTGCTGCAAAAATTTCTGCCCAAATTGCAGCTGTCTAGAACCTTGGCTAAATACCCCCAGTTAACCCGATCAAATGACTTGGTGGCGTCTAGAGTAACAACAGCCAGAGGCAGCTTGTGTAGTGTCGCCAGATCGATGGCCCCCACCAAATTATAGGTCAGATCCTGTATGCTCCTACCTTTAACAAAGCCTTTTTGATCACTATGTAATAGATCTCCTATGACCCTATTCAGTCTATCAGCCAAAATCTTAGCAAAGATCTTGTAATCAAGATTAAATGCTAATGAATTATGTATTAGATCTGCCCCTATGCTGCATACCTTTAATGGTAGAGGCCTATGGTCTACAACAGACTATATATTGCTATAAACACATTCACATCTAGGCCACTTTCCTTTACAGTTGATGTTAATCCATTGAGTGACCATTTCCCACTATGCATATCGGTACTACTCCCTACTAGTAAACAAGGAAGGGATGAACAGGCTGTAGATCAGGCACTTGCTAATGTAAAAATTGACAAACTTAACGGGTACACTCTTCTCTGGAATATGGTGGATCCTGATGTGGCAAATAAGCAATTCATTATTAAGTGCAGACCGGCCTTTGATACCTGCCTGAATGAGTTAGCATCTCCCGAAAGCATTCAATCCTCCTTTCAAGTAATAGCCGGTGTGGTAAGGGATGTGTTACTCAAACAAGGTGTAAAAAAGTCTGGTCCCCAGCGGTGGTTTGACACAAAGTGCTCTCGAGCATACTCCACTCTGAAACATATTCCGAGGAATACCATTAAGATTAGGCAGGCAAGAAGGGTTACAAATTGGCCCTTACAGAAAGTAAGAATGTTTTAAGAAAAGAAGCGTGGGAGTCGCCCAATACAGCCTCACTATTGAAAGATAGCGCTGCTTTCTGGAAAGCAGTAAAAACACAATTCCTGCCCTCGGGTGGGGGTCCAGCTATTGAAATAGCCATAACTGAGGACCAATGGATTGAACCCTTCTCCAAGATATACAACGGGCAAGTAATCTCTAATGATGAAGACAGTGATAGTCATGAAACTTTTAACTATACTCTGGATTTACAGTGTAGCCTAGAGGAAGTAAATAGAGTACTCCCTTTAAGCTCAGGTGGCAAGGCCTCAGGCCATATGGGTCCCTGTGGACTTATATAAGTTCAACATTTATTTTTGGGGCCCCATTATTACACAAATAATAAATGCCAGTTGTCAGGCCTCTTTTCCATCAACCTGGGTGGAATCTACTATTGTCCCCATGTTTAAAAAAGGGGATCGCCAGGATCCCACCTGTTACAGGCCTATTTCATTATTGGATTCCTTGGCCAAAGTTGTTGGACGAATCATTTTGGAATGCCTACAGGTTTGGGCAGAGGATAATAACATTTTATCAGACATCCAATATGGATTTCATGAAGGATTAGGGACTGTAGAGCAGAGTTTAAACGTAGCTATCATTGTGAGGAAGTATATTAGGGCAAAAAAGGGTGAGATTTTAGAAACACTGGGGCCTTGACAATAATATCATTTACTTCCTTAAGCGTCTTTACAGGGGCGCAAAGTCATGAGTGCGCTTTGGCCTGGGTGGAGAGCGCACAGCCTCTTTCCCTATTAGGAGGGGGGTTAGGCAAGGCTGTGTTCTAGCCACTTCCTCTTTAACATTTATATCAATGGGCTAGGGCAGGCACTTCTTACGGATGCTCAAGATTTTCCCTAAATAGGCAACCGTCCCATACCAGCTCGTTTATACGCAGACTACGCCGTTTTAATGTCCCGCACACAGATTGGCCTCCAGAAGGTTTTAAATAGTTTTTTTAACTCTATGAAGGACCTGGGTCTTAGTATTAACACCTCAAAGACTAATATAATGAGATGTGATCATCGGAAACAGAAGTTTAGGGATATATATGTGGATGGGCATCTAATAGCCCCAACTAACAGTTTTTCATATCTAGGGATTCTGTTTATTCAGATCGATACGTGGGCCCAAGCTGACTCTGCAAAAAAGCTGGCATTTATCAGAACAACAACTGCTCTGGCCAGCTTTTTAAAAAACTGGGTAGGAAACCACCAAGAGAACTTTTATAAATATATAAAGCGAAATGTGTTTCGACTGCAATATATGGAGTGGGGGGTCTGGGGTTTTGCTGATACTCACACAATTCAACTAGTGGAGAATACATTATTAAGATACATTTTGTCAGCTTCCGCCAGTACCACCACTTATGTCTGTCATGCCAAGCTGGGCCTCCCATACATATCTAACCTCATAAAATTGGAACCAATTCTACTTTGACATAGGATCTGGTCAAAAGAAGAGACCAAGCTAAATAGGGAGATTTTACAGGATAGTCTGAGCATGGAAGGGGCCCTAAAAATTCCATGGGTCAAATTTGTGAAAGGGTTTATGAAAGACTTAGGCCATCCGGAATACTTCACCAACCCGAGCTCGAGCTGATCACCAGAAAAATCTTAAGAAAGGAGGGCCTTCAGCTGCTGGATATCTTAAGATTATCTGGGGAAATTATGAAGCCAAGTGTCCAGAAGCATTAGATGGTTCTTACTACTTTTAGCCTGCAGCCATATTTAATATTTGTACCTGGCGGATTTGATAGGCTGCTATTAATCAGATTCAGATTGGGGACCAACCACAGATTAGTTTCTTTCCCAAATATGAATGATTGGGCAAGTGAACTACAACTACGTCCTTGTGCTAATTAGTCGGTTCAATCTTCATTTCACTTAGTCTTATTTTGTCAATTTTACACAGAGTTAAGAAAGGCGTGGATAGTTCCACTTTTAAAAATCTGGGGGCTTAGGCAATGTCGTCCAGGTTTTTTTAAGCTCCAGCTTTTAGAAAATGAACATGTAGCCTGGAGGATATGCATGTTTTTGAAGAAAGTGCTTCTTCAAAGGAAGAGTACTGTGATATAGGGGGGGAGATCTTTTAGGCGCATTGTCAATTTAACAGTCACTGTTTTTAATAATATGGATCATATATTAAGTCCAAAAGGTTTTTAATGGTTACTGTATTTTTATCCTGGTGTAAGATTTTGTGTATTTTTTGTATTTTATTTGTGCTTTTATGATTGTTACAAAATGCAATCAGAATCAAATCAGCTTTATTTGATTTTGTATCATAAAATCATAAAAGCACAGTGTTAAAAACAGTTTAAAAGGAAACAGTTTTCCAAATTCTTTTTGGGGCTGCAGGATAATAAAAATACAAATCATATTAAAAAACAGAAGTACATGATACAAATCCATATATATAAACAGAGGGATACAAAGGCACAAAATGTTTGCAGTAACTTCACATGGTGTTCCGGAACCTTATGACGACCTTTAAGAAAGAAAGCGTGGCAATAATGGTATATTCATTTTCCAACATTTGTAGTCTTAAAAAAGCTGTTCTGCATTGTTTTAGATTCCATCTTCTGAGAATAGGCAATAAAAACTTTTTCCTCGGTACGAAATAATATTTACAAGATAAAGTGCAATGCATCATGGTCAATCTAGAGATATCATTGCATGGACATATAGGATGATTTTTTGTCCAGTCATTGATATCAGGAAATGTGACCATCCTAAAAAAAGACCCACTGCGAAAATGGGCCAAAAGCATACGGGAAAACTACTCTGTACCAGTGTCAAATATGGTTGTAGGCCTATACAGGTAGACATCAAGTGATTTGCCATGATCGATTTATTATCTCTCTCGGTGAGCCAGCGTTTGTTCTCTAAGTGATTCAGACCATGTGTCTTGAGGGATTTTCTAGAAACAGATTCCAAGCTGCTTGGGTTATAAAAAATATTCTGGGTAGCCTATGTCATGTGTCATGCTTTTTATATAACTGATCCATGGCAAGTTCGCCACCCCATCCAGCTTAAGGCAATCCATAATTACGTCTCTGTTAAAGGCCGTCTCTATCAACACTCATACCTTATGCCATAGAAGGAGGGGTATGATCTTTATAGTGTCAGAGATATGTGCAAGGCCCAGTTCCCTATGACAACAATAGGTGGCGGTCGAAATAGGAACCGCCACCAAATAGCGCAGAAAGATGTTTTCACAACGTTGTATTTGGTCCATGCATTTAATACCCCATATGCCAGCCCCATAAGTCCCTGTTGAGATACATTTAGATTTATAGATGACCAGCAGTTCCGGGACCGGTCTTCCACCTAGTTTTTCTTTAAAGTTGGTGACAGCTCCTATGGCTCTCGAGAGGGTCAGCTTTCTACTATTCATGGCCGCTTTCCAAGAACCCTTCCTATCAAAAGTTATGCCTAAATAAGAGAATTTATCTGTGCTTACAATTTTTTTATTGTCAAAAGAGATGTCGCATGTCTTTCTCAATTTTGTCCCACAACTCATTGTAAATGTCTTGGCAATATTTTCCTTTAAGCCCCCTTCTGTCATATAGGCAACAAAATTTGAAACAGACCTTTGCAAACCCAACTATGTCCGCGACATTATAACAGCGTCATCCGCGTATAATAAAATTGGAACAGGGGTATCCCTAATGGTAGGGTAATCGTGTTGATGCTGGCTCAAGTGTTGCCCCAAGCTGTTTATGTAGAGCGAGAGAAGCAGGGGGGCAAGAATGCACCCCTGCCTCACCCCTCTTTTTATAGAGAACGTTGCTGAGCATTCTCCCTGTTTCCCATACCGTAACCTCGCACCTGCCCCCCTATATAATTCCTTTAAGAACAGCAGCAAGGATGGCTCAAACTCTAGATCTTTAAGAGTGTCCCACAGCATGACGTGTTTGACACAATCAAAGGTGGAGCTTAAGTCGACAAAAGTGAGAAAAAGTTTGCTCTTCTTGGCTTTTGTATATTTATCAATAATCAGGGACAGATTAAGTCCCTGTTCAGTGGTACCTAAACCTGGGAGAAATCCATATTGGAAGACTGATAAAACACCTGTCTCTTCCACCCATGTCTCAAGCTTATTTAAAATGACCCTTACCGCTATTTTCATAAAGGCATCCAATAAAGATATCGGGCTATAGCAATTAGATTAATTTCTATTCCCTTTCTTAAAAATAGGTATCACAATAGCGTCAGCCAAGGTGGGAATAAGCGAGGCCTGGGCTAAAATTTCGTTCCGTTCCCGGAAATTGCGATAATTTGACATTTTCGCGTTCCGTGGAGAGCGCGAAAATGTCAAAATTTCCGCTTTCCGCAGCTTGGCGATAATTTGTTTCTTGCTCGCGCTGTAAAATAATACATTCTCGCGCGCGATCGCCTTACCTGAATCCCTGCGTTCGCCGACAAGTTTTCTTGATCCGGTCGCGTTCTCCATGAGATGTTGTATTGTTTTTAGCCATTTGCGCTGTCTCGCGACAGTTCGCGCCCGCAGTGACGTCATGCTTCACGCGATCACGTCTTTCTTCTCGCGATCATGCACCGCGGGACAACTCAAAACAAGATGGCCGCACCTGCGAGCAACCAGATGGGTAAGTTGGCGACCCGCAACCATGCAGAAAATCTCGCGAACATGCGGGAAAAAAACTTCCGCATCTTTGCGATATTTCCGCTTGTTTGCGATAATTTTAAACATTTTCGCGATAATTTGCTAAAGTGGATTTCGCAAATTCCGCCCACCCCTAGAATAAACCCGTAACGGATGCAACTATTTAATACATTAGTTAAAAGAGGGGCCCATAACCCTATGTTAGATTTGTAAGCATCCACCGGAATGCCATCCGGCCCTGGTGCTTTCCTTGGGGCACTATCATTAATAGCCCTAATGACTTCCTCATGGGTAATTTTGATCTCTAGGGGGAACGGTCCATAATCAATATTGTCATCTGCTCTATCTGTCTCTATCCTGTCATCATCTGTAGTCTAATCCCTATAGAGCCCTGAGAAGAAATCAACCCACATCTCACCACTAATAGCCATGTCTATGATATCTGTCTCTCTGTTATTAAAAAAAGGGGCATTAACCACTCTCAAAAAGCCAGTGTTATCTTTGTTTATACAAGCCTTATGTAGGGCATCCCATGCTTCCCTTTTTTAATATGGACCTGCGTTTTCTTTGCGCCAAACGGTACAAAGATCTTGCCTGTCTTATTTTATCCCTATATCTTGGTTCGTTGTGCAGAGCCTTTTTTAAAATATTATGGGCCTTCGTACATTCTTTGTCAAACCAGCCCTGTGAGGGTTGCTGGCCATGTCGTTTTTCTCTAGTTAATAACTTTCTCGCCTCTACTGAAATCTTAAGGAAGGCGTTAAATATTTCTTTGTCCTCCCTATCCTGTGAGAGGCATATCGCTATTTCCTCTGAGCTATTATTAATCAGACCTGGGAGGAATGCCACAGGATCCACTTTTACCCAATTTAACGTATACCCATTTGCACTGGCAAGATAGATATCAATATTATATTGTAAATTCCTATCAGGTTTTATCGCCAGCCCTCTTAGAGAGAGATCTAGGCAAATAGGGTAATGATCACTCATTAATAGGTCAAGAGTCTTGCAGGAGAGTACATTACAGGAATATCTGTTAGAAATTAGGACAAAATCAATGGTCGAGTTACATCCCCTTCCATTAAAGGTCGATTGAAATGGAGTGGGAGACAAGCTCAATTCATTCGCGTAGCCAAGATCAAGTTGGAAGGCTATATCATTCAACAGATCTCCTAGGGATGTATGTGAAAATTGAGAAGGTGTATCTTCGTTGTCATTCCCCAGGCCACAGATGCCTTGTTCACTGAATTGGCACAGGGAGCAGTTGAAGTCACCCACCCAAGCAATGAAAATATCTCCCATCAAATTTTTCTTCAAGATTTTTTAAGGGTGGACCTAAATTAGATAAAACATTCATTGTCTGGGCTTTGGGAATGTTGTTATTAAAATTTATCAAAACTGCATCCTTTTGCCTGGCTAAGTTCATAGTCAAGATCTGATAAAAATCACTAGCCTCTCTAATTTTCACATGAGAGACCCCTGCCGAGTTGGAAATGTAGGTACATATGCCTCCTTTATTACGGCCATGTTTACTAGTGCATGCTGCGGTGTTAAATGTTTGAAAGCCAATTATATGCATCTCCTCTATAGCCCATATTTCCTGGAGGCAAATTATAGCATAATCGTTAATATGAATTAGCCACTGGGAATCTTTTACTTTGGCAGATAAACCTGCGATGTTCCAAGTTAATATTTTGCAGGATCTACTGATATTTGGAATGATCACTTCTCCTTCACTAACCCTTTGTGTATCTATTATAGTATGTTCAGTTTGACCATTTTTACTTGGAGAATTTACAGAGACTAAGCTTTTATCCTCCCCCACCCTGATGGTATTTTTGGGCAAAGGTTGATCTAATGCCTTCATACATTGGTAATTATGTTCTAAACCCTCACTTGCTGCATATTTCTCCCTTGTCAAAGTCATACCCATTTTCCTTTGATGCTCCTCCCTCCCTGTAATTGCAATGGGTCAATCTAGCTCTTCCATTCCCGTTAGTGGTTCAAAACGATTATAAAGTGGAATATTCTCACCTCCTATGTGTCCCATATGAGAGTCCCTTCTAGGTTTTCTAACAAAGGGGCCACAACAGAGTATTTCCCATCGGGCCAACATAGACCAAAGTATGGCGGATAGAAAGCTCCTAGTGGCAATACATTGATTGCGTCATTGTTAAAGAAAGCATTTCCTAGCCTGTTTAAGATTGCATGCACTAATCTTGGATCACTGAACGTCAGGACTACACAATCACCCTGCAGGTCTTTTCTTTCGTCACCCACCCACGCAACCCGCCTTGCCATTTTAAAGTGCTTGAATAACACATCTGTAAGGCCACTATGCCTTCCCAACTAATGAAGAGACTTGTTGCGGAGTTCTATCCATGTTTCTGATTCAGGTGTTTTCAATACTGGGGCATTGGCCAAAATTACCACATATGGTGCGGCTTCTGGTGGCAAGTCAGGGCGAGTGTGTATGTGGTGCTCCTGGGTTGGTCTGAAATCCATACAGTTCAACCCTAGTCTATTATTATGTCTGTTGTTCTCCCCCACCAGCTTAATTGTCTCAGCAGTGACATGTTCACTCGTATCTACATTGTGTCCACGAGTTGGGGGTCCAGAGGTGATATCCCTAGTTACTGGGTTTGGAGTAACTGTGTGGGTTTCACTTGTCGGCCCACATGTAGAAGTCTTTACCTGGACATGTGTTAAACTACCTTCTTTGTTTGTGCAGGTTTTTCCCATTAGGTTCCCCTCCAAGTTTACCACTCTCTCGATTAGTTTCCCCATTGCGCTCTCTATATACCTATGAAGTTCGTCTATACTTTTCGATATCTTTTCCAAAACCAATGACTGGCCCACTAGCAATCGAAATAAAGCTTTTCTTGACTTGAGTCACTTTGTTGTGTGTAGATTAGAATACTAGTAGACATCATGTTCAACAAATACCAATCACTCAGAGTCAGCATGCAATGCATGCAATCATTTACCTGTTCTTCCAGTGCAGTACCTCTAGGCTCGGATAGGAGGATAGACATATAGTCAGGCTTGGAGGGACTCGAGCCGGGCACACATTTCACATTTGTTGTACTATTCTCCATCTACTGTCTGGCTTGAGGGAAATAGATTTAGGGCAAGTCAGGACTCAGGGAGCGGACTTACTTCTTCACTGACTCCACACAGTTGCAACTCCAATCCGGCAATAAAAGAGTAAGACGGTGGTGATGAATTTGCAGTGATTCGAACCAGAAAGACAGTGACACTCACACAAATAAAAAAGGAAATATTTGTTAGCTATATCTTTTTTTGGTGGGGTTGGGCATCAAAGGAAGAAAGAAAGTAACTCAAAAGCCTACTTGTCAGGTAAGAAGAGCTTGTCCTTAAACTTTGGTGGTTCACCCAGAAGTAGGTCACCTAACACACTACTTCCATGATCTGAGTCGCCGTCAACATCTTCTTGCTTTGCTACTTCGGGTATGGTGTAATCTAGTGCTATAAAGTACTGATTCATTTTGATCATGGTTAACCTCTCCACATTTTGGGGTGAGAGACTGGTCCGTCTCACTGTCAGAAGGGCACCAGTAGCACTGAAAACACGCTCAGAAGAGACACTTGCAACAGGGCAAGCCAGATAGTTTATCGCCAGCCTGCTGAGCACTGGCCTATGGTGCCTTTTCCCATACAGCAATGCCTTTTGATCAAAGTAGACCTCTGTTGGGTCATCCAGATAGACCTGGACCATCTGTCCAATGCTCATGGGTACTCTGCTTTGCTCTGCCTCTTTTTCCTGTGCCTCAGCACTGGACTTAAGCCCTGCCTGTAGAAACCATTCCTCTGCCGATTTTGTGGCTGATGCTCCTGTTCTTGTTGTTGTTGATGCTGTTCTTGGTGGTTTTAGCTGTTGTGAACCAACTGAAGTGCCCTCCGGCTCTGACGTTGAACTTGAAGCCTGACCAGCAGTACTTGTTGTGCCCTGGAAGAGTGGGCCTCCAATTCCTGGACGTTCTTTTACTAGCCGACTGGCTTGCACAGCTATCAAAGTTTTGTAGGTGGAAACATCTCAATCTAAAAAAGGAATGAAAGTGTGCAGTAATGGTTAGCACCGTGGATCAAGAATTGTGGCACAAATGTAATGGTTGGATGCTACAATGCCTCTTTGCACCCTTGTGTTTTCAGATAAGCGATGGGTTAAGCTCGCTTCGACCTTGAAAGGAAGTAACTTCTCTGTCAGGTATTTAACTAGGTCCCATTGGTCCATCTCAATGATCATACTTTTCACAGTAGCATCCCCTCTTTGCATGACATATTCATTGATTGGTCTGTACTGCGTAAACAGATGTTCAAGCATGCAATAAGGTGAGTTCCATCGTGTTGGCACCTCCTGGATGAGTGCTTTCACTGACATTCCATTATCACGTTGAATGATCCTCAGCTGCTTCTGGGCTTTAAAAGAATGGCTGAAATGTGTGCAGATTCTTGGTCAGGTGGTCAGTAAGTTGCTGACTGGGTCTTCTTTTTCAGAATGTCTTTAACAATTATGTTAATGTAGTGCGCCAAATACAGGACCCTGAAATAGCCACCATCGGCCATGGCCCTAACTATATTACTGCCATAGTCCATGGCAAGAAAAACAATGCTAAGCCCTCTTGGTTGCAGCCATTCAAAG
Source organism: Triturus cristatus (assembly GCF_964204655.1). Lineage (NCBI taxonomy): Eukaryota > Metazoa > Chordata > Amphibia > Caudata > Salamandridae > Triturus > Triturus cristatus. The sequence continues at coordinate 1,275,086,278 of NC_140589.1, forward strand.
ATCTTGTTGTCAAAGTCTTCCAAAATGTTTGCAGCAGTATGAGATTTCTCCACGGGTACATGGCTACAGTTGCATGTTTTTGAGCGGCATTAAAAATCTCATCAGTGTCAACACCTGCAGATATCTTTTCTCTACCCCCCACAAAAGAGATCCAGTGTGCAGTGATGCACATGTAATCAGTGGCTTGGAAACTGGTCCACATGTCTGTTGTCAGATGGATAGTGAGAACAGCACTCTGCTGCAAAGCTTGTCCAAGCAATTCCCCACATCTTGATGTAGTGCTGGACAGCAACACTCGCAAAATAGGACCGGCTGGGAACCTGCCATTTCGGGCAGATGGCTGCCACAAATTCAAGAAAACCCACCCCTTCCGCAAAAGAAAAAGGGATGAGGTCCAGCTCTAACATTTTAGCCAGCTGTGCATTATACAAATGTACCGTAGGGTGGCTGCATTAGTACTGTCCCTCCAACCTAAACATGCTGAGAATGGTAGCCTGGATTTTAGACACTACGTGGGACTTGTAATCAGATGCTCCTGCCGCTACATTTTGTACATTGCCAGAAGGAACTGTTGTGCTGCCAGGAAGAATTGCCATTTTGGACTACTTGCCTTGCTGTGCTAACCTGCTGCCTGCTAGGTTGCTGAGGGAACTGCCAATCTGACAGCTGACTATGTGCTGGCCTCCTGCTTGTTAACTCCCTCTGTGCCCCACATCTATTGCTCTCCAGTGGCTCGCTGGATGACCCTTGCTCCTTCAGGGTCCCTGTGCCAGTGGGACTGCCATGGGGCTCCTAGGCTGACAAAAATTAACTCTTTAAAACAGCACATGGAGGGCTCTTTATGGCCTTTTAGCGAGTAAGTAGCACTTTTCATTTGTGGCTCATCACTGAGCGTTGAATGCTTCTCCTTGCCAATCAGCATGTGTCTGATTCAACCCTCTTCATGGAATCACAAATGAACTGGTGTTGTACCAGGACCAGCGTGTCCCTTGTGCTTTGCCTCCAGCGTAGCTTAGGAGGACCGAGCTTCCCCCGCTATCAGAGAAAAACCTCCCTTGTCACGTGAACCCTCTTAAGGGCTATAGGCCGTCCTAGCACCAGTAAAGCTTGCTGAGAGGGAGGCTTTCACCACAGCCCGAGATTGGCATTGGATTCTCAGTAAGGGGCTGAGAGGAGGCACTACCAGGAAGGGCAGAGCGGCCAGTTAACTTGCTGGCAGGAAGTAGCCAATCCCAGCACGGCCGACACCGACGTTGTTGGCCCTGCCCTCCAAGAGGAAGTTGGGCTGCAGCCAGATGGAAGGCAGCATTTGAGGCTGTGGCTGCTTTGCAGCAGCCACCTGGTACTCCTCTGTGTGTAGAGGGGACCACAAGAGGTACCCCCCAAAAGAATCTGAAGGGTGGGGGTCAGTGTCCACCTTGTTTGTCGGCAGCTGCACGGTGAATTCATGGGCGACTGCTTTCCAACTGTAGATATATGGGGGACCGAGGGAGGCTGCTCTGCCTCTTGGACAGTGTGTGCCCCCAATGTCACCGCATACTTGGGGGCACTGTATCTTGGTGTAAGGATGGGGTGAGACCTCAACAGAGGTCCCCATTTCCTGGGTTTGAAGGAATCCTCTGAAATTACTGAATTCCCTGTAATAGGGGCACAGATGCTCCTGTGCCCCAAGTTGTGGATGGGAGTTATCATATAAAATATAATAGGAGTGCAGGGAGGCTGCAACCTATGCATTTATGGTGATGTTTGGTAACTCATGTGTTTTCTACCTCTATCCTAACTTGCATTGTAGACCTTGATGTGTTCTAATGTTTGTCGTTTTTGCCTTGCGTTGTTAGGATAGCGAGCTTTACTTCAGGAATCGCCTTGTGTGTGCAGGAAGGGTGTTGGTTTATGACATGTGCAACATATAAGTATGTGATTTAGTGCTCTAAATGTGATGGTATGACAATTGCCTGGTTGGCAGTGATTTATAATCTATGTGATGTCATGACAATTGCCTAGCTGGCAAAGGGATTAATGTGATTGTGGTCTAATGTATTTTTATGTATAATACAAAGGATATTTATAGGTAACCTTGTGTCGAGTCTCTTTTGTGGGGTACCTAGTGTGTCACTGGTGTGTGTGTGTTGCACACACGCTTTAGACCTTGCCTCTGGGATAAGCCTGACTTCTCTGCTAAGCTACCAAGGGGGTAAGCAGGGGTTATCTTGGGTGTGTAACTCCCTTACACTGACTAGAGTGGTGGGTTCTGCCTGGTTTATGTGCATACCCCAGCTATTCAGAAACCCCATTGCTAACAGAATACAACAACTAAACGCATTGGAATACACACATTTAAATATGTTTATTTATTTAGTAAATATATGCATGTGATATCAAGATCAGTTGCAATTAGTCAACAAATGCATCGATTTTGCTGATGCCAATGCCTCATGTATTAGGCAATAATATTAAAAAATCATTTAAGGATTGATCTCAAAGGGCCAAGAAATAATATGTCAAAAGAGGCAGTTCGTCAAAAACATAGTGCATGCAACGGAGATTGATATACGAGGGTTGAATTTGAGCAGCTATGGCCTACTGTGTGCTTTGTTACTTATCTAGGTTACCGTACCGCAAATGGAAAAGGAGATGCACGCCAAATGGGTCTGAAAAGCTTAGCAAGCCAAGTATTGCCAATAATAAAAGATTTGGGGGCATATTAACAGCGGCCAGTGATAATTATCGCTGGCCGTGCTTAGCGATAATTATATTATCGCAGGCTATCTCTGGTATTTATCACCCTGGTAGCGCGTTATTAACAACGCGTTACTCCAGGGCGATAAAAATTCCAGAGATAGCGAGGTTATCGCACTTTTGCAGGGAACATCTCTGGTTTTCCAGTGATATTCCCTGCAAAAGGGCGATAACCTTGCTGACATGACCCACAGGGTCATATCAGTATAATCCACCCCCTATGTTAGGGATGGCTAAATCAGGATTTTAGCAGACGTTAGGTTTTGGCCAAAACGGCCATTTTCGCCAAAATCTAATGTGTGCTAAAATCATGTGGGCTGCCTTGTAAATATTGCGATGTAAACATCAGCAATATTTGCAAGGTAGTCCATCTTGGGTACGCCCAGTAACGCCCACTTTGCATCTCATTGGAGATGCAAAGTGAGGCGTTGGGAAAAAGGGTGCTAACATGCGATTATGCATGTTAGCACCCTCTTGTAAATAGGGCGCTGGTTTTAGCTCCGCTTTTTTGTCTTTGTAAGCCAAAAAAGCGGAGATAAAGCCCTTGTAAATATGCCCCTTCATACGAAATAAATAGAGAAAGAAAACGTTTTTGTGAAGATGCCATCAGAAAATGAAATTAACTTATGTTCAGAAAATCAAAGAGTAATATCAGGAAGTTTGTATTGGAAATAATGACTTATAATCTTTCAAGCAAAAAAAACAAAAGCAAAGCACCCTACTGTAAAAACCAAATCCAAATGTGAATATAATTTTCAGGTTACGAATCTCGGATTTTTTGTTTTAAATGTGAAAGTCTCTTTCTCTGACTTCTCTAATTGCCTTTTTTGCTTTTTTTCAAAAGCTTTTTGGAAAGCCAGGATTGCCTTAGGAAACAGATCTACCCACTGCCCGGCTTGCTAAATAATCCACACAATGATAAATGCGATGGACATCAAAGATGATAGATGTGTTAGTTGTAACACTTAGAACAATACAGGAATGGTCGGTAAGAAAGATACAGGAACTATGCCTTAAGAGCGTCTTTTTATCTTTTTTCATTTTCTTTTCTTCGTTTCTTAATTAAGAAACCTCTGCTTAAGTCTTCCCCCTGAGTTTTCTCTGTTTTTAGATAGAGCATTTGACTCTCGTTGTCTCTGCATGGCTCACTCTGCCCAGAGCTGGAAAGTCTCTGCTCTCCACATTTATAATGGTGTTCATGTCAGGATCACTTACAGAAGCTCGACTCTCATAACTATTATTAGATATTCATGGGCAGAAATCAAGAAAGAAAATTCAGATTGTTACACTTACACATAAGCCTTCACTTAAGCAGGGGGAAGATTAGCTCAAGTTCTCTTATTGCAAAGGTGGCTGTACTATATTACTCTTGGCTGATGGAAACAAAGGCGCTCCAAGTATGCTCAAAATCCAAAATACACCTTTTCACTATAAAACACAAGGATAACAAAAGCGGCCCTGGGAAGAGGAAGAGAGGAGAGCGACTTTTAAGAAAGACAGAAACTATTGAGGAGTGCAAAATAGCTTTGAAAACAGGAACTTCAAAGGTGCGGGTTTAGAAAACATGTGGGTGCCAATTCCATTTGCTGGCATGCATCCCTGGCATGGGGTGAGTATCAGGCTCTGGCCTCCTTTGCATGGCAGGCATCACTGGCATACCGGTAGCTTACCTGGCAGGTGATTGTGATTCCTAGCATCCTGTGGCTACCACAGGCTTACAGTTATTATCCCTAGCATGTTGGACTTCGCTGTCATGTGGTGGTTATTCTATTGCTATACTGGCCAGCTCAATTATATGACAGCTTTCCATGGCATATGGGTATGTGAGGCCGAAAAATGTCATATGAAGCTGAGTATGGGCTTGTGAGATTGAAGCTGGATGGTGCTGTGGTACTTGGGAATATTTGTCTGTGTACATCACTGTTCATGGTATTAAATACTTAAGTAATAATTCAATCTAGAGTTGCTGAACCATGCACAAATGTGTTTGATAGCTTCCCCTTAATGCGACTTGCTTAGAGTTTTTCAGAGAAGCAGAATGTTTTGAATTTATAAAATGTATTCCTTTCTTAAGCTACATATGCACCAAGCTTGAACTTCACATCTATCTCGTGTTCACATTATACTGAATAGAGAATCACACATTTTATTAACGATTCTTACTTATATGAAATACACATTGCTTAACTAGAAATCAGCAAGCAAATGTTTCTGTCTCTTGTGTAGCTCAATGTTACTCAGTGAAACATTGCATATATGATATAATAGGCACTGCAATACACTTCCCTGGGAACCAAGAATAGATGTTTACAGCTATACAAATGTTTAGTGATGTCTATTACATATTTGATAGTAGACTGTGGACTCCATGGGGGATATGTACAAGGACTGGCGATAACTACAGCCAAGGCTAGTTAGCGGCAGTTTTCTTACCGCTGTGTACCACTGAAAACTATCTCCTTGTTAGCAATGTATGTACAAGACATCGCTACATGGCGATAGCTTCGGGATCAGCGGTGAAAACTGCTGCTAACATTAGCATGGTGGCGATAGGAATTCTGGCATTAGTGGGCGAAAACCAACGAAAGGCCCATTTGCTGCAAAAAAACTCACGTTAGTCTGCCCAAATTGATCAGTCGACCTCCAACGAAAAATAGGCAAAAAACTATGGAATGCAGAATGGAGCAGTGAGGGCCAAGTGCAGCACAGATCAACAACCTCCTCAAGCCCCCCAACATCCAGGATGACCAGCCAGAGTCCCAGGGAAAGAGGAAATGCAGGGCTACATCAATTAAAAGAGGTGCATCTCGGTGCAACACCAGTGATGCATCACTTCTCATTGCACACTCTTCGCAACACCATGGCATCCAAAACCTTGAAAGCGCACACAGTCCCTAGGGCCCGGTGGCCCCACTGGGCCTGCGTCTGGAGCCTGGATGCCTCGTTTTTCCTGCGTCTGGAGCCTGGCTGCCTTGCTGGTACTGCGTCTGGAGCCTGGATGCCTCGCTGGACTTGTGTCTGGAGCCTGGAGTGGAATGCAGAAGCGCTGTGGAGTTGATGAGCCGTGGTGGTAGACATTGAGGCGCGGCGATCGCCCTTTCCTGGCAGTGAAGTCTGGCAGGCCGCACAGCGACACGTTGCTGACCTGTGTGAGAAGACTGCCTTGAGCCCCAGGGAGTTGAGAATGGTAGAGGCTCTCCTGTGCACTAACGTAAGGAGGTCTGCATCGCATACTACGATCCACCCCTATACCAGGGTGCACGGAGGAGATTACCAATGGTGGGGGGCGGCTCTCTGCATCACAGGCCGGATGAATTTGCACTAGCCGGATGCTGTGGAGCGTGAGGCCCCTGAGCTGCACCAAACTTGTGTGGCGGGAGCGCTGCAACTTCACATCTAAGGGGGCCCTGCTGCATCACCTGCATCAGGAGGTTTCCAAGCAGACTTGGTGGCGACTGCTCTATCAGGCTTGTGAAATCCCACCAGGCTGAGGCTCCTGCTGGCTGAGTCACAGATTTGGAGAGACTGCAGCTGATTGAGCCATGGTGTCAATGTCCAGGTAAGAAAAAGGTGGAACTCGCAGCAGAGGAGGACCGGGGGTCTAGTCGCCCAGGCCTAGCACCTGGTGTGACGTACCCACAGTGGCAGCTCATCCGCAATGACTGAAGAGCATCACCCCACTGCTTACTAGCAGACTCAGGTGAGAAGGAGCAATGAAGACAAGGGACATGGCCTCGAGGTAAAATGTCTTTAATTTCAATATTTACAACGCCCGCTCACACACACACCCCTGTGTCCCCGCCCCATTCAGTGTCCTTTCCGGTGTTTACCCCCTCCCAGCTGTCTAGTCCCCCCGCAGCACTTCTCTATGGCGGGTGCTGTTCACCCATGCACAGCGGGCGTACCACTGGTGTGCCTAAGGTATATATGATGTTATAACGCATTCCATTGCATCGCATTCCATTACAATGCATTCTAATACTACACATATTGCAACGATAGGGAAAGTGCTGGATAGCGGAGATGAAAACATTACTATTCCCACTTCAATGAGTGCAACCCTAAAACTAACCCTTGCCTCCCAAAACACATCCTGAACCCTAAAATTCATCTTACCCATAAAACACCCCAAATGTCATATTTTACCCCCAAATACACCCCAAATTTAATCTTTTACCCCATAATATACCCCATCTCTGACCCCGGAAACCCATACACACCATAAAACTTAAAAAACACCCTTACTAACCTCACAATGTGTTGGAATGGAATGCGATGTAAAGGCAACTGCATTGTTGTAGTAGCGTTGTAAAGCCATTACGATGTAATGCCTGCATTGTAATGGACGTCTCCCATGCCAAAGGCAAGCCATTGGCAAGCCCGTCTGCGTCTATCTGCCCATGGATCGCGTTCTGCAACAAGGCCCCTTCCTCTCAGACACTCCACCGCCACGACGCCAGCACCCTCCTCGACATGAACCCTGGACCCCACACCGCCTGCCAGGACAACCTCTGCTACGGACCAGACATCGCCATCATCATCACTGATGGCCACTAAATCACATGCAAGGACCACCCCAGCTGTCCAGGAGGAGGCATTGCCATCACCTACAGAAGCACACTCCGACTGACCATGCACTCTAATAACCCAACCCAACAGAACACCTCAACTTTCAGATCCGGACCAACCCCAACAACATCCTCTGTGGCACCCTCATCTGTAGACCTCATTGAACCCCAGGCTCTCCCAACAACCGACGACATCCAACTCGGTGAACTCTACTTCCACCTGGACAACCCCAATGACGAGAACACCACCCCTTCCTGGGTAAGCTCGCCAACATCAGATTCAAGCAGCTAGTCACAGCAGCAATCCACCTCGCAGGACACACGGTCGAGCATGTCTCCGCTGCCAGAGGGAACTTCAACTACAGCCACACCACCCGACTCTCCTGGACCGACCATCATTGTAAACATCACGTCTTCACCATGGCCACCGTACACTACCGCCATCATTGCCCCCCTTGCAGCTGGATCATGGCCAACAAAGAACTTCTCGTCAACTCCCTCAGCTCCAACACTAAGCCAACACTTACAGGCGATAACACCACAGCGCACAACTGCCACCAATAGATCTCCAACTGCGCCAACACCCTGGCACCCCTCAAGAAAAACACAAGGCAAAATCTAGCACCACACTGCGCCGTATTTGCAAAGTGACGCATGTAGGCATATGCGTGACCTTGTTAAGCCCTGTGCCACATCATACCTGCATCCGGTATGATGTATGCATGGTGTGTGTTCCCACGTGACAAGGCCTTATAGGAGAGGCACAGTGAAATCCATCAGATTTCACTGCAACAAGTGTAGGACGGCACTGTGTCAATACCTTACGCCTGCCTGATGGCAGGCGTAAGGGTAAGGCAGTGCCACATGGATAGGCTGGCCCCATGCACTGCTGGAATTGCATCATGCTTGTGACACAACTGCAGCAATGCATAACTTTAGTGCAGACAGATACGTCAGGATTCCAGACATGTCTGTCATTACATGTGTCATGGAGTGCTGTCCTGTGAACACAGCGCATCCATGGTGTCGCAAGAAAGGCATAGTGATAAGTGTTGCAACGCTGTCTTGTAGCAGCGCTGCAACACTATTCATGACTGAGGCCCAAGAATGCGCACTATCTTATTGATGGTACGCATTCCTGCCCTGTAGTTTTGTTGCAAGCAGCACAGCAACATTGCTTGCAGTGCTGTCCAGCACCAAACCTGCTGAAATGAGGCCCCAGGTGTTATCTCCATTTTTAAGACCAGCTATTTTCTGGTCTTAAAAACTGCCTCTAACTGCAGCTAGAGGCAGTTTTTTTGGTCCTCCTAGGTTCAAGGATTCCCTTGTACATAACGCGAAGTGGTGTTAGCGGCTGATTTTGCACGGGAACGCCTCCCTTGCATGTCATTATCGCTAACAGAAGTGGCGATCTTTTCTATGGACGTTTTCCCTGGGAAAATGCAGCTAACAGAGGTTAGCGACAGCTTGTGCATATGACAATGCAAATATCGCCGCAAAACAATCAGAAAAATGCAGCTAAGGCAGCATTATCTCCTTGTACATAGGCCCAATGTATTTTCCATGGGAAAAGAAGAACGACGCTGCTCACCATCAAAAGATGTCTTCTCATTGGACTGGAGTGATCTGAGTTAGAGGGAGTCTGACTCAGAGCTCTCCTTGCTAGGATTCTGCCATCTGATATTTGGCTGTGGGCTACTGCTGATGGCAATTACTGTTGCTTGACACTTTGGAGGTGATGCTACCTTTTACCTTTATCCTGATGGGTGTAGCAACTGCTGTATTTGCTTCCCCTATTTTCCTATTGAGGCTTATTTTTGTACAGGTTACTATGGCAACTGTATGCTTATGTTGTTGGGAGACTCTGCGGAGTTTCACAGCTTCTCTTTATGGGGAGTTCAACTGCTATATTTTGACTTCAAACTTGGTGCTCCTTTGATCTCACTCCTTTCCTCTTTTGCTTCCATTAGTTAGAATAGAGACTTATTGCTTTATGGAATACGATTGTCAATTTGCAAAATTGATGACTCAAACCATATTATCCTTTGATAATTTCTGTAAACTGATTTTTCTGACTTACGAATTGAATAAAAATAATTTTAAAAAATTACTAATCTTATAGAGAATAAAGGTTTTAAAACTGATTTCAACTTCTCATTATTGACTGAACTTAAACTGTGAATTATGATGTTGATCAACTTGATTCGATTAAACGGTGCCAAAGATCTGTCGCCTAAAAAAAGAGCTAGTGTGGATTTGCAGCCCATTCTTGTAATATACAGGTTGAATTAGTACTAAAAAGTAAATGTTGGACTCTTTCCACGCTTTCATCTGTTGACCTTCTCTGTCGTGTGGTGGTCATTCTGTTTATATACTGACCAGCTCATGAATATGACAGCTTTCCATGGCATATGGGTATGTAAGGCTGAAAACAGGCATGTGCAGCTGAGTCTGGGCTTGTGAGGTCAAAGCTGGGTGGTGCTGTGGTAGTTGGGAATATTTGTCTGTGTACATTACTGTTGACGGTAGTAAATGCTTGATGAAAATGGCAATCTGAAACCCAGACATTAACATATCAATCTGGCATCTGATGGCAACATATTGTATTGCTAGAAAAATTTATTTGTGGCAATATGTGACATGCTGGAGCCAAATTATTTTCAATTATTAACCTCTTCCCCACTCATGACGGAACCACTCCGTCATGAGCCACGGTCGCCGTGTGCTCATGACGGAGTGGCTCCGTCATGCTGCGGCCGTTGGCGGCCGCGCCGCCCACTCGGCGCTAATTCCCCGCCTGTGCGGGCGATTAGCGCCGTGGGCGGTGTCATGACGGAACCACTCCGTCATGAGCACAGCTCAACCGCGGCTCATGACCGAGTGGCTCCGTCATGAGCACCGCGCCACCGCGTTGCCCCCAAACCCCCCCCCAGCGCTGCGGCGGAATTCCCGCCGCAGCGAAAGGGTTAAAAATGAGATAATAGTATTTTAGGACAAAAGGGTATATTTAAAAAAAAAGGTTTTAATTAAGGGAAAAACTGCTTATTTTCCCGTAATCCAAGGCTGATAATGGAGGGCAAAATTCATGCATTTCCAGAGTATTTCAAGCCCTAAATACATAGCTTTTTATGACAGTCTGTCCCAGATTTAATCAGATTTTCCATCAAGATTGCGTCACTTTTTTGGTGCAGCCCTGCCACAAAATCGATTTCGGGATTTACAAAGCCACACAAATGTGGATTTGCATGACTTTGTGTGGTTATCAAAAATAAGTAATGCAAAGTAGTTCATAGTGCTTCCTTGCATCACTCTGTTTCAGGTAGGCATTGCATGGGTGGTACATAGGGCATTCCTATGATCCACCCATGTATTTTGATGCAAACCTCTATTTACAAAAACTTGTAAACTTTAGTTAGCGTCAAAATGGTGCACCTACCTGAGGCTAGCATAACGAATAGAAATATATTTTTTCTCCTTGTCATTTCCTCTTTGCAAAATAATCTCAATGGATAGTGTTTGTGCAGGATGGTATGACTTTGTGTACAAAAACTAACCTGACCACAACCATGACACAAGGGCGTCTGCATTAGCGCTAGAGAGTCACAAGTACCATAGTTCTAGGAGAAAGTAGAACTGTGCCATATCTTTGAAAATATGGTTCTGTTCTGCTACCTTTCATGCAACACTGGCAGAAACTTCATTTGCTGTACTGTGTTGTGTAAAATGCTGGTAAATATGCCCCATCCCTATATAACATTTGCTTGAAGTTTGAGCCTGCATAGTCTATGTAACCTAAGGCTGTCTCAGTTTCATTGGTCTCTGTTACCCGAGCACTAGCTTTGTCACTTGAGCCTATAAGCCTATGCCTTTAACATCTGTTTAACTCATGTGATAACTGTGCTATCTAAAACCTCACACTGAAAGTTCTTAGTAACATTCCCTTTTTTTGTCTTGCCCCGTTCATTGAAACTCTCAGTCATTCGATTGGGAACATATAAAGAACGTGAAGAATAGCCAGTAGAAGAAGGTCAAGCAAGTTACCTTATCTATTTAAAAAATGAGAGCATAATCCTATGGCTTTTTATTCAATTTCCTAAAGAATTTTGCTAATAAATAGACAATTTAGGTCCATGTTATTTAGATTATTTGAGCGAGGACACCCAAACAAATCTTTGTCGTTGGGATTGGGCTTCCTCACTTTGCTTGCCCTGGGCAACTTGGAAAAGCGATTTACAATAAGTTTGAACGCTCATCAAACACCACTGACAGTCGGTGTGTGTCTACCTCAGAAGAGTAAAAACCATGTTAGATTGTGATGAAAATCACAGTTTCAAATCTCAGGTTACAAGCTGAATGTCTTCTCATTGGACTGATGAGCCTGTGGTATCTGCAGCATCAACACGCACGCATGGTCTTTTATTTAGGTGCTCATGATTCCTGTTCACGCACACCAAACCCACTGTAACATGCATGGCCCACTGCAGGTCTGACCACGTCCAAAACTCACCAATAGCATGAAGAAAAGCTTTTCTGGCCTCACCTGTCACTAGATGAGCTGATATCATCAGTAATTCTACTGCTCCCATTGTGCACGTCATGTCAGAGCACTGATATAATCTTCACAGCCCCACAAAGTGAATTTTACAGTACAGGTACAGTATTGAGATCTTCTTTATCCCATCCTCGACACCAGTGTGGCTTCTGGTATTAAGAAGGATATCAGCAGCCAAATGTAGGTGAAATAAGTTACTTTATTTCATGGCAGAAGAACTCACCCAACCTTCTTCACCGGCACCCAGCTCTTTCTGCCTCTTTTAATCCCCACAAATCTAAGTGACTTTATTACATTCTACAACACATACAGGGTGAAAGAGGTGCTGTTATCATAATACGATCATTATACTTAGGAGCAAATTACGATGCGGCTCCTTAGGCTCTGACTGACAGTTGAAGCTTTCAGGGCTGCATTGTAATTGGCCAAGCGGTTTGATTTCCAACTGCCTAATTATGATCTAATCGGTCAGAAAGTGAACCGGCTGGACATTCCGGCTGGCTTCCGATGGGCTGTAGGAGCACATCGGCCAATCGGAGGCCGGCCAGTAATCTTAAGGATGGGGCTTTCCGCCCTTGAGATTACGATGCACGGATTGCCCAACATGGAAAACATGTTGAAAAGCGTGCTTGGGGTCACCCAGTATGGCTCCCTTGTGCTTGTGGCCTTCAGTTGAGGGCTGAGAGCCTAGGGGGCCCCCCTGGAGTCCATGGTAATTCCAAGGTTTCTTACTTCCTTCCATACTTTAGGTGGCAGTCCCAGATCATCGGGCCATGCTGTGAGCGGGTCATCATTTTTCCATTCGCCATGTCATTATTTCAGTTTTAGACACAATTTAAGATGGTTCCATGTCATCCACTTATCAATGACTCTGAGACAACTGAAAATGTGTGAGTTTCCAATGCCTTTGTGTGTCATCTGCATAGTTATAGCATGTGAGCTGAAATTCATTGATCATTGCCAGTAATGAGTTTATGTAGCTGTTGAAAAGCATGAGTGAGATGATAGAGCCATATTAGACTCCTGCTTTTGTTACGTATGGTTTGGATGACAAAGTTGGTGAATGGGTAACCTTTGCTCTGTTTTGAAAGTAGGATGTGATCCAGTGGAGAGCAGTCCCCTCTTTGCTTTCTTCGTAGAGTCTTTGTATCAGAGTGTTGTGAACAAATGTGTCAAAGACAGCGGAGAGGTCCAAGAGAAGTAGTGCAGCAATCCCGATACGATCTACTGTGTTTTTAAGATCATCCCAGATGGCAATGAGGGAAGATTCTCTTCCTGGATAGAATCCTGTTTGGAAGTTGGAAAGTATGGAGTTGTCTTCAATGAATTGTGAGATCCAGGCAAATGCTGTTCTTTCTATCATTTTGCCCAGATAAGGTCAGTTCTTATCGGTATGTAGTAGTCAGGGTCAAGCAGGTAGAGGTTAGTTTTCTTGAATAATTGACGTACGTATGCCTTTTTTTAGGTCTTTTGGAAAGATTCCCATAGTTAAGGAATTATTGATTGTTCTTACTGGTCTGGAAGTAGAGGTGTTTAGAAGAATGTTTTTAAAAATTTGTGGTGGACAAGAGTCAGAAGGACTGCTAGCAGGCCTGCTTGCTTTGACTAGATCTAAAAAGTCACTTTATGATATTTGTTTGAAGGAAGGAACAGGCTCTGTTAGCCTACTCTTGGAGGGCATTTTTGAAAATGGGTTGGCGCTGGGGGTGTCCCTTCTTTTTTTGTTTTTAAATAGGAGCCAAATGTACGTGCCTTGGTTGTGCAATGATTTGCCTATTTGTCTGTGAATTCTTGAGTAATGGGATGAGTTCCTTCTATTCATATAGGTTTATGTAATTCTGGGAGAATTTTATAAAATTCTTTATTTGGACATTTAGCATATTGAATTATGTCTGAATAGTACCTTTTTGAAGCTTAATTGATTGCCTTGTTATTAAATCTGTTAAGTTTCTGTTGGTGAAGTTTGTCTTGATTGCTGTTTGTTTTGAGCCAGGTGCGTTGCAGCATTCTAATTTACTGTTGTCTCTCTTAGTTCTGTATATCTACAGGGAGCCTGTTTTCTTTTGTTCTGTTCAGTTTTTTTGAGTGCTATTAGCATATCAAAAGCTTCCTGTAGCCACTCGTACAGTTTTCGAACAGAATTTATTGTGTCTAGATCTGTGTTGGATGTTAGTTGTATTTCTAAGTTTTCAAAATTGAGTTTTTTCCATGGTCGATAGGCGGATGCATTTAAGATGGTTTTAGGTGTGTTACTTTGTGGTGTTTTATGCTGAAAACCTAGCAAATGGTGGCCTGACAATGCGACTGGAGTAATCGTTTGAAAGGTAACTAGTTATGGATTTGCAAAAATGACATCTAGGGTGTGTCCAGAGATGTGTGTGTGTTTGTGGATGATTTGATGTAGGTTCAGCGTGCCAAGGCCAGTGATGATGGTTTGTGAATGGGGCATATTGGGTTTGTCAAAACGAATGTTTAGGTCACCAATAATGCATACAATGGAGTGTAGTGCTATTATGTTTGAAACTGCATCTAGAAATATGTCTGGGAATGTTGCATTGCTAGATGGAGGTCTGTAAAGGAGAAGGAAGTCACAGGAGGAATTTGGTTTAGGGTTGCATCCAGTGAAGACGTCCTCACAACCTTGTATGGAAACATTGCCAGCTTTAGTGAGATTTATTGTTTACTTGAATATAACAGCTAGTCCACCTTCTCTACAATTATGCGTGATAGTTTGATAGCCCAGGGAAACCGCTTCATGCAACACTGGAGCCATGTCATCTCCCAACCCTGATTCAATTGTGCAGAGTAAGTCAGGTTGTGTGTCAATGAGTAGGTTGTAGATTAAATGCCTGTTCTTAGTGAGTGATCAAGCATTTATTAGTAGGGTGTTTAGAGATTGTGTTTTGGTGGTGGTATGACTGTTTCGTAGAAGAGTGAGCAGTATTTTTTCAACCTGAACCAGATGTGTGGTATTAGGTGTATTAGGATACCAACAGTGTTGCTTTTCTATATTCTTTATTCAGCAGAAGTCATTTTTATGCGTCTGTGTGTGTGGATGGTAAATATGGTATTTGCTAGTGAGTTGGTGAGTCGTGCTGTTTTTTTAGAGTAGCCTCGTTGCGTAATAGACATGGAGATGTTAAGTTGTAAAGAGTGGATTATTGTATATTTTGTTTGCGCCTGTAATTTCTTTAGATGATGAGGGCACACATGCTGGCCAGTCTGCCAGAGTGTCTATCTTCTTCCCATTCAGACTTCTGCAGTTAGTCCTACTAGCTAAGTTCATGTGCACAATGTGCACTACTGCACATACAGCTGATCTTCATGCAGTGCTTAAGTAGGTCTAGTAACATGACTCTGTAGATTAGGGTCTGTGGCAAGAGATGTTGTATCTGGCGGCAGGAAGCAAATGGCTCCAGCCAGTCTCATATCTCCTAAACTGCCATAGAACACCATGGGCCCTATTTAGGGGACGATTCCGATCCTGTATTTTTTTTTCCGTACGACTCATATCCGTAATTTTTCCCGTACGAATCGTACAAGTCCCGTCCCACCCGTGAAGCACGATTCGTACGGGACAAATACATACGGATCGGCCCGATCCGTACGAATTCGATCGGGAAAAGTTGGACACTTTTCCGTACGAATCCTAAAAATACAGTCCGACTGTACAAGTACGATCCGGACCGGCTTTCCGATTTAGGATTTGTACGGAAAATGTCCCGTACAGGGGGAATGACTTTACCCGCTACAAAGCAAACTTTGTACGACTCGTATCCAGGGAAAAGTAGTTCCCGGGGTGCGAGTCGTACAGGGGTACGAGTCATACAGGCCCCCCATGCATATGTATGCACCTTACAACAACATTGCTTATGTACGGTGCGTACCCCAACCTCGTGTATGTACGTACCTTACAACAACATCATTGTGTATGTACGGTGTGTACCCCAACATCGCGTATGTACGCACCTCACAACAACATCGCGTATGTACACACCTTACAACAACATCATCGCGTATGTACGGTGCGGTGCGTACCCCAACATCATGTATATGTACGCACCTCACAACAACATCATCGCGTATGTACGGTGCGTACCCCAACATCGCGTATGTATGCACCTCTTAACAACATCGCGTATGTACACACCTTACAACAACATCAACGCGTATGTACGGTGCGTACCCCAACATCGCGTATGTACGCACCTCACAACAACATCATCATGTATGGACAGTGCGTACCCCAACATCGCATATGTACGCACCTCACAACAACATCGCGTATGTACACACCTTACAACAACATCATCGCATATGTACGGTGCGGTGCGTACCCCAACATCACGTATATGTACGCACCTCACAACAACATCATCACGTATGTACGGTGCGTACCCCAACATCGCGTATGTACGCACCTCACAACAACATCGCATATGTACACACCTTACAACAACATCATCGCGTATGTTCGGTGCGTACCCCAACATCGCGTATGTACGCACCACACAACAACATCGCAACACACACAAACCATGAGCCTTTGCAACAGACTCACTGCAGCTAGAGAGCACACACCAACAACTGCACCCATCCACCTTAACATATACACCTTCACACAACCTCCTTCACACATACCCCCCTCTTCACATTCAGACCCACAACTTCACATTCAGACCCACACACCCACAACCGTCCACACCCTCACCCCACACCATGCCCCCAGACAAGAATCCAAAGTTCACAAGGGAGGAGCTGGAGATCCTTGCCAATGAAGTCAGCAGAGTCGAGCCACAGCTGTTTGGAACATTGGGCAGACAGACCAGCATAGCCGAGAAATCACGCCTGTGGCTAGGGATCGTCGATAGGGTGAATGCTGTTGCACCCATCAGAAGGACCAGGACTGAATGCCAAGCCAGGTGGTACGATCTGCGGAGGGCAGTCAAGCGAAAAATGAATGATGACTACGCCCAGAGCAACATCACTGGAGGTGGTGGGCCCCGCAGACCAGTACATTTCCATCCCCGGGAGGAGAAGGTGATGGCCCTGCTTCCGCCGGTGGGAGTACATGGACTTCAAGGAGTTCCAGAGCCTGGCGAGTACACAAACAACTTATGTAACATTGGGGTAATGGCATCCACACCCCAACTACACAAAATGCATGCAACTACCTCCAAACACTCACTGGCCAGAACCATTGTAAAAAATAACGCTAATGTCACTAACATGTGTATGCCCCATTGAGAATGCAAGACCATGCTATGTCCCATGCTACACGAAGCACTAACCCAAGAATGGGTGTCCGGTATGCTGGGAGGGTGGGTGTCACAAAACGCATTCTTGAACTCAAATCAGACACAATTGCCCTCATCCCATATGGCCCAGGTACATACCCATGCACCATGCTCAATGCACAGGGACTGTGAAAGTACTGACAAGATAGCTGACACTGGGCCCTGGTGTAGGCAGCACAAGGCCCTCCTGTGACCAGTGCAAACACAAACACCAAGACAACAAGATCAGATATCTAGGATAGGAACTCACACTCACTGTCATGGCAGCATGCTCCATGGGGGGGACAGCTACATCACCTGGGAGCCCCAGTGCCAAATCACACTACAGCCACCAGCAGGCCCTGTCACACACACCTCTTACACAAGCAGACACCCCTGGGACAGGCAATGGATTTACCCACTGTCACAATGGACATGTAACACAACAAGACCAATACATAGCCGAAGAAGCATCCAAGCCAAAAATCAACAAGTCAAAGACTCAGGAACACATATCAAACTGTCCTCCGCAACATACCCATCCACAAGTGAACATTGAGGAGAATTCTAGGCACATACAACTACCTGGAGGAACAGTGCCAACTAGAATGATAATGAAACATGGATGTTGCATGAAACAGCATTAACATTGTCTGTCTCTCATACAGGGCAACGTGAGGAATCTCCCCCCAACAATGGGGGTGAAGAATCACAGTCCCAGGCTCGGGAGGAACCTGATCCCACCAGCAGCGAAGCCTCTCAACACTTCGCGGATTACCCCGACCGACCTGGACCCTCTGCTGTCCAAGCCCCTGCAGCACCTGTTTCAGGAACATCTGTGCCAACCACCACCCCCATTCCTGCCACATCCCAGGAGACACCGAGGAGCCCTGCCCGCAGTGAACAACTGAGCCAGTCTGACCAGGAGGGACAAGGTTCGCCGGACAACCAGGAGGAGACAGACAACACCACCACTGCCATCCCTCAGGGGTCCCGTAGACCCGATGTGCCCACAACGGCAGGCCAGGCTCCTGTGGGCTGGGGTGGTGGGAGTGGAGGCAGGCAGAGGCGAGAACCTGACCAGTCAGCTGAAGAGACCGGTATGTCACATATACACAACATCATGGAGGCATACCGGCATGACACCAGGGAGATCAGCCAGGTAGTTGGGACACTCACAGAGATAAAGGGGACCATCACAGAGATCGGGAACCAGCAGGCTGAGCACTACTGCACACACAGCTGATCTTCATGCAGTGCTTAAGTAGGTCTAGTAACATGACTCTGTAGATTAGGGTCTGTGGCAAGAGATGTTGTATCTGGCGGCAGGAAGCAAATGGCTCCAGCCAGTCTCATATCTCCTAAACTGCCATAGAACACCATGGGCCCCATTTAGGGGCCGATTCCGATCCTGTATTTTTTTTTCCATACGACTCATATCCGGAATTTTTCCCGTACGAATCGTACAAGTCCCGTCCCACCCGTGAAGCACGATTCGTACGGGACAAATACATACGGATCGGCCCGATCCGTACGAATTCGATCGGGAAAAGTTGGACACTTTTCCGTACGAATCCTAAAAATACAGTCCGACTGTACAAGTACGATCCGGACCGGCTTTCCGATTTAGGATTTGTACGGAAAATGTCCCGTACAGGGGGAATGACTTTACCCGCTACAAAGCAAACTTTGTACGACTCGTATCCAGGGAAAAGTAGTTCCCGGGGTGCGAGTCGTACAGGGGTACGAGTCATACAGGCCCCCCATGCATATGTATGCACCTTACAACAACATTGCGTATGTACGGTGCGTACCCCAACCTCGTGTATGTACGTACCTTACAACAACATCATCGTGTATGTACGGTGTGTACCCCAACATCGCGTATGTACGCACCTCACAACAACATCGCGTATGTACACACCTTACAACAACATCATCGCGTATGTACGGTGCGGTGCGTACCCCAACATCATGTATATGTACGCACCTCAAAACAACATCATGCGTATGTACGGTGCGTACCCCAACATCGCGTATGTATGCACCTCAGAACAACATCGCGTATGTACACAACTTACAACAACATCATCGCGTATGTACGGTGCATACCCCAACATCGCGTATGTACGCACCTCACAACAACATCATCGTGTATGGACAGTGCGTACCCCAACATCGCATATGTACGCACCTCACAACAACATCGCGTATGTACACACCTTACAACAACATCATCGCATATGTACGGTGCGGTGCGTACCCCAACATCGCGTATATGTACGCACCTCACAACAAAATCATCACGTATGTACGGTGCGTACCCCAACATCGCGTATGTACGCACCTCACAACAACATCGCGTATGTACACACCTTACAACAACATCATCGCGTCTGTACGGTGCGTACCCCAACATCGCGTATGTACGCACCTCACAACAACATCGCAACACACACAAACCATGAGCCTTTGCAACAGACTCACTGCAGCTAGAGAGCACACACCAACAACTGCACCCATCCACCTTAACATATACACCTTCACACAACCTCCTTCACACATACCCCCCTCTTCACATTCAGACCCACAACTTCACATTCAGACCCATACACCAACAACCATCCACACCCTCACCCCACACCATGCCCACAGACAAGAATCCAAAGTTCAGAAGGGAGGAGCTGGAGATCCTTGCCAATGAAGTCAGCAGAGTCGAGCCACAGCTGTTTGGAACATTGGGCAGACAGACCAGCATAGCCGAAAAATCACGCCTGTGGCAGAGGATCGTAGATAGGGTGAATGCTGTTGCACCCATCAGAAGGACCAGGACTGAATGCCAAGCCAGGTGGTACGATCTGCGGAGGGCAGTCAAGCGAAAAATGAATGATGACTACGCCCAGAGCAACATCACTGGAGGTGGTGGGCCCCGCAGACCATTACATTTCCATCCCTGGGAGGAGAAGGTGAGGGCCCTGCTTCCGCCGGTGGGAGTACATGGACTTCAAGGAGTTCCAGAGCCTGGCGAGTACACAAACAACTTATGTAACATGGGGGTAATGGCATCCACACCCCAACTACACAAAATGCATGCAACTACCTCCAAACACTCACTGGCCAGAACCATTGTAAAAAATAACGCTAATGTCACTAACATGTGTATGCCCCATTGAGAATGCAAGGCCATGCTATGTCCCATGCTAAACGAAGCACTAACCCAAGAATGGGTGTCCGGTATGCTGGGAGGGTGGGTGTCTCAAAACACATTCTTGAACTCAAATCAGACACAATTGCCCTCATCCCATATGGCCCAGGTACATACCCATGCACCATGCTCAATGCACAGGGACTGTGAAAGTAATGACAAGATAGCTGACACTGGGCCCTGGTGTAGGCAGCACAAGGCCCTCCTGTGACCAGTGCAAACACAAACACCAAGACAACAAGATCAGATATCTAGGATAGGAACTCACACTCACTGTCATGGCAGCATGCTCCATGGGGGGACAGCTACATCACCTGGGAGCCCCAGTGCCAAATCACACTACAGCCACCAGCAGGCCCTGTCATACACACCTCTTACACAAGCAGACACCCCTGGGACAGGCAATGGATTTACCCACTGTCACAATGTACATGTAACACAACAAGACCAATACATAGCCGAAGAAGCATCCAAGCCAAAAATCAACAAGTCAAAGACTCAGGAACACATATCAAACTGTCCTCCGCAACATACCCATCCACAAGTGAACATTGAGGAGAATTCTAGGCACATACAACTACCTGGAGGAACAGTGCCAACTAGAATGATAATGAAACATGGATGTTGCATGAAACAGCATTAACATTGTCTGTCTCTCACACAGGGCAACGTGAGGAATCTCCCCCCAACAATGGGGGTGAAGAATCACAGTCCCAGGCTCGGGAGGAACCTGATCCCACCAGCAGCGAAGCCTCTCAACACTCCGCGGATTACCCCGACCGACCTGGACCCTCTGCTGTCCAAGCCCCTGCAGCACCTGTTTCAGGAACATCTGTGCCAACCACCACCCCCATTCCTGCCACATCCCAGGAGACACCGAAGAGCCCTGCCCGCAGTGAACAACTGAGCCAGTCTGACCAGGAGGGACAAGGTTCGCCGGACAACCAGGAGGAGGCAGACAACACCACCACTGCCATCCCTCAGGGGTCCCGTAGACCCGATGTGCCCACAACGGCAGGCCAGGCTCCTGTGGGCTGGGGTGGTGGGAGTGGAGGCAGGCAGAGGCGAGAACCTGACCAGTCAGCTGCAGAGACCGGTATGTCACACATACACAACATCATGGAGGCATACCGGCATGACACCAGGGAGATCAGCCAGGTAGTTGGGACACTCACAGAGATAAAGGGGACCATCACAGAGAGCGGGAACCAGCAGGCTGAGCAACATGCCAGTCAACAAGAACACCAAGGACGGATTTAGGCAAGACTGGCTGAGCTCCTGGTGGTGCAAAGGGACATAAGCCATTCACTCTGTCGGATCGCAGACAACATGGGCAACCCTCCCTGTGCCACCAGGCAAAGACAACCACCAGCCACAGGGAGGGAGGAGGAGGAGGATTTGTCCGACGGAGCGTCCCAAGCATCGTCAAGGCCTGCATCTGAGGGTCCCCTGAGGAAGGTGGGTGTTCACGGAAAAGACTGTGAGAGGCACCAGCCCATCCACATCTCCTAGGTCACCTGGCCTGGCACCTGGCCTTCATGTGCAACAGCATCACCTCATTGACTGACATTCTCTGCCTCATGGACTTGCTGGTGACCAATGATGCCAAACACTGTGGTCTGGACTCTGCTACTTTCAAATGCCAAGGATCCCACCTCCCCCTGGGAACTTTGGATTCTATGGTCCCTGTATTGCACCTTTTTCTTGCACAAATCACGCCCCAGACCTATAAAAATCATTTAAATTTGATGTTACAGTCATTTCACATGAGTCCACAACATAAGTGTGGGGATATGTCAAAGTATGCCTGAGTGTGAAACTTACTCCAGCCAGCCATACACTGGGATCTGATTCCTGTCGAGGACACACATGGGTCACAATGTATCACCAAACAGACATGGAGCCCAATACTCACCCGTGATGGCCTCAAGCTGCTGAGCGGGGGTTTGCAATACTGCTCGGACAGACCAATTTGGAAGAGTATCATGATGGCGTAGAGGTCATGGGTCATGTGGAGGTGCCTGGGGAGGGAGTCCCAGGTCTGTTTGGTGAGGTGGGAGAACTATCTCCTGCATGCAGTTGTTCTGTGGATGTGATGAATGGTGGCCAGGGCAAGGTTGTCTGCACAGAGTTGGGCCAACGGGGTGTTGGATGACAGACGTCCAAGGTCGGTTTTGGGTCTGGGGTTGTGGACTGCCTCCTGAGTGTGGGTGAGGAGTCTGAAGGTGATCCTGCAGCAGACAGTGAGCCATTGTAGCTATCTCAGGTAGATGGTGATGTGGCTAGGGCGGGGGATGTTGAAGATGAGGTGTGCAGATGCACAAGTTCTCCTGCAGTTTTGCTGTTGTCCCTCCGTACAGGGCGTTGCTGTAGTTGACCCGGCTGGTGTCGTGGACCTGGGGGACAGTCTGTCTTGCCTTGGAGTGGATCTATCTGTGGATCATTTGCAGCATGCCAAGTTTGTTTCAGCATGAGGCACAGATGGTGTTGAGTTGCATGGTAATTGTGAGCGATGAGTCCATGATGAACACCAGCTTGCTTGCGTGGCCACTGGGTGCTGGTGCGGTGCCCAGGCCGGTGGGACACAAGGAGTTGACCCAGCCATAAGGGGACAATCCTCAGATGATGACCCCAGTCCTGTCCAAGTCCAGCCTCTGGTGGCTGATGTTCAGCCATTCGTCAACGGATCTCATGCCTTCTTGAAGGTTGGATCTGGCAATGGCTGGGTCTTTGGTGAGGGTGAGGAGCAGCTGGGTGTCAATGGCATACGAGATGATGATGAGGACGTGTGCGCATGTGATGGTGGAGAGGGGGGTCATGGAGACATTGAAGATCATCACACAGAGAGATGAGCCCTGGGGCATGGGCCAGATGACCCCAGTGTACCACATGCCGAAGGGTGGAGGCTGACTCCCTGGGCCTTGCTGGTGAGCTACTTGTTGATTTAATCCTGGGCCCTCCTCTAGATACCAGTGTTTGAGATGTGTGAGCTGACATGGTAGCACATGGTGTAGAATGCCGTTGAGAGGTCAAGGGGGTTGGTCTCACCATTGTTGAGCAGGGCAAAGTTGTCGTTGGTGGTGGCAATTATGACGGTTGCAGTGGTGTGATTACTGTGGAGGATGGTCTGGTGCCGGTTGCCTGGAGCTGTTTGCGTGGAGGAAGTTTGTCAGTTGCTCATTGAGTGTCTTCCTGATGACATTTGCTGGGAAGGGAAGCAGGGTGATGTTCCAGGAGTTCCTGCGGTACTGCCGTCCGTTGTTTAAGAAGGGCCTGGGTCTCTGCATGCCTCCAGCTCCCATGGAATGTGGCAAACTCAAAGGAGACATTCATGACGTTCTGGACGTGGGCTTCAAGGATGGGGAATGATGTGGTTGAGATGTTGTGTGGGAAGGGGCCTGATGGAGAGCCAGAGTGGATGGTGCATATGAGCCAGGTGGTGTATTTGCTGCTGACGGGAGCCCAGAACCTGAGGGGGGTTTGTCCCGTGGATAATAGTGCTGTCTGCCTCTGTGTGCCAAGGCTGTCGTGTATGTCCATGAGCTTGCAGTGGTAGAAAGTTGCAAGGGATTTGATCTGCCTTGCAAGGGTGGGGTGTCTTTTGGATGGAGAGCTGCTGTCAGTCCACTCACAATGCTGATGAGCTCCTTTATGTCGTGTGTTTTGGTGCCTCGGCCCTATCTGAAGGATCTCCGCTTGTCCTTGCTGATGATATGGTGATGGCTGTGTGTGGCGTTTTCCAGGGCTGTAAGGTAACTGATGGTTCTTTGTGTTGCAAGGTTTGCACAAGAGTCCGGCTAGATCTGTATGAGTCCAGTAGGTCTGCCTTGTCCCAGGTGGCTTAACTGTTGTGCTTCACAGGAAAGTCCGTCAATGTGGCAAGATTGTTGGATCAGTTGCTGATCCAGTGTGTGAGGTTGCAGGGTGTGGCGGGGGTGTTGGTTCGAGTGTCCCACACAGCTTGTCTGTGGTGACTTACATCAAGCATCTTTGGGGGATCGGTAGCGGGGTGTGGGGCAGTGTGTTGCTTGTCGGAGACGTGGATGCAAATGTTGATGGACCAATGATGGATGGTGGTGTGGTTCTCCTCCAGCAAGAAGTTACTGGCCCCCAGCCACATGTAGCCTGTGGAGGGGAGGGCGTGCGTGCAGATGTACGTGTTGATGGCTTTGCGGATTTGTGGATGTACGCCTGGAGATCTATAGATGAGAGTTACTCTGAGGGTTGCCAGGGGGTTGGTGCGAAACCGGATTTGTGACTCTGAGGGTGTACTTGTGAATAAATTGCAAGTCATCTGCCGGGATTGTTGGTGCCGTCCCTGCAGGTGATCTTGTATCCTTCAGAGATGGCAATGAAGAAGTTGTGTGCTGAGGATGCTTTTATCCAGGTTACTGTCATGAAGGTGATGTGTGGGGCTGTTGTGTTGAGGAGGTAACAGAGTCCAATGGTGTGCTGGTGGATGGAGCGGGTGTGGAGTAGGAGGCACGTGACATGACCTGGTTGTTCTGACAGGTTCTGGTAGGCGGGGCAGTTGGAGTTGCACACTTAGCAATGCAAAGGTGTTGTGTGTGTGCTTAGGAGTTGCCTGATAGCAGGCGGTTGCTTGTCCGGTGGACATTGCTTGGAGGGTGGCTGCAGCATGAGCCTGTTGTGTGATGTGGGTCATGCAAGGACTAGAGGGTTGTGCAATGTGCACGTTGCAGGTGCAAACGGTACTGCCCTTAGTACGGCGTTGGCGCAACAGTGGCACAGACAAGCTGCTGGCTGCATAAGAATGGGTGGAGGGGGGAAGGGAGGAGCATTTTGGAGGCGTGTGGGTTGCAGAATCAGGGCACTCGGTGGAGCGGTACTGCAGGTGAGGCTGCAGCAGGCGGAAGGGGTGAGAAACTAGGCAGAAAGTAGCACACAAAGACAAGGAGGTCAGAAAGCCACAGTGCAACAGTTGTATGTAAAGGAAGGAGTGTCAGGTTACTCATGGGTCACTCCGAGAAAATGTATGAAGAATCAACAAAAATGACGGCCACAGGATCAGGCAACAAAATGCGGAGCTGCGCACAGGAGACACACCGCCAGCAGGCGTTGACATCCCGTTGTGGGGAGCAACCTGCACAAATACATACACAACCAGGTACTTCATGCACAATGGAGATTATTAGCCATGAAGAACTGCATGCATGTTGCCGAAGTACACATACACTCATATGCTCAATCTTTGACAATTATGCCATAGATGACGCATGCAAACTGGCAAGAGATCTGCAGTGACAGAGATGAGGCACTTTGGATTGTGCTGAATACCTTTATTGCACAAACTCACACAAAGGGAAATGCATCCATACGAGCAGACTCACAGGTCAGTTGACAGAACATGTGGGACATATACGCTGGACCCCCCCTTCACAACATGGATGTTGTAAATCCCAATGAAATGGCACACAAGTTAAGGGGATGAGCCAAACACATCCTGCTGCACACAGAGAGGCTGCATTTTACCATAGAGCCTGTTGTTGTGATGTCCCACACTATGTCCACCCGTAGCATCCGCAATGTTTGAGAGGCAAGGTTTACGCACATTGATGCCTTCATCAGACTCCACACTCCACTACAGATGACTGTCAAGAAAGGTGACTATCATGTCATGGGAGTGATGCTACATGTTATATGCTCCATGGTGAGAAGACATGTATGCATGGTACCACAACATGCACAGAAGCAGTCCCTACACATTCCCAACCCATACCACCAAAAAGCCTTGCTGCAATCCTTACCCAAACTGACATTTCCACATGTCTGTGCATGGAACGCTGATTCAGCACACGTTGCAATCCTCATGAGGAATAGCAGGAGGACAAAGATGACACGAGCAGACAACAGGCGCAAAAACCTGGGAATGACAGACACACAAGAAGTCACCTAAAACAAATCTTGCCGCACACATGGTCAGTTACGAAACATGAACAATGTTGGACACATGCAAATTTCAAAGAAAGTCTCTCCGCAAAACTGTATGGCATGACATCATCACTCGAGTGACACATCAGTACACACATCAAAGTCACTTTGCATTCAGTCAGCTGGACACACACATTGCAACACATGCCACTCAATGCTACAAGCTTGCACACTCATACCCAGTGACTCACCATTATGAGAAGAAGTTGCGTATGAGCTGACTCTGGATATCATCCTCCTCCTCCTCATCACTTGCCTCGTGACCAAGCCCTGGATCCTCCATGGGTGGATGTTGCTGCTCATCAGGATCAAGGATGAGTGGCACTGTCTTCTCAATGGCCATGTTGTGCAGCATGCAGCACACAATGAAGATTTTGCACACCTTCTCCGGTGCATATGGGAGGGACCCGCCTGTCTTGTCAAGGCACCAGAATCGGCTCTTCAGGAGGCCAAACGTCCTCTCAATCACTCGCCTGGTCTGCCCGTGTGCATTGTTGTACTGGTGATCTGCAGCTGTTCTTGGGTTGCGGAGAGGTGTCATTAGCCATGGCATGTTGGGATATCCAGAGTCCCCTACATGGAAACATCATGTAAATAAGTGGGTCAGGAGATGCCGTAAGAGCCAAATATACCGCAACACACAGGACCAACAGAGTATACCCACCAACAAGACATGCTCGTTCGTTGTGCAGCCACAGCATCATTTGTGGCACCCTGCTACGCCTTACGTTGTAGGCATCGTGTGCTGATCCTGGAAAACGTGCACAGACATGGGAAATCAGCATGTTAGCAAGACACACCACAAGGGCATGTATTGAGTGGTAATGTTTACAGTTGCGATAGTCTTGCTCCTGTGCCTGTGGTGGTACCAAAGCCACATGTATCCCATCAATGGACCCAATGACATGGGGCATCCCTCCCAGGGCATATAAATCACCCTTCACATCTGTCAACTTCTCAGGAGTAGGAAATTTGATGAATTCATTAAGGTGCTCCAACATGGCTGCCAAAACATCACGCAGTACACAGCTGAACATTGTCTGTGACATCCCACCAACATCAGCTATGGTCAATTGAAACGTACCTGTGGCAAAAAAATGTAGGGCTGCCATCACCTTCATCTTTGGGGTCAGCACAGTAGGATACCTGTGTCGCGGTTGGAGGTGTGGTGACAGCTTGTCGGTCAAGTCCTCAATCAACTGTTGAGTGAATCTGTAACGTCAGATGCAGGCACGTTCCCTCATGGCAGCCAAGCCTGGCATTTGTCTTGGGACAGGCGGTGCCCTGCAAGACATTGTTAGGAATAATGAAGATTGAGAGTCTGCCAACATCAATGTCAATGAACATAGCACATGCTAAACTGCTACTAAACATCAGGTAACTATGGAGTCTGGTGTGTGCAATACATCCAGGACACATATGCCAGCTTGCTGGCACTCCTATGAAAAGCCAGATACACCGGTTGATTGTCAAGTCTACATGACATGCCCTGAAATGAGCTGGGGCAAGTCTGAGTGAACAGCCAGAGATATCACCGGAGTGACACACATCCACATAGCTGCATTGGAAGGATGTCATCTCATCCAGACAGTTGACTGCAAGGCACATGCACAGGTCACATGGATTGTCAAATGTACATATGAAACACATTGCGATGAAGGGGTACACGTGACAACAAATAAACACAGCCATTGAGATGACGCACACATGCATGCCTGGGAAAATATGATGTCCATTGCACACAGACCCTACAGCCGTGGGAATCCACATGTGGCATGGTGTGCGTAGATGTGTGCCATGCCCATCTCCACACAGACCCATGTTGGATGCACCAATAGCAGATGCAGTTGACGGAATACTAACAGCAAGCTCATGGGAACACATGACACACACCTGACATAGTCACATAGGGGCATGCTGATCGTGACATGTCAGTTGTTAGAGTGTCCCTGTCCCTGGCATCAGGAGACAGGTGCGGGTGGTGATGACTGTACCATCCCACTGCTGCTGTGCATGACACAGTTGGACTACAGACACACATGTGGCAAGTGTCAAGGTGATGTGTGCCACATAGTGCCCCATCACACATGACATGTGTCCACAGGTCATCACACATCAGTTGTGCAACTAGATGAGATGACCTGTGCCATTTCACTGGCTGACACACCTAGGGCCTTCACATGAAAGTATGCAATGACAAGTACTTGATGGACATCCTTGTGCGACTCGTAGCCCTCCATTCCTGGCGTGTGTACGCCTTGTATCACTATTGTATTGGTGCCGTTGGGGTACGTGTGAAATGCACCGTACACCCGCATTCATTGCGTGTGTACGGTCCGTATCACTGTTCTACTGGTGCCGTACGGGTACATGTGAAATGCACTGTACACCCGCATTCATTGCATGTGTATGGTCCGTATCACTGTTCTACTGGTGCCGTACGGGTACCGTATCACTGTTCTACTGGTGCCGTACGGGTAAGTGTGAAACGCACCGTACCCACGCATTCATTGCGTGTGTATGGTCCGTATCACTGTTCTACTGGTGACGTATGGGTGCGTGTGAAATGTACTGTACCCACGCATTCATTGCGTGTGTACGGTTCGTATCACTGTTCTACTGGTGCCGTACGGGTACGTGTGAAACGCAACGTACCCACGCATTCATTGCGTGTGTACGGTCCATATCACTATTGTACTGGTGCCGTACGGGTACATGTGAAATGCACCGTACATGTGTGTGGATTTCAAAATTACATAGGGGACACATAGGGGACAAGTATTAGGCCCAAAATACACCACAGCTGCATGGAGGAGGCAACAGCTATACCCATCTGATGTGACAAGTAAGCCGTGCTGTGTGTCTGACTTGCAGAGCTAGCACAACACCTGTGACACCCCTCAGGCAAGTGGCACATGTGCAGAGTGAGGGTTGTATCTGCTGTTGTCACTGACAGGGGAGTGATCTGTGCCTGGGTGTGTCAGTCTAGTCTGCTGAGGGTGCGTCAGTGGAGTGGGACATGTGACTGCTTGGCACGTGCTTTCCATCAGCCTGCTGTTGCATGTGCTGCACAGTGTGTGCCATGATCAGTGAGTGTGTCGCACGCCTTATGCTACCTGTTTACTTTCAATGCCATGTAGTGCATTGGGGCTTGCACACAGGCCAATTTCTCATTGAGAATGATGCAATTCCTGCCAGCATCCTATGCCCTGTTCAATATATCAAAGATGTTCAAATGTGTGTCTCTGGGACATGGAGCAGGTGTAGTGATGTTGTTTCACTTTGTCATCCTGACAGGTAACTGCCTACGAGAAGATGGTGATTTGGCAGGACATCGTCAGGGCCGTGAGATCGGCGGGGGATCTGGGTCGGATCGCCCGGGTCCAGCTGGGGCTCGACCCTCCTCGCCCCAACGGCGGGCACGACGCCTGACCTCCCACATGACCCGTGTCCTGGCGGTGGTCTTCCCTGACCTCGATAGGCAGTTACAGGAGAGACTGCAGCAAGGAGGGGGTAGGTACATGGCTGTTTGTTGTGTTATGTGTCATCAGTTTTGGAAGTGCTCTGTAGCCTGGATACACTCCCAGAGTTTATATGTGTAGTGCATTTTCTGTTCCCCAATGTCACCTGGTGCTCTTTTTCATCCCTTCCCCTCCTTGACATGTGTCCCCTGGTCTTTGTGTAATCACATTTGAACATGGTCATCTAGGGTACCAGAAAATCAAAGTGCACATTGCTTTCCGCATCATATGGGAGGGTGGTCTGTGACATGTGTTGGTACCTTGCCTGTGCCATGACCTGTTCACTATGTTGGGGGTCCATATTTGTTGGCACTGATGATGTGTCTCAACATAGGAGTGTGAGGTTTCAAATGAACACCCTTGCACCATGCATGACCAATGTTGTGGCCTCAGACATGATGTGCATGAGTGGGAGATATGCATAGTGCCATGACGGTTGCTCATGGTACAGTCAGCTCATTCCAGGAACACGGAGCAGTGTGCCCACTACAATCCCCTGAGACACCCTGGCCACATTCTCTGTGGGTTCAGCATAGGTCTGCCTCTGAGGCATTGTTCCCTGGCCTAGTTCGTATATTTCCAATGTGTGCTACATGTGTCCACTGGACAGGGATACATAATTTGGCTTGTGCATACTCACACTGGGCAGTGCCTGTGTGGCTATTCACAACAATCTGTTGATGGTTGTTTGTCACAAATATGTGTTGGCAGCCCCACGAGGTGATGTTGTGTCAATTTAGCAATTGTTGCTGCACAGTTTTGGAAACCCTGATTAAGAGGTGTCACTTCTTGATCTGTATCAATCACATTGACTCAGGTATGGGGGGGGTTCTGTGGAAGAGGCCTACATGGGCACCCCTGATTTCTCCTTGCCAGGTCTGACCTGTGTGTGAGAATTGGCTGTACAAAGAATAACCGTGCAGTGCCCCTCTGATGGTGGCTAGTGCTTAATGTTCGTTCTTTGCAGCCTGTGTCATTTTTTTAACAACATGAATACTGCTCATAAATTATTGGCACATGTGTGTGGTTCAGATGCAACGCAGTTTGGTCTTTGTGTGCTGACATCTGTGTGGACATTCTGGCTTGCCATGAGGGTGTCTCCACAGTACAGCTATGTTTTTTCACAACCCAATTGCAGGCCCATTAGCTTATGCATTGTCCTGGGTTTGGACATGTGTGCCACTCTACATAACAGGCAGTGGGTCATATGTGTAGCCAACTGTGTCATCAGGTAACGGATGGCCATGTGACAACTGACATAGTTCAAGTTGTTAGTCAAAAATGTTTGTACCTTGTCACTCACAGGACTTGTCAACAGTTCTTCAGTTAAGAACACTAATGTGCCTGCATGAAAGATGTCTCCCAAGGAAGTGCACACCAAACGACATCTCTACTTTCATGGAACACGCCGGCACCTTTTCAAAGAAGCCACTGTTAGAATTAAATGGTGTTGCAGATTCTCCGTATACATGTTCCCACAGTGGCCTTGATTTTGTGAAACTCCTTTGTTGTTGGCGATACAAACTAACGTGTGTCAAGACATCAAGACCTCCGTGGGCCCATGTATATGTACTTTCTGCAACAACATTTATTTCTAACAGTGGCTTCTTTGAAAAAGGTGCCAGCTTCTTCAATGACAGTGTAAATGTAGTTTTGTGAGACATCTTTCATGCAGGCACATGAGTGTTCTTTTCACGAAATGCCGAATTGCCACATTCAATACATGTTGATTGTGTAAAGTATTGTGAGTCCCAAGGTAACAACATTTTTCCGTTTTGTGTTCCAAAGTACTTACAGGTCTCTGAGTGTGGTGACACCTTGAGTAGTGAGGTGTGTTAGTTTACGTTGGGTGCACCACTACTGTTTCTTTCAGGGTGAACAAGAGGTGGCATGATTTCATTGTATTGCTGTGCTCACCTGTTCATAGACACTAGCTTCTCACTGTATTTCTCATTCAAGTTGTGGCCTGGTGTGTTCTTTTTTTCCTTGTGTCCAAGTGGCATAGTGGGTCTACCAACTTGGCAGTACAGGGCTTACATATGTGCAGAGTAGTCTAGCTGTTACTCATGATGCATTGCCTGATATGCACTGTGACCTATTGTTTTTGTGCTCATGTTTCAGATGTCTACAGGTGGCTGATGCATTTCTGTTTCTTCTCCTTGCCCACAGCATCATCATCGGAAACCGAAGGAGACACCTGCACGGACCTGGAGGAGGGACCCAGCGACAGTGCCACCAGTGTTGTAGAGTGAGAAGGAGCCAGTGGCACGGAGGGCGAGGGGAGTCAGTCCGAGGACCTGACTGGAGGCGATACCAGCTATGAGGCCGACAGGTCCGACGCGGACCTCCTCGAGGAGGCAGAGGCTGCAACACCACCTGGCAGCATCCCCACATCTGTCCCCGCCTCCTCCGTTACCATCTCCGCCCTCCCAGTTGCTCCCGTCCCTTCTGTCCGTGCAGAGGCCCACCATGTCTCCCCACCCCCTGCCCCTGTCACCCCTGCTGCCCTCAGTGAAGAGTCTGTGGAAATACTGCGGCAGTTGCAGGTTGGGCAGGTCTCGGTGCTGAATGTCCTCATGGCCACACTAAACTGCTTACACAGATGGTGTCGTTCATGGAGGGCATGTCAGCAACGATGTCTGACCAACGCAGGATTCTGCGGTCCATGGACTCTTGCCTGACGGCAGCAGTTACTCTCCTGCAGCGCTCCGTCCCACCCCCTACCCCGGACCCATCCACTCTTCCCTCTCCCATACCTGTCCAATGCACACCCAGACTGTTACGATCACGCACCCCACCAGACACAGGCAGCACACCCCCAAGTAAGGCAAAGCGCACACCTCCTGGCACGCATATTCAGGGGGATGTAGGCACACCCACAGAGTCTGGGGACAGATGACATACACGCAGCCACCGTCGCAGTCCGCAGTCCTCACAACCCTGTCCCTCCAAAACCACTCCCCTTGGCTCCCCTGACAAACGCTCACCCAAGGAGCTCTTTCTGGGTGGGCTGGACCTCACCCCCGCTGAGCCACCACCCCACAAGCGGGCGAGGAAGTCCCCGGGCATGGGAGTTGAGCCCCCCACCATATCACCCCCCTCCCCCAGGAGTGCTGCACCCCATCCCTCGCCCACCACAACCTCCCTTGACCCTGGGAAATCCTCAGGTGCAGGGGTTCGGATGGATGTACTGGCAGTGGTGTGCAGCACTGAGCTCACCTCCACCTTTGGTGCTGCCCCACCACACCTACCCTTCCCCCTCCTGTCCCTGCAGTGCCTGATACTGTCACAGATGATGCCCCCCCGTCTGACGAACCTGGAGGTTCATTTGTGTAGGCAAGCTAGGGGTAGACGCGGTCCCCTATGTCCCCCTTGGACTTTACGTATGGACTGGCCATTGGCCTCTGTAAATAGTCTATTTATTTTTGTGCTGAATAAAGCCTTTATTTTTACTTTCAACACTATTGCATTTCAGGTACTTGATGTTGGTGCTGAGGCTCCTGGAGTTGGTGTTCTGGTAATGTGTTAGGGTTCTGAGAAATGTTTGTGTATGATGGTCATGAGGTGGACCATGGTATCTGTGTCCCATCACAATGTCTCTGCAAAGAATCATTGGTAGTGTGTGTTCATTTTGTTTTGAGACATTGTCCCAAGGAGTGTTCCTTCCTCTGTGGCACCTGAAATCTTCCCTGCAAACAGTTGCACTATTGTTGTGCTGACCTGTGTCAACATTTCCTTTGTTGGTGACGGATCCCTTCAACAATGGCCATCCCTGCTCACCGATGTCTCCTGCTGAATCGTCTGTGCCATCCTTGCTAGTCACTGTACTTGTGTTTTGAGTATGTCGAAATGCCTTCAGGGACAAATTCACCCTTTTCAGCACTATGCATGTGTGTAATCACAGTCTACCACACAAATGGTACTTGTTATGCAGGGTATTTGGGCACCTGACTCACAATTGTGGGCATTGTATCTAGGGGACTTCCACCCTATTCCTTCCATGAGAGACAACATCTTGGTGGCTGGACCAGCACCTGGACATTCCTATCTGTCCTGGGATGTGCGTGACAGTGTGTGTTCCCTTTGGCTATCTTAGTTTTGTAGGCAGTTACACGAAATCAGGGTGTGTATTGTGCTTCATCCGCCATGGGTGGGTATGCATGTGTTATTTGTCCTCACACCCACTTGTGGTGTGTCATGCAGTGGGTGAAAGACATCCATCCTCCTGGGAGTGGGTCACTGCTGTCAGTGATGTGTTGTTATAGCACTGTCATCATAGTCCAAAGTTAGGGATGCGTACATACCACCATGTAGGTGTGGTCATCTGATAATGATGTACACCCCCCATATCTATGTCCACTGCTGGGAGTCCTCTGCACCCCCCCATATGTCTGGACATTGCTGGGAGTCCTCTGCACCCACCCCCATGTCTCTGTCCACTGCTGGTAGTCATATGCACCCACCCCCAGGTCTCTGTCCACTGCTGGGAGTCCTCTGCACCCACCCCCATATGTCTGGACACTGCTGGGAGTCCTCTGCACCCACCCCCATGCCTCTGTCCACTGCTGGGAGTCCTCTGCACCCACCCCTCATATTGCAGGCCACTGCTGGTTGTCATATGCACCCACCCCCATGTCTCTGTCCACTACTGGGAGTCCTCTGCACCCACCCCCATGTCTCTGTCCACTGCTGGGAGTCCTCTGCACCCACCCCTCATATTGCAGGCCACTGCTGGTAGTCATATGCACCCAACCCCATGTCTCTGTTCACTGCTAGGAGTCCTCTGCACCCACCCCCATGTCTCTGTCCACTGCTGGGAGTCCTCTGCACCCACCCCTCATATTGCAGGCCACTGCTGGTAGTCATATGCACCCACCCCCATGTCTCTGTCCACTGCTGGGAGTCCTCTGCACCCACCCCCATGTCTCTGTCCACTGCTGGGAGTCCTCTGCACCCACCCCTCATATTGCAGGCCACTGCTGGTTTTCATATGCACCCACCCCCATGTCTCTGTCCACTGCTGGTAGTCATATGCACCCACCCCCATGTCTCTGTCCACTGCTGGGAGTCCTCTGCACCCACCCCCATATGTCTGGACACTGCTGGGAGTCCTCTGCACCCACCCCCATGTCTCTGTCCACTGCTGGTAGTCATATGCACCCACCCCCATGTCTCCGTCCACTGCTGGGAGTCCTCTGCACCCACCCCCATATGTCTGGACACTGCTGGGAGTCCTCTGCACCCACCCCCATGTCTCCGTCCACTGCTGGGAGTCCTCTGCACCCATCCCCATGTCTCTGTCCACTGCTGGGAGTCCTCTGCACCCACCCCCATATGTCTGGACACTGCTGGTATTCATCTGCACCCACCCCTATATGTTTGTCCACTGCTGGTATTCATCTGCAGCCACCCCCATATGGCTGGACACTGCAGGTATTCATCTACAGCCACCCCTATATGGCTGACCACTGCTGGGAGTCCTCTACAGCAACTCCTACATGTCTGGACAATGCTGGTATTGATCTGCAGCTACCCCCATATGGCTGGCCACTGCTGGGAATCCTCTGCACCCACCAACCCACCCCCTTGGAGCAGTACACTGCTGGCCTGGACCTACTCACACACCAATATGAAGGTAACATGCAGGGCCAGACCGTAACCCCCCATTTGTGGCGTGTATATGCCTCATATCCAACCCACCCCCTTGGAGCAGTACACTGCTGGCCTTGACCTACACACACACCAATATGAAGGTAAGATGCAGGGCCAGACCGTAACCCCACATTTGTGGCGTGTATATGCCTTGTATCCTAAATGTACTGGTGCCATAGGGGTAGGGGTGAAACGCACCGTACCCCCGCATTCATTGCTTGTGTACGCATTGTATCACTATTGTACTGGTGCCGTAGGGGTATGTGTGAAATGCACCGTCCCCCGCATTCATTGCGTGTGTATGGTCCGTATCACTGTTCTACTGGTGCCATAGGGGTACGTGTGAAACGCACCGTACCCCCTCATTCATTGCGTGTGTACGGTCCGTATCACTGTTGTACTGGTGCCGTAGGGGTACATGTGAAATGCACCGTACCCACGCTTACATTGCATGTGTACGGTCCGTATCACTATTGTACTGGTGCCGTAGGGGTACGTGTGAAACGCACCGTACCCACGCATTCATTGCGTGTGTACGCTCCATATCACTGTTCTACTGGTGCCATAGGGGTACGTGTGAAATGCACCATACCCACGCATTCATTGCGTGTGTACAGTCCGTATCACTATTGTACTGGTGCCGTAGGGGTACGTGTGAAATGCACCGTACCCACGCATTCATTGCGTGTGTACGGTCCGTATCACTATTGTACTGGTGCCGTAGGGGTACGTGTGCAATGCACCGTACACGTCCACTTCCGTTGTTGCGGTACGCAGGGGTTGATGGCCATGCCCCCCAAGTGACCAGACCCTGGTGGTAATGTATGGGCTCCATATTATAGGTTTGGATTTGGGTATGGGGTATGTTCCCTGCCCCTCACCCCCACCCTGGCCCCTGGGTGTTGTTCTCACCTTCTGCGGCGTGTGCGTCGGGTCCGGTGCACCAGGTCGTAGGCTAGGAGGACCGGGGTGACACGTTAGATGGGGATCATGGTGTGTACGTCACGTACCCGGGCTGCGTTGCGTAGCGGTTTGCGTAGGACTCTGCTTTTCCGGCTGAAAAAAGAGCCGTACGGAGTGACGTAGGGACGAATCGGACTTGCTGGGCCGGAAACCGCTGCTTGAATACGCACAGACGTCACGTACAAGCTGTTCCGGATCAGAATCGTTGTTTTTTTTTACCCGTACGGTCTTTTGTATGAAACGTACGGAAATAGGCTTTCTGTATGGATCGTACTTCCTAGGTTGTACGGAATGTTTACCGGGTACGAGTCGTACGGAGAAAACGCTCCATACAACGATTCGTACAGCCTTTTTCCAGGATTGGAATTGGCCCCTTAGAAGTTATCAGGGCCATACTCACTATTTGGCATGGATGCAAGAACATGATTCTCGGAGCTTCCCAATGGTTAGCTTGCTGGCAGATATGTGCCTTGACATGTTCCTTGATGTTTGGGTGCTACTGTTTGTGAGAGTGATATGATCCATGACTTTGAGTCACTGCTATTTTTGGGCCCCCTGTTTGCACCTACTGTATTCAATTGTGTGCCTCTGTCTTGTGCCCTTGGTTTGTGCCATCTCTTGGCACTGCTCTTCTTTTTCCCATCTTCTGTCTTCCTAGTACACCTTTCTTCTACTCTTCCGCTTCCCACCTCTTGCCTCCCACACAGTTCCACCGTCCTCCCCTTGAGCTCCTCCTACCTCCCCAGACATACTTAATGGCAGTATCAGCCCAGGTGCGTATAGCGGGCATATGCAGTGAAGGCACTAATTGCAAGCCCCTCTGCGCCTGGACTACACCCAGCACCAGTAACTCAG
The DNA here is from genome assembly GCF_964204655.1 of Triturus cristatus. Taxonomy (NCBI): domain Eukaryota; kingdom Metazoa; phylum Chordata; class Amphibia; order Caudata; family Salamandridae; genus Triturus; species Triturus cristatus. The sequence continues at coordinate 1,275,123,561 of NC_140589.1, forward strand.
GTCCATCTTTCACCCTCTGCTACCATGCCTGACCCTCCTCGTGCTCAACCCTGGCTGCTGCTCACCCTGTCACTTCTGCAGCGCACCTCACAACACTAGGGGAGAATTCTCCTGTGTCTCCTGCCAAAACATATGCACTTCCCCACACACACTCTCTCGACTTCTGAACCAACAGCACACAATTTCCCATCCTTACACACTCACATAGGCCAACCACCACCAACATAGGGCTTCACACTATTAGGCATGCTCCTCAACTCCCACTTATGCAATGAAAATCTGGGATCAGCTGCATAACCAGGCCCTGGACCTGCTGTTGCTCCCAGAAACCTGGTCGAACCCCACAGCTGCAGCAGACATCGCTATTGCTAGCCATCGTGGAGACAAGATAGCCAGCAAACACAGACTTCTAAAGCCTAGAGGTGGAATCACCATCACCCACAAGAACACCATCAGCTGCTCACCCTCCACTAACATGGAATATATGCCGTTCAAACATCACATCACCACCAACTTCACCTTGAGCGGCACTCTCATCTAAAGACCACCAGAACCACCCACCAACTTCTCCAAAGCCATTGTTAACTTTGTTCCACCACCTTTCATCTTTGACACAAGCAATTACATCTGCTTCTGAGACCTGGGAATCCACCTAGTAACCACTCAGAACCCAAATCAAAAACCCTTCTTGAAGGCCTTAGAAACCTGGGGCCCATCCAATGAATCATAAAACCTACCAGCATCGATGTAAACCTACTTGAACACGTCTTCACTTCATTCAACAGCATTCATGTAAATGAACCCACTCCTGTTTCCTGGAGTGAACACGCCTTCTCATTAAGTTCAGAATTCCCGGCACACTCCAATGCACAGTTTCCACCAGCAGAACAGCCTACCACAGCTGGAACAACATCCTTGATAAAGAGTGGATCTCCACTGTCAACATCCACCTACTGGCACACAGCAACATGACCTAAAAAGCCATCAAGAAAATCAACAGTTGGATCACCTGGGCCAATGCCCTGGCCCCCTTCGAGCTAAACAGCGCCACAAGATTCATACCCCAACAGCTTGTGCACTGAGGAGCTCATGCTGATTAGGCGCCACTGCAAATGTCTTTGGTACAGATGGAAATTGACTAAATATAATAAGGATAACAGGAATTTCCAGTCTACCTTGAAATGATACCTCTAAGTAATTCAGACAACTAGGTGCATGCCTGACAGACCAGATTGGCACCAGAACTAACAGAAACAAAGAAATCTTCGAAATCGTTAAGTACTCCACCTCATCTGTGGCTATCTCCATCTCAGTGCCCCCACACTTACTAACTACAAACCAATCTCTCTGCTTTCATACCCAACAAAGGTAATAGAGAAAATCATTAACAACCACCTCCCTGAATACCTTAACAACCACCAACTCAAACTCAACTGGAACACCAAGACCACACTCATCACCACCACAGACGACACCTGCATGATCCCAGACAGAGGGGACAAGGCAGCCCTCATCTTCCTTGACCTCTCTGCAGCGCTTGACACAATCTCCCATCCCATCTTCATCCAGCACCTACACAACATTGGCCTCCAAGGACCTGCACTCCACTGCATCTGCTCCATCCTCTCAGTCAGCCTAATACCCTTCATCTCTGGCACTCCTTACCTCAAATGCTGAGTCCCACAAGGCTCCTCCCTGAGCCTGACCATTTTCAACGTGTACATGATCCTGCTGACCAACTTTATCCACCCTCTCAGCAGCAATGTCCTTTTCTACACCAAAGACATGCATCTAATTTTCTACCTGATGGACAAGGCTCCCAGCACCTGGATCAACTTCACAACTTGCATGATCAAAATCACTGACTCGATGAAGTCCAACTGGCTGAAGCTGAACAGCGACAAGACTGAAGTCATGAACTTCAGAAAAAGGCTTTCGCAGTGGGAATCCACCTGGTGGCTAACAGCCCTAGTACTCACTTCCACTCGCACCATCACCACCCATGCCAAGAATCTCTGGATCATCAGTGACTCCAAACTTGACATGACAGCCCAAGTCAGTGCCGTCACCACCTCATGCTTCCATATCCTGAAGATGCTGAGGAAGATCTTAATGTTTTGATATCAGCATGCCAAGTCAAGTCAAAAGAAACTTTATTTCGGAATAAATCCATAAAAGCACATAAAATCAATGTAAAACAGTTAACAACAATGAATAAAATCTTTAAAAATAGTGCATCCAGACAGCTGATACATAATAATTACATTCCTAGATCAAATCGACATTTTTAGGTATTTTTTCCGTTTTTGCCAGAAAGCCCCCAAAATTTTAGCCACTGCAAACACAATGTGCGCGGCCGTTTCGCTCTTAAGAATCCTAAAGGCTTGATGGCACCTCACGAAGCCCAGGTTCCTACAAATGGGAATGATCCACTTTCTCCGAATCTCAGTATAGCCCGTACAGAAAAATATAAGATGCAGCTCAGTTTCCTCACTGGCGCTGCATGCCGGGCAAATACTGGATGTTGACATGGACCAGGAGCTAGTGAAGGCACGAATTGGCAAGGACCCGTGCCTCCATTGCAAGTAGAGCTTCCTAATCATTACGGGGTAAACATTGTCCAAGGCCGATTCGAAAGAATACATACTCTTCATAAGAAGGAATTGATTTGTTAGGGACCCTAGAGATTTAGAGGGTCGAAGTATGGGAGCCTTAGAATCATGATACACCCTGGTTAGAGCCTTTTTAGAAAGTTTGTGGCAAGCATTGCCAGGATCATTCCATAGTGCATCTAGTCCTAGGCTCATCAAACTATTCCTTATGAATTTAAGCCAAGGAATGTTTCCCGAATTTGAGAAGCTGAGAACTTCCTGGAGACCCTGTCTATAGTGAATCAATTCAGGCACCGTCCATAATCTGCGCCAGTAGATCACAGGACGAAGTGCCAACTCTTCCTCCAGTGGTCTAATGCCTAGATCAAGTCTTAAAGGCACTAGCGGTGTACTCGGAGGAAGAGCTACTAGACACCTAAGGAATCTGTTCTCCTCCTTTGTCAGACTGTCCAGGATTTTATGACCCCATAGCTCACTCCCATAGGTAACTGCCCCTCTTGCTTGGACCCTATAAATATGAAGAGGAGGACCTATGGGTTTAAGGGTTGACCTATTCTTCCCCACCATTGTTAATATTCCTCCAATATGTTGCGCCAGCCTCACCCTTGTTTTCTCCTGATGTTCACCCCACTCCAATTTCTCATTGAGTGTGACACCAAGATATTCAAACGTGCTCACTCGGTCTAGTATATTTTCCCCAATGCGTGGGATACGGTGAAACCTGGGTGGCGGATTGAAGGCCATAAATTTGGTCTTTGTGGTGTTGATTTCCAATCCATGCTCTCTACAGAAGTCCCCAGAACCATCCAGAACACGCTGGATTCCCATAGGTGACTTGGAGAGAAGGAGTGTATCATCAGCAAACATAATTGCTGGGACCCTCCTTCCCGCCAACTTCGGGGCATCCGAATTGGGGACCCCATTAAGGTGGTCAATAACCCCGTTAACAAAGAGGCAGAACAGGGTCGGTGCAAGTACGCACCCCTGTCTTACCCCTCTCTCAACGGGAAACTTGTTTGAGAGTACGCCCTGCGCACCGCACCTCACACGGGCATAGGTGTTTGTATGGAGGCGGATGATCATATTCAGGAGATCAGCTGGCATCCCCACTTTCGCCAGGACTTCCCAGAGCTTACCACGCGGAACAAGGTCGAACGCAGCCCTTAAATCTACAAATACCGTATAGAGGCTGCCACCCTCCAACTGTATTATTTTCCAATGTATAAGGGACAGCCTAAAGACCTGGTCCACGGTAGAGATCTTCTGACGAAACCCAGCCTGAAGAGGGGTCAGGACATCCCTCTCCTCGATCCAGTCCAAAAGTCGATCCAACAGAAGCCTCGCGAAGAGTTTCTGTGGAACGTCTATCAGACTGATCGGTCTATAATTGGCGGGGAGCAGAGGTGAGCCCCTTTTAAAAATGGGCACAATCTCCGCCCCCAGCCAAGTTAGGGGAAGTGCCATCCCATGGATAATTGCGTTGAACAGTATCAGAAAATACAGTGCCCAGATTCTGACTTCGTGCCTTAGGAGGTCGCCTGGGATCTTATCTAAACCTGGCGCTTTTCCTAAGGAAAGGCTGGTAATTGCCCTTTCCACTTCCTCCAACTTAAAGTCTTCCATCACAATGCAACCATCAAAGGGGTTCACTGAGCTCTCAGGCGAAGTTCCCATTTGGTCTAACCCAACACTGCTATAAAGGGACGAAAAGTGTTTTTCCCAGACTTCAGCTGTGACATTACCTTCTATAGCCTTAACAGGCTCAGCAGAACCATGTCTAACTATGTGCCAAAATTTTTTGGAATCTCTAGATTTGAGAGCAGATGTTATTTCTGACCAGTTCTCCCAGTCCCAATCTATTTTCGCAACTTCAAGACTGGACTTATAAGCCACCCTCTTTTCCCTAATCACAGAGGATGATTCCTTATTTTTAAATGCTTGGAGGAGATCTTTCTTTGCCAGCCTACAGCTGGCATTGAACCAAGAGGCTCTTTCACTCCTCGGTTTCCTGCCCCGGATCACAGGATTCAATACCTCAGCTAGGTTGGCACAGAGAGTCTGATGGATACCCTCAAGGGGAGAACAGCCTTCCAACGAGGGCAATTGAGGGAGAAGACTCTCCATGCTTTCCAGAGTTGCAACCACTTGCTCATATATGGCCCTTATACGGTTCGGTTTCTCTAGTAGTCTCTCCCACCTTAGTCTTCGTCTGTTACTAGACAGAGTGATGCTAGGGGCAGGTAAACCATTTCCCCGGATTTCTGACCTAAGGAAACCATCCGCAACTAATGAGAGGATTAGGGGGTTGTGGTCACTGTCAGCCCTTTGGTCTATTTTAAAATCTAATGCCAATTTCCAGTCTTGGAGTCTAATCAGTATATAATCGATTCGGGACTCCTGCCTTGGTCTGTTGAAAGTTGGCTGGGGCGGATTATCCCCCTTGAACCTACCATTGCATGCTCTGAGTGAATTTGCCAACATAAATGTTAGAACTTGCAATAAGAGAGGTGATGCTACCCTCGCCGGCGGACCTGTTATTCTTTGGATTCCCCAAAAATCATCCTCCTCAGTGCTAATCCCATCTAAATACGTCGGGAGTGGTTCGAACTGAATATTGAAATCCCCTCCGACCAAGAGTATATCTGGGCCAGTGAGGGAGTCAAGAAAAAGCCCTAGATCCTCCAATGTCCTTGAGGTGGCTGCAACTCCAACCGGTCTAGAGTATATGTTTACCAGTCTCAAACCCACCCCATTGGGCCATCGCAAGACAACACATAAAATATCCAAAGAGTTAGTTTCTACCACCTCGGCAGTACAACCTAAATGACAAGCAATCCATATTGATAGGCCACCAGACGGGCGTCCCTTCCCTCCCCATCTAGCTGGAATATCAAAAGTAGCAAAACCGGGGTGGCTAAGGTTTCCTCTGGCCCACGTCTCTTGGAACATGCATATATCATGTTCTTTAATAAAGGTTTCCCAATCAGTGTTGCCTAACTTATTGGGAAGCCCAGCCACGTTCCATGACAGAATCTCTAAAGCCCTCATAGTTCTAGTTACAGGCATAAAAGCCTCGTGCGGGGTGATTTCTTCTGTCCTTTGGAGAGCACGGACCTCCCGGTCACTTTGTGCTTTACATGAGAACCCCTGTAGTTCTTTAGCCTTTCATGGGAGGCAGCCACCCACCGCCTCCACCCTGTTCTCCCTGTGTGCAGAACGGTGAGATTCGGTGACTATTTCATCTATGGCCACCAGATCGTGTTCCAGGGGTCCTAAGTGAGCCACCAGTGAGGACATAAATTGCTTGTCAGTGGTAGAATGGTGTGTACAACAAGTTGACCGTTTGAAAATCATATCCATACCCTCATCCTGGTCCCCCTGCATGCTATGCCCACAGACAAAAGAGTTACTGAGTCAATCACAGTCATCAACTCCTGATAAGGCCCCAAATCTATTAACAACTTCGAGGGGAGTAAATGGTAGCGTATAATTCTCCCTCTGAGGTCCCATTCTGTGATTCCTAGGTGGAACCGTGGTCCATTCTGCTACATTTTCATATGCCACATGACTGGGTGCATACATGTTACAGTGTGGAACAAGAGAAGCAGATGGTGCTGCAAATGGATGAAAGAGGGCCACTGTTTTTCTTGAAGCCCTGGGATGTACATTATAAGAGACCATTGATCTTGGGTAAAAATAGGATAATACACGGGGATTTATAGATCCCCGTGTAGAGCCCAAGGGATAGTCTAAGATGTATTTAACTGCATTAGGGTCTCTAAAATTGATAATGATTACATCCCCTTCTAGATCTTTGATTCTACGGCCCAACCAAGGAAGTCTCCGAACATGCAGTATCTCCCCATTAATGTTTGGGGGAAGGGGTCTATTTGTCCTGAGCCAGTGCACGATTTTGTTTTTTAGGTTATAATAACCCTCGTTTCTGCCCTTATCCAGAGTTGGTACTTCAGTTAACACCACCACGTATGGTACCGCCTCTGGAGGCAAGTTAACTTGATGGCTACGTAGATCACCTGCTCTAACTGAGAGGTGATTCTCCCCCTTCTCGTTTGGGGATATTACTCTGTTAGGATTTACTAATTCTTTCCTTGTTTCACCATCTGCGTGTAGGCCATGACTTGAATTAATTGCGGTAGGTTTGGGCTTATCCCTACACTGAGGATTGGAGCTACCTATCTCGCTGGTCTTAGTGTGCGTGCAAGGAGGATCTAAATCCATAGAGAGAGACGGGTAGTGAGTGGAATCTTTCGATGTCCCTGGATGTTTTGTAAATAAAGATTCTAAATTCCCCAGTCGTAACTCTATATTCTTTAATCTTTCTATAATAGGTAGAGTGAATGATCTAATCAGCTTCTCTATGCTCTCAAGGTGTGATGTCACTGTACACGATTCAGGTAGGGGCAATGGAGAACGAGACAAGTCAGGAGGGGGGAGAACCAGGGAGGTGGAGGGTGTTACAGCCAAATCGCGTGTAATTGAAGGTGATGATGAAGCCTTTGTCAGTGATGCAGAGCTCTCAGTTAGTGTGGGGCCCTTGCCAAAATCAGTGTGACTAATATTGCGAATTGGCAAGTTGCCTAACCTCTTTCTTTTCTTGAGCGGGGGGGGCCTTATAACTTTGGACACCTGTACCCTCCCTGTCTTTTTAATAGTGATCTTAGCCCTCGGTTCAGTTGGAGTAACAACAATATCGATTTCCTTTCTAGAAATAGTAGAAGTACTAGCGGGAGACGAATTAATTAAAACTGGTAGCGAGTTAAAATTACTGGGTATAGGATCAATTGTTCTTAACAACTCTGGGACGTTGTCCATGGCTAGCGCCTCCTGCGTCAAGGTAGAAGAACTTAACACAATATGAGACGGGCTCAGATGTGATAGACTGTCCAGCAATGTCCTATTTTTCATGCACTCTATGGAGCGGCGTCTCTCAGCCCTTCGTTCAGCAAGTGTAGTCTCCTTGTCCGTGGGTACTGTCATCTTTTTAAAATAGTCTACCAATGTACCTTTAGTTAGGACGCCATGTTTAGCAGGAGAATTAATAGCTACAATGTCAGCCATATTGATACTGTCAGTGTCAAGCTGCGGACTCACGGTTAGTAGATGTTGCAGATGAGGAGTTGCCCCAGTCCAGTCTCCTCGTGACTCTGAGGGCCTCAGAGGGCCCGCTCTTTGCCCGGTCTTCGCCCCGGCTACGTCCCGCTCGCGTTCCGCTAACGCGAAAGGGGCGTGTATCTCATAAGAAGCAAGGAGGGAAGAGGCACCAGCTGCGCTGCAGGTCGTCAAAAGCGCTAGGCAGGCTGGTCCTCGCAGTCCCGCCCGTCCGTGGCAGTGTCTGTTGCCTCCTGCAGCAAAGTTCCACAGGGATCAAAAACGGAACAGCATGCAGAAAAACATCACCCACACCCTCATCACCAGCAAGTTGGACTATGGGAACACCCATTACACCAGGGTCAACAAGGTACTCATCAGAAGTCTGCAAACCATTCAGAACTCTGCAGCAAGAATTACTATAAACCTACCATGACAAACACATATCTCACCCCTTACTCAAGAAGTTACACCGGCTATACACAAGTGAGCTTATTTCAAATTTCAAACTCATACTTAAAATGCACAACATTACTCAGGCCCTGTATACCTCAACAATTGCATGAGTGCAAATACTTAAGGCAACTGACCACTTATTAAACAACACAATAATTGCAAAATAAACTGAAAGAACCAAAGATTTTTTTCATAAAATTCTAAAACAAAGTTTATTGTTACAAATAAATCACTTAAAAAAAATTATCACTCATACTAGCTTTATTCATGTCCAAATGCACACACCACATCCATTAATTTAAAATCACTATATTCGAAAAACAGACAACATTTTTCAAAGATAGTTGATGATTTTTTACAGGAGCTAATCAATCTTGCTCCAAAACAGTTTAGATATTTTGATTACTTCAACAATATATAATCCAAAGATAAAAAATCCAAAGGTTTTGCAGTAGGACTAAAAAGACAAACAAACAGCGTGGCACAGACTCAGATGGTTTCAATGGTTTCTACGCGCGTTTCGGCAGCAGAAGTGCCTTTGTCAGGAAGAGCCACAACTATAAAAGCTTGATATCTGTCAATGCAAAAACAAAAAAAAACAATGCATATGGATCTTTCAACACATGATATGTGTATCCTAATATCGCAATAAGAAAATTTCTGATACATTGCTTACATTTGTTTGCAGTAAGAAATGGGAATACATCCCCATTGCCATGAATAGGATGAAATACAGGGCAAGAGTGGCAAACATTTTCATGCTCTCCATGTGCCAAGTAAGAGAAGAAGAGAAAAAGAGGTGGCATGCTTATGTAACGAGAGTAACCACACACCCACAGTATTACCTTATCACTTATAGTTTTCTTAGAATACCAGATCAAAACAGGTGGCATGCTTATGTAACAAGAGTGAACAAACACCCACAGTATTACCTATTCACTTATATTATTCTCATAATACCAGAATTTAAAACATTACCCTGAGATGGGCAGGAATCGAATCTATGAAATGCAATGTGCAATCCTTAGTCCAGGATTGTGACGCAGATGCCTACTCTATGGGGATAATCACAAATCTCATCAGATTACCCAAAGAGAAGGCATCTCACCAATCTGACTATTAGGAAGACTGGTAAAATATCTACCTCGACAGGTGGCTGTCAGAAAATGATCTGGAAAATAGTGCCCAAAAATATAGCCAGGGCAAGTCGCAGCCAGAGAGAGTATAGACGAAAACACTCAGGCTACAGGGTGTGAAGGTTCTGAAAAGATTCAGGAGAACTAAGTGTTAATACTGCGCTTTAATAATAATGAAGTAAAAGTACTTCAACCTATGCCTTCCATGGTCTTGACTTACACGTTAGATACAAATCGCGAACGTGATAGTGTTCAAATGTCTCATGGCTCAGCAATAATCTAAAAAGTGAAAAAAGACAAGGCGCATCCGCAAAGAATAAATGTATTGCGCTGCTCCAAAGCTCTGTGTGATATCTGAAGCCAACGACAAGCCCAAAAAGGCATTTGTAGATACTCCCTCATGTAAGATATTAAAAAAATTCATAACATTATGGCAATTCTGCCGAATTTACATTATGCTCCGCATGCAAAAAAGGACCAGTGTGGGCCATTAGGATAAGTCAGTTTTTCTAAAACAGAAACCGTTCTCCTTCATACCTTGGAATGAGGAATGATACAAAGTACCAAATTACGTGCAAAAGTAAGCCAAAAACACCTGTCTTACTTTTAGGATAGCCAAGGGCTACACGATAATGTAACCCTCCTTGGGTAGAACATCCTCAGCGTAAGAGGTGCAACGTTCACGGACCTCTCTTTAAATAACCAATGAGCCGCAATCACATGATTAGCTTTTGTCCAATGTAAGTCGAGCAAATGCGGCTTCACTAAGCTTTATTGAATTTAAACATGTTCAAGACTGAAATCTTCTCTTGAAAAGATATGCTGAAGACTTTATGAATTGTTCTGACCATATGATGGAATGGCCCAAGTACCCATGCCAAGATGGCCGAGGGGGAAGGCGCTCTAAGATCGAGCTCCTGGGCTTTAGGATCACTCCTAGTGTAAATCCCTGTTGCCCAGCCGCAACCGCGATGACCCTATGTACACCGGGACTCACCAGAGATCAAGGATGAAGGGAGTGTTCCGGAATTGCGCTGTGTGTCCCCGCAGGGAACACTGATCCGCGCATTGCTACCTCCCAGGCTGGTAACAGATGCCCCGGTGATGAGCGATCAGCAGATTCATCAACGAGCAAATCTGAGCTTCCCTCCCGTTCTTAGGACCCACAGGAGCCACAAAAAACAACTATTCTCTGGCAGATGCGGCACCCAGCGAGTAACCAAGAGATCGCTGGAGCGAGGGCAACCCTCCTGTTCGTGGTTTCCGGCCATCGCCAACTTTCGGACTTGGAGGCTGGTAATAGCACCGGTGAGTGCCCGTGAAGACTGGGACGGAGACCCACTCTCAGGATCTTTAATCTTGAGATCAGCTGCCACCAACCGCAGTAGCGGTGAGGAGCGCTTTACATAATCTTAACTTTAATCAATATTGGGTGCCTGACTCCAAAATGGCGACACCTCAGGGCAAATCACACCCGACACGCTGACTGCTGACCTGTAAGCGCTCATGAGGCCGTTGATGAGGGTCTGCCTCTGGCGCGTGGACCGCAGTGGCGGTGAGGCACGCTTCACAAAATGATAATCTCAACTTTAATTCATCTTTAACTCAACTTGGGTGCCTGTCCCCAAAATGGCGACTCCTCAGGGATAAGACGTGCTGACTCCTGACTGGTGAGCGCTCGTGAGGCAAGGGGCAGCGATCTGCCTTCAATACGCTGACCGCAGTGATGGTGAGACGCGCTGCATAAAGAACTTAACTTAAAAAACGGAATCTTAACTTTTATTTAACTTGGTTCCTGACCCCAGAGTTTCTAGGACCGACTGCAGATCGGAGCATTGGGCTTTGGTTCCTGACAGAGCTCTGCCCCCGTGGGTGCCCTCATCGGCTGACCAGATGTGCTTTAAAAGCATAATTGCCACCCTTAATCCCAACAACCCGAAAAAGTAAAATGTGATGGTCTACAATGGCTGATGACGATCATCATTAACTACGGCATTACCCATGAAGTCTTTAATGAGCCTGATTACCATTTCAAGCCCCCGTTACTTGAAGATCAAATCAGCCATGTTTTTCTTTGCTAAGGTTCAATTATTTCTCTGCAGATATGCAAAAGGATCTTAATGTTTCCGGCGAATAATGTTTTAAGCTGCCTGACCCTAAGATGGCGACCATATAAGAAGTATCCACCATCCGGCCTTCTACCCCTGTGGACATCTCCAACTCGGGGATCCCTCCAGACCCAAGACCACCACCCTTGAATGCAACACCACCTGAACACCTGGCTAAAAGTTGGCAAGAATTTCCTGCTCTGTAAATATGTAATATATAATTGTCCAAGCCTAATCGCTGTTAAAATGGAATCCTGAGTGAATTTGCAATTTGTATATATATTTATCTCTAACCACTAGTATATGTAGTAGATCTTTGTACTTACTACCATTCCTATGTGATTTTAGAGTTTCTCTGTTTGTACCTCTTCCTTGAGTAACATTACAACTTGTACATTTGCAATTTTCCCTCCTTTCATTCCACTTGTATATATAACTCTAACCACTAGTATATGTAGTAGACCTTTGTACTTACTACCATTCCTATGTGATTTTAGAGTTTATCTGTTGGTATCTCTTCCTTGCGTGACTTTACAACTTGTACATTTGCAATTTTCCCCTCCTTTTGCTCTACTTGTACATTTGCAATTTTTTCCTGTTTATATCTCTTATGTAACTCATGTAATCCAAAATCCTTATGTAATGCAACTGGTTCTTTTGTAAAGCGCTCTGACACTTGTGGGTAATGTTCGCACTATATGAAATCGTATTACATAAATATCAATCAATCAATAGTTCTTTATTCGGATGTTAAAAACACCATAAAAGCACATGTACACAATACAGAATCTTTTTTTTTTTTAAAAGCAATTAAATCAATCAAGTAAGAACATTTGATGAGAATAAAACAGTCGTATCACCTGACAGGTACACAACTTCTTAACGGACGCAGTTTAAGGCTGACCTTTGGTTGATCTTAGTCTCAGTGCTACTTTGATGAAATTCAGAATACAGCACAAAGTCAGTGGGTCAGCTGCCCTTTGTAAGAACAATAATGCTGAGTTTGCCTGAGTCAAATTAGCCCTTTTCAGGATATCAATTAAAAAACTTCGCCTGGGTATAGAGTAATAAGAACAAAAGAATACAAAATGAAGGGTGTCCTGCGGAGACTGATTGTCGCAGCCGCAGGCACCCTTCTGCTCAATCGGTACAATATAACCTTGTGGGTCCGCCAATAAATAAGGTAAAAGATTGAGCCTAAAACGGGATATTAAAAATCTATCCTGTGCATTATGCATTAAACAGAGATAGGGTTCCATTCCCACAGTAGTCTTGATGTGACTGTGCAAATTCACTGACCTTTTAGACCCTTCTTCCATCATTCTAGTTGTATTTCTTTGGGCCACAAACAAGCTTTTTACCATTGGTTTGTCCTGGGCTCTGATCACTGATGGGTTGGTAAAAAGTTCTGTGTGACCCAACTTCTCTAATGTTGCCTTAACATATTTAAACCAAGGTATCTTCATGCATTTCTCTCTTCCTAGACAATCGCTCAGTATTAGTCTACTTAACTTGGCTTCTGTGTTTAACCAAATATTGAGCCACGCCAGGATTGGTCTGAGCTTAACCATGTCTTCAATGTATGGCCTCCCTAGCTCTCTGTGGGCAATGATGGCTGGGGTACTCTGCGGGATTTTGAGTATGGACCGGAATATTTTGTTTTCCTCCCGCTGTAGTTGTGTTATATTTACAAAACCCCAGACTTCAGCTCCATACAGAACTTTAGAACAGCAGATAGAATTATACAAATGCAATACTTGTTCTGGGGACCATCTACCCAGTCTGCGCCCATAACCGATCACTGCACCATTTGAGGATATTAATTTCCCGCATCTCTCTTCTACCAGGGATGTGAATTTTAATCTCTCATCAAACAATATCCCTAGGTAGGAGAAGAGTTGCACTCTTTCCAGTGTGTAAGACCCAATTCTATGTGTGAACATGGGCCGTGATTTTTTCCCTGCCATCATCACAAATGATTTGCCCAAGTTTACAGAGAGATCTAGGGTTCCCATGAACTTCACAAAGCCATCGATCAGAGTTTGTAAGCTTTTCGGGGTGCGAGCTAACAATACGGCGTCGTCAGCATATAGTAAAACTGGGATTTGACGCGTACCGATTCTCGGGCAATCAGTATTTAAAGCAATCAGGGTCTGCTCTAACTTGTTAATATAAAGGGTAAATAAAAACGGCGCAAGAATGCACCCTTGTCTTACCCCACTTGAGCACACAAAAGCTTCAGTGAGGCCCCCTTCATTATTATAGCGTACCCTGGCTGTAGTATCTCTGTGTAGCTCCCTAAGAATGGTAATCAAACCCTGATCAATACCAAGTTGGGTCATCATTAGCCACAATTTCTCCCTATTTACATGATCAAAGGCAGCCGCCAAGTCCATGAATCCTAAATGAATGGATTCGTTACTTGTTATGGTATACTTGGCGACTAGCATATATAAATTAAGACATTGATCACTAGTTGATCTGCCAGATCTAAATCCATATTGAATGTCCGAGACGATATTATTGTCCTCGGTCCATTCAATTAATCTGTTAAGGATTACCCTTCCCAGGACCTTGGCAGAAACGTCGATCAGAGAAATGGGCCGGTAGCACTGGGGGTTATCCCTATTGCCCTTCTTGAAGATGGTGACAATGGTAGCAGTTGACCATGATCGCGGCAGGCCGAACATGATTGCTACATTTATTACCCTGGTCATTAAAGGGGCCCACAACTCCACGTTGCTAAGAAACAGGTCAGGGGGGACCCCGTCGGGGCCTGGAGCCTTATTTTTTGATAGGCCCTCGATTCCTGTAGTAATTTCAGCTAGAGTAAACTCAACCATCTGATTCTGTGATGTAACATCTTCCTCGATGACAGTGGCCGTCTTCTCGTGATTGTACAGACTCTTAAAATATGCGACCCACTGCTCCGGGAGGATATTTGCACTGATTTCTGGAGTATGGCTATCATGAAAGCAGGGTTTGTTAATAATACTCCAAAATTTTGAGAGATCCCTACTTTCAGCCGCTTCCCTTAGGTCAGCCCACACTTCCCCCTGTAGAACTAATTTCCTTCTTTTGGTTATAGCCTTGTATTTTGCTCTATACTGTATGACCCTATCTTTGTTCCTGGGCTTTTGTTTTAAACAACTTTTTAGCTCTCTGAGGGCCCGAGAGCAATCACTATCAAACCACTTGGGTTGATTTGGGATTCTTTTTACAGATCGTGTTGTCAAAAGCTTATCAACCAAGCTGGTGATCTTCCCAAATGCGCTCAATAGTTGAGGTCCCTCCGTTGCTAAATCAAGGCAATCTTTAATTGGTTGTTTCCCTTGCTCGATCAGGTCTCTGTAGAATGCTACACCCTCAATCTTGGCCCACCTGAGCCGCCTTCCTTGGTCTGACGCCCTCTCAGAGATCCCGTCCACTGTGCCTATCCTGACTGCTGCCTGATACTGCAATTTCATTATTAAAGGGTTGTGATCACTGAATGGATTCCACTCTATTCCAACCACTATAATCAGGCGCTTAAGGGATCTAGACACCAAAAAATAGTCGATGATTGACGAGCACCCTCTACCTTTAAAGGTCGGGGGAAGAGAGCCGTCACTTTCCATAGCCATCATGTCCATGGTATGTTCCATGTTATGACTACTCAGGAGTTTACTCAGTTCTCTGCCTGCTGTTGTATGGGCAAAATGAGGCCCCTTAACCGAAGGACAGCGCGACCAGTCTGTGTTTGTTGGAAGCAAGAAGGAGCATAAGTGGGTATTTAGATCACCCATAATTATATAATGTGGATACAATGCTCCGTTTACATGTGAGTGGTCCTTACTCAATAAGGTGTCTAATGTTCCCACAATATCATCTTCCTCATTAACTTCACCCGGGTTATATATGTTGAGTAGTATCAGGCCATTACGAGATGGGCTTGGTATGTTTATCCACTTGCCTTTTACCCTTAAGTCCACGTATAGGGATAAACCCCCCATGGCTCTACCAGAGCTTGATTTAAGGGCTGAGGTAAAAAAACATTTGTAGCCCTGTATGTGAAAAGGGCTATTTTCAGTTACCCAGGTTTCCTGGAGGCCTATTACCTCAAATTCGGTGATGTATTCTCTCCACTCCTGGTTATGGAACTTGCTTGCCAGGCCAGCTGTGTTCCAGGAGATAACATTTAAACCACCCTCTGGCTTCCTTTCCTGGTCCATTTTTTGGAAAGTGGCTTGTATCCTATCTGAATCTCCTGTCACCCTTAACTCCTCTCTTGTACCCTCCAAACCCTGGGGTGTCCCGCCTTCATCTAACTCCCTTTCCACTCTATTAGTGCCTGGCATATCGCCACTAGGAGCAATTAACTGATCTGCTGAGTCAGCCTCTCTTGTTTCTGGGGGCAGTGCTAACTGATCTAAGTAGTTCTTTTGGCATTTACCTACTAAGGGGGCAACCTGTACAATGGTCAGTTCGTCTGCCTTATCTCCCAGCTTATTGACTTTCCCATCCTTGCATTGATGTAACATTGTCAGCTCGGAATGGGTTAGTCAATCATTATCCTCCAGGGACATAAGGGGGGCGAACCTATTTTCCCGCCCAGCCTGGTCGGCTTTCCGCAGCCTCGGCCTTTCTCCCTGGCAACCCTGAATTTCGTGAGGGTTTAAACGGGTTAACTCCCAATGACCGCCCTCCTGTTGTCTTCCTATATGTGGGGCGTTTTGGCGGGGATAGAAGTAGTCCAAGGGTAACGGTTTTATAATCCTGCTGTGTACCCCTGTACTGAGAATGTGTTTAACTACACTGCTGTCTCTGAAATTAATAATTATGCAGTTTCCTGGGATATCTTTATGCCTAGTTCCGAGCCAATTCACCCTTCTCACTAGAAGAATCTCTCCGTCTTTCCCATGTGGCAAGGGTTTATGACAGCCCAACCAGTGGATAACCTTATTTTTTAATTCCTGATGGGACTCCTTCTGATCATCTTTAAGTTCTGGAGCCCCAGCCAGGATAACAACTAGTGGACATGCCTCTGGCGGTAAATTTAGCGTTGGAAGGGAAACTGTAACAGCTGGCCTAAGAGCACTCGTTGGTTGTTGAGTGACATGATTCATTTGAGCTGTACTTGGGGGGTTTGGATAGTTCCTTGATGTTACATTTGAGGCTTGCCCTGGCACTTCCTTTTGCTGAACCTTCCCCTTTGAGTTTGTGAGCTTGGTCTGCAACATTATATGGGTCTCACGTGCTAGAGTCTGCGTAACTTGTGCTTGGTTCACCTCTAAATTATTAAATTGTCCCTCATGTATTACATAAATAAATAAATGAATAAATAAATAAATAAATAAAAATACCCAGGTCTAATACGAACTGGCGGATGGTAAGAAACAAAGATACAACATTGGGTTGAGAACTGGAATAAAACCAAAACAAAAAATCCTAAAAATATCGTAATGGCCACTGTGAATACCACAGAGTCAAGTTACGCTCTGTGTTGCCCTATGCAGCAAAAGACTTGATATCACTACAGACTACAGTTGAAGAAACATGACCATTAGGTATAACTGATACTGGTGAAAGAGCCCTACACCAGAGTTCAAATGAACATGGTGTGAAGATTTCACTACTGGCACCATGTACATTGTTGAGCTGGGAACACATTGAAACTAGATGAAGCTCAATTGGTCATAAAGGTTATATCCCCTTAATCCACGGTGCCGTGGCATAATCTTTTAATATAAATGCTGTAGGCGCTGGCATAGAGCCCAAAGCCAGTGCAAAACAGCCTTGATGGATGGTTATCATTCTTAGTGCCAATTGTGTGGTTAGGGGGATAATCAAAAAAAGAAAAAAGTAGCAGGGTTCAGCTGGAATTATAGCATATGGTTTGCTCCCAAGGGATTTCCTGATTTAAAGCACGTGCCACCATATCTAGGGTAAAAATTCAGTAAACGTCTCTGCTTTTCCTAATTGTTTTCGGATAAGCCCCCAGTTTCTGGTCTATTTTTTCTAAATTGAGCTACTTAGGGCCATATGTAGGTAGGGACCCATTTACCACTTCATAAATACCGAATTTTACCGATTCGGTATTTATGAAGTGGTAAATGATATGTAGGTAATGAGTCGGTAATATTTACCGATTCGGTAAAAGTCGGTAATTACCGAATCGGTATTTACCGATTCGGTAATGAGGCATACCTTCCCATTGATGGGAAGGTATGCCTCATTACCGAATCGGTAAATACCGATTCGGTAATGGGGGGAACACATGCAAGGGTGGCAGGGTGTCACATTGACACCCTGTTGCACCCCTGATTCGGCCATGTGTGCACATGTGGCACACATACATGCCCTAAGGGCATGTATGTCTGCCACATTGCACACTTCTAAGCACTTTAAAATGCTTTTCAACATCCATTCTTCTGTGGTAAATAATTTAATTACCGGGACTTAATTTGATACAGAAACATAATAGAAATAGCTCAGTAAATAAGAGGCAGAATCCGTGGTATTAGAGGTTCGGAATGGGCTTTATTCCAATGGACGATTCGAATCGGTTGCTCCAAGTTCCATCACCACGAGGGTTCAGGAAGTGAAGTACATACTTTATTGATAATTAATCACTTTTATACAATAGGCATTACAGTGAAGCAAATGCAAGAGGCGTAACAATTGATAGTGTAGATAAGAGATACATACGTAGCAAAAAGTGGGCGTAACTAGGTGTGACTAAAGAACGTCATCAGGTGTGATGTCATAATAGGGTGGTTCCATGAAAGAATTTCGCAATGTCAGCAGAAATACTTGGCAGAAATGCGCGCGCAGCAGCATGACGTGTGATTGACGTGCAACTAGGGGGTGAAGGGGACTTGACATTTAGCTCTACATGTGGCGACAGAAGTCTGGAGGGTCAAGTCAACCTAATCCCAAATCATATCTAACATCCTATGTTTAAAGAACTATGTTATCCAAAAGAGAGGTCTTCTTAGAGTAGAATCTTATTCTATACTGACTATACTGACTGTTAGTGCGTGTACAAGCGTCTAAGTGTCTACACTAGATGCGAGGGCAGAAGTCTTCCATAATAATAGGGCTATGAATTACTGGCATAAAGACAGAGAAGCCGGGCCTTTGCTCGGTAGCTGGAAGAATGTTTACTTAAACTACTAGACAGGAATGCATTGGGCAGGGAGCGGAGCAGATAATTTCGAAGGTGAAATACAGTTTTTGGCAGGCAACAGGCTGATGTCAGGCTTCGTGAGCCGCGCAGGGAATGAGACAAAGTTCATGGTCACAGATGCAGGCTCAGACTGGAGCTTTCAGAGGCAGAAGGCAAGAAAAGCTTGATGACAGAATCAGGGCCTACTTGCCTGGACTGTAAAATGGCATGAGTGAACCATATAAAGCCGGTGGCCTTTCATACTTAGGAATGGAATATCCGACCTATTCATGGCGGATCTGATAGAGGACATGTTGACGGTGGACGCACATGTGTTTGCGTCTTCATAACTGGAACTGGAGGGAACATACATGTACTTGTGATTCATACATGAGACCGTTGGGGTCCAAGATAGGGGACATAACTGATCGGAAAAATCCACATTTCCACATTCCCTCCTTGTCCCCTACTTGCCCGTTAAGAGATATCAATCTTCATCAATCCGTTGATCTGTTCATATAGCATCATTTGTTCTTCTTTCTTCTTCCGGGATGAATGGAATCTTGGTGCTGGAATACACGATGTGGCACACAGACCACAGATCGCTGGTCCACATCGTAGACACAGACAGCAACTGAATAGTATGAGAAGGCCAATACCTAGGAAGGATAGGACCTTCCATCCAAAGGTAGATAATACACTCCAAAACCAACCGGACCAAGTCCAGGTGCCTGGATTCTGGTGTATCTGGCTCACAATCTTATGAAGGCGAGTTATGGCTTTATATACAGATGGTGAATTTTCTGGTATGAAAATGCAACAACTTGATCCGATGACCCTACAAGCTCCGCCCCTATCGGCCAAGATGACGTCAAGGACAAGACGATTTTGAAGCACAACAATCCGCATAGCAGACTGCTCTTCTGTTAAATTGCCTAAGGCGGAAATAGTTTCGTTCACTACTGCTTCAAGGGTTCTAGTTAATCTACGTATCAGCTTACTATTAGTAACGGTACCTATATAGGGAAAGAGACCTTTATTGAAATCTGTGTATTTTTCCCATGCTGTTTCAGTGTAATCGACTATTGGGAGATCTCTCCTTTCTCTATTGTGTACTAAATGAGTATTTCTGTGATAGTCAGGAGGAGCTAGGAAAACAGGTGGCAAAAGGAATCCAATGTAGCAAGTACCATCCCAATCTAGAGGCAAACGTACATATGCCGTCTGACCACATATGAAATAGGAATGGCGGGAAGCTCTAAATGTAGACTTGCCTTGATCACTAAATTCTACTACAGTGGTGCATCTACTATGGCCCATATGTATGGAACCATTCTTTCTTACACATAATTCACCTTTTACTGGAAATATTGACATAGCGGGCAAAATTGGAGTAGCTTCGGATTCGACATTTAGGATCATAAGATTAAGCGTAAAATTACCTAATCCATACACTTCATTTTCTAAATCAGTTCCTGTTCTCTTGGGAAGTCCCTCCTTGTTAGGGTAGCAGACTTTAAGTAAAACTAAGTTCAAATTTCCCCATACCCAGTTGTCTTGATAAACTGCAGAATTCGAATCTAGGGAATTAATTAAACTAAACCATGCTCCACAGGAGCCGTTGTGTGTGAACGGGTATGGAAAGAGAGGTAGAATTCCTTTATAATTCTGATAGGGAGGGAGTCGGCCACATATCCAACAATTAGTAGCATTGCTGACCTGATGGGAATGATGTAACATACTAATAAACGTGTTATTGCGCAGCGCAAATCTATAAGACAACTCAAGCGGAGGCAATTCACTAAAAGAATGTTCAGCAGTAACATTATAAACATGTCTAGAAATAGGATAATATATGTGCAACAATATACTTGCAGTAATTATTAAAAGACTTAAGAAAAACAAAATTAATAACGTCACTGTGCAATGACTACGCAGTGATTTACAGTACGCATGTCGTTTCGTCATTTTTCGGGTGTTTTCTCTATTCAGGTCTAAGGGATACATGTCAGAGACAAATTCAACCGCTTCACCTTGGAGAGGACTTAAACAATCAAATTTCCCGACTGGTTAGATCTGAGTTTTAGTTTATATAGTTCGTGATTACTCTTTTCAACAAAAGGAAGTTTTGAGTCAATGGGTGAAGACACACGAGGTGTGGTATTTACATCCGATGGTAGTCCATGAAATTTCTTGATATGACTTGAATGTACCCAGCCTTTTCTGCCCTCGATCTTCACGGCTGTCCTTGTGGTGAGCAAGACCAGTTGCGGTGACTTCCACCTAGGATCCAGCTGAGTCTTTCGATCAAAGTTCCTCACTAGGACCAGGTCCCCCGGGACTACGTCATGGGGTTTCACCTCAGTGTTGTCAGGAAAGGCTGCAGCTACCTGTGAACGACAAGATTGTAGTGCAGACATCAAGGAAGCCAAATAATCTGTCAGCATATTACAGTCAATATCAGTTATTTTTCGTGGTATAGGCGTCCCCCACATATTTGGTGGTCTGCCAAAGATCACCTCATACGGGGATAGCCCTGTTCGAGAGTGTGCTACCATTCTCATGTAGAAGAGTGCAACTGGTAATGCTACTACCCAGTCGACGCCTTTCTCTCTGCATATTTTGGACAGTCTGATTTTCAGGATCTGATTATGTCTTTCTACGAGACCTGCTGCCTCGGGGTGTCGGACACAGTGGAATTTCCACTGATAACCTAACAAAAGTGAAACGTGTTTCATTAATTCGGATGAGAACGGCTGGCCGTTATCTGAGTAGACAACACGTGGTAAACCGTATCGTGGGAAGAATTCTCGAACCAACTGTTTGGCAGTAGTCGGGGCAGTGTAATCTGAAACCGGGTATGCCTCTGTCGAACGGGAAAGAGCACAGACAACTACGAGAACATATTTGAATCCTCGACATCGTTCCATCTGGATATAATCCATCTGGAGGACTTCAAAAGGGTGATCAGGAGGCTGAAATCCACCCTGTTCTACGGGAACGCTTTTTCCTGGGTTGAACTGACAACAGATCATACAGGTACGAACTTTTTGTTTGGCTGCTGCTCGTAAATGTTTATTGAACCAAATGTGTTGAATGCTGTCTAGCATAGCTTTTTCTCCTAGATGCACTGGACTATGTATAGTGTTAATAATGACTTGGACCATTGAATCAGGAAGGAACCACACAGATTTTTCCTTCATCATCCATCCTTGATCCGTTTGAATCCCTCCTAATTCAGTCCATTTCTTTATTTCGTCTGGTGTAGCATGTGTCTGTATATCGATTACATCAAGAGTGGGATCTTTAACCGTCATACAATGTGTTGGCGTCGGGACTATTGTCTTTGTCATGTCGGATGTTTGAGCTTGAGCAGTCTGTTTAGCTGTTCTGTCAGCTAGATCATTGCCTTGAGAAATGATATCAATAACTTTCGTATGAGCTTTACATTTCATAATTGATATTGCAGTGGGTAGATGTATTGCATCTAATAAGGCATGAATGAGGGGTCCGTGCTGAATGTGGGCACCGTGAGAAGTTAAATAACCTCTCTCTCGCCACAGCACGCCGAAGTCATGTACAACTCCGAATGCATAACGTGAATCAGTGTATATGTTGACTTTTTTATTTGTGGCTTGAATACAGGCTTGTGTCAGAGCGATGAGCTCTGCGGCTTGAGCTGACAAGGTATTTATGCAATTTGTTTCAATGATTTCAGTGTCTGTTGTGACTGCGTAAGCGGCCACTAACTCTCCTGTATTTGTTCTCATACATGAACCATCTACATACAACGTCAGGTCTGGGTCTGACAATGGGACATCTGTCAAGTCTTGTCTGGGTTTCGTCGTGATTGTAATAACTTCAATACAATCATGAGCTAGTGGGTCTGTTCCGATTACAGGTAAAAGTGTGGCAGGATTCAATGTGTTACAACGTCTGATTTCTATATGTGGCTGAAACAATGTTAATTCATACCCTGTAAGTCGCGCTATAGTCAAGTGTTGTGTTTGTGTTCGATTCACAAGAACCTCTACTGCATGTGGTACTTGAACTGTCAATGGATGTCCTAACACTATGGCATCGCTTTGTCTGATTGCTAAAGCTGTTGCTGCCACTGATTTTAGGCATGCAGGCAAAGCCTGAGCTACGGGATCTAATGTACTAGAAAAATAAGCACATGGTTTGTGTGATCCTGCTTGTTCCTGTGTGAGTACTGACAAGGCAGTACCTTCGCGTTCTGTAACGAAGAGTGTAAACTGTTTATTGTAACATGGTGTTGCTAAAACAGGTGCTTGGCATAAGGCTTTCTTTAGGCTTTCAAAAGCTTGTGTATGTTCCTGAGTCCAAGGGAGAACAGTCGATGTGGCTGCCTCCTGTGTTGTTAATTGAATGAGTGGTTTTGCTAGAAATGCATACTGAGGGATCCACTGCCTACAATATGAAGTGAGGCCTATGAAAGCCCGCACCTCCTTCTGTGTCTTGGGTATTGGCATGTTAGCTATTAACTGAATGCGGTCGGGTGTAAGCTGCCTTCCCTCCTTGGACAGCGAGTGTCCAAGATAAACAACTCGCTGGTCACAGAATTGCAGCTTAGAAGGGGACACCTTGTGCCCCTTTTCGGCTAGAAATTGTAAAACTGTCAGTGATGCTTTCTCACATTCTGGTTCGCTTCTCGCGGTGATCAGCAGATCATCGACATATTGAAGCAGAGCGGTGTTAACTGGCATGTGGATACTGTCGAGTTCTCGTTTCAGTGCTTGGCTATAGATGCTGGGGCTTTCTGTAAATCCTTGAGGTGCGCGTGTGAATTTAAAGCTACGTCCATTTAAACTAAATCCGAACAAGTATTGGCTTTCCGGATCTATTGGGACGCTGAAAAAGGCATTCTTGAGATCAATTACAGTAAAGAATGTTGCTTCGGAGTCAATAGCTGTCAGTAATGACGAGATATCTGGGACCACAGGGAATTGTGGCACAATGCATTTGTTTAATTCGCGCAGATCAATAACCAATCGATATACTGGCGGGGCCTTCGGATCTGTTCGTTTAAGAATCGGAATTATCGGGGAATTACATACATTGGAGTCTGTTTCCGCAACCACTCCTTGGGCAATAAGCTCGTCAATGATTTGCAGTAAAGCCACTACAGCATCTGGTGGTAACTTGTATTGTCGCATTCGTGGTAGTACTACTCCTGCCCTTAGTGTAACTCGATATGGTGTAATATTCATGCAACCAACATCAGTAGGGCCTTGTGCCCATAGATGTGTAGGTAAAGTCTGTAATCGGGGATCCATGTCTCGAGACACATAGTGACCTTTGAAATCACGTAAAAACAATCTTACTCCTTCCGGAGAACAACATATTATAGCTCCTAGAGCTTTCAGTGTTTTTATACCTAACAAGTTTTTTGGACATGATTTAGTAAGCAATAAATCTGTAGTTCGGGTCAAAGGTCCTATCGTAAGTGGGAGAGGCTGTGATACTTCATTAACAATAGGTTTTCCTGAAAAACCAAGGGAGATATTCTGTGAGCCTGAGAGGGGTGCCCCTGGAACTTCACTACGTTTTATGGTTGTTCGACTTGCCCCTGTATCAAGTAAAAATTTTCTATCTTGGCCTAATAATTCACTATGTACATAAGGTCCTTCTTGGTCTACAGGGACCTCGATAAGGGGTAAGTCAACTTCCCTCTCTAGGCTAGTTCATGCGTATCGTTGATAATCAGGATAGTCGTACTGTGCGGTCTGGTACAGCTGTCGTGTCGTGGTTTGTGTGGCAGCAACAGGCAGCGCTGGTGCAGCTGGCACAAACTGTATAGACTGTTGTGGAGCTGGCATGGACTGTGCATGCTGCGGGGCTCCTTGTTCATTCTGATCCTGTCTAGGTGGCCGTGGTCTTTCTTTTGTAATACCTGTGGCTATATTACGCTTCAGGACCGGGCAATCGTGTATGTAATGTCCTGGCTGTTTACAATAGTTGCATGTCCCTTTTACAGGTCCTGCTGAATCACCGGAATGTGTCGTACCCTTTTTATGTCCTTCAGCTGGAACTGTCTGGGAGACTAGCATTTTCATTTTTGTGTCTTTCATGCGTCTTTGTTCATGTTCTTGTTCCTCTCTAATTCTATTGTGATGATACTGTAACATTTGTAACATTTGTGATGGGGTGTTACTTTGCCAGGTACTCTCGAATTTTAATACTCTATTCTTCACTTGGGGTAAGGAGTTTTCAACTAATTTTGTCACAAACAGATGTGGGTATGATTCGCTACTTGCTTTTATGCCACTATTTATACCAAAACATTTTTCAAATCGGGCATAGAAATCACTAGTGTCTTCATCTTGCTTTTGTTTACAGGCTGAGATTGTACCCCAGTCTTCCTTTTTCGTAGTTAATAAACGTGGCAGTACCTGTACTAGTAAACCTGGTAGTGCTTTAGTTTTATCCCCAAGCCCTGCTCCTGCAGTTCGGGCCTTTTCTTCTGCTTCTAATGCTGACCAGTCTATCCTTTGGTCTCCCACCTCCCACTCTTTTTCCTTGAGTTTTTCATAAATGCCAGCAGGCATTAATACCTTTAATATTGTCATAATGTCGGGATAGGTATACTCTCCCATGAGTAACATGTCTTTAATTTCTCGGTGGAAACCCGCTGGGTCTTTGTCATGACTGGGTACCACTTTCTTCATTTGTAACAATTCTATTTTCGATATAGGCGTATATACAAATACACATTTAAACTCATTGTCCTCGCCTTTTATTGGGTGTACTTCTCGTAAGGGATTCTGTCTGTCCATGCAATACGTGGTTCTTTCCTTAATGGGCAATGAGACATGTTCTGGGCATACAAAAAGAATGTACTGCTTTCTTGATTCTAGTATTTCTTTAATTAACTTAGTACCTGAACCTCTCCATCTATTCGTGAGTAATTCAGTCAATATATCAGGTAAGGGACCAGGATCTGAATGCTGACTTTTATATAGTATAAGGAGTTGTTGAATCATATAAATCCCAGCTAAACACTGTTCATCTGGGGTGAGGTTCAAAAATGTGTGTGCTACTGTATCATCACCATACATTCCGGGACTGTCAACCCAATGAACGGCTGACCTGGCTAATTCTTGTTCATCCATAGAATCGAGAAAATGATAACCCCTCCGTTCTCGGAGTAATTTATCAGCGGCTTGGAACGAATGCTCGGGGGACCTTATATTTATTATAGGTGTTTGGAAATTCCTGTTATTATCTGGAGATATCGGACGTATCGGGTCAATAAAACATCTAGTACTATTACAAGATCTTCCTCTACCTACATAGGCTATGGTGTCTGACTGTCCTGTGGGCAGTCCTGATCCTTCCTCCTCGCTTTGTTCGAACTGGTCTACCGCTAATCTCTCTTCGTGTAGGCGTTCTATTTCTTTACGGATCTTTCGGCACATGGCTATTATACAATTTTGCTTATCATGTCTCCCTTCTGATATATTCTGGCTCCATCTGGTAAGAGTTTGCATTGCTTCCGGGTCT
The DNA here is from genome assembly GCF_964204655.1 of Triturus cristatus. Taxonomy (NCBI): domain Eukaryota; kingdom Metazoa; phylum Chordata; class Amphibia; order Caudata; family Salamandridae; genus Triturus; species Triturus cristatus. The sequence continues at coordinate 1,275,149,653 of NC_140589.1, forward strand.
ACCCCCGGTCGGTCCTGATTTCTGATCACACAATTTATGAGGAAACGTAACAGTTCCCCCTGTATCTCCACTTTCTGGTATTCCATAGCTCTGTTAATACATTCAGAATCTCGCCCTGTTTGGACAAAATGATATATATTATCTAGATGCATAGTCATTCCTGGTAACTTCCCTAAATACACCGCGGCTCGTCTGATACGTAATGATGCCATGATCATTTCGTCCTCTTTGCCGGGCACAGGGTCATATCTACAATCTATAAGAAGTTCCTTAAGCGTGCGGGCATTTATGAGTTTGGGGGTACGTGGATGTGCTGACTCTTGAAAGGTAAGTTTATTTACTCTGGGTGGCGTAGAAAAAATGTTGGTAGCACCTCCGGTAGCCCCATCTGGGGTATCGGGCGTGAAAGGATTCGTTGAACGCGATACAGCAACTATAGGTGTGGACACAGCTATAGAAGTAGCTGTAGGAACAGATGTGGGAACAGATGTGCTTGCCGGAACTTGTGTCTGGATTTGTTGCTGTAGAGATACAGATACTGGATCTTGGCGTTGAACCTCCCTGGCAGGCGGTCTATGTGGGGCGAGGTTAGCATACTCGGGAGCTGCGTCATCTAAGTATGAGGAAAGAAAAACATCTTCTGCTGTTCTAGGATGCCCTTTAGGATGCATTTTTATTGGGAACAATGGGGGTGGCAAGTCTTTTGGTATCTCCCGAGTAGCCTTAGGTAATCCCTCGGCCAGGAGGGGATACATACCATTCATAAGGGCATTTCTTTGTCTGCCTATTTGTTCTGATTTCACTCGTGTACCTTCTTCAATTAATAGATTTTCTCGGACTTTATTTGAATTCTCTTTATTTTCCTCTTCCTGTCGGAGTGCTTTTTCTGCACGTCTATGAGATTCTTTACGCCATAACTCAACGGCGTCTTTCTGTGACTGTCTGACTTTCCTTTTCCATAACTCTTCTTCTACTTTCATGATGCACTCTGCATCCCAGGTCCCAGCTGCGGGCCACCTCTGACTTTCTGGTAATTCCTTGGTGTAGTCTACCCATAAATCAAGAAATAATATAGCGTCTAAGCCATGTTTTTGATACATGAAGTACCCTGGAGTGTCCCTAGGAGGAATAGGAACAGCTTCTTCGAGTACCCCTTTTCTTGTTGTGATCTGTCTTAATTTCGAAAAGAGCGGCATATTGAGAACTGATCTGATACTTGATCTTGAACAAACTTAATACAAATAAACACAATAATGAACAGTCATTCACACCACAATATGCAGAACGTATTTAAAACATTTAACATTTAACATTTAACTGAGCAACGCTGATAATGACGATCTAAGGAAACTGAATCACTAAACATAATACTCGACATTAACTGGATTATTCTGAATTTATATACTTGATATACTAGATATACTGCTAAACAGTACAGATACACTGCTAAAACAGTGCAGACCGGATTTGTGTACCCAAACCCGTCTTGACCGGCACAACCTATGTGCACGTCAGAACGCCTCCCCAGTAATGGTACTCACCGGGTAGCTCGGAACGGAAGGCCTCGGAACGGAACTGAACTGGGCCGGACTGGACTGGACTCGACTCGAAAACTTCGGACACTTCGGGACTTCGGAAACCTGGTGGGCCTCTGTATACCTCGGATCTTGCTCTCTCAGCTAGGCTCTGGTCGGGATACTTCGCACTTCTCACCGCCTCGTCTGGGTGTTGATCGCAGCCTCAGTCGCCCCCGCTTGACCGGAGGGAGATACAGGAAATCCTGCTGGTACGCGTTGTTGTCCGTCCAGCTGTGGCAGGAGACCGGGCCTGCAACGCACCGCCGGCGCGTGAGATGAGAAAGTGTCCCTATTCGGGCGCCATTCTTGTGGTAAATAATTTAATTACCGGGACTTAATTTGATACAGAAACATAATAGAAATAGCTCAGTAAATAAGAGGCAGAATCCGTGGTATTAGAGGTTCGGAATGGGCTTTATTCCAATGGACGATTCGAATCGGTTGCTCCAAGTTCCATCACCACGAGGGTTCAGGAAGTGAAGTACATACTTTATTGATAATTAATCACTTTTATACAATAGGCATTACAGTGAAGCAAATGCAAGAGGCGTAACAATTGATAGTGTAGATAAGAGATACATACGTAGCAAAAAGTGGGCGTAACTAGGTGTGACTAAAGAACGTCATCAGGTGTGATGTCATAATAGGGTGGTTCCATGAAAGAATTTCGCAATGTCAGCAGAAATACTTGGCAGAAATGCGCGCGCAGCAGCATGACGTGTGATTGACGTGCAACTAGGGGGTGAAGGGGACTTGACATTTAGCTCTACATGTGGCGACAGAAGTCTGGAGGGTCAAGTCAACCTAATCCCAAATCATATCTAACATCCTATGTTTAAAGAACTATGTTATCCAAAAGAGAGGTCTTCTTAGAGTAGAATCTTATTCTATACTGACTATACTGACTGTTAGTGCGTGTACAAGCGTCTAAGTGTCTACACTAGATGCGAGGGCAGAAGTCTTCCATAATAATAGGGCTATGAATTACTGGCATAAAGACAGAGAAGCCGGGCCTTTGCTCGGTAGCTGGAAGAATGTTTACTTAAACTACTAGACAGGAATGCATTGGGCAGGGAGCGGAGCAGATAATTTCGAAGGTGAAATACAGTTTTTGGCAGGCAACAGGCTGATGTCAGGCTTCGTGAGCCGCGCAGGGAATGAGACAAAGTTCATGGTCACAGATGCAGGCTCAGACTGGAGCTTTCAGAGGCAGAAGGCAAGAAAAGCTTGATGACAGAATCAGGGCCTACTTGCCTGGACTGTAAAATGGCATGAGTGAACCATATAAAGCCGGTGGCCTTTCATACTTAGGAATGGAATATCCGGCCTATTCATGGCGGATCTGATAGAGGACATGTTGACGGTGGACGCACATGTGTTTGCGTCTTCATAACTGGAACTGGAGGGAACATACATGTACTTGTGATTCATACATGAGACCGTTGGGGTCCAAGATAGGGGACATAACTGATCGGAAAAATCCACATTTCCACACTTCATTTACCACCAACTATTAGTTGGTGGTAAATACCGACTCCAGAACACACCCACACACTCCCCCTACATCTCATTTTTGTATTCGGAATTTACAGAATCGGTAAAATTACCGAATCGGTAATTTTACCGATTCGGTAAATTACCGAATACAAAAATGATCCCCCTACATACCAAAAGCCAAAATACCGGTCGGTAACGGTATAATTACCGAAAATCGGCCGTTACCGACCGGTATTTGGCTTCCTACATGAGGCCCGTAATCTCTTCAGGGCTGTGTCCGTTCTCTAGATAGTGCTTAACCGGGCGACCATGATTTTTTGGGTGGGGATGACCGTACGATGTTCAGTTAATCGTGTTGCTAAGGATCTAGATGCTTCTCCTACGTATCCCAGTTTGCATGGGCATAATAAAAGATAAATGATGTTCTTTGTCTTGCAGTTGGCAAAGGATCTGGGTCCATATGTAGGGAGCCCAATACCGGTCGGTAACGGCCGATTTTCGGAAAAAATCACGTTACCGACCGGTATTCAGGCTTTCGGTATGTAGGGGGGACATTTCAGGATTCGGTAATTTACCGAATCGGTAATTTTACCGATTCGGTAAATACCGAATCCTGAAATGAGATGTAGGGGGAGTGTGTGGGTGTAGTGTGGATTCGTTATTTACCACCAACTGAAAGTTGGTGGTAAATGACAAATGTCTTAGGAAATGCATTATTTGGCCCTTAGATGTGTGCAATGTGGCAGACATACATGCCCTTAGGGCATGTATGTGTGCAACATGTGCACACATGCAGGAATCAGGGGTGCAACAGGGTGTCACTGTGACACCCTGCCACCCTTGATTGTGCTCCCCCATTACCGAATCGGTATTTACCGATTCGGTAATGGTAACTGGCTTCCCATTGATTCCTATGGGCCTCCTGGCCCATAGGAATCAATGGGAAACAAGTTACCATTACCGAATCGGTAAATACCGATTCTAAAATACCGACACTTACCGAATCGGTATTTTTTTACCTACATTACATTTACCGATTCATAAATACCGAATCAGTAAAATTCGGTATTTAAGAATCGGTAAATGTAATTTACCTACATATGGCCCTTAGTGTCTATCTGCTGAAGATTATGCACAAATGTTTTGTCATGATAGCGTTGTCACATGCTTTACATTGCGAGCATTTGTTATTACCAACTATTGGATGCGAACCATCCACGTTTTTCTGGACAAGAGGTTTCCTATTGTTCATTCGTGAATGAACTATCTGATCTTTCAAATTTCTATTACGCCTATGGGTAAACGTGTTCTTTACCTCAACAATCGTATCCATTTTCACAAGCCTTCCAGACATCACCACTCAGCCAGACTCCAATTCGCACACCTCCCATGCATGCAGAAAAAACAATCTGGTTGTTGAGCCTTCTCCTTTAATGCTCCGAAAGCTTGGAACAGTCGGGCCTCCTCCTCCCTTCTTGAATTCCACAGGAAGCTGAAGACCTGGCTATTTGAATATTCCAGTTAAGCCCTAAGTGTGCCAGACCCCGACCTACTCAGTGTCAGTTTACCTTCAAGAGTGATAGTGTGCTCTACAAATATGCATAACATAACAAGGTCCTTTCTGGTTCCAAAGATTAAAGAAACAAAGACCACAAAATTTACTGAGCAGCCTGCGCAGATTGGCTCAATTCATGGGCCTCCACTTGAGAATGAAAGACAAAGGTGTCATCAAAAAATGTATGCTTGTGTTGTGGCAAGAGGGGCAATTTTAATGAGGACTGTCCGGTTCTTCCTTTCAAGCTGGAGGGAAACACTTAAGACCAACTCTGGAGAGGAAAGAAGAATTTTCTTCCTCAAATAATTCAAGATTTCTTCCTAAAACTGGAAATCATTTATTTTTACTCCCTATCACTCTACACCATAGAAGTAAAGTGCCAACCATGGCCTGAATAAATTCTGGAGCTACTAGCAATTTTTTAGACTTAAACTGCGCTCAGAGTCATCAGATTCCAAGGATCAAAAGGAGAGGGTGGAACTAATTCACATTGTTGTTCCACCCTTCCTGCTTTGTCCATTGGTAGAATGCTCACTCAACATTCCGATGACATTGCCTCTCCAAGTTATTCAGTCATCCTGGGTCTCCCTTGTCTGAATCTTCCTAACCCACAACTTAATTGGGCAAATCGTAGCAATTCTTTAAGTTCAATCTTTTGTAATCAGAATGTTTAAGGTATTATGGAAGAAATTGAAGGCCATTGTTCTGATAAAAAAGAAGGAAGTTCGACTGTGGCCACGATGACTACTCTTCCTGAATGTTATCAAGAATTTCAAGATATGTTTAGTCCCTCAAACTCTAACAGTTACCTCCATAATGTCCCTGTGATAGTGCTTTCAATTTGAATCCAGGAGCCGAAGTACAATTGTTATGTTATGTTAATGACATTTGTAGCAAAAACAACAATTGATGGACAGAATGCAGAACAATGTCATACATTCACCCCAGTACAGAGATCTGGGCCTAAATCCATCGTTTATTTGCTCACCATGCCGTTCCAGTTTGAACCCAGCCAGATCTGTTGACTGGTTGTGAGTGTTTGATTGGTTCTGATGCTCCGTCCATCACCTCCCCCCTTTTGTACCGCAATGACATTTGTAGAGCACGACAAATACCCGGGGGTGTCCTGGCGCTAACTAATTCCTCTGAGACTACTGGCCGCTGAAGAGTGGAAAGGGCGCTTACTCTTGGGAGAAGAGCCAGGTCTTTGGTTCTTTACGAAATGACAACAGATCCGTCATGGTCCTGAGATAGAAAGGCAATTCGTTCCATGCTTTTGCTGCGCCGTAGATAAAACTTTTGCCCCCCCATCGGGCTTTCTTTATAAGTGGCACCCGAAGCCAACATGGCTTCTTTAGACCGCAAGGATCTTCCCGGGACATACCATCGAAGTCTAAGCTTTAGAAAATCTGGGCCCATGCCGTGTAAAGCCTTAAATGCTAGACAAAGAGCCTTGAATCGTACTCAGCTTTTGACTGGAAGCCAATGTAGAGCGTTCCTCTCATTAGAGACTGAGGAAAAACTTGAGGAGCCTGCTAGCAGTCTAACTGCTGCATTCTGCAGTATCTGCAATGTATTTAACACTCTTTGTTGAGCATTAAGGTAATGTCCATTACAATTGTCCAGTCTGGCCATCACAAGAGTCCTGACCACTGTTTGTCTGCATTCCCTGGGCAGCGAGGGCAGCACCTTCATCAGCGTTTTGATGATATACAAAGTTTTGGATACTACCGCATTCACTTGAGGCCCTAAAGTAAGTCTGTCATCAAGTATTATGCCCTGGTTTTTTACCTTTCTAGTTGGGAAAGCAGCATATACTAAATGGAAGACAGGCTTTTGCAATCCATTTGGACCTTTTAAATATTGGGTAATGCTTATTTGTCTCAGAAATGCCACATCGGTTTTCCAAAGATTTGTGGATAGCATATTTTCCAATATCTTGAATTTGTTTGTTATTGAGTATTTGCCATATTTACATTTTTTTAAAGAACATAGCCAACCATGGTTATCATGTCTTCAAGGTTTTTCACATTCTTTGCAAGAGTCATCTGACTTGCAAGCCAGAAAAAATAACTATTCATTTTTGAAATCCCAGAAGTCGAGTATTAGGGATACACATACTCTTGCAAGATCTTTATATTCAAAATAAAGAACAACTTCTTGATGATTTTCGGTGGAATTTTCATGTAGACAAAGTATTTTAGGTCTTGAAATCTGCTTGTACCCTTGCCCCAGTTCTTCGTCTCGCAGATCCAATGAAACAAATATTTGTACAAACTGATATCTTGGAAAATGCATTGGGAGTAGTCCTTTTAGAAATACAAGGAGATGATCTTCTGGAACATCCATCCTTCTAATACTCTCGTTCCCTGTCACCTGTAGAGTGGGACTAGTATGTCTTGAAAGATGAGTTACTAGCTGTTAGAAATTGGGAATCTGATTGGCAGAGGTATGCACCCTGTCCAAGCAGTAATCACAATCCTAGTCAGGGGAAGCTAGATTCACACCTAGAGATAGCTTCACAGAGAGCAATCAGGCTTCTCTAAAGATGCAATGTGTAAAGTATTTGTTCAACACACATACACACAGAAAAACAATCAAAACACCACAAAAAGACTCCACACTGGTTTAGAAAAATAGACAAGAATTGTATAAATAAATAAAGAACAGCAAACATCCAATGAATAGATGTCGAATGATACATTCTTAATGAATAGAAAGAGTTCTAGCATTTAGAAGCAATAATCTCCAGTGGGGGTTATCTGGTCTTGCTGGACCTCGGCAAAGTCAATAGTTCGGGCCAACGGCAATGGAGTTAAGGGTGGCTTTAGGACCCACGCAGGCCCCGGTAAACAAAGTACCTTATTCTGGTCATAACAGCGAGATGCAGGATACAGTCGAGATATGCTTCGAGCAGTGCATCAATGTCGATCTCTTAGTAGTGACGATGATTCAGTTCCATAGATGTGCTGCTGAGCCAAGATGTGTTGGTTTGAAGTGTGATGCACCACGTTTCACCGTGCAGTCAAAGGAATCATCGATCTCACCACACTGCTGCGGCGGCGGTGTGCAGTTTTGATGTGTCAGGCATTCAAGGCAATGCGTTGGTTCTGAAAGCAATGCACCGATTCTACTCCCGCAACCGGGTTGATGCACCAGTTCTGCTATGCACAGCCTGGAGATGCAGTGATTTCCAAGGCACATGTATCTGGCCCCAGTTCCAATGAACCAGACTCAAAAGCAGGTGTAGAGATTTTGATATAGCTGATTCTCAAGCAACAGGAGGCAAGCCAATAGGCTCTTGGAGATCACTTTGGTGCAAAAGCAGAGTCCAGCTCTTCTCAGCAGAGTCATAGAGCAGCAGGCAGCAGGGCAGCACTACAGAAAAAGAGGCCTGCTAGGTCAGCAGTCCAGCAGAGTGTCAGTCCTTGAAGTAGCATAACTGTTCTTCCGACAGAGTGCTGTTATAGGTCCTGAAGTGTCTGAAACAGTGGGGTCAGAGACCAGTACTTATACGCAAATGGGCCTTTGAATTGGGGGTGACTTCAAAGAAGGTTCTCTGAAGTACACAAGCATCCTTTCTTTCTATGCCCTGGTTCCAGACTATCTGGGGGGGGGGGGTAATCATCCTGCCCAGGAAGAACCATCAGAATGCAGATGAGTACTCAGACACACCTAACGTTTCTGTGTTTGTGGATGTTTAGAGGAAATGTAAAAAGTGTAGCTGTCACCCACCTTAGACACGTATTGGATACAAGCTAAAGGAACACAGAGCAGTAAGAGAAGAGAAATATCCACTTTCTAAAAGTGGCATTTCTAAAATAGTAATGGTAAATCCCAGTTACCAGTAAAGAGGATTTATTATTACCATTCCAAAGTTATAAATCATGACATAGCTACTCTTTTTTCTATCAAGAATTACAGCTTAAATGTGTATCTAGGAATTCCCAATGTTGTCCCGTGAGAGGATTAGGTCTACCTTAGTGAAAACTAAATTTTTCTGTTTGTCACTACTAGAACTTGCAAATAAATCGTAAAACAACATGTCCTACCTTCTACTGACATAGCATCCTGCCCTATGGGAGACTCAGGTCCTAAATTAAAGGTAACTTATGTGTAATAAACAGAGAGTTTAAGGCTTGGCAAGTAGTTTTAAATGCCAAGCCAAAGTGGCAGTAAACTGCACACATAGCCTCTGCAATGGCAGGCCTGAGACAGGTTTGAAAGGCTACTTGTGTGAGAGTCACACTCAGTACTGTAGGCCCACTAATAGCTTTTCATGTCTAGACCCTGGATATATGGTAAGTCACTTTACAAGGGGATTATAAGTAAACTAAATATAACAATTGTGTACACACCAATGTTACCATGATTATGGGAGAAGAACATGCACTTTAGCACTGGTCAACAGTAGTAAAGTGCTCAGAGTTCTAAGGCCCACAAAATGATATAGCAAAAACAGGAAGTAAGCAAGCAAAAGGGTTGGGGTAAGACCACTCTTAGGATGACACTGTCAATGAGAGAGGCTTTGAGAGGCTCCTTCTTAGCACAAACACTTGTTTCTGGGAACCAAACATCCATTCGAGATTAGAACTGATCATCAGAACTTGAAAGCTTTAAAGTCCGCTCAATATAGGAACGGTAGGCATATTTTTTTCTCAATTTGATTTCCAAATAACTTTCATTCCTGGAACCTTAAATGAGGTAACTGATGCGTTTTCTCATCGAAATTCAGACAAAAAGGAGACTAATTCTCAAACAATCCTCCCTCCAGAATGCATAATTTTTTTAAGATTTCTTCATAGCCCAAATTTTATTCCTGACATCTTTGTAATGGTATTACCCCAGACTTTTGTGCCTTCGCTACCCTGTTTTTGCTGAACCTGTTTTTGTTGGCATAATGACTCAGTGCACTTAACCCCTGCTAACCAGGGGTAAAGTGCTTGTGCTCTCCCACTTAAACATAGTAAATATTTAATTTACTTATGAGATCTAAGTATATGGTACTACATGTACACTGGGCCTGTAAATTAAATGCTTTAAGTGGACTGCAGCACTTATTTTGCCACCCACTAAAGTGACACAGTAAAGCCTGTCTCAGGCCTGCCACTCAAGCCTGTAGTTTTAAACTGCCATTTCGACCTGAGACAATAAACATTTTGTCTGGCCTGAACCTTCTTTCTTAATACTTATAAGTCACCTCTAAGGAAGGCCCTAAAGGATTATATAGACGGGTACATAGTATTTATAAAGTAGGACACATGTATTCAAGTTTTATATTTCCTGACAATAAGAAGTGTCTACAGTTGTTTTTCACTGTAGCAAAGCAGACTTACCCATAGATTAACACTGGGTTACCTTATTGTACTTAATATGTACTGGAGTAAATGTATGACATTGTTCTGCATTCTGTCCATCAATTGATCTTTTTGCATGCAGCTTTCTGAAAGGGATATTTTAAAATCAGTATCTCAAAAACGGACTTTTCCATTTAAGATGATTTTAAATTACTGTTGAAACGAATGGATAAAGTATTTCTCAATCTGCTCCCAAACTAAGTTATTACTTATTAAGTACAATAAGGTAACCCAGAGCTGAAGATATGTCAGGAGGACTACTGCCCCTTTGCTGTGTGTTGCTTTACTGGGTTGGCCTGCAGTTGCTGTTCTGTCTGTGGGCAGTGAAAGGACTGAGCATTGCTTTCTTGTATCCTGCTTTTCCAAGATTCTCCAAGGGTTTGCCTGTGCTTGCCTCCTGTTGGAAGTCTCAGGGCCATCAAAGACTTCATCTGCAGCATCCCTAAACTCCACTGCTGGGAGTTCTAACCTGCCAAGTGGTGCCAATTCCAATTCTGGGCCCTTGCAGGTGTTTCTGCTGCTCCAAGACTCGAATATCTATGCATTGCCCTTCCAGGAACATTTTTCCCACTGCAAGCTTGCCGTGCGCTTGAAAAACCAACACATCACCGTGGTGTGGCTGAAAAATGGATGCAGCGCCTATTCGCAGCCCGAAAACCACCACAGCCCTAGTCAAGATCACTGAATCTTTTACATCATAGACCCCCGCTCCGACATTGACGCAGGACCTGCTGTGCAGCTGAAGGAATTGACACATCACAGGTCTGTGGGAGTACAAATAGACACACCACCTGTTTTGCCACCCCAATGGCCCGCAGCGCCTGGATTTTCTCATGCATCACACCTGTGTGCCAAAGTATCACCCGCTGTAAGGAATCAACACAACTCTTCTCTTCCTTGCTGCAGAACTGAGGCTTTGCTCCTTTGTGGCTGGTTTCACTCTTGGATTTTGATGCATCATCAAAGTTACTTTGTGCTAAAATCAATGCCTCCATAGAGTTCTATAGACAGAATAGCTTAAACCTTTTAAAAGTGATATTTGGGGTTATGTGTGTTGGATTATTATTGATTTGGTCTTGTTTGGTTTAGAGAAAAGATTGTTTTTTTTCCTAAACTGGTGTGATGTCCATTTGTAGCATTTTCACCATGCTTCTGTGTGTGTTATGTACAAATACTTTACACATTGCCTATGAGATAAGCCTAACTGCTCAGGTCATGCTACCAAGGGGATGAGTAGGGGTTATCTGAGTGTGTAACTCACCCTGACTAGAAGGAATGGTCCCTAGATGGACAGGGTGCATACCACTGCCAATTAGAGATCTTTGAATAGCGGCACTCAAGAGGGCTTAACATTGGTTTTGTTGCCATGGACAATGGCAGTAATATAGTTAAGGCTATGAACACTGGTGGCTATTTCAGGGTCCTGTGTTTGGCGCACTGCATTAACATCATAGTTCAAGACTTTCTGAAAAAAGAAGACTGAATCAGCAACTTACTGACCACCTGCAGAAGAATATGCACACATTTCAACCATTCTTTTGAAGGTCGGAAGCAACTGAGGATCATTCAATGTGAGCATAGAGTGCCAGTCAAAGCACTAATCCAGGAGGAGCCAACACGTTGGACCTCAACTTATTACATGATTGATCGTCTGTTTGATCAGTCTGACCAATCAATGACTATGTCATGCAAAGACTAGGGGATGCACGTGTGAAAGGCATGGCCGTTGAGATGGACCAATGGGGCCTAGTTAAATGCCTGACATAGATGCTACTTCCTTTCAAGCTCTTCACACGTGAAGTCAGCAAGGAGGACTGTACTATGGGCCAAGCTATCCCATTGTTGCACATGCTAGAGCAACAGCTGTGTCTGAAATGTACAGAGGTGTGGAGATTAAAAAAGAAGCATATGAGTTGGTGGAGAGCTTACCTTTCGTTTAGCATGCTTAGCTGAAAATACAAGGGTGCAAACAAAGATTGTGTCAGACAAACAAAACAATTGTGCCACAATTCTGGATCCACGGTACAAATCAGCACTGAACACTAAGGCATTCATTACTTTTTCAGAAGTGTATGTTGCCCAGTCCAAAACTTGGATAGGTGAGGCAGCCAGTGACTTGGAAACACAACTGCTGGTAATTAAACGCCCTCTACTCCAACCCACAACAAGTACTGCAGCAGGGCATCCGACGTCAACTTCAACTTCAGAGCCTGAGGGCAGTGCGTTTGACTCACAGCAGTCACCAACACTATTAACAACAGCAAGAACAGGATCATCAGCCCCAGTAAAATCAGCACAGGATTGGTATGTACAGTAAGGGCTTGTTAGGGCCAGTGCTGATGAAAATGCAAAAGAGGCCCAGCAAAGTAGAGTACCCCTGAGCTTTGAGCGGATGGTCCAGGTCTATCTGGATGACCTAACAGAGGTCTACATTGATCAAAACCCATCGGTGTATTGGTATGGGAAAAGGTGCCATTGGCCAGCCCTCAGCATGCTGGTGATAATACTATCTGGCTTGCCCTGTCGCAAGTGTCTCTTCTGAGCATGTTTTCAGTGCTGATGGTGCCATTGTAACAGTGAAAAGGACCAGTCTCTCGCTCAAAAACGTGGAGAGGTTAACCATGACCAAAATGATTCAGCACTTTATACCACTGAATTACAAAATTCGTCAATCATAGCAGGAAGATGAGGACGGCGACTTAGGTGACAGAAGTAGTGGGTTAGACTACCTACTTCTTGTTGAACTACCAGAGTTTCAGGGTGAGCTATACTTCTCTGACAACTAGGCTTTCAACTTGTTACTTTCTTTCTTCCTTATTTACTTTTATTATTTGTGTGTGTGTCTGTCTTTCTGGTTCAAATCACAACAAATCCATCACCCCGTTTTCTCTTTTTATTGCCATATTGGAGTTGGAGCTGAGTGCACTTAAGTCCACTTCTCCGAGTCCTGCAACATCGTCCTAAATCCATTTCCCTCAAGTCAGACATTGGATGGAGAATAGTACAAGAAATGTTGTCTCGTCGAGTCCCTCCAAAAGAAGTGGAACATGATGACTATAGTTATCCTCCTTTCCCAGCCGATAGGGACTACCCCTTAACTTAAAATGAAAAGGAATAGGTAATGATGGCGTGAATTGGACGCTGACTCTAAGTGATTGGTGTTTGTTTTTGTGTTGTTGTGCACATGGAGATAATTGATGGAATAAGTCAGGGCGTTTTAAGTCAAGAAGCGGCATAAAAGGTAAACAAGTCAATAACAACCACAGCAGACCTACATGTCTGTGTGTAGTGGTGGAGTCGAGTAGTCACGCGTGTAGTAGTGGCATGACTGACAGCTGTGCATTGATTTAGTTACTTACTTTGGAAAATGCTATGTTGCTGTATATGCGTGCTCTGTAAATGTCTGGCTCAGTCAAAATCTAAGTTACGTGGAGGTTGGGTGGGCGCCGTGGGCCTACTCTGTCCTGTTGCTGTTGTAGGTTAATGCTGTAAACATACAACAGAGCAGACATGATTTAGCTATTCCACCTCTGAAAGTGTTTACACTCCTCCATAATTCATGCTTTTTTTTCTCCTTAATTTTTCAATATCACTTTTGTTTTTCCATCTACACTTATTGGCTGGCCTTTACTCTGTGTTAAACAGAGAAAAACAACTCACACTCACCTACCAATCCGCATCCATTAGGAAGGCAGTGGCACCCCAGATTGACGTAAGCAGCGTCCATGAAAGGGAGGACCAAGAGGAATGCCGAGATGCTACTCCCCAATTTGACCAGGATAACATACAGTAACTTTAGTATCATTCATCATCTTTTAAATAATTTGATTTATTCTTTCTCTCCAATCATTACGACTGTGTGTTTGTTGTTGTTGTTATTATGTTTGCTTTTTGTATATAATTGATCCCTACAGATATTTTTTAAGTTTCTTTACTGGCTTTAAAAAGAAGCCCGGTACAACATAACATAAAATGTATGTAATTTGGGTCTCTCTAAGGGTAGACAGGCACGGACAAATAGCATAAATAATAATTAATAATATATTGCTGCCCTGTACTGTCTACTAGTACAGTTAGTAAGTATTACTTATCATGATTAACCATCAAGTCATCATCATCATGCATGCATTTCCTTTTTCTCCCCTAACAGATATCTGATGGTCATCTGCCAAGATTGTGTGTGTTCAGTTGTTGTTGTCCATGTGTAGTGTTTGTCTTTGTCAAACCTTTCCCTCAAATACCCCTTCCCAACTATTCATCAAACCCTAACCCTCTTCCCCGGGCAGTGTGATTTAAATTTAGGTGTGACTAAATTAAATGTACACCAATAATTCATCACACACTTCTTGGGCGGATGTGGAGAAAGCAACACTGATTCAATTTCAAGGCAGGGCGAGGATCTTCTTCTGCTTACCAATGCCCACCCATGCTCAGTATATTTGCAAGTCAATTTTTTTCAAAAGGAACATAATCCATCATAATTAATTGCCGGCATCGATTGGATTCATCATCCCTCTCCTTACAACACAAAAGGTTATGGTTGTGTTGAGTGACTCGGGTCAACTACAGTTTGTAACTTGTTATACTAGGCTTTCCCTGCCACCATTATGTTTTATTTTACTTTAGCATTGCTAATCATCATTATTATGGTTTCTTGTTTGGCAGTCTTCATGTGTACTGTACTTCATTCTACTACTCCTTCCAGAGTCTCTCTCAGGCGACTGACTGTCTCATTTTATTTTTCTGCAAATGCTACTGCCAGTGTCTACTGTACTACCACCACAACCATGGCATCTTGGGAAACCAAACCATCATCACCATGCAGCCATCGCTGTGCCTAAGTTTAAACATCAATCACAGGTAAGAGAAGAAGTTTGGGGAGGCATAATTAATAATGGAAAATAATTCACTAATTCACACACCCACACCCTTGAGTCCAGTTGCAGACTGCATAGACTGGGAAGAGAGACTGACAGTACTAGTAGGACAAGTCACTCAGTGAGGGTACCACATCTATCTGTTTGTGTGTTACAAAATCGGCAGATTATTTCAATCAAAAACTGGCTGCGGCCCTGCAGCAGCAAAGGAAGGAAACCGTTTGATGTAAAAGAGTACCCCCCCACAAAACATTTACATTGTATGTAAAGTTCAAGTATAAATATAATTTAAGACCCTAACAAAATAAACTAATGTAAAAAAATCCCACAACACCTGACCCATCCCTATCCCTAACCCCAACCAATGTTCAAAAAGAAAAAGTGTCAAACAAATGTCCATTAAATCAAAATATAACATTGTCCATAAATATATAAACCCCAACTTTTTCCCAACATAGCCCAATGCCCACCCACCAAAAAAAGGAATAAAAAAGGGGCATTCCAATGGGATCTCTATCGGCGGGCTCGCATTTGCCGGTTAATCGACAGGACCTCCTTTGCCTGCGCCTCTAGGCACTCCATTGGGAGGGTCATGCAGCGCTTAAAAGCTCGACAATTGCATCAACGGGGGCAGCAGTGCAGGATGAAGTGCGGCGGGCGGCTGCCAGTCCACGGCACTGAACCACTAAAGGGGCCTGGCTGGGGCCCGGGGCATTGGAGGAGGCTGCAGCTCCTCCTTCTCCGCCAGAGCTACCAGCTGCCGATAGTCCATGCGGATGGCTTAAGCTTCTGGCGCCAGGCAACGGCTGCCAACTCCTTCCTGTCTGGTTTTGCTTTTGGATGAGAAGGAGTAGCTATATCAAAAAATTAAAAAGACTATTGTAACCAATACTGTTAGCAAAACAGTAACATAAAATTAATTCTACACATAGGGGCCGATTCCGATCTCGGTTGTAAGGGCACCGAATCGGGTTTGGCCGGAAAAACTACGAGCCGTACGTGTGTTTTACGGGCGACTCGTACAGCTGTACGAGCGAGCAAGTACGATGCGAGCTTCATGAAATTCACCGACCGAGTCGTTTCCGGGTCCGAACCACTCCGTACGTCCCGGTCGGAAGCTAACCGTGGCGTGCAATGGATGCAATTTACAACCGAGCCAGTACGATGCATGCGTCGGACAGCCTGTGCGAGCCGGAGTGTCCGGCTCGCAAAAGCTCCCGGAGTCGGACTTTGGGGGTCCGCGTCAGACCCCCTGACACCCGCAGCCCTACGACTCGGACACAGGGGGAGACCTATGGGTCTCCCCAACACAGGCATGTATGGTGCGGGTGGCACCAATGCGTACCCACTGTAGGGGACGCACTTGTTCGAGACGTACCCATTCAGTCAATGGGAGCCCATGTACACGTCGTACGACCGGCTCCCATTGACTTCTATGGGAGTCCGACCAAACTGAGTCCGACAGCATACGTGTGCATCGTACTCGCTCAGTCGGACTGTAGGGGTCCGGCTCGGTCAGAAAACACTCCGGATGCGACTCAGTCGGAGTGCTTTCCGACCCGGATCGAAATCGGCCCCAAAGTGGCACAGTAGCACTAGCAAGCACAGTACACAACATTTGTGGTATCTATGGACCCGAGTACACCAGTTTTCTTCTTCTCTCTTGTTTAGCTAAATTAAGTAACCTTGCTGTAGCCGGCAACCCAACACAGTCAGCTTGAGCCCAAGACAAATATACTTGTGACGCAGACTCACATTATTTTTTATTTACTACTCTCTGCAGGTGGGGAAGCTGACTAAACAATCATCTTATTTTTTCTATTATGGGTGGCACTGGCCAGTGGCCATACTTTGTTACATCAAGGGCAACTGCTCAATTTCACTTTCACCCTGCCCCGACTACTACAACAAAGCAGATGATATCGGATCTAAATGATCATTGCTTATATATGGGACAACATGAGGTACTTTGTTTTGATTGATTGTGTAATAGGCTACCCATTGCAGGCTGACACAGTCGAAAATAAATTAACATAGGTAGTGAATGGGCCTCGGAGTCGGAGGGAGGTGCTTGATAACATACATACACAATATATATGCTGTGCTTGCAAGCTACTGTGAGTCAAGGGAGTATTCTGAAAATACAACTTCTATTCTCCTTGGCTTTGCTACTCTGGTACGATTTATTTTCTTCTACTATCTCTTCAAAGACTCTTCATCCAGGGACAGTCTCCACCTATGCTATGATGAATACCATCCAGGCATCCATCCATTCAAAGTAAACATGTCTATCATTCTTCTTAACCTCTCAACAAACCTTAGTTTGTTTCAACAACAACAAACATTTGTTTTTAAACCACTACCCAGGCATCCTTCCTTCCTTGCTTGCCTTGGAGTTTGACCCATGAAACACCACGGATGATTCTTGCTATCACCCATACAGTTTCACCCACCCAGGCAGGCATCTTTTCTTTCACATTCCACCCATCCTTGAACCACCCATGCATCTGATTCCTATCAGCCACCTATGCATGCATCCCACTTATCCTTCTCTGCCAGTCATATATATTATTTCTCGCCCATCCTTCCTCCTTCCATCCCTCTTTCCCTTTTCGTTCAACTCATCCATCAAGGTCATCTGACTCTTAGTCTTCTCCTTAAAACTTTCCCAGCTGAGTGGAAGTCAGATAGAAGAGGCCATTAGTTACTCAACTACTACTCCCAGCACTAATGCTATTGCTCTAATGCTAATTAAAGAGTGTTGTCTTTAACCGTTGTTCACAACCACTTAGTCTCTCTCAACATACAGTGTACTGTACACCCTTGTAGTGAGTGTGTAACTTTTGTCAATAAGTAAGGAATATAAGTATAACGTACCACTGACTGCCACTGCTGCTGGCTCACCCACCCCTGTGGCAGCTGCCGCATCAACTGCTCCATCCATGCTGGCGTCACCTGCCCAACCGCTGGTCCCGGCACTGGTGGTCGGTACGACTAGAAAAAACATTACACATTTTTTAGATGCCATACACACCTCCCCCTATTTATTTTTTTTCACTAGCAAGATTGAGAAAAAAGTTAAAATACAGTTAAATACCACATACATCACTAGTATAAATCGGGTACTAGAGTAGAGTAGACACTAGTACAAGTATGTTCTATCCTACCAAAAGTATTAAAATATCTAGTTGGG
Organism: Triturus cristatus; assembly: GCF_964204655.1. NCBI lineage: Eukaryota > Metazoa > Chordata > Amphibia > Caudata > Salamandridae > Triturus > Triturus cristatus. The sequence goes on from NC_140589.1 coordinate 1,275,167,709, forward strand.
TATTTTGTTGGTGGGAATTGTCGAAAAGCCTCTCAAGATTAAGAAGACTAGAAGAGGACAACCCAAAGGACTGGACTCAGTGCTGGAGCTATTGGTGAATCTGACTTTTTAAAAACTTTTAAATAAAAATAAAGAGTGGCAAACTGGGCAAGCTTAGCTACAGACAGACTAATATAGTAGTAGTACAGAGAGACAGAGCAGAGGCAGGGATAACAAGAATTAAGAAACAGATAGTCTAGATCGAAGAAGGTTTGGTTAAAAATAAAATTAGGAAACGGAAGTAATAGTTCGGAAAAAATAAGGTACAATAAAAGTAAGTGAAATATAAATATTAATATTAACAACTGGAGGACTTACTGGGGCCAGCACGGATCCCTCCGTAGAGGAGCGGTCCTGGCCCTTGGACTGGGAGGCATCTTGTTGTTGTCCAGATGCTCCCGCCGACTCTGACCCCGTCCTCTTGCCCCTGGGTGCTGATCATGTGAGATATGACAAAGAAAGAGACAAACATTGATGATTGGTGTGAAACAAATAAAATATTTCAAAAAAAGCTCCAAAAAACATTTTTGGACACAGCAATTACAATTAAATTGATCTATCTAATCTCATCGACTAGTAGTATTGCGGGATGCGCGGACCGTCTAGGTATTATTTAAGAACACTAATCCAGTGTTCCATTTTGATTCCAGAATCCTAAGCCTAAGTACCATCTGACCTAGCCTACCTATTCCAGATGGGCCAATTGTTCACTATGTCTGCATTTCTATTTATTTTAGTCCTCAAAATGCATAGATGGAGGACACATGCACACATTTTTGCATAAGTCAAATTGTTGGTTGGTTGCTGATGACGTTTTGCTAAGCCTATTACTCACTCACTAGCAAACTACAAAAGGTTCTACTAAGGACTGGAGTAAGCTGCACTCAGCAGTAAGTGACGTGACAGAGGATGCATCACGCAGACTGCTGAATAATTACCAACTAATACTAAGTAACTAAGTAACTAAAAACTACCTATCAATCCACCATCTTAGTGAAAGGAGGATAAAGGAAGGACTAGAGTCTCTCTAGCATTACCTAACTTAAGTTCTCCAAAGTAAAATCTTACATAATCAGCCCAAGAGAGCGCAAAGTTACAAACAAGTAAGATTAGTAGTGCCGAGCACCTGTGAGTAGAAGAATAACAATCACAGAAGATTTTTAAACGTAATTTACCTGCAATGTGCGCAGCACCATTCTCGCTATTCTGAAAAAATGTATATATGCGCAATAACAGTAACACTGTCTAGAGAACACACAATACTACTAGTATTAGCTATTAACCAAGCCCCATGACCTCAAGATCGAGCAGGTCCAGCAGGTCCTGCTCCTGGTCCAAAACCCCAGAGAGGTGAAACACTGCCCGGCGTACCCTCGCCCACCGGTGGTGGTGCTCCTGGGTAGCGTACCTGGAGCCAGGCCTACCGCCTGCTGCAAAAGTCAAGGGGAGGTAGCACTGCACAAAAAAAACAAGGGCGGCCACCTCCGCCTCACTAAAAAGGGACCGGTACCCTTAGCCATGGTTCTGGGGTGAGCAGGGGGTGTAGAAAAAAAATTTGCAGTAAAAAATAAAGTCAGTGGAAGAATTAGGAGAGTATAGAAGAAAGTAATATAAAACAGTAGAAAAGTAAAACAAATGCAGTAAAAGTAGTAATAAAACGTAAAATATACACTTAGGGACAGAGAGGTAGAGATGATTAATAGAAAAGATCAGAAAAACAGTTTAAAAAACAAAGGATTGAAAAGATTGGAGAGGGATTGAAAAACCATGCAAAGAATAGAAGAACAAGATGGCTGCGCCCATTGGCGACCACGTGGTAAAGTTCATGCAATATTTCCCACGAACACGTCATCCGCGTTGCCGAACGTCAAAAACATCTTATGATCATACGTGAGCACACGTGAGTATGCAAAAACAAGCAACTCCGCATGCTCGCGTAGCGTTGCAGAGTTTTTGTTCAACTTCGCGTAGCGCGGCTACGCGAACTTCGCCCAGGGTTATTTCTAACACTACTCAAGTGGACTTAGACTTTGGCGTGGAAGTGGTCCCTGTATCCAACCCGCACTCCATTGCAGTCAGCTTTAACTTGTGACTTTGACCTAATTCAACTCGACCAGATAAACGTAAGTGAGCTTTATGCTTTTTGGGGCTATTTGACTTGAAATTTCTAAGTCTGGCTCTACTTATTGGATTTATGTTGTTTTGGCGTCATTTTGTTTATTACACTTTAATCTAGTTTTCAAAGTTGGTTTGGGATTTTTCTGGTGTTGTTTCTTCACTTTATTACTGTATTAGTGCTGCATACATACTTTACAGATTGCCTCTAAATTAGCCTGGCTGTTTTTTCGGCAAGCACCAAAGGGTTAAGCTCAGGTTTATTTAGTGACTTTGTGGTTCACTCTGACAAGGTTTGTGTTTATTATTTCGGTAGGGCTCTAACCCCTCTCAATTAATAACCCAATATCTTATACCAACAGATCCTGAACCAATAAGACATAACAAGATTCTTCCTAAATGAAAAGAAGATTTATAATTTGATGGAAACACCCTTTATATTCCCACTAAAAATATGCCAGAGAATATCCTTCAACTCTGCCAAAACTCAAAACCAGCTGGTCACTGAGGCACTAAGAACATTTTAGAACTAGCCTCCTGACATTTTTGGTGGCCTAATGTCACTTTTGATGTAGAATTTTAGTCTGAAGTTGTCCCATTTGTGTTCAGCACACAGCTTCTCACCAAAGACCTGTAGGTTTAGTTCAACACTTAAGGATTGCTCGCTTCTGGACCATGCTCCTGCAACTGTTTCACATGACTTAAATGTTTCATGAATTTTACTCTATAAAGCATTTAAAATCAACTGATGCTTAAATGGTATTATTTAGATTGGGTACATATAATTATTGAATTTTAAATAGTTCCCGTTGTGACCACTGTGTTTTATATCACATCCTACCCAGCCAGGTCCCACGGGCTATTGGGTTATCCCATTGGTTTGTAATGGTCCTGGGGGAGAGGGCATACTGTTGAGCTCTCCACTTCCCATAAGCGGTGCACTCTGAGTTTCTTTCCGGGGGTAGGGAATGCAGGGTGCAGGGTCTGGGGCATGACTCACCTTTCCTTGGCTGTGGTTCCCTTGAGGGCGTTGTGGGGCGACAAGTCCAGGTAGGGAGATTTCTGAGAGGGGCTGCATGCACCATGACCTTTATTTCTTTTGATATGCAATCATGCTATATATTGCCAATCCAAGGTGGCTGATTATCTAGGAAGATCCAGTTTCCAGGTTATTTAACAATATTTAAAAAGGTTTGAACCAGCGTTTATCCTGTCATAAATGTCCTTGTACTCTATGAAAGCTCCTAGTAAGTGTAGTTTCTATTATTAACTACTTATTACTTTATTATTCCTTCTGTCTAGATTTGGTTCTCTCTGAGTCCAGCCATTCTTGAATCCCATTTTGGAGCTTTTTAGTTCCACTCACCTTCCCTCTACCAGAAGTGATCTCTTTGAAGGCATCCACTGACTAGAGACTTTGCTATCAGTTGGCAGGGTGACTACAGGACAAGATCGTCCTTTCTTTAAAGTCGAAATCTCCTAAATCAAGTCACAACTGTTGCAACCAGCTGTTGACTGCCTTGGGGTGCCACCTTTATGGTTAGCGCTGGGTAGTGTGTGTGAGTGACTCCTGCCTCCACCCAAACAAAATTGGTTAAAGTTCCCATGGCATCCCTACCCATGTTTGCAATAATCCCTGTTTGCCCCTAGCCATACAATCCCACACTGCCACTCACTGTCAAAATTCAACATGGAGAAACTCTTTCTCCCTTGTGCAGAGCTTGTGCGCCCACCCAGAGGTGTAGTCATTGTAATGAACAGTCCCCCCACTGTTGTCTGGGGGTAGTTTTTCTCTCAGTGGGTTTGGTGCTAACAACACTGGTGACAAAGGCTGGGCCTTTCCAGGTGTCACACAGCATTTACTTGAGACAGGAAATGCCCCTTTGAAGTTAATTAAGTCCCTGAGTCGTGATCCAGCGGGTTACCAACCTCAGGTACACATCTACCATATACTCACCTGGGTCCATAAACACACACATTCACATAGGCTAGTAGATACCGCAGGGGTAAATTTGTTGTACTAATACCTGTAAGATGAATTTATCTTATCATTTCTTACCCAACCTTTCTGACCAAATTTACTTTCCTCTGGTCAATGGACCTTTTAGTTAACTTTTGTAGGTAAAAATTGACATAGAATAAAATCTTTAAATAACCACAGACTCTGGAGAGTTTTAAATGTTTATCTAGTTAAATTCATGTGAGCCAAGAACCCAAATACAATTCGTACACCGTTTTTCTCCAAGGAAGGAAATAAGATTTTAAAACAGAAAATCATTAAACAATTTTATCACGATGACAGTACCTGAATAAGGAGAAAATAGAGAGAGCAGTACAATGACATACTACACAGAATTATAGATGGTGTGGAAGCCAACCCCTTGGCCTAGGAGTTGGAAATGGGTCCCCTGGGACAGATCAGGTGACAAAGGTTCAGGACAGGATTCAGGGACAGGATAGATGACCTCTTCTAGATACGACGCCTGCGTCGCACCCCTCTCTGATACTGTCTTCTTCCTCGATTCTTCCGCGATCTTCTTCTATTATGTGCCTCCTCGATTCTTCCACGATGTTCTTCTAATCAATTAGGTTTTTGGCTCTAAGTCTGCAATTTGAGTCTTCTTCAATATTTGCTCAGTTCTCGGACAGCATCCTGGTCTCTCAGCATCTCGGCAGTATGAGCAATAACTAACTAACTAACTAACTAAACTACATCACTTATACCCTTCTAATGGCATGTACCACCCCTAAAGGTTTCAAATTTATGAAACTCCTAATTCTGATTGGACAGGGAAGGGGGATGATCATCACACCATGCTAAGTTTTAACAATTTTCTTTAGTCTATTGTTCAGCATTTCCACCCCTTAGATTTATTTTCCCAAGCTTTATTTCCCACCCGCATTTCACATTTTTAGCAATAAATGTTTACATTTAATAATTTTCTCGTTCATCATCCGGGCTGTCTTCTGCGTTCCCAAGACATGTTGCGATTGTGGCCTTGGCTGAAGTTCAAGAACATCATCGTGGCTCCTGGCGGGTTACGAGTGCGCATGCGTTGGGTATCACATGTCATATAGACTTCAGTATTGCTCTGAGGCCCAAATATGAACTAAATAGAAAGATTTTTTTTTAAAATGTTAGAAATCATAATAAAATGGTTTCATGTTGTAAAGGATGATACAGAGTCCAGCTGTACAAGTAGAGTACTTCTTTATTTGTAGCTTGGTTCCAGAATAGGAGATCAGGATAGTAGGAGAAGATAGATGGTTTAAAGACAGCCCCACCAGGAGCAGGCTCCTAGCAGCTCAGCCTGAGTTGACTAACTGACACTCTAACAAAGAGAGGCACTCAGGCATTCTATGATGTCATGGAACATTCTAACAGAGCAGTACAGTGGAGAATAGTAGACAAGTAATTTACTACAGTTCACTGTATACCACCTATCTCTACTCTAATCCCATTTACTTATCAAAATCTTTCGCATTAGCATTTTAATAAAGTTGCAGGATTTAGTTTCAGCAAATGCATGTGCTTTAACATGTGAGTTTCAATGCCATCTTAAAAGCGATTGCGCAGCTGCAAAGATTTCCCTCCAAACAAAAACCCGTCATTACTACGTAGATGTAGTTGACGCATGCACAGTACAGAATTCTGCATTAGCAGCCATTTTTAGTCACACTCGGGTTACTTGTTAGTACGACACTTATGCAAGCTTCCCCTAAACTTAAATGTGTGAACCGTAATGCACATTAATATTCACAAACACAATTATTACAGTATTACGAGTTATTCTGAGAAGATTGTATCCGAGCAAGTCTCTTTTATACGAGTCCTTGCTCCATCAGCCTACCCCAACTGTTTTGTCTCTCAGGAGAAGAAGAACACGTCCCCTCTCCCAGGCCATTGTTCCTGCACTAGGAGCAGATTTCACTCTTCTTTCACTTCCCTTCAACTCGACTAAAGGCTGGGCAGTTGCTGGAGAGCTAATGCAAATTTGCCTCCAGTAGCTTCAGGCTGGTTAAAGATAACTTCCTAAAGTTACATTTCCAATATTTTTAATAAAAATCTGACTTCACCAGATTGGATTTTTATTAAATTCAAAAGTAAGCCTTTGGATGAAGTCAATAAATAGTGCAGGTCAAAGGTTATAGATTAAAGTAAATTATCTATATATTTTGACTTTTCTGATGTGCCAGGTACAGCTTGACCAGTGACAATGTCGTTTTACGGATAGTCACTGGATGAACATGCCATTCCATTGTCAAACAAGTAACACTCATAAATATTATGCACCCTATTGTGCCCAGTAGTGATATATTAAGGTTTTCCTACCTGCCAAACAGGTGGTTTTGATAGATCTGTGCATCAGGCATCATGCGGCTGCTATCAGGATACAAATGGTAGGCCTGAAATCATGTTTTCCTGGCCCACTTTGGGGATGGCACAATAAGTGCTACAGTTTACAGGTGGCATTTAACTTCCACGCTCTGGGAACATTTTCCATACCATATATTAGGGTCTTAAAGAAAAGTTAATAAACATAATTTTACGGAAAAGTCAATTTAATTTAAAGGGGTACCACATGCACTTTACTCATGTTTAATAGAGGTACCTACGGCTGCCACCTTTCCTAAAGAATAATACCAAACATTTATTTGTTAAGAGTTTGTAATTTTCTGCAAAGGCCCGTAGATGATACTTACATACAAAATAAATTGTCCATTTTCATCTTTAACATGTCTTTTTTTGTTTAATGTAATTATCAATCAGGGTCCATTAAAACACACATTTTAGAGAGCTTATATGCGCTATTTTAAATAAGTAGAGAGAAGTGTAAAAACACAGTCCTTAGGTGACTTTCATCATTTTTGTATAGTATGGGACAATAAAATACTAGTCATGTCAGTAAAAAAATAGTCAGATAGAGCTGGGGTAACAGTGCAGAGAGTTCTTTGTCTAGCAAAAACAGGGCCTGGAAAATGGCACAAAACCTGTTGTGATCATCAGAAAAGGCAGATTTTCTACTATACTTAAATGTAACTTAACGTAAAATCATGTATAACCATTTTAACATGGCCTTTCTGTTTTTGAGTCCCTTAAATATTGGTCAAACATGAGCTTCAAAACTATGGGGACTGAGTCCTATCATACCATCAGAACATGTTGACCTAGTTCCTGGCTAGCTCACAATGTGCCATTTGGACCCTTAATCCTTACAGGGCACCTGATGGTATCTGCAAACTCAGAACATGGCAAGCCTAATTCCCCCAAGGAAATTGTGGAAACAGATCTAACCTTTCATTTTCAACTCAGGCATGCCCAAAGGGAGACACAAGAAGTGCACAGATTGGCATTTCAAACATTTATTGAAGCCATTTGATTCTTGTGTAAAATATGTGTGCTGCAATTATAAGTTGAAGAAAGCAAAGCTTAGTAACTACCATTACTAGAATGGTGAAGAAGATAACTAATTCATCTATTATAATTGATGCATTGATTATATGAATACACATAATTGTACTCCTACCTAGCACTGTCTATCCTAGAGAGCATAGGGTGGATGTGATTCTGCCAGATACCTTAGAGTAGTCCATTTACCTATGTGGGTGTGTCATCTTGTAGCCAGTCTTGGTGTAAGGTTTTTTTCTTGATGTAGAGCAGGCCTCCGTCGCTCTCAGCATACTGATGAGATTCATCTATGCTAGATTTCAGGCACAGGCGACCGCCACAATCAATCAACATACTCCCCTGCCGAACAAAGGCTTGGTGCCGTTTCTGTAATAAAACTGGACCCATTCATTTTGTGCTTGGGCTCTGGTGCGGCAGTCATTGTTGATTCAACTCACCCAGAGCTGTTGCGGACTGAAAACAACAAACAAGGCCAGTTTGCGAAGTGTACACACTCCTTGGACAAAATGTTCTAAAATATGATTATGTGCCTACGAAGAATGTTCTTATAAGCAAACCTTTTCTTAGTTCATGATCTCATTTGGGCATGCAAGCAGATGGTGCTAAAAGTCATTGCTAAAAAGACGTCAACTTTAAACGTGAACATGTAAAATGGACGTGGTTGTTCACAGGACCTGTTAACTTCACAACGTTCTCTGGAGCCTGCTACCAAGCAGTTGAGGAAAGGGGGGACTCAGATGAGTAGCAGGATGACAGCTCAAAATGAAAGTACAGTGAGTTTATTGAGATCATTCTGAGAGTGCAATGGAAAGGTACTTCACTGTCTCTTCCCTAGTACTACCAACCTTTCTGAGACACCAACTTGTGGATGTTGTTTGGAAAAGAGGATATAACCGAAAGCAGGAGTGAAAACAATGATAGTGGTAGGCAACAATAAAAGTGGACACTGGTAGGTGAGAGGTGTAGTGATGGAGAGGTGGACAGTGACAGGAGACAAGGAAGCGGTAAGAGTGGTATACAGTGAATGACAGGAGAGGTAACACAAAATGGTAGATAAGATTTGTTTGGAGAAGGTCCAGTGACAGGAAGACTTTGACAGAAGAGGTGGACATTGACAGGAGACGTTGGAAATGAAGGAGGAGTTGGGTTATTCTAAGAAAAGTACCAATTGATGCTAGAGCTGGTTAGTAACTAGGGGTGTGTGAAATGTGCCTAATTTGCATTTATGTAATTACATGGAATTTGGAAATTACATGAATTTACCTGTACTGACTCTAAAAGCACATCTGGCTTTTGACACAATTTTTAGCATGAAATATTTCCTTGCGTCCAAGATGTAAGGATGCTTTGTGCCTTAAAATAATAGTGCAAAAATCAAAAGCAGCTGCTTGTGTTCTGTCATTATTTGGTCCTGTGCATTTCTGGTACATTTTCACTGTGAATAGTGCTTTTGCAGTAATTTTGTACAGCAAAGGGTGGGTAATTACGTGATGTTGTGTAATAGTTTAAGCTAGGAAATTCCTCATGACAATAGAAACATTAAATTACGAAAAGTATGCTAATTCTTCATTGTAACACTAAGTATAGCCAGGCCTAGTAGTGTCAGAGGAGACAGGCAGTCATGGAGTGCGTGTGTAGTCACAAGAATGGTGGACACTGAAAGGAGAGGTAGACATGGACTCATTTCAAATGTGGACACTGACTGGAAAGGAGAGCAGTGACAGCATAGCTGGACAGCTAACTGTGAGGTAGTTAGTGACATGAGAGTTGGATACTTGTGAAATGGAGAACCAGTGTCAGAAGAGAGGGGTACAGTAAAGGTGGAGGGGGTATTGCTTGAAGTGATGTATAGGCTCTCTGAACAGTGATAGGAGAGTTGTTGTTGAAGCAAAGAGTGGACACTTATGACAAGTGTGGATACTTATGCGAAACATTATCTGTGGTGGGAGAGAGAGAGTGTGGGATAACTGGACAGTGATATAGGCAGTGGTAAGAAAGGTATGCTATGACTCATGATGGGGCTGTGATCAAGAAAGGAGCTTTGATAACCATGAATATGAGAGCGAGGAGACAATGAAATGAGAAGGAACAAGGGAAAAGGCAAAGTCCATAGCACCCTAATACAATCTACATTTGGCCAGCATTTTAATATTATTTTATTGTTGCACCACCATCTTCCCTCTCAACCTGGCTAATAGGGGGAGCCTGACATAAAAATATTAAATGCAATGGAGCACCGATATAGAAAGTTTGAAGATCACTGATCTAGAGTTCTCAAGTGTTAAGAGTAAAGTGTTGTTTCAATTTTTCAGATGCAAAGTTTTGTTTTGAGAAGCAAGTGTTCACAAGTTGTGTAGTTTATTTTAGAGTACATGATTACAGTTTTCACATGACTTTATAGGTGTGGCCAAACAAGTTCTTTTGTGTTTGTGCAGGAACCTGAAAATTAGCCAATTTACAGATTTCGTATCTTGGAAAATCCTGATGGCTCTTGAAAAGGTCAACAGACCTTTGCCACTAAATTAGAATGGATGGAGAACAAAGGCATAGACCTCGCATGCATCATCAACAGTCAGAATAATGTCCAGTCAATGATAAGTGCTTGATGGAGTTTCAACACCTTTATTTATCTTAAAGGATTAGTATTGTTTCTGTTGTCTTTATTTAAATTAGTCATTTTACAGAAATGTCAATAAAAGTTTGATTAGTGAGAGCATAATTCAATACAGAGTGTTTCGTAAAGGACATTTTTGCTAAACTAGCTAAGGAGCTAAATCTACCCTAAGTTGAACCCATGAAGAGTTGTTTTCAGAAAAGAACAAGATTAAGATTATGAAAAAGAGCTACCCATAAAGAGTTGTTCTAGAAACTCAGCCGAGTTCCTTACAGCTGTAATTGCAACCACTTTATAAGAGTGATCTTTTCAGTAGCATTGATCAAGGAAGGATCTCTAAATTAAAAAGGATAAAGTCATCTTTTAGCAGTAGCTTGTCAGTAATAAAAGTAAAGAAGCCACTCTTCAGTGGAAGAGTGACACAGGCAGGATAAGGAGCTCTTGGTCAGAGTCTTCTTCTCATCCAAATCTGTAAACACTAATTCTCCCCTAACTAGCTGAGAACACTCATTAATATTAAACCACACAATAATGGATAGATAATTTGTTAGGCGTTAACTCTCCTCTTCCAGCAGAAACTGCTCATCATATGATGTCTTTAACACCCGATGTTTCTCCTCCTGATTTCTATGGTAAACATTCTCATCGATATGTGTAAAACATTGTTTTAAGACTTTGTTACATGGAGGAAAGTTCTCATGAGAACCTTCTTCCCTAAGTTAAAAGATGCACTGTTTGCCCGTTCTGAATACAAAGCAAATCGAATATGATGAGGCCAAACTAGCAATAATATTCTGCAAGGCACTCATAAAATATATCTACATCATCATCCATTCAAGTGATCACAGCAGCTCATTGTATTAGGAAAGTGACCTAACATGGTGTGAGGAAGCTAAAGAAACATGGATTTCAAGTCTTATATAGGTTGCTGGTGCTAGACAAAATGTTCTAAATAAACTTCTATTAAGCAATGAGCAAGAGTTGAAAGAAAAGCTTTAAGGCCCAACTAGAGAGGCACATTTAAGAATGATAGCCTAATACAAAAAAATAACTTCTATATTATTTTGCATACATTTAAGTTCTAGACATTTTCCCTACATATGATTAATATATGAATCAATTACTAAATTAATACTACATTTGAATATGTTTCTTTCACGTAATAAAACAGGCACAACTTTCTGTGTGTCATTTTCTATGTGAAAACATTTCTACAGCAGTTTAAACACATTCTAAAGTGCACTTTTAACATGGTCTGTGAGTTGAATTTTCGTTTTGAAAGACATTTTTTTCAAATGCCTCCCTTTTGATGATTTTAATTATCACAAATTTTGGTTTCACATTTTAATTGAGTCTAGCGAGCACTTTCATCTTCAAATGAGTCTTGTCATTTTCTTTTATTTCCCCTGTTGATTCTAAGGGGCCTATTAGGATTGCAGGCGGATCGCCCCCGCCGGGCCGGCGGTAGTCACTGCTGGCCTGGCGGGAGCGATCTGCCTGCCATCCACACCTTAAAGACCCCCCACCAGGTTAGGATGGCTTGGTGGGTCCGCGACGGACAGAAAGACAGTCCACCGCTTTTCCGCCAGTCTACTCGTCGACCGGGCGGAAAACATACTTAATATGGTGACGGTGTCTGCAAGATTATGATTACGGCGGAGATCAGCCTTTCCATGGCGGCATTGCTGCCATGGAAAGGCATGCGGTCTTTGCTATTCGGGCCGTACGGGCCCCCAGGAGGTTGGGAGGTGCACATGTGGGGTACCTATGGTACCCTCCTGCACTGGCATGGACAAGGTAGTAGGCACCGCGCGGTGCCTTCACCTTGTGCATGCCAATGCACAACGTGCATTCTCAGCATTGTGGCGGGCGGTGATGTGAGCACCGCCCGTCACAATGCTGGGATTAGGGGATGCCACCGACACGGTGGCGGTGGCATCCTAATTGCAGGTGCGGGACCGCCGCACCCCTGGTGGACAGTCCCGCATTCTGTTACGGTCGCCATCATAATAGACCCCTAAGTGTTTTCATATAGTCGTCATTCATCATTATTCCATGTAGCCCCACATCCCTCTTAGACATATTCCTTTGAAATCTTTCCTGTCTTTTGCACATGCAGTAGTTACAGATTAGAAATAGGATACAAAGAAATAATAAGCAAAGTCCTATTATCAGTATTGGCAATAGTTTAATATTCAATATACCCTTCCCAGCTGTCAAAAACAAATTTCGATGGTACTCAGTCCTTTCCCTAAATTCTTGTACAAATTTTGTGTTTCCAATTCATGTAATTCAGGTTCTAACCCTGACGTGTTCCCCGCAGAGCTTTCTATCTACTTACTTTAGTGTGGTATGAAGGCATAGCAGTGAGTTAATTTCAGAATGTGATAGACACTCCTCCCTTTTCAGTGAGTAATACATCTAAAACAAGACGGTCTTGCAAAACCATAGACGCTATAGCAATTAATTCAGTATTAATTTAGAGTAAGCGCCAGAAGTGCTTATCACCATTTTATCAACTCTGGTAGCTAGCTTTCTAATCTATTCATCATTTAATATGATCCCCACTAGTGGTGTCACTGTGCAAAACATGTCTCCTACCAAAGCAGCTCCTGTTTCTGCATTATTTTTTATTTTATTTTTTTACGGAGTTTTATATAGCGCGAACCTGACCCGAAGGTATCGGGTATCAGAGCGCTTTACATAGCACCAGTTGTGTTACATGAGGACACATTCATTTTTTTTGTTAGGCACGGGGAGATTAAGTGTTTTTCCCAGAATCACAGGATGTTCAGCGTCATTGCCGAGACTCAAACCCATTTCCCCAGATTCGAGGTCGACTGCCCTAGCCGTTAGGCTCACTCCTTTTGATGTTTTGTCTATGTGATTGTGCTCATGTTAAAGCTTCTATACTTGTAACATGATACATATTCGGTATTAGTATGCCCAAATAGCAGGTTCCTTCCCAGTTAGCAGGTAAGAGGCAATAAGCATTCTGTCCACAATTGTAAAAAAACAACTGGAATGGTATTTTTGTCTCCCTGTAAAATTTGCCAAGATCCCCCATTAGTTTGAATGTGTGTTCACAGCTACTGATTCATACATGTCTTGTCCTCCTTAGTGTACGTTGTTTTGTAAAAACAATCTTTTCTTGTGTCACTTTCTAGTCTGAGCTAAGGATAAACCATATTCTTTCTTAAGTAATTTTCCTCTTTCTTCCATGCATTCTTTAACACGTCTCCCTTTCTGTCTGTTGATTGTGTCATTTTAATGTATCTCTCCTCCAAAGCCATTATGTAAGCTTTCTCTGTGGGTTACATCAAGCATGTTAGAATGTACTTATAAGCCTTTACACTATCTACTGGTAGGTGTGGAAAGAAGTAATACCAAGCAGTATCCATCATGTAAATTCATGCTTTCTATTAAAAGCACTTGTGATAGCAGTAAATCATTGTTTGAGTAAAAATATTCAAAGTGCCCTCACCTATAAACGAGTGAAATCAGACTACTGCAAGAAACTGTGTAAGACAAAGGAATGTGATAATACGTGAATTCCTCAGAAACGCGAGTTGTCAAGTGCGTACAAACATAGTAATCACTAACATCCATTGAGTTAGTGTATTCTTGTACTAACCTAGAGTATACATTAGTGAAGTAACTATCTTTTTTGTAACTCACAAATGCTTTATTAAAAATACCATCCCTAAAGTTGTGTGCATGTGTATTAGTGACATTGATACTAGGGGGCTCTGGATCGGGGGTTAGATAAAATCCTACTAATACTTTGGTAATCATTATAACTCTTATTATGAAAACTACACACATGATACATTAACATTTATTTCTTATGCAACACATTGTTCTGAGTCAGTTATTAGTTTTGATTTACAATAGAGGATTAGCAGACAATCTTCTTAAAAGCTGTAAAGAGGTTTTTTTTCTTAGATCTTATTTTTCATGTCTTCATGTTAGTACAGGTACCTGATAGACAATCTTTAACCCTACTCCATGTTCTTCTAAAGTTTTATCCCTATGCTTCTGTAACTTTGTTCTCTGACCTAAGTTAGTCTTCTGTAAAACAAATTACTAAAACAATACACATCTAATAGGCACTATTATTAATTGTTCTTCTTTTTGCTTTAAGTTCGTTTTTGGTTTTTCAATTTGGCTTCTCAAAATTAATGTATCTAAAGTTTTCAAGGGGGTTCTAACAGTTTAGATTCACGTTGTACAGATCTTCCATTGTAACATTCATCAAGGTACTCAAGCTCTTCTGGACCTCCTTGGAACTTGATGATTTGGATCAAGTGAGCCTTTGTCCTCTGTCTCACTCTCTTCAGGAACTGTTTCTGGAACTTGTGCTATTGATGAGCTTCTTTTTCGTCTTTCCTTTCTATGATTTCTTGGTCACTCTGCTTGACAACTGATTGTTTTTGTCCAAGACCTCATTCCTTCACCAGGATCATGTTATTTTCCTGGTTTTATTTCACAGATACCTTCAGCATGCTGTTCAGTCTCTCCTACATCTCCATCTGAGACCTCCATGTCACTTTGCAAAATTTCAGGTACTTGTACTTGTCTTTCAACTGGTAATCTTCCCCCCTTACTTCTCCTTGTGCTTTTCTCTGCACTTAGGGAGATGTTGGTGCTGCAGGTGTAGTTGATGTTGCAACTAGTGGTGCAACCACTAGTTCTCTTCTCTCCAGATCATTGACCAAAGGCACTCCTTCTGCTTACTTTTTCTTTTGGTGTGAGAGTTATGTACCCAGTTTCTAATTCCAGCACATTTAACAGCAGAGTTCAAGATCAGTATCACTTGAAAGAGGCCATTCCATCTGGGTTCAAGACAAGTCTTCCAAACGTTCTTCTTGACACAACTCAATCACCAGAATTGAAGTCATGGCACTGTTCTTGATAAGGGTCTTGTTGAGCAGCTGATACCTGATGAGAGACAGAATGAACCACATCAGCGAGTGTCTTCAGTAGTCCAAAATCATATCATCTGTGACAGTCATAAGGGCATTCACAGGCACAGCTGGTAGTCTCATTGCCCTTCCCATCATAATTTAATGTGGGGATAATCCTGTCTTCTTCTCTGGAATACTTTAGACACTAATCAACCCCAATGGTAAAGCATCTGGCCATTTCAGTGAAGTTGAAGCAAAAACCTTTGCCAATCTGGACATTATTGTTCCATTCATCTGCCCAACTATGCCTGATGCTTCCAGTCTGTAACTACAATGTAGCTTCTGTTTGATCTGTAGTGCAGCACATAGCATGTTGTCACTACATTATTGAAGTGTGTTCCTCTATCTGAATTGAGAAAGACTGGAATCCCGAATCTTGGAATGATCTCCCGTGATAACAGCAGCTTAGCTACAGTAAGACTGTCACTTCTCCTCAGTGGGTAGGCTTTCACCCATCTTGAGAATACACAGATGATCACCAGGATATCTCTCAACCCGTTGTGCACAGGCATCTAAATAAAATCCATCTGAAGCTGTTAAAAGGGCCATTTGATCTCCCTATGTGTGAACTCCTAGCATGTTTTTTCCCCATATTTAGTTGTTGACATGTGCCACATCTTCTGCAATTTTCATCTGCAATCATTCAAAATCTAGGGTTAAACCAGCTTTGATGGAAATGTCTCACCATGGCATCTCTCCCTAAATGTGTGTAACAGTGGTAATAACTAGTCATTTGAAACACCGAGCCATCAGGCAACACTGGCGTTCCATCAGCTGACATCCAGATAACATTTGCATTATTTACACAGCCTGACCTGACCCCCCCATTTTGTTCTGCTTCAGACACATTCTCTTGTACCCTTTTTAGTTCTTCCCAGGTGTCACTTATTTCCATTGTCATGGTAAAAGCAAGTTCTTCCTCAGATTCACATGTGAAACCTCCATTAAATGTGCATGCTAGCAATACATAGTACCTGAATACTGAGTCAGCATATCTGTTACCCATGGCAACATACCCGCTGCATGTTTGGCGTCCTGGACATTTTACAACCGTAATTTCTTTAGGTAACTGTAGCAAGTTCCATACATGCTCTCCAGTCCGGATGGGCTTTCCTGTGGAAGTAAGAAACCCTTGTTGCGACCATAATTGCCTAAAATTGTGAACTACACCAAAACCATACTGGCTGCCGATAAAGATGGATCATGCAGTTAAACTGCAAGCTTGTGTCCGCGCAAATAACTCAGCAACTTGTGAGGAGAAAACTGACTGAAGCCAGAAAGCTTCAATTACATAATTGCTGCTCTTAGTGTATCTTCATTTTCTCTCAGGCGTGAACCATCAAAAAATAGGACATGATCTTGCTCATTGAGTGGTTCATTCTTAATATCAGGTCTTGGCTTTGGGTATAGTTCAGTGACACTTAGGCAATCATGATCAAACTCTTTGCATCTGTCATCTGGTTCAGCTACAGGCATCAAAGTAGAAACATACAATACATTGCAATGCTCGATTGAAACATTTTCGGAGGTGAGCAAACTTTGCTCATATCTGATAAGTCTATGGTGGGTAAGATTTTGCATTTTGGTCTTAATCAACAGTAATTCCACTGAGTGAGGGACCATGACAAATAAAGGATGTCCCATCACTATATTCTCTTTTCCAAACTAGCACTTACTGCGGGAACCGCCTTTAAACAGCAGGGTAGTCTTGCCGCTATAGGGTGAAGTATGGTAGAAAAATAGGCCACAGTTCTTTGGCCCCCTCCATGTGTCTGAGTCAAAACTGAAAGGGCACATCCAGCTCTTTCACTGCAAAGCAATATAGAGCTTTTTGTATAGTCGAGCATTCCCAATGGTCAAGCACAACACAATTTATATTTTAATTCTAGAAAATCATTGGTGCATTTGTTGTCCCAGGGAAGCAGATTGGACACAACTTGATGTTTAAGCCTCAGTCGGGGCTCTGCCATCAAAGAAAAGTTGGTATCCACTGTCTACAGTAGATGGCCATTCCTAGAAACCTCCTGATCTCTCTATGTGTTCAAAGTGTAGTCATTTGCAGGATGACTTCTACCCTATCTGGCTAGACTTTTCTGTCTCTTTTCATGATAATTGAACTTCTTTTCTTCCACACCTGTGTAATTACAATTTTGCCCAATACTAGTCTTGAAAATACAATGACATCACAGGGGTTGGTTCTTCAATTACCTGGACAGGAAACTCTGAAATATAAAATGGATTATTAACAAGGGGCTATCCATCCCAGATTAACTTACTGAGAAGGTCTAGAAAACCACTGGATTCTAAACTCCAGCATGGTCACATCTAGTGCCAGGGGCACACTTGATACAAACTTGAGTGAGAGAAGTTTAAAGATCGCATTATAAAATAATTGTTTGCCATAGCACTGCTCAGGATGATTGCCAAATATTAACTGAGGAAGTTGTTCAGGGTTTGATGATTTCATATGCACATAGGGCAAGACCCCACAGAACCTGCAAAGTTAATGTTAATTTAATTCATATGGAAAAAATATCAAATATTGCTATAAGAATAAGATTGATCATAATTTAATACTTTTTATAGAGATGAGCTGGAGATTCGTAGAATGTGTGGCTCTGATTTTATGTGCCACTCACTAATAAGCATCTGATAAATTTCAGACTCTAGACCTGATTTAGAGTTCGCGGATGGGTTACTGCATTTCAAACATGACCAATATCATGTCTGACGAATTAAAAGTGCATTATATCCAAAGTCACTTATAAGATGGAGGATGAGATATCCATCATGTTTTGTGACTGAGTAACCCATTCGCCAAACTCTAAATCAGCCCCTTAGTAAAATTAACTTTCTGAATTTAAAAGGTACAACGTGCTACTATTTTTCAAAGACACTCTAAAATACTTTAAGACAGCATTTAATGGTCAAGGCAGGGACTGTAAGAAATTAGGTTGTTGGTTGGGAGGGGTGAAACCCTTCTCAAGCAGAAACCACAATTCTTCTCATGGTGAAGTCACAAGCACACTCTAAATTAACTTGTGCTCAACCCTTGGGTAGCTTGGCATACAGCAGTCAGTCTTAAATCAGATGCAATGTGTAAAGTATTGTGCAACACTTAAGACAGTAACTCTGAAACTACACCACAAAAGGATCCCACACTAGTTTAGAAAAATTGAGTCATTTTTTTTATAAATAAAACAAGACCAAAATAACATGAATCCAATCAAAAGAACCAGTGATATTCAACTTTCAAGATTTTAGTAAAAATAGGACCACAAAGTGGTAACTCTGGATATCTGGTCGCATGGGCTATACAGGAACCCAGTTGGCCCGCTAAACAGAAAACCTTAAATCATGGTTTCATTCATCATTGCGGGCTTGTGATGCGAAGTCCGGCTTTGAGGATGTGGTCGAGCGATGCGCCAGTTCCAAGGAGCTCTGGGGCTGCGATGCAGCGTCCAGTGCCATCATCGAGACTGCCGTCAATAAGGGATGAGAGGGCCTGCTCTGAGGATGCATTTTGAAGTGGCAGTTCTGATGGGGCACGGAGCTGCAATGCGATGCGGGTCGTTGCAGTGGTACCATTCTTTGCAGCAGCAGTGATGTGTCAGTAACTCACTTATAAAGACACTGACATATCTACTCATAAAGCCACACAGCCACTCGCACTCTCTCAGTCACCCACAGAGCTATCACACACCTTTTCACTCACACAGAGTCAATCACACAGCCACTTATTCACCTATACAGTTAGACACATGCAAACTCGCTTATTCATACAGATTCTAACATAAACTTACTCACCTATATATTCACTGGCACAAGCAGACACTCACCAATATGGCCACTCACAATCACTCACTCACACATACAGTCAGTCACCTATATACTCCAACATTCACCTATACTACCTTTCACATATGCAGTTACTCACCCACCTACCACTGACACATCCATTCACTCACCGACACAGCCATATGCACACTCACTCACCTATACAGACCCTCTCAGATGGACTCACGAACCCATACAGCCACTGATTCACCCACTCACTATCGATTCAGGGAGTCACACACCCCCTCACCCACCCACACAGACACTCATACACCCATACAGGTACTCAGACACTGAGACACATATAATCACTCACTTTTTACAGTTAGTCACACACTCCAACTTACCTGCCCAGCTGTTGGTTCCTCCCGGAAGTCTTCCTGGACCGACCTGCAGCCAAAAACCAAAATCGGCAATCTCCATTGAAAACAACAGGGCACCCAAAACTAAACCGCACCTTGCACCTGGCCGCCCCTGTCTGCTGTGGGTGCACCTTATGAGCTAAATTGGATCTCTCTTTGCCCTGAACATAACCCAAGGAGCTTTGCTCCAACAACCTTGTGGCCTGCTCATGAGCAGCCACTAGCTGGAAGCTCCCTATCCTTCGTTGGATAACATTGGGCCTCAGTACTCTGCACCTGGCCGCCCTAGTGCCGCTGAGATTGTTTTGAGAGTGCATCCTTGACCCTGGGGAACCCTGGTTTTAAGCCCAGAAACACATCTCCCACAACCAAGTACTTACCTGTAAATCGATAACTCCATTTCCTCCCATAGGATTGCATTGACTGCTTTTCTTGAAAATTATTTGAAGTGTGGAATTGGTTTGTATGGATCTTTAAAAAAAACTGCAAACAAAAACTGATTTACTTACCTTTTCTCAAGGCAATGTCACAGTGTGATATCAAGGCGTATCACACTGAATAGAAAAAGTAATCTATAAAGTAATCTGTAAAGTATTCAAAAGTGATCTAACAGTAATTTCAACTGTATTCAAAGTATTTACAAACCTGTAACAAAGTCATTTTCATTCAGCTTGCTTGTATTGTTCAACCTGCCTTGATAAGTACCATTTACACTTACCCGTGCCATGCTTGCTTGGTTCTAGTTTTAGGTCTTAGTTTAGTCTTTGAGTGTGTGACATATTTTAGTCTTTGAGTGTGTGACATATTTTCTTGCCTGAGTGTGTACTATAATTGCTTAGCACTACCCATTGATAAGGCTTACTGCTCACCCACACTGCCACAAATAGAGAGTAAGGTGCTAATTACATTTATCTCTGCCTACCTTTGGGGTTCCACTGGACTCTGTGCACACTATACCTAATTTTGGTATAGCATATACAGAGCTAGCTTCCTACACTGGGACCCAGGTGGACAGCGGGCCCTCCAAGTTAAAAGAGTATGCTAGGTAGAGGCCTAAGCATGAGCATCCATGTGGTAAGCTTTAACCTACCAGTATGTGGTCCAGCTGGGAGGTGGGACCCTGGGTCGCACAGGAGATGGATGGTCTGCAGAAGCCAGGAATGTAGGGGGCTCAACTGCTCTGCCCCTCTGCCCCCACACAAGGAGATTCCTCGAGCGCTGGAGTTCATCAGATCACTTTGCCACTCAGGCCCGTGCAGGAACCATGATGGTGTATCAGGCACAGTGAGGGATGCACTAATGTGTGGTGAGAGTTCTACCAGGTGTGTGGGGATATTGCGTTGAAGCTCTAGAGAGTACAAGGTGTAGGGGAGGGCTCCAAGAGCACCACCACATGAATCCTCACACAGCACAGTCAATATCCAAGGCTAGGAGCACACAAGGCTGCAACAGGCCTAAAGAGAGACAGACCCTGTTGCTCTCCCTGCCCTGGCATCTACAGAGAAGGGGTCTTCCGCTAAGGAGGCCACATTTGTGTCATCTGGGGGCAACGCCAGCCTGCTCAGTAGTCACAGCCAGTTCATAGTGCCCACAATGGGTGAGGCCCCAATAGCCAGGATGCGAGGCACTCCCACTAACAGCACTGTATCTGACTTCATTGAAACAGGACATGGACCAAGTGGAGAGGAAGATGGCAGTGGAGCCCAAGTAGAGGCAGACCCTTACCTCACCCAAGGGCACTGGTAACTCTCTGCAGGTGTGCATTTAGTAGGTTGCAGGAGGGAGGGGGAAGGTGCACCATCCTGAGAAGGCTCTCAGTCTCTCTGGGCAAATCCCCGGCAGGCCCGCCAGCTTGCGATGTGCCAGGGCAAGATGGCGTTGTTACCTTCCATGGTGGCAAGGGCAGGTGCCACTTGGTGGTCTGGCCATGACAAGAGGCACTGGTTGTTTCACGGTGGTAATCTGCAGCAATCGCCTCACCAAGGAGCTCAATGCAGCCTGATCGCCTCTCTGCCAATGCTGCAGCCCAGGGCTAGTGAAGTCAAGATGGCACTGGTGGGCCAAGCAGCCACAGGGATGTCAGCTATGTTGGTGTTCCCTAGCTCCAGGGGACACCGAAAATGTCCCAGGAGCCACTGATTTGTATTGTGACATCTCTGGCACCTCCGAGTGCAAAGTCAGTGTGAAAAAGAAGCTTTAAAAGGCTTTAAGGCCTGAACGATGTGGGAGCTCCAAACCTCCCCATCTTATGCCATTGCCAGCCAGGCCATGGCTCCATGATTCCGTTTTTTAATATAATTTATGTGAGTCACATGTGTGACTGCGTGTATCAGTGTGTGAGTGGGTGTCTGAGTGATTATATGTGTGAGTGACTTTATGGGTGTTTAAGTGGGTGTCTGAGTAGCTCTGAGGGTGGCAAAGAGGCTATGGGAGTGGCAGTATTGTTGAGTGAGTGGATGTGTCAGGAGCTGTATAGGTGGGAGGGTGAATGTATGTAATGGTGCTTGAGTGGTTGTGTCAGTCACTGTATGGGTGAGTGAGTGTCTGAATGGTTGTATGAGTGAGTGACTGGGTGTGTAAGTTGCTATATGAGTGAGTGAGTGGCTGTTTAAGTGTTTGGTTAAGTGAGTTAGTGTGTGAGTGGCTGTATAGAAGAATGAGTATCTGTGGGATTGGGTGTCCGGGATAGTAAGTTGCTGTGTGAACGGTTTCATGGATGTTTGAATGGGTATGTAAGTAGTGTGAGTGTAAGAGTGAGTGTGTGAGTGGTTGTATTGGTAAGTGAGTGACTGTCGAGAGGCTGTATGGGTAAGTGAGTGGGTGTGTGAGTGGCTGTATGGGTGAATAACTGGGTGTTTCAGTAGCTGTATGGTGAGTGTGGTTAGGTAAGCACTTGTATGGGTCTGTGAATAGGTATGTGAGTATTTGTGTGGGTGCGTGAGTTGATGTTTGAGTGGTTGTATGGGGTATGAATGGGTATGGGAATAGTTCTGTGGATGATGTATCAGTGATGTCACTGACCAAATTATGAGTGATGTAATATGTGAGGTCATCAGTAGTACAAGGGATGTAAGTTATAGTTAGCTCAGATAACTATAACAGCTGAATTTCACTGGTTTTGTATGAGTAACATCTGAGCCTAACTATAATGTCCCTGTAACCTTTGTTTTTTTCAGTGAATCTCTAAGGTTTTTTAAAATTCTATTTCCTAACTATAACGTCCCTGTAACCTTTGGTTTTTAAGTTAATTTCTATGGCTTTAGTAGTCATATTTGCAGAATGGTGGAGAAAGGGGACAGGGTCTCTGACCAGCTCTCAGGAATCCTGCTGTGTTGAACTTACTGGCTGTAACAGGAGGGCTTCTGGTCACCTAATCATCCAAGGGGGCTTCATCGCCCAACCAACAGTTCACAAGGAGGCACCATTTGCAGAGTGGTGGAGAAAGGGGGCATGGCCTCCAATGACCTGAAGCAATCCTGCAATGTGGGACCTGCTGGAGGTAACCAGAGGGCTTGTTGGCCCCCCAAGGCCCTCTGGAGCCAAGGTGACTTCATCCCCAAACCAGCAGTGGGCCAGGAGAGCATTTGCAGAGTGGTGGAGAGGGGGCATAGCCCTTGAAATCCTTTCAACAATCTTGCTGTTCAGGACTTATTTGAGGTAACAGGAGTGTGTGGTGTCCCACTAGGACCCTCTGCAACCAACGGGACTTCATCCCCCAACCAGTTCTGCACCAGGGGGTGCATTTGCAAAGTGATGGTGAAAGGGCATGGGGCCTGTGGTTACTTGCTTTTTTTTATGTGCCCCCCCTTCCCTGGGCCAATTTCAGCCCCCGTCCCCGGCTGATTTCAGCCCCAGGGACCCCATCTACTGGGCCTTTTTTTTAAAACTTAAAGTGAGAGGAGCCATGCAGACCACCTCATTGGGCCGAATTCAGCCCGGGGACCCCATTTCTGGGACCTGGCATGTTATTCTATTAAATAAACTGAGTATTGATAGTTAAGATTGTGTTTCCATTGAAGATTCATTTTTTGTCTTGGTCATACCTCTGGAGCTGTTTGACAAATCTCCACAAAACTGTTTTGAAAATGTATCTTTTTTGCCTAGCATGCACATGGAAAGTTTCGGGGTAATCCATCAGGCAAAGGATAGGAAAAAAAGGGGGGCCCCAAATGCATTTTCCACATTCATTTCCCCTTAGGAACTTTAGACACAGCTACAGCTTAAACCGTCAAACAGATTTACACCAAATATGCCAGAAAGCTAGATCTAGCTCTACAAAAAGTGCTTTTTATATTTTTGTATGAATTGGGTCAGTAGTTTTTGAGCAATTGATGGTCAAAAACTTTCCATATCTAGGGACGCATAGCCTCTGCAATTCTCAACAGATCTCAAAGCTTTGACTGGCTGACACCACCTCAACCGGGTAGTGGTGGCAGCCATCTTATGACTCTGGCCTCAATCCAGAGTCCTAGAAAAAAACTAAAAATATGACAAAAGGGAGCAGGGTAAGAATACCTTGACCCCCTAGACATAGTGTTGGGGTCGCAGAAGGAACTTGCCTGGGGCCAAAAACATTTTTGCCGCAAATTCATGGAGGATCCCGAGCCCACAGCAAATCTTTTTTTTAAAAGCAAGTGAGGGCTCCCACGCTTGTTTTTATTACGCCACCCGGGTAGGCCAGGTCAAGAGGGGAACAAATATTTATATTTTGCGAGAGGGGTCGATTTTGTCCCTGGGGACCTCATCCTCAGAGCCTAGTGCTGTTTTAAGAGGGGGGCATGCAGACTCTTTCACCTAGTTGTTTTTGCCCCAAGGATCCCATCCCCAGGGCCTTGCTGATTTGTAAAGGGAAGGGGGCATGCAGCCTCTTCCCTAGGATGTTTGCAGTCCTAGGGCCCCATCCCCAGGGCTGGCTGCATTTTTTAAAGGGAGGGGGTCACATAGCCCTCCCCCTGGGCCATAAATGGGCCCCAGGAACCCTATCCCCAGGGCTGGCTCTTAGGCTATGTCCCTGGGTGCCCAACCCCACGACATAGCAGTTTCCCTGCATGCAGTTTGCGCCGGCAGGGAAACTTGTGCTTGCTCTCGCATGGTAGGAACAATTTCAAATCTCCTGCCAAGCAGGAGCAAACACCAAGTCCACTCTGGGTGGGAGCTGATAAAATGCTCCTGCCCACTTGGAGCAGACTTCAGATCTGTTTTTCTGCCCACAGTGATGCAGGCAGGAAAACAGATCTAAAGATTGCTACCGCCTGCAGGGAGCAGCATTATGAGCTGCTCTCTGCTGGTTGGAGCAATGTTTGCTCCTGCTGGATGTGGGGAGATGGCTGGGCGTGTGGGGGCCTTGAGGGTCTCTACATGGCCCCCATAGATAGTTGGCCTCTCTTTGTTGGCCAGGTCCCGGGAGATTGGGTTCCTGGGGCTGAAATTGCTTTGGGGTGGTGGCTGCATTCCCCCTCCCCATTAAATATGGTTGCAGGCCTTGGGGCATGGGGTGCCAGGTGACAAGATAGGCCTAGGGAATGGGGCCACATGCCCTCTCCCCTTTAAATATGTTTCTGGACCCCTGGAGATGAGGTCAAAAGTGGCCAAGGGAGGGGGGCCTTTGGCCTCCTTCCCCTAAAACATGTACCTGGCTCCGGGGGATGAGATCCTCAAGGCCGAATCCCTTTCAGGCAGGGGGCCACATGCCTCTTTCCCCTCAATTTTACTTAGTGGACTGTGGTGATGAGATCCCCGGGGCCTAATATGGTTTGGGGAGGGGGGGCACATGAAAATAAAAGTTCGAAGCAGTTGGTTGCTGTTGGGAGGGTTGGCTACAGACCCTGGCTGCAGGCCAGGCCTTGTGTCCAATGCCCCATTGTGCATGGCATGCACAGTGTAGAGTTGGTTGCATGTGGGAGATTGGCAGCCAACTCCCTACCAGCCACGTGGCAGGAATGTGATTAATGTATAGTAATTAAATATTACTATGCATTAAAAAACTATTTTTAACTCTCTCTCTACATATATATTCACTAAAAAACAAAGGTTACAGGGACGTTATAGTTAGGTTAAGATTTTACACACACAAAACCAAAGAAATTCACTACTTATAGTTACCTGATGTAGGAAGCTACTTCTTTACATGATGTACCAAAATGAGGTATATAATGCAAAGAGTAAAAGGGTTCCCTAATAAGTGGATAGGCACTTACTCTAGCAATCCCAAGGTGCTCTGCTAGGGGTTGGAGCAACCTTAGGCCTATCAGAGAGGAGTGTTACAAATCTGCAAATCCACACAATTGTCAAAAAATGATGGACACAACTCAATAAGGATGTCAACACCAATTTATAAAAATAACACACATCTTTATATATCTTTAGGCATCAGAATCAATACGATCAGGTAAGTACGTTTTGCAAGAGAAATACTTCACGGTTTTAAAAGTCGACACAAGTGCATTTGTCCAAAGCTGCCCGGTTATCCTATGGGAGGAAAAACAAGTACATATTCAAGTACAGTACAGCAACTTACTAGGCCAATCTCCGGTACTTAAGGCGAGTATCAAGCAAGGTTCAAGGCAGCATCAGAAGGTCACCTCCAGTGGCTCTAGGGCGGTGGTGGAATACAGCATTGGTTGCCCAATGTTAGTCTTCGTGAAAAGTAGCTGCAGGTTTTGATTGGGAGGTCAGTAGAGTTGAACCATGCAATGGGCTTAAATGTGGTGATGCTAGAGGATGTGGGGACACCAGCGGTCCTCCTCTCCTCAGGCATGGGTAGCCGGGTGCTGAGGGTCTTTGAGGTGTTGAGTTTCTTCATCCGGGAGCACTCTTGGTTGAGGGGGGTCTGCAAACAGAAGCTGCAGGTGAAGTCAGGGAGTTCACGAGGGGTGAACCTAGAGTGGGATCTGTCTCTGGAGGGCTTGGGGACCACGCTGACACAATTAGACCACTTCAACAGGGGCTTAGGTGCAGTGGTGCTTGGCTGCATCAGGTTTTGGCACTTCTGGAAATCCGATGCAGCCAAGCACCATTGCACCTGAGTGCAGTGGTGAGTGTAGGGTAGAAGCCAATGGGCCACCTATATCTGGGTCACTAGGACCCTTTATAGGACCACTTCTTGTGGGACGTAAGCATAACCCTTCCCAGAGTTCCTTAGTTTGCCTTCACCAAAATGGCTACCTCTGGAAAGTCGCCTTAACTTCAGGTAGCCCACCTTAGGGGTGATACTGGCCCGAGGTCCATAGACAGCGGGAAGAATGCTGTCTTGCTATAACTGGATCTTTTGGCAGTGTTAATCAAGGTCATCCCAATACTAGCGTGATGCAAGGCGACATTGGGATTGGTGGGACCATATGGGCTTGGCTGGGCTCTTTCTTAACAAGCAGATGTCAGTCTGTATGGATGCCACCTTTTGCATCAGACCCCAAATCCCTTAAATCTGGGGTTCCCCAGGGCTCTGCCTTGAGTCTGACATTGTTTAATGTCTATATGTCCCCCTTGGCAACCCTGGTGGAATCTTATGAAGTGCACGTCATCTCTTGCACGAACGACACACAGATCCTCTTAACTTGGGATGGGAATAGCTCCACCACTCAAAGTATATTTGAAGCCTGTCTGTCAGTGGGGTTCCAGTAGATGTGGTGGGGTAAACTCCAGTGCAACACAACCAAAACTGAAGCACTGGTCGTTGGCTCCTCTTCCCTCCTTTGGGATGGTTGGGTCTGGCCTACCTCTGCTCCTTCTCCCCAACGCCGGCCATAGTGGTTGAGAATCTTGGAGCAAAGTTTGATAATAAAGCGTCCTTCAAACCACAGCCAGAGAGTGTAGTTGGGCCTTGCTTCGGCCTCCTTCAGTTCCTGAGGACATTTCTGTTCCTGTTCTTGCCCTTGGCTCCATGTCAGAGGATAGTTGCCCATGCCCTTATAACATCTTGGTTGGACTACGCCAATGCACTATACTGGTGTTTACCTCTGTACCAACTTAAGAGACTCCAATTGGTCCAGCCCGATTCCTGCTTAATATCCCTAGAAGCATATCTATAAAGGCACATCTCAAAGAGCTGCATTTTTTGCCCATTCGATAGCTCATGTTAGCCCAAAGAGCTTTCTGTGGTCTAGGTCCTGCCTATCTTACTAAGACAGTCACACTATATTCCAGCTAGAACTTTACATTCTGCGAATGCATTGCTGGTTGTGGTGCCTACGAAAAGGTGGAAGAGACGGGGAGGCTCTTCCTTCTCTGCATTGGGTGCTTCAAGCTGCAAGGCATTCCCCTTGTATCTGCGTGCCACTAAGGATGTGGGTTTTTCCAAGCGCAGTGTAAAGACTAGGCTATTTAACTGTGCCTTTTGAAGTGATCAGTGGTTGTAGTACCTACAGGGCTGGGACACTGTATGAGTAGCTGCGCGCTTTACAAGTGCCATTGATTTGATTTGATTTGAGGGTGGGCAAGATTATTGGACTAGCTAATTTTCCCACCTGTCCAGGTGCCAAAGGGCTCTGGAGAAAAGAGGTTGGCTCCCTCTCCTGTGAGAGTAGCTAGATTCACATACCAAAGGCAGTGGGCTCCCTGCCTTGGAATGCTAATCAGCAGGTCATCCTGTGGGCGGAGGTGTAAGCACCCTCTGGCTAAGTCGACTAAATTTCTGCCCTTGAGGGTCAGAAATTTGCCTCTGGTGGCAGGTGGGCAAAAAACAGTCAATCAGCATGCCAGTGGTTGGTAGGTTTTCAGGGGGCACCTCTAAGGAGCCTTCTGTTTGCATGTAACAATAAATCCTACACTGGCTTTAGTGGGAGTTTATTAATTTGAGATGGTTGATACCAAACATCCCTATTTTCAGTGAAGCCATCACGTAGCTAGGGAGCTCGTTTTCACCAGTGTCCGACGCATGTACTTGAAATGGCTTCCCCATTCACTTGTTCTGGCAGCAATACTGCTGACCAGCACAGGAGCATATCAGCTCATGCACATATGTCCTCACATGGAGTAGAGTGCACCCTGCCTTGGGGCAGTGAGGCCTGCAATAGGGGTGACTTACCTATTCTGCATGCAGTGTTTATGAACATGGCACACAAGGATATGTGCAATGTCGTGTTTTCACCTTTGTATGAACCAAGATACACATCCTGTTGTGGCAATTTGTATGTGTTTGGTAAGGGGTCCTTTAGGGGTGCACAATTAGTGCTACACGTCTTAAGGATCCTCTTTAGCCTCCTTGCGTTAGGTACCATGGGTACCACTTACTAAGGACTTACAGGGAGTGCCAAAGGTATTGTCAATTGGGGTACAATCACACAGTTTTGGGAAAGAGATCTGGCACTGGGGACCTGGTTAGCAAGAAGCCAGTGAACTTCCAGATAAATACCAAGCAAAAGGTGGGGATGACCATCTCAAAAAGTGGATTTTTCTACACCTGAGCTAACTTTAACTTATGCCCCCGCATGCACTACTTATGACCCAACATATTACATCACTCATGACACGGTCAGGGACATCACTGATGATATCATCCAGTAAGTGTGTATAGATATCATTCCTTTTTTGATGCAGATTATCCTTTCCGATCCATCGGCATTGGGAGGCTGGCTTTGGCAGTTCTCCATTTTCATTCCTTTGTGGATGCAGGTTATCTTTTCCAGTCCTTGTGATACAGCGAGGCTGAACGTGTAAGCCTGCTCTCTTCGAGAATCGATTTAGATTCAGGGTTCCACCGCACACTTAAAAGTAAGTGCTCTTGGTCCTTTTTTTTAAAAATAATAATGCTTGCAATGATTCCTGATGCCTCTGACACAGATCTCCTTTACCTTTTAATAGTGACACACATCTGATGTGACAATAGTCCTTGCGGTCCACATTGTCTAAGAATCCTCGAACTCTACGCTGGTTCACTTACCCTCCTGCCCTCACTAGGGTACGTCTTAACAGCTAATTTAGCCAGTATATTGATCAACTCAGTAGAGAACTCAGTGATTTCTTTTTATTCTTTTAATTACATTTTCATCTTTATTTGTAATTCCTCCCATTTTTCCAACAAGTGCCCTATGTGAGTAGGACTTCCCTGTTCTCTCTCACTCTTTATGGTGTACACTTCAATAATTGGGACACATTGCCCATTTAATTATCACGTACACCTACCATCCTCTACCTGGATTCACTACTCAAATTACTTGAGGTCCTTTTTGCCTTTGTAGCTAGATATTTGTTCTATTGTTTCATTTCAGATGTCCCATATCTTTAAGGTCCTGATGAGAACACCAGTCCATTACGGGATCGAAACGTCATTGACTAATGTCATAACAAACTATTTCTTTCCCCTTTGATATCCTAAAGTGGCCGCTTTAAAATATTGCTTATTTGTGAATGGTCGTTTTTGTATATTAAGAAACCTTATGACATACTGTAACATATCACATTTCCTTTTCTTTGGTTCTTTTTCACCTGAGACACCGAGCTCTACCTATTTTTCAACACAGATAATTCTTGATTAAAACAAAAATATTACTTGTATAAAACAAAAATTGACTCCTTTTTGTTTGTGTATAACATTTTCTCCTTTTTGACATCCTAATCTTCGGTTGAAATTTGCTATTGTGTTGTTATTTATTTGTACATTGTCCAGAAGAACCATTGTTTTGTGATACAGTATTTTGGGAAGCAGCAACACTTATGTCTCCATTGACAGAAAAGAAAAACGGCACCATTGTGTCTGCAACTGGGTTGGAAGGGGGTTTGCAAAAGAAAGATGCACTCCTGTCCGCTTGTTTCAATGTTGAAGAAGTGTAGCTGTCCTTTAAGCTCTCCTGATTCCGTTCACAACACCTAGGACAGAGATAATGAAGACGTCCCACTGTTTCGAAGGGGGCATCATGAGGGTTCCTTTAAAGACTGCACTGCCTTTGGGGACTTGCTGAAAATCCACCATGATTGAAAGGATTCGAAAAAAAGTATGCAATGCCTTGCTGACACATGTTTCAACTTGCATGGAACATTCTCCTCGGTAGGACATGGAAATGTAAAAAACAAAAGAGGTCTGCAGTGCTGGGCGAAGGGATTTCCTTCACCCCAAGATTCGAATACATTTATAAAATGTTGTGCTGTCATTAGAGGAACAGATCTCCTGATATCCTTTTGTAAACAAATCTGTGTCTACCAGCGGGTTCTTCCATGTCTATAGGGCTTTCAGAGAAAGGTTGCAGTGCCTTGAAGAGTGTGTTCTCACTTGGTGTGCTTGCAAATACTATGGGCCCGATTTGCAAAAGTACTCTAAAAGCACTGGCAGAGATCCGCATCTCAGACTGAATATACTTTTAGGGGGATATTCACAAGCACTTATCTCTGATTTATCTCCACCTTAACGCATCAAAAGTGGGGATAGATTTAACACCCCAATCACAAGCTGGGGCAAACTGCAGACAACGCCAGTATTCCCGCGATAACTTCCCCAAAATTTATCTCCAAGTTGGACACCACCAACTAACCCTAATGAGATGCAGAGTAGGCGTTCCCGTGCAAAAACACACAAAAAACCAAAATACCACTTTCACAACGAACTGCCAGATCTGCGAAGCAAACCAAAAACAGGCGATAAGCCGCAGTAGCACCAGGGATATAACACCTGCCGCTTGCTGGTGCTAAGCAGGACGACTACCCACAGCACGAAAGGGAGCCCAGCCAAGAGCCACACCTGAAGACCCACAGATGCCATGGAGACAATGATCATGCAGCTCCGACACCCATGAGGGCCACAACACCCGCCGCCACCACCCCCAGCCCCCTCCCGGTTCCCCCCGGACATTCACATACAGTGCACAACACAAGAGCCACAAAAAGCGCATGATGATGCACATTGCCAAAAAAAACACACATGTGTGGCCAGCAGAAAGAGAAACAGTCACACAGCGCTGAAGTAACAACCAATAACTCTATTGAAATATGACACCAAACACCAATGTGGAAGACTCCTGTCGGGTCCGTCAGGGACAATCTCGACGTCACAGCCTGTGTCATGCGCACATCAAAGGAGCGAGACACAGAAAAAAAGAGAAGGAAAGAAAGGCAGAGAGAGAAAGAGAGGGGAGGAAAGGAAGGGAGAGAGAGAGAGAGAGAAAGGGAAGGGAGGGAGAGTGAGAGAGAGAGAAGGTGAGGAAGGAAGAGAGAGAGAGACACCGCCGCCCCTGCGTACCCAGGCCACACTGGTCACCTGCTGCCACTGGTGTGTCCACCAGTGGGCACACCACGTGCCCCTTCAAGCCCCAGGCCCCGGTCCTGCCACCATGGCATGGTCCACATCATGCGGACCCGCCCCTGACACATGACGCTGAGTCCTGAGTCATCAATGACGGAGACCACATCAGTGCACACATCATCATCGCAGGCTGCACACCCGCTCAGCTATTTTGGTGCCACTAACCCTGTGCAACGCCAATCAGTGCAACGTGGCGGTTGGCCCGTGATGGCGGCAAGGCTTTGGGTGCCACTAACCCTGTGCAACCCCAGTTAGCGCCACATGGTGGTAGGCCTGTGATGTCCGCAAGGCTTCGGGTGCCACTAACCCTGTGCAACCCCAGTCAGCGCCATGTGGTGGTAGGCCCGTGATGGCCGCAAGTTTTCGGGTTCCACTGATCCTGTGCAACCCCAGTCAGCGCCATGTGGTGGTAGGCCCATGATGGCCGCAAGGCTTCGGGTGCCACTGACCCTGTGCGCAACAACTCACGGGCCCTTTATGATGGAGAACCGCGGAGCGTCCGTCATCCAGTGACCACCAGCAGAGGGGAATGTGACGTTGTTGCCCCTTATATTTGCGGGGTCACATGGCCTGTGACGCCTGTGCCAGATGGGTGTGGTGTGTGTGTAAACCTGCCCTCAGGGAGTGGACGTGACATGCTGACAACTAGACCAGTGACCTGCACACCACCAGCAAGTACGCCTGTGACAGGTAGCTATGTGGGTTCCCCCTCGGAGGGTAAGCAGAGTGGTCTGGCCTGGTGTACGCCGGACCAGCGCAGGGCTTGCAACAATGACTCGGGGGCACTGGGCGTGGTTCAGTCCATGTCCAGACAAAGAAGTGACAAAAGCGTGTGTCCCTGTTGTAGTGTACACGGCTCCCGGAACACAATAGGCAATGTAGCACACTGTGACTGGCATCCCACTAGATGAGCATCATTGACGTAAGGGGCATCACTGTCCCTACATTCATCCACACATTCATACATGAATGATGAAAGACATGACACAGCAGTGCATTACTGGATGTTTATTGCACATCCAGTGGAGTTTTGCAGCTTGAGCGGTACAGGATCATGCCAAGCACACTTCACAATATGGGCCCGTGGAGGACCAGCCAGAGTCCATCTGGGGATGACAAGTACTGCGGAAGAGGAAGGGTACAGTCAGCAGTCTGGTCGCTGTGTCATTGGTCATCAAACAGGATATGGCAGTCCATGTCGCGGTCCAAAGTGAGTGCAGCGGAGTGTATCGGGGGTCAGTGGAAGGTCATGGGGCCATGTGGGGCACCAAGCAGAAACAGGCCAGGTGGCGGAAATGAATGCTAGTGCCTCCTTCTGAGCTCAAACTCACCCACGTCTTCGTCCTCGGATGTGTGCTCTGCCCCACCTGTGGGTGTTGCAGTACCGGCTGCAGCACTGCATACCACTGACACATTGGGAGATAGAGGAGGATTGTCGGCTGCACTGTGTGGCAGTGACACATCAGGTGCCGGAGTGGATACGCCTGCCGCACTGTGGGGCACTGAGACACCAGGGGGTGGAGATGTGGATGGTGTGGGGGCAGCAGCATTCCTCAGCGCCACGCCTTGTGGCAGCAATGCCATGATGAGGATCTGCAGGACATGGTAGATCCCAGCTACATTTAGTGGATGTGCAGCAGTGGCTGCCTTCATTTCCGCCTCCATCCGCGCCATGTCCTCCATGAGCCTCCGAATGTGTGCCAGCTCACGGCTGGGATCGCTGGAGCTACTCTGAGCGGACAGGTGTTCTTCTCTCCACGTCATGACTCCAGCGATGTCAGTCAGGGCTCGTTGGAGACCATGGAGTGGGCCGTGGGTGTCCGTTAGGGACTGAAGCTGGTCCCTGATGGGACTTAGACTCCCATGGATGGTGTCCAGTTTGGTAGCCATGATGTCGAACCCCACCCGAACCTGCTCAGCCATCTCCCTCTGACCCTCCAGCACACGGCGTTGGAAGGCCATGTGTTGTTCCGAGGGGTCTTGGGAGACTGCTGGGGCTGTGGGTGCCTCCTGCTGGGTGGTTTGGGTAGTGGGTGGGGTCACCCGATGCAGCTGGGCTGCCCTGATCCTGGAGGTGAGTTGCAGATGATGTCAGTGATGTCATGGAGGGCTTGGGTGTTGATGCTGGGGTTGTCCTCCTCGTCATCAGGGAAGAGAGGCTGGGACTGCTCTGCAGGAGGTGTTGACGGTGCCCCTGCAATGTGAAGGGGAGATGGTGTATTACAACGTGTCCACATGTATGTAGCTGCATGGTACATGTTGACATTCAGACAGCATGGCATTGTACATTGTGACAGTCTGTAGATCAGGGCCATGACCCAGAGTCATTGTGGGTATGCACTGTGCTCTGCTCGATTGTGCATGTGTGCCATTGTGGCCATCTCCACCCGTCCCCCCAGTACCTGGTGGTCACTCACCCTGTTGCGGTTGTGTTGTGTCCTGTCGACCAGTGTCCAGTCCCCCGACTCCGGCCACAGTCTCCACACTGAAGACTGTCGACACCAGCTTCTCCATACCATCCAGCATGAGCTGTGGCGCTGGGCTCCCACCTCCAGTCTGCATTGCTGCCTTCTGGTTGGCTGCAAGTTTATCCTTGGTCTTGCGCTTGATGTCAATCTACCGCCTCTTGACCTCGTCCATTGACCTCTTGTACTCTCCGACAGCATTCACCTTGTCCACGATGTCCCGCCATATTCCATTTTTGGTGCCTAATGACACGTTGGAGGTGACAAACAGTTGTTGATGGTGTTCCATCACCTCCGTGACTAGGATCCTGTTTTCCTGCAGACTGAACTTCGTCTTCTTCTTCTTCTTTTCCGTGCCCTTCCCTGTCCCCGAGGTCCCAGGCTGGTCGTCCAGGGTGCTTGTGTGGTTGCGCTCGACCTCTGCGCCTGCTCCGGCTGCCACCATGGTGCTTGGGTGTTGGTCAGTTTGTGTTTGAGTGTTTTTTCTACTTTTATAGTGATTTTTCCTGCCTGTATTGCAGGCCTGGCGCTGCTTATCGCTGATTTCCTCATCGCGCTTTGGCCCATCACATGTTTTTTCGCGTTGAGGTTTGTGTTTTTATCTCCGTTGAGGTGGTTGTATCGCGGACATTGGCCGCAGTTTCGGCAGACTATCGCATCGTACCGCCTTTTTGTGAATTCCACGTTGACTAGGGGTTATTTTACCGCGATAAGCTGCAATGTGTAAAATTGCATCAGCATTTTTTGGTGATGTTTAGCACACGTTCTTGTGACTATCCCCCTTAGAGTTTTACTTTTTTCTTTTCACTAATATTCACCATATCACGTCTGAAAAGCTGCACTCTGATTGACTGAGTAGATGTTCCATTTGAGGTGGGCAGCATGGTTAGGTGACCACAATCGTGTTTCCAATTTACAGCTGATAATAATGTGTGCAGTGGTCAGGTTGAAGGCTTGGCAGAAAGAGTACTAATGCTGTGTACCTTTGCATAGAAAAGCCTGCTTGAGGCATCGATTATGCGTGCAGGTTTTACAAATCCACATGATTTGTTTCTTCCTGGTTGCGCCTTTTGAGGCAGATTAATTGTGTGAATTTCATGGTTTGACCCTATTCCTGTTTTGTGGTTTCAGTGAACTGCAGAGTACCCAGACGACATGGTGGAGGGTGAGCAGGAAGGTGAGAAATGATGCTTACTACAGCGTGTTGGGTCCTCGTGGTGAGTCCTAGCATTGATTGACTTTTTATGAGCCAGGAAGGTGTAATAATGTGGTAACAGTTACGTAGTCTAGTGATTCAATGCCCTTAAATGAAAGGATGCTCACATGCCAAGATGCAGGGCAGACAGAAAGATGGCGTTACTTGTCCTTTCTGAACTCTGTGCCTGATGTAGAAAGGTTTGGTCACAATGCTTTCATTGTTTTTTGCTTTGTCACCAGTCCAATTATTTGCAATGTGGATGATGTCATATCAGTGGTAATGCATTTGCAGGAATAAAAAAAAAGCCTTGTTTCATTAATTTGCATGCATAAGGATACATTTGTTACGAGTTGCACACGAAGGTGTGGATACCTGAGAGGGACAGTAGACCACAATCGCTGCATTTGTATTCAAAGAATGACACAATACTTACTGTTTTTAATGCTGGAATTATAGAATTAAAAAATGAAACAAACATTCAGAAAAGGGCACTGGAAGAGGCATGCAGCGGTGCCTTGGAGCACTGTCTGCTCCCTCGCTGGCCGGGCTATGATTCAGAGTGGAATCAGCCTGTCATGGACAGCTAATCAGTACCACCTGCTGTGACAGGTCTGTCACCTGTCAACGGTTTGTCACCACAATTCTGCTGATCAAGCATTGATACATTGCACTGTGAATGGGAAGTAGGAAGGAGACAGCTCTGTCGCTCCCCCTTTCATCTTTTGATTCACACGTGACCTCAAAGTAAACTTTGCAAGTAAGAAAACATTCCCAACTATACACATGGCAGCTTGCTTTTTAGTGATTGCAATATCTGTCATTTTGCAAATTGCAGTCTTTGGGACTACGTAACAGTTTTACACATCAGTCCTTGTAATCCTTGATTGAGAGCGCAATTCAAGCATCAAGCTACAGTAACGTATAACGGCTACTGCAACGATGACTTCAAGCGCAGCCTTGTCCACTATGCTTCATATCCCATTTTTATTTAAAACAGAGGTTTTCACAGAGAAGAATTTGGTAACTTTTTATGGCCCGAAATTGCCAGAATTTTACTCATGCACTATGGGGCAAATTTACAACTTATGGTGCATCTCTGCTAATCAGCAGGGATGCGCCAGAAGAGTTGTGACGCATCTGCCCACCCGTGCGCCACCACTGATGCACCGCATTTACAATGCGGCGCACTGTGGTGCACGGATGGGCAGATGCGTGTCGCATCCACCGGCGGAAAGGCGGCGCATTGCTGGAGTCGCGTCGCAAGTGCGACGCAGCTCCAACAAGGCTCGGGGTGCCCCTATTCATAACATGCTGCGTCATTCCTTACGCCTGCTTCAAGCAGGCGCAGTGTTTTGACGCAGCATGGCCGTAAAAGTGACTGAGTAAAATGTTGTAGATTTCACTCAGCTACTTTTCGGAGGTGTTCCTGCGCCGGAACGCCCACCCCGTGCCGGAACGCCCACATGTGGCACAGAGCTTTACAACATGACGCATCTCCCTAGATGCGTCACGTTGTAAATATGGCGCAACATGGCGCATGATTTACACCGCCGCTGCTTCACAGAAGTGATGCAACGGCAGCGTAAATGTGTCACAAGGGGCTTGTAAATCTGCCCCTCAGTGCTCCTACATTTATTGGATGCATTACCTCTTCCATTTTTTAACTGCCCATACTCTTAGCTCCGAACAGCTACCATACTGATCTAGTGTGCATTAAAAATGTATCTTCAGTGCACCACACTAAGGGGCATATTTACGAGCCCCAGAGCGTCACTCTTGCACCACGCATTGTGGTTCACCAGCCAAGCAACTTAAAAAAGAGATGTATTATGTCACGCAAGGCCACCTATCATGGCCCTGCATGGCTTCATAAATCTCGAATAATGTAACGCATCGCAAATTGCTGCCTTGCATTACTCTGCACCAGGTAGGTGTTTCCATGGGTGTTGCATGGGTGTTCCCACACAACATCCATGGAATCTGATGCATTTCCAGATTTATAAGAACAGTCAAACCTGGGAATGCGTCAAAAAGATCCACCTCTCCAAGAGAACCGTAACAAGGATAAATGTCTTTATTTCTCCTAATGTTTTCCTCATTCTATGTATGCTGAATTCTGCAGCACAAATAGAAAGAGCAAAAAGCCCCTTAAGATTGTTTTTGTGCAGGAAGGTGAACCTTTTGGCACACAAATTATCCTGCATGCAATGCAGGCACCCTTGCACCATAGTGCTCCGACGCCTGCGTGGGCCACGGTAGTCCATTGTGCACCGGGGCAGGGGAAAGGACAGCAATTAATCTTATTCTTTTAACCATGGTGCATTCCTGCCCTTGCTTGAAACGCGGTGCAGCACAAAAAGGTGACTTTTTTGTAATAATGCCCCTAAGAGTTTTAGGACATACTTACTATTACTTTTTGGAAGTGTGTAAAATTGCTTGAAACTCACCATTCTACTCCCACTGCCCAAACTCTGAATTAGATCGACCTGTCTTCGAATGGTTGGCATCGGCCCTTGCACCATTTAGGTTTTTTGATCTATTATCAAACAGAGTAATCCGTAAGAATCCACATCATGCCTGTCAACAGCAACCTAAAAGTCAAATTAAGAGTGTCGTTCTTATTTTTTAAATAAGAAGGCTGAAAAGCAATTATCATGATGTTAAACTTTTATATTTGTTACAAATACTACACCTTCCCCAAACAACTATAAAGAACAGGAATGAGCACTGTCATCCTACGTCTGAAGACGATACCCCTCAATATTGATAAGCCAAATAAATATAAAGTATTTGAAGGTATCTTCCTGGATTTTTATTAAACTTCAATATGCCAATATGTATTCTGGAAGAAATGTGTACACCCATCCAGGTCTGGGCAAAAAGATGTTAACCAGGCAGTGTCCATGGTCATAATGGGCACATGCCCATGACCATAATGGTGTAAAGGTGTCTTTCAAGGTTGGGCCATGGCAGTCCATCCAGCTCTCAAAGCAGTTCACTGCACACCAGTAAAATGCCAGAGTGGCAGAATGGCCACTGCAGCACTGCGCTCAACAACATCATATTTTTTCTACTTCTCTTTTTAACAATGAAATTCTCACCCTCTAAAAAATTTCAGTATTCAGTATCTGGACAAAATAGTGGTATTTGGACAAAATATCAAGTTTTGAATATCGGGAAACAGAAATATCAGGAAAAAATATCCTGATACAAAAATATAATGATGCAGAAATTTTGTTGTCAATAATATCAATTTGTTTCGGTACGTAATGTTTTTAAGGACATTGTTGTTGTTAATATCGTTTTCAATAATATATTTGTAAAAAATAGAGTTGTTTAATTTTTGAATGTGTTTTTGTCCATTGATTAATTATGTGTTATTGTTTTCATAATTGTAAATACAGTTTTTTTTAATGTAATTTGACATTTTAAATGATTTATAATTTTTTATATAATTGTTTTTAGTAATTTATAGTGCTGTAGCAGGCTCCTAGGTTGGTGAAGGTATAGGGTGGTAAGTTAATAAAGTAATAATTAATTAACAATAAATTATTCATTTAATAATAATTATTTATTTGAGTATTGAGTATGCAAATTCTGTAATAATTATATTTTTAGTTTTATATTAGGTGCTGGCTGCTAGGTTTGTAGCAGTATAGGGTGGGAAGTTAATTAAGTGATAATTAATTAACAAATAAATATTAATGCATTTATTTGATGAATAATTATGTAAATTGTGTAATAACTTTATAGATTAGTTATATTTTGGGTGTGGGCTGTTCGATTTGTATGGATATAGGCTGGGAAGTTAATTAAGTAATAATTATCAATTCTTTATTTAACTAATGATTAATTTTGTGCATTATGAAATATTGATTTTTTTTGTTGTATTTTAGTTGCGGGTTGCTAGGTTTGTAGGAGCATTAGTTGGAAGTTAATTAAGTAATGTTTAATTAACAAAAATTATTAATTGTTAATTAATTAGCTTATTGACTATACATTATGTAAATTGTGTTATAGTTATTTATTTTAGTTACATTTTAAGTGTGAGTTGCTAGGTCTGTAGGCATATTGTTTGGGAAGGTAATTATGAAATAAATAAATAACAATTCTTAAAAATACATACTTTATTATTACATTTTTAATAATCATGTATATTGTTTAATAGTTTTTATTTTTGTATAAATATTTATTTTGTTAATTGGTAATGTTCATATGAAGAGTTTTAAATTTATTCTAAATTAATAGGGTTATTTAAATATGTATTTTCAGTATTGGGGTGAATACAACTGGGGTGACTTTTGGCGCTCACCCCCTATCTTGCGCT
The DNA here is from genome assembly GCF_964204655.1 of Triturus cristatus. Classification (NCBI taxonomy): domain Eukaryota; kingdom Metazoa; phylum Chordata; class Amphibia; order Caudata; family Salamandridae; genus Triturus; species Triturus cristatus. Next base: position 1,275,207,272 of record NC_140589.1, read on the forward strand.
AATGTCATAAACCCTCCTGTATATAGCAGTGCTCTCACTGGAATGGGAATCCAACCTTACCCCTTAAAACATCTGATCACATGGATCACTGAAATTACAATCTCAAACCCCTAAGCACACGCTGAATAGTACATCATATTATGAGAGCGCTTAGGAAACATCAATTTTTATTTAGTTTCTTTATTTTCTTTCTTCTTTTAGCCAACACGTGTTTCGTGCTATAGGGTGTACCCTACGACTTCCGCCCAAATATCTAATGCGCCAACTCCTTGTAAGCAATATCCGTATTGCATAGTGCTGTATCTGCAAAAGCGTCCCAAAAGTGTTTGAAACGCGGCGTCGATCTGGGACTTATCAGTTGTATGAGAGCATACAGATAGGAGATACATCCCTTATAAGAGGACAAAGACTGAGCACACTTCTCAATAGGGATCAACTCCCTGGTGGGGGCCAGCCGCACCAAGGGCTGCTGCACCCAGTGTTTCAACTGCAAGTAGTGGTATTCTTCTTTGGCAGTCAATGCGAATTGTTTCTTGCATTCCTGAAAAGTGAGGAGTTCTCCTCTGTCAAACAAGTGAGAGATCATGTGGCAACTGCCCTCCCTCCAGGCCTCGAAGGGACCTTCTTGTAGTGCGGGGGGGAATGCAGCATTAAAATGTGTAGGCGTGTGAGGGGAAGGAAAGGTCGTAAGGTGCAGTCTGTTAGTGAGGATATCCCAAACCTTAAGTGTGGTGGACGTAGGGGAGCTAATGTAGGCATTGAGTGGTCTGTCTTGCTTGGGTTTCCATAGAAGATCCCAGATGGTGCGCCCTGTTATCTGTCTGTCTATATGACGCCAATGCTTCTCCGAAGCCCGCAGCGACCATTACGTAATTAACCGCATTTGCGCTGCTCGGTAATAGGACTGAAAGTCCAGTAATGATAGGCCACCCTCTTTGCGCGGTCTAATAATAAAGGTGTGCCCTTTTCCCCTGCCAAATAAACTTGGTCAGCATATTCCACAGCTCCCTAAATAAGCCTCCCTCCACTGGAATAGGGAATCCTTGAAAAAGATAAAGTAAGTGGGGAGAACTTTCATCTTAATGGCATTAATCCTGCCCAACCAGGTGATGTAAGCCACACTCCATTAACCCAAATCAGTCTTTAGTTGTCGCGGAAGGGTGGGGGAGTTAGCTTTATACAGATCCCGTACTCGAGGGGTAAGCTTAACACCTAAGTAGGTGATCTCCTTAATAGTGCAGCGAAAAGGTGACACCTCTTCAACCCTTCGCCAATCGTCTTTTGGTATTGTTAGATTCAGTAGGAAGGATTTGGTCAGGTTGATCTTGAATCCTGCCTCCTGTTCAAACGACTCCAGCTCTGCATGGATGGCTGGGAGAGAGATAATATAGTCTGATACTGGGAGAAGCACTTCATCGGCAAATAGCGATATCTTATGGTCATCTGTGCCAAAACGTATTCCTTGGATCTCTGGGTTTCCTCTGATCGTGTGGGTCAGGGGTTCTATGCTCAAGGCAAAAAGGAGGGTGGATAAGGGGCAGCCCTGTCTCGTCCCACGAGCCAGGCGAAAGGGGGAAGAAGCAACTCCATAACAAGGACCCGAGAGCTGGGAGAGTGATAGTTAGCGCGAATCATCCCTATAAAGGTTTCATCGAAGCCAAAGCGCTGGAGCACTTTAAATAAAAAAAGTCCATTCCACACGGTCAAAAGCTTTCTCCGCGTCTAGCCAGATAAGCGCTGTTGGGATATTTTTCTTGCAAGCCTTTTCAAAGATATGGATGATACACCGCAAGTTGTCATGGGTTTGTCACTCCTTAATAAATCCGGACTGTTCCGATTCTATGAGCCCAGGGAGAATTGATTCGAGACCAGTGTCCAGGATTTTAGAGTACATTTTTGCATCTCGGTTTAGAAGAGCATTCGGGCGGTAAGAAGAGCAAGCTGAGGGATCCTTACCAGGTTTAGGAAGCACTGTCACAATTGCTTCACCCATGGAAGGTGTGACTTATTGTGTGGAGGCGATGATATTAAATAGTATAGCTAAGAAGGGAACGAGCTCCGGCGCAAAAGTACGATAGAAGTGGGCTGAGAAGCCATCCGGCCCAGGAGCTTTCTGGAGTTTAAGGGAGTCGATCGCCTTCTGTACTTCTTCAGTGGTTATGGGTTTCGCCAACTCTTCATTGGAGCTAGCCCCGATCTGAGGGAGGTCCAGGGAGTCCAAATACTCCGATGGGTCATGCGTCCCTAGAAGCTCTGAAGTGTAAAGAGTTCTATAGAAATTCTCAAAGGCCCTTGCCTTCCCCTCCTCTGACCTGTGAGAATCTCCCTTCTCATCAACTATTAGTTTGATATACTCTCTTTCCTGCTTAGCCCGTAGTTGGCGCGCCAACAAGGATCCCACTTTAATCCCGCCCTCATAACCCCTGGATTGTAAGCGTAAGATGTTTTTCTCTGCTCTGTTGGTGTAGATAGCCTGTGGTTTCCCCTTTAGGGCCGTGACTTTCCGTAGTACCGGAGCCGAGGGGTTGGCCTTATGGACCTTTTCCTGCAGCTGTTTATTCTCGTTCTAATTGAAGGTGATCTTCACATTGTTCAGAACGTAAAGTAGTGGCCAGTTTGATGAACTTGCCTCAGATTACTGCCTCAAGAACGTCCCAGGGAGTTGCATGAGAAGTAGCCTCAGGGTCATTAAGCTCGAGAAATTCTCTAATGGTCTTTCTTAGGTCGTCACGAAGAATTCTATCCCTGCATAGGAAATTGGGGAAATACCATCAAGCATGTTTTGGGCGCGGGTTTGGCCAAGTGATCGTCATCTCTAGGAGGGGGTGGTCCGATAGGCAAATCGGGTGAAACTGAGTTTGCAGTACAGGTGGGAGCAAGGATTGGCTCATAAAAATGTGATCAATACAGGAATACGTTCTGTGGGAATGAAAAAAGAACCAGTAATCTCTCGTCATGGGATTAGCATCCCTCCATACATCTACCAACCCCATGAGCTGAAGTTCTGACCGCAGCTCCTTTCTAAACGCCCCTCCCGGAGCCCTGTGTGAGTGTGTCGTGTCCATATCCAGCTCCCAGACTAGATTGACGTCCCCCAAGAGTAATATGTCCCCCTGAGTAAAGTTCTCCAGACTCGTAAGGAAGGAGAGAATGAAATCTTGTTGACCTGTGTTAGGAGCATAAAGAACTGCGTGCATGCATTGGCGGCCTCTAAGGTCCCCCTTAACCATAAGGAACCTCCCGCTTTTGTCTGTTTTAGTGTCGTGAACTTGAAAGGGGATTCCTGAGTGAAACAACAATGCCATCCCGTTTTGTTTCGAGGGGTGTGAAGATTGAAATATGAGGGGATAAGCTTTGTGGCGTAGCAGGTGCTCGTCAGACTTTTTGAGGTGCGTCTCCTAAAGAGCTGCTATTTGGACATTGTGATCAAGCATGTACTTCCAGAAGCGCTGGTGCTTGTTAGGGTAATTCAGTCCCCGAGCGTTCGAAGTAATCGTTCTAACCGCCATATGCACCTAGAAGGGAATGACGCCCTTTTGGCAAGGGGCTCCGCTTAAAAATCCCTTTTGTTTCTTCCCCCTCCCTCCCCACACATAAACAATAGAAAGAAAGGCTCCATGACATTTAACTGAATTAAAAAACCCAAACAAATACTTAAAATGAGTGTGTAGAATCCCCCTCCTAGAGGGAATCCCAGTACCAGACTACAATCAAGGAACATTACCATTTCCATTCCCCCAGCCCTTATCATAGCAAAGATCAAGGCATACATTGCTGAAAATTTTTTATCTCCAATTGAACAACAATTAACACTGGAACATAGGCCCTTGCAGTGGAGGATCTTATTGAAATTCCCCAGATGTAACTCAAATGTTTAGTAATGTGCAAGTCCTCGGCCACCATCACCCTCCACCCTGAACCCCCTTACCACAGTGTGGATAATACTGTCCCCCTGACCTGTCACCGCAGATACAGTGTTCTCACATGATGCCCATGCCAAGCGATGGGATTAAAGCATCAAGTGGCACCTGGGCACCCAGGCCCCATTCAGGTACGGAAGATGCAAGCCCTCTGTCCCATCCAACTCTCCAAATCTTTGGCATGATGCTCCCTTGGGTGGATAGGAGGGGAAAGGGGGCATAGCCCCATCAGATTTGCAGCAAATTCAGTCAGAGGGACTTCCGGGCGGTTGCACTTCTAGCAATGCGAAGTGAAGGGCCCCTCGTGGCCCTCCGATCAAAGGCCTCAGTCTGGTGATTTCGTGTTTTTCCTGCCCATTTTACGCCATTGTCCTCCATTGCGTCGATCTGGTTGACCCCTCCCGTCCGGGTCCGATGAGGTTGTGGAGAGTTTCAAACCTAGCAAATCTGCGCCTCCGATAGTTCCACACAGTGGTCCTGCTTGTTATGCCATTGGAAAGAGATCCCAAAGGGGTTTTTCCATCTGTACCTGACTTTCTTCTCTCGCAGAGGTTCGGTGATTGGGACGAACTGTTGGTGTCGCAGGAGAGTGCCCCGAGCTACATCTTGATAGAGCGGGCACTTGACATTTTGGAAGGTGAGCATGTTGGTAGCCCGTGCTCTCTGCAGGACCATTTCTTTGATCTTGAATGAGATGAACTTTGCCAGGACATCTCTTGAGCGTCGATTCTCCCCCCAGGCGCGACCAACTCTGTGCACTCTCTCCAACCGGACTTCAGGGCCGCCTTTCCCTAAGGCTTAGGTGAAGAGGCCCTCCATGAATGCTTCCAGATCCGGGCCTTCACAGTCCTCCACCAGGCCTTGGACTCTTATATTGTCGCAGCAAGAGCGGTTTTCCAAATCTTCGCACTTGAGTAACAGTTCACGTAGTTGGCCACGCAATTCAGCGGTTCCTTCTACCAGGGGCTTAATCTTGTTGGTCACCTCCTGTTGCTTCGCTTCAAAGTCGAGGGTACGCTTACCCACTGAATCAACATCTGCTTGAACAGCTACCAGTTTCTCTCGTACCTCAGCGCGGAAAGTTTAGAAGGAAGCCTCCATATCTGCTTTGATGTCCGCTCTTAGCTCTGTTCGCAGCTCCTGTTTGAACTCGCGAAGGGAAGACATGAGGTTGTCTCGGGTCAGCGCCATGTTTGCCGGTCTCGACATCGTCTCTTCTTCTGTCGCCCCTGCTCGGGCCGACATGAAGTAATTGGAGACCTTGTTATTGGGGGTATTTTTGGGTGACATAGGGGGACCCTCCGCTCGGTCAGCGCTCGGCCACCCCTTCAGTTTCGTGGAACCAGTGCGACGCTGTTATCCGCGAGTGGGGACCCCTTCGCTTACTCTGCCGCTCCTGGGCCCACACTCCTCCTCACCTCCAGGCGCTTGACTAGACCAGTCAGTCTCGGGGGCCCCACCGGGTGTCGAGCGAGGGGCAGCAGACTCAGCCATATGCTCAAAATGTGCCGTCTAGTATCTGTTTCGACGCTCTCTCTTGGCCTCCCCCCTCCGACCCTTCCGCCGCCTCCGGCCTCACCACAGCGATTTACTCTTCTATGTCCGATCCGGGGGGAGGAAGGTGCTCAGCTCCTCCAAAATCACCAACGGATCTCTTTCACAAGTAATGGAGAATGTGGCTTACATAGAGGGACCCACGGCAGATTCCAATCCTCCATCCACTGTTCGAGAATGAGGCAACCTCAAGGCAGGAGGGGAGATTCACTCTGATGCGGGGAGGCCGTTAGGATCAAGGCCTCGCTCACCGGCGGATCGCAGCCCCATCACATCAGCAGCCCGGCATTTTGAGTGGTGCCGCGTCCGGACCAGATCAGTCCTGTGTCGCCCCGTCCCTTCTCCGGTGGCAGCAGGAGAGCCGATTTAGCGAGGTGAGCTCCCCTGCGAGTAATCTCACCAAAGACCCTGGGGCAAATCTGCAGAAAGGGGACACGAGGAGTCAGTACCTCTGCGCCCGTTAAGTCGGCGCCCGGGTGACTGCATTTTCTCTCCCGCGCCCCCGCGCCACTCTCCTCTCACCGGAGCCTCTCTGTCCTCCCACCAGGGCTTCGTGCATGGCGGAGTGGCTCCCTGTCATCAACGCCACCTCGACATCGCTGGGCTGTGCTTTTTTAGCCGGTAGGATTCCTTATTTCTTACGTTTCAGCAGGGCCTAGGATGGAGCCGATTAGATTCACGTCTGATTGGCCATGTTGGTTGGCCATACCCTCCTGCAATCATTATTAGATCTACTATCAATTGATGACCTCTGAAGATAATGCATGATTAAATTAGGCCTTTTAAGACCGTTACGTAGTCCAACCACTCCTTCTGACTGGTTTTAAGTAAACCTGATCCAATCTTGAGGATATTTCATTGTACTCCAGAAGGGAGGCAATCAGCCTATTCTAAACCCCTAAAGAGCACCTGCAGACTAGATGCCTATCACTCACTTTTTTGTTTGTTCCTCACTCCCAACGTAGTCAACTGTAGTTTAATGCAACTGAAAGAGAAACCTTATCAAGTAATTTACTTTAATCCATTTGAAATCTTTGTGATGTTTAAGTCTCTTAAAGGCAAATCTAAAGACAGCTAGGGCACAATGGCCCTAGGAGTTAATCTTATAGGACATTTGCTGTGGCAGCCAAAACCAACAATACATATAATCCTATACTTTTGTAAGGCTACAACAGATGGCAGCTTATGGTACCCAAATATTTAGAAATAAATATTTGTGATTGCGGTTGTCAAGCTGGATTCCTAAAGACATCGAATAACCAACGTTATGCACTTCAGTGCTGGAACACAGCAACAGATGAGTATAGATGAGAGTGAAGATTAAAGGTATTTTGGGGGTAAGACTTATAAATGCTTTAGTTTGCTCTATTAATCATTGTTGTTATTTGTCAGACCCCCTGCTAATGTGGTGATTCCCTTCCTGGACCCAATTTGGTTCCCCACTTAATTTTACATTTTAGACATTTTAGCAAGGTTCTATTTTACATGTGTTGCTTGCCTAATATTATTCTTAAAATACACTGTACATGCTGCTTGTTTTTAGGAAGCCTTTCTCCTCGTTTAATCAGTACACTCAGTACAAGGCTAGAATACAGAACTAAATATCCTGATGCTTGTGTTGTCCATGCGGTGACAGCTTTTAACATCTAGACACATCATTACATCAGAGTTGTATCTCTAGTACAGTAATATTATTATATAAACTGTCCCTAGTCCTATTGGAATTCAAGGAGGAGCATTTGGGTCTACTCCATCCTGGGAAGAATTGCTGTATTCAGCATGCAGCTCTGAGAACACTGAACTTCCACCCTGCAGAGAGGGATTGCCAATCCACTTCAGGCCAATTGCATGGCCGAAATGTCCAAGTATGGAGGCTTGGGCTAGCCTAAGAGATCATACAGAGGGTACACCCATTATGACTTGTTCAGAGTCTGTTCAAGTGAATTTAGTATATTTGTGTTATGTCAGTTAACATTGTATGAATGATAAAATATATGATAACAATTATCTGCTTAGCAGCACAGGACAAGCATGTACTTTGAAAGTGAGGTAAATCATAATATTTTTTAAAGTTAACAGCCCGTCCTTGTGATCCCCTAATCTGGAAAAGACAGCCGGGGTACACTAAGAGGCTAACCCATCAATATATGCTGTATTGTAGGACCAGGTCTTCTGTAAACACACACTATGGTATTTCTTTTAGCTTGCACAAAAGGCTGCTCAAAACAAACAATCAAAATTTGACACAATCCTGCAAAACAAAATACCTTTAAAAAGCTTTTTTTCTTGGTATTGTTTCTATCTTCCTTTTTGGGATTGATTTGCAAATGTGTTCATTTTTAATATTCTTGTACTTTTTTATTATTGCCACTGTTTCTGTACTGATGTTTTACTATGCCTATTATATTCAATAAAGCTTTCCAAACTTAAAAAAATCTGACACAATTACTCTGGTCTGTGCTATGATGGTTGGCAAATTTTCAGTTTGACTTGAGAGGTCAACAGCACCCAGGGCTTTTACATTTATATCCTTAACAGTTTCCATATCAAGGACTTTAACTGGAGTTTTTTGTAATGAATAGATGAAGGGAGTAATAGATCCCTTTCAGCCAGACCTAATGCATTCTTAGAACAGTAGTTAGATTGAACGCTTTCAAAGGATGTCTGACCTTTGGTTACAAGCATGTGCTTGTGACGCTGAGGTTGTCTCACCAGAGACCCTGTTCCTGTTGGTCTCCTCTTCCTTTTAGTCAAAAGAGTCTTTCTGCTCTCTTGTGCACTAAAACATCCCACCCCAATGGCAAGCTAGAGGACATTTGATTCGTTTGGGTGTTTTTTTTTTTATATGGGTCAGAAGAGAGTGGCTAAATCCCAGTTTTTTCCCACACACCATGGTGAATGGCTGCACTTTTTAGGATTGGGTAGGGCACCACCGGTAGACAACTACTGGATCAAGACATTTCGGACAACTATGTATTAATGGGAGTTCAAGATGGTATACCCTGCGTGGATCCTATGACATTCTCTTACCCAAAATGCTATGCAAACCTCCAACTTTGTCTAAAACCACAAATTTGCCTTGCATTTATGTGATGTAATATTTCAGAATACAAAGGAACTCAGTAAATTACTACCACCCAGGGTTTCCCCACTTATCACAATATAAATGCTACCCCACTTGTATGGCTAGGCTTAGTGGCAGTGGCAGGAACAGATCTAACCAGAGTCAACACAAGTCCCATAATCAAAATCCCATTGACCTTGGTTTGATCCATACCTGTTGTGGACACTAGGCCCAGGCACGCAAGAGGGCAGCAATTTTATAGGGACAAATGGGGGAACGCTGGGTTGTAGGAATTTTGTGGATTTCTCCCGATGCCAGACGTTTCCATCACAGAAATGTAAAGAAAATGCATGATTTTTGTCAAAGTTTGAGGTTTACAGGGTATTTTGGGTAAGAAAACATTGTGGGATTTATGCAAGGCACAAAATTGTGGAATCCCATGGATGTCTAGTTTTAATCAATGTCTGTGATTAGTAGGCTGTTTACCGTGGAGGCCAAGCACAACCCAACACGGCCCCAAACACAGCAGCTACCCCTGTTGCTGATCCCTTCCGGTAGAGCATCAGAGCCTTTTCTGTGGTGGTTGTTGGCCCATCAACACAAGTGGGTCACCGTTGTGATCAGGCAATGTGTGGGAATGGAACTTGTGGATCCCCACAGATTCCCGAACTTTCCTGCCAAGAAATGTGAGGAAAATGTGTGTTTGTTCAGTCAAAGTTTTAGGCGTGCAATTTTTCTGTGTAAGAAAACCTGGTGAGAGACACAAAAGTCACCCTTGATTCCCCCAAGTGTTTCGTTTAAAAAAATGCGTAGGTTTGCTAGGTTTCCCTAGGTGCTGGCTGAATAAGGCCCAGAATCAACAGTAATAAACTTTGCAAAAAAGGGTCAGTTTTGAGTGGAAAAATATGATGTGTCCATGTTGTGTTTTGCCATTAACGATAATGGGGCAACCCAGTAACCCTCAGAACCTGGGTAAGATAGTGTGTGCAAAAAACAATGGTTCTGTCGGAGAATGAACGGACTAACTTAATAGGTACTGAATACACTTTAGATTCTCAAGGACACACACAAACCAAAAGAAACAGGACAGAATCCAAGTCACTTGATAGAATGATGTTAATTAATGTATCAAAAACACCAAAATATTTACAGGGTAATCCAACCAAAAAACACAGGATGAAGTGAAACAATTAGTGAAACAGTGATACTTAGCACAAAACACATCACATATAACGAATATGTACAATGGACAATACATAAAAATAATCAACAAACAAGGTCCTATTTACAATACATAAGCCACTTAAGGGTTCAAAGTTTCCTCGTTATCTAAGTGGATTTGCATGTGACGCATAGGACATGTAACGTCGACAGTTGCAGCTGAGCCGTAGACAGAATCAGATGTCCATTCACGGACTCCAATTTGTGGCGATTGTAGAAACAGCACCACTCCTCCTTCCAAATCATATCTCCGTCCCAAAGGATTGAACTAATATTTCAACATTTGATGTTGGCCATCTGCATTTGCGACAACAGGAATCCTTTTCCTATAATTTAAATTGGTTCCCCAGGTCCCCAACCCCGTCTGTCCTGATGAAGACCCAATCTGATGCGTAATAATTGGCACAATTATCCTAGGGTCGAAACGTCGACGTTACATGTCCTATGCGTCACATGCAAATCCACTTAGATAACGAGGAAACTTTGAACCCTTAAGTGGCTTATGTATTGTAAATAGGACCTTGTTTGTTGATTATTTTTATGTATTGTCCATTGTACATATTCGTTATATGTGATGTGTTTTGTGCTAAGTATCACTGTTTCACTAATTGTTTCACTTCATCCTGTGTTTTTTGGTTGGATTACCCTGTAAATATTTTGGTGTTTTTGATACATTAATTAACATCATTCTATCAAGTGACTTGGATTCTGTCCTGTTTCTTTTGGTTTGTGTGTGTCCTTGAGAATCTAAAGTGTATTCAGTACCTATTAAGTTAGTCCGTTCATTCTCCGACAGAACCATTGTTTTTTGCACACACATGTTGTGTTTTGGGCTCTTTCCTTTTTAGGGGCACTAGGCCTACCCACAATAGTGAGGCACCAATTTTTTTGGGAGACTTAGGGGAATGCTTGGAGGAAGGATGGAATGAAGTTTGTGTTTCCTCAGACATTCCATAACTTTCCAACACAGAAATATGGGGAAATATTTTTTTTTCAATGTTCGAGGTTTGCAAGGGTTTCTGGATAAAACAAAAATCTGGTAACAGCCACAAATGTCACCCCACCCTTGATTCCCCTAGGTGTCAAGTTTTCAAAAATGTATAAGCTTGCTATGTTTCCCTAAATGCTGGTTGAGCTAGGGCCCAAAATCCCGAGCTACCCACTTTGCAAAAAAATGGTTGAAAAAATTTGATCTGTCCATGTTGTATTTTGGGCCATTTCGTGTCACCAGCACTAGGCCTACCCACACAACTGAGCCGTATAAGAGGGTGTGCAGAGCAGAGCCCCTGTCTTCCGTGATCAGATGCAGCAGACTGTTTAGATGGCAACCAAACATTCTGCATGTTTAGACATCAGGCACAACGTACTGGCCATACAGAGCCATGATGACAAAGAACAAATACATAATTTAATAAATAAATGAATTATAATGAAATATTATCAAGGCATGCTTTTGCCATAACGTGCAATGATGATGACACTAGTAACCATCATAGTAATAATGATGATGACGTGTTTCATGTAGCACTCCTTTCCAAAAGTCAGAAATTTCTAAGAGCGAATGTGTTTACATCTTCATAAACGCAAAGAAAACCGTTTTTTAGACTGATATGATTATGTTAGTATTTATGTACTGTCACTTGTGAAGGTAGTTATTTAATTTGTCGATTTCCACTAAGATGTCTCCTTATCGTTTGTCCTGCGATGATTGATCACTTTAAGATTAACAATCTGCGTGATAAGGACAATTACACTCTAAAGAATTTATTTGTCCACTCTATTTATCTTGCCTTCCCCCCCAAACTCAATCACGAGAAACGGACAGCATAAGTCAAGTAATGACAGCAAGTGTCAAAGCAGAACGGAGACCAGCCAATGGAAGGACAAAAATAATGAATTTGCCTGACCCAGTCTCCTGTTCATGGCCTCATCAGACAAGTGCCACCTATCAATTTCCCAACAAGGCGATAAATATTAAAACGTCACTCGTTTCCCCTTTAAGCATGTTGTATATAAAATCTCTCCTGACATCAATTGTTCCGGCAAATGTTCCCCTCCTGCTAGAACCGAAATCCCCTTCATCAATCTTTCACCAGAAGCAATCTCGTTCTAATTTTTCTCGCTCGAAGCCCCCGTTTTTTTCTTTTTACATTTTTTATCTCCTGTTGTGTGCTGGCGTAAGGCAAATGAATATCATTCCGCTCTCTACAGTGCCTGCGCGCGCCTCAATCGATCAGGAAATAAAAAGTACCTTTGAAGAATGGTTCGTGACCCTGCCAAGCTACAGACAACAGAAACGCATCTAACGATCCCCCAGCTCCTGACACTCCTGACAAAGGGACCTGAAGCACTACTGTGCTGTCATAGAGCATGCATTTTGTTAGTTGTTTGTGTAGGTTAAGGAGGTTAGAGGAGACGCGTGGGGCTGAGGGCGGAGCTGTTATTGTTGATGCTTGTTTCCAGACAATGCCTCAATTCAGGTGCTCTGAGGAGGAACAAACATCAGGTTCTCTCCTATCTCCCTCCCTGACATGTGTATCAGGTTCCGGCGAGAGTGCACATTTATCAAACTCATCCGCTGCGCGGGGAAGCGGCTGGCTTTGCTCGCCTCGCCTGTTCGGCCCCGTGATCCTTTAATGTGATGTACTAGTTGCTCAGGTTGAACTGTGGCTTTACATTTACCCAGGCTGATAACAAAGGAGCGCGGCGCCTGGAAACACGCGTGATAGATGGCTCTGTGCCGCTCGCGCGCCGCCCATCCACGTGGAATGCTGCCTCGCGCCCGCACGCAGTTCCTCCTCTGCTTAGCGCAGTACAATTGTATTCTCAGAATTCGATGAAAATTACCTTCCATGTACAGCTATATTTTGTTTTTTCAGCTATTCGTTTATATTGATTTAACAGAATGCACTTCTGTTAAGTGCACTTTGCGGTCAGATTGGGAATGGGAGGGTGGGGAGAGGGCAAGGTTTTCCACAAACTGGACTAAAGAAAGACATTCGAGTTGCTCCGAGACTTTAAATATATTTTCAGCAACTTGATGCTTTAAATGTTTCTTTTTTAAAGCTGCACGTGCTTCAGATGTCAGGAGTCAGCGTTGTGTGGGCACAGTCTGTGGTGAGGGGTTCTTCTGTTGAAGTATTTATCCACAGGCAAGCAAAAGAAGGAAGAAGGAACGTTGGTATGAAGTTATTTATTAACTACATACATTGTGGAAAGGAGTTCACTTCATCTGGGGCACAGCTTGCAGGAAATGAACAAGTGCCACAACTGCTGCACACGCCAGTATATATAAATCCTACCCAATACTTTAAAAGTAAACATGCATCTGCGCGCACACAGAAGTACATCTGTGCGCACATACATGTTTAAACAAATACATATAACTGTTTGATGGAATATCACTCTCGTGCACTAGCAAACACAAGAATGCACGAGAGCGGTGTGGAACATGACACGTTAAAGGCACAGTACAACACATTACTATATTTTTTACTCAGAGATAATTTAGGAGACAGTTGTGACTCTCAACAGTTTGAAAAGGTGCCACTGGGAGGCGGGTATTACAGTGTCTGGTGAATGCCCCAAAAGGAGTTACAAAGATGGTAAGTAACTGGAAATCAGAGTCTAAAGGTATTTGATGATATGCAAACTTTAAATCCCGTAGTGAAAAGTGAGACGCATCACCAAAATGAGCTAACAGCTCATATATTTTGGGTAAAGGATAACTTTCGTTAACATTACAGTTATTTAAATTGTGCAAGTCAGCACAGAGCCTGATACTTCCGTACTTTTTCCAGACTATTACAACCGGACTGACCCTTTGAGATGCCCCAGCTTTCTTAATGACACCATCAGACATCATCTGATCAAGTAGAGCCTTAAGTTTATTTCTAACATTCAAAGGAACTGGATGAGCTTTGTGAGAAACTGGGATAGAGTTTTTTATTCTCCAAACAATAGAATGGGCATCATTGTTAACACACCCTATAGAATTACTGAATACTGCAGCAAGCTTCTTACTCATTACATCAGACATAACTTGGTTAAAAGACTGAATACATGCCACAGGGACATCTGAAATTCTGACTGGTGGATCTGCTCCAGGAATCAACATAATTCCCAGCTTGGCCAAATCCTTCCAACCCACTATAGACCTGCATTTTCTTGCTACGTAGATCTTGATCACACATGGTCAGTGACTGGCTACCGCCCTCCCCCTATGACCTCACCACCCCCGGACACAGAACATAGACGTGGTATCTTTGGAAGGCGGGAGGTCGCGAGACCCCCCGGCCGTATTTATTAAGTTCAAAAACAATAAATTTTATAATTTGCATGATAAACAGTTATACAAAAATCAGCAGGACATTAGATACATTATTGTCAACAGGTGTGAGTGACTATCCTTAACAAAGACTCTAATACAGATTGTTTCCTAACCGAGTCTAACATCCTCCTCTGCATTTTTGTATACTAACATTTCTGGGCCATATGGCAAGGTCGCTAACCGGTGTCAGGTCCTACTAGCTGCGCCTCCCCTACAGGTGTGCGCATACGCAGCCGGGCCCGGTAATTACCCGGTCCACGCCGTGAACTTCATTTACCCACTAAAGGAGGGCCCTTACTCTGCGCCATCCGGTGACGTCATGAGTATGCGCGCGCGGGGTGGCTACCAGCCTAAGGAAAGCGTGACTCCCCAACCCGCGCCCCTTTGAAGCACCAGTTACCTTGCCCCTGAAGTTCTAGGAGGGGCCAATGGCCTCTCCCCCTGGGCGGGCACCTCCGTAGGATGATGCCCGCCCCCTCAGACCTTCAAATAGTTGCTCACCGGTCATGACCTTACCGCATGCCCCATACCTAATAAATACGACGACCTATGGGAGAAAATTCTAAAGGACAACTACACTGACTAAAATCACACGTCATGTATAACACCATAAAGCTACAAGGGAAAGAAAAGGCCTAAACACGACTGCACCAGTTACACATAATACAGTATCATTCACTACCTTGGGAGAAAAAGGGCCTACGAGAAAGCATAATCAAGAACATAACTTCACAATACAATATTGATCACTACAATGGGAGAAAAAGTCCTAAAAGAAAACCTCATCAGAAACTAACATTTCAGAACAGTTTACCGCGCCCAATGTCAGCTAGTCGGACTAGTAATGCATCAACCACGTACTCCAGGGATGGTGGGTGGGGAAAAATTAAAGCCCCGAACGCCGGGGCACGTCCGTTGTGGGGGAGCGTCCAGGCAACAAGGGGGTCACCTGGGCGCTCCCCGCCTCTTTATCCCACAGTGGCCCGCCCCCCTCCCCTCCGAACCGGACGTCGATTAACGACATCCGGGTCACGGTGGCAGCCAATCGGTGGCAGGGCGCGCCCCAGTGGACACGCCCCACCACCGAGAAGTCCGGGGGAGGTCGCCGCACTGCCATGCAGGCGGGGGGGCCAAGAGCCCCCCCTTTCCACATGGTCAGTGACTGGCTACCGCCCTCCCCCTATGACCTCACCACCCCCGGACACAGAACATAGACGTGGTATCTTTGGAAGGCGGGAGGTCGCGAGACCCCCCGGCCGTATTTATTAAGTTCAAAAACAATAAATTTTATAATTTGCATGATAAACAGTTATACAAAAATCAGCAGGACATTAGATACATTATTGTCAACAGGTGTGAGTGACTATCCTTAAGAAAGACTCTAATATAGATTGTTTCCTAACCGAGTCTAACATCCTCCTCTGCATTTTTGTATACTAACATTTCTGGGCCATATGGCAAGGTCGCTAACCGGTGTCAGGTCCTACTAGCTGCGCCTCCCCTACAGGTGTGCGCATGCGCAGCCGGGCCCGGTAATTACCCGGTCCACGCCGTGAACTTCATTTACCCACTAAAGGAGGGCCCTTACTCTGCGCCATCCGGTGACGTCATGAGTATGCGCGCGCGGGGTGGCTACCAGCCTAAGGAAAGCGTGACTCCCCAACCCGCGCCCCTTTGAAGCACCAGTTACCTTGCCCCTGAAGTTCTAGGAGGGGCCAATGGCCCCTCCCCCTGGGCGGGCACCTCCGTAGGATGATGCCCGCCCCCTCAGACCTTCAAATAGTTGCTCACCGGTCATGACCTTACCGCCACAGGCCAGCATTGTTAACCGACGATCTGGCCTCCCCCTTTACCTAGACCTAAACCAGGAGCGCGCTTAATTTGCAAATCCCTCCAACCAGGCCCAGATATTATTAGACCACAAGACGTTCGCTGCCTCAGTCAAGTGCACCCCGTCCCTCAAGTAAAAATGCTCGCCCCAGATACACCCATGTGGAATCGTCTGCAACTGAGGGGTCCGAAATAATTTGTCCAACTGTGTGTTGACCCTCCGTACCGAGTGATTCAACGCCCTGACCGAGACCCCCCCTCGCCACTGCCACCGAGGGATAAGTTGAGACCAAACTACTGTGGAACCCGGGCAGGCCCTGGCCACCCACCCCGCAGTGGAAATGATCTCCTCAATAAGCACGCGCCTCCCCAATTTTGCCAAATCATTCTCCCCCAGGTGAAGTATCACCACTGACGGGGGGGGCCGCTGCTGAGCTAAGAGTCCCTTGAAAATATTCCGAAACTGGCTGAGGCATAAACCCCCCCTCCCGAAAAATGAGATATCAAACCCCTTTTGCGCTGCACTCGTCCTACGGTCTCCTGAAAGAAAAACATGTTCCGCACGCCTAACATAAGAGTGGCCCACAATCCAAGTCACCAATTTCTTGTGTCCTCCGTGCTGTGCCGATGTCGGTCGTTGGCGAGTTCCTCCCCTGCGTGACAGTTTTGAGAAACTGCAAAAAACCAGAAACATACCGGGCGTGAGCACCATCCAGTCACAACATGTCAATTCGTACATAACTCTTGTAACGTTCGGACGACCGTCTCCCCAGTTTCTTCACATTCTCCACTGAGAGACCCCTCGCCACTGCCTCAGTTGCTGCCCCAATCCTAAATGAGTGGGTGCCGAATTCCCTTGGATCGAAACCTGCCAGTCTGACCGTTAGCTCCAAGACTCGCCTAAACTGGTACCTGGTCAATGGTGTACCATCGGCGTGACACAGCAGTGTGTCCCCCGCCGTGCCCTCCCGCTGCCTGCAGAAAGCCTCCACGTGAGAAACCGGGCAGCAAGGGTTGGCCCGCGCCCGGTGGAGCACTATGGTGTGACCCCGAGAGTCCTGATCAGTTTTCGATCTCTGAATTGTTATTCTCATAACGTCCTCTGATCTCCACACCGGCCCACCGTATTCCGCCCACTCTATCAGCTTTTGACCCAGCAACTAACTCCCCAACCCTCAAAGCCCCATAGAAGGCCAGGGAAAATGCCGCCTTGAACAAAATAACCTCCCACTGGGAGCTACAGACACTGTGCAGCGCCCCCAATAAGGCCGTCAGCCGTGCCAGTCCAATGGGCCTTCTCCTATCGCCCCGGTAACCCTGTAAACGGCGCCAACCCCTCAAGGCCTTGCGCACCAGAAAGGTGTTAGTGGGATCTCGCATACCCTTACCCTGCGCAAAGAAGGAGACCGCCGCCCTATGTCTGATCGCAGTCGCCACTGAGCGCCCTTCCCTGTGCATCGATTCTAGGTAAGCTGCAAAGCTGTCCTCCTGGGCCCACCTAGCCTCCCATTCCTGCCCCAAAAAAGCCCGGTAAGACAAAAACGCCCCTTCCTAAGCTGTCTTGGTCCTGGGGGCTAAGCTAGCAACCACGAGGTCCTGTAATCTGGGGCACCAATCTGCCAAAGTACTGCCGGGAATTGCGCCGGCTGGGGATCTGCTGCAGGAAGATGTTCCCTGAAAACCTGCATTTTAAAGCGAGAAAGGGAGTCAGCTGCATTGTTGAGGATGCCAGGGACATGCTTGGCTCTGAAAACCACATTCCATTTTAAGCATTGCAACACAATCTCCTTCAGTAAGCGGAGTATGAATGGACAGCGTGCCCCCTGCTGGTTTATGCATTCCACAACCGTCATGTTATCCGACCAGAACACCACGGATTGATTGCATAAGTGTTCCGGCCAGACCATCAATGCTACCCATATCGGGAAGAGCTCCAGAAAGCCAATATTGGTGGTCAGTCCCCGTGTCCTCCATTCTGCTGGCCACCGCTGGGCGACCCACCTGGTACCCAGGATGGCGCCAAAGCCGGTACTCCCAGCAGCGTCCGTCCATAAGCCCAATTCCGCTGATGTGGAGGGAGGACCTGCCCACACTACTCTGCCATTAAAATCCTCCAGGGGGGGAGGAGCCTAGCGCTTGACCAAGATGGCCGCGTGAGCTTAGAGCTCCCGAGACCCTCGCGCCCTCCGTCGACTATCCTGACTCAAGTCCTGATGGTATGCATGGCACCGTGTTGCTGAGTTGTCAGGGAGGCGATTGATGCTACCCGCGACCGGATCGCCCACCGGGAACCGGACTTATGACTGGCGAAAGATTGCGGCCTAACTCCCGGAGATGCCAGGGGCTAGAGTTGGCAGGATGCCCGACTCCTAGTTGATCAACAACGGCCTGGTGAGGTGTGAACTACCGGACGGAGGCCCTCGCTCTTTCACTTTCGGTTTCGTTCCCTTTGTCTGCCCGGACACTGTAGTGCTCTGGGTGGTTCTATAACCCCAGGGACGCTCGGTGGGCTATTTTGGAAGACCAAGGCGGACCTGCTCGCTCCTTATACCTCTCTCTGAGAGGGGACGGTCCTCACTGCATTGGACTGCTTGGAGTCCATTATGTCGGGCAAGGCAGAAGGAGACAGGCTGAAGACTAAGTCCACCAGGCGGGGAACATACTCCCAAGTCAATAGTATGGACCGCTACGCCCTCCCGAAGACATCGCCGAGTGGATCGAGCCAGGCGCCGGATGCCCAGAAGGAGGACTCGCCTGAGACCCCGGAGCTCTCCCTGCAGGATGTCATGGGCGTGCTTGATGGGATGCAGACCTCGATGGGGAGGCAATTCAAGGCCCTGGCGCATAAGGTGGATGCCATCCTGGTGGATGTCAACTTGATCCGCTCGGACCTGGGCAAGACAAACGAGCGCGTTAAGGACCTGGACCACAAGACCACGGGCCTCACTGATGAGGTCGCGGACCTGCAGAACGAGGTCCGGAAGCTGAGGGCTGAGAGTGACCTCGCCGCCCGCCGGCTGGAGGACTTCGAGAGCCGGTCCAGGCGCAACAACGTGCGCGTAATCGGGGTCCCGGAGTCCTCGGATGAGGCTTCGGCGGACCTGCTTGTGGAAGATTTGGTCCTCAATCATCTGAAGCCTAAGGGCCTTGGGAAGTTTTTTGCGGTGGAAAGGGCCCATAGGGTGCCAGGCGGACGGCCCAAGGCGGGTGCCCCGCCGCGGCCGATTGTCGCCCGGCTCTTTCACTTCCGAGATCGGGACGCTATCCTGCAAGCTTCGAGGGTGACGGGCCCAGTCCCCTTCCAGAATGCGTCGGTGAATTTTTACCCGGACTTTACCCAGCAGGTGCAGAGACAGCGACAGAGCTTCCTGGGGGTGAAGCGAAGGCTTCGGGAGCGGGACCTAAAGTATGCCATGCTTTTCCCCGCCAGACTGCGGGTGGTGCATGAAGATCGGACATTCTTTTTTGACTCTCCTGTTATGGCCGATGAATGGCTGGACGCTTTGCCCCGGCGACGGACCGGGGACGACACAGCTGAGCATGGAGACAGTGGCCGGGATGGACAGGGCTGATAACTCAAAGCCGGCCTGACTTGATTTGACCATATTTGTAGATTTGAATAGAGTGCAGTAACTGTGGAGGGTTGCGGGAGGACGAGGGGTGCTCTTTTCCTCCCTTGGGGTACTTTTTGTAGATTTTTGTTTTTGTAGGGCGACAGGCACACTGCAAGTTGGGGGGGCTTTTTAAGCTGCAGCAGGGGTGCAGGGTGGGGGGAGTTATGGGGAGTTTGAGTTTGTTGTTGGGGGGTTTATTTCTGCAAGGCATGATGATTATCCTCAGGGCTGTTCCATGGTGGCGCCTCGGGTGTGGGGTGGGCCTCTTTCCGTTTGAGGATGGGGGGTAGAGGCCTAAGTGTTATAAGCTGGAATGTTAATGGTTTGGGGGATCGCATTAAGAGGGGGATTGTTTTGCAATTTCTGAAACGCTCAATGCCAGACGTTGTACTGCTGCAGGAGACGCACCTCATAGGCAATACGTGCTATGCCCTGAATAGGAAGGGGTATAAATTCATTGCACACTCGGGATTCTCTTCTGGGTCCAGGGGGGTGGGCATCCTCGTTAGAGCATCGCTGCCTTTTGAGGTGGATTCCACCATTGTTGACGATAGGGGGAGGTTTGTGGCGGTGGCGGGGCGGTGGGAAGGAAGGACTTTGGTTTTGGTTTCGGTTTATGTCCCGCCGGCCCTGCAGGCCGCCACATTTGCTGAATTGGGCAGGGCTTTGCTGACTCTCCCGGGGGGCATGCTGGTAGTGGGAGGGGATTTCAACGCTGTGGGTTCCGGACTGCTGGATAGATACCCGCCCAGGGACACAGGGGGGGCTCAGAAATGGCTTCCAGACCTCCTAGACACGTTTGGCCTGATAGACTGCTGGAGGCTCCGGCACCCCACACAGAGTCAATACACGTTTCACTCCGGGGCGCATGGTAGCCTCTCCAGGATTGACTACCTGCTCACTTTGGCCGCACATGCCTCGTTGATATCCGAGGCGAGGCACATGGCACGTGGTATCTCTGATCACTCGCCAGTGTGGATCAGGCTGGATCTCGGTCGGGAGGGAGGAGGGAGGGTGGCCCCCATTAACCCTTGGTATTTCCGAGACCCCAAGATGCGCAGCGCCCTGGTAAAGACGGTAGATAATTACTTTAAGGACAATCTGGGATCCGTGGACTCGGCGATCTCGCTGTGGGAAACTTTTAAGACCGTGCTTCGGGGGGAGGCCCTCTCCCTGGTGGTGACTGCCAAGAATCGGAGGGATTGCGCAGTGCGGCAAGTAGAGGAGGAGATTGTGGCCCTTGAAGGGGATATGGAGGAGGAGGTCACAGAGTCCTCATTGCATGAGCTTTGCTTGAAGCAGGCGGAGTATAGGGACCTGGTGACGGACGCCGCCAAGACCCTCAGCAGGGAACAACAGGGCCGGCTGTATGATGTTGGAGATAAGGCAGGGAAACTCCTGGCGTGGCTGGACAGGAAGGAACGGGTCAATAGAGTGGTGCCAGAGTTGATTGGAGAAGGGGGAGAGGTGATTGTGGAACCTGAAGGGATTGTGGAGTGTTTCGCGGAGTATTTTCATAGGGTTTATTCCTCTGTGTCGGACAGGCCGCCCGAGGACTCGTCTGATCTCCTTCGTGATATCGAGTTGCCCTGCCTTTCTGACATAGATAGGGACGATTTGGATGGCGACATCACGGTTGACGAGGTGGCGGGGGCGATTCGCGCGTTGAATTCGGGTAAGGCCTCTGGACCGAACGGACTGCCTATTGATCTGTACAAACTGTTCCCGGATAGGGTCGCCCCTCACCTGCGCGCCATGTTCTTGGAGGCGCGGGGAGATGGGATCCTTCCGTTGGATCAGCGGCTGGCGTCGATCGTGGTCATACACAAAGAGGGTAAGCCCCGAGATAGATGCGCCTCCTATCGGCCCATTTCACTCCTCAACGCTGAGCCGAAAATTCTGGCCAAACTCCTGGCAACCCGTCTGATTAGAGTACTTGGCGATCTGGTCCACCCGGATCAATCTGGCTTTATCCCGCACCGAAACACAGCGTTGAACCTTAGGCGTCTTCATGGCGTCATTGCCAGGGCGGGCACGCTGCGTGAACCGGCTGTTGTGGCATCTCTCGATGCCACGATGGCCTTTGACACGGTGGAGTGGGCATATTTATGGGCCGTGCTGGCCAAGTTTGGTTTCGGTCGCGGGTTTGTGAGTTGGGTCCGGTTGCTGTACGAGGGGCCACTAGCGAATGTTGTGGTGAATGGTCGGGCATCTGCTCCGTTTCAGCTTGGAAGGGGTACTCGGCAGGGCTGCCCCCTGTCGCCTCTGTTGTTCGCCCTCGCCCTTGAACCGTTGGCTGCGTGGATACGTTGGCACCCGGATATACGGGGCCTTCGGTGGTCGCCTGATCACGAGGACCGTATTTCACTTTATGCCGATGATATCCTGCTGTATCTTGCCTCACCTAAGAAGTCACTCATAGTGGTCTGTGACGTACTCGCATCGTTCGGTAGGAACTCGGGGCTTGTGATTAATTGGGGCAAATCGTACTTGTACGTTCTTAGTGGCGAGGTCCCACCGATCCCTAGAACATGTTCGATACAGGTTGCCCAGCAAGGTTTTGTGTATTTGGGGATTTTTATATCCATGGATCCTGCTGTGCGCTACGAGAGGAACCTGCTCCCCCCCTTGGCACGCTTGAGGCGAGATGTTGAGGGTTGGCGGAGGCTGCCGCTCTCCCTTGTTGGGCGTGCGGCCCTGTTCAAAATGATGTCTCTTCCCCGCTTCCTCTACGCCCTCCAGAACACCTTGGACTGGGTACCGGCTAAATACTTTCGGGAGGTCGAAAGCCTCCAAAGGACGTTGCTGTGGGATGGGCGGCCGCGAATAGCTATTTCAAAGTTGACGCTCCCATGGTACGATGGGGGCATTGCGCTCCCAGACATCCGACGGTACTACTGGGCCACGCAGTTGAGCGCGATCAACCATGGGTTTTACGGCCCTGCCCTCAGCCCTGGGTATGCCATGGATAGGTGGCTGCTGCGCGGCGGCAACTACTACAGGGCGTTGTATTCGCGGTCCCTAGACTCGTCCCTCACGGGGCCCACAGGTGTGGCGGTGCGCGTATGGAAGATGGCGATCGACTCGCTGGGCTGGAAGGACAGGCTAACCCTCGCTACCCCATTGTTTGAATCGGAACGGTTGGGAAGACTCTGGCATACGAAGGGCTTTGATAAGTGGGATCTGATAGGGATATCCAAGGTGGGGGATGTGCTGCATAAGGGGAGGGTGAAGTCTTTCGAGGAGTTGCAGACTGAGTTTGAGCTAGGGCCTTCAGAGTATTTTCGGTATATCCAGCTGCGTCACGCCCTCCGATCAGTCCTAGTGGAGGGTGAGAAGGTGCCGGAGTCCTCTCCCCTTGAGGACCGAGTCCTTGATGGTCATATGCCCGAGAGCACGATTTCGCTCATATATAAGAAGTTGATAAACGTCCGGGCAGACTTGCTATTGGGGCTGAGAGAACAGTGGACCAGGGATGGCCTCGAGTTGGATAATGAGGACTGGCAGTCAGCGGTTTCTTCGCCTAAGGAGGTTGCGATCCCGTCACGTCTGAGGCTGGTGCAGCTCAAAATACTGCACCGGGTGTATGTTACGGGGCCACGGCTGGTCCACATGGGATTCTCGGAGGATGGCCTGTGCAGAAGGGGATGTGGTATGGTGGGTACTTTCCTGCACATCATTTGGGAATGTGGGGTCATTGTGGAGTTCTGGAGGAGAGTCCAGGCAGTTATGGGGGAGGTGACGGGCATTGTGGTACAGCCGGAGGCGCGGTGTTGCCTCCTGAACGTTTGGGGGCCCACTGATCTCGATGAGGCACAGACCCAATGGGTGACTCTGGGTAACATGGTGGCTAAGAGGGATATCGCGCGATTATGGGGCTCCTCGGGTCCCCCTACACTGACCGCGTGGAAGGAGAACATGGATTGGAGCATGTTTAGGGAGAAGACGGTCTACTGCTCTAGAGGTCGCCCCCGGAAGTGGCACGCCATCTGGGGGCGGTGGAACCAATATAGGGGGGGAATATGTCTTGCCCCGGATCTGGAACCTCCCGAGGAACAGCTTTCCCCCTGACCTACCTTCCAGCACAGTTTGGTTTAGGTACCCGTTCTGAGCCTCTGCTGTTCCCCTTCTTCCTCCGCACACAGTCTTATAATTAGTAGATGAGTGGGGTCCTGCCTCCCCTGGGGGCTTTCGCCATGGGATTTCAATGTTCTGCCTTGCTGGGGTTTGTTGTGTGTTTTTTCTGTGTTTATTTAAAATTGGACCTTTGCATTACTCTTCGTACTGTATCCGGGACGCATTACTGTATCTAACTTGCAATGCTGCCGAACCTTCGGGCTGTCGGCTGAATAGCTGTGTCCTGAATTTCGAAATAAAGGTTTTCAAAAAAAAAAAAAAAAAAAAATCCTCCAGGAATGCCATCCAAATAAGCATATCCTGGCGAACCTCAGATGACAACCTCGTGTGGTGATGTTTCTCCCGTAGCCCTTTCATAGCTTGGGCAATAGAGCGTGAAAAAGGGTGTGCCATTGGGATGACCCGAAGCGCAAAATTCAATTGCCCCACCACCTCCTGTAGCTGTTGCAATGTAACCTTGTCTTTGCGTAGGCATTGACGTAGGGCAGCTCTAAAGCTAGATACCTTAGCCATGGGTAACCTGAAGCATCCTTCCACTGAATCAATTTCGATACCAAGGAATTCCAAACAGGTGGACGGGCCAACCGTCTTCCCCGGCGCTAGCGGGACCCCAAAAGCCCGCATGAGCACACAAAATTCCTGCAACGCCCAAGCACACTCCTGAGATCCCGCCGCACCTAAGAAAAGGAAATCGTCCAGATAATGCATAACCTGCCGGTGGCCCGTCACCTCTCTCATGAGTCATGACCCATTCCAAAAAAAGAGCTAAACGCCTCAAAGTAAGCACATGAGATGGAACAGCCCATGGGCATACATTTATCCATATAGAACTTGCCATCGAAAGTGAAACCTAAGAGATGGTGGTCCAGAGGATGGACTGGGAGGAGGCGGAAGGCAGATTCTATGTCTGATTTTGCCATCAATGCCCCTGGCCCCAGCGCCCGCAATAAGTCAACTGCCTGGTCAAATGAGGCATACTTTACACTACAAATCCCCTCATCAATCGCATCATTCAGTGACGCACCTCTCGGTGCCGACAGGTTGTGGATCAATCTGAAATCCCCTTTCTCTTTTTTGGGTACTACCCCTAGTGGAGAACACACAAAACCGGGGACAGGCACCTTCTGGAACGGGCCAGCTATCCTACCCAGGGACAGTTCCTTGCTAATCTTAGCAGCCACCACTGCGGGGTTATGTTGCACCGACAGTTGATTCCTGCAATGTGCGCTACCTGTGTAGCCCCCTGCCGGGATCCTAAAACCTTGAGAAAAACCTTCCTGCAGTAGAGTGGCCGCTGTGTGATTTGGGTACCTATTCAACCAAGGGATCATTGCCAAAACATCTATAGGGGTTGGGATATCCAGAATATCTGAACTACACTGGCTTCCCCCTCCCCCTCTGACTGTGGTTGCCCTGCTTGGACCTGCAAGATGACTCGGGGTGGGAGGGGTGACCGCAGACTGAACATGCATGTCTGAATTTACAGGTGCCAGGGGCCCTCGTGCAGATGCGCTTATTAAAATCCCAACACACCCCTTTTCTCTCAGACCCCCCCCCCCCTACCCCTACCCGGGATCTCGCTCCCCTGGGCCGCCCGAAAGGGGTGTTGAGGTCTGGTGGAGTACCCCCTGACCGCACTGGTGGACTGCAGTGGGGCAGAGCTCCCTGAGAACTGCCTATGCCATGACACAGAGTCAACCTTGTCCCATGTCAATGATGTGTCAAATTCCTTAGCTTTCCTGAAATTGACATCATACTCCTCCCAGGCATCCCCCGGGTACTGCTCGCTCCACCCCACAATCCTACTCTGGTAGCAAGACAATGGCGCCTGCACATTAGGAGGCCGTTCGGCCATGATGGTCGTGAATACTGCGAAAGCCCTAACCCAATTGAGCAAAGTTTCCTCTACCCCAAATCTAGCACACTGTGCCCTCCATTCACTTGGATACATCCACTCCTTTAGTGTCTTTGCCTGTTCCATCTCCCTGTGATCCAGTAGCAATGAAAAAATGTAAATATA
This sequence comes from Triturus cristatus, assembly GCF_964204655.1. Taxonomy (NCBI): domain Eukaryota; kingdom Metazoa; phylum Chordata; class Amphibia; order Caudata; family Salamandridae; genus Triturus; species Triturus cristatus. The sequence continues at coordinate 1,275,232,962 of NC_140589.1, forward strand.
TTTTCCCGCCCAAATCAATTCTTTCGTTGCCTGGGACACATGTTGTGCCAAATTCTCACTCCTAGAGGGCAATGACCCATCACCCAAGAGAGGCAGGGCCACCTCCTTACCATTTTCCTGCGCCCGGGCCGGTTGACCACCATCTTCCTTCGGTTGGGCGGGGCTGGAACCTGTAAGTGAAGAAGAGGGGGGAACCGCAGCTCTATCCGCCGCCGCTGCTGATTTAATCTTTTCTACCAACTGCGCTGCTTCTGCAGCATGATCTGATGACGCTGGTAACACGCCCCCCTTTTGTAGCCAAGGCAATAAAGCCGCTATTTGAGATACCAATTCAGGCGGGACCGAGTCCGGGTTATCTGCTGGGACTACGGGCGCCCCAGGGGGCATGGCCGGTGGCACTGGTATGGCAGGCAACGGAGTGACCGGCGGCGGCAGGTCCGGCACTGGGATCGGTAGCACGGGCGGGGAAGCAGGCCCCACAGGAGGTAGCGCCGGCGGCATGGCAGGAGCCGGTGTAACGGGCGCCGGGACTACCGGCACAGGTATAAGGGCTACCGGAACCGCGGGTGCGGGTGAAATCGAAACCGGTACTACTGGGGCTGGGGCACTGCACCTGCGCTTCTTGGCCTTAGACGTCTTGGGCGGGCTAGCAAAATCCCCTCTTGGCAAGGGTGCCTTCCGCTGCCGCGCGGGCCTGCCTGAAGGAGCTGGGGGATCAGTAAACCTTTCATTCATGCGGGCCTCCAATTCATCCACCTTACTCAATCTCCTATTAATGCTGTTCATCTCCTGCATCATGGCCTGCATCATAGCCTCCATCCTGGACCCCCCTTCACCACCCATCAACCCCGGCATGACTTGGGTGCACCGCCCTACACTAATACCCCAATACAGGCGTAAGGACGCTTATTACCTTCACCAGATGGAGGATATACAGGGGGCTGTAAGCACCATGCAACCGTAACCGCAACGCCCCGGCTTATCCGGTTTGTCAGGGGTGAGTAAACTCTAACGTAGACCCACCCGGCGGCTACCAGAAGCAATGCAATGCGAGCCCCCCGCTCTCCTCTTACCGTTCAAGATCCGGCGCACTCTCAGGCGGAATTTCAACCGCGACCGCACTGGTGTCCACCACTCCGCGCACTACGTGAATTACAGGAGCGTCCAGGCAACAAGGGGGTCACCTGGGCGCTCCCCGCCTCTTTATCCCACAGTGGCCCGCCCCCCTCCCCTCCGACCCGGACGTCGATTAACGACATCCGGGTCACGGTGGCAGCCAATCGGTGGCAGGGCGCGCCCCAGTGGACACGCCCCACTACCGAGAAGTCCGGGGGAGGTCGCCGCACTGCCATGCAGGCGGGGGGGCCAAGAGCCCCCCCTTTCCAATAGATCAATAGCCAGTAATAAAATCATTGAAAAATCCCAACATATCCCTGATCTCCGTATGCCTTTGGCCGAACATCAGGATTTTGCAATTTTACCAGATGTTTCCAATTAGTATTAATGAACACATCTGAAATAATGGTGATAGGCGCACCCGAATCACACATCATATCTATAGGGAACATCTTGCCCGGGGTAACTTGGCAAATAGGACCCTTAATATTTTCTTCTGTTATTTGAGGAATATCAAGTTCAAGAACTAGATTAGACAATTCTTCAGCTTCCACTTTTGGAGAATCTTCAATACTATTAACTTTGGAATAATTTTGGCTCATTTTATATACATCAAAAAAATCCCCTTGTTTTTTACATATAACACTCCGTTTACCAATTGCTGAGCACTATGGAAAATTCCCTAAATGCGACTTGGAACCTCACCTGTAACAAAAAGGTTTTTTCTAGCCAGCATTCTTGGAGAACTTATCTTCAGCTTTAGCTTTAACAACATTAAAGTGGATAGAATCATCAACAGCATTAATCGCTAGAGAGGTGGAAGAAGCAACAAATTCTTCACCCATGACCCTTGAAGACTCAACATAGAGTTCAATGCTCTTGACCACCATTAAAACTTCTGATAACAATGGGTCTCTATAACATAACAGTCTCTCCTGCATTTTTCTGGAAAAACAACCATAAACAAATTTGTCCCATAGTTAAATATCTAAAGAGAGCACCAACATTGCAATTAGTCGCTAAAAACCTCAAGGCTGAAAGATATTTCTCCATGGAATTATCCATAGCCTGTTTTCTTTTTTCAAAATTCAATCTTTCCAAAAGGATGCTTGCTTCTTCACAGAATTTCTTTTGTAAACGAGCTTTAGCTTCAAGAAACACATCCCATTCACTTTCCTCATCTGTGGGAGCTGCACAAGAGCGGTGTGGAACATAGAACGTTAAAAGCACAGTGCAACACATTCCTATATTTATTAGTCAGAGACTCTTGTGAGAGATAATTTAGGAGGCAGTTTGTCTCTCAACAGTTTGAGAAGTTGCGACTGGGAGGCGGGTATTACAGTGTCTGGTGAAAGCGTATTGAAAGGGCTTTCCTAATAGGGATGCATCTCTGTGTCTTTCTATAGAAATGCTTAGGTTGCACAATAATGAGTGCTGCTGCCCAAGCACTGCTCAGAAGCCTGCGGCCTTCCCTATCATGTCAGTGCACTGATCACCATGGGTGCGTAGTCCTGAATCCACCACAGGCCTCTTTAATACCCTACATGATACAAGAAGGTATGGAGTTCCTGAGAGGAAAGGAAGCAAGGAGGGGACACGGGACTGGTCGGTCATTAGTCCAAGGTTATAGGGGAGGCAGGGGATTCTCCCTATAGGAATAAGGTCCCTCAAACACCCGGCTGCGTGTCATGCTTTATCATAGGGTGTGCTCCTTGTCAGGTCGGCACTCTTATACCTGACGGACTCCCTATGATGGATTCTGTGATGGAGATATTTTAGTCCCTAATGCCGTTGGGTGCCTTGTGGGTATGGGGCCTTGTCGTGTAGATGGATGTGAAAGATGTAGGTGCTCGGAGTGGTGGAATAAAAATGGGATATGGAGGTACTCCAGAATGTACTTTAATCAGCGAGTCCTCCAAACCCAATTAAAAAATAAAGGTGGCACACTGCTGAAATGATGTTCAGAAGTGGCGCAAATTATAAGGTCAACATGTTTTTTGCCTGTGTAGTCCTAAGGTCAAGTGTCAATTCGTCAGGACCAAATTGTAAGAACTATCTACACAGTGGCTGGTTATCTGGTTAGTGACCTCGATGAACCAAACTTAAAACCTACAGTGAGGTACCTGATGGTGGTGGACCGACCAATTGGGGTTGGTTGCCATCAACATAAATTCAAGGCAAAGAGGACACTTACAAGTACCTAGTGTCGCTTACGGTGCAGCAAGTGCGCCGTTCGCCCTACCCACTCTCTGCCGTAATCGGGAAGGTGGAGAAAGCGTGTTGAAAAGACTTTCCTAATAGGTTTGCATCTGTGTGTCTTTCTATAGAAGTGCTTAAGTTGCAAAATAATGAGTGCTGCTGCCCAAAGCACTGCTCAGAAGCCTGCGGCCTGCCCTATCATGTCAGTACTCTGAATACCAAGGGTGAGTAGTGATCCAGCACAAAACCAATACCTGATCAGGGAGCAATACTCGATAATTTCACAGAACAATGGCCAATACAAATTCACCCAGAATCCCTGATGCACTGGAGTCAATTTTGTAGACATTTAATTCTATTTCCCTTCAATCCATCTGTGACATTACAAAATACCTATCTAACTTATACATCAACTTTTCTTCTACTTGGTCGATAAACATATTAGTTGAATAGTTGATAGTAATGATAATACTATCTAACCAATCCTTCAGTCAGCTAAATAATCACAGACTCTCGGTAAGGTTTATAAAGCTTTATCTCAAATAAAATTGATTAAAGTGCTCAATGCATACAGTCACAAATGCAAATATTAAAATTCACAAAGGGATAGAAAAACATTCAGCAATTTCAGATAGAGACAAACTCATTTGGCAAATATGACGTCCGCATGAAGGAGTGAATAGACTAAGAGACAAAAGTTTCATCAAAAACAACTGTGAAACCAAATACATCTAACGGAGGGGATAGATGAAGAGACAATAGTTTCTTCTAAATAATACTTGACAATATATTTCTGAAGGAGTGGATAGGTGAAGAGACAAAAGTTTCAGAGACAAATACATTTGCAAGTAATTCTGCAAGAACGAGTCAGAATGATACAAACCTAAAGGTCTGTGGAAAACCACCCCCGGCCAAGGAAATGATGGGGTCCCCTGAAATAGAATCAGGGAACAAAGATTTCCGGACCCAATGAGCAGAACATGACAGGAACAGCTAGGCCTCTCTGCAATCTGACGAACAGCGACGCATTCACCTTTCTTCTCTATCTCCCCGCAAGCCTTTGACCACACCCCTAAAAGCAGCCCAGTTTTACCCTAAAACCTACATGTCTGTCCCACATCAATTGAAACATTCTACGAAACTCAACAGTTGATTGGTGGACTTAGGAGGTGGTCTGTCACACCACCGTGACTTCATTCATGGTTTGGGCATATTCATTGTTCTTCATCCATTCCTATAGCCTAATTCTTGACTCGTTCTCACGTGTTGGACACATGTTATATTTGTAAATTTTTATTCATTATATTCAGCAATGTCCGCAGAAAGAGTCTCTGGTCCCACGGTTGGTCACATCACTTGGCAGGCTCTCAATATTCTCCTTCAGCATATTGGCCTTGAACCTTGCTTCCTTCTTTGCAGCACTCAGCCCCTCTGGCTGCTCTGTCATGCTATTTTCGGTTTCCTCCCAGCCCCTCTTTTATCCAGCTAAGTTAAGGGAAAATGAAGTCTCATCCAGCTCACTATAACAGACGGAACATGGACAATCATTAATTATGTGATAATGTACTTTTCACTGGTTACCACCCACCTTCGCACTATTCCCTGTTAGCGTTTTCTCTAGCATAGCTTTAAGCAAAAAGCAGCATTATTTAGTACTTCAAAGCAAGATGCAACATGCAAACTACAAAATGCACATGCTGCCTAGTCATGCATTATTTCTTTTTTTCACTTTCTAAGCACAATGTAATACATTTTTTGTTCTTTCACATGTTATCTCACGTTAGTGCATGCAAGCGCAAAGCAGTTTTTCCACGTGTTTATGTAAGGTGCACGTTAGATTTCTATTACTACTTACTGTTATTACATATTATGGGGGTGTTAATTCGAGCAGGTTTCTTTTTGCGAAATCCTGCTCCATCAATCCCCCTTCTGATGGCTTTCAGGAGCCATCATAAAATACCCATCATACAGAGTGCCACCTTCATTTATCTAAAACTCAGTATTCTTCTCTCTTTTTATGGCACTTTCGTCTAAATCTTTCATGTCATAATATTCTCCTTTCATATCTTCTAATTCTATCTCATCTCTTTTCCTCTTTCTTGCTCTTCGTTGATTCTTTGATTCTGTCACTTCTTTTCTTCCACTCTTCCACTTACAACATTTATATGTTGTTATTATCACTAAGGCTATTATGGCAACTGACATAATTGGCATAATTATTTTTCCTAATAAGCTACTTCCAAAGGTAGAAAACCATTTACCTACAGAGGAGAAACTCTTACCAAGTCTCTCCCAGACACCGTTAACCTCCAGTTGGGTCAAATCTTCATGTAATTTAGTAATATTCTTTATATGTCCCTAAATTCCTTCACTCTTATCAGGGATACAAGTACAGCAGTGTTGTATTTTCAACATGCCACAGACTCCACGCTCTTTTGCCAATAAGATATCAAGGGCAAGTCGATTTTGCAAAACCATTGATCTGATTGCAACCATTTCTGTATCAATCATAAACAACCCACCAGCAGTATCTGTTGATAAACGATCGACCACTGAGGACAATTTTCAAATTTTGTGTGAATTCAGTACGACTCCAAATGAGGGTATCATTTCACCAAAAATATCACCTACTATTTCTGAGAAACTTGCTGTTTTGTTACGTGGTAGTCCTTGTTTTACTTCATTTAGTTTGTTGTTTCGGTCCATGAGATAGACCTTCGGAAAAACAATAGCAAAATAGTAACTACCATATCAAATGTGCAGGCAACCTTTAATAGGCCTTCGTACCACACACATAATAGACCCCTGGAAAGACAGGATCAGTTCCACCCTTCAATCCCCAACCTCCAGTAATTTGGAAAGTATGCCCACATTCACTACTATCAATGAAATAATTGTTACAGTTAGTTTTCTTTCTAAGCAAACATATTATTCTCTTCTGATGCCAGTCCTGAGACACTGAAGTGTATGTCTCGCCTATCTCATAATTACCTTCTCTAAAAGTCCACGGTGGGACCCGTGACTTCTGTTCAGCAGCCTTTATTTGGAAACTTTCTCTTCTAGTCTCTACCATCTCTACAAATACCGTTTCCTCAACCCGCAAGCTACAGGTTAGATCATTTTTATAAGCATATTCTGTATCTAAAGTTTTAGTAATATAGAAGTACTCTCCCATATCATAAATTTTTACTATTTGAGACTTTATTCAACTCCTGGATAACAGGTATTTCTGAAAACACTAAGGGGCATATTCACAAGGAACTATCGCCGAGTCAACGGCACTTTATCGCAGCCAAAGTTGCGATAAATCTATCGCCCCATTCACAAGCTAGTGTTAACAGCCCACAGCACCAGTTTACCCGCGATAGCAGCCGCAAAAAACATTGCCACAGAGGCCCCCGCAACTATCGCTTATGATATGCAGAGTGGGCGTTTCTCGTGCCTAAAGCCGCAACAACATCACACCTCAATATTCACAATGACCAGACAGAACTGTGATAAAAACACAAAACAGGCGATAAGGCGCGTTAGCGCCAGGAAATCTACACCTGCTCTGATCCGGTGTAAAGTCGGACGGCAGCCTACACAACAAAAAGGGAGCACAGCCCAGGGCCACATCGGAAGGGCAACAGATGCCATGGAGCCACCCATCATGCGGCCCAGACACCCAAGAGGGCCACAACACCCACCGACACCACCCCCAGGACCACCCCTCCCTGGCACCCACCCGACCAAAGACATACCATATCAGCTACACCTAAACATGCACAAAATAATCCGCCTGACGTCGCACAATCACAACTGGTGACACGCATGTGTCAACACAGAAATGAGCAGCACACATTCACTTTCGAAGCAACAAATGAAACTTTATTAAATTAATACTGAAATGAAATGAAGACACCCTTGGGACAATCCGCAGGTCCCAGAATGTAAGACAAAAAACATGATGAGAAGGCGTGTCTTGCGCACATCAAAGGACAGAGAGAGAGCAAAGGGGAGAGAGAGGAAGAGAGGGAGAGAGGGAGAAGAAGAGAGTGGGAGAGAGAGAGAAGAAGAGAGGGGGAGAGAGAGAGAGAAGAAGAGAGGGGGAGAGAAAGAAGAAGAGAGCGGGAGAGAGAGAGAGAGAGAAAAGAAGAGAGGGAGAGAGAGGAGAGAGGGGGAGATATAGAGAGAGAAGAAGAGAGGGGGAGAGAGAGAGAGTGCCACCCCTGCGCACCCAGGCCACACTGCTCACCTGCTGCCACCAGTGTGTCTCCAACCTCGTGCCGGTATGTATCACAGTTCACCAGGTCACACATCTGAGAGAGAGCCGTCAGCTGAAACAGAGTCCAGATATATGACTGGCACAGTACACATACCTGCACAAGACAACATTGTCTTCCCGCCCATGCACACCCAGGCAGAGGCACTCCAACCCCTCCCACCACCCATTGGAGCATGCCCGCCCATGCACACCCAGGCAGAGGCACCACCAACCCCTCCTGCAGCCCATCAGAGCATGCCCGCCCATGCATACCCAGTCCTCACTGCTCACCTTCTGCCACCGGCATGTAGACAGGAGGTCCCACCACAAGCCACAAGCCTGGAGCCCGGGGACATGGCACCCTCCACTCCATGCAGCCACACTCCGCAGGCCAACAGATCTCACGTTTGGTGCTGGGTCTTGATTACTCCATGGCAGAGGACATACCAGTGCACCTGGCACCATCGCAGGCTGCACACCCGCTCAGCCCAATGGGTGCCACTAAGTCTGGGATCCCTGAAGCGATGCCACATGGCGGTAGGCCCGTGCTGCCCGCTGGCTCTAGCCTACACTGTGGTCCAGCAGGGTACACTAAACCTGAGCTGTCCAGACCGCCGGGACAGGGCATCATCGCAGGCTGCACACCCGCTCAGCAGCTTAAGGTGTTACTGACTCAGTGCACCCAAAGTCACCATCCCGTGGCGGGGTGCCTGTGCCGTCCACAAGGCCTCAGATTCCCCTAACCCTGTGCAACCCCAGTCTGCACCACATGGCCGTAGGCCCGTGCCGTGCTCCAGGCCTTGGATGCCACCAACCCTGTGCGCAACAACTCATGGGCCCTTTATGAATGAGAAGCGTGGAGTAGCCATCATCCAGTCACCACCGGAAGAGGGGAATGTGACGTGGTCAGCCGCTTATGTTGGCGGAGTCACATGGCCAGTGACGCCTGTGCAGGATGGGTGTGGTGTGTGTGCAAGCCTGCCCTCAGGGAGTGGCTGTGACATGCTGACGACTAGACCAGTGACCTGCACACCACCAGCGTGTACGCCTGTGACGGGTAGCAATGATGGCCCCCCTCGGTGTGTCATCGGAGTGGTCTGGCCTGCCGTATGCCGGACCAGCGCAGGGCTTGCCACAATGACTCGTAGGCTCAGGGCGTGGTCCAGTCCATGTCCGGACAAGGAAGTGACTGATGCGTGTGTCCCTGTTTTAGTGTTCATGGGACCAGGTACACAAAATGCAATTTCGCACACTCTGACTTGCATCCCACCGGATGAACATCATTGATGCAAGGGAAGGCACTGTCCCCACATTCATCCACACATCCATACCTGAATGATGTAAGACATGACACAGCAGTGCATCACTGGATGTTTATTTGCAAATCCAGTGCAGTTATGCAGCTGGAGCGGTACAGGGCAATGCCGAGCACACTACACAATATGGGCCCGTGGAGGGCCAGTCAGAGACCATCCGGGGATGACATGTACTGCTGAAGAGGAAGGGTACAGTCCGCAGTCTGTCCGCCGTGTCATTGGTCAAAGAACAGGATGTGGCAGTCCATGTTGCTGTCCAAGGTGAGTGCATCGGAGTGTATCGGGGGTCAGTTGAAGGTCATGAGGCCATGTGCGGCACCAAGCAGAAACAGGTCTGGTGGCGGAAATGAATGCTAGTGCCTCCTGATCCCGAACCCATCCATGTCCTCGTCCCCGGATGTGTGCCCTGCCCCCCTGTGGGTGTTGCAGTACCGACTGTGGCACTGTGTGCCACTGACACATCAGGGGCCTGAGTGGATACGTCTGCCACACTGTGAGGCACTGACACACCAGGGGGCAGGGATGTGGATGGTGTGGGGGCAGCAGCATTCATCAGCACCATGCCTTGTGGCGGCAATGCCATGAGGGAGGTCTGCAGGGCCTGATAGTTCCCAGCTACATTTCGATGATGTGCAGCGGTGGCTGCCATACTTTCCGCCTCCATATACACCATGTCCTCTATGAGCCTCCACATGTGTGCCAGCTCACGGCTGGTATCGCTGGAGCCACTGTGAGCAGACAGCTGTTCTACTCTCCGCGTTAGGACTCCAGCGATGTCAGTCAGGGCTCGTTGGAGACCATGGGACAGACATAGACACCCAAGGATGGCGTCCAGTTTGGCAGCCATGAGTTCGAACCCCACCCGCACCTGCTCAGCCGTCTCCCTCTGACCCTCCAGCACACGGCGTTGGAAGGCTATTTGTTGTTCCTGGGGGACTTGGGAGGTTGCCGAGGCTGTAGGTGCCTCCTGCTGGGTGGTTTGGGTGGTGGGTGGGATCTCCTCGATGTAGCTGGGCTGCCCTGATCCTTGAGGTGAGTAGCGGATGATGTCAATGATGTCTAGGAGGGCTTGTGCGTCGATGCTGGTGTTGTCCTCCTCATCACCAGTGAAGAGTAGCTGGGACTGCTCTGCAGGAGGTGTTGACGATGCCCCTGCGATGTGAAGGGGAGATGGTGTATTACAATGTGTCACAATTGTAGGGTGGAGTGCACTCCACCCTACAATTGTGATGTATTTTAACAGCCTAACCTGGAATAGCACCCTCAGATTAAGACAGTTAAAATGGATGAAATTAAGGTCACATGTTAAACCTATACTCCTCACTAAGGGGAGCAAGCTTGAACTGCTCCTAAAACAACAACAAACGGGATGGACGTTTTGATGTTACACACTAAAGCAAACGTTATATCATATTGTTATCCAGCGAATGTATTTCCATCTTGAAATTCCTTTTAACATGTGTACTGTTTAATTAATTGAAGCTCAGCAATGACATTTTTGTAATAGGTGCCAATTTTTTTTAATAGGCGCCGATTTATACATCGTAAGAGTGGGCGGAGCAATCTTGCGAATGCTGGGGGTTGTTGAACCGAATGATGGGATAGAGCAATGCTGCATATATAGGTGATTTTGACATGTAGGAGCCGTACCAGTGGTTTATGGGTCTCGTAGTAAAAGTGGTAAAAGCGTAGATAATTATAAGGGGCGGGTCTCATAACGCGATGAGTTTAAAATGGAGGCAAATGTGAGAAAGCCGTTAGTCGGCTCGAGGAGTGAGAACTAGGTTGATGAAAAGCTACACAGGTACGAGAGGGATTTTTATGAAGTGTGGAACGAGAGTTAATGGGCAAGTTTTGTTATCTAAGAAAGTGGGGAGACATTCTTGTGGATGTTCTTTAACGTGGGACTGTATTGCATATACAGATGAAGGGGAATTGATCTGGTGCAGTCAAGCGTTGGGAGGAACTAGAGGGAAAGCGCCGGTTGAGCCTTTTTTTAAACAAAGCACACAATGAATAATGTTAGTGTAGCGATATGACATGTGTTTTAAAATATGAAGTATAAAATGTTGTTGTCTGATTTTGTAGTGAACCCCTGACGAAGGTTGATGAAAGCAACCGAAATGCATTGGGACTTTGATACTTCCGAGGATAAACTATGTATGTTTCCTGCTGTAAACATAAGGCTCGGATGGGCATATTTACCGCATCAGAATTGAATACATATTGGTTTTTCATGTGACGGACTAAAAGGATTATAATATTGAGAATTGGAATAAATGGATTAAAATTAAAAAACTGGATGAATCTTTTGAATTTTTCTGCAACAAAGTCTTTCAGCAGTGCTTCCAGCATGGGTGCAATATTACGTTCCCTAACTCATTGTATTACAATGTGTCCTCATGTATGTAGCCGCATGGTACAGGTTGACATTCTGACAGCATGGAATTGTACATTGTGACAGCCTGTGGGTCTGTGCGAGGAGCCAGGGTCATTGTGGGTGTGTACTGTGCCCTGCTTGATTGTGCATGTGTGCCATCGTGCCCCTCTCCACCCGTCCCCTCAGTACCTGGTGGTCACTCACCCTGTTGCGGTTGTGTTGTGGCCTGTCGAGCAGTGTCCGGTTCCCCGACTCCGGCCACAGTCTCCACACTGATGACTGTCAACACCAGCTCCTCCATGTCATCCAGCACGAGCTGTGGCGCTGGGCCCCCACATCCGGTCTGCATTGCTGCCTTCTGGTTGGCGGTGAGTTTCTCCTTGGTCTTCCGCTTGATGTCATTCCATCTCCTCTTGACCTCATCCATTGTCAGCTTGTGCTCTCCGACGGCATTCACCTTGTCGACGATGTCCCGCCATATTCTGGTTTTGGATGCCCAATGACACGTTGGAGGTGACGAAGAGTTGTTGATGGTGTTCCATCACCTCGATGACTATGATCCTGTTCGCCTACGGACTTAACTTCGTCTTCCTCATCGTCTTGTCCTTGCCCTTCCCTGTCCCTGATGTGCCGGGCTGGTCGTCCGGGGTGCTTGTGGGTTTTCGCCCGTCCTCCGGCTGCCTCCATGGTGCTTGGGTGTAGGTCAGTTTCGGTGTGGGTGTTTTTTCTACTTTTATGGTGATTTTTTCAGCCTGCCAGGTGTGTGTTGCAGGCCTGGCACTGCTTATCTCTGATTTCCTCATCGCGCTTTGGCCCATCGCGTGTTTTGTGGTTTTCTCTCCATCGTGGTGGTTGTATCGTGGACATTGTACGCGGTGTCGGTGGACTATGGCATGGTACCGCCTTGTTGTGAATTGCACATTGACACAGGGTTATTTTCCCGCGATGAGGTGCGATATTGAAAGTTGCGTTACGCTACTCTTGCGGTAGTTATCACAAGTTCTTGTGAATATACCCCTCAATCTAGATTAGAATAATGATATTCAAGCTTTCCCGTCACGTAAAACAAACTGATTAAAACACTGCAAGACACACCATATGTTAAAGGTAGGTGGTGATAAGTCACCCCCTCTGAGACAGACAAAGGTAATTGCATGCACACATAATAGTCACTCACATTCATTATATTAATATATTCATATAACAATTAATAACAGTTAATAATATCCACATGAATGTTAATAGAAAGACACTACCAAAGCAAGCTTGAATACATCTACGTTTTAGACTAGAGTTTGGCTGTGCAGTCACTTCTGCTTTGGCCATTTTGTATTCTATAAAAAATAAAAATCTATCTAAACCTATAGACTCTAATCCACTCAAAAAAATTCTAAAAATTGTAGTGTAATCCTGCACTGCAAGGCTTACTTCTTTACCACTTTCTTTTATTTCCTTCTTCAGGATTTCAAGATCTTTAAATTTGTTTTCTTTTGGTTGGCAAGGTTGCACCTAAACTTGTCACAGTTCTCTTAAGGCGGTATCAATTTGCTTTCATCAACTTGCTCAGTGTCAGAACTGTCTCTGTTGCCCTTCATCACATAATCATCTCCTGATTTATGTGCTGCACAAATTATGGACAACCCCAAACTCATATTGACTATCAGTGAATATGGTTACCCTCAGTCTTTTGGCAATGTTGCACGCTCTAATCAGAGCTATCAATTCAGCAATTTGAGGGGAGTTTACCCCTTTTAGACAGGATGCTTCTAGAACTCCCGCTATGGTGCAAACAAAATAGGCAGGGCATAATTCACCTGTCTCATTTGTAAATGTAAAATGTAAATGTATGGTTTTTTATATAGCGCTGATCACCACTACAGGTATCTCAGCGCTGTATTCATACCGCTGAAGGAACCCTTCCTGGCTTTCCATGTGAGGTGTCCACTCCTGGGCACCTCCATGGTGAAGGCCAGGCATCCCAGCACTGTTGGGGCTGTTGTGGAGATTAAGCAAGCTATTGCCCAGAGTTGCAGCGTGGGACCCATGATTAGAATAGGCACTGAGGCGAGAATATCCGGTCTGCGGAATTTATAGCCCGAGACTCTGCCGCGACGGGAATCGAACCCTGGTACCGGACCAGTGCTCTGCGTCGAGGTCTGCCGCTCTAACCATTGAGCCACACTTCTCCACTTTCTTAGACATGACCCATCCACAAACATCCCACAGTCTGATCCTTCCAATGGAACATCCTCTATATCAGGCCTGGGGTTGGTGCACAGTCCTGTCACATCCAAACAATCATGATCCGCTTCCTCTCTCACTTCCTCACAGCGAGAATTTGGCAATAGAGTTGCCTGGTTTACAGTTGTGCACCTCACCACAGTCACATTCTCGGCACCCAGAATCACTCTCTCATACTTAGTCAGCCGACTAGAAGTCATGTACTGCATCCGGGCGCGAGTTAAAAGAATCTCAACAGAATGTGGCACATACAACTTGACTCGATATCCAATCACAATCGCTTCACTTTGTTCCAGACTCACGCAAGTGGTGGCTACTCCTTTTAGACAGCCAGGTAACGCTGCATTTGTAAAAGACAATATATCCTGTCTAGTCCAAGGTACGTGAACATATCCACCACCTGGAACCTGTCTCATCGGACATGCACTTACAACTTGCTCTGTCTCTTTCAATGGACACATAGACACTACTTCACCAGCTGCTTCTTCTTTCTTTTTTGTCCATCTATTTTTCCATCGATCTACATCTCCCCATTTTTTCAAAATATTCATCAATTCTTTTATTTGCAACCTTTTTCCAGACGCATTCAAACTCTCTAAGTCCTTATCTGTAAAGGCCAATCTGTATGACTTCTGTAACACCTTTGACTTTTCTATGTCTATTCCATACACACTAGCAGCTTTGGATATTTTCTTATGAAGATTCTTCCCTCTCCAAGTAATGCTTTTATACAAAAATAACAGCTCTTCATCACGGTAAGTCTGTCTGGACTTATTGTACCAATAATCATCTCTTCCAGATATACTTTCAATTGACTCACCTTTATACTCTGGGGTTGAGGTTTTGGCTTTGCCATTTCTTTTATCCAATTATTTAATTCTTCTGGTGAAAGACCTGCTGAACTGCCTGCTACTTGAGTTACATTCGGCCCTAATTTTCTTTGGTCAATTTGAATGCTTCTTCTAGGGGTTTCTGTTATCATATCACAAACCGGTAAATCTAACAATGTCGTATGCAGGTCAGCCTGTCTATTCTCATTTGCTACTGTCATTTCACTCCTGGCACTACTTCTTGGAACTGTCAACGTATGCACTTGCGATAAATTCTGTTTTTCTCCATATAGTGGGACCACTGGACCAATAGTTACCGGAACTGTCAATGCTTCTGTATTCAGACTTAACTGATTCATTTTCTGTACCTGCTCTAGTCGTTTCTTATTCAGCAGATTCACTTCATTTTCTCGCATGTGTTATCCAGGTCTGCCTGTTCACTTTCATTTGTTACTATACCTATTTCACCCCTGACGCTGCTTCTCGGAACTACCAACGTATGCACTTTTGTAAAATTCTGTTTTTCCCCATACAATGGAACTACGGGACCAATAGTTACCGGTACCGTTAATGCTTCTGCATTCAGACTTATCTGATTTATTTTCTGGACCTGCTCCATTATTGCCTTATTCAACAAATGTATTTCATTTTCCCTTACTACTCTAGCTATGTCAGTGACTTGTGGAGTTAATGGGGTTACTTTCTGTGGTGCACTCGGAGTTACTTCCCCTGAATTCTCTTCATAAAATGGCGGAGGTCTTTTGGTCATAATGTCTACTATCAATTCATCATCAGAATCATTAAGATCATCTCTCGAAGTCTCTATATTTTTCTTTTTCTCTTTACACTTGCCTCCTGTCTGATCTTCAGCAAGTAAGACTGGGTACAGACCTTCTGTTACCACAGCTCTCCTCCATCTTTTCAGCTTATCTTCCCTCTTTTCAAAAGGATATCTGAACATCATACTCCTGTAACTTCTGTTATGTCTATATCTCTCTCTTTCGAATGCCTCAATTTCCCATTTCTCTAATGCTTCATACTGTGCAAGTCTGGGATTTGGCTCTAGTGAATGCATTCGATTTCTCAAATTCTGCAATATCCTTACAAGAAACGTACCATGTTGTTAAAAAACTATGACACCATCACTCTTCGTAAATTCCACCCAGTTCTCTAACCACATACACGTATGGTAACCTTGCTCCAACATCATATAAGAAGCAGGCGTTCTTGGGGGTGGAATCGGAATTCCCTCTCTAGTAACAATCGGTTTATCCTTTATAAAGAAATTATTTTCATATTATTAAGCAACTTTATTTTTCTAACTCCTTACGCTAATGTATCTCAATAATCAAAACATAGAAACCCTTCCGTAAGTCTACTTATTCTATTTGTCAACTCTCGCCCTATACCAGCGTGACTCACACCAACTGTCCAATCACGTCTCACTACGTAATTGCTATCTCAACCAATACCAGCGCAGCTCACACCAACTAGCCAAACAGAGCTCAGTACACTCCCGCTGCTTGACCAATGCCAGCGCAGCTTTTTCTGATGTCAGGATTTCTCCTTCTACTGACCCTCCCTTCACAAAATATTACAGCAATACTTTTTTGAGTTTACTTAAAAAAATTCTGTTAGCAACAACACAAAACAATGCTACCTTGTCCGCTTCACTAAATAAAGAGTTAGTCCTCACTCTTCAAACAGATTTTTCTTACACTGCAAACAATAATAACGACCAGCATTATCTCACTTCTCTAACAAGCTCCAGGAGGACTTGTTACTCCTCTAGGAAAAAGGCCAAGATTTCACAAGAGGACTTTTTGGTGTGAAAAGAGGTATTGTTAATTTCCTGGGGATACGGCTAGAGTTTCGGAAGTGGACCCTTCGCTATTTCAAACACTCTACTTTTATAGGACATTTCCCTAATATAACACCTACAGCCCTTTGTTGCTTTGGTATTATCACAGCAGACAAAGTACTTCTGCAGTGTGATTTCTTTACCACACTCTTCTTCAACCTATATCAGGCTAAATTCCATTCCGGGATTCCTCAGGTAGCTCCATACCTGTGCTTCTAGACAACATAGAACAGGACACTAACTCTTCGTGTTAAGGACATATGATCACTAATCAATGTTCATTACCAAACTAATCAATATTTAAACCATCCTCTGCTAACAAGAAATTGATCCAGTGTAAGGCCAATATCAGATCAGGGATCAATACTCGATAATATCACAGAACAAGGGCCCATACACCATTCACCCAAATCCCTGATGCGCCGGGGTCAATTTATATACGTTCAATTCTTTCCCTTCTATTATCCCTGTGTGACATCATAGAATACGCATCAACTTTTCTCCTACTTGGTTGATGAACCAACTGGTTGAATAGTTGATGGTAATGATATTACTATCTAACTAATTATTCAGTCAGCTAAATAACCACAGACTCTTGGTAAGGTTAATAAAGCTTTATCTCAAGTTAATTGATAAAAATGCTCTAGGCATACAGTCACAAATGCAAATAATTCACCAAAGGGAGAGAAAACATCAGCAATCTTAGATTTAAAGACAAACTCATCAATCAAATAATGAAATTGTGCATGAAGGAGTGGATAGATTAAAATACATCAGTTTCAGAAAATTCAAATGCGAAAACAAAATATATCTAATGGAGGGGATAGATGAAGAGACAAAAGATTCAGAGACAAAATACATTTGCAGGTAAATTGTCAGAATAATGCCAACCCAAAGGATTAGTAGAAAGCCACCTCTCTGGTCAAAGTGATGGTGGGGGTTTCCTAAAATAGTGTCAGGAAACAAAGATTACAGGGACAGGAACAGGAAAGGACAGGAACAGCTAGGCCTCTCTGCAAACCGACAGACAGCGACACATCTCCCCTCTCTCTCTCTGTAGCCAGCCTAATTTAACCACACCCCTAAAGGCACCCCAGTTATACCCTAAAACCTACATGACCGTCCCACATCAGTTGCAACATTTCTCGAAACTAGACAGATGATTGGAGAGTTTAGGAGGTGGCTCTGTCACACCACAATGACTTCATTCAAAGTTTGGGCATATTAATTGTTCTACACCCATTCCCACGATTTCATATTTGTTCCGTTCACACGTTTTTATTCATGTTACAATTGCACATAATTTAAAGCAATGTCTGTGGAAAGAGTCCTTTTGTCCCACGGTCAGGCACATCACTTGGCAGGCAATCATCACATTGGCCTTCAACTCCTACACTTCTGCTGTGCTCAGCGCTTCAGTGTGGTTTTGACAGATCAATTTCACTTGTTTATCCTGCCGCTCCTTTATTCGGATAAGTTAAGATAAAATGGCGTTTCATCCAGCTCACTATAGCAAATGGAAAATGAACATTCATTAATGATGTAATAATGTAGTTTTCATTGTGTACCACCCACCCTTGCGCTATTCTCTGTTAGTGTTTATTTTTGTTTTCCTAGCATAGCTTTAAGCAAAAGCAGCGTTATTTATTATTTCAAAGCAAAATGCAAGATGCAAACTACAAAATGCACATGCAGCCTAGTCATGTATAATTTCTTGCTTCTTTCAGAACTCACTGCAAATGCGATTTTTAGTTCTTTCATATATTATTTTAAATAAGTGCATTCATGCGCAAAGCTGTTTCCCTCGTGTTTATGTAGCTGTGCTGCCCCAGTCGCAGGGCAACAAAAGGCTGTTTATCTTTTACATTGGGTTGACCAAACAGATATATGCTCACTATAATTTTACAAATAGAATCACCAGAGAAAGAGACATCATATAATGGAACCAACAATGGGAGAGACACAAAAAAAGAAAAAATATATAAAAAACGTTGAGAAGATCAGGGTCCGTCACAAGCCTCCCTGGCAGGCTTCTATTGTTCACTCCTCGGTGGTGCTATTGAGTACTTTTACGTTGGAGCCACACTATTGAAGCCCATCAGCAAATGTTCACTGTTCTCAGGATAGGGCACTCTCCCTCCTTGGAAGACACCCTCAACTTATCCTGTCCTGCGTCACAGACAGTGCACCAATCCTCTGATCCCTAGTCTAATGAGGAAAAGCAGATACAAGGGGCATTGTCATTAATCTTATCAACAAAGTTCATCCCTGCTATATTCACTTCCCTTTTAGTGCACTATCCTTCCATCGAGAACGCAAATTATACTTTTCTACTCCAAGCACTGTCTCATCACAGGGAAGAATCTGAAATTTAGGGGGTGTTAGAGACCGATACTTAGGCTCCTGCGGATCAGATGAAGAAGAAGCCTGGGCAGCCTTAATTTTTGGGGGAACTGCCTCCTTCAAAACTGCCTCGCTCTCTTCCTCCGTCTGTGCCCAATTCAGCTGGGCATCGGAAAAGGGAACAAAACGTGAAACCTTCTCCATTTCGTGGTCCCCTATCCCTCCTCTAACCCATCGATCATAGGGAGGGGGAGTGGCACATGCCGGCAGTCAGAGGTATAGATCCAATGCTTCCAGCCATCCACTCTCACTCTCGTCCTTGTCATGATGAGGACCAAATATGGTCCTTTCCACCTGAGTTCCAAGCTGTCTCATTCTGGAAGTTTTTTACAAGGATGTAGTCGCCAGGCTGTATAGTATGCCTGGGCCCCTCTGGTGTTGGAGGCAAAGCTTCATGTATCTGTTGATGAACAGAACGTAAACTTTTAGTGAGATCATATAAATAATCGACTAACAGAGGATAATCAATTTAAGAAAACTTTTTTGGTCTAGGGACCCCCCACACATTTGCCGGTCAGCCAAAGACCACCTCATATGGTGATAATGCAGTTCTAGAATGAGCTGTCATTCTGGCGGACAATAGAGCAAGGGGTAATGCATCTGGCCATTGGAACCCAGTACTTTACTTAATCTTAGCCAATTTTAGCTTGAGAGCACCATTGTACTTCTCAACTAAACCTGCTGACTGAGGTTGATTTGCTGCATGGAATTGATGTGCAGACCATCGCACTCCAATTGGTTCACTTTTGCATTAAATTGACTTTTATTGCCACTCGAAATCAAATGGGGCAAACGGTAGCGCAGGAAGAACTCCTAAATAAGAGCCTTCGCCGTCGCCATTGCTGTGTTTTCTTTCGTTGGGTAAGCCTCAATCCATTTACTAAATGCACAAACAACCACTAGTCCATATATCAAATTATTAACTAGTTGCATCATGATGTAAGCCATCTTGGGTACCTCGAAAGGGAGAGAAGGTGGCGCAAAATTACCAGAAGGTGTAGTGGTACCTTTTCCAGGATTGTGCTTCATACAATTCATACAGTGTTTCACTAAGTGCACAGCAACTTTGGAATATTATCATTTTGCCATGGACCATGGTAACTACAGGAAATACATATGCATCAGGCAACATCCATCTCTGCTTCTCGGATTTATCAGTCCAACACCCTTCATTGTCTAAACACCCTGTACTTTCCTGCTACACTGTCAACTCCTCAATTGTTGCCTCACTCTGTATTTCCCTAACACGCTCTTACAAATTTTCAAACATAGTAACATCTGGTACCCATCTAGCAGGTCCTGCCACAAACAATTTTGTCGTTTTTGACCTGGCTGTATCCTTTGGTATCTGGTCTGCAAAGGCATTTCCCCTCCCCGCATCATCAGTAATTGCTTTATGAGCACCACAATGTAATATTGCCAGGTGTTTAGGAAGAGTCGAAGCTGTCAGAAGCCTCTCTATCAACAGACCATGCTGTATTTTGGTCCCCTGTAAAGTCAAGAATCCTCTTGCAGTATAAATATTGACAGTCAGTCCTTCACTTAATTCACATGCTCGCAAAAGAGCTATTAGCTCCACAGCTTACGCTGATTGGTGAGGAACACGCGATGTCTCAACTACAGTGTGAAGTGTGGTAATAGCATACGCCGCTGTAGTGTTGTCACCTGACAATTTAAAGCAAGAGCCATCGACATATAGTTCCCCTTGAGGGTCGAATAAGGGAACATCAGTCAAGTCTACCTGTCCCTTCATCTCCTCCTCAGTATAAAATAAACAATCAAGGACATCTTTGTCCTCTTCTTACGAAGAGAGGGTTGTAACATGGCTGAATTCAGTGTGGCACATCTTAATATGAGGTGCGAATAATGTTAATACATAACCAGTCAGACAAGCACTGGTAAGGTGCTGAATCTTTGTTTTGTTCAAAAGTACATCCACAGCATGCGGTACCATTACTGTGAGATCATGATTAAGGACGAGCCCTGCTGATTGTCGAAGAGAGACCGCCGAAGGCGGGGCAGCTCTTAAACAGCTCAGAAGGGCTCTGGCGATAGGGTCAAGCGTGGCAGAAAAATACTCACACAGCCTCTGCTTACCTCCAAAGGCTTGTGTTAACACTGAAAGCGCACACCCAGCCGTTTCGTGTACATACAGCACGAAAGGCTTCTTATAATCAGGCGTACCTAGTACAGGTGCAGAGCAAAGCACAACTTTTAATTGTTGTTAGAAATGGGATTTCTGGTTGGCTAGGGCTTGCACCAAAGCCAGGCAGAAACCACCATTCTAGTCAGGGCTGGGGAGTTACACGCCAAAGATAACCCCTGCTCACCCCTTTGGTAGCTTGGCACAAGCAGTCAGGCTTATCCCGGAGGCAATGTGTAAAGCGTTATATATAAAAATAGCCTTTGTATTATACCAAACACATTAGATAATATTCACACAATTTACACTGTGCCAACTGGCACTGGGCAGAATTTTACAAGGGACTATTTACACGGGACAGGGCCACATGGGCCACTGTCAGAATTAGCACAAATCACCAATTTGTACATATAGGACATATACTAACTGTAACACAAATTAGCATGAATCACAATAACACCTCAATCACATTAGGGTCCAGGTCGCACCAGAACCTAAACGTAGCAGCTGCCCACTACTTGCTGGGCAGCTGGGGACAAGCACAGGGCCTAAACGCTGCAGCTGGCACTAAGTGCTGCGCAGCTGTGGAAGTAAAATGAGGCATGGGCTCTCAAATGGTCCTTGACACATTGTCAGGATCCAAAAGAGAACATTTTGTAAGGGGTCACAGCCCCTTTTTATACACATTTTTCTTTGTCTGCAAAGGTGCAGGGGAGGGGCGAACCAGATGCAAATGGTTCCTGAGCACTTTGTTTTGCTCAGCCCCTCTCCCTATTCACAGAACAGGCCAGAGTCATCAGTCACACCACAGGGGGCGGAGCCAGCATTGTGTGGGGAAAGCCCAGCCCTATTCAGGTCCTAGGTGTACTCCTCCCACTCATCAACCTGCAGAGCTCTCCACCCACCACTGGGGTAGACCCACCCTGACTCCTGGAGCCAGGCACACCAGCCAATCACACGCCAGACAGTCACTGCACATTTATGCCAGTGTCTAGAAGTGGCGCTTCTGTACTAGCTACAGTAACGCCGCACACATCATTGCGCAGCATTCACTCTCACGAGTTTGCACATATCAAACTCGACCCTGCACTCCCCACGCATCAGGAACTAGCACGGTCACTCAGATCCCCCATGCATTCCTATGGGAGGGCAGGTCAGTCTCATTCACCCACACAGAGCGCACGCGCTTTCCACTGGGACACAGTGTGAAAGCGCCTAGAGGCCTAAAACCACTAGTACAACACAGGAAAAAGGCTAGGATACTGCAAAAAGTTCTAGGGGTGAACTTGCCAGAAGGGCCAAGTCCAACAATTGTTCAAAAGCATGCTGACATTCATGCGTCCATGACAAAGGTTCATGCACCTCTTTAGTTGTTGAGTGAAGCAGAGGCTGTATTAATAAAGAATACGGAAGCAGATATCCAGTGCCGACAATAAAAGGTGATGCCTATGAAAGCACGCACATCCCTCTGAGTCACAGGGATAGGCATCTTAACAATGGCATCAACTCATTTAGGTGTTAGCCTCCGACCCTCCTTCAGCAGCAGGTGGCCTAAATAGGTGACCTGCAGTTGACAATATTGGAACTTAGAAAGGGACACTTTATGTCCATTTTTCGCCAAATGCATTAATAATTGTACCGTGGCATCCCGACAACCGTCTTCGGTATCTGAGGCTATCAAAAGGTCATCTACATATTGCAATAATGCATTACCTGCGGGAAGAGAGAGAGAATCCAATTGACTTTTCAAAGCTTGGCTATAAATACTAGGACTTTCAGTATACCCCTGAGGAACTCTACAGAATTGAAAACTCCTGCTGGCCAAAGCAAAGCCAAATAAATACCGGCTGTCTGGATGAACAGGAATACCCACAAAATCGTTTTTCAAATCAATGACAGAAAAGAATTTAGCTGTGGAAGGAATCATTGTTAAAAGGATGGTAATATCATGGACTACCAGAAACTGAGGGATAACTATTTTTTTTATTTCCCGCAGATCAATCACAAAATGATAGACATCAGGATGTGCATCAGGGGAACCCACAGGTGTCTTTTTAAGAATAGGGAGAATGGGGCTATTGCACATATTCACTACTGTCTCCTCAACCACACCCGATTTGATCAGGTCCTGTATAATCTGCATCAAAGCCTGTTCCCCAGCCTGTGATATTTTGTATTGGGAATACGAAGGAGCACAACATTATCTTTGACCTTTATAGAAACCGGTGGTATCTGCAACAACTCCACATCCGTATCCCCTGTGGCCCACAATGAGGATGGCACAGCCTTAAATTCAGCAGGAAGCGATGCATCCTTCGCCAAACACTGTTTTGCACTAACCACATTAGGTCCGAAAGTCATATAAACACCATCCGGGGAACAATAAATGGTGGCATGTAACTTCTTCAACAAATCTAATCCTAATATATTCTCCCCAAAACTTGCCGTCAACAAAAACGGGGAGTATACAGTGAAAGGACCAACTGTAAAAGCAAGAGGTCGGCAAATGGGGCACACAACCGGTATGCCTGAAAAACCTACTGAGATATTATTACGGCCAGACAGGGCTGCCCCGGGGACCAGCAAATGAGAAACAGAGCTATTCATTGCACTTGTATCCACCAAAAATGTCTGTGCCGAACCATGCAAATCTGCAGTGACATAAGGACAATGCTGATCTACAGGAATTTGGACTGGTCCCTCACCCTGTCCCTTGCTGTCCTAGCTAGAGGACATCCCTGTAACTTCATCCATATCATAATCGTCATGATAGTACAGCCTTCCCCGGGGTCATCGAAATAATTCTGAGCTGAACAACCCCCTGAAGATGTACCAGCTTGAGCCTCATCCCGACCAACCTCCCCATAGCCCCTTGCACCTGAACCCCGCCCCCTGGGTACTGTAAGTTTCTGTAACAGGACCGGACACTCGCTTCGCTAATGTCCCTCCTTTTTACAATACACACACTGATTCTGCCCCAGGGGCAAACGACCTCTACCAGCACCCCGTGACCTTTGAGTCAGACCAGTGCCTCGGCCCCTTCCGGACCCCTTGCAACCTGCTGTATCAACACCCTTGTCTTAAAATCCTTACTCTTTTTCTCCACCTTGTCCTTTTCCTCATTTTCTCGATGCTCATAATACTGAGTCATACTTAATATCACTGAAGGGGGGGAAGTAGTCCAAGTACTCTCAGAAGCTTGCAGCCAAGCTGCGATTTCAGGAAGCAAATTCGTAACAAACCTATTAACAAACAAACGAACACTGCCTTTGACTAACAAATTCTGCCCACTGAAATCCAAGAACACCCCTTCAAAACGAGTGAGAAAATCAGACATACTGTCCTTTTTCTTCTGACGACATGCCGTTACCTTGTCCCAATCCACTCGTCTTGGTGGGATAAGAGAATGCATATAGGTAATAATGCAGCTTGGCAATACCAACATTTCAGCTTTAGGCTTTTCACCAGCCTTTCTCTCCTTATCCCATGCCCTAATCTCATTCCAAGTGACACCTAGCTCCGGTGTGGGTGATCCTGCGTATGCACCTGCCGCCAAATGTCCACTGGTACCAAAAGGCCAAAAAACATCTCAATGTCTGCTAAAGTCATAACTGACAAGTAGGCAGCCTCTGTTAATTCTTTATAGTATGCGGTAGGATTTTTCCTAGGGTCCGGTAACTGACTCTTAAGAGCAAGCACCTCACTTCTTTTCCATGGGGTATAGACCCACTGTTCCTGAAAAGGAGCCTCTACCTGCTGCTGAACAACATCTCCTCGCTGATTACGCTGCTCTGGGATCTTGGGGTGAAAAACAGGATGCACCTCTCTCATCGGAAATTGGGACACAATAGTCAGAGTTAGGTGATATCATCTTTTCCGATAACCAACAAGTATCCCAACATTATTGAGAACTTCTGTAGGGGCCATAGCAGCTGAATAAACATGGTCTCGAATGTCATATAAATCATTTGAGGAGCTGTACCACCAATGCATTGTTCCCACAAACCAATCAATGGAGCCGACATATGCTGAAGGGCATGCTGAGGCACAAATGGCTCAAAATCTTTCATCACACTCCATCTATCCTCCACAGTATAAATCGGACTCCGAGCCCATTGCGCTGCCTGATTTGCCACAATCTTTTTCTCCTCCTCACCCACATTGGATCTAATCAATGCTCGCTCCAGTCACTCTCATGCTGCCGCCCAATTCCCTGTGTCTGATCCACATACCGGTGTCCCAACACAACACTGCAGATGAAATACTCGGTGAAGACACAAGAGACAGAGACATGGGTGACAAGGTGAACAATGGCTGATTTGTAGGTGTACGAGAAGGGGAAGAAACATAAACAGGAACAGTAGACACTGCCGGGGTGCCTGCAGTCCCCACACTCAAAGCTTGCGAAACTGCACCACGACAAGATAGACTCTAGCCCCAGGCCTTTTCAAGAATAAACTAGATTCAACAAGTGGCCTGGTAGAACGTTCAAAAACACTCTGTATCACAAGGGTCCGCAGACCCACCAAGTTAATCAAGACGGTGCCGCTTTTTACCAAATATCAAGATAAAGTCACCTGGTGCACACAGGTCAAACAAGGTTATTCTCCACTGCTGACTCTTCAGACCAAACGGTCAGATCTGAGGGTTTCACCTTTTCAGGAACACAGCCCAGATGACCACTAGATGAGGGGGTGCCCGATCAGACAGACGGGGCAGCCGCGAGAACCAAGCACTATCATATGGGGATCCCCGATCCACCCATCCACCGGACACAATCCTGACCCCCACGACCGAACAACGGGCCGAATGGGTCACCTGGTGGAGTCCCTGTTTGGGTGCCAACTGAAGGAAGTGGCCCACTAGGGCCACCCAGATCACTCTTGACCTCCTCTAGCCTTCCGATAATGAAGAGTCGATGACGCAGTAGAGAATACAAGCAAACTAGTTTATTCACAAAGTACACTGCAGTGGAGTCCAATCTGAACAGCCTCCGATGATAGCTGAATAGGGACTGCCTCCAGTAAGCATAAAGTTACATTATGTATGTTGCGAAGCCCACAAAGACCCGCCTGCTATGGAAAAACACTGATAGCTGTCGTAATATAATGGGGGTACAGAACAGAAGTTTCAATTCCACTGCCTGGTACGAGCTATCTACTGCTCAAGGTCGTCTGGCTTATCCTCCCCACTAGACAGGTGGAAGAAGGCCTCCATGTAATAGGAGAGGCATGCGTTAATGAACAAGATTCAGCTTTGAAGAAACTAATCTTACCAAGGACCATTTCTCGTAAATAATCAAGTAGTAGTTTTGATTGTAATAGAAAATGGTGTCTTCGAGAAGTAAAATGGTGGCACAGATGTCAGCCTAACTAACGTTACATCTGCATTTATTAATTGCGTCTACATACAGTATGCAAATATAATGTATTAGCTATATAAATGCTATCATAATATTGGGAAAAATACGAGTAAAATGACAATGTTACATTTCAATTCTAAAAGAAATGATGCTGTTATTACTATGCATATTAGATTTCATGCGAAGGTTAGGAAATATAAATGCACTCTTTATACTTGTATCTGTTGGTAAGCGCTTACTTCTTTGTGTTTCTTTCTTTTCTCTTTTGTTTGCAGATATAAGGGTCTTCGTGGCATCCAGCAGAGGGATGCAGCAATAGGTTTCAGAGCGGCGATGCGAAGCAATGTGGTGGGCTGAGTAGAGCAGGTAAGTTGCAGAGAGTTCTAGAGAGAGCAATCTGTGCTTTCTGGGAAGCTCGAGCCAAAGTACTTGAATGCAGGCTTCGGCATAGCTTAAATACAGAGCAGCGCCCAAGTATGCCCAGGATAGTCGCCGGGGTTTGCTAGACTCCTGCGAGAGTTGATCAAACTTCTGTGTTCACATGGGGAAATGTCAAAAGGCAAGAGAGGTGAGGGGCACAAACCTGGCAGCGAGTACTAGTTCACAATAAAATAGTACAAGAGAGGATTGGATCACAATACCAGCACACAATAAAATATGTACATTCACAAATCACATTAACAGTGATTACCAGGAGGTGCTGGAGGCTGAGATTGACAATCAGGATAGTGGGGAGTCGGTGCAAGGGAATATAAGCCACTGGGTAAAGGGCTGTAAAGCATCTCAACAATAATCAAGGCATGGGACTCCTGACAGTGACACAAGTGAAATTATTCCAATGCACTAGTGATGATTGTGAAAGACAGATTATTGTAGCCCCCAGAACCACATCTATTACATAAAATGAGGTGGTGTAAATGCTTTTGGGTTACAAACAGGGATCAGTGATAATCCAAATGATTGCTCATTAATAATTTAAGCACTCAAGATCACTGGAAACTGAATATGTATTTCAACATATTTATTTATTTAAAAATGCTGGGATCTAGTGAACATAATATTGGTAACATCATAGAAGATACTAAAAAGCAGATAAGCTTTTCAACAACAGTGAAAACAGGGAAGCATTGTAGCATCACAATTGATAGCGCTTACACCCTCACTGTGCTATCTCTAAAATGCCTGCATTTTCATGGTGTGCATGCCAGGACAACAGGGTTTGATGTCTGTTTGAAATAGATTGTCAGCTATTTTGAGCACATGGCCAAGAGCTAGGATATTGTGTCTACGAGAGAATATAATCCTTACATGAGTTTGTGTGTGCTTTGCAGAGCATCAGGGAGTCTTTCTTGAGGCTCTTTCAGTCAGGATGGAATCTGGTGCTATGCTCATCTGGATCTGTGAGCTGCAACTGTGACCTGGGTAACGTTTATTTTCTAGGTGACAGTCCTTATATATTGAATCTTATCAGAGATTGAAATTTCTGACATAAATTGAGGAATGTCTGACACAGATTATGTCTGTCATGGAGTGCATTCCATATTTTTCCTTATGGAAATATAAATTGACAAGATGTCAATTCTGACTACACTGTTTTGGATATGACCTTGAAAAAGGCACCTGTCCCAGACAGAAGTTGCCTTGGGGGGTTTGTTGATGTCTATATCTGAATGACTCGGCTTTTACAGTTCTTGGAAAGATAGGCACAGACATAATCAATGTCAAAGGTTGACATGCTGATGAGTGTGCGTTTGAAGTGAAATGGCAGCATCCATTGTCAAAGATGGCAGCCTCCATTACCTAGGATGGATTCGGACTAAATGTAAAAAGCTGGACAGGCTAACTAAAATGAAAACCATAGCAAAAATGAAACCTGTCCTATATGTGTTTCAGAACCTAAAACTAAAAGTAAAAGGTCAAAAAAGCAAGTGATTAAAATAATAGAATTAAGGAGGGAAATAGACATAAGACTGATGACATTGTTGGAATATTCTCAAAATAAATAGTTACTAAATTATCACTGAATGTGTTTTTGATTGATCTTGCTTATCAGAGATAACAATTATCCATTTACAGAATGAAAATAACATGTCAGAACTGTGCATTTGATAGCACTTCATCAATTGGTACATGTTCAAAAACAGATGTCTTCAAACTGAAATGAGAAAGGGGTCTCTGCACTGGAACACATGATTCTTACAACACATGAAAGATACATTAAAAAACATTCATTATAAAGTGCAACATCATATGTAAGGAATATAATCAAGGGATTTATGCCCAATAAAAAACAAAAGGGAACTAGACAAATGTATTCATTTTCTGATTATCGTGGCTCTGTGCAAAAAGAGAAAGACAAAAATAAAGAAGGCAAAAAAGTGTAACCAGTCTCATTTAAAACTCTTTCTGTTAAAAAAAAAAAACAGGTACAGTTAATTTGTGCATCGGGATGCAATCCTGTCACCTTTGTTTATTTTTCTTGGCGATGTGGACATGAGCTTTCCACTCAATTCAAAGGTTGAACATTGTTTATTGTTTGGCAACGGTTTGTGAAAACAACACAGTGGAGCAAATAGAACTGCAGCTTCTGGATTAGATAATAGAGCTCTCGATTTGAACGGAGCAGAGAAAGCACATCATTTTCTGATGTTGCTGGAGCAGATGAAGCATATTCTTGCTGCAGATGGAATCCAATGAAGAAGAGATGGCCTGTGGCCTCACTCTGGTGGGAGCAGGTTTTGGCCCTGCTAGTGGATTAGTATTTGGTGATTTTGATGACCCATAAGCTTCTGCATGCCTCAGGATTAGCAACTGCAGTGCAGTGCAACAGGTAAATTCAACCTATTTGTTTCAAACAATTCCTTTGCTGGCAGATTGACAGAAGTCAAGTGCTCACAGGTAGCTTCTCCGAAACTAGAATGCAACTTTTATGACACTGCTTCCCTGTAGATAACTGTATTCCATGTTGCTTGTTTTAAAATAAATATTGTTGTGCAACAGGGCACCCAAGTCAGGAGGGAATCCATTCTGTGAAAGACTTTCACTCTCAGCTCTATGGAGCAAAGAAAACAACTTTCTTGCCGCTTGAGATTAAAGTACCTCTTTTGGAATTTAGGTCATAACAATCTCTTTTTAATTTGCTATTGCGCATAATCTAGCAAATCTATTCTTGTGCCAAGGCACACTTTCATAACCATCTTTGTCACAATGAAAAATAATTCAATTATATTACAACACTTTCATTTTTTTGCACAGTTAGCATGTAGGCATAATATTAAACTTGCATACAGTCAAATGGAAAACACCATTCTGAATATCGTCAAAATGTAAATACCATTCTGAATCATTTCAGTGAAATTCCGATCAGTCACAGTAAGAATTTCAACAAAATGTGCAGTGTATCTGGGTCTGTGAGTGTTGTTTGTTTTTAATCAGATTTCGCTGAAGTTTCTCTATTTCTGGGTGTAGCAAAAAGCAGATGTGCTTGCTGCGTCAGCAACAAAACTTTTTCTGAAATATTTATATTTGTTTGTGTGCAAGACCTTGCAGTGTTCCTATTGTGTATAATGGGTGTAATTGTACATTTCTCAGAATTTCAATGCTTTTGTAAATTATATCCAGGATTGTGAAAACAGTACTTTTTTGGTAATTTAAAACATGAAAACATTAACCTTAATTTTTAAAGGTAGCATAAACAAACAAATCAATCACTAATGTTTTGTGCAATATTAAATTGCCATGGACCTGAAAAGGAGCCTGGAGTTATCATATAATTTATGAAGCATTTCAACACAAGTGCCAATTGCAATGTCTCAGTGGGTCCCATAACTTAATAAGAAACCCTGTCCCAGATTATGCCCTTGGGCCTCAGATAAATTGTAATTTTGGCAGCATAGAGATCTTGACGAGCTCTGTGGGATGAGAGATGCAGTTGAAGTTCTTAAACTTTGGGTTGTATAACAGCACTTTCAGGGACGCAATGTCCATTCATTAGCAGTAGAACAACCATCAGCGATGTTAGCCATATGATGCAAAAGAAACACTGTGGTATTGGGTATCTGTCACAAAACCACGGATGTGCAAGAAGAAATCAATGGCGTTGAAGTGACTGTGGATTGTGATGAAAAGTCCTCCGTGAAGAATTCAGATTCACTTTCTTAAAGTGATGTTGCTCAAAAAGACATCATCAATGTCGATGTGGACTCTATCCTAAGTGGTCAAGTGGCCGTCTTTTTATGCTGAATATTGTCAGAGATTGGAATTTCTGACATAAATTGAGGTGTGTTTGACAATGATCATATGCGTCAAGGAGTGTGACCGAGACATTTCCTTTTGGACATGTGAGAGGATGTCAATTCAGACTACACAATTTTAGCTATGGATGGTATTTGACCTTGCAAAAGGTACCTGCCTCAGACTGATGTCGCACTGGGGGTTTTGTTGATGTATATATCTGAATGACTTCATACTTTCACAGTTCTTGGCAAGATAGGCAGAGGCAACATCCACATCAAAGGCAGACATGTTGATGATTAAGCATAATTTGAGGAAAAATTGCAACTTCCATTGTCAAAGATGGCAGCCTCCATTACCTAGGATTGATTCTGGGCCAAAGGTAAACAACCTGGACAGGCTAACTAAAATGGAAACTATAGCCAGGGCCACTGGAATTATGCGTTTCTACAGCTGCTGCAATTTTTGCATTATTATGGGTTTGTCACATTTGCCACATAATCCATCATCTGCTGCATAATCTACAGATGTTACCCCCCAAAAACTAATTTTTTCCAGCTCAAACGGATCAAAAATTACAAAACATATGCGACTTAGGCTCCTGCACACCAGAAGGTTTTTGCAAACATTTATTTGTCATACTGTATTTGGATGTTAGATACTAATAGGGTGAACTATTTTCCCAGACACTGTAAGCAGGTGTAAAAATGATAGAATAATGAGTTAATGCTATCACAAAATGTGCCATACTATGCTGCATAATTTGGCTTTTTTGCCACATAATTTAGTCCTCCCCTGCTGCATAATTTCTGTGGGCCTGACTATATCTAAAATGGAACCTGTCCTGAATGAGTTTCAGAATCTAAAACTAAAAGAAGGAAGCCTAAAAGCAAGTGTTCCCAATAATAGAATTATGGAGGGAAACACTCATAAAATTGATGACATTGCTGGAATAATTTCTCAGGAAAATAGTTACTTGATCATAACTAAGGCTCCCGGTTTTCCGTTTAAACGGATTTTTACATATAAATACAGACGGAAAAATATTTTTCCTGTGTGTGTATTTATATGTAAAAACGGAAAAATGCCAATAAATATGCTTAACTTTGTTGTAGTCTTCGAGGAGAAGACTAGTCTGCCCGAGCGCAGGCGGGGGAGAGGGCTTATCTGATTTCAGCTGAGCCAATACAAAGGTCAATGTTAAGGGGCCATTAGGTTTCCTTTTGTTTAAGTATCCTGGCTTGGAGCAGAGGTGCGGCGGGATGCACTCTTTGTGGCCTCCTCTATAACTCATAGGGGAGGTCACACAGAGTTACCTTGAAGTGCTAAAAATGGGGCACCTGTTGCGCTTTCAGTCCGTTGATTACATGTCCCCAGGAGATAAAGGATGAAAGGGGCAGGGAACCCCTTCCTATGTTCGATATGTAGTGCTCCACCGATCTCTGTTAGTTAACAAGTGTTTCTCTAATTCAGTTTCATTCTGCAGTGTCGCCTTCTCTCGCCCCGGTTTTTCTATGGGGGTCTCAGACCAACATATCTTCAGTGACACTGAAACAGAGGCGCAACTAGAATGAAATTTCGTTGGGGTGGGGGAGTAATTCTCCCAGCAATCAAATTAAATCGGCAGAGTGAAGATGCAGGGGCACTAAGGGGTGAACGTAACAAGAAAGCCTCCTGAGCAAGTAAATGGTCTTTTAAAGACCTGTGAAGTACTCAGGTGCTGCTGTGCGTGTGCCAGGGAAACTGTCTCAGTCCAGACTGACAAACCCGATGGGGAGGGAGGGGGGGAGGGAGGAGGGTGTGTAAATCAATGCATAGGATGCGTTACATAAGACAGCGGGACTTACAAGGCCCTCCATAGCTCACTGTCTTATATTAGAAGGTTTGCAATTCATTAATAGCAAGTAACAAAATTATCTTTTTGTTAAAAGCAGTTACCTATCTGCATAAATCTATCTAAACCTATAACAACCAAGCATGCATCGCCTTTTTAAATAAATGTGAATAAATACTAGCTACAGCGTCCTTTTTTTGCTCGTGACAAAATAAATATGGATAAATACAGAAAAAATGACCAAAAAATAAATATGGATAAATGCAGACGGAAATGTAAAAAAAAAAAATACCATAAAACCGGGAGCCCTAATTCATAACTGAATGTGTTTTTGATTGAATTTTCAAATCAGCGATATTCATTACACATTTACAGAATAAAAATCACATGCCAGAAATATGCATTTGATGAGATAGCAATTCTTCAATGTTACACGTTTGTTCAATAGCATGTCTTCAAACTGAATGGAAAACGTGGTCTTTGTGCTGGAAGACATGAGCCTTACAACACAATTACCACTTGTGCTTTTATACACTGACAACAACATCATATTTCCCATCAAAGTATGCCATTAAGGAAATGATTTAGCATTTGCCGGACAAGTTGTCCCATCCGCCCTATCAAGTGCATTATAGCCTATGTTACTTGTAATGTGGTGGGTAAGAGAGCCGTCATATTTTGACACTGTGTCCCATCCTTCAAACTCTACAGCCCTAAGTTGCCACAGTAGTGGAGTGGCAACTAAACAAGAACTGTATTTTTTTTTTTTATCTCAAAATCTATTTTAAGAAAGTAGCAGCATCCTTTACTGCTAGGTAACATTTTGGTGTGCCATTTCTGAAATTAGAACAATGCCATATTCTTAATATCTGAAAGCTTTGCTAGAAGAAATAATGTAGAAGTCACAGCCTTATTTGGCAAGACCAGTACATAACAAACATAAGAAATGCAACCTATTCTATGGCCTCATTTAATCTTTATTAATTATGCGCCCAGTTTCCCTAAAGGAAAATGGGATGCATTTAAAAAAAAAAAAAAGAAACGTTTTTGTTTCATTTTTTAAGGGCAGGTAGTAGTCCTTGGGAACACTGCCTGCCCTTAAAAAATATTTTCAGAGCGAGTCACAATGGGAAAGGGGTCCCCTGGGGACCCCTTCCCATTTGTGACTCCATTACCACCCTCTTGAAGAGAGTGGTAATTAGCGAGTGGTTTGCGGTCGTAAAACATTGGTACATGGCTTTGCGGTCGCTATTAGGAAGGGAACAGCCCTTTCTAATAGTGAGTCGCAAAACCTATTTAGCGAGCCGCAAATAAATTGTGACTCACTAAATAGGCTTTGTACATGGCCATGAGATTTTTGCATGCGCAAACGGGTTACAAACCTGTTTGCGCATGCAAAAACGGGTCGTACATCTGGCCTTCGGTGTCCCAGAACTGCCATGACAGGAGGAAGGAGGCAGGCACCATGCCCGCACCACGCGTGCTGAAAAGCGCTGGTAGCCTTCCGGGCACGTCAGAGCCTGAAGAAGACTGGGCTGGGCCACCCCTCTTGGCTCTGGGACTCTCTAGAGGGAGTTTGGCATACCTGTGCGGGTTCTAAGGGAGGGTACCCATAAAGGAGCCTTGCGGGTGATTATAAAATCTACAAGTACGGGAATGTGCGAGGAGTTTTCTTGAACTTTTTTAATTCTGTCCAGGGGTGGCAGGTTTGCCAGGTTTGTCTGGTGTGACTGTGGTTACATTTTAGTCTTTTTTCTTGAGCTACCTGCCGGCTAACCTGTTTATTTTACCCTTGTCTGGGAACCATGGGGGAACACAAGGCTCCGACGTCAGTACCGCAGGGCCACCAGTCACAATGATGGACGCGTTTTTATCAAGAACAGCTGGGATTATAGACAAGGAAATTGAGCTGGTGGAACACTGACTTTTTCGTTCCCCTGTACTCCGTCCTTTTTCCAGCCCACTATGCATATCGGGGGTAGCATGTCACAGTCTGCCCAGGATGCACAGCTTGACCAAGGACCCTTATCAACACCAGTAAGATACTCGTTTCTGGGGACGGATGGAGGTCATGGCCTAGATTTAGGCCTAGCCATCAACACCAGGCCTGAGTCTACGGGTCCACCTCTATCAACTAAAGACCTGGGGTGTAGCGTCAAGCCAGGGGAATCGAGGGCAAGGGCTGGGAGTAAAAAGGAAAGGCTCATTGACAGGGTCTTAGGCGAAACATCCAAAGGCAGAGGGCCCAGGACAATGTGTCAGCAAACTGCAACCACTGTCTAAGGATGATATGGTGGCTATGATGGGCTCCTTGATGACAAATATAGACTGCAAACTAGACACTATCAGACATCATTTAGCAACAATGGAGCAGGAGCCTAGGAGGATTTGCCAACATAGGCCAGCTGAGAAAACTGATTCTCAAAGTACCCCAGGGGGGGATTTAAGTTGTTCCCGGACAGCAAGCGCTATAGCCTGTGATCAAGGTCCAAGTGGGTATACGCCACCATTAATACCTGTGCATGGTAGCGCCAATCTTCCTCCCCGGCCCTTGGTGGATTCAAACTCCCAGGAGGTGGACTTATTGGGTGTAGTGGTGGTATCAAAACTACAGTGCCCGACAGCCTATCCTGGTCCAGGCAAATCCACAGAGGGGGAGCCCATGAGAGGAGGGGGGTCGTCACAGAGGCCAGTATAGCAGATGGTGGAGAGACGGAGGCAGAAGCTACTTACTATACATCCACCACCAGAATCTTCACCATATGTAGCTGTACTTGGAAATGTTCTGGTGCTCCCTTCGGGTGCCGTTGAAGAATTTGACCAACTTAAGAACAAAGTTCTGTATTGGCTGGATTGTAATACTTCCCTTGGACTAAGATTGGACAAATTTATAAATATGGTGCATAGAGTTTCCTGGAATGGGAGGTCTAAAAAAAACTTGATAGGAGACTGTGTAAATGTTAACTTTAATAGACCCCATCTGGTAGAGAGAATTTTACATGCAGTGTCACGGTATAACTCATGTAGGGTTGCCTCATCTATTGTGGCTTTCCCCCTTGGGTATTTCTATAGATCCTACAGCAGTACGTCGACGACCAATAGGGTGGGCTCATAGAGGCTCCTGGTTAATCCTGGTCATACCGCTCTGGACCGGCAGATGGTAACTCAAGATTTACCCCTTTGTAACATTTTTACACCTCTGGAAATGTTGAACTCCAGTGACTGACTTTCCTGTATAGAACCTATAGAGACAGCATCCTTGCATCACATGAAATCAGGGCCTCTCCCAACAGGTCTAGGGATGGCAAGGCTTGTAAATTTATCTCATGGAATGTAGCTGAATTAGCAAGTAAATTTTTTTGACTTTTTTGACCCCGGATGGATCGCCTACAAAAAAGGATTTAATTTGATTTGCCTGCAGGAGACGTGGACTAATACCAATACTATTTTTTTAGAGGGATTTAAGACATTCAGTGTTCCAGCCACTCCTTCACTTGGATAATATTAATAACTTGGAGAAGGTATTAGTTGACACACAGGTGGGACGGCACGGTTTGCCTGTATTACTGTATGCGGACGATGCGGTCCTCATGGCCTGGACCACGAGGGGTTTGCATATTTTGCTTAACTCCTTTGTGAAGTTTATGGAGGACCGGAACCTGCCGGTCAACAACTCCAAGTCATACGTGATGCAGGTGGGGTCGAGTTCAAAGAAGACTTTTAATTTTAAGGTCAGGTGTAACCCAGTCCCTAAGACTAGCGCCTTCTCTTACCTGGGGGTTATTAAGGACGCCAAACTAAATTGGGGCCCTTGGAGAAGTAAAAAGAAAGGGGAATTTTTACGGGCCAACGCAGCAATTTTTAACTTTACCTCACGGTTGGGCAAAAAAACAATAGGTGCTATTTTGAAGATCCATAGAGCTAAGTGTCTAACACAGGTAACTTATGGCAGTGAAAATGGGGGCTATACATCTCACGAGGAGCTACAAAGAGTTGAAAACAGGTTCCTAAGACATCTCTTAATTGTACCCCAGGAAACCCCCACTTTTACCGTACATGAAGAACTGGGTATGTCTTATCTGTCTGATCTGTTGTCGTTTCAATCCCTATCTTATTGGCTCAAAGTGTGGCTGAATAAGGGGACTGCTCTAAACAAAGATATCCTAAGGGATTGTCTGGCTCTTGACCATGCCCATCGCATCCCTTGGTTTAAATGTATCCGGGAAGAGTTTAGGACTCTTGGAAGGTCGGATCTCTTTAGTTAACCGGATTCAATTGAAAGATAGGATCTTCTGTGGGGTGAGGAGTCTTTTTTTAGACAGCGGGTGGTGAACAGGGAAGAACGAGAGCTAATGATGCCTAGAGTATGTAGACATATTATCCTGAAAAACGCACAGAACCGTACCTCCTAAGGCTGGTCATTTTTCATTGACAAGATTCTGTTTTGATTTATTCCATCTCATCCTCGCTCACCCATGAGGGAGTAGAAAAGGCGAGTCTCTGTTGCCATTTAGTTGTGACTGCAAGTCCCCTCAGGATATGATTCATCTTTTAATATTTTGCAGTTAGTATCAGGTGCAGAGAAAACATTTTCTAATCTCTATTTCAAAGAAAGCTCATTTTTTTCAAGTGCATCCTGCCTTTATCTTTTTAGTCATGCTCTTAGGGTTCACGTGTAGCATGCTATTAGCTTTTTAAAGGCCACAGTTAGGCTTAGATCAAGCTGCGACTAAGCTTTATGAATAAGAGTAGGCTTGAATGTGAGACCCCTGTCGTACTTTAATATTCGGGACCGCGTAGGGAACAGGGCCCTACCTCTGTCTATCTTGGTATTAGCGAACCGCAAATGGTAAATGCGGCACGTACGAGTGCTTTATATATCGTTCTAGCTATGAATGCACTGCGTACACGTTATTTTGCTTCGCTACGCGGGTTCCATTTTGGAAGCAGTGGCCATCTTGTCATTGCCCTCACATAGGCTATAATGGAGCAAATACGGGCCTCACAGTACATGGGCTTCCTCTCTGACTTCTCTGTGACCTGGGCAGCTGGCTCTGCTGCCCCGGGTCAAACTGGTCTCACGAGCTCCCTTTCCTCTCTCCACCTGTGATTCGTATCAGGGCTTGGCCCGTCATAAAACCCTTTTCATCCTACACAAGCCCCTGGCTAATCTCTTTCGCACCTGGCTGTTCCTGCTTAATGACTTGCTTCCCAAAACAGGAGATGCTCATGTTTATTGGGGGGATCTGTAAATCTAATGTGGGATCTGAACCTTGTTGTGTAAATCATCGTGGGCTGGCCGAACTGGAATGTGGGATGGTCATCATGACTCTGCCTTTTCTTTGTAACATATCCTTGTATATTGCCGTTTCATAAAACTCAGGAATGTATGCTTGGGGCCAGAAAAGGCCTATTTAAGATGTAGCCTGTTCCTATGATTTTCAGCAGTCTCCTGAGAACATACACGCTGGTGTACTTCTAGGATACCTGTAATTGGTCTGCAGCCAATAAACGATTCTTTGACTTCACCCAGAAGACTCTGTGTTTCTGTAGGTCCGGAACAGGGTGAAACCCAGAAGTCATAGGGTGTGTGCCCCTGCACCGCTGGGTCTAAAATACCCAGTACTTCAGTTTGGCGCCCAACTCGGGACGATTTCAGCGGTACCAGTCCAAGCCAGAGGTTCGTGAGGAGCTTCGTGTGGAAATTCCGGAGGAAGGCCGCCACTTCATCGACCCCTGCATGTCGACGTGGTCCGAAAGTCTTTTCTGCGAGGTTCTCCGCGTCCCGACGGCTACGAAGGACTGCTGCCCTGATTAATCGACCTGTTTTGGACCCTTGACGAGTTTGAGAGAGCGAAACAATCGAGAGAGTCTTCTGGTGACGTCATCGATCAGCAATATTCAGTTAAGTATAAGTGGAGCGTCTCCCATTTGTTTTGGTATCCTTCGGGATCGTTTGGTTTGATTTGGTAATTTGGTGATTTGGTGTTTGCAAACCCCAAAGCCAGAGGACTCGTGTATTCACGAGAATATCGTAATCGATAATCCTCTGACGTTTGGATCTAGACTAGTGAGCGAAGATGCCTGGTTCTGGACTATTTGGTAGATTATTCTGTTTGGGTTGTGGAAAAGGTTTCCAGCTGGAAGAATCATGTCCGGTTCCTCCGGTTGGAACTCCAACTTATGAGCTCTATGTAAAACATGGCGTAGGCCCAATTGCATATAATGAGGTGTGGATCCACTACACCAGGAAAGACGGTGTTTTAAAATGGCCCCAAAATGGTAGTTTTGATACCGATATTTTAGATAATTTGGAAATTAAATTGTTTAAGAAGAAAGCCCGGCCGGCGATGTTTGACTCTTTCCGCTTATGGCGAAAGGAAGCCAAACAGAAGGAAATTAAGTTAGCGAAGAAGAATAAAAGAGAGAGAGGTATGTCAGTAATGCAAGCAGCTGTACAATTTAAAGACAATGAGGAGGAGCAGATGAGCGAGCAAATGCACAGGCAGCGTAAGTTAGGGATTGACAAATGTTACCCAGCTTTACCACATTCTAAGCAGAATGAGTTAGAAGAAAAGGAAAAAGATCCCCTGATGTCACATTTGTTGAGTTCACCACCTCCGTATGCTCAAAATGCCACAGCACCTCCCCAGCTTGTGAATATGCCACCTCCAGTTGATATAATACAAGCCTTGCCGTTACCGCCAGCTGCTGTGCAGCCGGCTCCTATCCATGTAACGCAACCCTCTCAAGGGCTGCCAGTTGTGCTTCCAACTGCCCCCGCACTTTCTGCGACTTCGCCTAATCCAGCAGCTGCCTCCCCTAACACTCTTCCTTGCACCACTCCAGTACCCGTTTCTACATCCTCTTTTCTTCCCTCTGTTTTTCCCCCTGTTTCCGCTTCAGCTTCTCCTTCAGCGCGACAGCGTTTAGCTAATGTGGTTACTACGTTAATGTCGCCTCTCTTTGAGTCATCTGGTGCGACTCCTGGTTTACGGCGTAAGCAATTGCGTAGTCAGTTGCCTAACCCTGATGAGAAAAGGGTAATAGATAGCATGGCGCGTAGATGGATTGTTTTCCCTTCATTGTATGATGTGGAATCAGTTGTCAATGTCTTCCATCAGTGGGATGCCCCAAAACAGAGATATGTGTTTGAGAAAATGTGCGAATTTCTCTGTGAGGAATTGGAGGATAGTGGTAAAAATCCGAGCCCGCAGGAATTGTGTAGAGTGAGGTTTGATTTTGGAACTGGTGTAATTGTGGACCGCGATATAGATAAAGCAGTTGCGGTCGTATTTTCCTTTAGGAATGATGATTGTCATCAGTCATTGTTTGAGCAAGATGTCCTTGCGGGGAAAAAGGTAAAAGCGCGACAATATCCCATGAGAGAAGTTCCCCCGGTATGGAAGGAAGCAGTTGCAGCTGTCGGCAATAACCCCGCTGTGCCAGCGCATTTCCAACGTGTTTGGGTGCATGTTCCATGGAAGCGCTCTGAGGTGTTAGCACTTAAACAGACATTGCCTGATCCCCGTAAAAACCCAGCAGGTTATTATAAAGAGTTGTCACAGACGGCAGGGTCATGCGTTATGAACCTGGCCGATATAGACATGTTGTTTGGTAATGTTGTTCCACAGCCTTTATGGGGGTCAATTCGTAATGCAGACCACGATGCAGAACTAGGGGATACATGGGCTAACATTATTGCTGCTGATGCAAGACAAACTGGTGGCGCGAAACCTGAGCCTTTAGTAGCTGAATTGCCTGGTAGAATAATCACGTATATGAAGACACTAATGCCTGCGATGCGCGTAAATTGGGACAAGTTATCTGCATGTAAGCAGAAGAAAGATGAGACAGTGTCAGACCTCTTTACTAGGTTTGAGGAAACGTTTATTGACCACAGTGGGCAGGATATGAGTACTGAGGGTGGCCAACGGTTATTTGTGGATAAGTTTGTGCAGAATTTACTTCCTGACCTGTGTAAAAAGTTGAAAGACTCAGAGAGTTCTTGGGCTGTTTCTTCTTCAGCGCAAATACTGGCTACTGCACAGTATTATGAAAACAGAGATAAAGACGAGAAAGATAGGACAGAAAAGAAAACGAAGGAATTAAAGACAAAGGTCCTTTTACAGCAGGCCTATCCGCCACGTGGAGGTCAGAATAATTATAGGCAACCTCAAGGTGTTTATCACCAACCCCAACAGTTTCAGACTAATCAGCAAATGAATGGGTATTATCAACCACGTGTCCCTGTAGGTCCCAACCAATGTTCATACTGCAAAGAGGAAGGTCATTTTAAATATAGTTGCCCTAAATTAATGCAACGGAACGGTAATGCGTATGGCGCCAGAGGTAGAGGTGGTCAGCAAGCTCCTAGAGGCAGAGGGCGTGGAAGTGTTCCCCAAAACGCGCGTCCTCTTCCGCCCCAAAGCGCCATTAATAGTTTTGATCAGCAAGCTAACGCGACTAGTAATACGGCCCAGTATTACAATAATGATTATTATGTGGAGGATGGCTATGCAGAAAATAATGGTTACTAGGACAGCCATAGACAGAGAGAGGGAGTTGTTTCAGTGCCAGTGGATCAGAGTGGACCGTATGTTGATGTGACTACAGCAAATGTAACGGAGCCTTTCCTGCTAGACACTGGTGCTGCAAAGAGTTCAATAATGCATTCCAAACTCCCTGGCGCACCTTTGTCTGGCGATATAAATGTTTCAGTAGGTTTTTCTGGCGCCCCAGTTAGGAACCCGATTTCTAGTCCTATGTCACTTTCTGTTGGACCTTGCGAACTGAAAGCACCCCTGATCCTAACAACAGGTTGTGGTGAGAATTTGCTGGGACTAGATTTGTTGAAAAGATTGCACGCTACACTGTATTGTTCTCCTTCAGGAGTACAACTTACATTAGGCAAAAAAGTGATTTCCCCTATGTACTTGTCTAAAAATACAATGCCACCTGAATTGTCATCCCTTCCGGATGCCCTTTGGGCTACTGGTCCCAATGATGTGGGCCTCTTGGAGATACCACCATATGTGGTGATTTTAAAGGCTAATGTCAGACTGCCACGTATTCCCCAGTACAAAATCTCTAATGAAGGCCAAAAAGCATTGTTAGACATTGTCAGCGACTTGATTAATAAGGGTGTGATTGAAGAGACAAGAGGCAACATTTGCAATAGTCCGATTTTACCTGTCTTAAAACGAACGGACCCTTCACAGCCACCTGTTTACAGATTTGTGATTGATCTTAGAGAGGTTAATAAGATTGTTGTGCCACAGTTTCCGGTTGTCCCTGATATAACTGCCTTGTTAACGATGATTCCAGCTTCTGCTGCATGGTTCTCAGTGATAGATTTAAAGAATGCTTTCTTTAGCATCCCAATTGCAGAAGAGAGCAGAGACATTTTTGGTTTTAGTCTGGGAGGCCGAAGCTTCCGCTTCAAACGCGCTCCCCAGGGCTACTGCGAGAGTCCATCCATATACAGTCAAGCTTTGAAAGCGCAGCTTGATGCACTTGTTTTACCTAGTGGAGCTATCCTGATTCAGTACGTGGATGATTTACTAATCGCCGCGGATACTGAGAAGATCTGTAAAGAAGCCACATTGTCATTGTTGCGCCATTTATCCGCTTACCATCACAAAGTGTCTCTCTCTAAGCTGCAATATTGTCGACAAGAAGTGACCTACTTAGGTCATCTCTTATCGAAGGAGGGAAGGAGACTGACCCCAGAACGAATTCAAGCCATCGCACAGTTGAGTGTGCCAAGAACACAGAGAGAAGTGCGTGCTTTCTTGGGCATTACTTCATACTGTAGGCATTGGATCCCAAGTTTTTCTTTGTTGGCAAAACCTTTATTAGCATTAACATGCAAAGACACACCGAATCCTATCCCATGGTCTGAAGAGTGCCAGAACAGTTTTGTGGAATTGCGCAATGCGTTGTGTTCAGCACCTGTGTTGGGCACTCCTGACTATAGCAAGCCTTTTACATTGTATGTTCACGAGAAAGATGGATGTGCGTTGTCAGTGTTAACACAGCCTTTTGGCGACAGACCGCGCCCATGCGCATATTTTTCATCCACCTTGGACCCTGTAGCGAGGGCATTGCCAAGCTGTCTGAGAGCGACAGCTGCTGCAGCAATGTCTATCCGACAATCTGCTGGTCTGGTAATGGACAACACATTGATCGTTATGGTTCCACATGCTGTAGACACATTATTAAATAGGACCAAGACACAACACTTGACTAGTGCGCGATTATCAGGGTATGAACTCACACTGTTAGCGAATCATATACACATAAAAAGATGCAATACGCTGAATCCAGCCACGTTATTGCCGATTCCAGCAGACTCAGATGAGATTGAGCAGCATGACTGCCTGTTCAGAACGGAAGAAGAAACGAAAGGGAGAGTGGATCTGAAAGATACTCCCCTGACTGAGTGTGATGGTACTTTATGGGTGGATGGTTCATGCTTCAAACTCCCTAATGGTGACACGACTGCTGCATATGCTATCACGACTTTACACACAGTCGTGGAAACTGCACGAGTGCCACATAATTCGGCCCAAGCAGCAGAATTAATTGCCCTCACGAGAGCATGCGTGTTGTCTGAAGGAATGAGAGTGAATATATACACAGATAGCCAGTACGCCTTTGGCGTGGCTCATAATTTCGGGCGACTGTGGAAAGAGCGTGGGTTCCTGACGTCACATGGAGCTAAAATTCAGAATGGCAAGTTGGTGAATGATCTCCTTGAGTCACTGACCCTACCGTTGCAAGTTGCGATCATGAAATGCAGTGCGCACAGGAAAGTCACAGATGATGTTGGACGTGGGAATGCGTTTGCTGATGAGACCGCGAAAGAGACAGCACAGAATGTGAAGACTAGAATGTATGTTGCAGGCCCCGCAAGATGGGTTAATGATGTGGGAATGTGCGAGAACACAATAGAGAGTGTGAAGTCGCTTCAGGCTGAAGCTACAGAAGAAGAGTTAAGCAAGTGGAGAGAGAGTATGGGTAAGTTGGATGAGAATGGTTGTTGGATTGATCTGACAGAACATAAGCGATGGTTGTTGCCTGATGCATATGTGCTTCCAGTGGTTACTATGGCACATGGAATGGCACATATCAGTACGAAAGGTATTTGTAAGTTGTTGGCTCCAGTATGGCAGAATGCTGGGATTCCCAAGTGTGCAGAGAATGTGGTCAAGAATTGTATGGTATGCTTGAAGTACAACCCTGGTAGGGGAACCCCAACTCCAGCCGGTCACTTTGCACCCCCATCATGTCCATTCGAAGTTTTGCAGCTGGACTTTATTCACATGGACAGATGCAACAACCTAAAATATGTACTGGTGGTTGTTTGTGCTTTCTCCAAATGGGTAGAGGCTTATCCTCTGAAAGATAACACTGCCCTATCCACAGCCAAAGCCCTTGTGAAGGAATTTTTCCCCAGGTTTGGAATGCCGAGAATGGTATGGTGTGATAATGGAAGTGAGTTTGTGGGTAAAGTGATGAAGAATGTATGTGAAGGTTTAGGCATAAGGCAGAAATTCCACGCTGCAAATCACCCCCAATCAGCTGGACTAGTTGAACGCTACAATGGAGCCTTAAAGCTCAAGCTGGCCAAAATCCAGGCGAGCACCGGTCTTAAATGGCCTGACGCTCTGCCTTTAGCACTCCTGTCCACCAGAATGACGATACACTCACGAGTGGGACTTAGTCCTTATGAAGTAGTCTTTGGCCGCCCGGCCAACGTATGGGGTGTGCCAAGGCCTACGAAGTTCAGTGAAATAGAGCATCCAGTACTGCTCGATTACCTGTATGATTTGACTGTTAAACTGCGTGTTTTGCACCAACAGGTACATGATACTCTTCCCCAAGCTTCTGAACCTCCTGGACACCCTATCAACCCTGGCTCGTGGGTCCTGGTCCGGAATTTCCAGCGTAAGGGCAACGACGAACCTCGCTGGATCGGCCCTCATCTTGTGCTTCTGTCAACGAGATCAGCGGTGCGAGTAAAAGGAAGGAAGCACTGGATTCATGGTGCCCACTGCAAAATAGTCCCTTTGCCTCTGCCATATGACCAGTGGGTCAAAGAGGGTATCGCCGACACTGAGACAGACACTGTGCTTCGTTTTGTACCATTCAGTGACGCACGCCTAAAAGACACAGCTTCAGTCCAAGAGAGTGACAATATTCTGCAGGAAGCTGTGCCGCCATCGAATCGACTGGACACCACTGAGCCTGAACTTTTGTTTCAAGACCAAACGGCACCTGGCCGTCTCCGTTATAATTTGAGACCAAGGCCCATGGACAAATAAAGATTTTCCTTACTCTTTCCTTTTTGACATTTTT
Organism: Triturus cristatus; assembly: GCF_964204655.1. Lineage (NCBI taxonomy): Eukaryota > Metazoa > Chordata > Amphibia > Caudata > Salamandridae > Triturus > Triturus cristatus. The sequence continues at coordinate 1,275,277,489 of NC_140589.1, forward strand.
TGCTCTCCCATCTGAAGGACTTTCTTGATTTTTGTTTTTCGAACCACCATCCGGGTTCTGCCGCAGGGTCGCGGTGCCAAGACTTTGGGGTACAGGCCGAAGACGTTAGGTCAACGGTTCTGGTTGGTCTAGGGCGTTTCCCTGGACTGACAGGCGTACTCCTCAGCAGAAGAAACTCATCCGCCGCGAGCGGCCCGAGTAGAGGATGGAGTTGTTTAAGATGGAGAGACCGATTGAGGAAATGAACTTTCAAACAAGGATGTGTAGAATTGTGAAAAGTAAATGTTTTGTCTTTTTGTGCCTTTTTGCACTGTGTAGTATAATGATGTTTATTGTAGGATGTGTGTTTTTCTCTGCTCAAAAGCCCATTGCACCCACTGAACAGCCTATACCCCTTTCTACTGCCTCCTCTCACTCTTTTCACCCTTTGCCTGAACACGAACAGACCAGACGATCAGAGTTCGTAAATAACTCGTTCATCCAGCTCTTGCACCAGCACCAACTAGTAGTGAACACGACCAATTGCTGGGTGTGTGGGTTAATGCCACATACCGTTAACAAGGGTATTCCCTACCTGGTGCTGCCATACAGTTTCAATGGATCGTCATGGGCATTCCAGACCATGTTTCTCTATGCTCTAGATACGTACTCCCCTCGCCAACCGCGTTCCATCAGACCTGGTACAAATAATAAAGCCTTAGTGAGAGGAATTGCCGATATGAGTAGGGATATTGATGCATACTCATCCATTCCCAAAGAAGAGCTGAGACCTTATGTAGGATGGAACGCGACGGGGTATAGTATTAGTCTGGGTGAAAGACAGCGAAAAATCTCATCTCCAATCTGGGTCGTACCCCACATGGGTCGGTTCTGCTTACAGGGTAATGGTCAGAATCCTAGAGCTCAACTGGGAAGAAGTGACTGTACTGAAACGTACACTTTTCCGTCACAGTTTTCCCCTGCGTTTTTCATCTGTAATGACCGAGCATATACATGGCTGCCCCCTGATTTCTCGGGCACATGTTATATTGCGAACTTGCTACCGCCGACATTTACTGCTGCCTCCGACTATCACAAGACCAGAGTTGTGAGAGGCGTGATTAGTAAGGAGGACACTGCCGGTCAGGAAGCAGGAGATTTCTTCTTGGGTTTCCTGCCGTTTTGGGGACCTATGGTCAATAGTAGGAACCTGAGACAGCTGACTCGTGTGGTTGAATCCACCGTCAATGTAACGGCTGGTGCCCTTGGTAATCTGACAGCTGAGCTCCAAGCGGATCGCCTTATGACTTTGCAGAACCGCATGGTCCTAGACGTTATTCTTGCAGACCGCGGTGGGGTATGCAGGGTTATCCAATCCAGTTGCTGCATTTTCATACCAGATAATGCTCCAACAGTGTATCAAGCCATCTCCAAACTCCATAAAATATCTGAATCCATACACGTGGATAAGGGAGATTGGTCACTGGTGGGGTGGTTCTGGGAATTGATATCTGCCTGGGGTTGGAAAGTTCTAATGGTCATTGGAATGATCTTAGCCATTCTTTTCCTGTTCTGTCTATGCATACAGTGTGCTCCTGCGATATGTGGCCTCTGTGCTACCTTATGTGTAAGGAAACCTGTATCGAGGGACGAGCTAAGTAATAGGATGATGCTACAGCAACATCTCCATGACTTTGTGAACATTGACCTAGACTCGGATTAAGATGAGTATAGTGATTGCCTATGTAAGGGCAAAAGGAGGGTCTGTCGTACTTTAATATTCGGGACCGCGTAGGGAACAGGGCCCTACCTCTGTCTATCTTGGTATTAGCGAACCGCAAATGGTAAATGCGGCACGTACGAGTGCTTTATATATCGTTCTAGCTATGAATGCACTGCGTACACGTTATTTTGCTTCGCTACGCGGGTTCCATTTTGGAAGCAGTGGCCATCTTGTCATTGCCCTCACATAGGCTATAATGGAGCAAATACGGGCCTCACAGTACATGGGCTTCCTCTCTGACTTCTCTGTGACCTGGGCAGCTGGCTCTGCTGCCCCGGGTCAAACTGGTCTCACGAGCTCCCTTTCCTCTCTCCACCTGTGATTCGTATCAGGGCTTGGCCCGTCATAAAACCCTTTTCATCCTACACAAGCCCCTGGCTAATCTCTTTCGCACCTGGCTGTTCCTGCTTTATGACTTGCTTCCCAAAACAGGAGATGCTCATGTTTATTGGGGGGATCTGTAAATCTAATGTGGGATCTGAACCTTGTTGTGTAAATCATCGTGGGCTGGCCGAACTGGAATGTGGGATGGTCATCATGACTCTGCCTTTTCTTTGTAACATATCCTTGTATATTGCCGTTTCATAAAACTCAGGAATGTATGCTTGGGGCCAGAAAAGGCCTATTTAAGATGTAGCCTGTTCCTATGATTTTCAGCAGTCTCCTGAGAACATACACGCTGGTGTACTTCTAGGATACCTGTAATTGGTCTGCAGCCAATAAACGATTCTTTGATTTCACCCAGAAGACTCTGTGTTTCTGTAGGTCCGGAACAGGGTGAAACCCAGAAGTCATAGGGTGTGTGCCCCTGCACCGCTGGGTCTAAAATACCCAGTACTTCACCCCTTTGACCTTTATATCACTTGTGAAAAATATATTATTGTGTTTATTATCTGAATGTGTTTTTAATAATGAATGGTAATTGACGATTGATAATATTAAGAGATGGGAATCTTCTGTAATGTTGCATCCCTGACTTTTATGGTTTTTATTACAAAAGCTGAATAAAGTATTTTTGATTGATTGATTTAATTAACTGTTTTGGTTACCCTTTTATTTTTAGTTGTGGCGTAAGCCAATGCCTTTAGATTTTACTAAAATAATATTTAGGTATGGCGTTTATTAAAATAATATGCATCATAAGGGATCCTAATGTGATAGCAGTATACCTTCTACTACATGAGAGCACAGGACACATTCCAGCTTTATCAATTCCTGTCATCTGTCAATGCTATTGCAAACTAATTTTAAAGTGACCTTCCTTTATCTGACTGCTGACTTTTTACACCACTGGAGCAATTCACAGAGAAAATCTGAATATAACCTCCAGAGGGTGCTCTATCTGTGAAACTCATATTTGTCTTCTTGTCATTCCTTCTTTCTGTCCTTCTTCTTTCTTTCCTTTTTCTTTCTTTCTTTCTTTCTTTCTTTCTTTCTTTCTTTCTTTCTTTCTTTCTTTCTTTCTTTCTTTCTTTCGCTTTCTTGGATTCCCCTTTTCTTCATTTTGTTCCCTCTTTATTCTTTCTTTCCTATGTTCTTTCTTTCTTTCTTTCATTTGCTTTCTTGGATTCCCCTTTTCTTCATTTTGTTCCCTCTTTATTCTTTCTTTCCTATATTCTTTCTTTCTTTCTTTCTTTCTTTCTTTCTTTCTTTCTTTCTTTCTTTCTTTCTTTCTTTCCTTCTTTCCCAACTACAAGAGGCCGGCAGCCAATGCCAGACTAATTGGCTTTTTAAAGTCTGTTCTTAGCCAAGATCTTTTTACATTATTAAAAGTATGTGAATAACATAATTACATCTCGGTTTTTTTTAGCAAGACTTTGCTCATTAGTCTGGGATTCTGTCATTCACATTTTTCTTCCATCCACTCAAGCATGCATAAAAGAGCAATTCGAAAGACTGCTTCAGCTATTGGCTGCCTTAACTATGAGTTACGGCTTGCTGCCCTTTTACAGGGAGCACATCAATACCCAATGTATTTCCCTTCAGTGCCAGGGAGTACTATGTCAATGTTTGTTTTGTAAGACGTAAGTGATGGCGTGGCAGTTTCCAGAACAATAAACGTTTGCAAAAAACATGACAAAACAAATCAAGAATCATCAAAAGGCTGGCAGCCGATGTCAGACCTATAGGCTTTACTAATGCTTGTTTAATACATTGGTTTTTTTTGCTTTGCGTTTTGTTACTGTATTGGGTTCTTTTATGCTCTGTAATAAATTCGAGATTTCAACAAACATAGCTATTTCCAGCCAAAAGCAACACATTCCTTTAACATTCCGGTGACAGCTATTTCCAACTTTCTTAGGAGCTAAAATGGCACTTACCAACTATTCAACTATTTAAGACACCAGTCTGACCAAAACTGTGGCAGAGACATACCTTAAATTAGAACGTCTGTGCTCACTTTATGTGATATGGCCTCATGTCTTAAATTTGAACTTTTCAGGGCTCATTTTAGGAGATATTGCCCTTCATTCTTGCTTACTCTTGCACAATTGTGAAACAACCCAGTATACATATGTATTATCCTTATTATTATTAACCTGTATGACAGATATCCAAAAGAAAATACCAATTCTGATTCAGGGAATCACAACTGGTGGAATATTATTCTCGCATATATGATTCACGGGTGTAGAAAATTCAGCCTGTATGGTGGGTTTTCCACAATAACAAATTTTGAGTTAGCAAAGGGATAATGTCTACCTCTGACAAAGGCACGCGTAAGTGTCTTTCAAGGGTGGAAACAGGCAATGAACACTGCCATATTTAGAGCAAAGGTGTAGGGGTTGTCATTTATTTTAAGGAAAACATATTTTCCTAACAAGAAACCAAAAGTAAGTTTGTGCAAATGCAAATCTGCCTCACATCTGCCTCAAATTTCTGCATGTGGAAAGTTCCACCTGGTGGAAATGCTGTTATATGTACAGTTTATGATTTCCAGAATTATGCTTGAGATTTCCAGAAGTATTCTTGCGAGCACTCAAGCTTCAATGCATACCAAACGTAAACGTAAAGGATGCATTCTAGTATGTTGTGGTCTGTCTCATTTACCTCTGTGTGTATTCCTCCTGTGGTTGACATAGGTGACTAAGGGGCATATTATCAAGGGCAATATCGCCGCTTTAGCTGCACTTTTTGTGCCGCTAAAGAGGCGATATTTTTATCGCCCTATCAGCAAACTGTCGCTAACATCTGTTAGCGACAGTTTACTGGCAATTGCGCCCGTTTGTTTGCAGCTTTGCATGTCAGCGATGAATATCGCTAATGACATGCAAAGTAGGCATTCCCTTACATCTCTCCGTGGAAATCCGCACTGACATGGCAGCGCAATATTAGCAAGCCTCGAGCAAACCCGCGAAGCGATAAAATGAACCACGCTAACCGCGGTTATCGCGGGTTTGCAACGCCTGCTTTGAAACTGACTTAGCCATACTTATCATGGCAGATGGATTGTACGGCTGAGGCAACGGGGCATATTATCAAGGAAACGCGATAAATATTGCATTTCTCGATTTGCGCGATTCTGTTTGATGCCGCTATCGCAGGATTTGATCGCCGTGGAGATATGCGTTGATAATAACGCGATATCTTGGGGATTGAATCCTGCCATACGCGGCGTTAAGCAGAATCGCGCAAAGCAGGAAATGCGATATTTATCGCGTTTCCTTGATAATATGCCACTATGTTTCTTTTTAGTTACAGAAGATGTTGTGGATGCTCCAAATCCTCACCCCTGTTCTTAAGATACATATTGTAAGCTAACCTTGGCAAGTGCTGTTTCTTTCCTTTTACTGACAGAATGTATTTTTAACAAATGTTGTGCCGCTTTTAAAAATGTATTTGCTGTGTGTGAGTAGTAGCTTCACTTAAAAAAGCTTTTTCATCACTAACTGGCAAGTATGTCATTTTACTATTCAAAACTTTGATTTTTGAGCATGGTTCGTCAATCGACATAAACTTGTTCATGATATATACTCTTCTATGGATATATGTTTTCCACCCTTTATAATACCCAGGACAGACCACGCCAGCTATGCTTGACATTAGGCTGTAAATTCCTTTACCCTGTTAATTATCCAAAGGAGCCTCAGAGTGGAGCTATTACTAGCAGTTACAGGCTCCATCAGATGTCTTATGAGGTCGACAGGAATACTGCGGATCTCTTTACTTTTAGCCGGCAATTTTGGCTGCAGAGAGTGACCAAAATCTCTGTGTGAAAGTATTGAGAAGAATTAGACAGTACTGAGGGGATCAGACACAGAATTACCAACTTCCAAGGTAACTCCTCATTTCTTTGTAGTGGGCCACATTTTTCCCACCCTCAGAATAACAGGTACCCCGACATCAGTGGGTGGGGAAAATCCAGCCCCTTTACTGGGCCACTTATAAAGAGGGCCTAGGTACAGGGATTAGCTTTGGTGACATTAGGTCTGTTTGTCCTGACAAATTCGTGCATGAGTGACAACTGCATTAATGGTTAGTATACCTTGACTGTTACACTGGCTACCAAGGCAGGCTTAGTTGGAAAGAGAATGGTGAGTAGCCCACTAACATGCAATGAACAGCAAGTTTATTTTCGGTATTATTCCAGATCTAGTGGATCTAATAGAAGCCACCCACAGTTGTTGTGATTTCACAATAGCAGTTATATGCTCTCAATGGGGCGTGGCTAAACACTGATGGCATAGGAGGCACAGAACAGTGCTCCTGCTGGAAAAACACCATCCTGATAATACATCCAGACTGAGGGGACATTAAAATAACCATATGCAGATACTGAATCCCATGACACCTGTTGTATATACGTGCTTACTTCATTATGGCTACTTGGTGTCAGTAGTCCCTCCTTTGTGTTTCTATCTTCTCAATCTCCCATAGTACCCATGAGTGTTCTATCTGGTATGTGAAAGTTCCAGTCTTGGCAGTTGATGGTCTGGTCAGCTAGCGAAGTGTTTATCTCTGCTGTGCTATCTTAATAAATCTATCTTGTAACCTGAAGACGTGTCCTGCTGCCTACCTAACCCACTTACAACAACACCCCCAATGGCAATGAACAGCAGTCACTGAGATGAGATATGCAGTCGGCGGGTGCTAGAGCTGACCAGCGGGACCAGGTCTCCCAGCAGAGACGAGAAAGGTGCAGGACTGCTTCGAGACTTGTGGTGATCCTGCCGATGCATTGGCCCAACACAGTAAGGGCTGGCACAGTAGACCATTGCTACAGTAAGTGAGTGTGACATCACAGTGCATCCCACCCGAGAAAAATCCTACAAGTCTTGGCTTCACACAAACTTCTGAAATAGCCCTTTTACAATTAGCCTAAGGAGGAGCAGGCCAACATCATTCACCGGAAGCCGCCTGAAGAATATAGAATGGAGCAGAGCAACTGCAGGAATATGACAATGACTGTGCTGGTGCTCAGGCCATAGACTGGGCCTCACTGGCATCTACCTGGCCGGGGCTGCAGACGTTACCGTGGCAATCAAACAGCCAGGTGAGACACCACCCAAGGAAATCTGACGGAGAGGATTTACTCAATGTCTCCCAAGGGCCACCTGCATGACAAGACCGGAAGGGCAAAAAGACATGAGGTCGTCCTGCAGAGAAGAGAGGAGCTGATTTGGCTTCCGTGGCATATCGGTCTGGAAGCCGAGGCATCAAAGTGGGAATTTAAGTGGTGGGTCGGAGCCGTTGACAAGTAGGTGCAATGCAACAGTGCAACCTGAAAGAGGGACAGAGTTATGGCAGCGGCGCCGCAAGCTGCAACCAGCAATAGAGCGCTGGCTACCTGCATGACTGCCCGCCCCTAACACTGCCTTAGTAAAATTTAGGGAAGACATGGCTTGGCAGTTCGGTCTGGACTGTTCCCATGAGGCACAGGGTCAAGACTGATTTGCATATGGCCATGTCTGAACTGGGGTGGCGTGGTGAGCAAGATAACGATGGATTAACCCCAGATCTGTGACTGGGGGTGAATGTTTTGCCTATGTGCAACATTCCGTCCATCGTCTTGTGTGTTTTGCTGTTCGCCCTATGTGGGAAGGGTATGCCCAGACGTGGGTCCCGTGCTCACTATGCCACTGGAGTCAAGCTATCCTGGCTGAAGAGGGGTGAAACCCCGAAACCGGTCCTAGAATGCTTGATTCCGGTCCAGGGAAGACATGGCTTGGCAGTTCGGGCTGGACTGTTCCCATGAGGCACAGGGTCAAGACTGATTTGCAAATGGCCATGTCTGAACTGGGGTGGCGTGGTGAGCAAAATAATGATGGATTAAACCCAGATCTGTGACTGGGGGTGAATGTTTTGCCAATGTGCAACATTCCGTCCATCATCTTGTGTGTTTTTTAGTAACACTGGCCAGCAAATATAATAGCCCACATAACCTGTACAAAGACTCACCAGCACAAGGGCCTTGCGCAGGTAATTGATAGCCCACGGACAGCACAAACCCAGCGGGGATAAACAATTGGGCACATTTGAAATGGGCATGGACCAACACTACCTGGCCCCTGAAGGGAAAGTGGAGGCGCAACAAGCTCCAGGGCAAGGTAGCACAGTGCCTGTGGGGCATTTAGGGTGGCCAGCAATGGTCTTTACTTTAATTGTAGTGTCAACAAACCTCTACCAAGCATAACAAAGAAGGTTAGGCCATTAAATGGGGGTGAAAGAATGACTGAGCAATAAACTTGTGCCCGATACACATAAGCGGACCCCTGCGGTGTTGTCAAAGGGTCCTCGAGAAACACTGAAACTTGGAGACTCTACACAAAGAATGGATGGAAGAAACAACTAACCTGTTCATCTCCATGACCCATCAGATAAAGAACCCAGCTTGGGGCCCTGTACCTGTTGACCTGACAAAGTGTGCAACGTGACCACTCCTGAATGCGTGAAAGAAATTATGGCAAGACCAGCCAGAGACCAAAGGAACAGATCTCCATCCCAGATGTGATCAGAGGCCCTCTCACCTAGGGCTACCGAGCTGACAACCAGCATACATCTGTGATAGTGAAAAGAGTTCATGCTAGTTGTTGCAGTTAACCTCTCTGACAACATGGGAAATATCACTAGGAGAAAAAAAACACGATGTGGGAAGCACACCTGCAGAGGAGTCGTTTGAGCCTCTGAGGGACGATGGGAATCTGACCTCAAAACCCAGATCCCCTGAGGGTCAATCTCTCCATGACATCCAGCAAGCTATCACTGCCTCTAGAGAGGTGCTCAAAGCCAAAATAGACACACTGGTGGTAGACATGGGAATATTATCGGATGTCCACTCCACCCAGGCAGAGCGAGTTACCATGGTGTAAAAAGACCTAACTGAAGTATCCCCTGTACTGTCATCAACGATTGAGCAGCTATCTGCAACGCAGGCGCAGGTTCACACACTGGAAATGTGTTTGAAAGATGGCGAAAACAGATCGGGCCATAACAACATAAGAGTGGTGGGCACATTGAACATAAACATATGTATTTGTAAAGCACATGTTCACCATTACGGGTATCTTGGCACTGAATAACAGATGTTTGTTGTTACCCAACTCAATGGTACTCATTTTATCGACCTCAGATGGATGAAAGGCTGAGTGGACCCGCCGGGATTTGAACCTGTGACCATGAGATCGAACACAGGCTCCTGCAGTAGACGCATTAGTCCACTGAGCCACCAGACCTGAAAAAAATAAAATGGTGGTTTACTTAGAAAGATGGCTCTGGGAGGAAGTCGCCACAGGGGGCCTTTCCCAGTTCTTTGTGCTGGAAAGTGCAAACAGAGTCCCAACATGATCCCTGCTCCTGGGACCCCCGCGCCCGGTGGTGGCCAGGCTACTTATTATAAAGACTGGGAACACATCTTTGAACAGGCCAGGACAAAAGGAAACCTTACCATAGAAAACAGCACAATTCAGGTCTTCCCGGACTTTCCATGAGAAGTGCAGAGGCAGCGCTATATGGTCCAAGAGGCTAAGAAAATACTCAGACAGATGGGCATACCCTATGCAATGTTGTTCCTGGCCCAGCTGAGAGTAGCGATGCAGGAGGGGACACAGTTTTTCCAGACCCCGGGGAGATGTGGAGTTGGATAAACCAGCACTCACAGCTGTGGTCAAGCCAGCAATCCCTAAGAGACCGCCCTCATAGGGCCAGATCACGACAATGGCCCAACAAACATAGTAAGGCTGCCCTCTCTAAGGTGGAGGCTTAACAGAAACACCGGAAAATGATGGCGGTAGTGGCATCAATGAGCAGCAGCGGAGCAAGTCCCCAGTCCATGATTGAGGACAAGGAGGCATTGAACTCAGACTCAGATCATAGATCCAGCTCCTCCGGAGAGTTGAACACTAAACTGCTAACAGTGACTCCTGAGACATCAGATGAGATCATATGTACCCTTTATCCTGTTGGTATAGTAAAGAGACTGCAAATTCAAAAGAGTGCACAATGAGCTTGGCGGTGTCAGAGAGAAAAGAGTAATCAGATTTTCCCCTGAGCCACAAATACCTTGCTTTTGTTGGATGCTGGTTGGGGGGGGGGGGACCCTTGCAGAAAGCACAATACAACTACAACCTCTACATAAGTGTTACAGGTGGGTACTCCCACGAGTGCTTGGACATTGATTGAATGTTTAGATACCTGATTTTCATGGAGAGTGGGAGTTGGGATGAATGTTATTTGTTGTTTAGAAGGGAGTGCATGAGTCATAACCTACTTGCTTTTACCTCCCTATATTGCAGTGGACTGATGTTGGATTATGGTTGTACTAAATTATGGGGGTGGAGAAAATATGGGAATTGTAATATAGAAGAAAGGCTACACCTATGACTTATAAACTACTCTCTTGGGAATGCACAAAATGACAAAACGGTTCAAAGTATTTTCTTATCTGTACAGGAGAGAGATGGTAAATGCACTGTTACAGGAGACACTCCTCACAGCTAAGGAGGGGGCCTCACTACATTAAAGATGGGGAGGTAAGTCCTACTAGATGATCTGGATTTGCTCTGGGGTCCCCTTCCAACATACAGGAGACCTAGTGGGCCCAGAAGGGAGATATGTAGCAATGACAGGCCAAGATTTAGCACTAGTTAACCTATATGACCTAAAAGTAGATCAGGGAGCTTTCCTGACAAATCTATCAGGCCCACTGTTCCCCTACCTAGTCATTCTACTCTCCTGGGAGGGAACTTTTACTGTGTAGTGGACTCTCAAACTGATCACTCACATCCTGCACTGAGGGACTCCCCAGTATACAGGACATCCAGGAGCTTTGGCAACTGAAGCCAGAATCATTGGAGGACCCACTGTACCAAGAGTTGATTGGTGACCAGATTAGATGATATTTTGATGATAACAACTTCACAGCCTCTTCTCCCCTTGTGGAGTGGGATCACTTTAAGCCGGTGATTAGGGGAAAATGCATTGCGGAGTCGGTGGGAATCAGGGGCACATTAATGCAGGAGGTCTTAGAAGCAGAGCAAGAGCTAAGGGTGGTGAAGAAGTGCAGGCCAGGGCCCCCAGAATTGCAGCAGACCCTACTAGATGCTATAGAGAACGTGGTAGACCTGGTAAAAAGACTCCACTGCTTTGACTATAAAAAATATATGGTACGAAGTCATGCAGAACTGGATTCCTACTGTCCTGGCTTGCCCATCCAGCTAAGAGAAGCTCAGTCATAATGGAACTCACTACAGTGGAAGATACCCATTTATATAGGCAAGCGGAGAATAATAATCACTTCTTGCAGTACCACACTGGCCTCTACACATCATGCCCAGGGAATATTATACACCTGTACTACTACCCCTTACAATCCTCACGCAGGAAGAGGATGAGAAACTGAGGGGTGAGATAACTGTTCAAGAGGTAAGAGCATCGACAAAAGGGCTGGCACATGGTAAGACATTGAGGTCTAATGGACCCCAAGTCAAGTTTAATGTGACATATATCAGTGACTAAGCCCCCAAACTAGTCGACCTCTACAAAACGGCTAGGGACACATATTGCATCCCGACTCCAGTTAAGAGGTGCTAATGGTGCCCCTATTAAAACCATGGAAACCAGCACAAGACTGCATGTCCCACAGACCACTCTCAGCAAGGTACTAGCCTCCATACTTCTTCCCCTTCTGCCTGAGCTAGTACACCCTGATCAAGCCCAGTTTATACCTGGCAGGAACAGGGCAATACGTATCCGATGCCTCCTGGCGGTGCTGGAAGCCGAAACCTATGTGCGCAACAGGGCGGCAGAGTTCACTGTCAAATAGAAAAGACCTTTGTCAGTCTAGGATGGGGCTTTCTGTATGGGGTAATAGATTGAATACAGCTAGGGCAGGGCTTTTTGGCATGTACCAGACTGTTAGTTATAAACCCCATGGCCAGCGTCTGCACAGGAAGAATCCTCTCAGGGAGCTACGGAGTGGAGCGAGGAACGCAACAGGGATGCCCACTTCCACACCTGCAGTTTGTTCTGGCGATGGATCCACTGGCCAGTCTTGCGAGAGAGGGGAACAGATATCAAGGAATCCAGATTGACGTCCATTAACATCCCATAGCGCTGCATGCAGAATACCTCCAGGAAATGACTACAGTCCTGAAGGGAGCTAGCATCATGCTAGAGGAATTTGGTTCCTTGTCCGGCCTACAGGTAAATTGGCAGAAAACCCAGCTTTACCCATGAGTGACAACTACCATCCGTCAGAGGGAATGGGAGAACTGAGATAGGAGCATCACTGTCTAACCTATCTGGGGATAAACATTTTCAATGGCAGGCAGGATTTGCTAGATGGGAATGTGGGACTCACCATTGGTCTTTTAGATCAAGCATGGAGTTCTGGAGAACAATGTCGGTAGCAGGAAGAGTGGCATTACTGAAAATGGTATCCCTCCCTTGGCTGTTGTAATTCTTTACAGTGCTCCTAATATGGGTCGCTAGGGCAGTGCTCAGGAAATTAGACTCCCTGATGACAGAATTCCTATGAGGATCCAGCCAGAGAACAGTAGCGCACTCTAAGCTGCTGCACCTGTTGGGAGATGAGGACTGGCAGTGACGGAGTTTGAAACATATACCGGAATGTTCCACTCAAGTGACATATATTGGCTGGTGGGCAGACTGTCCCGGAACTGCACGTTAGGGCTGTTTGTTCAAGAGCTTTCTAGATTGACAGGAGTATTGTTGAGAACAGGGCGACCCTCTGAAGAGGATACCCAGGAATTTAAAGTCATACTCGCTGTTGGGTACACAGATTAGAAAAACACATATTCAAATTCCACACTCTCCTGATCATCCCATGATAATGCTGAAAATCCTACCCCTGGCGGGATCTGGGAGTGTATAACTGTATGGAGCGATGAAAGTGGGGGACTTATTCCACACTGACGAACTCCTTCAGGTTGAGGATTTCCGATCAGACTTCGACCTCCTACAGGGCCACTTCCAATTGCATAGAGCAGTGACAAAAGCATTCCAAAACCATTGGAATACTGGTACGATGGAGCCACAACCCCACAGAACCTTTCAATTTGTGGCACTGGCGGCAGGCACCATTAAAATGGGTACAAGCTTATAGAGGACCATACAGGAGGACACGATTCCGCCATTAGAGAGCCTGAAGACATGGTGGGAGGAAGATTTGAGGTACCTCATACCTGAATAAGACTGGGCGAATCTCTTAGGAAGGGTACCAAAGGTATCCAGAAATGGCTGATATAAATTGATTAATTACTACATCTTTATAGAGCATACCTTACCTCAGGCCACATCAACAATTACTTTTACAAAACAGTTTCAGTGTGCCCGAGATGCGAAGAAGTAGGGGCTGTGCTTAAACACATATTATGGGACTGCCCTTAACTAGCGCTTAATGGGAAGAAATCACAACAGTGGTGGCTGATACCTTCTTCAGAGAGGTTCACTGTTCACCCTGACATTGCATACTGAACTGATTTGCCCATACTTCCAAAAGAAAAGTCACAAGCAGATTCCAAGACCTAGCCTTTATCTTGCCCAAAAGGGAAATCACAAGGGACTAGAAGGTCCCCAGGGGACCCCGAAGTGCCATGTGGTGTAAAGAGCTTGAGATGTGGGCCGGATATGAGGGATAAGGGCTTTTCAGAGAGGCCAGGAGGGGATTACACTCAATAGAGGTAACACGGGCCTGGGAGACACTGGCAAACTCCCTAAAAGAACCAGACTCGCAGTCTGAAGAACCGTACCCTGAGGGTTCACCTGTCCCAAACCTCTCGCTGCACTAAGAACATAAAGTGCAGTCCTCACGCTAACTACCTCACATCTCATGTACCCAACCCTTGACAACGTCAGGTACCCCCTTTCACCCTGAGGGCCTTATTGCAACATATAGAGGTGTGTCAAGACAACCAGTATCATGAAAGACCTTTTTCTTTTTCTTGTTGCATTTTGGTAACGGCTCATTCAGGGTTGGGAGGGAGGAGGGGAGTTGAAGAAAATTGAGGATTTTTTAATGGTTTGGTAATGTAGAGGATGGAACTGTAAGAGTTGGCACCAAACACAATGTAATCAATGCTATACTGGTGATAAAACTTCCAATAAAATATGTTTACAAAATAAAACTGTGGTATGCTCTCAAGCATACGTTGGTATTTAGAGATTTTTTAAGGCTACTGTGCAATATATAGCTTTGATAAAGGTATGGGGCCATACAAATGATTTACCAGTCACAAAATGCTGGTAGCAATTTGCGATTACTGTATTTGGAACTAGTAAAGATTTTATATACAAGTACATCAGTTCTTAAAAATCCAAATCATAGTGGGTCAGAATCTGTCACAAAGGGAGAAGGCAGGAACCTTCAAGAGTGGGATGTAGGGGCAGGGAGTGTCTGGTAGTTGTTTAAAGAAGCATAAATTAGGTTCAAGACCACGCAGCCTTGGTGTTTGGGGCATACCCTAAAAATGGACACTCATGAGTAAAAGTAGGTGCATCATAAATGTACTTTAACCGATCATTCTGTTTTAATACAGGCTGATGGAGGATACTCGGTCGGAACTGATTTTATGAGCCCTTGCGTCACTTTTGCACCGCCGGTGCGTCACTTTTTGTGACGCACCAGCAGCATAAAAAATTAGCCTTGTTGCACCATATTTACAAAGTGACTCATCTAGGTAGATGCGTCACTTTGTAAACCCCTGCGCTACATTATACCTGCGTCAGGTATAATGTATGCAGGGTGGGCGTTCCCACGTAAGTAAGCATCGTAGAAGTGACGCAGTGAAATCTACGAGATTTCACCGTGCCACTTCTAGGGTGCAAATGCGTCAATATCTTACACCTGCCTCACAGCAGGCGTAAGACTGATGCAGGCCCTTTCACATGGGGCTTGCCCCATGTGAAAGGACACATTGCTGGAGTTGCGTCACTTTTGTGACACACTCCAGCAATGCGTCACTTTTGCGCCTACAGATACGTCAGAAATATTGACGTATCTGTAACTCCTTGCGACATGATGCGTCATACTGTAAATATGATGCATCCATCATGTCGCAAGGAGGGCGCACTGAGAAGTGACGCATCGCTACTTTCATGCAGCGATGCGTCACTTCTCATAAATGAGGCCCTGAGTTTTTAGCAACATTATTCAACTGGGAGATAACATGCCCAGGTTGACAATGAGCCTAGGTAATTTTCAGAGCCCTCACTGATCGTGAATCTTTCTAATTGCAATTCTACAGAAGTTATATAGTTGAACACATTTTTTCTTTTGTCCCAGACACAGAATACGAATCCTTCTATTGCCAGAAGGTGAATGCCAAATTCTTCTTGACTGACATGACAGATTTCCCCAAATCTTTTACTTTAACCCGCCACATACACACACTCAGAGATTGTGCAATACACATTTGAAAATGCTGTTCTTAAAGTAGACACATTGAAAAAAACTGCAGTAAAAAACCTTTAAAAGCCTGTGTACTCCAACTGAATTGAATGTATTTGTTTGTAGAGCACGACAAATGCTGATGGAAGAGCCTCAGTGTCTGAAAACCTTGACCAAAAAGCAGATCAGAAAGAGACAATGACAGAATTGAAGACCGGCAGATGAAGGGGATGCCACTGTTTTGCTGAAGGCATTCACAGGTTTTGGTAAGAGGCCTGTAGGCATTTGAATGACAAGACAAACTATTTGCTGTTCTCCATGGTTCCTAGTGAGATCATTTGGTCTTTGACAAAAAAGGCTTACTCAGTAATAATGCATGTAAATGGCACTGGACCCCCCCGCCAAGAACCCGATTCCCTGGTGGCAGACAGCCCCAGGATCTCACTGTTCTGCATCCTCCCAAAAAATCCATGAGAATGAGTTTCCAACTTCACGGAGAACCGTCACTAACGGTATTGGAAAAGTAAGCCCAATTTGCAGACTTTTTAACAGATCTAATGCTTTACAGACTGCAATTTGTAGAGACATCAGGCATATCAGACACCATAATAAAATGGTTGCGCATGAAGAAGAAATATTGCAACTCGTGGTTATCTTATGATGAATAGTGAAACATATGTCATTGAAAACCTTGCATACATTTTTGCAGTATTTCCAATAATGTCCATATAATTAAAGGTGTCCTGATATAAAGAAAGAGACATCTTTATTATTTTTTTAATAAAGAAAGAAATTTATATACCTATAATTCTGACAAATTAATGGGGGTTTGAAACACATTCCTACTACTATTGGCAAATTACACTGTAGCCACACTGTGAGAATCTTAATTTATACTTACACAATATAATTTGGTTTAAACTGTGTTAATCACACATGATGCATCACTGCTCCCACATACTGCACTATCCGGCAACATCATAAAGGAATTATGAATCAAACAAATCTTTGTGTTATATTCATTTTACTTCTTCTGATGTGCAAATTGTACAAGCATAAACTTTAAAGCAGAAGCCTCCTTTAATTTCCAATTACTTAAAGTGTATGCTTCTTCAGATTTTAAGTTACGTTTTGGCTTGCTTGTGTTTTCTTCAAAGTGTTCTGGCAGATAGTTTTTTCTTCTGTGTTTGTTCATTCTTATGTTTTATTTCTTGCTTGTACATGACTATGGTGTTATCACTGATATCATCAGTAATATTATGAGTGATATCTTATTATAATTAATTTTTTAAGCCATAAATTTAACAGATATCATATTCATGTCCTTACATTAGAAGGTTAGACACAACAACAAGAAAAATAGAATAACTGATTAAGTAAACAAAGAAGGACAGTCCTATACCTTTAAAGCCAAGAATAAGAGACAAAAAAGAAAAAGATGAAACACCGTCATGCGTAAATAACAACTTGTTGCTCCCATAACTGGTCAGTCCAAATCCGATTAAATTTCAGCCAAGAACGCGTTCCCCTAGTTTTAGCCAAAGCAAGTTCCATTTCATACACCTGTCTAAGTAGAACCCATACTTCATTAACACTGGGACTGTTAACATCTACCCAGGGTCTAGAAATACATAAATGGGGACAAATAATAATATTAGTTGCCAAGAGATTCCAGTTCCTAACAGCCCCACTTCTGATCCCAAGAAAACTTATTTTGCAGTAAGCTGATAATTAGGGCCCATGATTGGGCTGAGAATACTGGTGACCCCCTTTCAGAATTCATCGAGCTTTGGACAATCAATAAACATATGCCTAAAGTCTGCCACATATAACCGGCATTTCAGAATATGATATTTCTGTGTTTCCAGAAGCCCACTTAGCTATAACCGCCGGAGTATAGAACAAAATCTACACAGCCCAATGCTGTTGCAACTTTAAATTGACTGATGTTACCCCTTGATCTAGTACTTCCATACTCTCCCAGATGTCCTCAGCGGCTATTTCCACCTGTAAGACCCGCTTTAAGCGCAATTTGTAAGCTATCATTGCTAACCCAAGCCAGAGGTTTTTGACAGACTAAGCCAATTACCCCCCGACCGGTGCATGTATATATTCTGTCCAGTATTTCCGAAGATTTTGGCGGTGTTAATAACTTCTTGCCTCGTAAAAAATAATCCCTGACCTGCAGGTATTTGAAGAAGGTTTTTTGCGAGAGGCCGAATTCCTCCTTAAGTGCAATGCCAGTCTTTACCAGTATGATCCTGGAATATGTTGGGCATCGCTGGATTGCCCGATACCACGGTGCATTGATGCTGCGCCGGGAAAGAGTATTGCTTACATATGTCAAGCCAAATTCGATTTATGTCTATAACTACCTTAAACTTTACCCGCTTCAAATAATTGGGGTCAGCGGTTTTATACAACATAAACCCCACTATTGGGCCACAAGCAAGCTGATACGGTAACAATATTGGGCCGGTTTCCAGTCCGCAAAGCAGACCACAGAGCCGACCAGCAAAAGAAGCCCAAAAATAAATCTGAAAATCTGGGAGCTTAAAACCACCCTGTGCGTATTTTAGTTTCATAAACTTGAGAGCCTGACGGCCACGCTTATACTCCCATATGAAACTGCCTATTACACTATTCAATTTCCTAAAGAAAGACGGGGGGACATGTAGTGGTATAGAGCGAAACACATATAGGAATTTAGGGAGGATATTCATTCTTATACCATAAATCTGAAAATCTGGGAGCTTAAAACCACCCTGTGCGTATTTTAGTCTCATAAACTTGAGAGCCTGACGAGCACGCTTATACTCCCATATAAAAAAACTGCCTATTACACTATTCAATTTCCTAAAGAAAGACGGGGGGACATGTAGTGGTATAGAGCGAAACAAATATGGGAATTTAGGGAGGATATTCATTCTTATAACCTTACACCTCCCATAAATACTTAATGGTAGTCGATGCCAACTGCGCAATTTGGTTGCGACAGTTTTCAAAAGTGAATCATATTTTAATGCAATAATGTCATTAACCTGACTACAGATGCTTACTCTGAGGTAAGTTGCACACCGGGTAACACCCAATGTTGTAGGCTGAGCATCACATAAAAAAGTGACAATTGTCTGAGTCTTAGTGGAATTTAGCTTATAACCTTAAAAGGAGCCAAATAACTCAGGCTCTTGCATAATGTGTGTAATGGCGTCGGCCGGGTTAATAGAATAGACCGCAGTATCATTTGCATATCCTGTAACCTTGAGTTCCATTAAGACTAACAGGGGAAATCTTTTGTTTAAGAAATAAATGCTTTATGTATGGCACGATATAGAGAGCAAATAACAAAGGTGACAGGGGGCATCCCTGTCACTTCCCGCGTTGTAGATATGAGTGATATCATCAGTGATGTCATTAATAATGTAATCTAGCAAGTCATGAGAGATGTAATAGGTAATGTCATAAGCAGTGCATTGCTGGGCTACAAGTTATAGTTAGCTACACCTCCAGAGATTCAGGAAGTGCCCACTCTGTCCCTTTGAATCAGACCCCCACACCAGTAACTGGTGTGGGAGTATGATCCCACCCTTCTAGAGGGGGAGACATGACAGCACCGGTATACCCGGTACCAGCAAACAGAGCCCTGGCATCACAAAATGGATGCTGCCAGCCACAGACACGAGTCTGGCCTCCTGCTGCTGACCGAAACTTCAGCAGGGGAGGCCTGGACAATAGGTTTCCTGTCACAGGGAGGTGTTATCACCTCCCAGACAGGCCTTAGTGGATTAGGGCTGGGTGGGTCCACTCCAGGAATGCTTAGAATTCTGCAATGGGGGCACATTTGGTCTCCCTGTGCATAGTCCAGCTCAAACCGGTTGCAGGGACTACCAGCCTCTGCTCTGGCATGAAACTGAACAAAGGAAATGGGTGTAGCCAACCCTTTTTCTTGACCCTCCCATAGGTGGGTCCCCAGAGTATGTCCGACCCCTTCCTTGGGTATAAGAAAGGAACCCCTGGCTACAGGCCTTTAGATTACACCTGGACGAAACTCTGATACAGAAATCCTGGAACTTCGATGATCTACATGACTAGATGACTGAAGAATCTTCCTTGGAGTAAAGGAGTTACTCCCCTGCAAGGCAAGCACCAAAGACGCATCTGACCAGTTTGCATCTCCGAAGCTCCCGCCGGACTCCAAAGTATTTGCAACACAGGAGGTGGGTTTCCAGACTTCCCAGAGGCTGACCCGAGTCCCCAGCAAAGCTGAGACCCATAGCCCATGTGGGTACTGTGGAACTGGAACCCCTTGACACCTCGCACATTTGCAATTGCATTAGCCTCTTGACGTCCCTTGAGGCTGTGCATTGGGTTACTTGTAGCTCAGACTCCGAGCACCTTTTCCTCTGAAGGTTGATGGCCTACACTCTACGAGTGTTCCGTGTGCCGGCCCTTTGTGTTTCTGCTTGAGGTACTTTTGCGATCCCTGGTCCGTCAACTGGTGGGTCCCTAAGAAGGAAACTTTTACTTTAACTGAGATTCCCTGGTTGCTCCAGATATGCCCTGACTCTCCATTGCTTGGGGAGTCCCCAGAACCTTGCTGGTCCGTACCGAAGCATCTTTCCTCTTCCTGTATGGGTTGCTGTTGCCAAGGCTTGTTGTATCCAATCCGGGCACCGACACTCTAGCACTCAACATCCTTCATGGGACAGCTTGAATCAAGCTCCTGGTTGTCCTCGACGCCTCCTGGTCCTCGTGGCTGAAGAGTCAAGCTTCCCCTTTTCGCACCTGAAGCACCCGACATCGGTGGGCATTCGTCTATCGTGCCCCTGGTCACTGGCAAGTGATCCAGACTCTGTCCCCTCTGCTTTTAGGCTCTTCATATCTTCGATCCAGACTTGGATCTCTTCGGACACTTCTCTTCTTCCCAGCAGCAGCACTTTTCAGTATCCTGCCATTGAAATACGACGACGCGACCCGACACCATTTGACACCTATGCACCTTGCTTCCCTGGGTGAAGTAACACGAGTTCTCCGGTGCACCCGTGGGTGTCGGCCCTGGAACCATCTAAGTCCAAAAGGGTTTGTTCCTAGTCCACCTCTAAGTGTCCTTAAACTTTAAAATTCCAACCGCGACTGTGCCCATAGAAGCTAACGGAGCTCGCGGCTGTGTTCTCACACTGCACACGTCCCCCATGGGTGCCCTGTGTTACTACCTTGGGTGGTTCCTTGGGGTCCTAGCAATTCTATAGGCTCTAGGCCTTGTGTCTAGTCAAGTTGTGGTTCTTATACTACGTTACTACTTTCTTGATATATGGTTTGGTTCGCCCCTAGGGCCTATTGTATATTGTACTAATTTAATGTGATATTTGAAGTGTAACATATGTTCTTTGACCTCTAGCCTCATAAAGAGACTAGTCAGATGTGTTTAGTAATAAATACATATATTTTATATATATACCTGGTGTGGTTCTCCTTTCATTTGGTCATTCAAGAGATTATAGACTGGTAAAACAAGCTGCTTTACATTCCTTCAAGACATAGCCTAAAGGCTGCTCTCCATAGCTACCACTAGGATAGCTTTCAAATAAGATTGTCTTTAACCTATCACCTCTAAGGGGTTGTTTGGACTGGTGCAAGGTGCCCACTGTAACTAGTGGACAGCATATGCCAGGCCAACTTCTCACAAGCAGTGCATGTGTTAGAGCCTGGTCCATTGAATGAGTACATGGGTCCTGACTGGATGATTAGAGTACTGCAAGGAAAGTGCATGGTGAATTTATAAGTGCTTGGATTTTGGCAGAGTGATTGGATAAGTACATGGTGGTGGATGGGCGATTGGAGGAGTGCAAGGGTAGTGACAGGGTGATGGCTGGACTGCATGGGTAGTGCTCAGGGGATTGTACCAGTACATGAGTTAGTACATGGGTCATTGCATGAGTGCATGGGTAGTGACAGGATGATCAAAGGGCTACAAGGACAGTCCATGGTGATTTTATAACTGCTGGGGTTTTGGCGGAGTGATTGGATAAGTACATGGTGCCGGCTGGGTGATTGGAGAAGTGCATGAATAGTGACAAGGAGATGGCTGAACTGCATGGGTAGGGCTCAGGGGATTGTAGCAGTGCATGTTTTAGTGCCTGGGTCATTGCATGAGCACATGGGTACTGACTGGATGATTAGAGTACTGCACGGAGAGTGCATGGTGAATTTATAAGTGCTTGGGTTTTGGCGGAGTGATTAGATAAGTACATGGTGCTGGCTGAGTGATTGGAGGAGTGCATGAGTAGTTACAAGGAGATGCCTGGACTACATGAGTATTGCTCAGGAGATTGTAACAGTGCATGTGGTTGTGCATGGGTCATTGTATGAGTACATGGGTAGTGACTGGATGATTAGAGTGCTGCAAGGACAGTCTATGGTGATGTTATAACTGCTTGGGTTTTGGCGGAGTGATTGGATAAGTACATGATGCTGGATGGGGGATTGGAGGAGTGCATGGGTAGTGACAGAGGGATTGCTGGAGTGCATGGGTACTACCTGAATAATAGGAGGAGTGAATCAGTAGTATGTAGGTGGTTAGTGGTCTCCATGGGTAGTGCACAGGGGATTGTAGCAGTGCATGTGTTAGCGCCTGGGTCATTGCCCGAGTACATGGGTACTAACTGAATGATTAGAGTACAGCAAGGAGAGAGCATGGTGAATTTATAAGTGCTTGGATTTTGGCAGAGCGATTGGATAAGAACATGGTGGTGACTGGGTCATTGGAGGAGTACATAAGCAGTGATAGGGAGATGGCTGGACTGCATGGGTAGTTCTAAGGTAAATGCAGCAGTGCATGTGTTAGTGCCTGGGTCATTGTATGAGTACATGGGTAGTGACTGGATGATTAGAGTACTACCAGGAGAGTGCATGGTGAATTTATAAGTGCTTGGGTTTTGGTGGAGTGATTGGATAAGTACATGGAGGTGAATGTGTGATTGGAGGAGTGCATAGGCAGTGACAGGGAATTGGCTGGACTGCATGGGTAGTGCTCAGGGGATTGTAGCAGTGCATGTCTTAGTGCCTGGGTCGTTCCATGAGTACATGGTTACTGACTGGAAGATTAGAGTACTACAAGGAGAGTCCATGGTGAATTTGTAAATGCTTGGGTTTTGGTGGAGTGATTGGATAAGTACATGGTGCTGGCTGGGTGATTGAAGGAGTGCATGAGTACTGACAGGGCGTTGGCTGAACTGCATGGGAAGTGCACAGGGGATTGTAGCAGTGCATGAGTTAGTGCCTGGGTCATTGCATGAGTACATGAGTAGTGACTGCATGATTAGAGTGCTAAAAGGAGAGAATATAGTGATTGTATAAGTGTTTGGGTTTTGGTGGAGTGATTGGATAAGTACATGATGCTGGATGGGTGATTGGATGAGTGCGTGGTTAGTGACAGGGGGATTGCTGGAGTGAATGGGTACTACCTGGGTAATTGCAGGAGTGAATCAGTACTGTGTAGGTGGTTAGAGGTCTGCATGGGTAGTGCACAGGGGATTGTAGCAGTGCATGTCTTAGTGCCAGGGTCATTGCATAAGTACATGGGTACTGACTGGATGAAGAGAGTACTGCAAGGAGAGTGCATTGTAAATTTATAAGTGCTTTGGTTTTGGTGGATTGATTGGATAAGTACATGGTGCTGGTTTGGTGATTGGAAGACTGCATGGGCAGTGCACAGGTGATTGTACCACTTCATGTGTTAGTTCCTGGTTCATTGCATGAGTATATGGGTAGTGACTGGATGATTAGAGTACTGCAAGGAGAGTGCATGGTGAATTTATAAGTGCTTGGCTTTTGGCAGAGTGATTGGATAAGTACATGGTGGTGACTGGGTCATTGGAGGAGTACATAAGCAGTGATAGGGAGATGGCTGGACTGCATGGCTAGTGCTCAGTGGATTGTAGCAGTGAATGTGTTAGTGCCTGGGTCATTGTATGAGTACATGGATAGTGACTGAATGATTAGAATACTGCAACGAGAGAGCATGGTGACTTTATAAGTGCTTGGATTTTGGCAGAGTGATTGGATAAGTACATGGTGGTGACTGGTCGATTGGAAGAGTGCATGGGTAGTGCCAGGGCGATGGCTGGACTGCATGGGTAGCGCTCAAGGGTTTGTAGCAGTACATGAGTTAGTGCCTGGGTCATAGCATGAGTACATGGCTAGTGACTGAATGATTAGAATACTGCAACGAGAGAGCATGGTGACTTTATAAGTGCTTGGATTTTGGCAGAGTGATTGGATAAGTACATGGTGGTGACTGGGTCATTGGAGGAGTACATAAGCAGTGATAGGGAGATGGCTGGACTGCATGGCTAGTGCTCAGTGGATTGTAGCAGTGAATGTGTTAGTGCCTGGGTCATTGTGTGAGTACATGGGTAGTGACTGGATGATTAGAGTACTACCAGGAGAGTGCATGGTGAATTTATTAGTGCTTGGGTTTTGGTGGAGTGATTACATAAGTACATGATGCTGGATGGGTGATTGGAGGAGTGCATGGATAGTGACAAGGAGATGGCTGGTCTGCATGAGTAGTGCTCAGGTAATTGTAGCAGTGCATGTGTTAGTGCCTGGGTCATTGCATGAGTACATGGGTACTGACTGCATGATTAGAGTACTGCAAGGAGAGTGCATAGCGATGTTATAACTTTTTGGGTTTTGGCGGAGTGATTGGATAAGTACATGATGCTGGATGTGTGATTGGAGGAGTGCATGGGTAGTGAAAGAGGGATTGCTGGAGTGCATGGGTACTACCTGGATAATTGGAGGAGTGAATCAGTAGTGTGTAGGTGGTTAGAGGTCTGCATGGGTAGTGCTCAGGGGATTGTAGCAGTGCATGTGTTAGTGCCTGGGTTATTGCATAAGTACATGATGCTTGCTGGGTGATTGGAGGAGTGCATGGGTAGAGACAGGGGGATATCTGGACTGCATGGGTAGTGTTCAGGAGATTGTAGCAGTGCATGAGTTAGTGCCTGGGTCATTGCATGAGTGCATAGGTAGTAACAGTATGATTAGAGCGCTTGGGTTTTTGCAGAGTGATTGGATAAGTACAACGGTTCTGACTGGATGATTAGAGTACTGAAAGGAGAGAGCATGGTGAATTTCTAAGTGTTTGGGTCTGGCGGAGTGATTGGATAAGTACATGGTGCTCTCTGGGTGATTGGAGGAGTGCATGGGTAGTGTGAGGGTGATGGCTGGAGTTCATGGGTACTACCTGGGAAATTGGAGGAGTGAATCAGTAGTGTGCAGGTGGTTAGAAGTCTGCATGGGTAGTGACCAGCAGATTGTAGCAGTGCATGTGTTAGTACCTGGGCCATTGCATAAGTACATGGGTACTGACTTTATGATTAGAGTACTGAAAGGAGAGTGCATGGTGAATTTATAAGTGCTTGGGTTTTGGCGGAGTGATTGGATAAGTACATGCTGGTGACTGGGTGATTGGAAAAGTGCATGGGTAGTGACAAGGAGATGGCTGGACTACATGAGTAGTGCTCACAGGATTATAGCAGTGCATGTGTTAGTGCCTGGGCCATTGCATGAGTACAAGGGTAGTGACTGGATGATTAGAGTACTGCAAGGAGAGAGAATGTATAAGTGCTTGGGTTTTGGCGGAGTGATTGGATAAGTACATGATGCTCACTGGATAATTGGAGGAGTGCATGGTTAGTTACAGGGTGAGGGCTGGACTGCATGGATAGTGCTCAGGGTATTGTAGCAGTGCTTGAGTTAGTGCATGGGTCATTGCATGAGTGCATGGGTAGTGACTGGATGATTAGAATGCAGCAAGGAGAGCATGGTGAATGTATAAGTGCTTGGGTTTTGGTGGAGTGATTGGATAAGTACATGGTGCTCGCTGGGTAATTGGAGGAGTGCATGGGTAGTGACAGGGTGAGGGCTGGACTGCATGGATAGTGCTCAGGGTATTGTAGCAGTGCATGAGTTAGTGCATGGGTCATTGCATGAGTGCATGGGTAGTGACTGGATGATTAGAATGCTGCAAGGAGAGTGCATGGTGAATTTATTAGTGCTTGGGTTTTGGTGGAGTGATTGGATAAGTACACACATGTCACATCAGACCCGACCCCTGCCTTCACCACTGTACAAACGTGCCCCCTGGTAGGTTTTAAGTTGGGTGAATAATTCCCCTACCTGGTGGGCTAGTTGGCCCCCAGGGACCCAGAGGATTCAAGGGGAATTAATACCCCAACTTAAAACATGCCACAGGGTGTGTTTGTACACTTGTCACATCAGGCAACGCCCCCATCCCTGCACCACTGTGCAAACGCGCTCCCTGGTGCGTTGTAAATTGTAGGATTAAGTCCTCTTGAGTCCTGAGGATCCATGGAGGCCAACTAGCCCACCAGCTACCTCCATTAAGCACCACAGAGCTGCATTGTAGAGTGGTGTAAAAAGGGGGCGTTGCCTTGGACCACCTCTCTGCAACGCAGCTCCCTGGCACTTACTGGAGGTACCTGGTGGGCTAGGTGGCCCCCAGGGACCCTCATGATTCAAGGGGACTTAATACCCCAACTTAAAACGTGCCATGGGGCGTGTTTGCACAGTGGTGAAGACAGGGGGCGGGGCCTGATGTGACAAGTGTGCAAACGTGCTCTGTGGCGTGTTGTAAATTGGGGCATTAAGTCCCCTTGAATCCTGAGGGTCCTTTGTGTCCAACTAGCCCAACAGGTACACTGGTGGGTTTTAAGTGGGGTGATTAATTTCCCTACCTGGTGAGCTAGTTGGCCCCCAGGGACCCTGAGGATTCAAGGGGACTTAATCCCACAACTTAAAAAGTGCCACAGGGCGTGTTTGCACACTTGTCACATCAGGCCTCACCCCCCTCCCTGCACCACTGTGCAAACGCGCCCCTTGGTGCGTTGTAAGTTGGGGGATTAAGTTCTCTTGAGTCCTAAGTGTCAATGGAGGCCAACTAGCCCACCAGGTACCTCCAGTAAGCGCCACATAGCTGCGTCACAGAGTGGTGTGAAAAGTAGGCCTGGGCAGTAAATTCCGTTCCGCTCGCGGAATATGGGTAATTTTGCGTTCTGTGGAGAACGCAGAATTGCCTAAAATTCTGCGTTCCGCGGCTTCGCGGAATTTTATGCTTGTTCGCGCACTCAAAATGCATGTTTGCGAGATTTTTCCCCCCGAGCACACAAACAGCATTCGCTAACAGGAAAAAAGCATCGCGAACAAGCAATTCCGCATGTTCGTGGAATTTCTGCCTGCTCGCGGTGATTTTTTACCATTTCGCAGAGCATTGCGTAGCGCGAATACGCGAATTCGCCCACCCCTAGTAAAAAGGGGATGTGGCCTTGGACCACCTCTCAGCAATGCTGCACTGCGTTGTAGAGTGGTGTAAAAAGAGGGGTGTGGCCTTGGACCACCTCTCAGCAACGCAGCTCCCACCAGGTAACTCCAGTAAACGCCACAGGACTGCCCTGCAGAGAGGTTGTCAGAGACCCTGCCCCTTTTTACACCTCTCTGCAACACAGCTCTGTGGTGCTTACTGGATGTACCGGGTGGGCTAGTTGGACCCTTGGGACCCTCAGGATTCAAGGGGACTTAATTCCCCAACTTAAAACATGACATGGGG
The DNA here is from genome assembly GCF_964204655.1 of Triturus cristatus. Classification (NCBI taxonomy): domain Eukaryota; kingdom Metazoa; phylum Chordata; class Amphibia; order Caudata; family Salamandridae; genus Triturus; species Triturus cristatus. The sequence continues at coordinate 1,275,304,729 of NC_140589.1, forward strand.
CGTGTTTGCACAGTGGTGAAGGCAGGGGGCGGGGCCTGATGTGACAAGTGTGCAAACGTGCTCTGTGGCATGTTGTAAATTGGGGCATTAAGTCTCCTTGAATCCTGAGGGTCCCTTGAGTCCAACTAGCCCAGCTGGTACCTCCAGTAAGCGCCACAGAGCTGCGTTGCAGAGAGGTGTAAAAATAGGCTTAGCCTTGGACCACCTCTCTGCAAAGCAGCTCTGTGCCGCTTCCTGGAGGTACCTGATGGACTAGTTGCTCCCCAGGGACCCTCAGGATTCAAGGGGACTTAATTCCCCAATTTACAACATGCTAGGGGGCACGTTTGCACAGTAGTGCAGGAAGGGGGTGGGGCCTGATATAAGAAGTTAGCAATCCGGCTGTGTGGGACTTACTGGTGGTGATAAAAGGGATAGTTGGCCCCCAAGGTTGACGTTGGGGGCTAACTACTCCTCCTGTTACCTCCAGTAAATCCCACACAGTGGGATTATTAAGAGGTGTTTCGGAGGCAACGGTCACCTTTCTCCACCATTCTGGAAACACGACTGGTATGTTATAGTTAGAAATTAGCATTTAAAAAACCTTTGGAATTCACTGAAAAAAACATAGTTTTCAGAGACGTTATAGTTAGAAATTACCATTTAAAAAACCATTGAAATTCACTGAAAAAAACATAGGTTTCAGGCATGTTATAGTTAGAAATTAGCATCTAAAAAACCTTAGAAATTCACTGAAAAAAACATAGGTTTCAGGGGCGTTTTAGTTAGTTGGACATCTCACTCGTACAAAACCAGAGAAAGTCCGCCATTATAGTTAGTTCAGCTAACTATAACTCGCGCCCCCGCAATGCACTGCTGATGATGTCACATATTACATCATTCATGACATGGTCATTGACATCACTGATGACATCTCAAATGACATCACTGATGACATCACTGATGACCTCATCCAGTGACAGTGGGTTTCGGTAAAGTTTAAATATGTATTGTATATATGCCAAGGTGTATTGAAGAATGAGTGGGTGTATAAGTGTCTGGATGAAGGATTTAGTAGGTGCGTGACTGACTGTATAAGTGAGTGATTAAATGTGTCTTACTGAATGAATAATTGTGCAAGTATTGTTAACGCCAAATATGCAGTTGGTAACTGTAGCAACAGTGAGACATTGGCTTTGCCAACACTTGTGTTTTTTACTTATGCTATTTTTTTAATTGTTTTTTAGCCAGACTGGAGGCTGAAGTCCTTTCAGATATTCTCTCAATGTATTCATCAGTAGATGAACAAGCTCTGCTACTGCTTTCATATTCATGCGTTCAAATCAGGGCAAACCCGATCTTGGGTTGCTTGTGCTCTGGCTCAGTGAATAACTCGCTTGGCATTTTGGCTAAACTGTTTATACTGGAGCAGGGTCAAGACAGATTTGCATATGGCTTGGTACAAACTGAGATGACAGTGAGCAAAAGAACAATCAATTTTTGTGTGTTTTATGTCTAAATTGATTGAGCAAGATGTAGGTTAATTTGACTATTAAACTATGATTACACCATTTTTATGACAATACACATTTTGCAGTTCCCTATATTTACAAGTTTACTATAGTCACAAAATAAGGAATTTGGCCATGTCACTGGTTTTCTTGAGCTGGGCCATGGCTAAGTGTAAAATCAAAAGGTCACATTATTCGTTCACGCAAAACACTGCCCTTGTGTAATGGAAGAGTGTTCTTTAAAACATATGTTTCCTCGTGTCCGCAGACTTAACCCTGAATTACACGAGGTTGAGCTGTAGCACTTTGCAACTTATTTGTGCTGGAGCAAAACCTAGCTTCTGTGTTGTGAGCCATGAAAACTGTTGTGTGTTATGCATATTTGTGGGTGCCAAAGGCTACTCCTTAGAAATTCCTTGTCACAACCTCAGTCCACCTTGTTAGATTAATTCATAATTTAAATGTGTACAAATTACACAGTTGTAGAGTGAATCACACACACTAGAGCACACACCTAATCAGCAGGCTCAAGAAGGTGTTATTTTATCTCCTCACATGGCAATTGCACACACAGAAATTGGGCAAGTGGTATTTTGCTGTGAAGGCTACATACATACATACATACACCTCTAATGCCTATTGAACATCAACACACTGTAAGGTATGTGTATATTCACTAAAAGTTTGCCAGCATTTTTCCACTCTGAAAATGATTCTAAATGCATTCTTTCAAGGGTAGGAGTAAATGTGTTTTTTCAGTAGAAATATTGAGACAACACATCATAACTCATATGGGTGAAGATGAAATGATTTCTCAAAAGAGAAAAATATTTTTCTCTATGAGAACAGAAACAATTTTTTTTTACTTGCAAATGCATTTTTGCATAATACTCTTTATTAGGACATACACAATTGTCAAATTGCCATATGAGAAAACAGTTATGTGTTTGAGTACACATGGATATCTACGACTTGCCTATATATGCCGGAGTACTCTTGAAATTCTCCAATAATTCCAAAAGATTTGAAACCTTTTTTCAACTGTAACAATTCTACAATAAACTTGCATCTGCTTCTCTGTGGTTTTTTGATTTACGCCATAAGGGCCTACTTAATGTTGGATCCAACAAAGCACTGCCATGGTGAATTTATCATCTCCTTAAACGGTACAGGCTGTTCACCATATTTGGGTTTTCCAATACTTTCATCAGGGTAACAAACTGTTTGCCACAAAAGGGCTGTTTCTACAAGTCAAAGGTCCATCGAGACAGGCCGAAGTGCTGGCAGACAAACCTGCAGTGGCACCAGAGCTGCTTTCTCAGAAGTTGTTGGGGTGTAAAGTCATCTACTGCTGAAGGCGCACAACTAATGATGCTAATTGGATTTCGCTGTAGAAACGTGATACCATCTGTAGCATGCCTGCAGAATTGCATGGTTACAGATCTTGATGGAGCATGTCAAACTTAGTTAAGAAGAGCAATAGCAGTAGGCATGGCAGCACAATGCTGTGTGCCGCATCACATGATAATTGAGGGTAAATCCATTGGCAAATCTCAGAACTCATTGCAGGTCATAATAGCAATCAGGCCCTCTGTGCATACAATGTGAATCCATTCTATTGAATACAATATTGGTAGACCAGGAACACCATGTTTGTTTGAGTGTTGGTAGACATCATGACGGATTGCCTGCAAGGGACCCATGTCCTCCATGCAATGTAGGTTGGCATTTGGTGGCCATGAAGGCAGGCAAAGACAAACTTTTTCTCTAATAAATCTGTGAATTATGCAAATAAAACCAAGGCAATATTTGAGACAGTTAAGGAACTCTCAAATCCTGACAGAGTAATCACACCATTGGTTCCCTCTCAAGAACTATACAATGACTTCTCAGGCAGAGGAAGTTACCTCATTCCTTTAGGGAGGCTGTAGTACTCCCCCTAAAAAAAAAAAAACCGAGGGCAGATCCAACCAATCTGAAAACCTATAGGCCTATCTCTTTACTTTCTTTTTTGGCAACATTTCTTGAGGCATGTATTGCCCAACACCTTAGTATCTTCTTGCAGAAGGTCAATTTTTGTATTTCTCATTTTGGAAGCTTTGGATGATTTAAGGGATGGAGCAGATAAAGATGGCACACAGGCACTGGTCCTTTTGGATCACTCCGCTGCTTTCGACACAGGCGATCATTCTATCTAGATCGACCTTGTCATTAATGCTGGCGTGCAAGGCTGAATAAAGTGCTTTTTACATAATCATACCCAGGCGGTTCTCCTCTTTCCAATCTGCTCTCTGAAGGTTCAACTTGGCTGTGGAGTGCCCCTGGCCGCACCCCTTTCTCCTAGGCTGTATAATATCTATTGTCAGCCCTTGATACAGGCTCTCCAGCATTGGAGGGTGAAGATATTGAGATATTCTGATAACATGCAGCTGATTTTCACAATCAGTAACATGCCAGAATCTAAAACCTTTTTTCAATATACAATGACTTACATATGGGATCGGATGGACAATCATCAATTGAAATTGAACTCCTTCAGAACTGAATTAGTGGTGACAAAGTACAAATTTCAATTATGGAACCCCTCCTTCTGGCCTTCAGAGATGGGCGCTCCTCTCATCCCCAAATAAGTGCTGAAGAGCCTAGACATCCTCATAGAAGAGGTTTTATCAATGAAATCCTAGACAGGATCTGTGACCTCAAACAAATAAAAATGTTCATCCAATTTTGAAGGTGTGCATCAATAGTTGAGCTGACAAAAGAATAATTTGGACCATTTATTGATTGATCAACCACATATAATTGAAGGGAAAAAGTGACAAATAAGTAAATAAGTCACACACACATCCAAATGATGACAAGCAAAACATCCAAACTGCAGCCCCAAAAATGACATCACACATTTGTAGCAAAGGTATACACTGTTTTACATGACAGTGCAGGAGGGAAGATCCAAAAGGACCTGCTATAGGGTTTAAAATGCAGCACTCCTTCCATAACATTGCATAGTCTAGAAACACAAAGACAGAAGACAGAGTTGAGGCCAAATAATTAATATGTACAAAGGACTTATATTAAAATTATTTTGTGAATTTTCAGTTCTCTACAAGATTGGATTCAAAATCAATGAAATAGAACAAAGCCAACACAAGTTTTGCAACTCTGATAATTACTTCTTCAGGGCTCCAATCATAATTTATCAAATTTGAGACCTTGTTTCCACTCATTGAGAAGCTTCAAACATGTATTATGTTTCAGTTGTGCGCGTTGTAGATCTAAAATGGTTCTTCGTGGTGGAGAATTGCACTTGTATAGGACTTGGTCATAATAAACTCAGTAGTTTCTGTTCAATGCATGTAGTGTGTTCCTGAAGATCATGCAGATAAATTAGTAAAGCAGAAGCTGTTATCACACACAGCTGTAAAAATGTTGCTGGTATGGCAAATCTGTGCAAATTCTCCTGGTGGTATGAGAGGCACATGGATGGAGTCAATTGCCAGAACAGCGGGTGCTAAAAATGTCCCCTCATCTCAATGGTGCTGTATTCATCCTTTGTGAAGTAGATTGATCATTTCATTAGGGCATCATGTCCGAATGAGAATTGGATGAAAAGGGATAGTGTGAAATTAGACTTTATAGACTTACAGTCACCTGGAAAGATTGTGAGACACTAAAGTGCAGACCTTACAGCAATTTCACCAAAGCTTTCATTTCTGTCTGTCAAATATTTGTGAGTCATAGTGTGCCTTGTTCAGGTCTGAAAATCTTCGGGATATCTTAATTCAAAATTTGGATGGAATGGCTACATCAGAGGTACATGAGGGAATTGTGTTTGTCCATGTGCCACTTTCAAGGAGCTTTCTTGATCTGCAGATGTCTGTGTGGCTTGTTGACACTGAAATGGCAGCCATGTTTTTGCTTAAAACCTCGATGATTCCTACATGTACCTTTTAAAAAAAAATTATGCGTTGCTACATCATCACATGATAGCGCAACTCAGTGATAGTAAATGCTGTGAACTTATTTCATAATATTATGCATGGCTAAGTATCATGTTAATATGTAAAAAAGAGACAGACATGTACTACTGAATGGACAAGTGAATACAAAGCTCAAGGTACGTATATTTCCAATAGGGATGAAGTGTTATTGAGCTAGAAAGAGACTTTTCTCTTGTTATGCTACAATTTCAGAAACAGCAAACTTCGTTGCAGAGCACAGATAGATGGTTACACAGAGATACAGGTAAGATATGTTCTTTCACTGTTATGGTTATGGAGAACTTCCAAGCAGGTTACTTGCTAAATGTCTCCTATTGCCTCTAAATACCCACTTCAACCTACTGACATCAACGCGCCGGCAGAGGTGACAAGCCAGAGTGCTGATCCCATTACTCTTTCTCCTTTTTTTGCCAATGACCCTCATAGGTAGCCTCGTTGTGCATGGTCATTGGTAGAGACGGGTAGAGAAAGAAGAGTGCATTGGTCACATTGAATCTAGAGTGCAATGTTAGTTCTTCCTGGCAGTTATTTAAGGGGAAAAAAGGGGTACCTAGAGTTAACTGAGGAGTGATTCGGCAAGGTTTCAACCAACACAAAGATATATGGATTGCAATTAGCAGTGGCATCATGTGCATCTAATCTATTAGTAGTTTTGTGGAGGACATCACAATAAAGGAATAGATAGTTTTGGAAAAGGGTGCAATATAGGTTCAATCTAAATCTGAATAAAGTAATTGAGTTGAACCTATCTTGCTTGTATATCTGTATTACTATTTCCCTGTGTTCTGATATGAAAGTTTGCTGTTCCTGAACTCGATAAAATGGGATGAACCTGGTACAGGCAAAGTTTGATGATAAATAACTGGGAGTCATAACTGTCATTATTGTCAAAGGAAGAGGGACAAGATTATTCCAGGGCATCATGGACTATATAAGTTAGTTATTTGCAGAATTGACCGTAGCCTGTCATTGCACTGACTGCAAATGTTGAGAATGTGGAAACACAAAGGAGAAGGTCAGGGCAACAATACCCCGCACCAGTCATTATAGCATTATTGTTAGAACTAGGTGCAATGGACCCATAAGGATTATATCTCAAAGATGTTAGAACTAGGTGCAATGGACCCATAAGGATTATACCTCAAAGAGCATATGATATGTGTCTTTCACTCATCAAGTCCTGAAGAAGTCTCAAGGGGGACGAAACGCATCGGCTGTCTTGTTCTTTACAACCAAAACGCCGACTTACGCTCTTTCTTTTGGGAAGATATAACTTCACTTCTTCGTGCTGGACTTTGGACACTAATTGCATGTATCAATTACCTACATGTTGTTTTGAGTGCAGGGCCATTTCTGTTTAAATGTTGAGAATGCCAATGGTATTCCACATCAGATTGATCATCTCAGTATGAAGATAATTTTTTGAAGAGAGATTAGCAGGGAGGTTGATTTATTCAAATTAAGAAATGAGTTAGGCTCAGAGTGCATCAAGCCTTTTGCTTAGGAAGTAGATCACCATGAAAGAACTACTCATGTTGACCAAATTGCTGAAGTGACTGAATAGATTCACCAGTGCCTAATTTGAGCCTGTGGTTTCTGGTGCTCAGCACCGGCACTTAATCATCAATCACAAGCACCAGTTAATGACATTCATATCCGGTAGGCACTGGGAGATTAACCGATTTTCCCAGAATCACAGGCTGTTGAGCCGATGCAGAGACTCAAAACTGGTTCCCCAGCTCCGAAATGGACAGCTCTGGCCAATATGCCACATTCTCCCCCATGGTTGGTAGTTGGTTGTGTTTTAAGCGGTGCTAACAGCAGAAATGGGCTGGTGCAAGCTGCCTTCTGATGAGAGCCCCTGCACTTATTTTGTTACAAATTAACCACTGAGATTCACCAACTGCTAGTGATTTTACTAATGCCTGATTTACAGAGCTCAGACTCAGGGGACTTGAAGAAAGGGGATTAGGAACGAATATAGACAAAATGCTTTAGGGTTTAGACAGAAAGGTAGGGCTTGGAAAGTAGGAGAAAGAGTAAGGAGGGATTTTGTTATAACAGGGAATCAAGTTGAGACTTGTCATATGCCACCATTGCCAAAATGGACAGAGGAACCTGATTGGGAGAAGAAGAAATAATAGTCTCATTGTCAAGCGTAGTGACAGAATGCTTGAGCCAATTTGTGACCTTGTTTGCTGCTACTACCAAGCCCCCAAAAAGTCCAACCTCAGGGCAGTTACTGCATAGGAAAGCTCAGAAGTGAGGGAGGGGCATCAAAGTAGTCCCGAGCTTTGATTGTTTGGTGACCTGTACAAAAAAATACCCACCAGCACATCAGTGTGTTTAAATCCACACTGCCTTCTCCTACTGCCAGCATTGATGGCACCTCTCATTTTCTAGTCCTGGATAACTCCAGCTTTAGAGTGGCATCATGGTGGTGTTGTGCAGAAGTGGTGTGTCAAAATAGTGATGGGAGTTGCTGGAAGGCCATGTTGTAGTCCCATCTTGAGTCTACTTATTTATGTGATTTCCCCAATTCCTAGAGTGGCAAAATTTCCACCATGCATCTGACAACAGATGTCATGCTCTTAAATGGGTTGGAGGACTGCTGCTATTTTAGATATGGAACCTGTAACCGAGGACATTGTGGCATCAGCCAACATGGCAGGTAAAATGAAATGACATGATTATCTGATTTAAATACGATAAAAATGCCACACCAGAGAAAGATGTTATAGGAGCCAAATTTAGGAAGAATGCTTGTTATCCACATCTTCTAAATCAATCTCCGAATGTTAAGTTGAGTTTGTGGAGAGCTTGCAGTGCAGGATTTCTTTCCCTTGATGAACAATTACTACTTATGCACAATCTAAGGCTGCATGACTTTTGTGAACGCCTTTTTAGGTGTTGCCTAGGCAGTGTTTGCGCTGTCTCTTTGAGACATGCTGTATTCATGATATGTGCATAAAGCTCCGCCTACTTTTTGCCCATCTAATTAATTGGCTTCACATCTATGTTAAACCACCTATAAATTTCCCTTTATCAGCTCCACATAGCGCACACCTAATCCAGAATTAATATAATAATTATTTTGTCACATTTATAAGCTACTAATTGTATATATTGAATGTACTATGGTACTGTCTTCCATGCAATGCATTATGGGAATGGTGGATTTACCAGATCTTCAAAGTTTATGATACCTTCTAGGGACAGCTAGGTGGAGCTTGCGGTACTGCACCTACACATCTCACATTTATATTAGACCTTCTATAAATTTCCCTTCTTCAGTTCCACATAAAGTACAACTTAATCAGAATTAATATAATAATTGTTCTGTCACATTTCATAGCTATTAATTATATATATGGACATAGCTATTTGAATGTACTTGTGGTACTGTCTTGCATGCAATGCATTAGGGAAGTGCCACATGTGACCAAATGTATGATGCTCACTAGGGACCTCCAGGCGCAGCTTGTGATACTGCACCTACACATCTATGTTAGACCTTCTATAAATGTCCCTTCATCAGCTCCACAGTGCGTACAACCAAATCCAGAATTAATATAATAATTATTTTGTCACATTTCAAAGCTACTAATTGTATATATTTAATGTACTGTGGTACTCTCTTCCATGCAATGCATTATGGATAGGGTGGATTTACCTTATCTTCAAAGTTTATGATGCTCCCTAGGGACATCTAGGAGCAGCTTGCGGTACTGCACCTACACATCTCACATGTATATTAGACTTTCTTTAAATTTCCCTTCATCAGCTCCACATAGAGTACACCCTAATCCGGAATTAATATAATAATTGTCTTGTCACATTTAAAAGCTATTATTCGTATATATGGACATAACTATTTGAATGTACTCATGGTACTGTCTTGAATGCAATGCATTAGGGGAGTACTATATGTGACCAAACGTTTGATGCTCACTAGGGACCTCTAGGAGCAGCTTGCTGTACTGCACATACACATCTATATTCGACCTTCTATATATTTCTCTTCATCAGCTCCACATAGAGTATAACCTACTCCGGAATTAATAAAATAATTCTTTTGTCACATTTCAAAGCTACTAATTTTATATATTGAAGGTACTGTCTTCCATGCAATGCATTATGAGTAGGGTGGATTTGCCATATCTTCAAAGTTAATGATGCTCCCTAGGGACATCTAGGAGCAGCTTTCAGTACTGCACCTACCACATCTCACATTTACATTAGACTTTCTATAAATTTCCCTTCATGAGCTCCACACAGAGTACAACCTAACCTAATCCGGAATTATTATAATTTTTCTGTCACATTTCCAAGGTACTAATTGTATATATGGTCATAGCTATTTGAATGTACTCTGAGTACTGTCTTGCATGCAATGCATTATGGATAGGGTGGATTTACCATATCTTCAAAGTTTATAATGCTCACTATGGACCTCTAGGAACAGCTTGTGGTACTACACCTAGACATGCAGTGCTAGTCCCTTGCTCACCAGGGAGCTCTAGTAGCAGCTTGCGGTACTGCACAGAGACATACAATGCTGGTTCCTGGCTCACTATGCAATCATTTGCACTAGGTCTCGCATTACTGAAAGTATGAGCTATTGGCGTTGCATTATTATTTGAAACATCAATACCTCAAACTATCAGTAATGCGAGGCTATCAGTAATGCAAAACCTATTGCATTACAAATGCTTGTTATGCTTCTTGCGGACCTACTTTGTTTGAGTCCTTTCTTGTCATGTGTAGAAGCCTTTGTCTTTTAACTTCAAAAGTAAATGCTTTTTGACCTGCTGAAGTACAAACACAACTTCTAAAAAAAATCTTAAAAGAATGGTTCCTAATGCGATATGTAACCTTTGTAGTGCAAGTCACTCAGCATTTAAAATTGGCTGCTGATGGCTCTTTTTACTTATTCTTCTGAAATAAGTGGAGCATTACAGTTTATAGCTTTTAGGAGACATGCTTTTAATTTGAATCACTTGATATCACAGTAATATCTAAAGTCTGTGCCAACTAAGTGGATGCTGGCCATCTTCCATTATTCAAATCAACTGCTCAGCATTTGCCTACAGAATAATTCAACAGCAGGAGCCACTATCTCCCTGCAGAGTTTTTATCCTGACTGAAGAATATTACCATTTGACTTCAGCAGAATGCTGAGCCAATCTGCTATATATTTAATGCTTTTCAAAGTTCCAAAACAAGGTTTAAGAGCAAATCTTGACAAATGCAATGCATTTTGTTTGCATATTACAAATCATGCTTTTCTTCAATTGTGGTTTTATTGTGCTGTATTTTTATGTTTTCTGTATATCATATAAGCTGCTGTATAGACATAGGATACAACATATCCGGTTTAGGCAGAACTATTCATTAATTAAAAAAATCCTGGTCTTAAGGTGGCGAAACAAGGAGAAATGCTTCATTTCTCCTCACTTTTGCTTTTCCATGTGTGCTGCCTTGTGCAGCACAGATGGAAAAAGCAAATTGCCAAGGTGTGTTTATGTACAGGAAGGCGTCCCTTCCTGTACATAAACAAACCTTTTTTTAAATGTCATTTTGTAATTTATATGTGTGCTGCATGAAGCAGCACACATGTAAGTTACAAAATGGCATTTAAAAAAAGGTTTGTTTATGTACAGGAAGGGACACCTTCCTGTACATAAACAAACCTACCTGCTCGCAGACACCCTTGCACTCTGGTGCAAGGGTGCATGCGTTGGCGTTGCCGTTAAGTCATGACAATTAGCGCCATCGCAGGGGGAAACGCCAGGCTGCACCATATCCTTGGTAATATGATGCAGACTGGTGCTTCCGAAGTGGCGAGAGACATTAAGCCAAGGAGGCTAACGCCTTTCACCGCCACTTCCTAGATAATATGCCCCCATGGGTTTGCCATGGAGACGGTAGTAAATTACTCCAACCACACGGTGGAGAGGCCGCCCACCTAATTTATAAATGGTCTCCAAGAAGGGGGTCATTTATAAAGGGATTGGCAGAAACCACTTCCACGGTAATTCCTGCCAATGCCTTTTTCTGTATGCTACGGGTCTGCGTCGGAAGAACCCAGCACTGTAGCAAACAGTATTCTTTTCTTTAAAAAAAAAAATCCTGAAAGGGGATTTTCTTTTTGAAAAGAAGAAATGTAACGCTTCCCTCGCCATGGGAGTCTTCTCTCGTGGCGGGGGGAAAATTATAATCGTTCTACTATTCCCTAACTCTAGGTTTTACCTGGTGGTAAGAAACAGTAAAAAATTACGTCAGTCTATCTAAATTGTAGCCATTTCCCCAAAAGCACTTATTCCACAGGGCCATGTGAGAAGTTTGCCCACAGCAGAGACAGAATAGTAATTTTGCTGGTGGATCACTTTATTGGCAGGGCGGGAACGCCGCCAATATTGCGACGAAGTATCCACTCCGCAAATATATAAATCAAGCTCTTCTCAATTTTCCTAGTTGCTAAATTTGGATAACAAATTCAATGGAAGTTTTTTTTTAAATGGTAACTATAAACTAAAATGTACAATGATCACACTTTAAAACCGAAAAGGGGTGTTTAAAGCATCAGCTTGCTTCATTTCAGACTGATAAAAGCATCGCTTCTGTAGTTGAATTATAGTCAGTGTCACTGGAATTATGCAGCAGGGGAGGACCAAATTATGCAGCAGTGTTGACTAAAGGCAAAGTATGAGGCATAATGTGATGCATTTTATGTTACTTTACCTCATTACTTTTCCATGTTTATGAATGTTAACCTTATCTGGGAAAAAGGCTTAACCTCAATAGTACCACTTTGATACCCAAATACGGAAATAAGAAACAGAATGGTGACCGGTTACCCTTTACGAAGCGCCTTTCACTGCATGGCACTACGTGTTTCCACATTTTCAATAACTCTTCATGTGTTTGTGTCAGAAAAAACAATATGATGCAGTGGATGTATTATGTGGCAAAGGCAGCAAATCCATAATTATGCAAAAAACACAGCAGCTGCATAATTACATAATTTCAGTGGCCCTTGTTATAGTCTTTTTTCAATTGATTTAGTAATCTATAGTGAATTTAGTTTCTTTATATTAAATCTTTCTGAAAGTCAGGCTTTGACTACAGCCAAGAGTCAGTTAATATGATGTTTTTATCACAGATATTTTAATTCGATGTACATATGCCCTGAACACATGGATTTTAACTTGCCCACCTCCGGTGGGTGGCACACGGTCTGGAGGAGGTCTTACACCTACCTATTCGCAAGTCTTCCTTCTTCACCCAGCTGAATCACATTGATTCTTTCTACTAAATCTTCAGTTGCATTTCTGATGCTCTGAATTGCTTGGCACAATTGTCTGCTACCAAACAGTTTTATGGTCAATGTAGGAGAGTAGGATCTGCTTCTTATGGTTACCCCCACTTTTTGCTGATGTTTCACTGTTTTTCGACCTTAGTCTGGCTTGGGCCTTGCTATTCAGGACCCCAGTCTAGCTGATTCCTACTACCTTAGGTACACCACAGATTGGATTCTGGGGTGCCCTTATAAGTCCCTAGTATATGGTATACTATCTACCCAGGGAATAGGTACCCCAGAGGCCTACCAGGGGCTGAAGCATGTATTATGCCACCCCTGGGAAGCCCTCCAAAATGACACCACAGGTCTGCTACTGCAGCCTGGGTAAGGTGGTGCATGCACCCCTTACTGAGATATAGGTTCACTATATCTCACTGCACATATAAACCTATCAGTCACCTCTATGGCAGGCCTTATCAATCCTGAATGCAGGGTGCTTGGTTTTATGTGAGAGGGTGCCCATGCATGAGCAGAGCCCCTCTGCAGCCTTCGGAATGTATTCTCCGGGGTTGTCTGTGATGCAGCCTGACCATATACTCTTAAGTGCATTATAACCAAACGGTAAATGCTAACTTTGGACTGGCTGCACGGAAACATGTTGCGTTTGGTGTCAAACACCTTGGAATCATATGATCTCACCCTTCTAGAGGGAGACACATTGCAGCACCGGTATACCCAGTACCAGCTTAAAAGAGCCCTGGCATCACAAAATGGATGCTGCAGCCACAGACACGAGTCTGGCCTCCTACTGCTGACCAAAACTCCGGCAGGGGAGGCCTGGACAATAGGTTTCCTGTCACAGGGAGGTGTTACCACCTCCCAGACAGGCCTTAGTGGATTAGGGCTGGATGGGAGCACTCCAGGAGTGCTTTGAAGTCCTGCACTGGGGGCACATTTGGTGTGCCTGTGCATAGTCCAGCTTAATCAGGTTGCAGGGGCTACCAGCCCCTGGTCTGGTGCAAAACTGGACAAAGGGAATGGGTGTAGCCACGCGTTTTTCCAAACCCTCCCATAGGTGGATCCCCTGAGTTAGTCCAACCCCTTCCTTGGGTATAAAGAAGGAACCTCTGTAGCCAGAACTTTAGATATACCTGGACAAAACTCTGAAACTGAATCCTGGACCTTCGATGGTCTGTTCACCGCCAGATGACTGAAGGATCTCCCTTGGAGTAAAGGAGTTACTCCCCTGCTTGGCAGGCACCAAAGACGCATCTGTCTGGTCTGCATCTCCGAAGCTCCCACCAGACACCAAAGACTTTGCAACACTAGAGGTAGATTTTGAGACTTTGCAGAGGCCGAACCAAGTTCCCAGCAAAGCTGAGACCATAGCTCTCGTGGCTACCGTGGAACGAGAAACCCTGGACACCGTGCACATTTGCAAGTGCATCAGGTTCTCAACATCCCTTGAGGCTGTGCATTGGATTACTTGTAGCCCAGACCCCAAGCAGACAATCCACTGAAGATTGTTGGCCTACCCACTCTGAGTGACCCATGGGCCGCCATTTTGTGATTCCTCTTGAGGTCCCTTCGCGATCCCTGGTCTGTCAACTGCTGGGTCCCTGTGAAGGTAACTCTGACTTTCCTTGGGCCTCCCTGGCTGCTACAGATGTGCCCTCACTCCTCCTAGCTGAGGGCATTCCTCGGACCTTGCTGGTCCACACCAAAGCATCTTTCTCCTTTCTGCGTGGGTTGGTGTTGCCAATGCTTGTTGTGTCCAATCCGGGCACCCACACAGCAGCACTCGACATCCTTTGTTGGCCAGCTTGAATCCAGCTCCTGGTTGTCCTCGATGCCTCCTGGTCCTCGTGGCTGAAGAGTCAATCTTCCCCTCATCTCACCTGAAGCACACGACATTGGTGGGCATTTGTCTATCATGCCCCTGGTCACTGGCAAGTGACCCAGACTCTGTTCCCTCCTACTTTCAGGTTCTTCACATCTCTGATCCAGGCTTGGATCTCTTCGGACACTTCGCATCTTCCCGACAGCAGCACTTCTTCGCCAGCTTCCATTGAAAACGACAACACGACCCAACACCATTTGACACCTATGCACCCGTCTTCCCTGGGTGAGGTAACTCGAGTACTTCAGTGCTCCCATGGGTGTTGACCCTAGAACAGTCTAAGTCCAAGAGGGTTTGGTCCTAGTCCATTTCTAAGTGTCCCTTAACTCTAAAAATCTAACCGTGACTTTTGCAATAGAAGCTAACTGGAGCTCGTGGCTGTGTTCTCACACTGCACACGGCCCTAGTGGGTCCCCTGTGTCACTACCTTGTGTGGTTCCTTGGGGTCCCAGTGATTCTACAGGCTCTAGGCCTTGTGTCTAGTCAAGTCGTGGTTCTTATACCACTTTCTTAGTATATGGTTTGGTCCGCCCCTAGGGCCTAACGTGTATTTGTGCTGCTTCACTGTAATATTTGAAGTGTAACTTATGAGCTTTTACCTCTAGCCTCACAAATAGACTAGTAGGGTGTGTTTAGGAATAAATACATATATTTTATATATATACCTGATGTGGTCTTCTTTCATTTAGCCACTCAAGAGATTATAGACTGGTAAAACAAGCTGCTTTACATTCCTTCAAGACTTAGCCTGAAGGCTGCTCTCCATAGCTACCACTAGGATAGCTTTCAATAAAGGTTGTCTTTAACCTATCATCAATAAGGGGTTGTTTGGACTGGTGCAAGGTGCCCACTATAACTAGTGGACAGAATATACCAGGCCAGCTTCTCCCATTGGTGTGCAGTGTGTGAGGTTCCAGCTTGCTATTGTTTTACCAGATAATCTCAAGTGAGTGACTAACTGAAACCACTAAAGGTACCCAAGGTGCATATAATACAAGCTTAAACTACAGTAAGTTCTACTGCATTTAGAGTTGTGTGTCAAGGGCTTAGCACACTCTTTCTACAACTCAAGAGAGTTTAGTAGGCCACACTAGAGTAGGTAGTGTATACACCACACATCACTAGTAATGTCTTTAAGGCCAGGAACCAGTGGGTCCTTGCCAGAAGCCAGTGGGCTTCTTCCCTCCAAGGATGATAACCTCCCATTCGTGGAATTGAGAGCATTATGCAGTACTAGGAGACTGAAGACAGGCAAAAGTGCAAACACCCAACGCCTCATAGAGGTACTTCTGTTGGATGATCTCAGAAGACCTACAGGGTCTGACAGGGTAGGCAGAGTGGGTGGGGCAGCTGATGAGGGAGGGCCTAGGGGTTCAGACACCCCTAACCTGACCTCTGGAGCTGGCCAGGAGGATGACAATTATCCTAACCTGGACAATGCAACTCCTCCTGAAGATGAGGAAGATGGCCATGATGGCCCTCTCTTTACTCCACTAGGAAGAGTTTGGAGTGTGCCTAGAAGGTCCAGATCTCCTTCTCAGGAGTCTAACCATTCTGACACCTCCATAGGGACCAGTGTCTCCTCTCATAGGAGGGAAACCTCTCAGGAGAGGAGGGAGAGACTGTTCCAGTATGAGCAAGCACAGCTTAAGATCAGGAGAGAGCATATAGCCCTAGAAAGAGAGTCCCTAGATCTCCATAGAGCTAGACAAAATATGGGACTAGAGTCCCATGGTGGCAGCAACATCTCTATTGTTAGGGAGAGGTCTCATGACCATAGAAACCTAAACAAGATTGTCCCTCCCTACCAGAGTGGGGATGACATCCACAAATGGATTACTGCACTGGAAAGAGCCTGTTAAGTTCAAAGGGTCCCCCAGGAGCAGTGGGCAGCAATCTTGTGGCTCTCCTTTGCAAACAAAGGCAGAGATAAGCTTCTCACTGTAAGAGAAGAGGATGCTGATGACTACCAAAGATTGAAGAGTGCACTGATTGATGGGTTTGGCCTAACCACTGAACAATATAGGTTAAAGGTCAGGGATACCCAAAAGGCACAGAATCAAGATTGGGTGGACTTTGTAGATTGTGCTACTAAGGCTCTGGAGGGCTGGTTGCTTGGCAGGAAGGTGTGTGATTTCAAAGGATTGTACAACTTAATTATGAGGGAGCAGATCCTTAATAATTGTCAAAATCAGCTGTTGCATCAGTACCTGGTGGACTCTGATCTGACGTCTCCCCAAGAATTGAGAAAGAAGGCAGACAAATGGGTCAGAACCAGGGTGAGGCAGAAGGTTCAGAACCAAGGTGGTGACCCAAAGAAGCAAGATTCTAAGAACTCTGACAAGGGTGGGGAGAAGGGTAAAGACCAGAAATCTTCACATGGTCCCCAAAAATCTTCTTCAGGGCGGAGTCCCAATCTAACAAAGGAAAAGGCCAAAAGAAACCATGGGGCAAGATATATAAGCAGAAAACTCACTGGACTAGTGATTGCACCAAGTCCAAAGACTCGATGCCAGCCACCATTGCCCCTAAGGCAACTGTTCCCCTACAATTGGTGGTGGTAATACTCAGAATAAGGGTGTAGTAGGGTTAACCCTGGGTTCTGAGATAGACTCTGGCCTAGTCAGAGTTCCAACTCAGGCTGTCCTGATCTGTGATGGAGTCATGGACATGTCCTCCTTTTGAGTCCCAGTAACTTGGACAAATGCAGACAGCAGCCTTTGATTAATGGAAAAGAGGCTTTGGCATTCAGGGACACAGGAGCAAGTGTCACAATGGTGACAAAAGATCTTGTGGATCCTTGGCAGATTGTACTTGGTGAAATGTACCAAGTGACCAATGCTAGCAATGTCAGGACAGACCATTCCTTGGCAGGTGTTAATTTTTCCTGGGGAGGGGTAACTGGCCTCAAAAAGGTTGTGGTAAGTGCAGAGCTCCCTGTTGAATGCTTGCCTGCCAATGATCTAGAAACTTCAGCATGGGCTGAAGTGGAGCTCTGACACATGCAGAAATGCTAGGGATCCCTGCATATGTATTTGCTGTGACTAGGTCACAGATCAAAATGTCTAAAACTGAACAGGCCCTGGATTCTGGAAGAATGGACCAGGAGCCTCCCAAGAGGAGGAGCAGTAGGGTTAAGGCAGTGCCTGGCCCCCTGACTCAGAATACAGATCAGTCTCCTGAGGGAGATGATCTAGGACCTGAAGAAGGAACTGTCCCAGAGGAGCTTGAACCTGACCAGGTTGAGTTCCTGGGGACAGGGGGCCTTTCCAGGGCAGATCTGAGCCAGGAGCAGCAAAACTGCCCCTCTCTTGAACCCCTCAGAAAGCAAGCTGCTGATGAGGCTGCTGGGAATGCTAGTGGCACCCATAACATTTATTGGGATGTTGAACTCCTATATTCAGAGAGTAGAGACCCCAAGCCTGGTGCTTCCAGGAGGATGGTAATACGTTTGACGTTTAGGGGCTTCCTACTGACACTAGCCCATGTTATTCCCCTAGCAGGACACTTGGGCCAAACAAGACTTGAGACAGAATTGTCCCACACTTTCATTGGCCCCACATGTCTGAAGACACTAAGGAGTTTTGTCACTCATGTGTAACCTGTCAAGCCAGTGAGAAGGCAGATGGAACCACCAAGGCCCCCCTGATACCACTACCTGTGGTGGGGTTCCCTTTGAGAGGGTTGAGATTGACATAGATGGTCCCATGGATCCTGAAACAGCATCTGGGCACAGATTTATCCTGATGGTGGTGGACCATGCCCCTAGGTACCCAAAAGCCATTCCCCTTAGGACCACTACAGCACCTTTGGTGGCAAGGGCCCTCTTGGGTATATTCTCAAGAGTGGGTTTCCCTAAGGAGGTAGTATCTGACAGGGATGCAAACTTCATGTCAAGTTACTTGACTGCAATGTGGAAGGAGTGTGGAGTGAATTTTAAATTCACCACACCCTATCACCCACAATGCAATGGTTTAGTTGAAAGGTTCAACAAAACCTTAAAGGGCATGATCAAAGGTCTCCCAGAAAAGCTTAGGCACAGATGGGACATCCTTATGCCCTGCCTTTTATTTGCCTACAGTGAGGTGCCTTATAAGGGGGTTGGTTACAGCCCCTTTGAACTTTTATTTGGCCATCCTGTTAGGGGTCCTTTGTGTCTGGTGAAGGAGGGATGGGAGTTACCTCTCAAACCCCCTAAACAGGACATAGTGGACTATGCACTTGGTCTCCACTCCAGGATGGTTGAGTATATGAAAAAGGCAACTAAAAACCCTGGGGCTAGTCAGGAATTGCAAAAAGCCTGGCATGACCAAAAGGCTGTGCTGACTGTTTACCAGCCAGGGTAGAAGGTGTGGGTGTTGGAGCCTGTGGTCCCAGCAGCCCTCCAACATAAATGGAGCGGCCCCCATACAATTGTTGAACAGAAGGGGGGGTTACCTACTTGGTAGACCTTGGAACCCCCAGGAGTCCCCATAGGGTACTTCATGTCAACAGACTAAAACCATATGTTGACAGGGCAGACATGAGCTTGCTCATGGCTACTGATGAGGGACAGGAGGAAGAGAGTGACCCACTCCCTGACCTGCTCTCTCAGACCCCTGATGATGGATCAGTAGATGGTGCAGCCTTGGCAGGCAGCCTCACTGTCCAGCAGCAAACTGACTGCAGACAAGTTCTCAGTCTGCTCAGACATATGTTTTCTCTGACTCCAAGTCAGACTACCTGTGCACTCAAGAAGTGGACACTGGGGACAGTCTGCCTGTGAAGAATAAGATCTTCAGGAAACCTGATCATGTCAGGGACTGTATCAGGACAGAAGTCCAAAAGATGTTGGATTTGGGAGTCATTAAACCCTCAGATAGCCCTTGGGCTAGTCCAGTAGTCCTAGTGCCTAAACCTCACACCAAAGATGGAAAGAGAGAGATGAGGTTTTGTGTGGACTACAGGGGTCTCAATGCAGTCACTAGGACTGATGCCCACCCCATCCCAAGGGCAGATGAGCTGATAGATACTTTGGCCTCAGCCAAGTTTCTAAGCACATTTGACTAGACAGCTGACTACTGCAGATCACACTAGCTGATAATGCAAAGCCAAAGGCAGCATTTTCTACCCCTAGTGGGCACTATCAAATTGTGGTAATGCCCTTTGGTTTGAAGAATGCCCCAGCCACTTTCCAAAGGTTGGTGAATCAAGTCCTTACAGGCCTGGAATACTATAGTGCAGCATATCTAGAGAATATTACTATCTTTAGCTCCACCTAGGAGGATCACCTGGTCCACCTAAGGAATGTTTTGGAGGCCCTTCAAAAGGCAGGCCTAAATATCAAGGCTACTAAGTGCCAGATAAGGCAGAGTCACGTTGTGTACCTGGGCCACCGCGTAGGTGGAGGCCAGGTTCAACCATTGCAGAGCAAAATCCAGACCATAATGGACTGGGTTGCTCCCACTACCCAGATGCAGGTGAGAGCCTTCTTAGGCCTGACTGGGTATTACAGAAGATTTGTAAAAGGTTATTGATCCATTGTGACCCCATTGAATGACCTTACTTCCAATAGAATGCCCAATAAGGTTCAGTGGATAGCTAGCTGTCAAAAGGCATTTGATGACCTGAAGCAGGCCATGTGCACTGCTCCCATTCTGCAAAGTCCTGATTACTCCAAGAGGCTCATTGTGTAAACAGATGCATCTGAGTTGGAGGTAGGGGCTGTACTGTCACAGTTGAATGATGAAGGTCAGGATCAGCCAGTAGCTTTCATAAGAAGAAGGCTGACCCCCAGAGAGAAACGCTGGTCAGCCATTGAGTGGGAGGCCTTTGCTGTGGTTTGGGCTCTGAAGAAGTTGAAGCCATAGTTGAGCCATACTCACTTCATTCTTCAGACAGACAATAAGCCCCTCTTATGGCTAAAACAGATAAAGGGTGAAAACCCCAAACTTTTAAGGTGGTCCATTTCCCTACAGGGGGTGGCCTATACAGTGGAACATAGACCTGGGAGTAACCATGTCAATACAGATGGACTCTTCAGATATTTCCACTTAGAAAGAACATGAAGACTCAACTGGTCAAGTTTAGTTTAATGTCCCTGCGATGGTGGGGGGGGTTGTGTAGGAGAGTAGGATCTGCTTCTTATGGTTACCCCCACTTTTTGCTGATGTTTCACTGTTTTTTTTGCTTTAGGCTGGCTGGGCCCTGCTATTCAGGACCCCAGCCTAGCTTCTCCCTCTCTAAATTGATTCCTAGTACCTTAGGTACACCACAGATTGGATTCTGGCGTGCCCTTATAAGTCCCTAGTATATAGTATAATATGTACCCAGGGCATTGGTACCCCAGAAGCCTACCAGGGGCTGAAGCATGTATTATGCCACCCCTGGGAAGCCCTCCAAAATGACACCACAGGTCTGCTACTGCAGCTTGGGTAAGGTGGTACACACACCCCTTACTGAGATATAGGTTCACTATATCTCACCTATCACTGCACATATAAACCTATCAGTGACCTCTATGGCAGGCCTTATCAATCCTGAAGGCAGGGTGCTTGGTTTTGTGTAAGAGGGTGCCCATGCATGAGCAGAACCCCTCTGCAGCCTTCGGAATCTATTCTCCAGGGTTGTCTGTGATGCAGCCTGACCATATGCTCTTAAGTGCATTATAACCTTGCAGTAAATGCTAACTTTGGACTGGCTGCACGGAAACATGTTGTGTTTGGTGTCAAACACCTTGGAATCATACCCCCACACCAGTAAATAGTGTGGGAGTATGATCCCACCCTTCTAGAGGGAGAGATATGACAGCACCGGTATACCCGGTTCCAGCTTAAAATTGCCCTGGCATTACAAAATGGATGCTGCAGCCACAGACACGAGTCTGGCCTCCTGCTGCTGACCGAAACTCTGGCAGGAGAGGCCTGGATAATAGGTTTCCTGTCACAGGGAGGTGTTACCACCTCCCAGACAGGCCTGAGTGGATTAGGGCTGGGTGGGAGCACTCCAGGACTGCTTTGAAGTCCTGCACTGGGGCTACATTTGGTGTCCCTGTGCATAGTCCAGCTCAAACCGGTTGCAGGGGCTACCAGCCCCTGCTCTGGCATGAAACTGGACAAAGGAAATGGGTGTAGTCACCCCTCTTTCCAAACCCTCCCATAGGTGGGTCCCCTGAGTTAGTCCAACCCCTTCCTTGGGTATAAAGAAGGAACCTCTGTAACCAGAACTTTAGATCACCCTGGACGAAACTCTGAAACTGAATCCTGGACCTTCGACGATCTGTTCAACGCCAGATGACTGAAGGATCTCCCTGGAAGTAAAGGAGTTACTCCCCTGCTTTGGAGGCACCAAAGATGCATCTGTCCGGTCTGTATCTCCAAAGCTCCCACCGGACGCCGAAGACTTTGCAACACTAGAGGTAGATTTCCAGACTTCCCAGAGGCCGATCCGAGACCCCAGCAAAGCTGAGACCCATAGCCCTCGTGGGTACCGTAGAACCGGAACCCCTGGACACCTTGCGCATTTGCAAGTGTATCAGCTTCTCGACATCCCTTGAGGCTGTGCATTGGGTTACTTGTAGCCCAGACCCCGAGCAAGAATCCACTGAAGATTGTCGGCCTACCCACTCAGAGTGACCCGTGGGCCACCATTTTGTGATTCCTCTCGAGGTCCCTTCGCGATCCCTGGTCCATCAACTGGTGGGTCCCTGCGAAGGTAACTCTGACTTTCTTTGGGCTTCCCTGGTTGCTCCAGACGTGCCCTCACTCCTCCTTGCTGGGGGAGTCCCTCGGTCCTTGCTGGTCCGCACCAAACATCTTTCTCCTTTCTGCGTGGGTTGCTGTTGCCAAGACTTGTTGTGTTCAACCTGGGCACCGATGCTGCAGCACTCGACATCCTTTGTGGGACAGCTTAAATCCAGCTCATGGTCATCCTCGATGCCTCCTGGTCCTCGTGGCTGAAGAGTCAAGCTTCCCCTCATCTCACCTGAAGCACCCGACATCGGTGGGCATTCGTCTATCGTGCCCCTGGTCACTGGCAAGTGACCCAGACTCTGTCCCCTCTTCTTTCAGGTTCTTCACATCTCTGATCCAGGCTTGGATCTCTTCGGACACTTCGCATCTTCCTGGCAGCAGCACTTTCGCCAGCTTCCATTGAAAACGACAACACGACCCGACACCATTAGACACCTATGCACCCGGCTTCCCTGGGTGAGGTAACTCGAGTGCTCCGGTGCTCCCGTGGGTGTTGACCCTAGAACTGTCCAAGTCCAAGAGGGTTTGGTCGTAGTCCATTTCTAAGTGTCCCTTAACTCTAAAATCTAAACACGACTTTCCCCATGGAAGCTAAGGGAGCTCGTGACTGTGTTCACACACTGCACACAACCCCCGTGGGTCCCCTGTGTCACTACCTTGGGTTGTTCCTTGGGGTCCCAGCAATTCTACAGGCTCTAGGCCTTGTGTCTAGTCAAGTCGTGGTTCTTATACCACTGTCTTAGTATATGGTTTGGTCCGCCCCTAGGGCCTAACGTGTATTTGTGCTACTTTACTGTAATATTTGAAGTGTAACTTATGTGCTTTTACCTCTAGCCTCGTAAAGAGACTAGTAGGGTGTATTTAGGAATAAATATATATTTTATATATATACCTGGTGTGGTCTCCTTTCATTTAGCCACTCAAGAGATTATAGACTGGTAAAACAAGCTGCTTTACATTCCTTCAAGACTTAGCCCGAAGGCTGCTCTCCATAGCTACCAGTAGGATAGCTTTCAATAAAGATTGTCTTTAAACTATCATCAATAAGGGGTTGTTTGGACTGATGCAAGGTGCCCACTATAACTAGTGGACAGCATGTACCAGGACAACTTCTCACAGTCAAGAGATGAGTGCAACAGCTAGAGAACAAAAACAGTATTTTTTTAAAGCCTAAAGTGAGTGTTGATGTGGATGAGAGCACATCCAGAATTCTTACACACAGGGAAGCTGCAAAAGGTTGAGAACCATGTGGTCCATGGATGGTGGCCTGCTGTAAAAGAAACATACGAGAAATCATTGTCTATTGACCGCCATTTGCTTTTGCTCATCCCTAATGTATTGTGGAAGAAAAAAGTTAAGTATGAACCTTTTTTTATGTAGACACTTCAAAAAGAGGGGGATTCACTTATCTTGAGAAACTCTACGTGTGACAGGAGCTTTGTTTGGAATGAGGGATCTGAAAATATCTGAGCTTTTGGCATCCTCACAGTCAGTTTCTCCAGTGTAGTAGTAGTAGTAGGTATACTTTATTTAGATATAAAAATATCTTTAAAAGATCACCTCAAAATTACACAGCCAAACATTTTTAAAAACAGAACCTTGACATAAAAACAGTAGTTAATGGAAACTTCAAAATACAATAAAAAAACCTCACCAATCTATCAATGGAAAAGAACTTAGTGTGCAAAGTACAATGACCAGTTTAACATTTAAAGTGCATTTAGATTCCTGTCTTTGACAAGGACCATAAGTTCAAACCATGGACCATAAAGTAACAGCCAATTGTGCAAAGCAACAGTTCAATAAAAAGGTATAAGCAGCAGTTGAGAAATCACAGGATAAAATGGAATAGCTCTTAAAAAAGCATAAAAGCGAACCAGCCCGTAACTACTTAAGAGAGCGGTAAGCATTTCGTAAGAAAATTGTAAAAGCGATGTTTAGATCTGTGTTTACTGGCATTAATGCTGCAATGATTGCTTGTCTGCAAGATCGGATTCCCAGCCTGTTCCACTCAGTTTTCAGTTTACGTCTACGTTGTGACAACAAAGATGGACAGAGACAGACTATATGCTCCATGGTTTCGGGAGACATGCCGCACCCCCTGCAGATTACGTCCTCTGACAGACGGCGCCAGACGGGAAGATCTTTTAGAAATTGCCATTCACCCAGTCTGGCGGCCATAAAGCTGATTTTTAGGTACAAGGAGTAAGTGCAGGATAAGTAAGATGCGGGGGCTAACCGACCATATGAAGACATTGTTGCCCAGGCATGTCTGCGTTTGGCAAATTGGGCTTTGTCAATGATCAAGGACCTCATTCGAATACAGTTCTTAATGCTATTTTTAAATGCTGCTTTACTAGGGTTGAGGTCCCATAATGTACCGGCAGTCATTTCTCGGATCGAATCCTTAAAAAGGTGGCTGTATGAGCCGCGTGGATTTGTCTGGGAAATATCCAACCAAGTTAAGGACTCCAATGATCCTGGCTTCGCCTGTCTCAGTTTGTGGCACAGGTTTAGATACAGACCAGTGACTGAAATTTCATAGTTTAACAGACCGAATTCTAGTCTGATCTGAGCAGCAGAAGCTGATTTGGGCAAGTGGAGGATTTTTTTGTAAAGTTTCGTCACGTGTTGGTTAAAAGAGGAATTTAGTTTCCCCCTAAAAATCTCAGCACCATAAGTCAAAGTGGGCCAAATTTTTGCTCTCATGACTTCCAGTAATGGGGACAAGCTTGGGCCAGACAAATTTCTTGAGAGCGTACAGAAGCTTACCTGTAGGTTCATGGCTTTTACTGAGATAACCTTACGCTGTTGGTTAAAGTTGCCCCTGGAGTCAAAAGTGACCCCAAGATATTTGTAAGTATTTCCTGTTCTAAGGCTAGAGTTGTTAAACTGCCAACCACCCCCACGGTATAGCTTTCTACCAAAAGTGACGACTTGGGTTTTCTTTAAATTGACCTCCAACCCATTCGTGGTTGTATAGGCTTCCAGTCTGTTTAATAGCCTCTGCAGCCCTACCCGTGTCAAACTAAAAAGGACCAAGTCGTCGGCATATAAAAGATTGCCTATCGGGACACCTCCCATCTTGGGCGGATGACTGTTTGTTTCCTCAAGGGAGGATGGCAGATCTGCTATGAACAGATTGAAAAGAAGGGGGGCCAGCACACATCCCTGTTTGACACCTCTAGTTGTCATGATTTTCCGAGAGAGATGTGTGCCGGTCCCCAACTTCACTTGTACCCACGTGCCCGAATGCAGTTGGATGATCGCGTCCAGGAGCTTATCTGTGATCCCCCTTTTTTTTTAGCTTCTCCCATAGAGCAGCCCTTGGTACCCGATCAAATGCAGCTTTAAAATCTATAAAACAACAAAAAACCATGCTAGATGTGACTAATGCTTTGTTGACAATAATAGACAGTGACAGTAAGTTGGTCATGGTGCCTGAGGAGGCAGTGAAGCCAGTTTGGTTCAATGGAATCAGATTGTTCTGCTCTACCCAATGTCTCAGTTCCCCCAGTAATGTTCCTGCAAAGAGCTTGGCTTCGATGTCTAACAAAGCTATTAGTCTATAATTGTTTGGGGATGTATGAGAGCCGGACTTGTAAATCGGGTGGATTATTGCCCCTCGCCATGAATCCGGGATGGTTGAACTTGTCAGTGCACAATTGAAAAGATTGGATAAATATCACGACCATAAATCAATGTTTGTTTTGAACAGAGACTGTGGTAGGCCGTTTGGACCGGGAGCGCCGTCGGATCTTGCTTTTGCAAGGACTTTGGTGACCATTTCTTGAGTGACTTGCAGATCTTCACCTCGTAGATCAGAACGGACCATCGAGCTGCTCCTGTTCAGTTGTGGATGGAGTGACAATTGTTTATGAACGGATAAGATTGTAGTCACAGAGACTTCAGAGGCCCTAAAATGGTCAGTCAGATAGGCAGACCAGGTCGCTTCTGCGATATTTGCTGATCCGGATCTAGAGGAGCTACCGTTTTGGCGGTTGATTAAGGCCCAGAATCTTTTGGAGTTGCAGCTTTTGCTCTCCCATAGAAGTTTGCACCAAAATTGGGCTAGATGGCGACGTTTATCAGATTGTATTGCGACCCTGAATAGTTTTTGGATTGTTTTATACCCATTCGAAAGCTCAGTATTTCCTGGGGATGACTTAAGAGATCGCAGAGCTTTGACTCTAGATTTTTCAGTGCCTTTGTATAACTGGAGATTTGGAACTGGTGGCTAACAAAAGCCTTGTGAGCGTGTTGGCTAGAAGGCTTGTCAGTTGGGAGCAGAAAGATGACCACGCACCCATGGAAAAGACCGCTGCGTCGGCGCTTCCTGTAATAAATACCGAACAAGCTTCCATGATGTTGGGGCTGATATCGTCGTTCCATTTTAGCCGTTTTAGGTTTTCTGTGTAAATACCTGGGCATGTTGTTGAGGCAGATATATGAAAGTCTGGCTGAATATTAAGGATAACAACTTGGGGACGGTGATCACTTCCTGATCGAGGGAGAATACTATAATTGGTCAAATGATGGAACAGCGCTGAATTGCAGATGGTGTAATCTAAATAGGAGCATTTACGGCCATTTGACCAGGACCAGTTGGGGGGAGTATCATTCGTAGATATGCCATTCATTACCAGAAAACCAATACTTAAAAATTGCAGCACACAGAGCTCACCGAGGCCGCAGTAGGCTTGATGTAGGGGTTTGGACTGGGTCTTGAATTCCGGGGTAGTTAATGGAAAAAGCCCTTCGTAATCGGTGGAGTTACCCTGGAAAAGGTTAGTGTTAAAATCTCCAGTAATTAGGTAGTCAAAGTTGGGATAATCCGCCACCAGGTCACACACAATTTTCATTAGACGCGTTAAGTGGGCCTTCTTTGAGCGGGTGTTAGGGTTGATATAAACGTTAAGAAGAAGAAGAGAACGCTGATTATTCCATGCACTGATTTTAACACCAAGTAACCAGTCTTCGTCAAAGGTCAGTATCTCAATCGGGCCTTTTAGGTTATTTGAAACGTATATCGACAGGCCGCCTTTAGGATGGCCGTAGAGACAGGATCTAATTGCCGGTTTCCAGAATTCCATGAAACCAATAACTGGGCTGGATTGAGAAGCCCAGGTTTCTTGAAGTGCAATTAGGTCATGACCGAAGATGAAAGAATGGATCTCTGAATTAATAAGTTTCTGAGAAAGACCACTAATATTCCATGAACATAGGGAGAGCAGAGACTGTGGCTGGGGGAACAGAGTGATTGAGGGGGGATGTAAAGGGGATCCTGACTGAGCCTGGGCTACAGGATGGTCATCACGTGGTCAATCTGATGTATTACGAGACAAAATGGCTGGGAGCCAGCCCCAGTCAGAGGTTTTATCAAAATTCAGGGGATTGGACCGTGCATCTTCGGTCGATTGAAGTGATCCTAAGGCATTTTTAAGAATTGAATAAGGCCTTTTTTTCTCCCCGCTTAGCAAAGTAGGGGGATGTTGAGTTAACATTGTGGGGTATCCAGGCGTGGAATAGGGGTAGATTTTGATGCCCCATTTCCGAAATAGGGGCTTTTGGTCTAAGAATAGTTGTACCCAAGTGATAGACTTAAGGGACACCACGGTTACCTCAGAGGGTTGAGGACCCCTTGGGGGGAGAAACTCGATTGACTCGATATCGTCCGAAGACAGGGCCTCAAAGCCCGGAACACTATTGACTAATTTAATTATATTAGATCTGTTGAGAATATCCTGCCGACCTTTTGATTTGTATTCGGGGGCAAGGAGAATTTTTAGAGAATGTGTATCTCTAATATCAGTGTCGGAAGGCCGGGATAAATTAGGCTGTAGGAGATTGGCACTTGGAGTGTCTGGGTGTGGTCTCTGATGGGGTCGGTGAAGGGCCCGTATGCCTTGCCCGGATGACCGAGAATCTTTTGGTAAAGTTAATATATTATTGGATATTGTTTTATGGATTGTCGGAGTACGTTGAGATGGAGTTGACAACGACGCCACTTGAGGTTGGAAAGATGTAGTTAATGGCCACATTGTGGTTATCTCAGTAGAACTGCCTCTTGGATCGTTTATGGCCGGCTTAGATTCTGAGGGCCCATTTTCCGGTGGTGCAGGACTTAGCTCAAGACTGCTCAGAGGAATCTGTTGGTTAGTGGTTGTAATTATGTCGGCCTTGTGCGGGCTTCGAGACGGACTTACTAGTGTTGCTAGAGGTAGTGAAGTGCTAGGGATGTTTTTATTGGTAGTGATTGAAAACAACAGAAATAATTTAGGAAGGTCAGCTTTGGTGTTCAGTCTTGATTTATTCCGTTGTTTTCGTTGACGCTTGCGCTCACTCTTACTGCATGGTGGGATGGGGGGGTGGAGCGTTTCAGGGATGGGGGAGCCACGACCGCTGAAATGAAACTTGACCCTGCCTTATTACTAACAATGCCATCAGGGGGCCCGTTTATTGTCTGAGGGCTTATAGCAGCTTGTACCAATGGAGCCGTCAGACATGGAGAGCCTTGGGCTGGGTGAGTGTCGTCTTGATGGTCCGACTGTGTTGTAGAGCTTTTTTGTTCCTCTCTCGTCTGGACCCCAGAAACCGTTGGTGTTGGGGTAATCGCCTTATCTGAATCGCGAGTTGAGAGAGATCGAGGGGGTTGATCAAGCCGAGACAGAACGGCGCCACCCTTCAACAGTTTTTACTTCGTTGAGGACACTGGTTAAAAAGTCTGGAAGCGAGGAGAGGGAATCAATAATGGGTGAACAGCAGCAGATTGACTGAACCAATTTTGAAGATGCTTGCGCACTCATTATTAGATTGTTGAGTTTGTCCAGCTTGCTGTCGATCCCTGCAGTGAACAGAGCTAAAGTGTTCAGTAGGTCCACCTGAGTGTCCAATTTGTCCGAATGGTAATTTAGGGCAGTGACTGTAGATTGAAAGGTCTGAAGTAATTGGGGCCAGACGGTCGGGGTTGTGACAGGATCATGGTGAGGCTCCTTTTCTGATTTTGAGTGGGGTGAGTTGTTAGGTGAAGAGAGGTTGTTCATGAAAGAAAAGGACAGATCTACTAGCCGTTGATCTTTTAATTCTGACTTTAGTAAAACCTTTGAAGAGGTTGAAGTAACTGCTTGGGGTGAGAGTGGACGCTGTTGCGGTTTAACTTGGTCAGGGCTCCCCTCCAGAAAGTTTAGGCCCTGCGGTGAACCGGAGCTGAGCGTGTCAGAAATGGGAATTAAGTCATTATGCCCATGAATTTGTGGAAGAATTAGATGAATATGAGGCACAATGGGAGCCATCTCACGCGCCTGAGGATTATGTGGAGATATAACAAAAAAGTTCTCTGATTGCGAAACATACGGAGCTGGAAGACTTAGATTGTGGATTGGACTCACAAACTGTTGCTGATTGGGGCAGAGCTCTTGGTTAACAGATACATGTGGGAGGGAAGGCTGACTTGGTAAGGGTTGATGATGGCTTAAACCCGGTGATTGGGAAGTAGTCAAAGCACATTCTGAAACAGTTTTCCGAAAGTCAGGAGCTGACCCAAAAATGAAAACATCCGGATCATGAGCCGGAGTGGTGGATACTTTGGGGAGAAAATTAGGTTCAGAGGCTTGAATTGGGTTACGAGGTTTGGCTGCGCCCGGGGCTTTTTTAAAGTAGTCCAGCAGCGAATATGATTTTAAGGAGCGCGCAGGGGATATATGAAGTGGTTGCATGTCGCTTTTGTTGAAATGTTGCCGACCCTTAGAGGTGGGAGACCTCGGTGGATCCGTGGACTCTGGAACGATCTCCGGAATGACAAGAGCAGACTCCGCGGCTGCGGCCAGCCGTTTTAATTTCTTCCGTTTTAAGGCTGGAGGGGCTTTTCTCGTATTCCCGGATCTCATCTCTTCCGTTGTTATGGAGAGTTTGTTAAGTCTGTGAGTTGATAGACTGGGTTGTTCAGCACTTAGACAAAATCCTTGATTACCGGGAGACCTACCAAACTGGAGTGTGTTTACTGGAATACAAGGGGGCGTAGGGGACCGGCTTGACTCCCGGACAGGCCAGGCTTACTAGGATTATCCGAGCTCGGCCGCGACCATGGCGGAAAGAGCGGACTCAGCTGATTTTGACAGCTTGGACAAGGGCACACCCCCGCTTCTTAGACCCCGCCCAACCACTTGCTGATCCCTTGCCCTTGGTCGCAGCCTCCCAACAGGTGCACCCAGCGGCTTTTAGAGGGTTGACCCTTATGACTAGTCACCTTGCCAAACTCCCAGTACCCCACCACCCCCAAGCCTTCACGCCCGCGACTGACCGGTCAGGCAATGCCCAGTTCAAAAAGCCGGTAAAGTCGCAACGCGGCTGCAGGGGGAGGGAGAAAGGGGACTGGACCAGCGTAAGGGGCCGAACCCCCCCTGGGCCGTGGGAGCAGCGCTGGGTGCTAATAGCAACGGGCTGGGGCGGTTGAGGGGCGCGGGGGGAGCAGAACTGTGGCTGGAAAGCTCAGTAACTGGCGAGGTGACGGCGACCAGAATGGCTGACTAGCTGCCCGATGGGCTGACCGAGGCAGAGGAGGGGTGAAGGTTGAACCGAGCGTTGCAGAGCGATAAGCGACGAACTAGGAGCCCAGAGCTATCAATGAGGTGATATGGAGAGCCACAGCCAGGGGCAGTCAGGGAAGAGAGCCCAAAGGCTTAAGATACCACAAGCAGAGGGGGGGAGGAATGTGAGGGCGGAGGCGCAATGCGACGTGTGGAGGAACTTGGTGCATAGTGTTAGGCAACCACATACCCCCAAGCCCCCAGGTCGACTTACTTGGTGGTAGTTTCGAGCCCGCTCCGCCACCACGCCTTCCACGAGGCTGACTGGCCTCTACCCCCCGCTCTCCGCCGCTGCTGCCACCGCTACCGCTACCGCAGGGCCGGAGACACCACCGGAGACACCACAGATATCACCGGGTCTCAGCAGGTCTCTCTCGGACCTCTCAGTGCCGCTCACTCACTCACTCACAAGCGACGCTCAGCTCCGCTCCACTCGGCTCCACCCACAAGGCCTCGGCTGCGGTCACAGTCAGCTGACTGACGCACGACACTCAGCACTCGTCACGCTGACACTCCTCCCACAGTACGCGACCGAAGTCCGAAAGACACTCGAATGGGCTCCAGTGTATTTACAACCAAAACATTTATCAGTTCAGTTCCCTCCATATAGCCCATCCTCCACACCATGTGCTTTGCAAAATCATCTTGACCAGTAGTAGCTTTTCTTAGAGAGTGGGCCAGATTGATAATTTTTCTAGATAATTGGTTATGATAATTATTTATGATCCAACAATTGCAGTTTGAGAATGACTCAAAAAAAGAATTTGATGCCCATCTCTGAAACTCTGATTCCTAGGTTTTAAGACAGACTAAGTGGAAGCTTCCATTTGTCTTCCAGGAAACATAATCAGCATCATCAAGAAGATCCAAGCCATAAAGAATGTTTTTTTTTCTCCCAGAAGATTAGCCAATGTGGTATGGCTTTTGCCAGGAATCATTCAAGACATATTTCGCATCCCTTTGCATATCAGGCCTGTGTGTAGTTGAAAGCATTGCAATTATGCTTTGGCCTTCCATGTTCTGCGTCCATCATCTTTTTTAGACATACAGTGGATGAATTGAAATAGTGATTATGCCACATAGAAGTTAGAAACAGCAGACAATATATGAAACCGTTTCAGAAAATATATTAGAGCCAGATACCAGCAATGTATTTTAAGGAGCATGGCTTGGTGAAGATTCCACAGGAAGATAGTGGTCAATTGAAGAAGACATAGAGGTATAAGTGACTTTTAGCTGTTTGCAGGATCAATGCAATCGCATGTTCTTCTCAGAATGGACAATATATCTGTAGTATAATAAATCAACAAAAATGGGAAGAACCAGGACCTAAAGGCTAGTAGATGTGGCTCAGGTTTTCTAACATTTTTGCCTCAACAACAAGAATATGATTGAGGCAGAATACATACACAACCTTTAAAAATATAAGCTATTGAAACTTCCGTTTTCTACTGGGCAAAGATGAATGTGGTCTAGCATGGGATGGGTTCCCTTTTCTTGCTTGACTGTTAGGTTCCTTAACTTTTTGCTTATCAAGCAGAGTTCAAACAGTTTCCAGCTGGAGACTAAGGTCCAGATGTACAAAACATCTGAATTGCGATTACCAAATAACGTTTTGTAGTGAATTGCAATTTGGTAATCACAAATCACCATGTAAGGACGATGGGCGTGAAAAAATGTGAGTCACAAATTAGTGGCTGCCTTATTTTGGGAATCGCATTTAGCGATTTCCAAAATTGCAAATGCGATTGAAAATATTGAATACATTCGCAAAAGTGTGATTCTGCTTCCTGGTTCAGGGAGATGATCCTGAAAACAAGAAGTGCAGGATCCCAGAAGTCAATAAAAGAGGCAGAGAGAGGCTGGGGAGTTGTTGTGCACAGACAGTGAGCTGAGGACCCCAAATAATATTTTTTGCAACACCAGGAATGGCCAACCTTTAGCCACAGAAGGAGGCAGGGGTGTTAAAGCAAAAAATTAAGTTTTCAGAAAAGGAACTTGAGATACTGACCAAGGAGTGCTACAAAAACTAAGACCTCCTGTTTGGCTGGTCATCTATGACTGTGCCTGAGACACAGAAACGCAGAATATGAAAAGAGATGCAGCAGAAAATAAATGCGGTAGATGTGGTACAGTGCTCCATGAAAGAGACATGGAAGAGGTGGTGCAATCTCCGTTCTCACACTAAAGCAAAGCTTGCAACACGCCTGAGTGAGTCCCAGGCCACACGTGGTGGGCCCTCAACTGCACCCAACCCAACACACCTGGGGCAAGGGAAGAGACCACCCTGGAGCCAGAGGCAGTCGTTGGTTTTGCCAATCTGGACACATCTGCACCTATAGCATCGCAAAGCAAGTGTAAAACTTCAGTAATTGTGAACTTAAAACTGGTCTCCACATGCATGTAAAAAGAAACTAAATCAGACGAATCAGTATGGGATTACACCATATAAAAAATAGCCCTCATTGTGCATTACGGGACTTGTAGTCAAAGGCAAATCTAGTGCTGTCAGTGTCAGACATTTATTAAATGTATTTGTATGACTAAAGAGAATAGTGTTCCTCAAGTAATGAAATGAATAGTATTTCCATTATCAAATAGATGTACCTAAGAAAAACATTGAATGCCCAACTGATGAGGGAGTAGAACAGGCACAAATGGTGGATGAAGAAGCAGTAGTGTTGGAGAGTCAGCCCACAACACCTCATGGCCACTTCAGCAGTGTGTTCTTCTCCCCATAGCCACCATCAGTTGAGGATGAGGATGCCATAAAGCCTCCTACTCCAATCCTGCAGCCAGTCATGAGGTCCCGACAGCAGTGTACCACAGTGCATGCTTGTAGGTGCTGTAACACTTCCCAGCCTTCTGTGTCACAGGCAACTGCAGAACAACAAAAAGTGGATGGTGGGCTTGAGGTGTCAATGTTGCAAGTTCAGTGCCTGCAGCACAAACAAATCAAAATGGTCAATAGGAAATTGAAGACCATGCAGCATTCCATTACTGTGGGATTCAACACAGTGGCCAGCCAGTTGGCAGACAATCAGTCACTATGATGGATGGACACTAAAAAGGACAACCTAGCAAGTTCCCTTCAGAAACTATGCACACAGATGTTAGAGGACACTAGCACTTAAAGGCACAGAGAGAGGATCAGTGCTGTACGCATGGTTCCCTTGATGGGATCCATTGGAAGGCTCGCACACGCCACCACCACCTTATCAAAGCGTACTGTTATGCTAAGGGTTGAAATGGGCCACTTCACTGGGGATGTGTCAAGGACCCTTGGCTAGATAACCACTACAGTGGAAGCAATCCAAACAGTGCAAATTGCAAGTGTTGCGAGTGCAGAGCATCCTGATTGAGGAGTTGTCCAGAATCAGCAGCATCTCTGCCACAGATGCACATGTGCTGTGACTCAGTAGCAGCTGTACACCTGCACCTCAATATGGTTGCAAATCCTATTATAGACACAATCACAGAGATAATAGAAAGGCACCAATCAAGGTGACTTCATGTTGTGTACATGTAAGACAATGACAGCTTGTTTGTCAAATGTTTTATAACACCTGACATTCAAGGTATCTTTACTTTGAGAAACCAATCAAGCGTGATGTACGTATGTTACATATTTGTGGATTTGAATATGTCTTACCATGAGAAGTAATGTGTGGCACTGTGGTCCTTTCTCCTCTCCTCCACTGCTCCACTGGGATCTTCCTTCTCTGAATCAGATTTGTACACAGCAATGTGTAGGCCTCTCCTGCAGGCAATATTGTGAAGAATGGCACATGTTGGTTCAATCTTACATGTGATTTATGGTAGATAGTGCAAGGCACCCTCACTCTAATGTAGGCAGCGAAAACATAATTTGAGTAGTCCAAATGTCTGCTCTGTCACACTCCTGGTTCAACAATGTGCACTTTTTCATCACCTTTCATTTTGGGTGGTGGGAGAAAGGCAGGGTGTGATAATCCAGGTACGTAGGGCATATGCACTGTCACCTGAAAATCATATATTAGCTTGAGACAACATGCATAGTGTGAGGATTGGGCACTTACATTTCAGCATTTACATTCATTGTCAGTGCCTAATAAGTATCCATCAACAAACTCCCCACTGTCCAGTCGTCTGTATATTCTGCTGTGCCTAAACATGAAGGAGTCATGGTTGCTCCCTGGATACTGTGACACAATGTCAGTTATTTTATTGTGGGCATTGCAAGCCACTTGCATATGAAGGTAATGAGTATTTGTCCTGTCCTAAGAAGGCATTCAAGACAGGATGGAGGACATAGGGGCATATGTGTTCCATTTATACACCCTATGACCTGTGGAAATTTGGCAATCCTGTAGAATTGCAATTTGGTACTATTCATTTTCTCAGCATTCCCGGGCAAATATACTGTGGCGGTGGATGTAGAGAAGCATGGCATTGAGGAATCAACAGAAGAAACGCAAAAGGCCCCTTTGCGACATCCCACCTGCAACAGCTACCACATCACATAAAAGGGCTATTAACTGAAAAATCACATTTCTACTTAGCCCGTATTTTGTCATATATTTCTTACTCTGTTTGGTCAGAAATGGTCAGCCTGACTATGAAAATCCTCTCTTGTCTCTGCCTCCTCCTCTGCTGAGCAGCCAGTATGCGCATCCTCATGCTATCACGTACAGGGCAGCCATTGTGGCCAGTCGTGATATATACTGGGCCGGCTTTTATAGGCTGCACCCAGTTACCATCTTGGTTTTAATTGGTGGTAAATTGCATATGCAAATGGGCCATTTAGTGACTATTCACTAATTATGACTGCCTCTAACATCCAATTTTCGATTCTCCAGTTGGGATTTCTTATTTGCAACTCACTATTTTCGGTAGCTACAAATACAACTCATAAACCGGTCGCATAACTCTTTTTAATTTGCAAATTGCTTCCATACATCGCAAACCACTTCGCAATTGCTTGGCTAGTCACTATTCATCCGTACATCAGGCCCATAATCCTTATGCATGAGCTTTGGGTGCATTTGTACAAACTTTGGAGAGAATTTGTTGTTGTTAATTTCCCTCATTGTCTATGGTTTTTAAGACTCTGGTTCTTTTTAGGGAGGGGTGAATCTTCCTTTTTTCTGTTAAGTCGCTTGAAGGCAGCTTAAGTGTGGTTCCATGAATGTCTGGTGTACGCAATAGACTAGTACAAACAGCTTTAAACTTTCCTTTTATCTCCTTCAAGCTCTAAAAAAAAATACTCCCCATCCCCTATTGCAAGAACATTTGGCATTGCTGGATTGGCCGACATTGGAAGCATCTTAGAGTTCCTGTGGACATTCAGGGAAGAATTTGTTACACACCAGAGGTTTTTGAGCCCTCTACATTTAATCAGGTAGTATTGTGTTTTTATTTTAAAATGGTAGGGTCACTTACATAAAGTTATTAAAGGAGGAGAAGTAACTGTTTTTATAAATCTTATGTTATCATTAATTCTGATAAGACCAGTAATAATCAACATAGAAAAGTAATGTTATTACAAAAGATGTTTTGGAAAAGATATTTTGGTAAAAAATATTTAGGAACATGATTTTATCATATGGAACCCTTAAAGGGGGCAGGACATTTTGCTTGTTTCTCTTTACTGTGACAAATATGTCATGTGTTTCACTTTTTGCTACTTCATCAATAAAAAAAACGAATAAAATATTGTTCTCGTATTAATAATTTGACCAGGCAAGAGGATGAAGAATATACATCTGTTACAACTAAAAAAGAACATAAGTTAATGAGGAATGCAATATCTTTACTACTATAATAAAACCCATTTCACTTGGATTACTAGCGCATTCCTGAAATGTACCTCAAATCTTTTGAAACCTAAAGCCCCAGCCCCTACCCTGATAGAAATTTGTCTCTAACCACATACATTTTCTTCATTTTACATAGCCATTGATACACTGAAGGCAGCAACATATGTATATGTTTCTAAGTGGTTAGAAAATATGCCACAACAGGAACATAAAAAGTCACATTTTTATCACTAGAACTATATTTTTCAGTGCACCTTCTCCCCATAATGGCACTTCCCATTTTCTCCCCATTTTCTTATAAACTGGCTCCCACAAAATGAATACACTGGTTCCTAGAAAATTCCTACTGTAGAACACGCCATTGCATGTTGATCCTGAAGTCCACTTCTATATGACACCACATACATTGGTCTCCTAACTCTAATGAGATTCTACCTACGTGTAAAAGACTGTTTACTGATACATATTAAATGCAGCTTAGTTATGAGCTAATGCAAGGATGTATATATCTAGATGTATTCCCTGCAACCCAAATCCTGAGATTTCTGTTTGCAAATCTTGTCCCCAAATTGTTATTCTTTTTGCAATATGACTGATTAAAATGTATACAGGATTGCTACAAAGCCATAGTTGCAAGAAAGAGGAAGTGTCAAATTAAACAGTCTTCTTTCCTGGCGATTACGAAAGTGCATGTTAGATGAAGATACCTTAAGAAATTGATTTGAATCCCAATACCAAACTTCTCTGTTAGTTTTAAGCTGGAAAGGAAAGCTTTGTGCCCTAGCACATGAGACACCTCCTGAATCTCATTGTGTCTCCAATCCATACTCACTTCTGTTGATTCTATATGGAGCAACTGGTTCATCCCCAGCTATACACATCCAGTTTCCCCTCTACATTTTAGTTGCTTCATCAACAGTGCCTATTCTTCATGTAGGGTTCTAAGGATCTTAAATTTCACCTTCTTAAATAACATTTTACTGTGAGACTCTACCTCAATTCCCCATGGCCAATGGTTTGCCTTGATTTTGTCCAGTGTAACTGTATAAAAAGAACTTGCATGATAACATAGCACTCTTCTTGGGGAACAACCTTTACAACGCAACTTTTACAACGCACTACCATTACAACGAAACTGTTACAACGCGAGTGCATTGACAATGCAGGACATTACAACGCAAGTCTTTACATCGACTTGCACTAGATGGCGTGATAGCATTAAAAATAGTGTAGTTTACTATCCCAACACCTTCCCTACTGTTACGTGGACTGGAGTTGGAATAGTAAATTACACTTTTTTAATGTTAGCACGCCATCTAGTGCAAGTCGATGTAAAGACTTGCGTTGTAATGTCCTGCATTGTCAATGCACTCGCGTTGTAAAACTTTCGTTGTAACAGCATGCGTTCTAACAGCATGCGTTGTAACGTCATACATCCCTCTTCTTTGAAGCGAAGAAAAGCAGCAGCTACAGCTAAATAATAATGTAAAACATTTTTTGGCCACTAGCACCAAATACAGTGAGGGGGGGCCCAAATGGCTCTCCAAGGCTTCTTCTACTTAGTATATATATAATAATCAATGAGGGGGGAAGGAGAAGCTGTGATCCATTCGGCTTCCAATGATTAGCACAAAAAATCAATAAAGAATGGACCACTTGTCCTGTGTAGCCAGGGTCTTTTTTGTGTTGGTTCCGTCATAAAAAACCCTCATAACTGTACACAGGTGGAAATGGCGGTATATTTTGGTTCTCTGCTTCAGTGTACTATTGCAGCATCATCATAGGGTTTTTTGTTTGTATGTATGCTGACCTCCACCAGGAGGAAGACCAACTGGTTTTACAGTAGCGTCCAGGGATAAAAGGCAAAAATAAAAATAAAAACTACTTTGTCCCATGCATTTTCATTACCCATATTACAGATACGTAACTTATCATACTCAGATTTCTCATGGAAGTTCACGTCAACTGGAACCCCGGAGTCAAAGTAAAAGAAGACACACATAAAGCAGGAAAGGAAACAATTAAGAGCTATTGCAGGCCAACGGTCTCCTCCTTGACATGTTCTCAGATCGTCCAAAAACTACTGCTGCTCATGAGTTCTCTAACAGGGAGTTAAAGGAAATTAAGGCACAGCTATAGGGGCTAGATCAGAAGGTTGAACAATTTCCAAACATGATCTTTCAAGTGCAAAAACAGAGTCAAAACCGTGGAGAAGGTTCTAACTGATCCATTGAAAGATACTTTACTTTTGGGCTCTAATGGAAAAAATATAGATTTGTCCATTGCCAGAGCCCACATGTCTTTTCAAAAACATATTAAGGGGAAGCACACATGTACTATTGGTGTGCTTTACAGGACTTTAGAATGAAGTAACTCTTTCTGGATAAAGCAAGGGGGTGAATAACATAAAACTCCTCTGGATATACTCATTTAGAGTTTTGCTAGATTTCTCAGTTGAAATAATTCAAAGAGGACAAAAGATGCACTCATTGATTGTTTTTGTCTAAGGCAGTGGGTGTGCAAGGTCAAGTGATTCTATAATCCAGGTTGAAGATCATGGACAAGG
Source organism: Triturus cristatus (assembly GCF_964204655.1). NCBI lineage: Eukaryota > Metazoa > Chordata > Amphibia > Caudata > Salamandridae > Triturus > Triturus cristatus. The sequence goes on from NC_140589.1 coordinate 1,275,344,102, forward strand.
TTGTCGAGGAAGATACTGAAGTTCAGGTACTCTCAGAGATGGTCGCAGCAGATTAATAGATTTGTGGAGGGTGAAAAATAAAGAACCTCATCAGGACAGGTGATGGAGGAGAGAGTGAATGTGCTTGGGTGCAAAGGTGAAAAAGGTAATGCAAGTTTGATGGTTGAGAACTTTATTAAATAAGGATTGGTATAGGCTGGTGATCACAGATAGCACAAAGGGCTTATTCTTAATTCCTTTCTGGTCTTTCAACAACACTGAAAAACGTTTTCAAGGATGTGAAGATTGGGACACTCATCTAGGGCTTTCTGAAAGCCTGGACTTGTGTACAAGGAGGGAGGGTGAGGGGAAAACAGTGAGAATGGGATAGAGAAAAAAGAATATGAGGAAAATGAGCTGGTGTTACATTTTAGGGTACAAATATGCAATATTATATGACGGCTCTAGCAAAACTAATATTTATAAAATGCAAATGGTATGGTCGCTACAGGTAAATGAAGTATGTTCATGCACATGTTAGATGTAACAAAGGATGAAGAAATGTTACTGCAAGAAACCCACTTCTCAGGGGCTAGCACAATAGGCTGTCTACATTTACCTGGGTACAGAAAACAAGATATTCAACTGCAATTGTGGTAGTTCTTCTGGTAGTACTTATTTATTTAATACCATCCCTTTAGAGTTCCCAAAAGTTTGGTTTAAGAAAGTGCAGAGCCGCTTTTCGAGTTTTATATGGGGAAATAAGAGACCGAGAATAGCTCTAAAAAAACTCAGAAAAAGAAAAGAATATGGAGGAATTGGAACCCCTGATTTGTATTTGTATTTGTGTGAATTCCAATTAAAAATCGTTCGGCAATTAATGATGGAAAGTTCCAAGTTCTCTTCCCTTTATAAAGCCCTAACTTTTGATTTTTCCAATCAAGCCGGGCACTTCCTTCTAAAATTTGGTCACCCAAATTTTTAAAAAAAGGTTAAACTGAAGATTTTGTTATCAGCAATAAAACTTTGGTCCCAGGTAAGACGACTTTTAAAAATCCCGTACTACAATGAGATCACACCAATATGGGACTCTCCCGGAACACCACTGTGCTTACAAGATGCCCTTGCAGCTCCTCTTAAGAGTTGCGGTATCATTATATGGGGACAACTTTTATTAGAGGCGGAACTGATTACCTGGCCTCATCTATTGGCGATCTGTGGAAATCAGGTCTCAAAGATTAAATACTATCAACTGCTGAGCTGGACAAAATCTTCCGGAAATGAGCTCAAAGGGAACTCTAACTTAGCACTAAGGATAGTTTCTCGGCAAACAAAAACAAAAGAAGTGGCAGAGTGGTACTGGCTACTTGTCCAAAATGGGGAAGAAGAACAGGCCTCATTCATGGAGACATGGAACAATGATCTGCCGGATGAAGATCTTGAAAATATTGGGCAAGTATCTATGTCTTCACAATGGTCTTGTGTAAATGCTGCTCCTTTAAAAAAGAATCACCTTTTTACAGTTCACAAGGCCTATTGGACCCCCCAGAAATGATCAAATATGGGAAATCGAGAAATCAAGAAGTGCCCTAAATGTGGCGAAGATAGAGCAAACGAGGTCCACATGTTTTGGAGATGTCCGGCAATAAATGCATATTGGAATAATGTGGGTAAGACCATATCAAATATTATGGGGGTGGATATATAAAATTAACAACTTTGTCGGTAATTTTTGGGCTACCACCTAGGGAGATTGATGGAGACGGGTATTAAATAAAAGTTATAAAGCTCGGTTTTTTACCTTGATATTACTAGCCCAAAGGGAGCTTTGTATCAAATGGATTTTGTCATGTCCACCCACAGAAGAAGAATGGATTCACTCCATTCAGAGGATATCCTCTTTAGACCAATCTGGTAAATCTACTAGAAAATCAAAATATAGGGAAATTTGAGATAAGTGGGTGGAGCTGCGTTCGAGTCATATAGTGTTTTATGAAATAAGCTCTGCTTCTCCACTATGTCTTTTAGATCCTGATGAGTGGAGGACAAAAATGGTATGGTGTTATTTGTTATTATCTATATATATTTATTTTTTATTTTTTACATTTTAGATTTTTGGGTCCAATGATTAAAAATATGCCCTGGATAGAGTCCCAGGATGGGATTGTCTCTCCCCTCTTTAAAGAGAGAAACAGTGGTCTATCAAGATTTCAAGATTAAGGTTTGAGACTAATTCAGGTAGTAGAAGGAGCGGCTCTGGAGATACGTGGTATCTCCCTCTCCCTTGGGAGTGTGACCAGGCCGGTAATAATTTGCCTTTGAAAGCCTGAAATGGTCAGAGAAATCTCTTCTTGATTTCGGAGCATATTTTTGTTAAATGAGGACAACAACAAAAAAAAAAAGACATGTTCAGCTTTTGAACCATGGCTAATTGAGCTAGCTAATTTTCCACCACCATTTATCATATGTGGAGCTTTTAATATGGAACTAGAGAAGCTCGATAAGAAGAGTTTTGGGACGATAGGGGTTCATAATAGAAGTGTGAAAATGAGGGAAGCTATAGTCTTGCATCAGAGTGACTTTGGATTGAAAGATATATAAAGGAAAATCCACCCAGAATTTGGATGTACATATTTTATTGAGAAATATAAAAGCCAGGCCTGGAGAGAATTTTAATGTCACCAATGATTAAATGTAATGGAACAGGTACTATACCCCCAGTTCTGTCAGATCACACTCAATTTCCATAGATTGTTTAGCTGGGAACACCCTTAAGCTACAGGAGAAAGAAGTGTTGGTAGACTGCCGCCAGTCATTCATCTGAGAATTTTTGTTTTCCAGATAATAATTGGACAGTCAGTGGAGCTACGGTTTGGAGGCCTTCAAAACCTTGGTGCATCAAATTCTGCATGGTAAGGCTGCTGGGGTTAAATGTCAGGAGAAAAGGGTAATAAAGAAAAAAGAAAGTGAATTAGTTAAAGTACAAAGAGTATGGTACTTGGTCCTACTCCATAGAATGCAGATAGGATAAGGAGGAAAATTGATTTGAAGAAAAGGGGATGTTGGAAGCTACCTCGTGGTTTATCAAAAAACCTTTGATGAGAATAATAATATTGAAATTAAGATTCTAGGGCTATTGCAGATCATGTGAAATTTATCAAGAACAATGAGAAGGGAGCCATAGAGCAGAAAATAATGCTGGAGATTTTTTTCAGATATTATAAATGATTATATGAAGAATTTCTGAGCCCCTTGAAAGCAGACATTGAAACATTGTTGGAAGAAGTAAGGTTAGGTAGACTTTGCTCCGAGCAACACACTGAAGTTAGCAAATCTTTCTTGGAAGAAGTTGTTAGTGGTAAAGTAAGACCAATAACCTCCCCTAAAAATTATGATTGAAGATACATTTTTCAGGGAACTATAAAAAATGTTTAGGGCCCTCTTGATGCCACAGCTAAAATTAGTATTCAATACTAATATTTCATGTAGGGAAGTCCCACCTTCTTTTAAAAACGGGTGCATTGATAACTTTCCTTAAACCAGGATAAGACACTTAGGGCCATATGTATGAACACATTTTCTCATAGACACAGAATGGGTAAAACCCTTTGATACGATGTCGGGCGGATGACACTATTACGGAAAGGAACCGCCCTACCTCAGATCAATAGTTCCAACCACAGTATTTAGATACAACCGCCCACAGTGCGGTCCCAAACCTCCATTTCTCAATGGAAGCTTGTGGAGCCAGTGGAAAAGGCCCTCAGCACAAGCTTTCATTGAGAAAAATTGTTTTGAAACATCCCTGCACACACTGTGCCACTATGTTTAGGGGGTAACCTATTTGCCCATTGCGGAAGGCCAGGGGGAAAGAGGGCCCTGCTAGGGACCCCCAGTGTCGCTTTACGTCAGCCTTTCCATGTTGGAAAGCCCGACATGGAAAGGCTGTCAAAACCAACATCATAATCCCAATGGAAGAGCCCTCGTCATTAAGGGATTATGTGGTCTGTCTGACAGACTAACGGGCTCCTTGAGCCCGTCAGAACCATGTCACAGTCCCCCGCAGGTTTAATTCCGACCGCCGTCATCCTAATGCAGTGGTCAGACTTTAAACCTACCATATCAGGCCGAAAGCATCCGCTGGTCAGAGGGTTTCGGCCCGACATTGTGATTAGGCCCTTAGTCATGTGGTTCCTACAGGCTAATTATTTTATTGAATGTAGATTGAGAGATTTTTACGAAAGTATATACAACAAGTCCGGCTAGAACAATTTGTTGTCCGGTCAACCCAAATCTTTCAGGTTTCATTCCTGGGAGGGTGTTTGCATCACATGTTCATTATTTTTAGGAGGGCTTATATTATGCCAAAGTTGATACATTACATTTGCAGAAGGCTCTCAACCTGGTGAAGTATGTTTCATAAGAACTTTATGGAAGCCATGAATTTTCTGTCCCAGTCCAAAAGGGTGCTCAGGAATTTATATGGAGGCTTCACTACAGCTTTGATGCTAGTGGGCAATTTATATGGACAAATCAGTATTCAAAGAGAGATAAGACAGATCTTTTTATTTTCTGCTGTCTGTACAGACCACATTTAAAGATATTTTGCAAGGGGCAAACAAGTTAATGCTCGTCCTAATGTTTCCTCAGAACTTAACATGATATTGTATGCCGGTGATGGGGCTCTCTTTTTAGCACCAGAAAATCAAACTCCGATTGCAGCAATTAAAGGAGTCCAGCTTTTTCCAAACCTGTCTAGCTGCAGGATAAAAAAACAGAGCATATAAGGATATATTAATAAAAGTGTGGGAATCAAAACTTGAAGGAAAATTACAACGAATGTTAACTTCTCAGTTCATTAGGTTCATTTGGTATTCATATTAGTAGTAAATCTTCTTTTATGTGTAAGATCACGAACCACAGGCTGTTAGAATAATAGAGTTTGATTTATGCCATGGAGACATATAGACTTGTCCATTGTGGGCTGCATTAACCGGGGGGAGGTAATGGTAAATCTACCTCAATGTTTACTTTTATTACAATGTCTACTACGGCAATTAAATCAAAGATTGTATTAGAAGCTGAATTGATTAATTGCAACTTAGATTTGTATAGCAAAGCCCCAAGGTTCTCCGAGAAAAAAATTATGTGAACATTTGGAAAAAAGTGGATGAGCGTTGCCAGGCTTTTGTAGTATTGTTTAGCTGTTGAACCGCTGTTGTTATCCAACAGAGAATATGTATAGCTCAGCCTGGAAATCTCGCGGTGCCTTTAATAGAACACTCACGGAAGGAGGATACTACATTGTGTTTAAAACCATAAAACGCCTTACATATTTCATCGACTAACTCTGCACGGCGGACACTCAACACCTTCACGCCTACATGCCTGCTCCTGCGCCTGGATACCCTCAAGGGTTTATAGTTCTGCTATACAAATCCACATAACATAACATTATATTACATAACATATAATCAGCGGTTAAAATCAGTAGGAACTAACTGGAAGGAAGTCAGGCTTCTTTAATTTTTAGTGTTAAAAAGTTCCACTGCTTTTGCAACCACGTTTGCAGTTACCTTTCTAGTATATTTCCTTTTGCGTTTTATAGCAAACCAAAATTATATTTGACAATGTTCAAATGTAACAGTTTTACGTGCGCTGTACATACTGTTTCAATGTCCACATGTTTTGTTTGCTACACTTTGAACTTTTTTGGAATTGCACGCATTGAGGATTCACTGCACTTTATGAGTGCTCATCTGTGAATGCAACGGAAGTATTTCTTTGTGATTTTTTGTGTTTTTGTGTTGCTTATGCCATTTACTAAAGTTTCCCTTGTTTTATAGCTCATGTTTTTCCATTGTGATAACATGACTGGTTATCATTTTGCACCCTCACTTCTCTGAGAGGCAACAGAAGGCTAAATGGAAGATTGGGATACACACAGGGCCTTATATATGAGCCCTTTACACTACCAATGCATCACTTTTTGTGATGCTGCTGTGGCGTAAAATACGCGCCACACTGTGCCATATTGACAAAGTGATGCATCTATGCGCCTACAAATACGTCAGAAATTCTGATGTACCTGTAAATCCTTGCGACATGGAGCGCCGTACAGTAAATATCCATGGTGATGCAAGGAGGGCGCACTGAAAAGTGTTGCATCACTGTTTTCAATCAGCGATGCAACACTTTTCCTAAATGAGGCCCACAGTGTAAAACAATTTCCTTAATGACATCAAACCAGAGCTAAACTGACTGAATTAAACTGCATTTTTAACCAAATTCGAATGAAGTGATATGGGGCATTTATTTGATTATGATATGTGCTGTCACTCCCAATTTGCATAGATGTGGCTTCTCATGACTTAGTCTGATGCTGTCCGTTCTCCCCTGACTTTACCTGTAGGTAAACAAGTTAAAGGACTTTAAAGGGCACTTTAATGTGTTTTAAGATGACTGGTGTTTATTCCATCTCGACTTTCCCTTTGCCACACGTTAGTGTCATTGGTATGACTCTTTATGCTTTGGAGTTTAGATGTGTTTTTCTCTAATCCTAGAGGGGCTGGCAAGCTTTTTGAGGGATTTCTTTGCACTTTGTTTTTCAATTGTAAATTGTATGTTCTTAGAAATAGTCAGGTTTGCTTCAGATTTTTTGACAAGGTGGTCAGATCACAGTCCATATTGAAGTTTCAGCAAGAGCAAATTTTTGTCCATTTATCAATGGGTACACTGGGACTGACACATGGACTGTGAGACCACAGATGAATACCCCCACAAAGATAGGGTTGATATATGTTGTGTAGTAGCGTATGATGGAAATTTGACACTGATCCTGATGAATTGACAAAAGCATTGGGTTCCTAAGATTGATGTGCTACATCCTATACCTTTCAAATAATGAAATACTGTAACTGACGCCCTTCAGAGACTAGGGACTATCATAGCCTCAACCTCATATTCTTGTGCACCGTCAACTACCGCTGGTGGAAGTGGGCTACGATTAACTGAGTGGACTGGTTTAACTCATGAGACATCCACTACAAGATATATACACCAGGATTTAGGGAGGCTAAACTGAACTTCTGCACCACACTAGTGGTTAAGTGGTTCATGAAAACCTGCCAGCTAACTTACAATGAGTACTGGGAATAGTCACATGCTTGGAAGACAGCCAGACTGAATTTCCTTTCCTATACAAAGGGCTAGGTGCCTGTGTCTATAGCCATATTTATTCTAGTCCAGATTAGCCTACTGCAGAACTCTGTTTTTAATTCACATATCATAGGACCACCGGCAGTGACGGTGCTTTTTACTGTGCCAAATGTACAGGGCTATAATATGGATTGGATACCATATTTGAAGGCAAAAAATTATGCACTGTTTTAAGAGTCATTATACGCAAATTCTGCAATAGCAATCTGTAAGAAATTGGGTTATTGGTTGTAGGGTGGTGGAAGTTCCACTCAAGCGTTAACCACAATCATGGTGAACCACAAAAGTCACTAAATTAACCTGTGCTTAAATCTCTGGTGGCTTGGCACAAAGCAGTCAGGCTTAATTTAGAGATAATGTGTAAAGTGTTAATGCAGCCCACAAATAGTAGTAAAGTAAAGACATAACAGAAGAAAAATCACAAACCAATTTAGAAAAAATAGAGTAAATTTGAATAGATAAACTGATACCAGAATGGCAAAAATCCAATCAGTAGAACGGGAGATTTTCAATTTTGAAGGTGTTAGTGAAAGTAGCTTCTAAAAGCGAAAAGCACCACTCGCGGTCATCTGGTCATACTAGTCTCAAGTTCAGACTGACAGTGATGGAGAGCAGGTTGGATGCAGGGACTAGTTTAGTCCCACTGAAAAGTTGCCTTCTGATTCCTGCATGAAGAGTCACATTCATGTGGGAGCAGGACACACAGAGCACGCATTGCCTCATGGATGGTCGTCACTGTATTGCCAATAGCAGGCCAGGCATTGCATATGGTTGTTATTGTAGCGCAAAGTGTTGCAGTCTGTGAGAAGTTGGCCTGGTATATGCTGTCCACTAATTAAAGTGGCCACCCTGTACCAGTCCAAACAACCCTTATGGTGATTTAAGAGATCAAAGATAACCTTAGAAAGCTATCCAACTGGTAGCAGTGGAGAGAAGACTTCAGGCTTAGTCTAGAAGGAATGTTAAGCATCTTGTTTTACCAGAATGCAAACTTATAGTATTGGTTAAATGAAAGGAGAACCACACAGTAATTATAAAATATGTATTTATTATTACAACACACCTTAAATACCTCACAGTATCTGCTACATGCAGATAAACACAAAGCACACAATACTCTAGCACAGAAACAATCATAAGTAGCACTAATGCACAGTGGGCTCCAGGGGGAGACAAAACCATATATTAAAATAATGGTATATGAACAACGACTCTAGTCAAGACAGTGTCTAGAGGATGTAGAATCACTAGGACCACAAGAAACCACCCAAGGTGTGTAAAGAGGGACCCCCAGGAGGACAGGTGCAGTGTGAGAACACAACCGCATGCTACGTACAATTCAATGGAAGAGTTGTGGTTGCAGTTTTACAGTTTAAGGGCCCTTCCCAGTGGATTACAAAGAAACCCTTTGGACGTCAGAAAGTTGGAGAGCCACCCATTCCCGTGGCTACCAAAGTACCAGAGTTACCTATTCCAGAAATGCCGGATTCATAGGGCTGAAGTGGCGTCCGAAACCGCCAACGTTCTCTATGGGAATCTTCAAAGAAATGCCACTGCTGGAAAGGAGAAAAGTGTCCAGTGGTACCCACAGATGTATTCTTGATGGAAGGAACCTGAAAGAAGAGGGGACAGAGTCTGGGGCATTCAAAAGTAACGAGGGGCTCGGTAGACGAATGCCCACCGATGTCGGGTGCTTCAGGTGTGATGATGGAGACCTTGACTCTACAGCTGCAGGGACCAGGAGATGTTGAGGACAACCAGGAGCTGCATACAAGCTGTCCCACGAAGGATGTCGAGTGCTGAGGGGTCGTGTCCGGCAGGAGCACCAATAAGCCTCGGCAGCGGCAACCCATGAAGAAAGTTAAAGAAGGTTGCGGTCTGGCCCAGCCAGGACCAGAGGACTCACCACAGCAAGGGGAGTCAGGGCAGGCCTGGAGCAACCAGGGGAGCCCAAGTAAAGCAGTGTTGAAGCCTCAAATGGACCCACAGGCCGGAGGCACAAGAGTCGCAAGGGGACCTCTAGCAGTTTCACAAAGTAACAGCTTGCAGGGCACAGAGTGCGAGGAAACCAAAGTCCTTTGTAAAAAATGTATGAAGAGGTTGGGGCTATTGATAGGCCAATTCACGTAGCTGGGAAACGCCAACAAGCATATGCACTTGCAAAAGTATGCAGTGCACAGGGGTTCAGGTTATGCGGTCCCTACGAGGGATAATGGCCTCAAACTCGGTGAAAGGACAGCTCAACGTCAAGGACCATACGAATCCACCTCATATATTGATGGAGCCTTTGGAGTCTGCAGGAGCACAGGATCAGCAGACTGGTCAGTTGCATTACGGTGCCTGTGAATGTAGGGGAGTGACTCCTTCACCCCAAGGGAGATCGCTTCAGTTGTCCTTGATGCTCCACAGGTCCTGCACTGAGGTCTGGTGCGCGGCCACAGATGTTGCTTTGGAAGGAGAGGAAGACGAAGTCAGGCCCAGTCGAAGTCTAGCGAAGTCCAGAGTGTCAAGACAGTCGAAGGTCAGTGGTTTCTTGTTCAGAATCTTTTCCACGTCGAGTATAGGGTCCTACAGACAGGTAAGCCCTTAAGTACCCACGGGAGAGGGTTGGACAGATTCAGGGGACCCTCTCAGGGAAGGGTCAGGACAGTGGGGAGGATTCTCCCCTGTCCTTTGTCCAGTTTTGCACCAGAGCAGGACCCAATGGTTTCCAGCACTGGTTTGAACTGGACTATGCACAGGGACACCAAGTGTGCCCCTCATACAGACTTTTAGGCTCTTTAGAAGTGCACCTACCCAGCCCCAATGCACTAAATCCTGTCTGGGAAGTGGTCACACCTCCCTGTGACAGGATGCCTATTGTCCTGCTTTCCCCTGCTCAAGCTAGGGTCAGCAGCAGGAGGGCAGAAATGTGTCTCTGGTCGGCAGCAACCATCTTGTGTTACCTTGGTCGAGAAGGCTGGTACAGGGAAGACCAAGGACTCCACGAAGTTCGCTTCAGAAGGGTGGAATTATACCTCCACACTGTTTACCGGTGAGGAGGTATGATTCCAAGGTATTTGATACCAAACACAACATGTTTTGTTTAGGGGTGGGCGGAATTTGCGTAACCGCGTTACGCAAATCTCCGCGAAACGGTAAAAAATCTCCGCGAACACGCAGAAATTCCGCGAACACGCGGAATTGCTTGTTCGCGATACTTTTTTCCTGTTCGCGATCGCTGTTTGCATGCTCGGGGTGAAATATCTCGCGAACACGCATACTGAGAACGCGAACAAGCAAAAAATTTCACGAAGTCGTGGAACGCAGATTTTTGGGCAATTTCGCGTTCTCTGCGGAACGCGAAATTACCCAAATTCCGCAAATTCCGCGAACGGAACGGAATTTACCGCCCAGGCCTAGTTTTGTTGCAGACATTTTCGAGATCGCATTTTATATGAGCATATAATGCACCTCTACCTATATGTCTGACTGTGTCACCAACAACCCAGGAGAATGGTCTCTGATTGTTGCAGGGGTGCTCTTCTCATGCAGGTGCACCCTCTCACGTAAACCCCAGCACCCTGCCTTCAGGATTGTCAAGGCCTGCTAGAGGGGTGACTGATAGATATAGTAAACCTATATATATAAAGTAAGTGGTGCATGCACGATCTTACACAGGCTGCACTGGCAGGCCTGTAGTTCCATTTTGCATGGCCTCTCATGGGTGAGAAAGCAAAAGACACACAATTGATAGACAGAATGTAGAACAAATCAAAACATTCACCCCCAGTCAAGAGATATGGGTTAAATAGCCTGCCAGTTCGGGCTGGGCTGTTCCCATTGGGTGCAGGGTCAAGGCGGATTTGCATATGGCTGGGTCCAAGCTGGAATGGCATGGTGAGGAAAAAAACGATGGATTTAGGCCCAGATCTCTGTACTGGGGTGAATGTATGACATTGTTCTGCATTCTGTCCATCAATTGTTCTTTTTGCATTTGTCACCCCGAGTGGGACGGGTATGCCCAGACGTGGGTCCCGTGCTCTCCTTTCCACTGGAGTCAAGCTATCCTGGCTGATGAGGGCTGAAAGCCCGAAACCGGTCCTAGGATGCTTGTTTCCAGTCCAGGGAGGACCTAGCCTGGCAGTTTGGGCTGGACTGTTCCCATTGGGTGCAGGCTCAAGACTGATTTGCATATGGCTGGGTCAAAATGGAATGTCATGGTGAGCGAAAAAACTATGGATTTAGGCCCAGATCTCTGTACTGGGGTGAATGCATGATATTGTTCTGCATTCTGTCCATCAATTGTTCTTTTTGCATTGGCCTCTCATGGGTGGCATATTTCATGCTTTAGCCCATGGGAGGCCTCTGGCGTACCTATGCCATGGGTACATGGGTACCATAAATTTGTGACTGACAAGGGAACCCCAGTATCCAATCTGGAGTGTACCTGAGTATGTTGCATAACATTATAGGGAGAAAGCAGATAGACTGGGGTCCTGATTAGTAGGATCCCAGTCAGACTAGTCAGAAACAGTGTGACATCAAGCAAAATGTGGGCGTAACAATAAGAAGCAGATCCTACTTTCCTACACAGACAGTCATTGCTTTAGCTTCACATTGGCAGTCGTGCAGGACTGTCATTGCTGTAGCACATAATGCGGGTATCGTGTTGGTGTTCGTAACCGGACCTCATTGTCGAAGCGAAGAGCAGATCTCACTGGAGTTTGGCATTGGTGGTCCTCATGGGTGACAGAGTCTTGGTGCAAATTGAGATTTTCAGGATCAGGAACTGATTCCAGCAGATGCCAGCAGGGCTCAGGCAGATCCATTTGCAGGTCCAGCCAGAACCAGCTGCAGCAGGTCAGTTGGAGAGTTGCAGGAAAGTCTTTATGTCCCTTTCGCTAACACAGGGGATCAGCAAACTGACCCTTCAAGTCATGGAAGAACGATTCATAAAGGGCCTCCACACTTGTGGCAGAGGCTCTGCAATCGTGATGGGGGCCCACACTTGTTGCGGGAACTCCGCACTGCAGTTTCTCATTTTGCAGGTCCCACCACAACTACAGACCCACTGCCAAGACTGCGGGACCTCTGTCATGAGTGCAGAGGCCCTTTGTGAATCAGGCTCACTCTGTTTAGCTTGAGACAAAAGAAGCCAGGCCCAGTCTTTCTTCTCAGACAGCAGGGCATTTCATCAAGCAGCTTAGAAACCCTGTGGCAGCAGGGCAGTCCTTCTTCTATAACTTCCACAAGCCCAGGAGTGTTCTGCTGAGTGACTCTGGGGGTCCAATATTTATACCTGGCACCAGTGTTTGTTTGTGGGGTTTCCCTGTCCTACTGCCACATCTATGTTATGGGAAACTTGTCCTCTGTTAAGACTCTAAACTGCCTTGGGGCAACAAAAGGCAGGGCAGGACGTGTGTCAAGTTCCTTTGTGAGTGCAGGAGGCAAAGCCTTTTGAAGTATAAGTGAGGCTGAGTGTAGCCCCTCTCCAGACATTCTGCAAGGATGTCCCATTCTGTCTGCCCCTAAGCCCTCTTTGTCTTAATGTCTGGAAGCAGAACACACACTACAACAGCAGAGCTATTTACGGTCATATGACCCAGGACACTGGCAGGAAGCAGAAATGGCTCCTCGATATGTGATGAAAAGGCCTCAGATCACACAGAATGCTGATGCCCGGCTTCTTATGAAGGTTCCTAGGCACCAATCTGCTAGGAAGGCATTGGAAGATCTTTAATGGCTACCTGTGGAGCAGTATGTTCAATTTAAGGCCCTATCCATTTTTATTAGGGCTTGTCATAAGAGAGTTCCTACTCTGTTAAGATCACTAGATAACCCGTACAGTCCTTGAAGGTCACTCAGATCTTCCTCTACCCATTTGCTGCAGGTTCCCAGAGTGAGAAGACCATGCTGCAGAGGCTGATGCTTTTCCTATCAGGCTTCCAAACTCTGGAATTCCATTCCCGCTGAGCTAAGCCAGCTGTCCAATTAGTTACGCTTTTGTAAGGCTGTGAAAACTTGGTTTTCCACTTCTTTGTCTGGTTGGTAAGCTGGCTTTAAGAGGACCTGTTCCAGTGCAGGGAGTGTCCAGGTAGGTATGGGCTTATAAAGAACTGCAGAATAGAATGGTTGAGACAAGAAAAGGCCAACTTGCTAAAAGTGGCATTTTCAGATTTGTGATTTAAAATCTGACTTTACCATTAAAGAGGATTTAAAATTACAATTAATTGGAGTGTAAGAAGCATATCTGTAGCTTCTCTTAATCCAAACCTATCCCTTATTCAATGAAATAATGTAGCCCTGCTTTAGTCAATGGGAGACGTAGGCTTTACTACAGTGAAAAATGGCTTAAGAGGTTTTTCACTGCCAGGCCATGTAAAAGTTAAGTATACATGCCCTACATTTTAAAAACAATAAACTCTGCCCCATGACCCTTTATGGCCTGCTCTAGGGGTGACTTATAAGTGCTAAAACTGAAGGTTAAGGCATTGAAAACGTTTACTTTGCCATGTCAAAATTACAGTTTAAAAATGTACTACAAGGTGTGGTGGCAGGCTGGAGACATGATTTAAAAGGCACCTTTAGTGGGTAGCAGAATGGGTGCTGCAGGTCCATCAGTAGCAACAATTTACAGGCCGTGTGTAAATGTAATACCATTTACTAGAGTCTTATAAGTTAATAACATGTGCCAATTAGGTGTAGGCCAGATTTACTATGGTTAGCAGTGGTAAGGTGTACTGAGTCCTAAAGCCAAAAAAGAACCCATATTCAGCATAATAGGAGTGGTGAAGGCAAAAGGTTTTGGGGAATACCACACCAAGGATGTCAGGTCTAACACAAGCCATTTGCCCCAATCACTAGTGCGATCTATAACCTCGCTGGTGATTAGCCGTGCGCTACAAATCTGGGTGGATTGATTGATTGAACCATCAAAAAAATCAGAAGTAATGATTGGTGGCCTGATTCTCCCTTTCAGCCTGTCCATCTGTCTGTGGATGGTGACAAGTTGTTATATATTTGACTGACACCAAATGTTGTAATAGCTCATACCAAGCGGTTTGATATAAACAGTCCCCCTAATATTATATTAATGATGATTTCAAGGAGTTCATGAAGACAGATAATCTTTTGCAAGAACACCCTAGCTAATTCTATAGCTTTGCAAGTTTTATGAATGGTACAAAATGAGTGAGCTTTGTAAAATAGTACACTACCACAAAGAGGTTAGGCCATTGGAAGAGGGCACTTCCACAGTAAGGACCATTGAGATTTGAGACAGAGACTTTTTGGGTACCAGAAGAGGTTCATGGTGCGAACATATGTGAAAAACATCTTGATGTTGTCCTTCACTTGTTTCTGCCTATTCAGCCACCACCCTGGCCTCTGTATTCATGGATGCCCTGATACAGGTGTACAAAAAGGGGGTGGTGATGGACGGAGCATCAGAACCAATCAAACACTCACACCCAGTCAACATATCTGGGTTTGATCCATCACTGTTCTTTAGCCCACTCTGCCACCCCAGTTCAGACATGGCCATATGCAAATCAGTCTGACCCTGTGCCTCATGGGAACAGTCCAGCCCGAACTGCCAAGCCATGCCTTCCCTGGACCGGAAACAAGCTTCCTAGGACCGGTTTCTGGCATTTCAGCCGTCTTCAGCCAGGCTTGCTTGAATCCAGTGGCAAAGTGAGCAAGGGACTCACGTCTGAGCATACCCGGCCAACTTATGGTGAACAAAGCGGTACAAAAAGGGGGTGGTGATGGACGGAGCATCAGAACCAATCAAACACTCACACCCAGTCAACATATCTGGGTTTGATCTATCACCGTTCTTTAGCCCACTCTGCCACCCCAGTTCAGACATGGCCATATGCAAATCAGTCTGACCCTGTGCCTCATGGGAACAGTCCAGCCCGAACTGCCAAGCCATGCCTTCCCTGGACCGGAAACAAGCTTCCTAGGACCGGTTTCTGGCATTTCAGCCGTCTTCAGCCAGGCTTGCTTGAATCCAGTGGCAAAGTGAGCAAGGGACTCACGTCTGAGCATACCCTGCCAACTTATGGCGAACAAAGCGGTACAAAAAGGGGGTGGTGATGGACGGAGCATCAGAACCAATCAAACACTCACACCCAGTCAACATATCTGGGTTTGATCCATCACCGTTCTTTAGCCCACTCTGCCACCCCAGTTCAGACATGGCCATATGCAAATCAGTCTGACCCTGTGCCTCATGGGAACAGTCCAGCACGAACTGCCAAGCCATGCATTCCCTGGACCGGAAACAAGCTTCCTAGGACCGGTTTCTGGCATTTCAGCCGTCTTCAGACAGGCTTGCTTGAATCCAGTGGCAAAGTGAGCAAGGGACTCACGTCTGAGCATACCCTGCCAACTTATGGCGAACAAAGCGGTACAAAAAGGGGGTGGTGATGGATGGAGCATCAGAACCAATCAAACACTCACACCCAGTCAACATATCTGGGTTTGATCCATCACCGTTCTTTAGCCCACTCTGCCACCCCAGTTCAGAAATGGCCATATGCAAATCAGTCTGACCCTGTGCCTCATGGGAACAGTCCAGCCCAAACTGCCAAGCCATGCCTTCCCTGGACCGGAAACAAGCTTCCTAGGACCGGTTTCTGGCATTTCAGCCGTCTTCAGCCAGGCTTGCTTGAATCCAGTGGCAAACTGAGCAAGGGACTCACGTCTGAGCATACCCTGCCAACTTATGGCGAACAAAGCGGTACAAAAAGGGGGTGGTGATGGATGGAGCATCAGATCCAATCAAACACTCACACCCAGTCAACATATCTGGGTTTGATCCATCACCGTTCTTTAGCCCACTCTGCCACCCCAGTTCAGACATGGCCATATGCAAATCAGTCTGACCCTGTGCCTCATGGGAACAGTCCAGCCCGAACTGCCAAGCCATGCCTTCCATGGACCGAAAACAAGCTTCCTAGGACCGGTTTCTGGCATTTCAGCCGTCTTGTGGAAATATGGATTTTTATGATCAGTTATGTCCCCTATCTTGGACCCCAACGGTTTCATGTATGAATCACAAGTACATGTATGTTCCCTCCAGTTCCAGTTATGAAGACGCAAACACATGTGCGTCCACCGTCAACATGTCCTCTTTCAGATCCGCCATGAATAGGCCGGATATTCCATTCCTAAGTATGAAAGGCCACCGGCTTTATATGGTTCACTTATGCCATTTTACAGTCCAGGCAAGTAGGCCCTGATTCTGTCATCAAGCTTTTCTTGCCTTCTGCCTCTGAAAGCTCCAGTCTGAGCCTGCATCTGTGACCATGAACTTTGTCTCATTCCCTGCGCGGCTCACGAAGTCTGACATCAGCCTGTTGCCTGCCAAAAACTGTATTTCACCTTCGAAATTATCTGCTCCGCTCCCTGCCCAATGCATTCCTGTCTAGTAGTTTAAGTAAACATTCTTCCAGCTACCGAGCAAAGGCCCGGCTTCTCTGTCTTTATGCAAGTAATTCATAGCCCTATTACTATGGAAGACTTCTGCCCTCGCATCTAGTGTAGACACTTAGACGCTTGTACACGCACTAACAGTCAGTATAGTCAGTATAGAATAAGATTCTACTCTAAGAGACCTCTCTTTTGGATAACATAGTTCTTTAAACATAGGATGTTAGATATGATTTGGGATTAGGTTGACTTGACCCTCCAGACTTCTGTCGCGACATGTAGAGCTAAATGTCAAGTCCCCTTCACCCCCTAGTTGCACGTCAATCACACGTCATGTTGCTGCGCGCGCATTTCTGCCAAGTATTTCTGCTGACATTGCGAAATTCTTTCATGGAACCACCCTATTATGACATCACACCTGATGACGTTCTTTAGTCACACCCAGTTACGCCTATTTTTGCTACGTATGTATCTCTTATCTACACTATCAATTGTTACGCCTCTTGCATTTGCTTCACTGTAATGCCTATTGTATAAAAGTGATTAATTATCAATAAAGTATGTACTTCACTTCCTGAACCTTCGTGGTGATGGAACTTGGAGCAACCGATTCGAATCGTCCATTGGAATAAAGCCCATTCCGAACCTCTAATACCACGGATTCTGCCTCTTATTTACTGAGCTATTTTTATTATGTTTCTGTATCAAATTAAGTCCCGGTAATTAAATTATTTACCACATGAATGGCGCCCGAACAGGGACACTTTCTCATCTCACGCGCCGGCGGTGCGTTGCAGGCCCGGTCTCCTGCCACAGCTGGACGGACAACAACGCGTACCAGCAGGATTTCCTGTATCTCCCTCCGGTCAAGCGGGGGCGACTGAGGCTGCGATCAACACCCAGACGAGGCGGTGAGAAGTGCGAAGTATCCCGACCAGAGCCTAGCTGAGAGAGCAAGATCCGAGGTATACAGAGGCCCACCAGGTGTCCGAAGTGTCCGAAGTTTTCGAGTCGAGTCCAGTCCGGTCCAGTTCAGTTCCGTTCCGAGGCCTTCCGTTCCGAGCTACCCGGTGAGTACCATTACTGGGGAGGCGTTCTGACGTGCACATAGGTTGAGCCGGTCAAGACGGGTTTGGGTACACAAATCCGGTCTGCACTGTTTCAGCAGTGTATCTGTACTGTTTAGCAGTATATCTAGTATATCAAGTATATAAATTCAGAATAATCCAGATAATGCCGAGTATTATGTTTAAGTGATTAAGTTTTCCTTAGATCGTCATCATCATTGTTGCTCAGTTAAATGTTAAATGTTAAATGTTTTAAATACGTTCTGCATATTGTGGTATGAATGACTGTTCATTATTGTGTTTATTTGTATTAAGTTTGTTCAAGATCAAGTATCAGATCAGTTCTCAAAATGCCGCTCTTTTCGAAATTAAGACAGATCACAACAAGAAAAGGGGTACTCGAAGAAGCTGTTCCTATTCCTCCTAGGGACACTCCAGGGTACTTCATGTATCATAAACATGGCTTAGACGCTATATTATTTCTTGATTTATGGGTAGACTACACCAAGGAATTACCAGAAAGTCAGAGGTGGCCCGCAGCTGGGACCTGGGATGCAGAGTGCATCATGAAAGTAGAGGAAGAGTTATGGAAAAGGAAAGTCAGACAGTCACAGAAAGACGCCGTTGAGTTATGGCGTAAAGAATCTCATAGACGTACAGAAAAAGCACTCCGACAGGAAGAGAAAAATAAAGAGAATTCAAATAAAGTCCGAGAAAATCTATTAATTGAAGAAGGTACACGAGTGAAATCAGAACAAGTAGACAGACAAAGAAATGCCCTTATGAATGGTATGTATCCCCTCCTGGCCGAGGGATTACCTAAGGCTACTCCGGAAATACCAAAAGACTTGCCACCCCCATTGTTTCCAATAAAAATACATCCTAAGGGGCATCCTAGAACCGCAGAAGATGTTTTTCTTTCCTCATATTTAGATGACGCAGCTCCCGAGTACGCTAATCCCGCCCCACATAGACCGCCTGCCAGGGAGGTTCAACGCCAAGATCCAGTATCTGTATCTCTACAACAACAAATCCTGACACAAGTTCCGGCAAGCACATCTGTTTCTACATCTGTTCCTACAGCTACTTCTATAGCTGTGTCCACACCTATAGTTGCTGTATCGCGTTCAACGAATCCTTTCACGCCCGATACCCCAGATGGGGCTACGGGAGGTGCTACCAACATTTTTTCTACGCCACCCAGAGTAAATAAACTTACCTTTCAAGAATCAGCACATCCACGTACCCCCAAACTCATAAATGCCCGCACGCTTAAGGAACTTCTTATAGATTGTAGATATGACCCTGTGCCCGGCAAAGAGGACGAAATGATCATGGCATCATTACGTATCAGACGAGCCGCGGTGTATTTAGGGAAGATACCAGGAATGACTATGCATCTAGATAATATATATCATTTTGTCCAAACAGGGCGAGATTCTGAATGTTTTAACAGAGCTATGGAATACCAGAAAGTGGAGATACAGGGGGAACTGTTACGTTTCCTCATAAATTGTGTGATCAGAAATCAAGACCGACCGGGGGTAGACCCGGAAGCAATGCAAACTCTTACCAGATGGAGCCAGAATATATCAGAAGGGAGACATGATAAGCAAAATTGTATAATAGCCATGTGCCGAAAGATCCGTAAAGAAATAGAACGCCTACACGAAGAGAGATTAGCGGTAGACCAGTTCGAACAAAGCGAGGAGGAAGGATCAGGACTGCCCACAGGACAGTCAGGCACCATAGCCTATGTAGGTAGAGGAAGATCTTGTAATAGTACTAGATGTTTTATTGACCCGATACGTCCGATATGTCCAGATAATAACAGGAATTTCCAAACACCTATAATAAATATAAGGTCCCCCGAGCATTCGTTCCAAGCCGCTGACAAATTACTCCGAGAACGAAGGGGTTATCATTTTCTCGATTCTATGGATGAACAAGAATTAGCCAGGTCAGCCGTTCATTGGGTTGACAGTCCCGGAAAGTATGGTGATGATACAGTAGCACACACATTTTTGAATCTCACCCCAGATGAACAGCGTTTAGCTGGGATTTATATGATTCAACAACTCCTTATACTATATCAGAGTCAGCATTCAGATCCTGGTCCCTTACCTGATATATTGACTGAATTACTCACGAATAGATGGAGAGGTTCAGGTACTAAATTAATTAAAGAAATACTAGAATCAAGAAAGCAGTACATTCTCTTTGTATGCCCAGAACATGTCTCACTGCCCATCAAGGAAAGAACCACGTATTACATGGACAGACAGAATCCCTTACGAGAAGTACACCCGATAAAAGGCGAGGACAATGAGTTTAAACGTGTATTTGTATATACGCCCATATCGAAAATAGAATTGTTACAAATGAAGAAAGTGGTACCCAGTCATGACAAAGACCCAGCGGGTTTCCACCGAGAAATTAAAGACATGTTACTCATGGGAGAGTATACCTATCCCGACATTATGACAATATTAAAGGTATTGATGCCTGCTGGCATTTATGAAAAACTCAAGGAAAAAGAGTGGGAGGTGGGAGACCAAAAGATAGACTGGTCAGCATTAGAAGCAGAAGAAAAGGCCCGAACTGCAGGAGCAGGGCTTGGGGATAAAACTAAAGCACTACCAGGTTTACTAGTACAGGTACTGCCACGTTTATTAACTACGAAAAAGGAAGACTGGGGTACAATTTCAGCCTGTAAACAAAAGCAAGATGAAGACACTAGTGATTTCTATGCCCGATTTGAAAAATGTTTTGGTATAAATAGTGGCATAAAAGCAAGTAGCGAATCATACCCACATCTGTTTGTGACAAAATTAGTTGAAAACTCCTTACCCCAAGTGAAGAATAGAGTATTAAAATTCGAGAGTACCTGGCAAGGTAACACCCCATCACAAATGTTACAAATGTTACAGTATCATCACAATAGAATTAGAGAGGAACAAGAACATGAACAAAGACGCATGAAAGACACGAAAATGAAAATGCTAGTCTCCCAGACAGTTCCAGCTGAAGGACATAAAAAGGGTACGACACATTCCGGTGATTCAGCAGGACCTGTAAAAGGGACATGCAACTATTGTAAACAACCAGGTCATTATATACACGATTGCCCAGTCCTGAAGCGTAATATCGCCACAGGTATTACAAAAGAAAGACCACGGCCACTTAGACAGGATCAGAATGAACAAGGAGCCCCGCAGCATGCACAGTCCATGCCAGCTCCACCACAGTCTATACAGTTTGTGCCAGCTGCACCAGCGCTGCCTGTTGCTGCCACACAAACCACGACACGACAGCTGTACCAGACCGCACAGTACGACTATCCTGATTATCAGCGATACGCATGAACCAGCCTAGAGAGGGAAGTTGACTTACCCCTTATCGAGGTCCCTGTAGACCAAGAAGGACCTTATGTACATAGTGAATTATTAGGCCAAGATAGAAAATTTTTACTCGATACAGGGGCAAGTCGAACAACCATAAAACGTAGTGAAGTTCCAGGGGCACCCCTCTCAGGCTCACAGAATATTTCCCTTGGTTTTTCAGGAAAACCTATTGTTAATGAAGTATCACAGCCTCTTCCACTTACGATAGGACCTTTGACCCGAACTACAGATTTATTGCTTACTAAATCATGTCCAGAAAACTTGTTAGGTATAAAAACACTGAAAGCTCTAGGAGCTATAATATGTTGTTCTCCGGAAGGAGTAAGATTGTTTTTACGTGATTTTAAAGGTCACTATGTGTCTAGAGACATGGATCCCCGACTGCAGACTTTACCTACACATCTATGGGCACAAGGCCCTACTGATGTTGGTTGCATGAATATTACACCATATCGAGTTACACTAAAGGCAGGAGTGGTACTACCACGAATGCGACAATACAAGTTACCACCAGATGCTGTAGTGGCTTTACTGCAAATCATTGACGAGCT
Organism: Triturus cristatus; assembly: GCF_964204655.1. NCBI lineage: Eukaryota > Metazoa > Chordata > Amphibia > Caudata > Salamandridae > Triturus > Triturus cristatus. The sequence continues at coordinate 1,275,365,741 of NC_140589.1, forward strand.
CATTGCCCAAGGAGTGGTTGTGGAAACAGACTCCAATGTATGTAATTCCCCGATAATTCCGATTCTTAAACGAACAGATCCAAAGGCCCCGCCAGTATATCGATTGGTTATTGATCTGCGCGAATTAAACAAGTGCATTGTGCCACAATTCCCTGTGGTCCCAGATATCTCGTCATTACTGACAGCTATTGATTCCGAAGCAACATTCTTTACTGTAATTGATCTCAAGAATGCCTTTTTCAGCGTCCCAATAGATCCGGAAAGCCAATACTTGTTCGGATTTAGTTTAAATGGACGTAGCTTTAAATTCTCACGCGCACCTCAAGGATTTACAGAAAGCCCCAGCATCTATAGCCAAGCACTGAAACGAGAACTCGACAGTATCCACATGCCAGTTAACACTGCCTTGCTTCAATATGTCGATGATCTGCTGATCACCGCTAGAAGCGAACCCGAATGTGAGAAAGCATCACTGACAGTTTTACAATTTCTAGCCGAAAAGGGGCACAAGGTGTCCCCTTCTAAGCTGCAATTCTGTGTCCAGCGAGTTGTTTATCTTGGACACTCGCTGTCCAAGGAGGGAAGGCAGCTTACACCCGACCGCATTCAGTTAATAGCTAACATGCCAATACCCAAGACACAAAAGGAGGTGCGGGCTTTCATAGGCCTCACTTCATATTGTAGGCAGTGGATCCCTCAGTATGCATTTCTAGCAAAACCACTCATTCAATTGACAACACAGGAGGCAGCCACATCGACTGTTCTCCCTTGGACTCAGGAACATACACAAGCTTTTGAAAGCCTAAAGAAAGCCTTATGCCAAGCACCTGTTTTAGCAACACCATGTTACAATAAACAGTTTACACTCTTTGTTACAGAGCGCGAAGGTACTGCCTTGTCAGTACTCACACAGGAACAAGCAGGATCACACAAACCGTGTGCTTATTTTTCTAGTACATTAGATCCCGTAGCTCAGGCTTTGCCTGCATGCCTAAAATCAGTGGCAGCAACAGCTTTAGCAATCAGACAAAGCGATGCCATAGTGTTAGGACATCCATTGACAGTTCAAGTACCACATGCAGTAGAGGTTCTCGTGAATCGAACGCAAACACAACACTTGACTATAGCGCGACTTACAGGGTATGAATTAACATTGTTTCAGCCACATATAGAAATCAGACGTTGTAACACATTGAATCCTGCCACACTTTTACCTGTAATCGGAACAGACCCACTAGCTCATGACTGTATTGAAGTTATTACAATCACGACGAAACCCAGACAAGACTTGATAGATGTCCCATTGTCAGACCCAGACCTGACGTTGTATGTAGATGGTTCATGTATGAGAACAAGTACAGGAGAGTTAGTGGCCGCTTACGCAGTCACAACAGACACTGAAGTCATCGAAACAAATTGCATAAATACCTTGTCAGCTCAAGCCGCAGAGCTCATCGCTCTGACACAAGCCTGTATTCAAGCCACAAATAAAAAAGTCAACATATACACTGATTCACGTTATGCATTCGGAGTTGTACATGACTTCGGCGTGCTGTGGCGAGAGAGAGGTTATTTAACTTCTCACGGTGCCCACATTCAGCACGGACCCCTCATTCATGCCTTATTAGAGGCAATACATCTACCCACTGCAATATCAATTATGAAATGTAAAGCTCATACGAAAGTTACTGATATCATTTCCCAAGGCAATGATCTAGCTGACAGAACAGCTAAACAGACTGCTCAAACTCAAACATCCGACATGACAAAGACAATAGTCCTGACGCCAACACATTGTATGACGATTAAAGATCCTACTCTTGACGTAATTGACATACAGACACATGCTACACCAGATGAAATAAGGAAATGGACTGAATTAGGAGGGATTCAAACGGATCAAGGATGGATGACGAAGGAAAAATCTGTGTGGTTCCTTCCCGATTCAATGGTCCAAGTCATTATTAACACTATACATAGTCCAGCGCACCTAGGAGAAAAAGCTATGCTAGACAGCATTCAACACATTTGGTTCAATAAACATTTACGAGCAGCAGCTAAACAAAAAGTTCGTACCTGTATGATCTGTTGTCAGTTCAACCCAGGAAAAAGCGTTCCCGTAGAACAGGGTGGATTTCAGCCTCCTGATCACCCTTTTGAAGTCCTCCAGATGGATTATATCCAGATGGAACGATGTCGAGGATTCAAATATGTTCTCGTAGTTGTCTGTGCTCTTTCCCGTTGGACAGAGGCATACCCGGTTTCAGATTACACTGCCCCGACTACTGCCAAACAGTTGGTTCGAGAATTCTTCCCACGATACGGTTTACCACGTGTTGTCTACTCAGATAACGGCCAGCCGTTCTCATCCGAACTAATGAAACACGTTTCACTTTTGTTAGGCTATCAGTGGAAATTCCACTGTGTCCGACACCCCGAGGCAGCAGGTCTCGTAGAAAGACATAATCAGATCCTGAAAATCAGATTGTCTAAAATATGCAGAGAGAAAGGTGTCGACTGGGTAGTAGCGTTACCAGTTGCACTCTTTTACATGAGAATGGTAGCACACTCTCGAACAGGGCTATCCCCGTATGAGGTGATCTTTGGCAGACCACCAAATATGTGGGGGACGCCCATACCACGCAAAATAACTGATATTGACTGTAATATGCTGACAGATTACTTGGCTTCCTTGATGTCTGCACTACAATCTTGTCGTTCACAGGTAGCTGCAGCTTTTCCTGACAACACTGAGGTGAAACCCCATGACGTAGTCCCGGGGGACCTGGTCTTAGTGAGGAACTTCGATCGGAAGACTCAGCTGGATCCTAGGTGGAAGTCGCCGCAACTTGTCTTGCTCACCACAAGGACAGCCGTGAAGATCGAGGGCAGGAAAGGCTGGATACATTCAAGTCATATCAAGAAATTTCATGGACTACCATCGGATGTAAATACCACACCTCGTGTGTCTTCACCCATTGACTCAAAACTTCCTTTGGTTGAAACGAGTAATCACGAACAATATAAACTAAAACTCAGATCTAATCAGTCAAGCAATTTGATTGTTTAAGTCCTCTCCAAGGTGAAGCGGTTGAATTGTCTCTGACATGTATCCCTTAGACCTGAATAGAGAACAAACCCGAAAAATGTTGAAACGACATGCGTACTGTAAATCACTGCGTAGTCATTGCACAGTGACGTTATTAATTTTGTTTTTCTTAAGTCTTTTAATAATTACTGCAAGTATATTGTTGCACATATATTATCCTATTTCTAGACATGTTTATAATATTACTGCTGAACATTCTTTTAGTGAATTACCTCCGCTTGAGTTGTCTTATAGATTTGCGCTGCGCAATAACACGTTTATTAGTATGTTACATCATTCCCATCAGGTTAGCAATGCTACAAATTGTTGGATATGTGGCCGACTCCCTCCCTATCAGAATTATAAAGGAATTCTACCTCTCTTTCCATACCCGTTCACACACAACGGCTCCTGTGGAGCATGGTTTAGTTTAATTAATTCCCTAGATTCGAATTCTGCAGTTTATCAAGATAACTGGGTATGGGGAAATTTGAACTTAGTTTTACTTAAAGTCTGCTACCCTAACAAGGAGGGACTTCCCAAGAGAACAGGAACTGATCTAGAAAATGAAGTGTATGGATTAGGTAATTTTACGCTTAATCTTATGATCCTAAATGTCGAATCCGAAGCTACTCCAATTTTGCCCGCTATGTCAATATTTCCAGTAAAAGGTGAATTATGTGTAAGAAAGAATGGTTCCATACATATGGGCCATAGTAGATGCACCACTGTAGTAGAATTTAGTGATCAAGGCAAGTCTACATTTAGAGCTTCCCGCCATTCCTATTTCATATGTGGTCAGACGGCATATGTACGTTTGCCTCTAGATTGGGATGGTACCTGCTACATTGGATTTCTTTTGCCACCTGTTTTCCTAGCTCCTCCTGATTATCACAGAAATACTCATTTAGTATATAATAGAGTAAGGAGAGATCTCCCAATAGTCGATTACACTGAAACAGCATGGGAAAAATACACAGATTTCAATAAAGGTCTCTTTCCCTATATAGGTACCGTTACTAATAGTAAGCTGATACGTAGATTAACTAGAACCCTTGAAGCAGTAGTGAACGAAACTATTTCCGCCTTAGGCAATTTAACAGAAGAGCAGTCTGCTATGCGGATTGTTGTGCTTCAAAATCGTCTTGTCCTTGACGTCATCCTGGCCGATAGGGGCGGAGCTTGTAGGGTCATCGGATCAAGTTGTTGCATTTTCATACCAGAAAATTCGCCATCTGTATATAAAGCCATAACTCGCCTTCATAAGATTGTAAGCCAGATACACCAGGATCCAGGCACCTGGACTTGGTCCGGTTGGTTTTGGAGTGTATTATCTACCTTTGGATGGAAGGTCCTATCTTTCCTAGGTATTGGCCTTCTCATACTATTCAGTTGCTGTCTATGTCTACAATGTGGACCAGCGATCTGTGGTCTGTGTGCCACATCGTGTATTCCACCACCAAGATTTCATTCATCCCAGAAGAAAAAAGAAGAACAAATGATGCTATATGAACAGATCAATGGATTGATGAAGATTGATATCTCTTGACGGGCAAGTAGGGGACAAGGAGGGAATGTGGAAATATGGATTTTTATGATCAGTTATGTCCCCTATCTTGGACCCCAACGGTTTCATGTATGAATCACAAGTACATGTATGTTCCCTCCAGTTCCAGTTATGAAGACGCAAACACATGTGCGTCCACCGTCAACATGTCCTCTTTCAGATCCGCCATGAATAGGCCGGATATTCCATTCCTAAGTATGAAAGGCCACCGGCTTTATATGGTTCACTTATGCCATTTTACAGTCCAGGCAAGTAGGCCCTGATTCTGTCATCAAGCTTTTCTTGCCTTCTGCCTCTGAAAGCTCCAGTCTGAGCCTGCATCTGTGACCATGAACTTTGTCTCATTCCCTGCGCGGCTCACGAAGTCTGACATCAGCCTGTTGCCTGCCAAAAACTGTATTTCACCTTCGAAATTATCTGCTCCGCTCCCTGCCCAATGCATTCCTGTCTAGTAGTTTAAGTAAACATTCTTCCAGCTACCGAGCAAAGGCCCGGCTTCTCTGTCTTTATGCAAGTAATTCATAGCCCTATTACTATGGAAGACTTCTGCCCTCGCATCTAGTGTAGACACTTAGACGCTTGTACACGCACTAACAGTCAGTATAGTCAGTATAGAATAAGATTCTACTCTAAGAGACCTCTCTTTTGGATAACATAGTTCTTTAAACATAGGATGTTAGATATGATTTGGGATTAGGTTGACTTGACCCTCCAGACTTCTGTCGCGACATGTAGAGCTAAATGTCAAGTCCCCTTCACCCCCTAGTTGCACGTCAATCACACGTCATGTTGCTGCGCGCGCATTTCTGCCAAGTATTTCTGCTGACATTGCGAAATTCTTTCATGGAACCACCCTATTATGACATCACACCTGATGACGTTCTTTAGTCACACCCAGTTACGCCTATTTTTGCTACGTATGTATCTCTTATCTACACTATCAATTGTTACGCCTCTTGCATTTGCTTCACTGTAATGCCTATTGTATAAAAGTGATTAATTATCAATAAAGTATGTACTTCACTTCCTGAACCTTCGTGGTGATGGAACTTGGAGCAACCGATTCGAATCGTCCATTGGAATAAAGCCCATTCCGAACCTTTAATACCACGGATTCTGCCTCTTATTTACTGAGCTATTTTTATTATGTTTCTGTATCAAATTAAGTCCCGGTAATTAAATTATTTACCACAGTCTTCAGCCAGGCTTGCTTGAATCCAGTGGCAAAGTGAGCAAGAGACTCACGTCTGAGCATACCCTGCCAACTTATGGCGAACAAAGCGGCACAAAAAGGGGGTGGTGATGGACGGAGCATCAGAACCAATCAAACACTCACAACCAGTCAACATATCTGGGTTTGATCCATCACCGTTCTTTAGCCCACTCTGCCACCCCAGTTCAGACATGGCCATATGCAAATCAGTCTGACCCTGTGCCTCATGGGAACAGTCCAGCCCGAACTGCCAAGCCATGCCTTCCCTGGACCGGAAACAAGCCTCCTAGGACCGGTTTCTGGCATTTCAGCCGTCTTTGGCCAGGCTTGCTTGAATCCAGTGGCAAAGTGAGCTAGGGACTCACGTCTGAGCATACCCTGCCAACTTATGGCGAACAAAGCGGTACAAAAAGGGGGTGGTGATGGACGGAGCATCAGAACCAATCAAACACTCACACCCAGTCAACATATCTGGGTTTGATCCATCACCGTTCTTTAGCCCACTCTGCCACCCCAGTTCAGACATGGCCATATGCAAATCAGTCTGACCCTGTGCCTCATGGGAACAGTCCAGCCCGAACTGCCAAGCCATGCCTTCCCTGGACCGGAAACAAACTTCCTAGGATCGGTTTCTGGCATTTCAGCCGTCTTCAGCCAGGCTTGCTTGAATCCAGTGGCAAAGTGAGCAAGGGACTCACGTCTGAGCATACCCTGCCAACTTATGGCGAACAAAGCGGTACACCACCCTCTTTTATACCAGATATGTTGACTGGGTGTGAGTGTTTGATTGGTTCTGATGCTCCGTCCATCACCACCCCCTTTTTGTACCGCTTTGTTCGCCATAAGTTGGCAGGGTATGCTCAGACGTGATGGACCAAACCCAGATCTGTTGACTGGGTGTGAGTGTTTGATTGGTTCTGATGCTCCGTCCATCACCACCCTCTTTTATACCGCTCTGACACAGGTGTGGCACGACAAAAAGTAATCACTTTTTCTTGTATTCTTTGTTGTGGGATTAAAAACTGCTAAGGGCAAACCATACTGAACATTCTGTACACCAAGATTTACCAGGATCCAAAAGTTAGCATCCATCTGTTGTCGGGCCTGACATAGTTGACTTACCTTGCTTGTAACTTCCTAATTCTTACCCATTTGTTTCTACATCTCCCTCCAGTGTTGGATGTCTTCAAATTCTCGGGGAAGCTTTTGAGATGACATTGAAAGGTAGTATCATTTTCCATTATCCCTTCATGTCTAGTCAGTGTTCCCAACTTTGAAACAGTGCATCCACCTGCACAGAAAATGGTTTACAAAATTCACATGATAGCTTTTAAAGAAAGGAGAACTCCATCACCCCCCACAAATTGAATCCCCTGACCAAGAGGGGAAGCTGCTGTGAAGGCAGATCTTCTCTAACTTGTTGGAGCCATGGCCCAACCTCCAAAGCACATCTACCACTTACTGGTGGTCCAGTTTGCCTCCTTCTTCCAGGTTCAGAAGAATATCCAGTGACACAGCTGTGCAAGGCACTTCAGCTTGCCCTTCCTCTCTGAGGTGTTCCTACATGTCTGCTTTGACACTCCTGCTTGGCTTTCTCCCTTCCCCAGTTATTCTCATTTGCCACTCCTCTGAAGAAATGTTGCTTGCCCCTTACCCATGCTATGAGTCACTCCCCTTTGGATTGTGGCGAGACACAAATGATGCCACCAGGCCACCAACTTGCTCCTTTCCATCCTTCCCTCATTCTGGGAGTGGCAATTTGGGAGCATCTGCAGGGGTCTGAGTTCCACAGGTAGTCAGAAAGTTAGCTTGCCTAAGGAAAGAAAAATGAAAGATTGATGCTATGTGTGTGTATTTGCGTGTGTGTGTATGGAAAAAAGTGCAAACACATCTACAAGAGTGTGTGTGTGTCTGTGTGTGTGCCTGTGTGTGTGCATGTCTGTGTGCATGTCTGTTTGTGTGTGTGTGGTGTACTTGATTGAGGAGCATGTTGAGTCCACAGCACACCCTGATGAAAAGTAACACTCACACATCATTGTGGGCATCCATGGGATGAAGCTCTGTTCACTTTGCTTAAAATGTTGGACCTCAATAAAGACGGTGCTAATTGGCAATTTTGGGCTTTCATGGGATAAAGCCCACTGCCTCACAATGTTGCTAGTTCATGATATCTTGTAGGGAACCATGGGATAAAGCTCATTGCTTAAAATGCTGACCCTCAGTGATCAGGATAGTACTTGGAATTTTGTGGGCATCCATGGGATGATGCGCATTACTTACATGTATAATAATGGTCCTTGCCCAATGGTGGTCATACTTGGCAACTTGTGAGTGATAACGACTTGATGGATATCCCATTGAAAATAGTGGATCTTGTACAATAGTGGTAATTTTTGACACCTTGTGGACATCAATGGCATCTTGCGCATGCCTTATAAAATACTGAACCTGGTTAAATGCTGGTAGTAGTAATTCATTACATATTGTAGGAATCCTTGCACCAGGCTGGTAATTCTTGCCATTGTTGTGGTTTCCAGACGACTTGCTCCAGCTATAATTATGGCCCCTGAGCTATGGTGGCAATTCATGACATATTGTAGGTACATTTTGCATGATGGTGACCACACTAGCATAATGCTGGCCTTGGCTTAAGGGTAAATCCTGGCATATCATATGCAGCCATGATTTGATGTTACCAAGCTGAACATGTAAATAATTTAGAACACATTAAAGTTCATGCATGCTCATAGAAGAGAAGAAGCAATGCAAGTGAACATATACAATGAATGTGTTAGTGTACAAGCTTCGCTACATCTTCTCTTCCCAAAACCTTGGACAGACATATGTTTGCTAATACCAGAGGATTAGGGAGATAATTAGGCAAGGTGAAACATATTGCATTTGAAAATGCTTGCTTTCCTAATAAATGACAGCGGCTCTATGAATGTACACACATAAGTATGGATGTATGAATGTATGTAGGTATGTTTGTTTGAATGAGGTATATGTAGAGCACATACTTAGCCAAAGGCAGAGGAGCACTGTCAATACTCAAAAGCAAGGATAACGTTACTAAATTATTGGAGCTGGTTTGTGACTCTTAACACATCATCATGTAGTATTCTTTAAAGAGGTGGGCCTTTATACGTTCCTGAATTGAAGCAGAGTTGAGGCATTAATGATAGACACATGATGTTGTTCTTAATCCTGGGAGCATACATGGAAAAGGCCAGTCACCCAACTTTTATTTTTTTACTCTTCTTTCTCTCAATTGTAATAGTGTCCTGGCTGTGGATGTGCCAAGGGACACCAAAGATGTCAAGCTCCTCTTGAAGATAGTTCAAGCCAGAAAGTAGTCAGTGAAGTTACATCGGGTTGAGTTGATGTGATCATATTCCTTCAAGCCCTAGATGAGATGTGCTGCAGATTAAAGGATGCCCCTAATGGGTGCCATTATAAAGCCTCAGCAGCTGTTTAGAAGAGGATTTTCACCATTTACAGTTGTAATACTCATTACAGCATGATTTCACTTTTTAAAATGAAGACCATTTGAAGCAAACCTCTTCTGGTTTTGCTCTAAAAGTTTGTAACAATCTTAATATAGACATAAAGACTCAAAGTGATCATAGAAACGCACCAGCACTTAGGTCATTGGAGCCTATTGCCTCCACTCCCCTGATGGAGAGCCATCAAACAAACACAAGGAAATGATGGATGGAGTGCGGAAACTTTTCAGACACTCACCCCCAGTCACAGATTTGGGTTGAATCCATCATTGCTCTTTAGCTCACTTCGCCACCCCAGTTCAGACACAATCATCCTGGGACCGGTTTCGGGCTAACAGCCTTTATCAGTCAGGTTAGCTTGAACCAGTGGTAATGTGAGCAAGGGACCCATGTCTGGGCATACCCTGCCAACTTAGGGCAAACAAAGCAAACACAAGGAGATAATGGCCGGAGTGCTGAAACTTTTCAGACACTCAGCCCCAGTCACAGATCTGGGTTGAATCCATCATCGTTCTTTAGCTCACTTTGCCACCCCAGTTCAGACACCACTATATGCAAATCAGCCCTGACCCTATGCCTCATGGGAACAGTCCAGTCCGAACTGCCAACCCATGTCTTCCCTGGACGGGAAACAAGCATCCTGGGGCCGGTTTCAGGCTAACAGCCCTCATCAGCCATGCTAGCTTGAATCCAGTAGCAAAGTGAGCATCAAACATGCCTAGACATTTTGGCCTGCCTGGCAGAGATCTCTATATTTTCAGAGCAGGTGTGTCGGGTTCTCTGAAAATAAAAATGTTTGCTGACTTGGCAACAGGTTTCTTGTGCCCACTCTGCATTCAGTGTTTTAAAAAAAGTTTCAAAGCTAAAGTTTGATTTTGCAAAACAAAACTCGGGTTTTGACATGGAAGGAAATTGTTCTTGCCTGTTGTGACCATTAGTTGATTTATCTACCCTGACTAGTATGATTTCCATGCTTTGTATAGCGTTTCCGTACAGGTAAATCTAGTGACAGTGGTCCCGTCCTCCAAAAGACAGGTTGAGCGTCACTGTAACCTGGCAGCTCCGTGGCAGATTGGCCTCCAGCTTAAAGGTATATGATGCAAAGCCAACTAGGATCCACCACTGGAAAGCTAGTTCTCTGCTTACCTGTAAATGGGGGAGGGGCAATCTGCAACTTTGGCCTGATGGATGACCCATCAATCTCTAGCGATACACACGCCCTGTCAAATTCGAAATTGGGCCATGGTCTTCTTTGAAATCCAATGTATAATATGTTAAAATGAAAGCACTTAGTCATATGATTGAAAATAAGGGCCTGAGTTAGATGCCGGCAGACGGCCCGTGGGTTTGCCATGGGGACGGAGTAAATTACTCCACTCCCATGGTGGAACGGACACCCATCTAATTTATAAATGATCGCAAAGCAGGTGGTCATTTATAAAGGCATTGTCCGGAACCTCCATGAAAGCGGCTCATGTCAATGCATTTTGCTGTTTGCTGCAAGGCTGTGTCAGATAGACGCAGCCCTGCAGCAAGCAGTATTATTTTTTCTAGTCAAAAAGAAAATCCCACAACTGGATTTTCTGTTTTAAACGAAAAAAAGTAATGCTTCCCTTTCCGTGGGAGTCTTCTCCCATGGGTAAGGGAGCATTAGAATGGTTTAACTGTTCCTTGGTAAGGTAAAGTAAATTATGGCTACATATCTCCCGATCTAAATTGGAGGGCGGACATGTAGCCATTTCTCTGACAAACCTTACTCCCCAATGCCATTGCAGAAACAGAGTAGTCTATGCTGTGGTCAAAGTTAGGGCCTGCCTGTAATTAAACTTGGAGGGCGGGCCACTATATTGATGAGGATGGAATTCCGTCATGACGGTGTACCCTCTCTGCCAATATATAAATCAAGCTCTAAGTTTTTAAAAATCGTTTACTAATTTAATTCTGTGATAACACATTTTGTAACTTCTTTAAGTGTAAGCTATGATAAAATAAAACATGCAGATATTTTTGAGTGGCGAGTAAATGGTCTCTGCATTTTTGGCATATTTAGGAAAACAAGAAAGGACAGACTCTATGGGCCTGATTCACTAAGGTAAACTTAAACGTTTGTGTAAGTTTACAATTCCTTGCTATTCACAAATGTATGTGTTTGTTTCCCTTTATGAATCAGACCCTTTGAGAGATAAAGCACACAACTCTGGGGTATATTCTCAAGAACGTGTGATAACCATCGCAAAAGTTACATAACGCAACCTCCAACATCGCAGTCTATCGCGGGAAACTTACGCCGTGTTAACCAAGTATTCACAACATGGCGGTACCATGCGATAGTCACCAGATAATGCGTCAAATGGCCGTGTCAAAAAATCAACGCCACGCCAAAAAAAATGCAAAACACGAACGCAGAAAAAGCTGTGATGAGGCCAAGAGCGATACAAAAAGCAGCGAAAACCAGCGGCAGGCCTGCAAATCCCACACGTCTGGCGGGAAAATGCACTATAAAAGCAGAACAAGAAAAACACACCAGAAACAATCCAAAGTGCGCAGCAACATGGAAGCACCCTGACCGAGCGCAGAGGCCAATGCGAACCCCACAAGCCCCACAGACCATCAGCAAGGTACAACGGGTTCGGGGAAAGCCAGGGAGAAAAGGGAGAGGAAGACGGGGTGCAGTCCGCATGAAAACAAGACCAGCGTCACAGAGATGACAGAACACAACCATCAACTGACCAACAATCAGACTACCTTGAATGCAGCCGGAGTGTCGAGGCGGCCAATGGAGGAGACAAGAGGCGCTGGCATGATTCGAAAACCTAAACCTGGAAAAAAGACGCCACCATCAGGAAGGCAGCAACGGTGACAGGAGGTGGGAGTCCTGCACCACAGGAGGAGCTGGAGGAAATGGAGGCCAGTCATCAGTGTGGAGACGGTGCAAGGAGGTGGGAGTACGGACACAGCTTGAGAGGACCTGACACAACAACAGCAGGGTGAGTAACAACCAGGGACTGGGGAACAGGGGGAGATGGGCACAATGGCACACATGCACAAGTAAGTATAGCACAATGCACACCCACAATGACCCAGGATCATGTTCTTTATCCCCCTGGCACACTGCAGCACACACACATAGCAATCACAGCACGTCCCATGACAGTGTGGCACCAATTGAAACACCGACACTGCAGAACAAGGGTCCCGACTGAGTCCCCTCATGCGCAGAAACAGGCCAATCACATTTGACAGAGCAGGGAACTGTGAGATGCATATGTACGGGTACAAACTCACATCCGTCATGTAGTCCAAATGTCCACTCTCCCACGCCTCAAATTGCCAGCACCGCCCGAACAGTCACAATGTACATTGTCATATAGTCTGCATGTCAACAAGAACAATGAGCCAACATACATGTCAACACAATGTCAACATGCATCTCCCCTTCACATTGCAGAATGACAAAAAACACCTCCAGCAGGTCAGGCCAGACAACCCAGCAGTGATGCCAGAGACGAACACCACACCTTCGACACCAACGCCCTACAACAGCTCATGGACATCTCAGGCAACCCACCCTGAAGAACCGGGATTTAAACCCAGCAGCGCAGGGGGCACGCCCAAACGCTTCGGGTACACCTGTCTTAGAGTACAGAGACACGGGATTCTTCTTGGTGACATCAAAGATCACATTTATTAGCTGCAGTCAGTAACAGATATCCTAGAAGTACAACACGGTATATGTTCTCAGGAGACTGCTCAAATTCATAGAGCGGAGCATCGTCTTTTATGCCAAAAATCACGTTCCTGGCTAGCATCAATTACTTACAAATTGACCAATCAGAGGATGACATTACAGAGGTATCACATAATGACAAACCCACTTTCAGTTGTCCAGCCCATCAGAAATGACAAGGCAAAATCCAGCATTCTTGCTCGAACAGGCCGGACGGGCCCATCATAAAAGACCTCAACCCAAGTCAATAATTAGGCCATAAAGGTAGAAACAGAAACAGATGAGAAGCAAGATAGAGGGGTGTGTGTGTGTGTCATAAAATCAGCAATGTCCTGCTCTTTGATCTCTATCTGACCAGCTGCTTAACAAGGAACTGGCTCAACAAGTTTAGCCTCGGGCAACAGGGTCAGTTGACTCAGGTCAAACAGGAGTCAACACGAACTCAAGCTAAGGTGCATGTGTCTCTAGAGACTTGTTTGGCCACAGACATCCTGTAGTCATCAGCCTATGTGAGGGCAACCACAAAATGGCTGCTATGCACAAAATGAAACCCAAGGGTTCAGACTAGATCGTCAAATACACAGTGAATCCATCGGTGTAACATGATGAAAACACTCATGCATACCGCACTCATCATTTGCGGTTCGCTGATACCAAAATCGTCACGATACGACAACCTTCATTGAACGGGTTCAGGATTCACGGAACCTCAGACCCTTCTTTTGCCCTTACATAGGCAATAACCTAAACTCACGTCAATCTGAATCCAGGTCTATATTCATCAGATCATTAAGATGTTGTTGTAGCATCATCCTAGTACTTAGTAACTCTCTCCGGACAGGTCTCCTCGAACACGAGGTAGCAAAAAGGCCACATATAGCTGGAGCACACTGTACACAAAGACAGAACAGGAAAAGGATAGCTAATATCATCCCAATGACCATCAGAATCTTCCATCCCCAGGTGGATAACAATCCCCAGAACCATCCCATTAACGACCAATCTCCTTCGTCCACATGTACAGACTCGGAAATCTTATGTAGCTTGGAAATGGCTTGGAAAACTGTCGGAGCGTTGTCTGGAATGAAAACACAGCAGCTCGATTGAATCAATTTACATACCCCTCCTCTGTCTGCAAGTATGACATCTAACGCCACTCTGTTCTGAAGAGTCATAAGGCGATCCGACTGGAGCTCAGCAGTCAAGTTACCAAGGGCACCGGCAGTTTCGACTATGGTGGACTCAACCACTCTCGTCAATTGCCGTATGTTCCTGCTGTGAACCATAGGTCCCCAAAACGGCAGAAAACCCTTCAAGAAATCTCCCAATTCTTGTCCTGCGGTATCTTCCTTACTGAAGACACCTCTAACAACTCTCATCTTGTGGTAATTTGCCGCAGCTGTAAATGTAGGAGGCAACAGGAACGAGACAAAACATGTGCCCGAGAAATCAGGGGGCAACCATGTATACGCTCTGTCATGGCAAATGAAGTAGGTACCCTTAGCTGCTAGAAACGATGGGGAAGTCTGGGACGCAAAAACATACGTCTCAGTGCAAACACTCTTCCCTAACTGAGCTCTCGGATTCTTGCCATTACCTTGCAGACAGTAATGACCCTGATGGGGTACTATCCAAATCGGAGAGGATCTTTTCGCTCGCTGGTTTCCACTCAGACTAACTCCATATCCAGTAACGTTCCATCCAATATACGCTAGCGTCTCATCTCTCGGGATAGTCTCATAAGAACCTATTCCTCTAATCATGTCGACTACTCCCTTGACCAGAGCACTATTCTTCAGATTATCCTTCACAGAACGTAGGGGGTTAACTTCACGGGCATAAATGAACATTGTTCTGTATGCCCACACAGAACCATTGTAGCTAAATGGCAGGACCAGGTAAGGAATACCTTTATCGGTAGTATGGGGCATAAGGCCACACACCCAACAATTAGTTGTGTTCACTACTAGCTGGTGTTGGTGCAGAAGCTGAACAAAGGAATTATTAGCGAATTCCATTCTCCTAATGGACTCATGTTCGGGCAGAGGGTGAAAAGAATGTGAAGAAACAGTAGGAGGAGGCATAGGTTGCGTGGTGGGCATGAATGTCACTTGAAAAGAGAATGTCACATATCCAATTAAAAACATCATTAAACTAAACAGCATAAACAGACATAATATTAAAAAACGTTTTCTACTCATTACTATACACATTTTGCTCTTGAAGCTCATTCTTTTAGCAGGTCTCTCCATCCCGAAAAACTCCATCCTCTAATCGTGCTGCTCGCGGCGGATGGGTGTTCCGTGCTAAGGAATGCGCCTGTCGGTCCAGGGAACGCCCTTAGACCAACCAGAACCGTCGACCTAACGTCTTCGGCTTGCACTCCAAGGACTTGGCACCGCGACCCTACAGCTGAACCCGGATGGCGGTTCGAAAAACAAAAATCAAAATAGGTTCTCGGAGGAGGGCTAACCTTAAAAATAGCAAAGAAAGAACTTCATTTTTCATTTGTCCCGTGACTCTCGGTCGCAAATTATAACGCTCTTTGCCAGGCAATGTCTGTTCTCGGAAAAGTAGCTCAGGTTCAACAGTGTTCAAACGGTTCAATGGAGGCACAGCTTCTTGAAGAGTCACTTTGAAATGAAATGAAATGAAAAGGAAGGTTTATATAGCGCAACTGTCACTCCTGACGGAGCCTCCTGGCGCTGCAGATAACCAGACTGACTGTTACTGTGCAATCTAAATAAAGGCAAGAGAGGCGGTATCTGAAAGACCAAAGATCCAGGTCTTAAGGGCTCGTCTAAACAGATCTTCCCGTTGGATTGCCCTCAGTTCCTTTGGCAGATGATTCCAAGCTTTTGCTCCCAGTATCGTGGCTGACTTCCCTCCTTTTGATGACAGTTTAAACCTACCTATTGCTAAAAGATTAGCCGAGCTTGATCGTAGTGTTCTAGTCGTGATGTAAGGTTTAAATCTGGCGGAGAGATAGGCAGGGCCGACTCCTCGTACAGCTCTAAAGGTTATCAGAAGAAGTTTGAAAAGGATTCTTTTAGGAATTGAGAGCCAATGCAGGATCTTCAGAGCAGCTGAGGCCGATGATTTAGGGGGGAGTCCCAAAGCCAATCTAGCAGCTGCATGAAGGACCACCTGAAGCCGTCTCAGGGAAGATTTATTAGTCCCAACGAGAAGGCTGTTGCAGTAGTCCAACCATGACAGTATGAGAGCTACTGTTACCGTTTTCCTTGCTGCTGATGGAATGAGATTGAAGAACTTTTTCAGTGTACGAATATAACTGAAACAGATCCCCGTTAATTTTAAGACATGTGGCTTGAATGAAAGTGAGGAGTCAAACAGAACTCCCAGATTTCTAGCAACCTCAACAGTTGATGGGGGGGGCTGCGATATCCTCTGGCCACCAGTCTTTGGGTTGAAACGTATTGTTTTTACCAATGGGAAGAATCTCTGTTTTATTGGTGTTACAACAGAGATGGTTGTTAGACATCCATTTAATGATCGCTGAGAAGCAAGCTTTAAAATTCTCTTCTGCTGATGTTGATCCATCCTCCAGAGACAGAATGAGTTGGGTATCGTCGGCGTAGGATGTGGTCTCAATTCCAAAGGAAGAGATCAATGAGATCAGTGGAGCCATATATATGTTGAACAACAGGGGACTGATAGAGGCCCCCTGAGGGACACCCGTAGAGACAGTGCGTTCAGATGACACACAAGATCCCAAGGAGACGACCTGTTTCCTGTTAGACAGGAATGATGATATCCAGTCCAATGCCCGGTTTGTGATGCCGCATGATCTTAATCTGGCTACCAGGATATCATGGGAAATGGTATCAAACGCGGCAGACAAATCCAAAAGAATCAAGACTGCCTTCCTGCCACTGTCCAAGATGAATTTTAGGGTGTCAGATATCTCAAGTAAGGCTGATTCTGTCGAGTGTTTGGGACGAAAACCCGACTGTCGAGGATGAAGGATAGTTGCAGATTCAGTGAAGCTGGCAAGGTGATGACATACTATTTTCTCAGTGATCTTGCCCAAGATAGGGAGGAGAGAGATAGGCCTATAATTGGATAAAATTGAGGACTCTACAACCTGTTTTTTTTTTTAACGGTTTGACAATGGCAAATTTCCAGTCCCTGGGGACAATACCCAAGGCGAGGGAGGAGTTCACTATACCATTGATAACTGGATTAACCACATCGATAATATGATGTAAGAAAGTTGGGGGGCATGCATCCAATGGTGAACCTGATTTGCAGGCTACAATCGCCTCTTTCGTTTGGGCTAATGTGGCAGCTTGCAATGATAGCAAAACAGGAGGGTTGGAATTGGAGTCTGATTCTCTTACGTCAGTGAAATCTTCTGATTTAAAAGTCTTAAAGTTCCTTTGAATGTTTTTAACTTTGTCTTCAAAAAAGCATGCAATTTCATTGCAGAGTGCCACAGACGACGGTATGGTGGAGTACAGGGCCTTAGGATCAATAAAAGATTTTACAATTTTAAATATTTCTTTTTGATTGTTCTTGGCTATAGTAATTTTATTGCAAAAGTATTCCCTTTTTGCAGTATTAATGGCCAGCTTATATTTCTTCCTGAAAGCTTTGAAGATAAGCAGGCTGGATAGTTCATATCCCCTCCTCCACTTACGCTCCAGCTGCTTGCTATGTAGGTGGAGATCCGCTAGGTCCCTGGAAAACCAGGGATCGTTGTGGATTTTCCTTTTGGATATTCTAGTACCTCTCCTAGGGGGTTCCAATTTATTCCCAATGGATGTGATCCAATTAAACAGCCTGACTGAGTCCTCTTCTGGTTCCCCTATGAGTTCAGGTACAGTGTTTTGAGCTGTAGTTGTCAAGAGGGGATCAGAGGCTAACGAGAGCCATTTCCGCTTATAAGCGTAGGTGTGATCACTGTCATTTATACCTGTACTAGCTTTCTGGGGAATAGAAAAGACAAAAGGGATAAAACTGTGGTCCGACCAGACCTGTGGCAGTGAGTTGCTAATCTGTAGGGACTTTAAGTTGGTGCAGACGGTATCAAGCGTATGTCCTCCACAGTGAGATGGACCTTGGACCATCTGTTTAAGTCCCAGAATAGAAATAGTTTCTAGAAAAGATGACACTCCCGGGCTACTCTCGCATTCCAGGTGCAGATTAATATCCCCAAGAAGAGTGAAGTTCGAGTACCTAAGCACTGCCCACTTTCTTGCTCAGTGTTTGTTCCAATCAAACGGGCATCGCTGAAAGGCAGAAAACGAGGCACGGTCTCAGTCTCAGAATCAGGAAGTCCTTTTTGGACCCACCGGTCGTACGACAGAGGCAAAGGGGCCCTCTTACAATGTACGCCGTGAATCCAGTTCTTTTTACCGTGCACTCGTACTGTAGAACGGGTAGATAACAACACCAGGTAAGGTCCTGTCCAGCGGGACTGCTCGTTCTTGGTTCGCTGAAAATTCTTCGCGAGCAGGTTCAATGGCGTGCCCTGGATCTTCAGAAGCCTGTGACAAGATATCATGAACCTGTTGATGCAGAACGCGCAATTTAGCCGTCAATTCGTACAGGTAGTCAAGCTATACAGGGTGCTCTATCTCACTAAATTTTGTCGGCCGCGGCACTCCCCAAATATTTGCCGGGCGACCAAACACAACCTCATAAGGACTCAGACCCATTCGCGAATGCACAGTCATTCTTGTGGACAGAAGGGCTAACGGCAAAGCATCAGGCCATTGTAGACCAGAGCTCGCTTGAATTTTGGCCAATTTCAATTTTAACGTGCCATTGTAGCACTCAACTAGACCAGCTGACTGGGGATGATTTGCAGCATGGAACTTCTGCCGGATTCCTAACCCATCACACACTCTCTTTATCACTTGACCCACAAATTCACTCCCATTGTCACTCCAGACCATTCTCGGCAAACCATACCTAGGGAAAAATTCCTTAATAAGGGCTTTAGCTGTGGACAAGGCAGTATTGTCCTTCAAAGGGTAGGCTTCCACCCATCTAGAAAAAGAGCAAACAACCACTAAGACATATTTCAGGTTGTTGCACCTCTCCATGTGGATGAAATCTAGCTGCAAAGCCTCAAACGGATACGTTGGAGGAGCAAAATGACCAGCTGGAGTTGGAGTTCCCTTACCAGGATTGTACATTAAACAAACCATACAGTTCTTGACCAAATTCTCTGCACACTTAGGAATTCCAGCATTTTGCCATACTGGAGCCAACAACTTACAAATCCCTTTCACACTGATATGAGCCATTCCATTTGCCATCGTAACCACTGGAAGTACATACGCATCAGGCAACAACCATCGCTGATGCTCTGACAACTCAACCCAACAACCATTCGAGTCCAATTTACCCTTGCTTTCTCTCCATTCATTCAACTCTTTCTCTGTAGCTTCAGCTTGGATGGATTTCACACTCTCAATCGTATCTTCACAATCCAGACAAGTCGGAGTTGCTCTTTTTTGGTTGCACCTCTGAGCCAGACTGGAAAGCCTGGTGGCCTCAAGATTTGTTTCCACCTGACTGCGTGTCCCTCAAGGCAAAAAATCTGGGAGTGATTGTGGACAGTGAATTGTCCTTTGGGCCACATGTTTCGTGCCTTTCAGGTAAATGTTTCGGCATCTTACGGATGCTGAGAAAGTTTCTTCCTCTAGTGTCTTTTCAGCATAGGAAGATTATTGTTCAGGCTTTGATCGGATCGCGACTGGACTACGCAAATGCCCTTTTTTGGGGTCTACCAAAATATCTTTTGACCCGTCTGCAAGTAGTCCAGAACTCGGCAGCCCGTGCTATCTACGGGCTTCCGAGAAGAGCCGGCGCCACGGCCCTATTGAAAGAGTTACACTGGCTGCCAATCGCCAAAAGAATTCTTTTTAAGTGCCTGACTTTTGCCTTTAAGGCTCTACAAGACTCTGGCCCCAAGTACATAAGGAAACGTCTTTCCCGATATGTACCGGGCAGGGCCTTGAGATCATCTTTGCTATCTAAAATGACAGTCCCGTTCATTAGACGCGCACGGATGGGTGGTCGATCCTTCCGCTACCTGGTCCCGAAGGAGTGGAATGAATTACCATTTTCTCTTAGACAGGCTCCCAGTCTCCTTGCCTTTAGAAAGGAGCTTAAAACGTGGCTTTTTACTAAATAAACCTTTTTTCTTCTAGATAACCTGAGCCTTTTTTTTTCTGTCTCCTCTCTGAGTTTGTTGTGTTCTATTTTGTCTGCCAATGTTCTTCAGCAAAGCGCCGGGATGCTCCTGGGAGTAGCCGAGCGCTATAGAAGAAATAAATTAACATAACATAACATAACTTCTATCTGGAACCCATCTCGCTGGACCCGCAACATACATTCGACTCATCACATCTCTCGCAGTCTCTTTCGCGACTTCATCTGCAAACGCATTACCACGACCAACATCCTCCATGACTTTCTTATGCGCACTGCATTTCACGATTGCAACTTGCAACGGCAAAGTAAGAGATTCAAGAAGTTCATTCACCAATTGACCATGTTGGATCTTGGTCCCATGCGAAGTCAGAAACCCACGTTCTCTCCACAATCGTCCAAAGCTATGAGCAACACTGAACGCAAACTGGCTGTCAGTGTACACAGTCACTCTTTTCCCCTTCGACAACACACACGCTCTTGTAAATGCAATCAACTCTGCCGCTTGCGCTGAGTTATGTGGGATACGTGCAGCTTCAACAACCGTATGCAAAGTCGCAACAGCATATGCCGCAGTCGTATCACCATTCGGAAGCTTGAAACACGAACCATCAACCCATAAAGTACCATCCCATTCTGCAAGAGGAGTGTCCCTAAGGTCTATCCTCCCTTTCGTTTCTTCCTAAGTCCTAAGGAAACAATCATGCTGTTCGGTATCATCTGTCTCAGTTGAAATCGGCAACAACGTGGCTGGATTCAACGTGTTGCATCTCTTTATATGCACATGACTTGCTAACAAGGTCAATTCGTAATCTGACAACCGAGCACTAGTTAAGTGCTGTGTCTTGGTACGGTTCAACAAGGTATCCACTGCATGTGGAACCATCACAGTCAGTGTATTGTCCATCACCAAACCAGCAGACTGTCGGATTGAAACAGCCGCTGCCGCTGTAGCTCTCAAACAACTCGGCAACGCCCTAGCTACCGGATCCAAAGTCGACGAAAAGTAAGCACATGGACGTTGCTTATGGCCAAACTGTTGAGTCAAGACTGACAATGCACATCCCTCTCTCTCGTGGACATACAATGTGAAAGGCTAACTGTAATCGGGAGTACCCAACACAGGAGCCGAACACAGCGCATCACGCAATTCTGAAAAACTCTTCTGACATTCGTCAGTCCAAGGAATAGGATTCGGAGTATCCTTAACAGTAAGAGCTATCAAAGGCTTCGCAAGCAACGAAAAATTAGGAATCCACTGTCTACAGTATGATATAATACCCAGAAACTCAAGCACTTCTCTCTGTGTCGTAGGCACACTCATTTTCGCAATCGCTTGAATTCTTTCTTGGGTCAATCTTCTTCCCTCCTTCGATAAGAGGTGACCTAAGTAGGTAACTTCTTGTCGACAATACTGCAACTTCGAAAGAGAAACCTTATGACGGAAATCAGAGAAGTGATGTAACAACGACAGAGTAGCCTCTCTACAAATCTCTTCATTGTCAGCAGCAACTAACAGATCGTCAACATACTGAATAAGAGCAGCACCATCAGGTAAAAACAACAAATCAAGTTGCGTCTTCAAAGCTTGACTATAGATCGATGGACTCTCACAATAGCCTTGAGGAGCACGTTTAAACCGGAAACTTCGGCCTCCTAAAGAGAAGCCAAAGATATCTCTACCCTCCACGGCAATGGGGATGCTGAAGAAAGCATTCTTCAAATCAATCACCGAAAACCACGTGGCTGTAGCCGGAATCAAAGTCAGTAAAGCGGTGATATCAGGCACAACAGGAAATTGCGCAACAACGATCTTATTCACCTCGCGAAGATCGATCACAAACCTATATACAGGAGGCTGTGAAGAATCGGTTCTTTTCAGAACAGGCAAAACCGGACTATTGCACACATTACCTCTCGTTTCCTCAATCAAACCTTTCTCAATCAGATCATAGATGATCGCCAAAAGTGCTCTTTCACCATCACTTGAGATACGATACTGTGGAATGCGTGGCAATCTAGCATTCGCCTTCAACGTCACAACATATGGCGGAATCTCCAAAAGACCCACATCATTAGGACCAGTAGCCCAAAGAGAATCAGGGAGAGAAGACAACTCAGCTGGAAGTCGATCTTTAGACAAATACATCGGAGAGATCACTCTCTTTCCCAATGTAAGCTGTACTCCTGAAGGAGAACAATAAAGCGTCACATACAATCTCTTCAACAAGTCCAATCCCAACAAGTTCTCACCACAACCTGTCATCAAAATGAGGGGTGCTTTGAATTCACAAGGTCCAACAGAAAGAGACAAAGGACTAGAAATCGGATTACTAACCGGGGCACCAGAAAAACCTACTGAAACATTCGTTAAGCCAGACAAAGGTGCGCCAGGGAGTTTAGAGTGCATGATAGAACTCTTCGCAGCACCAGTATCCAACAGAAAAGGCTCTGACACACCTGATGCAATCACTTCAATATAAGGTCCACTCTGATCTACTGGAACTGAAACAACTCCCTCTCTTTGTCTGTGGCTGTCCTAGCAATCATTACCTTCCATATTCTCACCTTCAACATAATAATCGTCCGCATAATACTGAGCCGTCCTACCAGACGCACCATTCTGCTGATCAAAACAATTCATCGAATTCTGTGGAGGCAAGGAACGCGCAATCTAGGACATACCACGTCCTCTACCTCGCGGAGCTTGTTGAACATCTCGACCTCTCACACCAGAAGCACCATTCGTGTGCTGTAACAAAATCGGGCAACTATTCTTGAAGTGACCCTCTTCTTTGCAATACGCACCCTGATTAGGGCCTACAGGAAAACGCTGTCGAGAAGACTCAAACCTTTTCAGGTTTCTCTGATATTGTTGGGGTTGCTGATAATCACGCTGGGTATTGCGAGGCGGATATGCTTGCTGCAAAAGTACCTTAGTCTTCAATTCTTTAGTCTTTTTATCCGCTTTCTCTATTTCATCCTTATTTCTATTCTCAGTACTGGGCAGTAGCCAATATCTGTGCTGACGAAGAAACAGCCCAAGCACTCTCGGAATCCTTCATCCTATTGCACAACTCGGGAAGCAAATTATGCACAAACTTGTCAACGAACAACCGTTGACCGTTGACCACCTTCTGTACTCATGTCTTGGCCACTGTGGTCTACAAATGTCTCTTCAAATCTAGTGAAAAAGTCGGACACAGTTTCGTCTTTCTTCTGCCTGCATGCAGACAACTTGTCCCAATTGACACGCATTGCAGGCATCAAGGTCTTCATATAATCAATAATTCTACCAGGCAGGTCAGCAATCACATCCTCGGGTTTAGCACCACCTACTTGTCTTTCATCTGCAGTTCTAAGATTATTCCATGTATCACCGAATTCCTGCGCATGATCCGTATGACGAATCTTACCCCATATAGGCTGTGGAACAACATTCCCAAACAACATATCTATATCAGCCAAATTCATAATACATGAACCCGCAGTTTGAGATAGCTCCTTATAAAACCCCGCAGGATTTTTACGTGGATCAGGCAGAGTCTGCTTTAGAGCTAGGACTTCGGCACGCTTCCATGGAACATGTACCCAAACGCGCTGGAAATGTGGCAGAACAGGTGGATTAGCTTGCGCATCACCAGGTCTCCAAACGGGAGGAGCCTCACGCATCGGATATTGACGCGCCTTTCTCCTAACTGAAGAATCAGGCTGAAATAATGACCTAGAAAGAGACTCACTCCTAAACGACAACAATGTCGCGACTGCTCTTTCAACATCAAAACCCACTATAGTTCCTTTCGCAAACTCGGACTGCACACGGAACAACTCAGGCGGAGTCTGTCCTACCGCACTATCTTCCCATTGTTCACGAAGGAAAGAGCACATCATATCAAATACATATCTTTGTTTCGGTGCTTCCCATTGATGGAAAACATCCATAACACCCTCAAGATCATAGTGCGAAGGATAGGTAACCCATTTACGCGCCAAGTGATCCAGCACTGTCCGTTCATCAGGACCAGGCAATTGACTACGCAATTGCTTACGCTCTACAACAGGAGACATACCCAATGAACCCATCAGAGGAGAAAAGAGACTAGCAACCGCATCAGTCATTCTCCGTCGAGCAGAAGGAGAAGGTGACAAAAGAACAGGAGACAAAGCAGAATGAGAAGGAACCGAAGTCGGAACAGTAACAGAAGGAATAGACAACACAGGTATAGGTGTAGCAGACAAAGGAGGTAGCAAAGACGGCGGCCCTTGAGAAGGCTGCGCCAAAGCAGTAGTAGCCAGTGGAAGAAGAGCTGGCTGTTGAGGAACCACTGGAGGCAAAGCAACCGGAGGTTGCACCACTACAAGTGGCGGAGGTGCGGTAGCACTCTGAACATAAGGGGGTGGCGAACTTAATAGATGCGACATTAAAGGATCTTTCACAAGATCTTTCTTTTCTTCTTGCTGTTGAGGCGGCAAAGCTGGATAACATTTGTCTACCGCTAATTTATGTTGCCTAAGCATCTGTTCGCTTTCTTGTTCTTCCTCATTATCCCTAAACTGTATAGCAGCTTGCACCATTGACATACCTCGTTCACGCTTATTTCGTTTCGCTAACTTAATTTGCTTCTGTTTGGCTTTCTTTCGCCAAAGGCGGAAAGAGTCAAACATTGCCGGCCGGGCTTCCTTTTTGAAGAGTCTAACTTCTAAATTATCTAAAATCTCCGTGTCATAACTACCATATTGGGGCCATTTTAGGACACCATCCTTCCTAGTATACCTAATCCATACATCATTATACGTAATGGGGCCCACGCCATGTTTTAAATAGAGCTCATAGGTCGGAGTTCCAATCGGAGGCACCGGACACGAGTCCTCCAATCGGGAATCCCTATTACAACCACAACAAAATATCTTTCCAAGTCTGCTAAGACCAGGCATCTTCGCTCACTAGTCTAGCTTCAAACTTCAAGGGAATATCAAAACGATAGCCTCGTGAATACACAAGTCCCTCGGCTTTGGGGCCTGCAGGTACCAAATCAAAGCGATCCAGAAGGATACCAAAACAAACTAAGAACTGGGAGACGCTCCACGCATACTTAACTGAAATATCGATGACGTCGCCAGAAGACCCGTCTATCGTCTCGCTTTACAAATCATCAAAGGGCTCCAAGACAGGGCGACAGTCAGGGCAGCAGTCCTTCGCAGCCGTCGGAAAGCGGGGAACTTCGCAGCAAAGACTTTCGGACCACAACGACATACAGGGGTCGATGAAGTGGTAGGCCTCCCTCCAGAATTTTCACACGAAGCTCCTCACGATCTTCAGGCTTGGACCGGTACCGCTGAAGTCGCCCTAGAGTTGGGCGCCAACTGAAGAACCGGGATTTAAACCCAGTGGCGCAGGGGGCACGCCCAAAGTCTTCGGGTCCACCTGTCTTAGAGTACAGAGACACGGGATTCTTCTTGGTGACGTCAAAGATCAAATTTATTAGCTGCAGCCAGTAACAGAGATCCTAGAAGTACAACACGGTGTATGTTCTCAGGAGACTGCTCAAATTCATAGAGCGGAGCATCGTCTTTTATGCCAAAAATCACGTTCCTGGCTAGCATCAATTACTTACAAATTGACCAATCAGAGGATGACATTACAGAGGTATCACATAACGACAAACCCACTTTCAGTTGTCCAGCCCATCAGAAATGACAAGGCAAAATCCAGCATTCTTGCTCGAACAGGCCGGACGGGCCCATCATAAAAGACCTCAACCCAAGTCAATAATTAGGCCATAAAGGAAGAAACAGAAACAGATGAGAAGCAAGATAGAGGGGTGTGTGCGTGTGTCATAGAATCAGCAATGTCCTGCTCTTTGATCTCTATCTGACCAGCTGCTTAACAAGGAACTGGCTCAACAAGTTTAGCCTCGGGCAACAGGGTCAGTTGACTCAGGTCAAACAGGAGTCAACACGAACTCAAGCTAAGGTGCATGTGTCCCTAGAGACTTGTTTGGCCACAGTCATCGTGTAGTCATCAGCCTATGTGAGGGCAAACAAAAAATGGCTGCTATGCACAAAATCCATCGGTGTAACATGATGAAAACACTCATGCATACCGCACTCATCATTTGCGGTTCGCTGATACCAAAATCGTCACGATACGACAACCTTCATTGAACGGGTTCAGGATTCACGGAACCTCAACCCCCAGGAGCAGGGCAGAAAAAGCTACATAGAGGAGAGCCCAACTCCTGCACAGACCACACAGTAGGAAGCACCCGCCACCAAGGCTGGCTCCCAACACTTCACCGAGGCACACATCGCATTCCAATTCCAGGTGTCATAAATTCAGAATGCCAAAAGGAGGTGGCCGAACAGGTGCGGGTGGGCTCAGAGCTCAAGGAAGCCGAACTACATCACATATGGGGTGTTAAAGTCCCATCAGGGACCACCTACACCCCATAAAGGAGACACACACTGTGACAGAGACACATGCAGATGCACATTCCCAGTACAGTACTACGCCCAGGGGCACGCACATATCAGTCACACACCCACGTTGGCTCTGCGCACGACGGATCTTGCGAATTGAGTGGTTGACGACAAAGCTACATGTCCAAGCTCTGACCCGCTGCCTGTGGTGACATGTCTGCGTCTGCTGTACACAGCACAATGTAATGCCGTAGGGCCCCAGGCCCTCATGCATACAACAAGACCACAGGGACACACGCATAGATCATGTTGAACTGGCTACAGGCACGTGCGCCCTTCCCTTTTATTGGCAGGGCCACATGTACAGTGACGCCTGTGCTGGATGTGTGTGGGGTGAATATAAGCCAGCCCAAACGGAGTCCCTGGTGCTGGCAACAACTTGAACAGTGGACACCAGTGCAATAGAAACAGAAAACACCTGCATAACAGAGTCAACTGCTGAGCAACATGGAGGGAGCCTGAGCAAGTACAGAGGTTACCCAACATACAAACAGAAGTGTCCGTGAGTTGCAGTGCACTGAGGTTGGGACACTAGAGATGAGGGCACTCATGTGAAGAAAATGTCTGGGATTATGTCCCTTCGGGTTTTCCCTGATACAGCTGCAGTGGGGGGGTGTCACACCTCCATCATCTTCCTCATCGTCGTCCCTAGTTTCCCACACTGCCTGAGGTGACATTGCTGCGTGAGCTCTCCACAGCACATAACCAAAACGTAATGGACGATGATTCGTGGTGCATTGAGTTAGTGGCACCTGGAGTGCTGAGCAGGGGATCAGGCCGGAGATGTCATCCAAGACAGGTGCAAGCAACTCCGTCTGTCTGCCAGTATGACCATTTCAGCACTGGCAGTTGGCGGTCGGAGCTAGCCCTGGCGGTGGTGGCGTGTGCCTCCTGCGGTGATGTGACGTCTGGGCCGGTCAGGACTCGATTGGACGTGTGAGCCCTGAGGTGTCACAGTTGAGGCCAGAGGCAGCGGACAGCGCAGGGCCACAGACACATGGCGTTGATGACCCCATTTGCATTGTCAGCATTCCGTCCATCATTTGTTTGCTGTAACACTTTTTGCCCTAAGTGGGATGGGTATGCCCAGACGTGGGTCCCTTGGTCACTGTGCCACTGGATTCAAGCTAGCCTGGCTGAAGAAGGGTGAAACATCCTGAAACCGGTCCCAGGATGCTTGTTTCCGGTCCAGGGAGGACCTGGCCTGGCAGTTTGGTCTGGACTGTTCCCATGGGACACAGGGTCAAGACTGATTTGCATATGGCTGGGTCCAAACTGGGGTGGCGTATTGGGAAAAAAAACAATGGATTTAACCCAGATCTTTTGACTGGGGGAGAATGTTTGCATTGTCAGCATTCCGTCCATCATTTGTTTGCTGTAACACTTTTTACCCTAAGTGGGATGGGTATGCCCATACGTGGGTCCCTTGCTCACTGTGCCACTGGATTCAAGCTAGCCTGGCTGAAGAAGGGTGACATACCCTGAAACTGGCCCCAGGTTGTTTGTTTCCGGTCCAGGGAGGACCTGGCCTGGCAGTTAGGTCTGGACTGTTCCCATGGGGCACTGGGTCAAGACTGATTTGTGTCAGGAAACAACAAGCTTGTGGACTCTTGGGGTTTCCAAATTGTGTGATTTGTGCTTCTGAAATGATTAATCATTGTAATCATGTACGCCTCCCTCGGATGTTAGAAAATGACTGATTATTCTTGTTTTGACTTTGTTTTATTTCTTTTCTTTCGTTTTCACTAAGCAATGCTTGTTTATTCTCAGCTGTTGTCATTTTATTCCGCATGCGTTTTCCAACTACACGTGTAGGAATAATTATTCTATTTCATTGTTTTCGTCTTGCACACGTTTGACAAACACGCGTAAAGAGACGCTTTCGCTGGTTGCTTGGAAACCAGTTGTTACACGTGCGTATGAAGAAAACGCCCTGCCGCGGCTATATATAACCGCAAGGCTGTCTCCCGTTGCTTGACTTCGTCATTCCATCTCTCGAAGGTCGAGGAAGAAGACGCCAGGAGTCATCAGGGACGGAGCCGTATTCAAGAATTAGAGCCGCTCCTTCTAGTCAGCAGCACCTCGCGATTCGCATCAAGCTAAGTCCCGAGTCTCTTCGGGTTTAAATATTTACATTCTGGAACCTCAGACTTCCTAACGTGCTCGTTCTTTTTGAACATTAGACTCCCAGCATTTTCAGTAAACGCGCGCAGAGAGCAAGAGAGACTTTGGAAATTCTGAAGAAAGACTTTGATTTTTTGTGTTAATCGCTTAACGCTTATTCAATGTTATTTGACTAAATGATTTATGTTTTGCATTGTCAGCATTCCGTCCATCATTTGTTTACCCTAACACTTTTTGCCCTAAGTGGGATGGGTATGCCCAGACGTGGGTCCCTTGGTCACTGTGCCACTGGATTCAAGCTAGCCTGGCTGAAGAAGGGTGAAACACCCTGAAACCGGTCCCAGGATGCTTGTTTCCGGTCCAGGGAGGACCTGGCCTGGCAGTTTGGTCTGGACTGTTCCCATGGGACACAGGGTCAAGACTGATTTGCATATGGCTGTGTCCAAACTGGGGTGGCGTAGTGGGCAAAACAATGATGGATTTAACCCACATCTTTTGACTGGGGGAGAATTTTTGCATTGTCAGCATTCTGTCCATCATTTGTTTGCTGTAACACTTTTCGCCCTAAGTGGGATGGGTATGCCCAGACGTGGGACCCTTGCTCATTGTGCCACTGGATTCAAGCTAGCCCGGTTGAAGAAGGGTGACATACCCTGAAACCGGTCCCAAGATCCTTTTTTCCGGTCCAGGGAGGACCTGGCCTGGCAGTTCGGACTGAACTGTTCCCATGGGGCACATAGTCAAGACTGATTTGCATATGGCTGGGTCCAAACTGGGGTGGTATGGTGGGCAAAAAAACGATGGATTTAACCCAGATCTTTTGACTGGGGGAGAATGTGCATTGTCAGCTTTCTGTCCATCATTTGTTTGTTGATGAGTCCAAGGTCATCGCCTCAGAAGAAGGGGTCCCGGACCTGACGAGCACAGAGTTAGTGGCCCTGGATGCACAGCAGCAGGTACAGGCACCCTTCCACGGGACGGGGACTTGCGGTGCACTGAGGTAGGGCCATGCTGACTGGGTGGGTCCTCATCGATGTCCGAGGTGAATGTGGCAGAGGGTTGTGGGGGACAGTGGAAGGTGTCCTCCAGGGCATGATGCTGAGGTTTGATGTTATCCAGAAGCAGCAAATGGAGGAGTGGAAAGCGACAGCCTCGTTGCCACCACCAATTCGGTATCAGCCACATGAGGATGAAAACTACCCCCTAGTCCATAGACTCAGACAACACCAATGTACGACCAGAGAGTGTCCATGAATGTCGGGGAACAGACTTAGTGGCACTGGGGCTGGGAGGGGATGCAGTTTGCAATGATGCCCAAATGCAACGCGTCATCATCCTCTTACGCCTCTTCTTGCATGCAATGATATGTACTCTGCCTTTGAATGATCGATGTTCAGTTACAATTCTGTGACCTACTCGAGCGCAGTGTAGGCCGAGAGCAGTAGTCCGCGTGGGCTCACAGAATCTTGCGGCTGTGATGTAACACTAAGATCTGTTGGCACCACATCGAAGGGTGTATAGTAACATACACTCAGCCATGATTCATGTGCTCTGCCATGGTGTAATCAAGACTCCGTTCCAAAAGTGCGCCATAGTTGGCCGCAGTGTCGGCTGGAGGCAGCGGTCAGCGCGGGCCAACTGCTGTCCAGCCATCTCCTCCTGGATCTCTCACACACGATGTTGGAATGGCATATGTATTTGATTTGTGGCTGACAGGTAGTGGCACCAGAGCTGGGCGGGTGTGCAGCCGGCGAGGAGGCCGTGTCCTGCCTGTGACGGACTGCATTGGATTGGTGTGAGGCCTGCAGGACCACAGTGCAGGCCGAAGGCCGGAGTCAGCAAGGGCCCACAGACATGTTTGGTGGGAGTTCTATGCACAGACTTGGTTGCACCACATCGGAGGGAGTATAGTGACATGAACTCAGCCTTAAATCATGTACTCTGCCATGGTGTAATCAAGACTCAGTTCCAAATGTGTGTCCTACTTGTCCGCTGTGTATGCCGGTGGAGTACGCCAACGGAAAAGGAGTTCCGCCAACTGTGTCACGGAGGCCGTGATGGTCCGGGAGTCTGCCAAGGTCAGGGGCCTCGGACTTGAAGCTTGCACCGGCACGTGGTGGGCCCTCTTCGACACACGCCGGTGTCAGCAGGTGGGCATTGAGGTCTAGGTGCGCAGGGGCGGGCAAGACTGGTTTGGGGACCAGCGTCCCAGGTTGCAGCAGGTGCAAAGGATGGCTAGCAACTCCACTGATGGCGTCGGCCTCATGGCGGGGTGGGAGGCACTGCCCTGGCAGAGACGTTGGGCATTCCGGAAGAGGACCACGCTGAGTTACGTGCCTTTTATTCACACCCCTACGCTGGCCTGGCGTACGCCTGGTCAGCCCACTCCGCTCACGCTTACGGGGGGGATGTAACAAGCTACATTTCCACGATCTTCCCCACTGGCTGGTTGACATGGTTGCGTCCACTGTCCACTACACTCCAAATACCAGCGGTGTGTGTCGACATGGATATGTGTGTGGTCTGCATACTGCAGTCTGGCCTTCACATCCTCGCCACACTTGGCATTGTGTACAGTCTCATTCATTGGTAACTTGCCTCCTTCGCACATGCCTGGTCCCCACCTCTTCCGACATTCTTCTATTGTGTGGCCATGGTGCCATGCAGTTGATGGCTAATGTACATGACTGGCCCAGGTTCCCACAGTGAGTTGTGCTGTCGTGTCTGGTGGATGTGCATGTTGTATGTGAGCTTGTGACGTGCGCATTTCCTGTGTTGTGTGTTGCATGATTGTGGAGTTGAGGTGTGTGATGTGTGCATTTGGTATTGGCCAATGAGCAGTGCATTTCCGTGGGTGCCATCCTGGTGGCGTAGCTTGACGATGGACTGTCGGAAGGTGTAGGAACCATGCACACTGCCTGGATGGTTTGCGGCAGCATTGGCGGAGATTCCTAGGTGGTCCGCTATTGCATGGACATTGGTGGGATATGTGCGCTTTCTGTTGCGCTTATTGTGTGCAGTGTTGCCAGGGGTCACAAGTAAGACATGTGTGCAGTCAATTGGCCCTGACACGTGCGGGAAGCCAGCTATGGCGTACACGCCTTGCTTGGTCTCCGGCTGTTCCTGCGCAGTGTGTGGGAAGTATAGATAGTGGGATACCAAGCTGATGGTGTCATCCATGACCGTTGTGAGGAACTTAGATTGCCCTGGCTGTGTGACTCCTTCGTCTCAGGCGGATGTTGGTTGGAGGGTACCAGAGGCCAGCACCTGCAGCACGGCCAGCAGCTTTGCCTGAGGTGGGATGTTGGTTGTCCGCTGTGTTGGTACCGTCAGCTTGTGGGCAATGGTGGTCAGGATGCGGAGGAGGGTTGTCCCTTTGGGCATGTAGAGGGCAATGACATTCTCTGGTGTTGGGTCTGTGAGTTTGGTGCAGTTTCGGAGGGTCGCTGTCTTTGTGTACGCTGCCTCAGTGTTGGTCCGGGGGGGGGCGGTGGGTGTCCGGGTTGGGTGGTCCTGGGGGTGGTGGCGGTGGGTGTTTTGACCCTCTTGGCTGTCCGGCCCACATGAATAGTGGCTCCATGGCATCTGTTGTTCTTCAGGTGTGGCTCTGGGCTGGGCTCCCTTTTGTGGCGCAGGGAGCCATCCGACTTTACACCAGGTCAAAGCAGGTGTTAGTTTCCTGCTGCTAACGTGCCTTATCGCCTGTTTTGGGATGTTATCGCCGATCTGGCTGGTTGTTAAGAATGTTGCGGTGTGGTGTTGTCACGGATTTTTGCTCGGGAACGCCTACTCTGCATCTCATTAGCGATAGTTGCGGGGGTCATCTGCGGCGATGTTTTTTGCGGCTGCTATCGCGGGTAAAGTGGTGCTATGGGCTGTTAGCACCGGCTTGTGAATGGGGTGATACATTTATCGCGACTTTGGCTGTGATAAAGTGCCGTTAACTTGGCGATAGCTCCTTGAGAATATGCCCCTCTATGTCAAAAAGGGTATTTAATTGCGTGAGTCAATTCACATATGTTGTTATTGAAGCACATAAACAGTGCAATGTTTCAAGGGGAACATCCTTTCACTCACAAATTTCCTGATCTGAACATAACTCGAACATTTCGTAAAATGATGTCAAAATTCTCTAAAAGCTAAGAAAAGACATTTCCCATCCTTCCTTGTAGGCTTTGGCACGTGCCTGTCAGCCAGACAAAGGACATAATAGATAGCATATAACTCACGCTGAAAAAGAAAAAAATCAAGTAGGATGAGAAAGTGAATAAGGGCAGTAGGGGGAGGAGATCTTATTTTGTCATCTTGAAAATAGCCATAACATTTATGCAAACCTGAAGGTCATCCTGTTTAAGGTCATTTTTGCTCCATTCATTCTTTCTTGATGAACAGATTTCCCGAGAGTGCCTGGATAAGTGTGACTGTATGCATAAAACACACTCTATAAAAGTGATTCTTATAAAGGTTACTACACAGGAACTTTAAAAGATTATCATTCATGTTAAAGAGATGAAAAGAAGAGAGATGTTGAACACTGTGAATGATGCATTATCTGAATTAATAGACCATTAAAAACTGCTGGCAAAATGTTAAGACACATAAATCCCATATAAAAAAGATTTTATTGCATCTGATTGAATTTTTACCAATTCGCATCAGTGAGCAGGGTAGAATAGAGCACTTTCATTTCAGCCCTGTATATTAAGGCTTCCTGAGAGTGCAGTTGCCAAATAGATTTACTTCAAAGCAATTCTCAAAAATGGAGCAGGAAATTATTTGATTATAGTGTCTTCTTTGTGCAAGAAGGCACTACAGGTAATGCATTCCCATTGTGTTTATCATGACTTAAAAATACTGGAGTAAATTGGGATTTTAAGGCAATACAGGAGGCTTCAGTGACGCTTTCTCTATTTACTATAGCTGCCAGCCAGAATGAAAACAAAAACGACTATTTCTTAAAGCCATGGGAAAGAGAACAACCAATTGCCAGTCCCAAAGCTTCACCAATGAAAACCTTTGAGTGGAGCTAGGCAGTTCTCTTTTCGTGATGCTCTTTTAATTACCACTTTCTGGCCCTTTCATGGAGTGCTTAATGTGTGAAAGAATGAGTGCTGGTGTCCAAAGCTCTGCTCAAAAGCCTGTGTGAGTAAGTCAGTTCACCGAATGTCATGGCTGTGTATTCCTAAATCCACACCATGCAGCTGATGTACCAAAAAATAAACTAAGGGACTATACCTACCAATAGTCCCAACACCATTACCAAATAATCAGTCAGCTGGCAGTGAAGAAGGTTCAATTGTTTATTCAACAAAGTACTCTATAGAGGAGCCTCTCCGAACCTCACCCATCAGGTGCGCCGAGAAGACTGTTGGCTCCTATTCAAACATGAGGTTATATACTTTTCGGTTCAACACATACAATCACTGTAAATGGAAAAACACCAGTTGGCCCTGGAGCTCCAGGAAAGGACCATATATGGCACACAGCAGACCAGTACAAAGGCTTGACTATCTATTACAGATGAGGTCAGGAAGGGTGACTCCCTTTCGTCTTGGTGCCTGGGAGTGCCGACACGGCGCCTCCAGGAATGTGCTTATCACCCCCAAAGCCAGATGCGACCTTGTGTCTTAGAACAGAAAAGTGAACAACCTATCTTCAGCTGCTACCAGTAACTCAATTAAACTGGGGCCTGACAACTGTATGTGATCAACACGTGATCATAGCCCGTGCTCGAGCATACG
This sequence comes from Triturus cristatus, assembly GCF_964204655.1. NCBI lineage: Eukaryota > Metazoa > Chordata > Amphibia > Caudata > Salamandridae > Triturus > Triturus cristatus. The sequence continues at coordinate 1,275,400,372 of NC_140589.1, forward strand.
ATCAGAAAATGGCGTCTGTGTGGTTCTCAGCCTACTCTTTCAGTAATAGATATACATTAAAGGAAAAAACAAAGTTCCTCCACACAAAAGTATATATATCATACAGAAAAGGTACATATAGATGCATCATGCTAACATAATATTGGTCCGATACTCCTTATATACAGGAAATCTACCTTTTTTATCCCTCACAGCTTTAATCCACTACCAGACACGCCCTGCCCCTTAATATCACTCTTGCAGGAACCTGCTTTCTCTCTTTGTGACCTTTCAACTTAGTCAGCTCAGTCTCCAAGGAAATTTATTTAGCCGAGAGATGTCTGTCACTAGGGGTGTGGGGGTGTCCTCACTTCCCGATCATGGTATATGAGATGGAGAAGCGGCAAGGAATAAACAACAAGAGGAGGTTAAGCTCTGAGACTCCAGCTCCGAGAAACTTCCCAGGTGGAATTGGTGTCCCTAAGTCCAGTGAGGTTATTTCAGTTATCTCGCCACCAGTAAATCTACCGGCTGCCAAGCTCAAGGGAATATCCAGGCAACTGGCAGACTCAGTATCTCATTCTGTTATTCCAAAGTCAGGCTTTGGTGTTACACATCATACAGGAGATATGCAAGACTCTATGTGGGACACAGTTTTTTGTAAATGTTACCTTATTTTGAAAGATTGTTTGAAGCCTTTAAGAGGAAGATTAGATAGTTTGGAGTCAGTAGTTGGGATATTATTATTCATTAGCAGGAGCAACAAAAAGCACTCCAGAATGGGTGTCTGATCTTGTATAATAATTTTGCCCTCCCCCTCTTCAGTGAGAGACTGCACTCCAATACAAACAAAGGCTAATGTCTGTCAGAGATCTGTACTGCATATGCAGTCTCAGAAGTCCTTGGGCACTCCACCTCAAGTTTCTAGTGTTCCCCAGTTCTGCTGTCCCTATTCGAGTATTGACTAACACATCTATGGTCTCTTAGTCTGTTGCAAAGTATCCTCAATTACCGGTGATTAATTTGCCACCTGCATGTTGTTCATATGTTGTTGTTTTAGTAGGTATACCCCATATCTCAAATTATTTCCAAGAGTCACCTACTGAGCTCCACAATATGGTGTGTCATTGGTTGGTTAAAAATTCAAATTTTAGTGTGCAGGACCATAAAAATATCTTAATGACACACGAAGTTGCATGGGTTGGTACTTTCAACAAGAGTTTTAAAGGGGTTTGCATCATCATGAACTTTAGACACCTAATGATTGTGGGGAGAATCCTGTCTTGGCACTTTCAGCTCCTGGATGCGAATAGTGACAATCGCACTCTTCCACTGGGGTTTTTTTTACAGGCCGCTCTATTTGAGTCCCTCTCAGAGCTGTCCCAGGGTCCATTGTTGCACCTAATTACTAACACATTTTAATATTGGGTGCACTAATCGATTTGCACCCGTTGTGAATTTGGATGACCAGGATTGATGTCTTATAGGTTCCCAGTTTAGGACACCCTGTCCCAATGTTAGTAAACCGTCCCTGGGATTTGATGGAACAGTTGCTCTGCAAAACAGCAATGATGAAATCATTTTTGTCTTGGACATTTTAGCCAATTCAAATAATTCTCAGATTAGGACCCCTTAAGTCAATACCTGTAAACTACCTAATGGGTTTAATGGAATTGTTGCTCTGCAAAAGAGCAATGATGAAATTGTCTTTGTCCCAGATATACGGGCCAACAACACTAGTACTCAGTGCAAGACCCCTCGTTTCAATAACCATGAATTGTCTTATGAATTTAATGGAATGGTTGCTCGGCCAAAGAGTAATAATGAAATTGTCTCTGCCAAAGATAATATTGTCAATGTAATCAACACAAGTTCAATTAATAATTCTTTATCTCCAGTAGCAGAGTCGCAGGGAGAAGAACTAGGGGGCATATTAACAAGGGCTTTTTCTCCGCTTTTTTGGCTTTAAAAGCCAAAGAAGCGGAGATAAAAATATCGCCCTATCAACAACAGGGTGCTAACATGCAAAATCGCATGTTAGCACCCTTTTTCACTACGCTTCCCTTTGCATCTCTAATGTGATGCAAAGTGGGCGTTCCAGAGCAAAATAATAGGAGAAATGTTGCTAAGCGACATTTCTCCTATTATCAAGCTTCCCGCTAACCCTGTTAGAGACAAAAAAGCAGCGCTTACCACGGTTAACGCTGCATTTTTACGTCTGCTAATTTGCAGATTTAGCCATGTAATCCAATGGGAGGTGGATTACATGGCTAAATCCACCATGGGCTATCAACAAGGATATCCCTATCCTTGTAGTTTTATCGCTGCATTACTAGCGATAACCTCCCAAAATGCCGCTATCGCTGGATTTTTTATCGCCTAGGCGGTTAGCGTTGTTAATAACGCGATAACCAGGCGATATTATCCAGCAATAGCGGGCGTTACAAAAATTAACGTTAAGCGCCCTTAGCGTTAATTTTCCCTGTTCCTTGTTAATATGCCCCTAGGTGTGTTCAACAGTTTTGCTGTGATTAGCTGTAATGTTGCTGGGCACAAAAGTAAGATCTTTAACCCAGATTGGCTGGCTTTTATAAATCGTTATGATTTATTACTTTTCAAGAGACTTGGGCTTTAAAACCTATAATCTGAAGGCGTGGCTTGAGCACACGGCGAGATGGCTGCTCTCTAGAGAGGCTCAGCCTGGCTGAGCCTTTATCAGCCCATCATCTGCCTATTACACAGCATTTCGGAGCTGAAAACTGAGCGCCCCTCACCTCTGGGGGTCCTGCCTGAGTGGGAGCTAACTTTGACGCCAAAATTCGCTGCTGTTCCTGCTGACGAGCGGCGTGTGGTCCCGGCGGCCTCTTCACAAAATGGTGGCTCCCGCGCTGCCCTGAGGTCGGCGCACTGCGGCTACGTTGGGACTCCCTGTGCCCAGTGTGGACTCACTTGCTGCCTGCAAGACTGGCCCTGACTGCGGTGCATGCTCGGTGTCCGCTAGTGATCTGCCCCTCGTGCTGCTGTCCTGTGAGGTGGGCTGTGCCCCTGCTGTTGGAGGAGGTAGCGGAGCGGCACCTCTGTGGATTCAGGGCCCGCGGATCCTGCTTTGCCCGATCTGAGCTGTGCGAGAGAGCTGTGCGGATTCCTGTGCACTCGGTGCCTGCAGCAGCGAGTGGGGGCGGCCTGACCCTTGGCCGATGTCTGTGGAGGCGGCGTGGGAGGGGGTTCAGGCCGCAGCCTGTGAGCTGTGACTGAGTGCTGGTGCGTACGGGGGAGTCATGGGCTGCTCTGGTTGGTGGCTGACTGTGCGGCAGCTCGTGGTGCTACCTGGTGGACTGCGACCCTGTGAGTGGCATTGGAGGGGCACGAGTGATATTGCATTGGGACTGCTGCTGCCGTTCTTTGTAGAATGCGACTGATGGTATCAATGGGACCACTGTGTGATTGCAAGAAGCAGTGGTAAACTTGCTATGTGAAGCGTCTCCTCCCCAATCTATTGATTTAGCTGGAGATTCCTTGTTGCAATGCTGAACATTTCTGTGGTCTCCAGCCCCTGATATGGATGGCGCTGTGCTGGTATTTAATTGGTAGTGGACTGCTCTTGCCTGGGAGGCCCCCGCATCTGGCGCCACTACGACCTGGTGTAGTTGTGGTACATCCTCATAGCTGTAGTGTTTTTGCCTAATGAACTGTGGCTTGAAGAGCTCTCTTGCTGGTGGCCTGAGTTCCCCTTGTGCCCTTGATCCGCGCAGATCATCCTATCTGTGCATATTGAGCCTGCGGTCCCACGTGCTTTTACCGCTATTACCATGGGGAGGACTGATAAAACCCAACCTCCCCTCACTTTTGAGGCGCGCAAATCCTCTAAGTCTTCGCAGAGGACTGCCTCGGACTCTGAGGACGATGCCCCGGCTGCGGGACCTCCTACCCTTGCGACAACGCTGCTGGCCATGCAGCGCAGCCTACAGTTCATAGAGGTGACAATGGCTGCCATGAACCACTGACTGGATCACATGTCGTCACTTCTTGAGAAGCAAAATACCCATATGGGAGAAGTAGAACAGCGCGTGTCTGCGATGGAGGATGGCCCGAGAGAGGTTACAGGGAAGACGCTGAATATGGAGAAGGTCCAATCCCTTATCCAGGCTAAGAATGAGGACTTGGAGGCCCGCTCCCGGCGAAATAACATTCAGATTACGGGCCTTCCAGAATCCACGAACGTTGGCAAGATGGAGCTATTCGTGGAGAACTTGATCAAGGAAATCTTTGGTACTGAACAACTATCCCCCATGTTCATCGTCGAGCGGGCGCACTGATCCCTCGCTGCGTGGCCTGTCCCGGGCACTCCTCCTCGTCCAATTATAGTGTGCCTGTTGAATTAGAGACCGTGATGTTATTTTACGTATGGCCCGTGACAAGGGTAACATTGTGCATCACGGCAACTCTCTTTCATTCTTTCTCGATTTTACAGTCGCTGTGCAGGCCGCAAGGAGGGAGTTTGGCACTGTAAAAAAGGTTTTACACTCCGAAGGAGTTCCCTACACTATGCTATACCCAGCCCGCCTGAGTATTGGTCCGGAAGGAGCCTCATAATTTTTCACTAACCCCAAAGCTGCTCTGGAGCACGCTAAACATCTGAAGCGGGTGTGGCGAGAGTCTCAGGTGCTTTCGGACAATGAGGCAGAGTGAGCACCTGATTGACTGTTTTTTTGTAATGTGGCTCTATTGACAGTCTCTCTATAATGCTGGGATGTTGTCTCTAACAGTTAAATTTTTTTCCAGGTTGACATATTTGGATCTCACTGCCTCAACAAGTATCTCTCTTGCCGGGGGTTGAGGGACACAGTGTTATAGTGTGATAGGCATAACTACCAGGTATGCTCAGCCACCTCCTACTAGCTAGGAGGCTAGTCGCTCTCTGGCGCCCCCGCATAGGAGTACCCCATCTGTGCTTGTTTGTTTTCTCTGGTTAGGTGGGTTGGGTAGGGCAGGGCTGGGATGGCTGTGGTGAGTTGGAAATGCTGAAGTGGGTGGGGGTCTGGGGGAGGGGGTAGCAACAGGGTTAACTGGCACTTGTTTTCTACAATGTCGATGTCTTCACCATTTTATCCATGTATGTGGACACATATTCTTGATTTTTCCATTTAGGGAATCTGTCATGCCCGTTAGACTTAATGAGTGGTAATGTGAAGTTCCTAACATGGAATGTCCGTGGCCTGAAAACTCCCCAAAAAATTAGATCTGTAATAGCCTACCTGGATAGGATGAACATGCAGATAGCTTTTCTGAAAGAGAAGCATCTCACAAAACATTCTGAGAAGTCTGTGTGTGCACGATGGGCCAGGGTGAGAGTGGCGTCCTCCTATTCCACCTATTCTCGTGGTGTGATGATTCTGGCTCAACACGGGGTTCCCTTCACTGTTATAAGGGCCAAAACGGATGAACATGGTCGAGTGGCATTGGTGCATGGCTAGTTGGGTGGAGTGAGTGTACTTCTGGTAAATGTGTATGGGCCAAATATTGATGACCCAGCCTTCTTTGTGGATGTATGGCACCGTGTTTCAGTATTTCCTACAGTGGAGATACTCTGGGGAGGCGACTTCAATCTGTGTTTGGATCTGGCGATGGATCGTATGGGACAGGGACTCGCGCGGCTCAAGAATGCTTCAGAGATCCTGCTGGGACTGTTGGAAACAGGAGGGATGCATGATGTTTGGTGCTTGTAGCACCCTGGAGCGCGTGAGAGTACATTTGTCTCCTATGTGCATGGGACGTGTGCACGCCCGGATCTGTGGCTTGCCACCGAAGTTGCCAGCACATGTGTAGTTGGGATTGACCATATGGCTTGCACATTGTCGGATCACTCCCCGGTGCTTTTGGAACTCCAGATACCTACCTGTGAGAGGCCTCCATTTGTGTGCCAGTTGCAACCCACTTCCTTGACCGACTGTCTTTAAGCACACTGTTGGGGAAGCCATCCGGAATTATTTTCACGAGAATGTAGGCACGGTGGACAGCGCCGGCATCTTGTGGGAGGCGTTCAAAGTGACTATCAGGGGGGTATGCATGGCGGCACAGGCTGGTGTGCTGCGTGATCTCCAGCGCCAAATTCATAAGTTGGCAGCAGAGATCTCCACTCTCAAGCAGGCATATGAGACAGACCCATCTCCTGTGACATTATCTGAGATACGAAAGCTAGTGAGGGAACACTATGAGACCATGGATCAAGAATTGGTACACAGGTCCAGATGATGCACAGCATGGTATTATGGGGAGGGGGGTAGGCCTAGCCACTTGCTGGCACATAAGCTGGCAGCTCCGCGGAGTCAAGAGTACATTACAGAGATGTTAGATGACTACGGGGCGGCCCACTACACTACACCTGAGATTAGCGAGGCTATCTTTGAGTTCCATTCCAGACTGTACGACTGCAAGTCTCGAGTCTCTGAGGCGGACATGCACTCCTACCTTGATGACGTTACCCTCGGCTGGCTATATTCGGGACATAGAGAATATCTTACACAACCATTTGACATGGAGGATGTTAAACTTGCTATTATGTCCCTCCTTACATGTAAGGCCGCCGGACTAGATGGGGTTCCCAGCAAATTTTATAAAACTTACATTGATGACCTGACCTCTAGGCTTCTAGAAGTTTATGCAGAGGTGTACGATGCTGGCCATCTCCCCCCATCCTTGAAGGAGACCCTTCTGGTTATGCTTTTAAAACCTGATAAGGTTGCAAATCGCTGCGATTCTTACCGGTCTCTGTCAATTAATATCGATGCCAAGATCCTAGCGAAGATGATTGCTATTCGGCTGCAGCAGCTGTTTCCCTATTGGTTCTTCCTGACCAGTCGGGGTTTGTGCCTGCTGGGTCTACCACTCACAATTTACACACAGTTTTCGCTCCCTTGCATTACTTTGACCCCGACTTCCAAGCGGTAGCAGTGCTGCTGGCTGCAGCGAAAGCATTTGATTCCCTTCAGTGGGACTATATGTTCACTGTTTTAACCAGAATGGGCCTTCCACCGTTCTTCCTCCAATGGATCAGGGTGCTGTATACTGAGCCTGTTGCCAGAGTTTGCGTCAATGGCTGGGTGTCTTCGGCCTTCCCAATCGGCAGAGGTGCACGGCAGGGCTGCCCCCTATCGCCGATGCTTTTTATGCTGGCATTGGAGCCCCTGGCTTGCAAATTGCGCCAGTTGCGTGCGTATGCTGTGTTGCATTTCAGGCAGCGACCTCTTGTTGTCTCATTATACGCAGACAACATGCTACTTTATGTGTGCTAGCCAGAGACCTACCTACCTGAATTTCTCTGCGAGTACATAAAATTTGAGGGCTATTCTGGGTTAGGGATCAACTGTGCTAAGCCGACGGTGTTCCCGCTGACGGCCGGCCTGCGTGAGGTTGAGCTACACTTCCCTGTCCTTTGTCTGGGGGGGGGTAAGAAGCCCCGATGTAGTTGGAACATCCTGGCACGGTCGTTCGACCGGGGCTGGTTTGAGGCACCACACATGCCCTTATATTATTTATGCGCGCACATTATTGTTTTTTTCCACAGCGGTTCTTGCCGCACATGGGGATTGAGTCCGATGCAGTGCTTTCGATGCTGCTAGTGGCTGCAGCACTCTCTGGAGAGAGTGGAGGCCCCAGGACGTAAATCAACGCGGTGCAGTGCACTGCCTGGGCCTGGCGGACTCTTGCCAAGAGGGCACTGCTCGATTACCTGCATGCCCGAAGCTCCCTATTGCTGCGCACCCGGACATTTTGACAGCCCAGGAGCGCCCCGCTCTACGAGTGTTGGTGAATGTGGGTGTTAAGCGAATGGGGGATGTCTATGAATGTGGCCAGTTCCGCTCACTCCAGAATGTACAGGCAGGTCATGACTCAGGGTTGATGCTGGGATTAACTTACGTGAGAGTGTGGCAGGCGGTCAGGTCCATTTATCCTAATTATCCCACTGAACCACAAACATTGAGAGCACTGCAGGCGGTGCTGGCTGGGACAGAATGCAAGGGCCTGATCACCAGGCTATATGATGCGTCACAGCAGGAGCGGGAACCGGGGGACCACCCTTCGTATCTCAAATTATCTCAAATGGAACACTACGCTGGGATTTAAGATACCATTAGATAACTGGAAATTTTGCTCCGAGCTGACTGGGTGCCTCGCAGCAAACTATAATTTATGTATCATTAATTTAAAATCTTTGCACCAGGTATATTATACGCCAGTACAGTTACGTAGATTCGGCCTGCGGGACATAGCTATGTGCACGGTGCGGGCAGGCTGAAGCTGATTTTTTACACCTGGCGTGGCAGTGTGATGGGATAGCTGCATTCTGGGCCAAGGTTGCGAGTATGCTCTCAAATGTTGTGTTGGAGAGTGTGCGGTGTAAATCGGAGGTGTGCCTGCTGGGTAGTGTGAAATATCTCAAGCCCTGCAATAGGCGATTGGACGCTGTCTCGACTCTGCTGGCTAAGCGTGCTGTGGCGCAATGCTGGGGCGCACAAACCACGCCCACTGTGAAGAAATGGATCAGAGATTTAATACATTGTAGGGAACAACTGGAGGTGTACGCGGAGGAGTTGCCGGAGGCCTCACGACCCAAAGACTTTTGGGCTCCACTAACGGTGTATTTACTAAGCCACCTGCTGTGTGAAATGTCTTCCTTCTTTACATGATTTCTTCCCTCCTGTGTCTGGCAAGGACTTATTGGACTTGGAACTACCTTTTATGGGCTACCACTCATAAGTGCTCACATGGTTTCTTATTGGATACGACAATTGTATGATACAAAACGGTTCAAGTGCCGGGAGGGTTGGGGCGGTTCAGTTGTTTTGTATTCTCTATGTTATACACAAAACTTGTCTGGTATCGACACATGCGAGGATTGTATTACTTCACCCCAGCCTTGTTTTTTTTTGTATACTTGTTGCAAGCCTGTTGGAATGGTTTTTCATGCTATTCTTGCCCAGCCATTGCCTCCCGCCAAGGGAGAGCTAAAGGCGGTATCACCATATGTGTTAAGCTTAATCTCCTTTTTAAAGTGTCTATAATAAATATGGGTTGCCCTGCATTCTAGGTTTTGTTAATTAAAGATATTAGCAGATTTTTTAGTTTCTATTTGATACATTTTTATAATAATGATTTCACAAGGTCTTATCTTAGCCTGTTCCAACAATTACTTGACTTTATTGCAGCTTTAAAATTTCAGGGAATTGAAAATGGGTCTTTGCCAAGGATTATAATTTGTGGGGGTTTTAATGCAAAATGGGGAGTGAAACTGACGATGTGGACATGCGATGCATTGGTAGAGATATGTTTTGTGGGATGCCAGGGGGTTGGAACTGAGGGATCTAGTTGCTCCAATGGACTGGGAAGATGTGATTAGATATTTACAGGGGAGTAACGTAGTCAAACTGACATATAAAAGAAAGGAGCAAGTGTCTACCATTGATTATGTATTTGCATCAAAATATTTTTTGCACTGGTGCTGGTAAAGTACTATAATAGAAACACAGTGGAGTAATCTCAATGCCTTCTTTGTTGAAGGAGTCCTCCCATTATCTAGGGATAAAAGCCCATCATCAGATGATGATATTAGCAAATATTCCAAAGATGGTTTAAGGTTAGGTTGGCGTATAAAAGATCCCTTGGCTATTCTAAGTGATCAATTAAAGAAGACTGTACCACTTTTTGGGGGATGCCTTGATGATGGATCTAGGGATGAGTTATCTCATTGTTATCAGCAACTATGTAGTATCATCAAGAATTCTTTCTTGAAACCCCCTATATCTGTGTCTAAAACCCACAGTGGTTTGACGGGAAATGCTATGCTGCTAATCGCCATTTGAGAAAAATGTTAGCCGGCTCTCCTAGGGATGCTGTGGTGATTCAGGAGGCTTGGAAGTGTTATAGATCTACTAATAAAGAAAATAAACTCCTATTATTTTTTAATGATTGGGAGATGTTAGAATTGGCTGCGGCACAAAAGCGCAGTAAGATTTTTTGGGAAACAATTAACAGGCTTTCTTTGAGTAATGGCATTTTGAACCCCATTTTAATTTGTATTATTTTAGGACAGGACTCGGTTGAGCATACGCCAGCACTCATCACTCAGAAAGGTATATCGAATGAGAGCATCTATTGAAACAGATTTTATTCCTATGACTGCACCTATCCTATTACAGTTTACTACTGAGGAAGTTAAAGATGCTATACGAGCAAGTGCCGGCAGTAAGGCGCCAGGCCCCGATGGGATTCCTATGAATCTTTACAAATTTAGCCCTGAACTCTGGGAACCCCTACTTGTGAACCTTTTTAAAAACTCTTTATGTTGCATTAACCCTGAGTCCTAATCCTTATCTATAATAGTGCCTATTTTTTAAAAAGTTGATAGGGGGTCACCTAGATTTTATAGATCTATCTCTTTGGTGGATAACTCTTTACAGATATTGGGGAGGGTAATTTTTAATCACTTGTAGAACATGGGCTGCAGATAATAGTATGTTATCCAATTGTCAATACGGTTTATGCCCTGGGTCAGGTACAGTGGATACGTGCCTGAATTTGCATCAGCTAGTAAATAAGTATACAGTTGTCATGTGCTGCCCACTCTACCTAGCCTTCATGGATCTTTCCACAACTTTCAAATGAATAAATAGAACCAAATTATGTCTGATGTTAATTAATTTGGGGGTAGATATTGCGTGTCCAGTCTGGTCAATCAGAAACACTTTCTGATAACTTTTCCCTGGCCAGTGGAGTGCGCTAGGGGGTGTGTGCTAGCATCTCTACTTTTTATTTTACATAGCAATGATTTGAATGTATCTTTATTATACTCAACTAAGGATGTATCAACAATAGCCAATTTAGCTATCCCGGCTTTATTATATGCCGACGACGCAGTGTTGTTGGCCAGCACCCCCTGCGCCCTTCATAATCTGCTGGAATATTTTGTTCTTTTTATGAAAACCTTAGATATGAAAATCAATTTTGAGAAGTCACATGCTATGGCTTATGGCCCGTGTGGGAACGTTGTGTCAGTACAAAATTTGGGTGATAAGCAGCTCAGTGCAGATATTAATTTATGTTATCCTGGGCTGGCTTTTGATGCAAGCAATTCCTGACAGATACAAGTAAACATTGCTAGACGGAAACTTGGGAGGGCAGCGGGCTCCCTTTTTAATCTAGCCAAGAGGGATGGTAGGTCCACTATTTCCCCTTTCCTTAAAATGTATCAAATGTAAGTTGTACCCACAGCCACCTATGGAGCCAAGGTTTTGGGGTTCCACAATTCTGCTCCTGTTCAGGTGGAAGAGAATAAAATCTGTAGAAAATTGCTAAATCTTGTGCCCTCAAGTGCCAATTTTATCCTGCTCTCTGAACTAAATCTAGAGTATATAATAGATTGCTTTAAATCAGCTCCCCTTTTGTAATGGGTCAGTGTATGGAGTTATAAGGAGGCTAGTTTTAATAGGGCAGTTATTGAATACTGCCAGAAGTTGGATAGGGGTTCTGCTATACCTTGGTTGAAATATGTCTGCATAACTTTGGGCGAAATTGGCCTTCCTAAAATGTTTAGCGCCCCTGATATGATAACTAAAACTGCAAAAAAAGGTTAAGCATAGATTTCTAGAGTATGTTACTATGTTGAGTATTCAAGAGGCTGCCAGTAAGCATACTCTCTGCCATTATTATACCATGTTTGCAACATGTGATACTGCCTTTTATTTAACATTAGAGCTAACACAATGGGAATGGTCTCTTTTATTTAGATTTAGGTCAGGGATGGTCTGGTGCCTAGCATGTTTTTTATTGAACTGAAGGTATGTGGAGTCCAGTACTCCCCCGTCTCTATGATGACAAGTTGGAACCGTCTTTATTGCACTTTATATTCTTTTGTGGATTTTATCGTAAGTTCTTTCAATCATGTCTTAACCCTATTAGTGCCCATTGAAAATCATTCAGTGCCAAGCCATTTTATGACTTTTTGTAATGCTTTGCTCTAACATGCTGTAGTTTCTGTAATTACCATTATAATGTTGGTAAACTATATATTTTTGGTTTCAGTACTTCTAGTACTATAAATTTATACCTAAAACATACATTTATAAAACAGCCTGAAGTCACATGACACAATTCAAGATGGCCGACTGGTGACAGTGAAAATGATAAGTGTAAATGACCGCGTTGGTAGGGTAATAAAAAAAATGGTGTTTTCCAAATGCAGATACACATAAATATTTATTATTCTGTTAGCTCACCAGGTAAAACGGCAGGTTTTGAATTTATTTTATGTTTTTGTGTTTTTTAGGGCTATCTATCTTACTATGACATACATATAAGGCACATACATTTTTCATGTGTTTCTATTATTGTGCAGAATCTAAAGTTATAAGCCTAGTCAAATTGGTGCACAGTAGTAAAATTGATGTTTCAGAGATGTTGGTTAGTAAAGACATGAAAATTCATATTTTTCCTGCTTTGGACAGCACTTTACGTACTACAAAATGGCCGACATGCTGTTTCGTCTGTTGTTGTTTTTCATATAATGGTCTCAATGTTGTTATTGGACATGTGTTTAACATCTCAAAATGTATTTTCTGACTTTTATGCAAAGCAGTGATGCCTATTTTGTGAATAGGTGGCAGATGATTTTATGCATAGTCTCTTGAAGGTCACAGTCCTTGACCTTTGACCCCAAATGGTAGCTCCTGGAAGTGTGCAAAGGATGTATCTTTGTAACACTGATATTGTTTATGCAAAGTGAGCTATCATTTGAAAAGTCATTGTCTGATCTCAAGGTTCAACTAGTCAATTTTTTTAAGAGGTTAAAAAACCGTGACCTTTGACCCCTAAGTACACATTTTCTTGTAACTTTTTTTAGTTTTTATTCTGTTACCCTTGGATCAATTTCAGCAAGTGTGGTATTATCGGACTTGTCAAGAAAATCAACAAAAAAATATTTGTTCAAATTGTTGGAGAGGTCATAGTATTTGACCTTTGACCTCTATTTGCACCTATTGTGAGTGTTTCAAGTTGTTTATTCCATTAATGCTAGATTATTTTTGGCAAGTATTGCAGTGTTTGAATTGTCATGATAAGGACACACATTTGCTTAAATTGGTATAGGGGGTCATGTGGTTTGACCTTTGACCTCTATTTTCACTGTTCTAAGTGTTTCATGGTCATTAATCCAATACAGTTAGATCATTTGTTTCAAGCGAGTCATTATTGGAATTATCATGACAAGTACTAATTCCTATTTAGATACTGTGTTGCAGGAGGTTATGCTTTTTGACCTTTGACCTCTATTTATACTTGTTTAGGTGTTTGAAGGTTGTTATTGCACTACCCTTGGATCATTTGTTACTAGTGTTGCATTGCAATTGTTTTGAAAAATGCTTCCATTTTCATTGGTTTAATTGGTGTTGGGGGCTCATGTCTGTAGACCGTTGACCTCTAATTCCACTATTCGAAGTCTTTCAAGGTCATTAATCCATTATGGATGGATCTTTCCTGCCCCTACGCCCCCTACACCTCTACTTACCTCTACTGTCATTGGTCTCCCTCTTGCAATCTCCGTAACGATGCCTGCAGCTGGTTTGTCAAAAGAAGAAACTCCACTGAGAAGCATTAGGTGCCTAACGCTGAAGTGGTGCCCTGCACTCTGCTCCCCTGTGCTGCTGGGGGTGTATGTTTGGTGCTGCTTTGTCCCCTTTCCCCATGCCACCCCCCAACGTTAGCCTCCTGAAACCGATATACTTACCTGTAAGTAGTGTGGCTCCAGGCACCCCAGTTTCCATTGAAACACACTGAGCCGAACTCCAACTTTGACCTCTGCACCCAGCTGCCCCTGTGTACTGGAGGTGCAGGTTTGGTACTCACCTGACCCTTTGCCCATGCTGACATTTGGCCTCAAAAACTTTAACTGTAAGTGTGGTACTTACCTGTTTAACCACAATATTGTTTTCCCCATAGGATAACACTGAACTGTTGTGAAAATATTATAATTGTCGACTTTTGAAAGTGAAAATTATTTTTATTTAACACATCTGATTGTGAAGATCTAAGTCTTAAAATAAAATACAAAGTATATGTTTCTAAATTGCTGTGGATCTCCTTTTTGAGTCATGTGTCTATTATTGATCATTTTCGAGCAATAAATGTCCAACACTCCTCTGTGTTAGACCTAAGGCTCCTTGCCCACAGTACCACTAATAGAGCGTTTTGGGTTTTACATTGACCCATGTACACTTTTGGGGAACCCCTGGACGCTGTGCACGGTATTACCACCTAGTGGCAATATCATATACAGAGCCAACTTACTACACTCTTTCACATAATTCACTATAAAAACTCTTCTCACTTTGCAGTCAGAGAAAGAAAAGTAAACATCAATGCTGCAGCAATTTGTCAGAAGACATAGCCAGATTTTTGACCTCTGTCTGTGAAGCACCTTCAAATGTGAAAAGCTAAACACAGAACTTAAAGCCATCTTTATTTTTTTCTAGGACTTTCAAAACCCACAAAAGGACACAATGTGTGATTGAGAATGACACCTTTTCAATGCGCCATTCACCTATGCCTAAAAACACCAATGTGCCCAGAGTCTTGTTCAATCATGCTCTGCTGCTTGAATGCAAGTGTAATGCTGCGGACCATTGTTAGTCTATGGCCAATTAAAAACAAGAAAGTAACAAGACAGCATGAAATAAGGAATGCCATGGGAGAATGGCAGTGTCACATGTAGTTATAGCCCTTTTTAATCATGTTCAAGTGCTTGTCAGCAAGGGCAAAGGTGGATACAATGGAGAGATTCGAAGCGATTAACTACTAGGAAATGGAAATAAGGCCATCATTACAGTAGAGGTTAACATTACAATCTAATTCAGTCACCAGTATTAAAAGTAGTATCAGCTATTCAAAACTAACAGTGAAAATATATGTAAATACCTATTTCGCTATAAGAAGAATTAGCCGAAGAAAAATAAGTCATGTCGGTAATATCAAATTTGTTTTAGGCTATCTTTTTTCAGTTTGTGAAAAATATATATTGCTGCAATGCTTTTCTAAATTACCTCAAACAGTTATTACAAAATGTCCGACTCTTTCCACTGAAAGGTGCACTGTGTCTGCTTGTCCTTCTTCTCTGTCAGCATACTCTGCCATGAGCAGCCAAAAAGATACATTAGCCCCCTCGCTGACAGAAATTTCTCTGACAGGGATTTGGTTGTGCTGGAGAGTGGTTGGGTTTTTAGGAGCTTGTGAGAGAATTACTGATCTACAATTGTTTTTTCAATGCTACAGATTTTTTTTTGTGAATATATAGGGTGTGTTAGGTTTAATTTTTTAATTATTATTACTAAAAATTGGGCAGTGTGAAGGAGGGTTTGGATTGTTTATCCTGAAGAAACAGCCCTGTCTCTAGATGATGGACATCCAAATGGCTTGCAAGACCCTAAATCAATGTTAATCAGCCATGTCAACAAGACAATATATTATGACGACCTAGGCCTGCTGGAAAGTTTTTTGGCCTCAGTGTTTGATACAGACATGGACACTTCTGATAGAAAATCTTGACCAGCCCTCAACCGCCATGTAGTGAGGGCTGCAATTTACATACATACATTGCTAAGTTAGCATAACCATGTTAGATGCTAGAAAGCCATCTTGCCACTTTTGCTGCTTTTGCACAAGATACTGCAGTTACATGTTATTATTTGAAAACTGCTTGCTCGCCTTTTCTTCACATGAGAACTGTCTGTTCTTCACATCCCTAGCCGTGAGCTGTGACCTTGGTCTGAACATTGTGTAAAGAAACAGTCAGGGTCGCTAGACGGTGCATGTTGTTGGGTTATAACCGTCAAAGCTTTTGCTAAGGATTGTAACATGAAGATGGACAAGAGCTTGCAGATATTGTAGTTCAGCGAAATGAGGGAAGTGTTTTTCATTTATTGTGCTGTAACCTTGCTTCCTTTGCAGCTGGTCGTGTATCGTCTCTCTAACTTTCTCCGGTGTGCACCTCATCGGCCCGGAACATAACACAGATTACGTCCATTTAAAACCCCTTTCTGTTTTTTCGAAAACGCTACAATTGTGAACTGTACCAAGGAATAGTTTTGTGGCTTGGGACAGACATGACTATAATGGAGGGAGGAGCTCAGAACCGAGTGTCTCCAAGGAGCTGAATAAATCGAATGGTGGCGCTTCTGATTTTATGTTCAAAGCGATTGAGAAATTTGAAATAAACTTATCAAAGTACCTAATTCAATGGTGCTATTTAGTGAGCCATACCTGCACTGGTTTCTTGGTGTTTTCCGATCAAGGCCAGAAGCGGTGGACGCGTCGAGCACGCACACTTGCTGCACTGTCTCTGGGGCTTACGGCAGATTTCACAGCAATGTCTCCGAGCTGCCTGCGCCCTCTACTGGTAAACAGGGGCCAGTGCAGCTTTCAGCTGACGCTGCTTTTCATTCCGAGAACAAGATTTCTCCACTGGTTTTAAGTGAGGAAATCTCCGTGAGTGGGTCACAATATGGCCTAATACTACTTTGGAATGAACGAGGGAGGTGTTCTAGATTGGCATTTGAGGCCAGTTTTCATTTTCAAGTGACACAGCAGGAGAGAAACTGCTCCCAAATGAGTGTGAGCTCCTGGGCCGATCTGATCGGCCTGAGCACTCTCGCTTTTAACACAGGGCCGATTAGATCGGCCCGTGGCACTTCTTAAGTTAAACGGTTATTAATTAAGCTTGCTTTTCAACAATGTAGGGTGGCATTAACTTATCTTCAATTGTTAAATAGGCCTGAAATCTGTTTTAATGAATTTTGCTTTCTCAAGATGGCCAGCCGAAGTAGGAAATCAATGGAGAGTAGATAAAATAGTATTTTATCTGTTTTTTGGATTATGAATTGTAGCGATGTTTTCAACTATTTATCATACTAGAATGAGATTGAAATGCTGTTACAAGGAATTTTTGTATGTATATTTTATTGTATTGTTTTTATCCAGTGTTTTTATAATCTTATCCTAAGACCGAATAAAGAAGAATTGATATGATATGATATGAGCGCCAGTGGACCCCATTGGCAGCCAACAACTCAAATTAAGCGTAGCTTTCATGTACATACATATTAACACCATGATTTGTATATCCCAGGGACTGATTCACAAAGGTAAACTTACACTTTTGTCTAAGTTTATGATTGTCTGCTATTGACAAAGGTATTTTACTAGGAGTATATTTACGACTATGGAGTCTCTGCACATAACATGTTGGCACAGTCTATCATTCTATGTCTGGAGGCTGTGCAATCGTAAAGCCACTAATAGTAAAAAATATTTGTGAAGAGCAAAAAATCATAAATGTACACAAAAGTGTACATTTACCTTTGTGAATCTGGCCTTCTGTATTTAACATTCTCTATGTAACTGGGTTTATTGATGCACATGCCTGTTCACTCATTGCTTACATATTACTTGCATTTTTCTTTCCTATGCCTCACACAGACACTCCATAGTCGGCCTGAATGGCTTGCCAAGCCCATTAAAACGAAGGGGCAAACTAACTCGTGGGGTTAGCCTTTTTACAACATAATTAGGCTTTCCTGTTTTCAGTTTCTATTTTTGGTAAATTCTGGTGGTGTTTTTTCAGTTTTTTCAATGCCTTAAAAAAACAGTGGTTATCAGTGGTTACACATTTTCACGCCATTAAAAACAACAGAAACAGTGTTTTACCGGTGTTTATGGAATTTTAATTTAATTTTAATTATTGCTTGCTTTCTGCACTGATAGTGCATGTGTATAGGTAGCATGTGCACAGGGTATATGAGGACCAAATACATTTTTACTGCACCAGAATGGACTACAAAGTCAATAGCATTCTTCATTAACTCTAAAGATTGTAAAGATGCTTTCAGCAAACCATCTAGCAAGTGACAAGGATCTCTTACAGGGAAGCACTTCAGCTCAGGTATTGATTTTGGCAGGCCATTATACAACTTTTTCATATACATAGCTGAATTACTGCAAATACAAACAATATCACTCCAATCTTTATTGAACTTGGTAGGAACTTTTTTCAGCAGCATTCTAAGTCTCACTGTGTTCCATGTTTACCAAACACCGGGTGTCATGTTTAAAGACTGGGGTGTTTGGCAATTTACTTACAATCAATGCTGACTCACTAGAAAAGGGGGCTGATGTATCAAAGCATTTCACCTATTCTCTGTCTGTGGGTAAATGTGATGCTAGATATTAGGAAAGATTCTAATGAAACCAGCCATTTGACCTATCAGTGAAATCAAATTTCAAATATGATTTTGATATTTCCTGATTCTCTACAGTTTATAAAATAACTAAATAAGACCTAAAACATGCTTCTAAACACTGCATCTTTAGACCAAAGACCACATAATTAAAAAAAAAGCAGAAGAAAGAAGAGACAATGTTTTAGTGACATACCTAAACAACAAAACTCAAGCAGAATAATGTTAGCCCAGTCTTTCTTGATACTACCTTGTATAACAAAGTTCAATCAATCAATCAAAGTACTTTATTCGATTTTTTGTCACATAAAAGCATACATGTACATTTATAAAAATCGCCAACTTATTCAAATCCAATTTTTAAAACATATTCAGAAATTCTGTTAAAATGTTCATACACTTATAAAATATCTCTCACATTTTTTTTTTTTTTTTAGAGGTGAATAAGCCAAGAATGTGAGAGAAAACGTTAAAAAAGATTAAGGAAGATAATGAAAGATTGAACCCTCATATTTACATTCTCAATTCTTAGCAATTCTTCAAAAAAAGACGTTACAATACCATCCTGTTATTACATTCAGGGGTGTCTAAATCAATTTGTTTCCTAGACTGAATTGTTTTCTTCAAAAATGAGGCGACGTTACTTGTTAGACACTCATTATCTACGAATTGGAGGGCAATAAAAGCTGGGCGGCATTGTCGCAAGCCCCATATTTTTAAAATGGGTTTTATCCACTTTTTTCTTACATCCTGATAATATTTACAAAACAACACAACATGTATCGTCGATTGAGTAGACATATTGTCACACGGGCAGTTCTTTAAATTTTTTGACCAGTCATTGACCATTGGAAAACTTACCAGCCTATGGAAAACCTTTAGTCTAAAGCGGGTAAGAACGAATCTGTCACACCCTTTTAAAATGTATTGAAGGTATGGTTGGATGTTAAAAAGGACAGTTATCAATAGATTTGGTTGGACTGTTGGTTTTGACACCTCATTCACAAATCTAATGCTTTCCATATGCTGCATTCCCCTCTTTTTTAAATTCTTTTCCAGGGATGGCACAAATTGTCTTGGGATTATAATAGTATTCCGGTTTTCCAAGATCGGTCATAAAATCCCTATATATATCTCATCCATCCTATCTCAAGGGTATGTTCTAGCTTTAGACTATCTAGCAACGCCAGCTGATTAAATTTATTGTACTCTGATTTCCATATCCGGTGCCATAGGACAACCGGTTGCACCTTTATGATATCTGTAATGTATGGCAAGCCTACTTCGGTGTGACATATAAATATCTAAAAAACGCATTTTCCACTTTCTGTATTTCAGATACGTTTCGGTGGCCCCATAGCCCTGCCCCGTATGTTGCTACAGATTTACATTGTATTGGCCCCTTCAGTACGAAATACAAATTACACTTTCACTCACTTCCTTTGTTTGAATGGCACTTAGTTTGTGGCTGTAAAGGTGTTTTCTCAGTGTTTATATGTTTACACCGGTGATGGCTATTTTCCCTTTGGTGGGGTGTTATCAGTTATTATAGGTTTAAACCTAAAACCAGATAGCCTAAACATAATTAAGCGTTCAAACTCCAGCATCTTCACTTCACTTCACTCCACTCAGTCCAGCTACAACCTTAATAGTCTTGAAATGAATATGATCACAGATAAGATACCACACAACTGAGTAATCCTTTTGGGTCCTAGACAGGGCCACACCTCTCAGTGTGTTTGAAGTACTTAGAAATAAACTTTTAGAACATTTTGTATATCTGACATTGCCTAGAGACACCTATGAAAATAGCAATATGTAAAAATATTTGAAGTGGACTTTAAAGAGGGGCTCTTCAGTGTACTTCCATTCATTCATTGTAAAGTTAGTGGCTTCTGAGAATCTGTGCAAAAACATTAGAATTGTCTAAGAAAATTTCAGTAAAAGACGGTGAACTGAAAATTACAACTGCACTATCCAAAATCTTAAACTGGTGGTATGAAGCTGAGAAAATGTTCTCATTTTACTTAGCACAGCATTGGTTGTCCATTCATATTTCTTCTTCTAAAAGTCACAGCTTTGTTATTGTAGATGCAGAAAGAGAGAGAGAAAAACACCCATATCCAGGGTGGTCTTTATTTGTAACACCCATCACTGACAAAGAAACTGGAGATAGCATTTCCCCAATTAGCTCAGTCAACCAAAATAGGAAAAAACTAAAGTTTCCACATTTCGAACTGAGAACACTCAGGGGCATATGCACAAGGATTTATCGCAGAGTCATCGGCACTTTATCGCAGCCAAAGTGGCGATAAATTTACCTCCCCATTCACAAGCTGGTGCTAACACAGCACCAGTTCACCTGCGATAGCAGCCGCAAAAAACATCGCCACAGAGGAATACCACAACTATCACTAATGAGATGCAGAGTGGGCGTTCCCGTGCCAAAAGCCGCGACCACACCACACCTCAACATTCTCAACGACCAGACAGATTGGCGATAAAAACACAAAACAGACGATAAGGCGCGTTAGCACCAGGAAAATCTACACCTGCTCTGACCTGGTGTTAAGTCGGATGGCAGACAGAACCACAAAAGGTAGACCAGCCCAGGGCCACATCGGAAGGGCAACAGATGCCATGGAGCCACCCATCATGCG